>NC_046211.1:0-1200000 GCF_011004875.1 Balearica regulorum gibbericeps
TTGGTGTCTGCAGATGTTCTTACATCTTCTCACTCCTCTCTCTGGCTGCAAAAGCGCTCTCTAACTGTTTTTCTCTTTCTTAAATACGTTATCACAGAGGCACTGATTGGCTTGGCCTTGGCCAGCAGCGGGTCCGTCTTGGAGGCGGCTGGCATTGGCTCTATCAGACATAGGGGAAGCTTCTAGCAGCTTCTCACAGAAGCCACCCCTGTAGCCCCCCCGCTACCAAAACCTTGCCACACAAAACCAACACAACCGTTTGTTGGGGAACGCTGGGAGGGATCCTTCCTTGCTGCAGGGACTGGCTGTTCCTTGTTGGAGGCAGCTACCTGTGACAGCCCCTTTGTTTCTCTCCTAGGTGAGCTCCTGAGGCTAGGCAAGCACAGGCAACCCCCTCCGCAGCTAGAGCCCTTAGCACAGCAGGGCCAGCCCCATCCTCAGTGGCTAAAGAAAGAGCTGTCCTGCCCCTTCCCCATCTGCAGCCAAGTCCCATCCTCATTGGACCCACCAGGGCTGCCCAGCCCCAGCACACAGCTGGAGCCCATGAAGGTCCTCTCCCATGAGAGCTGCACACTCAGACCATCCAGGAGCTGTGCTGCCCCTCTCATGTAGCCCCCTTTTATACTGAGCCTGACAGCTTATGATATGTAATACCCCTTTGGCTAGTTTGGGTTGCCTGTCCTGTCTGTGTCCCATCCCAGCTTCTGGTGAAGTTTAACTCTATCCCAGCCAAAACCAGATATTATCCTCGCCCTTCACTCTATACCATCTACAGCCTGCCCTTATCCTATACTTCCAGTTATTTACCACCACTTTCCCCTCTCTTTTTCTTATATCGACATAAAAAATAATATATAATAATATATATATTTATAATATATGTAAAAATTAGACACACAGACATCATTCCCTTAGGCTATAGGCCATCCCTCTAAAATGTACATTGAGTTCATTTAGTCCATGACTTCGGGCTCCATCTGCCATAACAGGCTCTCAGGGCAGGAGCTATGCTGTATACCATTGGATTGTTGCAGCTGCTTCCAGAGTTCACAGCTGGTGTAGCTGGTGTGGTCCATGGTCGTGGTCTGCGCCTTGAAAATGTTGATTTTGAGGAAGTTGCTGGGCACCAGTTGCTGAAGTCAGTTCTAGTTCCATCATCGCTGCGTTTTGCTCAGTTTCATCAAAGTTCATCCTTCATTAATTTGGGTGATTCTTGTGGTAATACTATTGATAGAGCATATAGCAATTGTAGTAGCGATGACCTACAATAGCAGTTATTTAGCAATTCACATATTGCAATCTAATTTATTGGCTGGTTTGGGTCAGATCCCCTTGAGGTACACACTGGACTTCCCCATCCTTCTGCATCACCTACCAAGTGCACCCAGATCCCCCAGCAAAAGCAGTCCCACATACGGGTTTGCTTTTGTCCAAAGCAGGGCTAACCCAGACTTGTCTTCCCAAACGTATTCTTCACATGCACTATGGGGACTTTATCTCTTTCTACAATATATGGAAGCTTTGATTGGGCAGGGCCAGCTCGATTGACAGATCCCCTAGCACCGACAAACCAGCTGGCCTTTGCTAAATGTGTATCCTAATGTTTGAGGGTCCCACCACCCATTGCTCTTGAGTAGTCTTTAGCAGTCCATCATATCTTTGGATGTTCCTGGAGGCTGGTGCATGATAGGGGAAGTGACACACCCACTCAATGCCATGCTCTCACGATCATATTGTGATCCAAAAGTGAGACCTTCAAGTTCTCCGTGATGGCAGTGGGCTGTGTGACCCAGGATTTCCCCTGAGCTGGGATATCTTGCAGGGGAGATTTCAAGAGGATTCAAAGATCCTCCATCCGTGGTTTTGCAAGGCCTCAAAGGCCTGATGTTGCAGGGTTCGCTGACCACCCGTTGATGCATGCCAGCACATAGAAGTGAGTGTCTCATGAAAAAGGAAATTTTAATCATAGGTTAAGCTCCACATGTGTGCATGCAGAGTTTGGTTAAGAACTATTTGCCTGTCTGCATGTGTGTAACAATCCAGGATTGTTTGTCAGCCTGTCTGTACATGTGATTAGATTTAACCCCCATCTGTGCATACAACCCCGCTGTAAGTTTCTGGTTACCCTTTCCCCTCTTGAATCTTTAACTAACTTGCTATTTTGATTGTAACAAATTCCACTGAAAAGCATAGTTAAACTGGCTGATGTTTAAGTGCTATTAATAATTATGTAAGCTAATAGTGTTATCTATCTCAAAAATATTAGTAAGTCCTGACTGCAACTAAATTAAAGCCACGTAACAAAATCTATGTTTGTGACAGCATCTTGATTTTGAGCTGATGTGCCCCAATTTCTGGCTGGGGCACCCAGGAAAGGGGCACACAGGCACATTTCCCTACTTTGTGCCCCAATTTTCTGGCTGGGATACCACAAGAAGAGGTGCATGGGTACCTTTCACTGCTGTGCACCTCAATTTCTGGGCAAGGCTCCCCTTTCAAGGGCACGCAAATTCATATCCCTGCTTTGCACTCCAATTGTGATACTTAAGACACCAAGAAACTCAAAATTACTGTTACACTTGTGAAAACTTGTCAGGACTGTGCATCTTGTCCCTCCCACAGGTAAAAAAACACTCCAACAACAAAACAATTATTAAACAAGTGTCCTGGGTTCAGCCAGGATACAGTTAATTTTCACCAGAAGCTGGGATGGGACACAGCCAGGACAGGTGACCCAAACCAGCCAAAGGGGGTATTTCATACCATGTGACATCATGCTCAGTATAAAAGGGGGGCAAGTTGGGGAGGGGCAGTGCAGCTCCAGGGCATGTGGGTCGGGGATGGTGGGACCGTCCGGATTGCAGACAGGTCTCAGCACACGGTTTGAGTTGTACAGTTCTTGGGTGAGAAACTGCATTGTGTCACCAGGATTGTCTATTCGATTAAATACTGTTATTATTTCCCTCTCCCTTTGCTGTCCCCGTAAACTGTCCTTATCTCAACCCATGAGGTTTTTGCCTTTGTCTTGCCCATTCTCCTCCCCATCCCACGGATGGAGGTGGGGGGGGAGGAGGAAGAAGAGCAGGAGGGGAAGCAAGCAGCTGTGTGGTGCTCAGCTGGTGGCTGGGGCTAAACCAAAACAAGAAGTCACCAGGATGCAGAGCAATAGCTGAACAATTCCAAAGATCCTTTGCATTTGCAAATAGCATCTACAGTCCAACTATACACTGCCATTAGAAGAAAAAAACCCTAAACCTGAAGCCCCACACAGACAGGCCTTTGGCACCTTTGAGAGTCAATCTGCTTTCACTAACCATGAACACCCCCTCCCAGGCAGCTCCTGTCACCTCAACAGAATGCTATGGAAATGACACTCCACAGAGCCTGCTGGCAGCTACTCGATGTGAGGTGACTACACAGCCTTTGCCCAAGCA
This sequence comes from Balearica regulorum gibbericeps, assembly GCF_011004875.1. NCBI lineage: Eukaryota > Metazoa > Chordata > Aves > Gruiformes > Gruidae > Balearica > Balearica regulorum. The sequence continues at coordinate 3,435 of NC_046211.1, forward strand.
GTCTGGGCATATCAACATACAAGCTATGCACTCTTACGACTATTCCACCTAACCCTGACTTGACACCACCAGGCAGAGCAGTTCCACACCAAAATGTGCACACACGCAGAACGACGCTATAAACAACATGACTCAAGGATGAGAGAAAACTCTCAGCAAGAAGGAGGACTCCTGGAGTAGAGATGCTGCTGAGCAAGACGACCTACAGGGCGCAATGCCCAGGCGAGGCAGCCCTATGGCAACCCCAGAAGAGAATGGACTGTAATGGCCCATTATAAGAAGTTATGGTCAAAACCGAGATGGCAGATGTGTCAAGAAGCCGGTCTTCAAGACCTAAGAACATAAGAATGCAGGGAGGAAGCCCCAGTCCCTGAAAAGGGATGGCTGAAAATGCGTCCGAGCTCCTGACACAGCCTGGGACTACGCTGCAAAAGGAGGACCCACCAAAAGCTTCTGAGAAACAAGATCGATCCATGCTGTAAAGCTTGCTATGCAATCAAAGAAGCACCCGATCGCCACTAGGCCAACGAGTAGAGGCATTCGAGACCCTAGCAACAGTGACCGAGAACTATGCCGTGCCCCTTGAGCACAAAGAGGGCATTGAGACCTGAGGAGGGCTAAGACACACAAGACAATACACACAACTCGGACACAGGCTGGAACTGCCCTGCCTGGCACAGTCTAGCATGGGGCTGATGAGTAACCCGCTCCCTTGCCTGCTCGAAGAGGACTGCTCCCAGACAGCCCTCTCCCCTATGCTACCCATAAAACCCCTCCCCTGCAACCCCCAAACTTGCCCCCTGCTCAGACCCCTCCCTTCCCGGCCACGGGCCCTCAACTTAGCTTTCAGAGGGTCGGGGATCTGGCACCACCTGCCATCAACAGTGTGCGCATCAAACATCAGCTAACTGGGACATTCCTGCAGTCGCCAGGTTCCTCTTCATCATCTACAATAAAAAACTCAAAACAAACAGTGACATCAGTCACCATTGCACCAGTCAACGCCAAGCTCTCCTACAACACCCCCCCCCAGAAGCACCGTGGCTTTCCACTCACCTGCTCTGTCCAGAGACACACACTGCAGCTGTCATCGCTTGTGGCACCTAAGACGCCAGGAGACACAAAATTACTCCTACGTTTCTGAGAAGTCACCGCTCCCATGATTGCCCTCGCTATTCTTCCAGCTCACCTCAAATGGGCACCCAGTTCCAAACATGGCCACGCAGCACCTGCTAAACCAGAAGCAAACGCTTAAACTAGGTGCCATATAGTGCTGTACTTTTAGACACTGACAACCGCTTCACCTTCTCGGACTGCTCATCGGCACGCGGCTTTGCTCCTCCGAGGCTCCCTGCGGCACCTGCCAAACACAAAGCAGAAGGCACGTGCTGAGACAGTGCCCAGAACTGTAGTCTGCCCACACCAACTCCTACCTCACCCTCCTTTACCTCAGCCACTCGTCCTCACCACCTCTGCTGTTTCCATGTTGCCATGCTGACACCCCACCTGGAAAACACGAAGTATACCTTTAACTGAGCCACCAATGTGACACCTGAAAAATAACTGCTATTTCAGCCCACTAGTCACTGCTGACCTGGCCCGAGTCAGCTCCAGCACTGATGCGCTGCTTCGTTCATTGCTTCGCACCTTCAGAATAAAGAAGGCCATATACACAAATCTGAATGTAGTCATAGAGCCACCAGCCACATCTTCCCTCCGACACCACCGGCCGACCCACCTCCTTACGGCATTCTGCTCGCCTCCTCTGCCACTCTTTGGCACGCATCTTGTCTGTCTACATCTGACAAAAAAAAGGAACCCCAAATTACTGAACAAGTCACCTGGATGCTGAGTGATAGCTGAACAATTCCAGAGCTCTTAGCCCCATTTAGGAATACCATCCAGAGCCCAATTACAGACCGCCATCAAAAAACACCCCCAAACCTTAAGCCCCACACAGACAGGCCTTTGACACCTGTGAGAGTCAATCTGCTTTCACCACCCCCAAACACCCCCTCCCAGGCGGCTCCTGTAGTCATCTCCACAGAACACTATGGAAATGACGCTCCATGCGGCCTGCCAACGGCTTCTTGATCTGAGGCGACTACACAACCTTTGCCCAAGCGGTCTGGGCATATCAACCTACTAGCCACACACTCTTATTGCTATTCCACCTAACCCTGACTCGACACCGCCAGGCAGAGGAGCTCCATGCCCAACACACACACAGAGACCAACACTACACAAAACGCAAACAACGTGACTCAAAGATAAGAGAAAGCTCTCAGCAAGAAGGACTCTCAGACCAGAGAGGCTGCTGAGCAAGACCACCTACAGGGCGCAATGCCCTGACAAGGAAGTTCTATGGCAACCACAGAAAAGAATGGACTGTGATGGCCCATTATAAGAAGTTACTGTCAAATTTGAGATGATGGATGTGTCAAGAAGCCAGTCTTCAAGACCTAAGAACGTAAGGATGCAGGTAAGAAGCCCCAGTCCCTGAAAAGGGATGGCTAGAGAGCGGAGCCCCTGACACCGGCTGGGAAGAGGCTGCGAGAAGAGGACCCACTAGAGACTTCTGAGATGTAAGACCGATCCACACTGTCAAGCTTGCTATACAAGAAAAGAAGCGCCCAATTGGCACTATGCCGATGTGTAGAGGCATTCAAGACCCTAGCAATGGTGACCGAGAACTATGCCGTGCCCCTTGAGCACAAAGAGGGCATTGAGACCTGAGGAGGGCTAAGACACACAAGACAAGACACACAACTCGGACACAGGCTGGAACTGCCCTGCCTGGCACAGTCTAGCATGGGGCTGACGAGTAACCCACTCCCTTGCCTGCTCGAAGAGGACTGCTCCCAGACAGCCCTCTCCCCTATGCTACCCATAAAAACCCCTCCCCTGCAACCCCCAAACTTGCTCCCTGCTCAGACCCCTCCCTTCCCGGCCACGGGCCCTCAACTTAGCTTTCAGAGGGTCGAGGATCTGGCACCACCTGCCATCAACAGTGTGCACATTAAACATCAGCTAACTGGGACATTCCTGTGGTCGCCAGGTTCTTCTTCATCTACAATAAAAAACTCAAAACAACTAAACAGTGCTGGCAGTCACCATCACATCAGTCAACACCAACCTTGCCCACAACACCCCCCCGCCTCCTCAGAAGCGCCGTGGCTTTCCACTCACCTGCTCTGTCCAGAGACAGACCCTGCGGCTGTCATCCCTCGTGGCACCTAAGACACCAAGAAACACACAATTACTCTTATGTTGGTGAGGAGTCACCACTCTCATGACCACCCTTGCTATTCTTCCAGCTCACCTCAAATGGGCATCCAGTTCCAAACGTGGCCACACAGCACCTGCAAAACCAGAGGGAAACGCTCAAACTAGGTGCCATACAGTGCTTTGCTTTTAGACGCTGACAAACACCTCACCTTCTCGGACCGCTCATCGGCACGCGGCTTTGCTCCTCCGAGGCTCCCCGTGGCACCTGCCAAAAACAAAGCAGAAGGCGCATGCTCCGAGAGTGCCCAAAACCGCAGCCTACCCACAGCAACTCCTACCTCCCCCCCTTCTTTGCCTCAGCCGCTCGTCCTCACCACCTCCGCTGTTTACATGTTGCCACGCTGATGCTTGCGCCCCACCTGGAAAACACAAACAAAGGATGCCTTTGACTTAGCCAGCAATACGACACCTGAAAAACAACTGCTGTACTTCAGCGCACTAGTCGCTGCTCACCTGGCCTGAGTCAGCTCCAGCACCACTGTCCGGCTTTGCACCTTCAAAATAAAAAAAAAATCCCCAATAAATCTGAATGTAGTCATATAGCCACCAGCCACATCTTCCCTCCAACACCACTGGCCAACCCACCTTCTTATGGTACTCTGCTCACCTTCTCTATTGCTCTTTGGTGCACATCTAGCCTGTCCACATCTGAAAAAGACACCAGATTATTAAAAGAAGTCACCCAGATGCCAAGCGAGAGCCAAACAATTCCAGACTGGGCATATGAACATACTAACCACACACTCTTAATGCTATTCCACCTAATCCTGACTCAACACCCCCAGGCAGAGCAGCTCCATGCCCAACACACACAGACCAACAGTACATGGAACACAACAAACAACACAACTCAGGGATGAGAGAAAACTCTCAGCAAGAAGGACAACTCCTGGACCTAAGACGCTGCCAAGCAAGACAGCCTACAGGATGCAACACCCTGACGAGGAAGCTCTATGGCACTCCCAGAAAAGAATGGAGTGTGATGGCCCGTTATAAGTAGTTATGGTCAAACCTGAGATGATGGATGCACAAGAAGCCGGTCTTCAAGACCTACAAACATAAGGAGGCAGGGAAGAAGCCCCAGTCCCTGAAAAGGGATCGCTGGAGAGTAGAGCTCCCAATGCAGCCAGGGACGAGGCTCCAAAAAGAGGACCCACCAGAAGCTTCAATGATGCAAGACCGATCCATGTTGTGAGCTTGCTAGGCAAGCAAAGAAGCGCCCCATTGGCACTATGCCAATGAATACAGGCATTCGAGAGCCTAGGCATGGCACCTGAGAAGTGCACCACGCCCCTTGGGCACAAAGATGGCATTGAGACCCAAGCAAGGGCAAAGACACAGAAGATACACAAACATACCACAGACACAGGCTGGAACTGCCCTGCCCAGTCCAGCATGGCGCTGATGAGTAACCCACTCCCTATGCCTGCCCAAATGGGACTGCTCCCAGACAGCCCTCTGCCCTATGCTAACCATAAAAACCCCTCCCCTGCAACCCCCAGATTTGTCCCCCTCCTCAGCCCACTCCCTCCCCGGCCACACAGTCCCTCAACTTAGCTTTCAGAGGGCCGGGGATCTAGAACCATCCACAACAAACAATGTGCATGTCGGCTAACTGGGACATTCCTGCAGTCGCCTGGACCCTCTTCATCATCTACAGTAAAAAAAAACACACAAAAAAGTAGTGCCATCACAACACCCCCCTCCTCCTCAAAAGCACCGTGGCTTTCCACTCACCTGCTCTGTCCAGAGACAGACCCTGCGGCTGTCATCCCTCGTGGCACCTAAGACACCAAGAGACACAAAATTATTCCTACATTGGTGGGGAGTCACTGCTCTTGGGATTGCCCTTGCTATTCTTCCAGCTCACCTCAAACATGCATCCGGTCCCAAACGTCACAGCACCTGCAAAACCAGAGGGAAATGCTCAAACTAGGTGCTGTACAGTGCTTTGCTATTAGACACTGACAACTGCCTCACCTTCTCAGACCGCTCATCGGCACACGGCTTCGCCCCCCAAGGCTCCCTGGGGCACCTGCCAAAAACAAAGGAAAAGCCACATGCTGAGAGAGTGCCCAAAACTGCAGCCTGCCCGCACCAATTCCTGCACCCCCCTCCTTTACCTCTGCCGCTCATCCTCACCACCTCTGCCATTTACATATTGCCACGCTGAGGCTTGCGCCCCACCTAGAAAACACAAACAAAAGGATATCTGTATTTTAGCCAGCAATACACCACCTGAAAAATAACTACTGTACTTCAGCCCACTAGTCACTGCTCAGCTGGCCTGAGTCAGCTCCAGTGCTGATATCCTAGAGCATCAACATCCAGCTTTGCAACTTCAAAACTAAAAACCCACACACCAATTTTAATGGAGTCTTATAGCCATCAGCCACGTCTTCCCTCCAACACCGCCATCCAACCCACCTTCTTACAGGGCTCTGCTCCCCTCCTGTGCTGCTCTTTGGTGCACATCTTCTCTCTGCATCTAAAAAAACTAATTATTAACAAGTCACCTGGATGCTGCATGATAACTGAACAATTCCAGAGCTCTTGTTCACCTTTAGGAATACTATCTAGAGTGCAACTACAGACCACCATTAAAAAAACACCCCCAAACTTTAAGCCCCACAGGGACAAGCCTTTGACACCTTGGAGAGTCAGTCTGCTTTCACTACCCCTGAACACCCCATCCCAGGTGGCTCCATTCAACTCCACAGAACACTACAGAAATGATGCTCCGCTCAGTCTGCCAAAAGCTACTCGATCCAAGGCAACTACGTAACCTTTGCCCAAGCAGTCTGGACATATTGACATACTAACCGTATGTTCTTATTGCTATTCCACCTATCCCTGACTTGACAGCCCAGGCAGAACAGCTCCACGCCCTACAGATACACACACCACCAACACTACACAGAACACTACAAACAATGTGACTCCAAGATGAGAGAAACTCTCAGCAAGAAGAATGACTCCTGGAGCAGAGATGCTACTGTGCAAGATGACCTACAGGGCGCAACACCCAGATGAGAAAGCTCTGTAGCACTCCCAGAATTGACCACAACAGCCTCTTGTAAGATGTTACTGTCAAAACCAAGATGATGGATGCAGCAAGAAGCCCGTCTTCAAGACCTAGAGAACATAAGGATGCAGGGAAGAAGGCCCAGTCCCTGAGAATGGATGGCTAGAGAGCAGAGCTCCCAACACAGCCCGGTATTGTGCCACAAAAAAAGAGGACCCGCCAGAAACTTTGGACACGCAAGACCAATCCACACCATAAGCTTGCTATGCAAGAAAAGAAGCGCCAGATTAGCACTACGCTGATGAGTTACAGGCATTCGAGACCCTACGGATGGCACCCGAGAAGCATGCCGTGCCCCTTGAGCGCAAAGAGGGCATCAAGACCCTAGGAAGGGCTAAGACACAGAAGACAAGACACACAAACATACCACACACACAGGCTGGAACTGCCCTGCCTGGCACAGTCTAGCACCGTGCTGATGAGTAACCCGCTCCCTTTGCCTGCCCAAATGGGACTGCTCCCAGACAGCCCTCTCCCCTATGCTAGCCATAAAACCCCTCCCCTGCAACCCCCAAACTGGCCCCCTCCTCAGACCCCTCCCTCCCCAGCCACGGTCCCTTAGCTTTCAGAGGGCCAGGGATCTAGCACCATCTGCAACTAAAACATCAACACCACACATTGGCTAATTGGGACATTCTGGCAGTCGCCCGGTTCCTCTTCATCAGCTATAATAAAAAACGGAACACAAACAATAAACCAGCACTGTCAGTCAGCATTGCATCAGTCAGTCAACACCAACCTTGCCCACAACACCCCCCCTCCCCAGAAGCACCATAGCTTTGCACTCACCTGCTCATTCCAGAGGCAGACACCACAGCTGTCATTGCTTGTGGCACCTGAGACACCAAATTACTCCTATGTTTCTAAGAAGTCAACTCTCCTGCAATCGCCCTTGATGTTTCTCCAGCTCACCTCAAACAGGCATCCGGTTCCAAAGGGGTGGCCACACAGCACCTGCAAAACCAGAGAGAAATGCTTAAACTAGTTGCCATATACTACTGAGCTATTAGCTGACAACTGCCTCACCTTCTGGGACTGCTCATCGGTACACGGCTTCACCCCTCCGAGGCTCCCTGCAGCACCTGCAAAAAACAAAGCAAAAGGCACATGCTGAGACAGTGCCAAAACTGCCACCTGTGCAGATTCTCATCTCCCTCTCCTTTACCTCAGCCACTTGCTCACCTCGCCTCTGTCATTTTGGGCTGCCATGCTTGCACCCCACCTAGAAAACACAAACAAAGAATACCTACTTCTTAAACAGCAATGTGACACCTGAAAAATAACTGCTACTTCAGCCCACAAGTCACAGCTCACCTGACCCAAGTCATCTCCCATATCGATATCCAGATTCACACCTTCAAAACTAAAAACCCTACACGAATCTGAATGTAGTCATATAGCCACCAGCCACATCTTCCCTCCAACACCACCGGCCGACCCACCTTCCTCCTACGGCGCTCTGCTCCCCTCTGCCGCTCTTTGGTGCGCATCTAGCCTGTCCGCATCTGAAAAAACACACCAAATTATTAAACAAGTCATCCAGACGCTGAGTGAGAGCCAAACGATGCCAGACTGGCCATATCAACGCACTAACCACACACTCTTACTGCTATTCCACCTAACCCTGACTCAACATCCCCAGGCAGAGCAGCTCCACACCCACCACACGCACAAGCCAACACTACACAGAACTCTACAGATGACATGACTCAAAGATGAGAGAAAACTCTCAGCAAGAAGAATAAGTCCTGGACCAGAGAGGCTGCCGAGCAAAACAACCTACAGGGCGCAACGCCCAGGCAAAGCGGCTCTATGGCAACCCCAGAAAAGAACTGGCTATGATGACCTGTTATAAGAAGTTACTGTCAAAACCAAGATGACAGATGCAGTGAGATGGCTTGCTTCAAGACCTAAGAAGGTAAGGATGCAGGGAGCAAGACCCAGTCCCTGAAAAGGGATGGCCAGAGAGCAGAGCTCCCGACGCAGCCCGGTATTGTGCCGCAAAAAGAGGACCCACCAGAAATTTCTGACACGCAAGACCGATCCACGCCGTAAGCTTGCTATGCAAGAAAAGAAACACCCGATTGGCACTATGCCGATGAGTAGAGGCATTCGAGACCCTAGGGATGGCGTCCGAGAAGTACGCCGTGCGCCTTGAGCGCAAAGAGGGCATTGAGACCCAAGCGAGGGCTAAGACAAGACACACAAACATACCACACACACAGGCTGGAACTGCCCTGCCCAGGCTAGCATCGTGCTGTCAAAGTAACCCGCTCCCTTTGCCCGCCCAAGGGTGACTGCTCCCAGACAGCCCTCTCCCCTATGCTAACCATAAAAACCCCTCCCCTGCAACCCCCAGACTTGCCTCCTCCTCATCCCACTCCCTCCCTGGCCACGGTCCCTTAACTTAGCTTTCAGAGGGCCGGGGATCTGAATCCATCCATAATATGCAACATGCACGTGACACATCGGCCAACTGGGACGTTCCTGCAGTCGCCTTGTTTCTCTTCATCATCTACAATAATAAAACCCAAAACAAACAACAAAACGGTGCTGTCAGTCAGCATCGTGCCAGTCAACGCCAACCTCTCCCACAACACACCCCCCACCCTGCCCCAAACCGGCCATGGCTTTCCACTCTTCCATTCCTTTACCTTGGCCACTCCTCCTCACCGAAGCTCAGGTGACAAGCGACACAAACTACCTCCTTACCTACACAGACCTTTAGGGAATTACAGAGGCAGTCAGCTGACAGAAAAAGCATGATTATCGCAACACAGTGTCTCAAAGATCCAAAATGGGCACCTTACAACTACCGAAACTGGTGCTAGAAACACAATAGATAAATATGAACAGGAGAACATAACTGCCACGACCGATACTAGAGCAAACATCACTGCATGCTTAAGGAAAAAGGCAAAACTAGAAAATAGAAGAAGCTTGCATGTCAGAACCACAATAAGAGAAAAACCCCTGGCTGCAGAATTTTTATTTTTTTTCATGAGCCCAGGTAATACACATCCTCCTCTCCAAGACATTCCAGCAAACACGGTCACTCGAGCCTGCGCTGGAGACAATCACCTAGTCCAGGTCTAAGTAACTGTGAAATCCAAATGGACGGTAAAGGGATGGATGCAAAAATTAAATCAGGGAATGAAGAAAGTAAAAAGCACAGAGAAGCAGAGAGTTCAGGAGGGTATACTTTGATGTACTCCTCACTTGACGAGATGAGAGTCTTCTGATGTTCAGCCCTGCTTATTCTGATGCAGAGGAACAGACGGTTTACGGTGCATCTCGGGACCATTGTACCTTCTGTCAGCTGCAGAGAGACTAAAACAGAACAGACCTCATCGACATCCAAATCCAACTGCAAAGCTGACCTGAGAAAGGCTGATGAACCTTCCTCCCTTTCCAAACCATCCCCCGGTCCCAAAACTTTTCTTCCCTTTTCTTCTCTAGACCTTTCAGGGAAGGAAGCCCACTCCTTCTGACAACTCCTTCCCTGTATTTGGACCCCTGAACCCCCTGCATTGGCCACTCCTCAAGAGCTGCTCTTCTGAGCTGTGCCCTGCGTTCTCTGCAGGCAGCTCCTCTCTTCTGTTTTTCTGCAAAGTCTGGGCTCTGCTACAGGCCCACAAAACAAGTGAAGTCCTAATGCTTATAATCTATGAGGGGCCTGCTGCAAGCTGCAGAGGTTCTAGGAATGATGTGGTACTCCATGGGCAACCGGGAAAGGCAATGAGCTGTCCTGTACCCTGAAAGATGCTATGCCTTATATCCTTGCTGCTTTCCTAAGAAATACTAGAACTCCATCAACAGATGCATACAAGATGCTTGCCCTAAACCCTGCTAGATGATCTCACCCTCAGTCCTATTAAAAGATGACACCATCAGCTTACACAGTAAACAGCAAAACTGGTGCTAAAAACAAGGTTATACCTCCAATAAAGTCAGAAACTCCAGTAAAATACAATGAACCTAGAATAAAAACAAAGTTACATACCATTAAATCATCTTGCAAACTCCTGAAGGTTTAATACAAATTTATTAACTTGGAAAAAAACCCTAAACCTGCATACAGGCCTGTTTTCTTCTCTATCTCCTGCTTAACCTCAACTATTCCCAAAGCTCTTACCTCAGGTGCCCCTACTTTCCTAAACATTAAAACAAACAACTGAGCCAGCTCAAAAGCTGCTATTGACTGAAGGCACAGCAGAGCACCTATACTGGAAAAGCCCTGGAACTGAATGAGCTCCCTGGCACAGACCTGTGGCTCATATACCCCGGGCCCCGCCCACTGCCCTTCCCACCATCCCCTGGGCAAGGGGCGGGGCCGACACCACGAGGCTTAAAGGCGGCCAGAGGAGGTATGGTGGGCTTTTTGGTCTGCCTTGAGTTTATGGTGTGTTTTTCACCTGTCTGAGCTTTGTACCCTTCCATCTTCTTGTGAAAATTAACTCTACCTTAGCTAAAAACAGCACGCCTGTGTTGGTAAGTGTGCAGTGCAGCATGCTCCTACTCGCGAAGGTTTAGGAAGAGAATGTTGGGTTACCCAAATGTTTTGGGTTTGCAGGGCAAGGTTGGGGGGGGGGGGGGGTGTGCTACAGGGCTGGCTTCCATGAGAAGTTTCTACTAGAGAGTTTCCCCTGTGTCCATTAGAACTAATGCCAGCCAGCTCCAAGACAGACCCACTGCTGGCCAAGGCCAAGCCAATCAGCAATGATAGTAAGACCTCTGTGATAACATATGTAAGAGAAAAAGAAGGAAAAAAACCCTGAACAAACCAAAAAACTAGCAGCAGCTTTTGCAGCCGGAGAGAGGAGTGAGAAGATGTGAGAAACAACTCTGCAGACACCAAGGTCAGTGCAGAAGGAGGGGCAGGAGGTGCTCCAGGTGCCGGAGCAGAGATTCTCCTGCAGCTCGTGGTGAAGACCACGGTGAAGCAGGCTGTCCCTCTGCAGCCCATGGAGGATGATGGGGGAGCAGAGATTCTACCTGCAGCCTGTGGAGGACCCTGCACTGCAGTAGGTGGATGCCCCCAAAGGAGGCTGCGACCCTGTGGGAAGCCTGTGCTGGAGCAGGGTCCTGGCAGGACCTGCAGAGAGAGGAACCCATGTCGGAGCAGGTTTGCTGGCAGGACCTGTGACCCCGTGGGGGACCCACGCTGGAGCAGTCTGTTCCTGAAGGTCTGCATCCCATGGGAGGGGCCCACGCTGGAGCAGTTTGTGAAGAACTGCAGCCCGTGGGAGGGTCTCCCGTTGGAGAAGTTGGCGGAGGACTGTCTCCCGTGGGAGGGACCCCACGCTGGAGCAGGGGAAGAGCGTGAGGAGTCCTCCCCCTGAGGAGGAAGGAGCCGCAGGGACACCGTGTGATGAACTGACCGCAACCCCTGTTCCCCATCCCCCTGTGCCACTGGGGGGCAGTAGGTAGAGAATTTGGGAGTGAAGTTGAGCCTGGGAAGAAGGGAGGGGTGGGGGGAGGTGTTTTAAGATTTGGGTTTATTTCTCATTACTGTGTTTTGCCTGGTAATAAATTAGACTAATTTGTTTCTAAGTTGAGTCTGTTTTGCCCGTGATGGTAACTGGTGAACGATCTCTCCTTGTCCTAATCTCGACCTATGAGCCTCTTTATGTTTTCTCTCCACTGTCCAGTTGAGGAGTGGGAGCGACAAGAGCGGCTTTGGTGGGCATCTGGCCTCCAGCCGGGGTCAATCCACCACACCGAATGAGAATATATTTCTCCGCTCCTGCTGAATTGAAACCATGACATGTCCTGGTTCTGGGATGAGGCTTGAGCATAGAAGGTAACCTTCTCTGCAGGGAGGTATACAAGAGGCTGAGAGCGCAGAGAGATGAATGGAGACTCGGGTCCCTGCGGAGATATGTGTGAATACAGGCAGTCGCCGACAAACGTGACAACCAAGGGCAGGAGTTGATGAGGAGACACCGAGGAAGAAAGATACATCAACTTGGTCAAATTATTTTTTGCACTGCACCTCAAAACCCAAAGAAACCTGCTCCTCAATAGACAAGGGCCAGAAGAACAGTCGGTAGCTGTTGAAGTTCATGCATCTGGGAAGAAGCGGAATTGGGGGGTCACATGGCCCAGTAATGGGGTCAAGCTTCCCGCTATCTGGGATTTGGAGGAGGCAACCAGGCAGATGCCGCTACCTAGGTCATCCATGTCTTAGGTTGCATCCCTTGACGTATTCCAGATGTGGGAGAGATTCACCTAAGCATAGACCAGGCAGGGAAGAAGGTGTTCCTAGGACGTTCTTTTTCTCATCCTAATGCAGATAGCTGAAAGGAATTCTATGAACTGTCCTTCAGAAGGACCTTTCCCCATCACGCCCACCAAATGCTAACTAGATGATTGAGATAGCTACTGAGGAAAGGAGAAGCCCCCTCCTAGCGGGATCCCTACTGCGAAGCAACGCTCGGAGCTTGGAGGAAACATCAGCGGTTCCTACGATGGCCCAGATCTGAATGGGCTGGCTGGTCCGAGGACACCTTCTATGTCTATTCACAAGCTGCACCGGTCCAAGTGGCGTGGCCTGGCTCCCCAGAGTTGAGCGTACATCAGGCATCTCCAACAAGCCACGCAGGAACTTCTCTCTGAAGAGTATATGAAGCATCCAGGTCGAGCACTGTTCCTCCACCCTTCAGAACTTCTCCACTATAACTAACAGCTGCAACAGCCTGGAAAAGCCCTCTGGCAGCCCCCGCTGAAACCCGGCCACCCACTAATCACAGCTGCACTCACCTGCAGCTCCTCTCTTTCCTTTCTCACTACTGATAGCAATGAGATCACATAGGAAGTTACATACTAATAACAGAACATCTGTGAAAGAAAAAGAAGAGTCAATTTGCTGCTTAAGAAGATGAACCCCCGTGGGGATGTGGAGGCTGTCGCCAGCAAACATGCATCTTCGAAGTAAAAACATGAAAAACAAGAGCATTTGCAAAGAATTTCTAAAAGGTGGAAATTCAGAATACAGACCTACTTTTTTTTGCCATGCATTTGAAAAAAAAAAGGCTGCATTTATTATAGGAAATATCAACGGAAGGCTCTAAACCAGTGCCTGACCACCTGCTTTCTACTGGAAAGTGCAGTCTTTTCTTAAGACGGTATCAAAGATGGGACCTGTGAGCAGTATTGGGGGAACAAGTGGGGTTAAAACACCTAGCTATTCAGAAGATACCAAAAGGAATGAGGAAAGGCGAATACGATGAAGAGAGATGCCTCAGAAGGGGAGCACACAACTGTTATGTGCATCAGCTGTAGAGAGGGTGTTATGAAAAGTCATTATCTTCCCATCTGAAGCCCTCAGGGGTGTTATAAATGTAACAGATTGGCACTTATAAAGGAATGTGCGTTAAAAGAAAAGAGACACCTGCCTGGAGATCATCTCTGCCGGGACTCGAACCCGGAACCTCTGGATTAGAAGTCCAGCGCGCTCGTCCATTGCGCCACAGAGACCTCACCATGAGTGTGATATCGGCACCAGAACTGAAAAATCCCACACCTCCTGCATCGTGGGAGGGGTCTTGGCACCCCATTCTCACTGTGCGGTGCCGAGGCAGCACGAAAACCTGGTGTCCAGATCGATCTCCCTTGCAAATCAACATCTCCGGGCATTCCTTTCTTCCACAGGAACAGGCAATAATTCTGGGTATGATCTATATATCTCAGCAGCAGGGATGCAGCAAAAACCTGGATGCAGGCTTGTGTCTGCATCTCTGGCAACCTTTCCGCAGCATCTCTAGCTCGACTGAGGGCAGAGCTAAATCCTGGAGTAGAGTTAATTGCTGCATCTCCCTCAGCATCATCACAGCATCCTCATTGCAGAAGCCAAGAGAGATAAAGATGAAAGAGGATTTAGCTTACGACACTGAACGCTGACAATGATGAAGAAAGCTCTGTCTGTCATGATGAAAAACGCAGAAACCTGTGGTTTGAGCAGAGAAATAAAAGAAAAAGGAGCTATCGTGTTTTTATTTTAAGCAAGCTATCAATCAAAGGTTTAATATTTCTCTGTGGGCATCTTCCATTGCAAAAAAAAATTAAGACGACATCGAAACAACAGGAAGTATCCTTTTTACATCTTCTGAGCTATTGAACAATTGATCAAACTCTGTGACGTGATTCCTTGCTGTGAACAAACACATTTTGCGTTTCTAAACTGCACGAATTGTAGAGTAGTGTTTACTCCCAAATATGCTCTTAAATAGGGACAAATGTGAAAGGCAAGATGCTAACTGCAATATGACTTGCTCAGAATAAACGCTACCTGAGACAATGAGCTTTTACCTCAGGGTCAACGTGACCCGAAGACCAAACCTAAGCCAGCTCTTACCAGCAAAGAACACCCCGTACCAATGATAAAACAATAGAAGATTCACCCTTCCACAGAACCAGGCGTATAACCACGGCCAGACCTGCAACCGACCAGAATCTAGGATAAACACCACCGCTACCTGTACAGGACATCGGTTTAGACCAATGAAGATCATCACACCGCTGACTGTACACGCGTACCACCTGCACGGGACAAGCGTGTACTGATCCTGCATGGGACAAGTACATACTGATTACGTGAGCGACAGTAACCGACTAGCCCATCCCTTAACATGAAAAATTTGATTGGTCTATACAACTGTATTGTCATATACATAATCCCTGCTTTCCTCTGTATCCGAGTCCTCCGTGCCTTAGGTTATGCGCATAGCTAAAATATAAAAGAATAAATTCCCTTGGTAATTCTGTGCTAAGCATCCTTGTCTCCTTCCTCAGCTGGCAAAGAACTGACTTTTACACAAATTGGGCTGTGAAGTCACGTGGTGCTAACGAGAAGAGGCACAGCACTAACAACTCAGTACATCTAATGAAAAACGAAAGAATTTGGGTTTCTTTTTGCTGATGCTCTGGGTCTTTGGAAAGGTTTTATGGTTGTCTCGACAAGTAAAAATCCAGCTAGAAGTGGTGTGAAAGAAGACAGGGATTTAACCTCTGTTGGACAAAACCCTTCCTGCTGCAAAAGATGCCCAGTAAATCAATAGTCCTTGAGATAAATTACTCTGCAAACCAACTGTATTGCCAGTGTAGGGCTGTAATCCCACCAGTACCTTGAGAAAACAGGGTGAACAAAGGCTGTGCTTAAAAAAAAAAAAGTCATATAATAAATCTTAGACAAAGTTATAAAGCATCAATATAGAACAGAAAGTAAGAAAAAAAAATCTCACACAGCCTGTAGCCGCACTATGTGTGTGCCTTGTGGGAGACGATGACACCAGCTCTTTTAATATGATTTTGTGAGGCTGCACCTCAGAAGCGGTGCCTGTTTTGAAGTCATCAAGAGTCTTGTCAGCAAGCAGAAAATGTGGAATGACCGTAGCTTTATGGGCAGTGGCATCCCAGGAGTCAGAGGGTAGAGGGGTTTTGAAAGTTCCCCCATTCCTCCCGACTGGAGCTGGACTGGGGCTCATTGCAGCTCTGCAACCTGCCTTTCCCTTCTGACTGCCTATGCTCTCATACATCTTAGGATAACGCATAGCCCAGCAGCATGCATGCCCAAATTTTTACTAGCCAACCAGCATTCAACATCTGGAAGAAAGTCTGCTCCAATCAGCCTTAATGGCACCAGAAACAGGAAAGGTCCAGGAGTTTGAGTAGCTTCTGGTGAAAATGACACATTTCCAAGAGAAAGTATGGGGAGAACCACCCGTTGCAGGGAAATGGATGTGCCACAGGCTGCACCCTCCCCCGCCAAGAGCACCCCCCTCCATCAGCGGCACAGCTAGGAGTGCCACCAGAGCCTTCTTCCCATCCTCATCCCAGCACGTGCCCGTGTCGGCGCAAGGACGTGGCCACGGACCGCACGCTAACAAATGCTCCCTGATGAATGCTAGAAAGCAACGTGCAACTTTCGAATCCTCAGGCCACCTGCCAGGCATCTTTATACCTTTGATAATTTGGCCGGTCTTCCATAAGGTACTGACCGTCCCTCTGTTATCTCCGTATGTGACATACTTGGAAAGCAGAGACTGGAGTGAGCAGCATAGATGCAGGTAGGCTATTTTTGGTGCTGAGGGATGCCAATACAGCCATTTCTGTGGGAAGAGATGACAGTGAAATTCAGTAAGCTGGGCAGCATGTTTTGAGACAAAAGCAATATCCTTCTTTAGATACAGAGAAGGAGGTGTTTATAATGTGAGCGTCCCCAGCACATAGAAGCGTCATGGGAGTGAAAAAGCTGCAAGGGGTACGAGCAAGGTGCAAACTGGCCCCCAACTCATCCCTGATCGCCTTCCAGCATCAAATCATTTGCTGCAGACAAGAAGAACACGAGCCATGAGCAAGGATGCAGTGGACCAGGGCGAACCAAGATAATTTACTACCTTATAAACAGCTGGGAAAGGCCTTTTGCAAGACAAAAGCTTAAGCAATCAGATGGCTACCGAAGCACGTCTTACTCGAGCAGTGAGATACCACCTCATGTCAAGTTGCTCTAGGGCAGCATCGTCAGTGCCGAGAGATTCAAAAATCTCTCCGCGCACCTAAATAAACAGCAATGGAAAATCTGTATCGTCAAAGCTGGGACTGTTTTGTGGTATCCACGGCTAAAGGTTTTATAGTATATGCAACTACCCTATTACCTTAAAAAAAAAAAACCTTCTCCAAGAGTCACCAAAGAGCCAGTCCCACCAAGCTACAGCTAAAGTTTTAGAAGCTGCGCACTTGCAGGCCACGAAGCCCGTTAGCCCGTGTATCCGCAATGGGGAAGGTTTTCCCCAAATCCTTATAATTTGTAGGGTATATTCTTGTTTTCTTCCTAAACTTGTAATCTCTTCTTTATTGCTTTTTTCTTCTTTTGCCAGCCATGTCAGAAGCACCCAAAATCCAATCAGGTACCTTGCATTACGTTTGACTGCCACATCGCAAACCCTCCAGCGCCTTTCTGAGCCTTGCTTTGTCTGCAGGACTGTGGCTGAGTTCATCTAAAAGATGTTCAACAGTGAGTCCTGCATTTTGCTCCCCCTAATAATTAACACATCATGAGACACAGAGCCGGTTTCAGAAGCTTTTGCCTTCGGCGCACGGGCTGGTGTCAGTGGCTGTACCGAAGCTTGCTGGACAAAGGCACAACTCGAGCGAGTGGCTGATTTTCTACAAGCTTACAGTCAAATTACAGCAGATGCTCTTTTAAAAAACAGCTCAGCTGTCATCATAGTATCTAAGATATATACAACTGTTTGATTTGCATTTTGCTGGAGTTAATCCCCACTGGAGTTATTCTCATATCCCATATAAAAGATAGATGAAGCAAGAGTGCGTGACTAGCTCCTGTCGCGAGGCTGAAGCAATAACCACCGGGATAAAAAAAGGCAAGAGAAGAGTTGACATTTCGGCGGAGCAGGTTGGATTCCATTCGCAAAGGGAGAAATTCAAACTGACGTTGGCACATTTGAGGGCCCAAGCAAAGATACCTATGGTCTGCAGCTGTAACTGCTGTTGTGAAAATCAATGCAGGACTGCGAGACTGATGCCACACAGAGAAAGTAGAGCATAAGCACAGACTAAAAGATGCCAGAAAAGGAAGATCCCAGTAGAAACCCCAAATCTAAAATCTTTTGCCTACAGAGCACTGATTTAAAAGTTGTGGACTAGAGCATCTCCCTTTAGCCTGTTTTTCGGATGGAGCGGAGCAAGTTGGCTGAGACCAGGCACTGGAAATCAGGAGCATCACCTGGGTCTCCCTTGTCATGTCACCATGTACAGCAGCATATCCCCAGTGGAGATCTTGAGCAAGCGCTCAGCAGCAAGCAGCCAGGGAATGCTTGGAACAACGCAGGTGTCCAGCATAGGTGGATTTACCCAAGAGGTTGAGAACATGTCAGAATCATAGAATGGATTGGGTAGGAAGGGACGTGAAAGCCCATCTAAGTTCCAACCCCTGCCAGAGACAGGGACACCCTCCACTAGCCCAGGTTGCCCAAAGCCCCATCCAACCTGGCCTTGAACACTGCCAGGGATGCAGGGGCAGCCACAGCTTCTCTGGGCAACCTGTTCCACCCTCAACAGGGAAGAATTTCTTCCTAGTATCTAATCTAAATCTACTCTCTTTCATTTTAAAGCCATTCCCCCTTGTCTTTTCACTCCATGCCCTTTAAACAGTCCCTCTCCAGCTTTCCTGTAGCCCCTTTAGGTACTGGAAGGCTGCTGTAAGGTCTCCCTGGAGCCTTCTCTTCTCCAGGCTGAACAAGCCCGACTGTCTCAGCCTGTCTCCATAGCAGAGGTGCTCCAGCCCTCGGATCATCTCCGTGGCCTCCTCCGGACTCGCTCCAACAGCTCCATGTCCTTCTTGTGCTGGGGACCCCTGAGCTGGATGTGGTACTGCAGAGAGGGTGTCACCAGAGCGGAGGCAAGGAGGAGAATCCCCTTCCTCGACCTGCTGGTCACGCTGCTGGTGATGCAGCCCAGGACACGGTTGGCTTTCTGGGCTGCGAGCGCACGTTGCCGGGTCATTATCTACCTGGACTTTAAGTAAAGCCTTCGATACCGTCTCCCACAGCATTCTCCTAGAGAAGCTGGCAGCTCACAGCTTAGACAGGTGCACTCTTTGCTGGGTAAAAAACTGGCTGGAAGGCCGAGCCCAGAGAGTTGTGGTGAACAGAGTTAAATCCAGTCGGCGGCCGGTCACAAGCGGTGTTCCCCAGGGCTCAGTCTCGAGGACAGTCTTGTTTAATATCTTTATCAATGATCTGGACGAGGGGATCGTGTGCACCCTCAGTAAGTTTGCAGATGACACCAAATTGGGTGGGAGTCTCCGTCTGCTCGAGGGTAGGAAGGCTCTGCAGAGGGATCTGGACAGGCTGGATCGATGGGCCAAGGCCAACTGTATGACATTTAACAAGGCTGAGTGTCGGGTCCTGCACTTCGGTCACAACAATCCCATGCAACGCTACAGGCTTGGGGAAGAGCGGCTGGAAAGCCACCCAGTGGAAAAGGACCTGGGGGTGCTGGTTGACAGCCAGCTGAACATGAGCCAGCAGTGTGCCCAGGTGGCCAAGAAGGCCAACAGCATCCTGGCTTGTATCAGGAATAGTGTGGCCAGCAGGAGTAGGGAAACGATTGTGCCCCTTTACTCGGCTCTGGTGAGACCGCAACTCGAATACTGCGTTCGGTTTTGGGCCCCTCAGTACAAAAAGGACATTGAGGTGCTGCAGCGTGTCCAGAGAAGGGCAATGAAGCTGGTAAAGGGTCTGGAGCACAAGTCTTATGAGGACCGGCTGAGGAAACTGGGGTTGTTTAGCCTGGAGAAGAAGAGGCCGAGGGGAGACCTTATTGCTCTCTACAACTACCTCAAAGGTAGCGGAGGCTGTGACCATGTGCCTTTAGAAACACTCAGAGTTTGCTAGAAAGCACTAGTTAGGTGCACTCCCACTGTTAACCATCAATAAATGCCACCTTCCATGCACACACGTACAATTATAGACACATAACCAACCCTCATATGCAAATTTAATCAGCGAGATGGCGTTTCAAAGAAATCTCTGCCCCAGAGTCTGTAGCAACAATACTTTGATTTGAAGCACCCAGAAGGCAAAACCGGTCCCTCTTTATTCTTCACAGAAAGCTGGTAGTAGCAATCTGTGCATGCAGGTAGCATCGTGAGACCAAAAAGCTTTTAGGCGTGACAGAGCCATTCACGATGTGTATAATCAGGGTAGAATTTAGGGTCAAGGGACTGGAACGTCTCCTTCCAAGGCATGCCAATCCATCTATTTCTAACAAAGCATCATACTGTTTTCATTAAAAAAAAAATTTAAAAAGTATTTTACCCCTAAAATGACTTAGCTGCAAATTGCCATCTCCCCCCAGCACTATGCTTCACGTACTGCAGTGAAGGCACAGTGCTTCAGTTTACTGTGGATACCTGGCTGTGTCAGGACAGTGTGGGCACAGCCTGCCCGATTTCTCCACGTGCAACTGATCACTCCCAGAGCAGGGCACGGCAGCGACACCCACCCAGCATCTCCCAGCACGAGAGCAAGCAGCACTGTGCCAGCTGCTTGCCCAAGCTCTGCCAAGTCCCTTCCACCCCCCGGGCTCTTTCTAATCTTAATGTTTCAGGGTTTGCCTCTTTATCTTTAAATAAATAAAAAAATAAATATACTCACAGGATTTGTCTGGTAACCCAAATCCTGTCTATCACTTACGCTTGTCACTCAGCCTGACATCATATTCACCCCTGCGTCACCTCTGCAGGAATCGCAACCACCTCTGCTGCTCCCAGGTCTTCCTTTCAGCTCTCTTTTCTTTCCAGCAACTTGGTATTTTCTTGCTGCCCGTGCCCCCTCCGCACCCATGCGGGACACGGTTTTGGCCAGCTCAGGTGTCTCCTGACTCAGCCCCAGCGACGCTTCTCCTGCCATATTGGTGCAGGCCTTGCTCGCTCCAGAAGGCAAAAGCTTCCCCACTGGCAAGGCAGTCTGTGGCCGGGCAAGGGATCCCTCCAGGCGCTTTTCCTGTGCCTCGGGCCATGCGCAAAGCCCCATGCTTTGCTGCAGTGGCTCCCGCCATGCATCCGTGGCTCCGGCCCCCGTCCTCTCCTCTTGCTCCAACTTTCCCCAATTCTGTCTCCCCATTCCTTGGCTGGGTTCGCCGGTGCCTCTCCTTGGATTCCTCCCTCTTTTCCGGCGCTTCCCCCTTCCTGTGCACTTCCCCCCTTCCCCACGCTCCCTTTGTCCCCTCTCGGACTGCCCTTTCCGCCCAGGGCAGCCAGGTGGCCAGAGTTTCCATGGGAATGGAGGCGGCAGGAAAGAGCATAAAGGGAAGAGGAGGACAGAGGAGAAGGGCTGAGGATGTGGGGTCCTGCTCCCGCGGGCCCGGGGAAAACGCACCTCCTTCCCGCGGCTGCCGGCCAGGGTCTCGGCACAACGACAGCCCCTCGAAGGCGATTTAGTCACTGGGATCTGTTTGTTGGGGTTTGGGGTTCTTTCTTCCTCCACTGGAAGGGAAAAGCAACGAAAACAAAACAAGCAAAACACAATGTGGAAAGTCGTTGTCCCCGGTGTGACCACGGGGACCGCACCTGCGGCCAGAGGCACAGAGGAAAGGAGCCCCTCACTGCCACAACTGAAGCAGCAGGAGCTGTTCTACAGCTTTCGGTAAAACTAGCGACTGTCTCTGCCTAACGTGGTTTGCCGTGCAGATACACAGTGGACAGGTTAAATAAATGCTGGAGCGTAACAAGAAGCAAAATGCGTGACATCCTCTGTTATGGCCATGATCTGGGGGTTTGCTTTAATTTATGGTTCTTGCATTATTCTTTTTTTTTTTTCTTGAGGAATAAAATAAAAATTAAGAAGTATCTAACACAAAGGAAAGTTAAAAGGGGGGGGTTTAGTCAGACAGCAGGACCGAGCTGCCTCTGCAGATCCTGTTCACGGCTGTCAGCTGGCACCACTGAGCTCTACCTAAGCAGGAAGGACCGAGTGGCCACGTCTCGTCTTCACAGCCCTTATCCCTCTTAGCGTTACAGCTCTCTCAAATCTGTGTGCAAACAGTTCCTATGCCTCTACAGCTGGGACTCTGGGAGTCCTGCCCTTCCTCCTCCCCCTCACAGAAAAGTTTCTTTACTTTAGAGGTCTACATGGAAATTAACTATATATACACACCTCTATCCAGGTAGAACAAGATAGTTACAGACAAGGCTTCTATTTCCAATAGAAATGAGAAAGAATAATTTTTTAAATTAACCAGAGGGGTGCGGCTAGTTCTGCTCTGCATGATGCACTTACACCAGAAGATAGGGAAGATGAAAAAAATGTTGTGGGGTATTTTTCCACCCAGCACAAGCAAAAAAAAGTCAAAGATGCTCCTTAGGCCAAACAGCTTTTTGTCAGCACATCCAGATCAATCACATCCAAGAGGTAATAAAAAACTGGCCAACAGAACATCAAGAGGATTCAAGTTTCACTACTTCCCACCACATTGAAAAGCAAAGAGGAAAGCTTATATGAAGCCGATATTTCTGGAGACTTAATAGGATTCTCAGTCACAAGCCTGTCCATATCACACCTCTCACATGCAAATTAATTGTGTTATCTCTAACTGGGGATCATTTTTATCAGGTTGTGACTTTGTTTATAAATGTAATTAACTCCAGATTTTTCCCCCTGTCTCTGTCTTACAGCCTGCTCGTGTCAGCTGCATTTCATTCTTGTCTGTAACAGCCTTGTTCTCTGCCCTATTCCGTTAGCTCTCCGCTCATATGCGCATGCTCCTCGCGGGGAGGCGCTGATATGGGAGGGGAATCTGAATTACACCCTGCAAGGCTGCATGTCTGTAACAAGTAAAGGCCTTTAATCTGGAAATGCACAACATTTATAACAAGATGCTAAAATGCATCAACATAAAAATGAAGCAAAGAGTAATTCTAATTAGATCATTGATTTAACCCTTAATTCTATCAACACTTCACAGTGGTTAATTTTAGTCTTTTAGGATTTAACTTTTCTGTCAGTTATTCAAACATAAAACCTGACTAACAGCTTGTAAGGCTTGCGGAGAGCATGAAGGCTGGAGGGTAGTGGAGAGGATGCACCCCTAAGTTGGTCACTACAAACTCAAAACAGTTTGTTTCAATACAGGCAAATATGAGGATTGGTGCGCGGGGTCAGAACAAGGCACACTCAGCCAAGTATCTCTCTGCTACCAACAGCTGTTGAAGAAAAGGCTATAAATCCCAGCAAGTATGGGGTGCCATTTCTCCAATTGGTTTTTAGGGACCTTCTGACTCAGAAGGTGCATTTTTTTAGGGTTTTTCTTCCTTTAATGTTCCCAGTCACTCAGGGGAACTTCTAGCATTCAACATAGCAAGAGCTTCCATGGTCCTGCCCAGCTGTCCTAATGCCTTGTCTTCTCCCTTCTGTTCCAACTTCCTCCCATCCCAGAGTCTCACTTCATTTCCCTTGGGCTGTCTTCCAATGGCTCGTGTCACCCGCTCCAGCCAGGTAGCTCCATCCTGCCACGAAAGGGCTCATGGGTGGCTCCTACCAGCACTTTCACAGGCGCATGGAAAGAAAGAATCTGTGGGATGGAAGAAGCTCTTTATCAACTGAGTCAACCCACCTGCAGCTGCAGCAGTGCCTCCCCGCATCAGACTCGGCAATAGCAGTTAAAAGCCAGGCAAGGAACACCTGCCTTGGGTTCCGTCTTCTCAAGCCAGCTGGCTCAAATTGAGTGTGGTTGTTGCAGTAACAGGGACAGCATGAAAAATTCCACCTTCCTCCACGAGAACTGAATGTGTCTGTTAAGTCCCCAATGGCAGTGCGGCCAGGTCCCAGGATACTAATACCTCCACGTGCCAACGTCTCTGTTTCCAAGTACCAGGAAAACAAACTGTTGGGTAGCAACATGGATGCAAGTATAGCGGCTGCCTTCAGTCATCCCTCTGCCAAAAAGAATTCAGAGGGTGGACAGCAGATTTCTGAGGATGGAGAAGGCAGCAGGGAGACACATTGGTAGTAGTGGCAGCACGTTGCAAACTCTTCGCATGGGTTTCACCTGTGAAACTCTTTGCTGCCGGACAACAGTGGGCCCAAAGATCTTCAGGAGGTTGAAACAAGTCCTGGGCGTTTACCTTGCTGGCAGAAATAGGCACAGCCCTGCTGATGCTAAATAGGAACAGCAGGATTGCTTTCTCTTGTCATCCAGAGAGGTTTGCAGAACCAGAGAGTGCTGCCCACTGATGCCCTGCCAGGACTCGTGGGTGGACAAGAGGCCACATGAGTCTGCATGGGTGCTGGGTGTCTCCTCTGCCACATCCCCATTTTACTGGGGACACCTGAGCCAGGTTGGAGGAAGAGTCTTTGGAGGTCCACAACCCAAACTCCTGTTCAGGGCTGGACTTCCACCAGTACTAGATCATATTGTGGGATGCCCTGACCATAAAGAGTTTTATGGTGAGTCTTAGTCACATTTATTCCCTCTCTAACATCCCCTTACACTGTGCTTTAGTTCTTCGGTTCCCATATATGCCCACTTGGTGCCACTGTTACACCATGTTTCTCCTCAGTAGCAAAGCAGCAGGTGTGAAAGCCTGTAGTGGAGCAGGAAAAAAAATGTCCAGGGCAAGCCAAACAGAAGTTAATTTGGGGAAAATACAATGGGGTTGTCACAAGACCCCCTGGAGACAGTTAATGCAAAGTTTCCCTGCAGCGAGACCGTTTCTTCGTACAATGGAGAGGTAGAGGGGTGCTGCTCCTCCAGCTAACCTACTTGGCCATAGGAGCTGAAGCACTAAGACAACATCAGATCTAAGTACTCTATCAGCTGTTTAGGGTATCCTCAGAGTGTTTGGACACCCTGGTGACATGCAGCTGGGGAGAACGGCACTCTCTGAGGTAGCTCAGACAGGGACTCAGTGCCTCTGGCTGAGCTGAAACGGGACTCCTGGGCCCACAGGCAGACAGTGTGGGGTGAGGCTGGTCAGGGTCATTAAAGCCTATTAGTGCCTCCGAGGCCACTGCGGGATAAAAAAACAAGCTCAAAATACAAGCGGAAAATACACATACATATAAACACGTAGATCCCCTCGGAAACGTATGGTGTACATAAGGCCTAAAAGAAGCTTGCATGAATAGTATGTCAACATAGTTCGTTTTATCAGCCAAACTAGCACGATCTCATACAGCAAGAGAAGCTGAACTTGCAATCGTATCATTGTTACAATTATACGCTTAATATTAGCAGATGCTTTTTGGCATCTTGCCTAGCTAATGTTACATTGAACAAATAGAAACACCATAATGGGATGAATAAACATGAGCAATGTCTGTAGCAGCATGAAGTAACAGGGATGAAGCAGTTCACCTCTTTGTTGATAAGGTCTCAGTGGCAGTCCCAGGTCCGGGTTTGACTCCACAGCTGGAACTGGCATGGGTCAGACCTCAGGGATAGGTATTGGAACCTGTTTAACATCTTTGCTGGTAACACGGACAGTGGGATCAAGCACACCCTCAGCAAGTTTGCCAACACCACCAAGCTGTGTGGTGCAGTCGACACGCTGGAGGGAAGGGAAGCCGTCCAGAGGAGCTTTGACAGGCTTGAGAAGCGGGCCTGTGTGAACCGCATGAAGTTCAACGAGGCCAAGCGCGAGGTCCCGCACATGGGTCAGGCAATCCCAAGCACAAGAAGGACTTGGGGCTGTTGGTGGACGAGAAGCTCAACATGACCCGGCAACGTGCCCTCGCAGCCCAGAAAGCCAACTGTGTACTGGGCTGCATCAAAAGCAGTGTGACCAGCAGGTCAAGGGAGGGGATTCTGCCCCTCTACTCCAGTCTGGAGTTTTCTCCAGTTTTCCGCTCCAGTTTTCTCCGGAAAGCTGGAGAGGGATTCTTTATCAGGGAGTATAGTGATAGGACAAGGGGGAACGGCCTGAAGCTCAAGAAGGGTAGATTTAGATTAGATATCAGGAATAAATTCTTCACTATGAGGGTGGTGAGGCACTGGAACAGGTTGCCCAGAGAAGCTGTGGATGCTCCATTCCTGGCAGTGTTCAAGGCTGGGTTGGATGGGGCTTTGGGCAACCTGGTCTAGTGGAGGGTGTCCCTGCCCATGGCAGGGGGGTTGGAACTAGATGATCTTTAAGGTCCCTTCCAACCCAAACCATTCTGTGATTCTATGATTCTATGAATCAGACCCCTACAACCACAGACTGGAAGAAGCCCATATCCTCACAGGGCATTTTCCTGATCAACAGCTTTTAACAGGCTGGACCATTACTTGCCAGGCCCACTTCAGTGGAAAGGGGAATGATCTCCCCACAGCCCTCCCAAACTGCAGCCTGGGGTTCATATTATTCCTATTTTGCTGTGAACGCAAGATGGCATTATTCTGCTTCTTCCTAAATACATGACTTCAACCCATCTAAGATCTTTTTAAATCTTTTACAGCAGTTTTAGCATCTGCAACCAGTCAGATATGCAATGCCACTGCAAGGATTCCTTTTCTTTATATATATATATGCATATATAAAACCATTCCACTACTAGCTCTGCTTGCCTGTATAGCTTTTCATTGATATTTCAGCTTCCTAAACAGCAACCCATATTTCATAGCTTATTAATAGCTACTGCTGCCAAAGTGTCCTTCTCCCGTTTTGAAGAACGCATGAATTTTGCTTCACTTGCAAGCCTATTGTACGGTTTGTGACTGCATTTCTGCTGGACCACACTCATAAAATGTTGTGACAATTTGCATCATCTCTGCACAGCTTATAAATCTGGTTTTAATTGTTATGAGCTGTCTCTATCTCTGTGAGAGATATAGAGATCCCTGAAAGACCAGGACAAGCAAGGTATTGACCGCACAGCAAGGAGGCAGCCACATATGCTGAGTGTGCAGTACATCCAACCCAACTAAGGGCTGCACCAATAGAAGACCTAACAAGCTAGGTTAGGACAAAGCTAGTGCATTTATTAATGGTAATTTCTAAAGGCACTTCAAGCAATTGCACCTGTTGACCTCAAAGGTCTGTGCCAACCCAATATATGCTCCTTGTCTGCAAACTCAAGGATTTGGGGGAAAGATTGGGAGAAGGCGTGCTCTGGATGTAATAATCAAGCCCTGGTGACAGGTCAATTTATCACTGGGCAAGTTTCAGCATTTTGACTCGGGAGAACATTCCCCCTTGTCATTGCTTGCTTTTTACTCCCAATGAAAAATCTCCAATGAGATTCCCAGCGACAGCTCTCTTTGCATTCCTGGTGCACGCTCAGCTAGCCAAGCAAGTCTGTAAATAATTGAGCACCCGTCATTCCTTTTTCAGTCCCCACCAGCACCATCTTAGTATGCTCTCAACAGCAAATATTTAGTGAGGTAATCAATAACAACAACAACAAAATCTTAATTTCGATAAGAAAATTAAATGCTTTTCCCAGATATTGTATCTGATTATCTCTGGCATCCGTTCTGCCTGCCTTAGACAGTCTTTATCAGGGTAGGTGCTGTACCAGGAGATAATTATGGAGGTTCATAGAAGCGGTTCAATTAGCTGCAGCTAATGCTTCTTATTAGCATTTTGCTGGAGCTTGTGGAGGTTTTTCAGCTGAAACAGATAAACAAGCTCAAACATTCACATACAAAAGCTCAGACAAAAACAGAAACAAAGGAACAGAGAGAATGTCAGGAAAACCACAGAACAGCACGTGAGAACAGCAGGGGTTGGCTGCAAACATAGGCTGGCTGCAAACGTGGGCAGTATTATCGCGCAGTTCTCAGGGCGTGAATGCAATGCCTGGACTTTGGGAGCTTCCGCATCTGGACAGGAGCGCATCTGGGTCACAGAGCACAGCTGGTGCCTGCTGTCATAAAGGAGCGAGTCCTAATGCCAGATCAGGCATCCAACAGGACATAAGATGTACTCAGGAGGACCTAGGGGAAACCCAGTGGTGCATCTGTGTTCAGACAGCCAAACCGATCCC
The DNA here is from genome assembly GCF_011004875.1 of Balearica regulorum gibbericeps. Lineage (NCBI taxonomy): Eukaryota > Metazoa > Chordata > Aves > Gruiformes > Gruidae > Balearica > Balearica regulorum. Next base: position 31,299 of record NC_046211.1, read on the forward strand.
TTGCTGCTCTGTACAAGGTTAGCACCTCTTTTGGAAACATGAGCTCAGATGAGGATAGATATCACATGGTACCATGGAAGGTCTATGTAAGGCATGAACAGTACTGTAGGGACCAATGGGAGCTGGGAGTCTGCAAGATGTTATAAACCAGTGCAGAATCGATGAACTCCTACAAAATCACCAAAAGGAGCCAGACGGTTAAACCTGACCCACATGCCAGAGACTCAAGTATTGAGATGGTTGATTACTGCTGTATCTCCTAGGGAATAAATCTCTTACAAGGCAAAGGGCTGGCTGTCACTGGATGATGCAGAACCATGCTGTCTGGCAGGGGACTGCAGAGCTTTGTTACAAATGATGGGCATGGGGTTTTCTGACGGGAATTTGCTCTCAAAAGCATGAGCAAAAAAAGCCAAACAAATCCACTACTGTGTGCATCACTCCAGAGAGGACCAGGAATCTACTTAAAGAAGGAATTTTGCAGTTGTGAAGATCCAGGCATCAGTCAGGTGGAAAACGTACCAAGGGAGGTCTCAGGCAAAGGCCAGCCGAAAATCTTTGTTGTGCCTTGCACAAATTCCATCAGCTCTGTCAAACTGCCAGAGAGTAAAGAGCGAGAACAGCCAGAGCTGAGCACAGCGTGTCAAATCTGCGACAGGGGAATTGATAAAGCCCATAATAATGGTCAAATTAGCCAGTACTTTGAACAATTATAACAGAGGAGAACCAAGTGGCTTCAGAGGACAACGTCATAACTCACAGTTATAACAACATAATAAGCAGTAGGGTTATTATGGGTAGAAAGGGTTGATTGGGCTAGAGATCTTATGTCATGGGATGACATGGAGGCTAGACACACATCCAGCTGTGCGTGGTAGATTCTAGAAGGATCTTCCACTGGAGCAAGTACCATTTTCCCAGGAGCGATGGAGGCGTTTCCAAGATGAAACTTGAGGGCTCCAAAAGGTAAAATGGCAATGCCCAATTACTCCTTTAACTCATAGCTAGGTCCCTGTGGCTGCTCCCCCACTCTGCCCTCATGGGTTTCCCCCTGACTTTGTCGGGTGGCAAGGCCTTATCTCATCTCAGGCAAATTTGTAGCATGAGCAGCTCTAGGTCCACCAACTGCTCTGGGATCCTGACAGCTCGCAAGCAGTTCCCATCTGCTTTGCACTCCAAGAATATGAAGGTGCTCTGAACACACTCATCACTTCCAAGGCATTAACCGTCTCTTGGAGAAAGATGGTTTTGGTCAGAATGGATTAAAAGGATAAAGTCTGACAGTAACATGAGCTGCAGCACCTCCTTGGGAGACTCTTACACCATATTCAGTCATCAAAAATTAAATCAGAGCACTTCTCAAAAGACAGTGAACTCTTATCTCCAGATGATGGAGAACTCCATCCATAAGGTCATTTTTCGAGTAGCTCGTTAGCTTCCCTGGTAAGGCCATGCACCTTTTTTGCCAATCTTGCTTCAGCATCCAGCTGTCAAAGTGGATGCAGCTAGCACCCATAAAAAAAAAGCACTGACTAGACTAGACAGTCTGATTCTGCCTTCACTGAGAGCATGAGATAGCAGCTTTTTGCATACATGACTGGCACCTGAAACAGAGCTCTCCCCAAAGTTTTTCAGAAAAAAATTGCTGCAGGGAGGCTAGAGTTTCTGAAATGAGTATGTTAGGATATGGGACCTCACTTGTCCATCTATACCACTGTCACGGGGAAACTGGAGATCAGTGCAACTTCACCAAAAGTTTCTTCCTAATGGGCTGTGTAACCCCTTTTATGTCTGTACGAGGCATCGATCTGAAAGGGATGGAGCACAAGGAAAGCCTCACAGGAACAGGAGGCACAGCTGTCTCCAACATCACTCCTCTCTTGGTATAAAAATGCCTCTAATCCAGAGAAAATGAAGTGAAGGGAGCTCACCTCTCTCAGCCTCCTCAGTGCCCGCGATCAGAGGCCACTCCCCAAGGACCTAAAGAGTAGCTGGTGCTTAATTTAGAAACACCTGGAGGGACAAGACTCATTTATCCTGGTTGGCACATGAACTTTAACTGATAAAAGGTAATAGAGGTAAGAACAGATTTCAAAGTGTCAAAGAAAAGATACCTTATCAGGGAACATTCACAAATGCAGTCATTTTTCAGAGATCTGAGATAAAACAGAAAAACAAAGGTTATTTTTAGGCAAAAAGATCTCTTTTTTTTCCTCTCAGAAGAGACTCAAGGGTGAAGTTTTAAGAATTGCTCGTGTAAGGAAAAGATGTTTCTGGCCTAAACTGCTGCCAGTATTGCAAAGCAATGAAATGACAGTAACTTACAGATACTTAATAAGAAGTTAGATCTTGTTTCTTTGAGCTTTTTCCAGTGTACTGGTTTTGGCTGGAACAGAGTTAGTTTTCTTCACAGTAGCTGGTATGGTGCTATGTTTTGGATTTGTGACCAAAACACTGTTGGTAACACAAGGATGTTTTAGTTACTGAATAGCCTGTTTTGGAGTTGGAATGAAAGGTAATGTCCTGATAGCAGATACCGACAAGCTACATCCCAGCCCACAAGCAATGTGATGGAGTTCCCTGGCAACTTGACACATGAAAAGTCATCTTTTCTGGCATCTTTGAAAGGTGTAAGATGGAAGTGTAATGTCTGAATAATCCTGTCCTGTACCACCTGTGCATCCCTTCTTCCCAGGCACAACTTCACTCCCAACTTCTCTGCCTCTTCCCCACAAGTGGCACAGGGGGACGGGAACGGGGAGTTCATAACGCATTGTCTCTGCCACTCCTTCCTCCTCATGCTCTTCCTCTGCTCCAGCATGGGGTCCCACCCACAAGAGACAGTCCTTCATGAACTTCTCCAGTGTGGGTCCTTCCCACGGGCTGCAGTTCTTCAAAAACTGCTCCAGCATGGGTCCTTTCCACAGGGTGCAGTCCTTCAGGAACGGACTGCTCCAGCCTGTGTCCCTTGTGTGGCCACAAAAACCTGCTCCAGCATGGGCTCCTCTCCATGGGGCCAAAGGTCCTGCCAGGAGCCTGCTCCACCGCAGGCTTCCCGTGGGGTCACAGCCTCCTTTGAGTGCACCCACCTGCTCCAGTGTGGGGTCCTCCACGGGCTGCAGGTGAATATTTGCTCCACTGACCACTTCCATGGGCCACAGGGCTACAGCCTGCCCCACCGTGGTCTTCACCATGGGCTACAGGGGAATCTCTGCTCCGGCACTTGGAGTACCCTCCTCCCCCTCCCTTTTGCACTGACCTTGGTGCCTGCAGAGTTGTTTCTCTCACACATCTCTTCCGGCTGCTGTGGCACAGCAGGGTTGGGGTTTTTTTTCCCTTCTTAAATATGTTATCACAGAGGTGCTACCAACATCGCTGATGGGCTCAGCTTTGGTCAGCGGTGGGTCCGTCTTGGAGCTGGCTAGAATTGACTCCGTCCAATGTGGGGGCAGCTTCTGGCATCTTCTCACAGCAGCCACCCGTGCAGCTCCCCTGCTACCAAAACCTTGCTACATAAAGCCAATACATGGACTTATTAATAAATCTGTAAAATTCTATGGCTTGTTTTATACTCGTGGCGAGACCGCATTATCTTGTCAGGCACCCAGCTAATCTCCAGTACTGGAGGGCTGTAATTTGGCTCTTACAACAGGGCCATTTTCCTGCATTTGTCCACCGTTCCCTGGAGTTTCTCATTCTGCTGCCAGAGTCTAGATGTCACAGGTGCAGCAGTGTCTGTCAGTGCCTAGAAAAATCTACCTGTTTTTCCTAAAGACCGTTTGGAGAGCATCAGTCTCCCAGCCATTCACCAACTACAAGTTGAATATCCTCAGGATGCGTCACTGCAATGCCCCTTACTACTGGAATCACCAAAGCAATGGAAAGTCCCTTGAACAGAAGCATGATGCAACAGGTTTGAAGTGATAAGCAATTGCATTCTTCTTCTCTTGCAGTTGGAAGAGATTGTCACCTAAGGAACATAATAGCAAGGCAGGGCCGATAACAGCACAAGCTGGTTGAGGATCCAGGCAGGCAGCCCCTGAAGACCAGAGTGGGATGTCCAGACACAAACATGCTTCAATTTCTCTTTTCAGGCTGAGACATCCCAGATAAAGCCCTTATCTGGCCTTTTCTTAAATCAATATGATGCTTCAATCTCATTCTCAGAGCACAGCAGGGACACGTATCTAGGGAACAGCTTTATCACATAATTCACCACAGCCAGAGGAAGCTGGATTTTTTTTCCACCCAAAGGTGAGTTTGGTAGGTGCAGTCATGTCCCGGCTGCATGTTGTCACCGGCAGGTTTTAGCTTTGTGGTGTGCCACCACTCCAGATAGGCAAGGATATCAGCCCAGCCAGCCAGCCTGGGGATGCATCGAATGCCCTGGGCACTCTCTGGGCTGCTATGGGGGCCGGTGGAACCCTCAAACGTTACACTGCGATTTTTTCCTCTCCACCCAGAGACCTGAAAGCATATCCACGAACGGTACGGCGCCTTTTCTGCCTGCCTTCGGACAGGAGAGGGCAGCAAAACGCTCCTTTTGAAGGAAGGGAAAGCAGGTAGGAAGAGCGCGAGGTCTGCATTTGGGGATGTTTCGCTGTTTGCTGTGAAACATTTAAGAATAAATTTCTGTTGCTTTTACAAGAAGGGCTTACTGCAACCAAAATTTTTGGAGCAGAGCCCTAAACCGTGAATCTGCTTCCTCCAGATACTCCCAAAAGTTGGGCCTTTTAAAAAATGTGATGCAGATGACACTCATGTTTTGAGCACCAGAAGGAGCCCACAGCTCCCAGCCTGGTAAATACCAGTCCCCTACTTGAAGTGCAGCCTTGCGCTTCCATCTCCACTAGTAAATTAAGGAGTGCCAGGTGTTCCTTGGCACAGGGACTCTGTCATCCTCAGTACTACCTCATCTGAACAGTTTCCAGGCACGGTTTTGGCCATGCCATACCTTGCAAGCCAGCTCTCTCTCAAATAATTTCCAGGCACAGGGGAGGGACTGTTTCCAAGGGGCTCTGGTTGGGGACATCCTGCTCTGAAGAGAGTTTAATGGCATAGATACAAACCTCACCATTACAGTTTAGCCTTCATACCTGAGGGTGGTCCCAGGCATGTTTAATTTTCTAATACAGATGTGCTAATCCCACTGCATCCCAGCACCCATCCTCAGGAGCATTGTGATTCCCAGTCTGCATAGAGCCAATTTCAGAGCCTCAATGCCTCTTGCCACCTCTCCTGTAGGGATGCAGGAGCTCTGCTGAGCCCTCATCACTAGGGCTGTCAAGCCCACTGGTAAGAGTCATCTATCCAAATTTAGACAGCCACAAAGTAGATGTCTCCAATGAGCACATCAGGTTTTGGCCCGTTTATAGCCAGTGGCAAGAAACAGGAATGACTCGCACAGCAGTAGACGCCTGTCCCAGCCTGAGCTGACTCACCTTCAGGAGGCGCCCTTTGCTCTCCACCACCCTGTGCTGCTCAGACATTGATCTCCAAGGTTTGGATGCTGAAATTCAAGCAGATGTATCCCATTCCCTGGGGCATCGCATCCCAGGATTGCTGACTGCTCACATCCTTTCTGTGGTGTCTCAGGAAGAGTCCTACAGACACCCCACTGACCCTATAACCAGGGCTTAATTTGCCCTCCATGATCCACTCAGATGAGCTTCCCCAATCACACACCCCATATTTGTGCATAAACCTCATTTTCTCAAGACAAGCTAAAAACTAAGGAGAAAATATAACAACCAGAAAGTTCAACTAAAAATACTACAAAACCTTTCTTAGTTGGTGCAGCTGAAAATAGAGTTGCTTGCACACACAGGCCGCTCGTGCTTTAAAAAAATAATCTTAACTGCCTTGAATGCATTTGTATTAATAGCTGAGAAAACACTGCTTCCCTTGCCAAAAACCCATGTAAACGCAACCGTTTGCTCACTACGTGATGGAGAAGCGCGAACCCACCAGGTGGCTGCAGCATTGCCAGCACGTAGAGTTCATTCAACCCTCCGCATTCCTCCTGGGATTTCTGCAAGCGGGCAAGATGCAGAGCTGAGCAGCAGCAAAGGTGGGCAGGTTGTATCCAACCCTACAGGGGACATCGTTCAAAACAGAGAAGAGCCCAGAAGTGGACCCTCAAATCCAGGGAAAAGCCAGCCTGCGACACAGAGATGGTTGGAAACTGATTCATGAGGCCAGATTTCCTCTGGTTTTGAGTTGAAGTCAAGCTGATGACTGCAGCTGATCTCTGGATACAGATCCATATCATCCTGCCAGCAGAGAGGCCACATTTTCAGATCTACAGACAAAAATTATGATTAGAGCTAAGACCATGCTATCCGAGTGCTCTGGTACATATAGGTAAGTGCTAGCTCTTTCAGTGTTATTGCTGTCATCATTTTATCAGCTTGCTGCAATCTCTTTTTTTTTTTTTCCCCCTGTATTTGACTGTTTACAATTAGCCCCGTTGGGTTTCCTATTCTCCCAATTTCTTTATCTGTTTCCTAACAGTTTTGGAGATGACTCCATCTTAAATATATACTGTGCTTTAAGAAAAGAAACTCTTCTCCGGCTCTCTTTGAAGCTCCGCACTCTGGGGGGAGTGCCAGTAGACAGGCTTTCGGCTCAAAGAATATGTGTAATAAGGGACAATTAGGTGGCAGCAAACATTTAATTATCAAATGTATTGGTGCTTCTTACACTGCCTGAAGTTAAGCAGGTGCCTTATACACAGGATCCTTCAAATATCAAATGTGAAAATTGTTTCTGAGCAAAACCAAATGAGCTGATGAATACATTTAGGCTATAAATTAGGCAGAGGTTTTTTAGCAAAAGCCTGGAACAGGCTTCACATTGCATTAGCATCTGCTGGGAGAACAGCTTCATAGGTTAACACAGGAGACTGCACACCCCGTCCTGTGGTAAAGAGGACTAGCTCCTGCCTGTACCATGTTTGGGAAATGCCCCAGTCAGATGCCACTGACCTCCAGATACCAGGGTCCTGCTTGTACCAGTGGGGTTGCACAAACCCACTTCTCTTCAATGGAGTGGACTGGCTGAAGCTGAAGCCACCAGAAGAGGTGTCTTACCTTGTCCTGGTCATCAGTGCCACCCGCTATCTCTCACTGGGCATTGGAAAACACATCAGTTCCTGAGACCCCTAAACCTGTCTCAGCTCTAAAGAGCCACAGGTTCTCTTGTCAACCTCTACTGATGAAGGGACACACTCCCTTTGGCTTGATGTATAGGGCGGGATCAAACATGGTGGAGCAGCTCTGAGCAAATCCCCTGCAAACCTTTCAAAGCCAGTGGGAAAGCAGGCTTGCTTGGGTGCTGTTCATCTGTTGGACATTCCCCTGAACTGTCTGACCCTCTCCACTGATGGGAGAAATCCCAGCACCTGGATGGAGAATAGCAAGCCTTCACCATCATGTGCCGCAGATCCACCCCGTGTTTTTCAGACAAGTCTGACGTTGCTCCCAGGGACAAGCTGAGAATTAAAACTGATCCATTCCAGGAAAACAAAGACATGTTCCTGGATACAAAGTAGGAAACAGATCTACAAACTCTTTTCAGCTCCATTACATGCCAAGTCTTGTGCACCTCACCACCAGGAAAAGGGGTCAGGCAAAGCCCTTTCAGGGGGGCCACAGCACCACCTTGTCCTTGTCCTTCACCAGCTTGCTCACAGAACAGCTTCTGAGCCTGCAATACTGAAGGCAAGCACGATTCTTCCTGAAAGCTTTACCAAGTACTAGGTAGGAATCCTCTACCGAATAAAGGAGGTTTCTCCCATTCTCCACCCTCTGTTCTCCCACTCGGCTCGTTTACTCCAGACTCTACCAGAAATTACAATCTGCACTTGGGCCAGTCCAGCTTTGTGAAACATTTGAAAGAAAAAAAAAAAGGTTCATTTAAACACACTGGGAACTGTTAAGGTTACTACTTAAAACGATTTCCCATACATTTTGTAGTTCACCTGGGAACTTCTGTTCTTGCATCTTGCGAGGATCGGCACATCCCCTGGACAGAGGGACAGGCATTACACTTGCACACCCAGCCTCATAAATCTATGCCGGCTCCCAGTGCTTTGTACTTTAGGAGCTGCGTCCCTTTCTGCGCTTTCTTTTTCCAGTCTCAGGATGGAACTGTATTTCTTATGCTCTAGCTCAAGCCAATGGTCTCCTCGCTTCTTGCGAAACAGTCCCCGTGCCGGGGAACCCCAGCTATTTCGACCTACCCCGCTTCTCCGATTCTGCCTCCTTCATCATTTCAGGCACAAAACCTGGCCTGAGTGCCCCAATGCAGGTGACACGTGAGAGGAGTGAGGGTGTCAGGGACTGCCTGGTGCGTGCCGCCTCCCTGGAGCTCTCCTGCTGCTCTGTTTTACAGATGTCAAAGCCAGAGGCCTCTTTCCAACATCAGGTCTCCTGCGCGTTGCAAGACAGCAATCAAATCACATCCAGATCTTGTGTCATTTGGAGGCAGAGCGAGGGCTGGGGTTTTTTTACTGTCAACTTGGGTTTTAAAAATCCCACCGTGGCGGGGAACACTCACTTACCTGTCTTCTGATAGAGCATGGCTGCTGTTTCCAATGTCTGATCTCCCCTTCAACTTTCCAAACCTCCTTCCCAGGCAGCTTCTCTTCACTCACCTTCTAGGAAAAAAAAACAAACTCAAGCCACTGCCTCACAGGTGGTCTCAAACCTTGCTTTTCAGACCCTTAGTCTGAGGCAATAAGGCCAGAATGGGCTCCTGTTCCCATGGTGCTCCCCTTCATGCTGTACATGCAGCAAGGTCTCTCCTCTGCCTGCTTTCTGCCGGTTCAGAGACACACAGTTCCCAGAGAGCAAAATCCTTTGGAGACTGTGCACAAGGGACACTTGCTCGTGGCTGTAGAGTGCAGCTAAAGCAAGCGTTAATTCCACTTACAGGATGAAATTGGCAGGAGAGCAACTGAATTTTCTGTCCAGCTCTAAAGTGCTCTCAAAGTGATCTAATTTATCACTGCGGCAGCAGCAGCAGCCATTCAAATGCTCTCCCAGCTCTCTGGCTTTGCAATCAGGTGATAAGATGACTTCATGCTAGCAGATGCGTCCAAGTTCTTTGTCTGTCTCCAGTTCTTGCAGTTGCACTTGGCCCTTTCAGCCCTCTGCTGTGCTGCTGCACCATGGGTGGCTCTGACAGGCATAGACTCTGGTCTTCATGGTTCAAACCACCGCACCTGCCTAGAGGAGACTTCTGTCTGCATGTGGCTGTAGGTTTGGTCTTCAAGGAGCAAACGGCACTGATAGGTTGTGACAGGCTGTGTTTCTTTTCCCGTGCCCTGGTTAGAGAGGAGCAAGGGATCTGCCTCTTTCCTTGAAGCAAGAAATTAACACATAGAGTCCCTGTCTCAGTCCCTGAGAGCAGATAAATCTCATACTAGGAAAGATGTGTCTGTCCAAGATGTGCCATATGCTACACTGCATACAGGAGAGCAGATACTTTAGGGCACCTGTGGATACAACCAGCCCAGGAAGGGGCATGTGAGGTTGGAAGAGGGGATGTAGAAGTGTAGGATAGGGAGGGTGGAGGGGAAAGGACTGGGTGAGGAAGAGGGAGGAGGATTTGAACACTGAGGATTGGGCTTTTTTGCGAATAGTGCATGGACCAAACATCTCAGTCTTTGTCCCTGGGACTCTGCTGACATTGTTTGCATGCCCTTCAGTGGGACCAGCTGTTCACTAAGTCTAGCTTGGAGTGGGATTTAGCTTGTGTAATTTTAGGTGTGATTCAGCTGATCAGATGGATGTGTCTGACTACCAAGTGAGGTGGCTCAACAGGTCCCACTGACTGACACACAGCACCCTTGGATATACCTTTATTAAGACATGCAGAGCTAGATTCAGTTGCTGAAACATCAGCAGCTAGCCTCACTCCAAATGCCTAAGAGTACCTGAGACATCCCCACCATGACAGCAGCTGGAGGTCTGAGCTGCACTGTTCTCTCTGCTTGTGCCAGACTTTTGCTATCCAATTTACACTGCGAGCTCAGAAGGAACACATAGCCGATAGACAGAACAGGATAGTCCCTCCTGTGCTCACAGGGGACACCAGCAAAACGTACTCACCATGTCCACATAGCCTCAGGGCTCTCTGAGCTACGGAGTGAGGATGTGCTGGAAATACAGTGCATAATTTCCAGCTTTCATCTTGACTTCGCACATTTTACCCATATTTCTGCTTACATCTTTTGTGAAGGCAAATAAATGTCAAAGAAGATGGAGAGATGCATGAGCATTTGGGAGCAAAAAACCACCAGTGCGTCAACATCTGTCTTAGGAAAGAGGCAACTGGAAAAGATACAGAGGGATGATGGGATGCATGCAGACCAAGGGACATATGGCTCTGACTCGATTCACTGGAGGCCAGGTTACTTCATCAACCCTCCTCATCCTCTGAACAACCTCCAACACACACAGTTTCTTACCCAGAAGTAAGCCTGAGTGTGACTGACATAAAAGCATCCTTGCAGCCCATTTGGCAACTGGCTTTTCCTAAGCATTGAGCTCAGAAAGAGGATGAGACAGAGAGACTACAGCCCTCTGGAGAAGTCTCGAGAAGAACCAATTAGTGCTTCTGCCAGAAGTTACAGCAGAGATGAAGCTCCAGCACAGTCATGCTGCTCACACACAGACCAGTGAAAACCAGTGCAAGTTTAACCATTGGATCATATCCTCTATGCAGAGTCCAAGACCGAATGCTGTAAGCCATCATTATCTTCCTAACTGGCAGGTAGGACACGTAGTTACCAGCATGGGGCTCATGCAACCTAACATCAATCATCAACAAAGGAAACGTGCACATCTGGCCCCAGTGTTGGGGGTCCCTTCATTGTATTGCACTTCACCTTGGGACTGCAGGACTCAACATGCTCTGCATATCTCTGTTGACTGTCACAGATGCGCAGGGCACAGATGGGGATGCCTCTTCAGTGGATGACTGTGAGTGAAAACGTAAACCCACTCTTTCTGCATGCTCCATCACCTTGAGCTGTGTACACAACACCTGCAAGTCATCTGTGCAAAGATAAGCCTAACTTGATCATTAGCCAGAGCTTTAGCGTAATTACGAGCTGTTTAAGCCTTAGGTTCGGGCTTCAGTAATGGCTTTTGAGGGAACTAACAGTATATAACAACATGACTAATGATGCACTGTACTTAGCATATGCAAAGGACCCCATTTTGGGTAGCTACCTACAGCACCTTTTGATGATGAGAACATGTGCAACTGGGTATCTTCTACTAAGATGACAGTATGTCTCTTACTTGTGTACCAACAGCTTTAATTTAGCCTACCTCAGAAGTGACCAAAGGGAAGGAGAACATTTTGCTGCCTTCAGGAAACCAGGAAGTACCCTTTGGCACTGGTATGAGACATAAGCTCGGTGTGTGGGCAGCTCTGCATTTACTAAAGGCCAGGCGTGCTGATAAAACACTTGAGAACAGGCCCCGCGCTTGGAGAGAAATGTCTTTTAGAGCAGTTTCAGACACGCATGTAACTCCCTCAAACAGCCAAAACTCCCAGTCTAATTTCTCCTCTGACAAAAAATAGAGAGGGAGACACTGCTGTGATAAATCACCGCTTCACAGTGAGGTCTCTGTCACTGCCACACACGATGTCCTCATAAGCAAACTAAAGGAACAAGATCCAGCCAAAGGCAACACCATTTTACGAGGTCTTCTGGATGCTTGTAACAAGGTTAACCTGTCAGGGTAAGTTCAGTGGCATCAGCTCTGCTCTTCTGTTAAGAACCATGACATGAACTGCAGCCGCTCCACAAAGATTAACATAAATATAAGAAACATGGCATCTCCCTCAGGAATGCAAGAAATAGCTCTGCTGCAAGACACCAGCAAAATATCCAGAGACAATGAGCAGAGACTTCTAATTATCCTAGTCTATAACAATTAATTGAGGAAGTACATATGCAATATGAAAATGAAGGGATGTATTAAGGGGGATTTACCAGGGCATCTTCCCCAGCTGTGGTCAGGGACAACAGGGGAAAGTCTTGTCCCAGCTGAACCATGCCTGGGGAAGGAGTCTAGCCTCCAACGGGAAGAGGGGCAGGGGTGGACCAGGCTAGTGTTACTCGCTCGTGACTCAGCCACATTGACAATACAAACAACAACAACAAAAAACCCCTCTAAAAAACCCCCTCTACATGGCAAAAGCTGCGAGTTAAAGAAAAAGGGGGAGTTATGGGGGCTGGTTTGGAGAACTGAGGAGGGATCAAAACCCACTGTGAAGATAAGCTTGAATTTGTTTAGATGTCAGCCCCAGGGCTGGAGAAATGGCCATAGAGCAGTATTTCTATGATGTGAATTAATCAAAACGCAACACAGAAGTGCAAGTGCTAAGGCAGTTTACCCATTTCAGCGCCTCACAGCAGACAGAGACCGCACAGATGCCTTCTGAAAGCCACAAGCAACATATTGACATTGCACAGCCATGGCATGGGGTGCTTCCACCTGACACAAGGAAACTGGAGGAATACACACATAGTAATGATAAAAGGAGCATGCTACCATCACCAACGCACCCATGCAAGGCCAGCTCAAAGTTACGGTGCATGATTCAAATAAGTAACTGTGACACCACAGGAGAACGCTGGAAGGTGGAGAAGATAGTCAGGACCACTTTCTGTGTGCCTCATTTCTTGTGCCCTTCTCTGGGGAGTAGGGAGGAGGAGAGAAAGACGAAAGCTTTATTCAACACATCTTGAAAGTTTGCACAAAGGGAATCCTGTATTTGAACAGCTGTGATCAAACAAAAGTGTGGGCTGGGCTCAGAAGTAACACATGAAAATACAGAACTGAGAAATACTGACCTTTGCCAAGTCTATTGCTCTTCTCCATCTTCCGCTTCCTCAAACTGTTTTCTGTATTGCAGTAGCGGGATAAGAGCTATATAGACAGTATCTTCTCTGCACTGGCAGTTTCCAAATCTCTATTTCCTGCTAAATTGCATCATCAGTGTCTTCTTCGCCTTACTTTTCTTCTCCCCCCCCCCCCCTTTTTGGCCTCATCACACCTGATGTTGCTTTTGCCCATCCCCTTCAAACACCCATCTAGATCACGAGCAAAGGCTGAGATTTCCGGCTCAGCAGCAGGAGGTGGGAAGAGCATCCCAAGCACAGAGGGCTGGCCCTGGGTAGCAGGGAAAGGATGGCAATTACTGTGCGCTTAAGCAGAAAGAAGGTGGGCCAGGCCAGGACAGCGCCAGATGGCTGGGGCATATTTTAGCAGTGATGAATTCCTCGTTCTCATCCATGCACCATTTGCAGCAAGAGCAGGGCATAATGAAACTCCACATGAAAGACCCCAAGAGCAGCTATGCTGGTGCAGAGGAAGACAACATCTCCCGCCAGGGTTTCTGCACCTCTCACAGGGAAGAGTAAGGCATCCCCATACCACCATCCCAAGACCTGCAACACCCTGTCTCCTACAGGGTGGGTGCAGCTGCCAGTCCCTGTCCCCCCCCAGCCTGGAGAGGTGACCCCACCATTGCACCCCCAGACAGGGCTTTGGAAGGGGCTGGGGGGAGTCCAGCCTCCACCTCTTACTGCTGCTCTGCTACCTGCCAGACCATCTCCTCCCTTTCTGCTCCCACACTCGCTTTACCAGGCACTTCCAAGTATCTCACCTTCCGCCGCCCCTCCTTTGCCAGGTTCAACCAGTTTCCACTGTACTCTTCTGCAGTCTCCCTGCTCCTTCCACGCTCTCATGTACATTTCTTCCTCTCTCCTATTGCCATCTCTCCTCAGCCCCCATGTCTGTCCACACTCCCCTTCTCCTGCAGACAGAGCACTGCTGCCCCACATACCTCCTGTTATCTCCCCCATATGCTCACCTCCATGGGACACATACCAGCCTTTCTCTGTGCAGTAGGGGAAAGCTGAGGAAAGGGGGTCCCTTACTGTCTCGCTAGCGCCTCTTTCCACTGACCGCTCTTCCTTCAGCTCTGTGGCTGAGATGGTTGCTGCCAGAGAGGCCCTGACAATTGGAAGACATAAGCATTGGAGCAGAAGCTAGGCTGTGCCTGTCCTCAGACACAAAGGTGGGACATGGAGATAAGGCACAAGGCTTTTTTTGCAGCAACGATGCATGGGAAAGATGCGGTGAGAGGCGCGGCTGGAGCCCAAGAGCTCAGAACTGGAGACTTCATTGAGGTCCTCCACTAGAAATACATTCATCTCATGGTGATTCCTCATTTAAAATTACACTCAGACCTAGCAGTTCACTGGGCTTACGGTAGTATTGCTGGTGCTCCAGTTGCTCAGTCATGTGATGCCCGGGCAAGTGCCTCAAGGAAATTCATCAAATCACACTAAAGCTTTATTCATTCACGACTGTAACTTCAACAAGAAAAGAGAATACATGGTGGATGTCAAAGACAACTATGCTATCATCAGAGATGAGCCGTGGAGCGTAGAGCCTTTGTGAAGTTTTCCCACGTAGTGCAGATGAGACCGGAGTTATTGTGGACCTTTGCTGCCCTAAACCTCGTACAATGGCTTCACCCATCCAGACCAAGTAAAACGGGTGCAGCCCACTCTGGCTTTGATAGAGAGAGGGGTCCCCTCTTTATTCTAGAAAAATAATGACCTAAGACTGCCAAGCTCCTGGAACACACACACCATGCCACAATTTACACACTAAGTACGATATGAGCTAATGTGGAGATTGCCTTCCTGACCTTGCTGACCACACAACAATGACTTCAAATGTCCTCACATGTGTAAGAGGGGGCAATCATGCTTTTTATATGCACCATCACACACCATTTCTCAGCAACACCTGAACATACAAACCCATTTGTCCTTTTATCAACTTGCAATATTGAGGTGAAATACGCTCCTGAGCCCAGGTGCAGGGTTTGGGGCACTCCCAGGTGAGGCTGGTCAGGGCCATTAAAGCCTGCTGGTGCCCTCAGGACCCCGGTACAGACACATACTTTTCAAAAAGCCCGGTCACACATAAATGCTGCTCAAAGAAAGGCCATGGGAAACACGCACGTCCCTTCTACAAGTGGCTAATGTTTTTGCAGTGTACTGTGAAAGTATAGCCCAAGTACTTTACATGAAGACAATTTTCAAAAGCCCTGCCTGGTATTCGCTGTAATGAAAGGCAAGATGTATCCGCTGAAACCTACTGAAACATTTAATCACAGATTGGCTCATCTGAGATACAGTATGCAAACTGGAGAAAGTGTTCAGATATCTACACCTGTGTGTATGACAAGACTGAGGCTGAGCACGCACGCTTCATTTTGCCCTTAAATTTGTAATTTTAAACCCAGACAATGTTCATCCCCGTTCTTGGGCTGGGTCCGTAACCCAGACCTAGAGAAGTTCCCAAGTCACTCTTAAATCAGGCATTTATCATGGTTCATCTGAAGCAGTTATTTTAGACAGACACCCCAGGGAGGGATTCAATTGGCTGTTTATAGATGCTTACAATACAGCCACCTGCATCCAGGCACCCAAAGTTCCCTTTATTGTCAGCAGAGGTAATGGGTGCAGGTCATGTCATTCTAAAGTAGGCATCTAAAATAGCTTAAATGAACTCCATTCTCAAATGTAATTTAAAGATGCAAAAAGATAGCAAATGTATTGCTTCCTTTAGGTTATGTTCTCCTGATAGATTCCCCACCTTGTTAAATGTCTGAATCATATTTTGAGCTTGAAATTGCTTAAAATCTTTCATCCCTGAGTCTCAGTACATGTCTGCCCATTATATTAAATATTCTTCCACTCACATTCTTTGCTAGGTGCATAAATAGTGCACGCGGTCAAATAACTTCCCAACCTTTCCCTTGCATTGCCTCCTTCCCTTTTCATGCTAAGTTCTACAGAAGCAACAGTGCCTGGAAGCTGTTCTTATATGACATTTCTCAGCTTTTTGTTTTCTTTGGAAAAGCCAACATCGGACATGTAAAAGAAGGAGCTCTGGTCTCTACTATTTGGAAATTTTGCTAGACACTAGCATTTGAATTCATTGGCCACCAAAAGAAAAAGCCTGCCCCAAACATTACAACATAGGGGCACAAGGGCAAAGAATATCTTTGTGCAAGAAAAGGATTTGACAGTGGATATGAAGCAGGGGAGGTGTAAGGGGGCTTCTTGCACAAGCACAGGTCTAAACTCTAAGCAAGCATAAAGCCTGCTGTCTCATCTCAGCATCTCCAGGCACTTCATATACCCATCACTCTGATGACACTTTCAGATTTTTATGGTCTCTACCCTTGACTTGGTCTGGGTCAGCACTTGAAATTTCAACTCCAAGGCATGTGCATTCAGAGACAAATCATGCTATTTATGACACCTGGAAACAGCTGGACTATTGCTGTTCAAAGGTCCAAATGGCTTTTTTTCCTTTTCTTAACTTCCAGGAGGATTACCAATGAGCAACACTTTCCCTAAGTTTTGATCCACCCAAAAAAGTTATCTGAATGGAAACCAGTGTGCAACTTTGAAGGAAGCAGACCCTGAGGTCACTGCAAGATTAGCGATCTCAAGTCATCCCACCAGCCTGAGAAAAGCTGCCTCCCTCCAAATTATGGTACAGCTCCTGCAGTGTTAGGAAATGCACTGAAATAGCAGCCCAGCCGCAAATCTAACTTTTTGCCTTTAAAAACCATGCACAAAGAGGGATCAGACATGAGAAATGTGGAAGGGTTTGGAGGAGAGAAGATGTCAGGTCTTCTGAGAAGCAGGTTGCCATGGAGACTGGCTCATTTAACCCAATAAGGGTCAGGCAACCCTTCACATTCAAGCTAATTTAATTGAAGAGGTGGGAAGGATGAGCAAATAAGTTGGCACAGACTTCACTTCAGCATGCTGTTCCTCAGATAGGGCAGGATTCACCATGCCAGGTTCTGGTTGGGCATCTCAAGCATCACAGGGCCATTTGTAACCAAAGTTGGCTCCTGGAGAGGAGTGACCAGATGCAGAGGACACCCTGGGGAGGAGGGCAGCATTATGGCATTTGCAATGCCTCGCATACCTCGGCTGCCACAGGCACATCTCTCCTAGGATAAGGGAGTTTCCAGCTACACTAGATGCTCGTCTTGATGGGCTTCTTGCCTGAACCATTGGTAACGTGGCTTTATCTCCCTTCTGAATTTGAAATGTGGATAAAGCAAAGCTGGCAAGGTAATTATTCCTCACTGTCAAACATTGCTCTTGGTTTGCTGTCTGCAGGCAGCTGGAGAATGATGAATCCCTTTGTGTTTGCAGCAGTCTTGGATTTGCTCCAGGAAAAGGTACAAACAGGCAGGGAAGGTTTGCATTAACATGCCCCATTGGCATAGATTTCACTGTTACTGCATCTAAGCTGAAGAAAGGGGCTTATCTGAAGTGAAAGGGCAGCTAGGACCCAAGTGTGAAAACAGCTTGGTGCTGAAAATGCAAATCTTCAGCACAGAAAGCTGATGTCAAAGTCTCAGAAGACATCAGCAGGCACCCAAAAAATACCATACCCTGTTGAAACCCTGGTCCTTAATGACATTACTTTGACAGCTTTCTCTGCTATAGCAGGGTCACTGGGAGCTCTACATGTTACCACTGACCACCTCCTTCCTGGCATGCTGCCTGCAGCTCTTCACCTTCCATCCAAAGGTATGCTCGCCATACAAGGGTGAGAGCTGCCATCTGCTCATTCCCTTCCCTCCACTCTCTTTATATCTCTGACCCCTGATACCTGTTTCTGCTCTAGGCCCTACAGTAACACACAGGCCCAGAAAGGCTGAGGTTCGCAGGGCACTTCTGGAGTCCAACCTCCCTGCTGAAAGCAGTCAGCTGGAGCAACTGGAGCTGTTCTTGCTTCCCAGTATGTCATCAGTGCCACCACAGGGCACAGCCACCCATGGTGGAAGGTGCTGTGCCACAGGCTCGGGCATCGTCAAACTGTTTCTAGTGCCAGAGTGAAAGGATCTCCAGAGCATCTCACTACTGTTTGTGGTCTCCATCCCCCTGTTGATGGCCAGATGGCACAAGGGGATACAGCGCTCTTGGATGAAGAGACACGATGCACAACACAACTCCAGACAGCTGAGCTCTCAAAATTTTTAAACCATCACTAACTGTAAACAGCTCACAGAGTAGTGGCTGAGGCCAGTGTGAGCCAGTCCTCTCCCTTGCCTCCAATATAGATGTCAGCTTCAGGCAGAAACAAACGTGCACCCTCAACTCCAAAAGCAGCCCTGGGCCACCCACACAGATAGAGACACATTTTTTAGGCAGAAAAATCTCATCCGGTACATACCTCTTCCCATTCATCAACCACAGGATCGGGTTTATTGCTTAGTCCAGTCTTTTGGCAGCTCAGAACCTGTTTCTGTAGCAGGAAAGGCTTTTTCTTATTTTTTGCCTGTTAAAAAAATGTCTCTTTCCCCTTTCTGACTCTTGTCCAAATTCATTCAGTGGCCCTCTGCCTCTCTTTTGAATGACTCCATGGGAGTCCTTGAGTCTCAGCATTATTATACTTTATTTATACAGCACAATGAATGTACATGGCACTTTAACATACATCAAACAGCAAGGTCCATTTTCTGATAAGCGTACAGTTTGATTCAGAAAAACACTGTGTATAAAATGCAACACTCTCCTGGCCTGGATAAGCTGAACTGTACTGGTGAGGAGACTGAAGGCTCTTTGTATTTCCTCAACCCCTAAAATTGAAACTAACAGAAGAAATCCCTGTCTATAGACAAGCGTTTTATTTCAAACAGCCCTGGTGACAGCACCTCCTGAAGCTGTTCAGATTTACACTGATGTATCTCTCTTCTGCTTGTGCCAGGCACATCTTTCAGGTCCTGATGGGTACATTGCTCCTCACCACCAGCAGCTATTTAAGGGGCCCTGCTCCAAAGATTTTCACCAGCCAGACCACATCAGGTACCCAAACAGCAGCCACCGCCAGGAGAAGGCGGAAGAGCACAGGCAGAAAAAAAAAAATACAACCAGGAGAAAGGAGAGCTACTTCTCTTGGTGGAAACTGTTAAAAATCACCACCTTGGAAGGGCTGAGCACTCTGGGACAACTTCAGCAAAGCACCAAGCACCAAGCTGGCAAGTCCCTCAGAGGAAAATGGTGAAAGAGAGGCCAAAAGCAGTTCTCCAAGTGCCCAAGTGCTCTCTGCTGTATGCCCAGCAAAGCACAGTACATTAATTAGTGAATTGGATAATTCTGGAATCAGTCTAAGAATATTTATTGATGAAGGACAAATAATTAGTTGCCAGCACCTCACAAGGTTTCCAAAGATTGCTTCCTCTGGGCACAGCTACGTTTACCTAGGCAAACAGGGGTAAGTAAATGCAAGGCTCAGATAAACAAGAAAGAAATGCAGTGCCTAGAGGCATTTGTGCTTCCCCATAGGTGCACTAGATGAGCTTCATCCAAAGCCTTTTCCTCCCTCAAGCTGGTGAAAATCTCTCCCAGGGTTTCAGAAAACTTTAACACTAACCTGACCTCAGCATCGCTCTGAAAGCGCACGGTGCCAGGAATCAACTGGTGAGACTGCTGTGGCTTGTTTCTCCTTGACTATAACAAAAGCCACAGTGTCAGTGCGGTTTGCACTGTTGGCAAGATGTTAATGTCACACAGCATCACAGAGGTGACAATGTTACAGCAGCCCTGGGATTGCCTTGCAAGGAATCATGACAATTTTTCATTTCTGTGCTGAATACATTCTCAGAGGTTGAAATGATAAGCCTAAATCCATTTAATTTTTCTAAAACACTTTTGGGCTGGGGAGTTCTGTACTTTTCAAATCACAGGGTTCAAAGGAACCCCATCTGCCTAGCTATTTGAGATTTGTTTGTTTGTTTTTTTTACAAAGTGACCCAGTGTAGAAAGTTCAAAGATTCCCCTAGACACAGGGGATTCATACTGTTTAGGGAAACAGGCTATTAGCCAGGGCTGCAAAGCCACAGGGGTTTTTAATGTTTTTAAAGGGACATCATTGATTGATGACTGAGTGTTACCTATAGAGGAGCAATCCTCAGAGGCCATCAAGTACAGAAACGTTATTGTAAGGCTGTTGGCACGAGGCACACGTACACACCGCAGCGACCTGCCAGAGCAAGATGTTCCAAGCACAAGTGTTCCTTGGACACAACTCAGCCACTGCATTGTGAGCTTACCTGCATGCTTTAGGGCCTCAGGTCCCCTGGGTTGGGGTCGGTCCTGCACACCTCAACCCACGTGCACCAGGGCATTTTACAGGGCTCCTGATGGGGGCTGGCTCCCGCCTCTCTCAGAGGCGAATCCTGGAGACCTTGCCCCACTAAACACACCTCCAGTTAGGACACAAGAGCCCAGCTCAGTCACCTAGCTGTAACAGACACTCTCCCAGAAACAGACCTCTTCTAGAGAGTTTTAGTGCAGGAAATCAGAATATACACACCCTTAGGAACCAATTTGGTTGCTAAGGGACACTCATGCAAAGCTCAACCAGGAAAACCTAATGCAGGAGAGAAGCCCATGGCCTCTCTTCTCCCACCTCCTCCCATGCAGGCAGGGCATTGCTCACAGGTCAGCAACCCCCACACGGGAAAGATATACCCCGACCTTCTGCCCACCGATAGAGGGGACCACCAGGACAGCATTCTTACAGATAGGGAGTGCAATTCCAAATGAGAAGATCAGAGCAAACCTGGAACAGGTTTCCAGGGTCAGCTGCAGCCCAGGGATCACCAGACAAGTCCAGCTTGGTCCAAGAAGTCAGAGAAGGAAGATCAGCAAGATACATGTCCAGTCACAGGTATACCTGCAGCAGAGCTCAGGCACAAACCAAGGGCAAGTGCTCAAACCTCGCTGCAGCTCCTCAAGCAAAGGGCAGGAGCTCTTTCTCGCAGCTTATCTATTTTTCCCAGCAAGCTGATCCAAGGTTACACAGCTGTGTCATATTAGAGCTCGCCTTGAACCCAGGCAGCCAAGCCCCTGGGGTGGGGGTGTTGCAGAGGCTTCGGTGCAGTCAGGGCTCTGATGCTGCAGCTAGATCTGTATGTGAAAATAAAATTAGCGCATCACTACCACATGCAATTTCAAACCCACTTGGCAAACCAGCAGCCCCAATCTGACACGAAGCTCCTGCACTGTCCTGCCATGTACAGATCACAGCCAGGCAGGCAGTTTAGCCTGCCATCTGCATCATGCAGCCTACAGGGCTCCTTCTGACTTGTTTCCAATTAGAAATGCTTCGCACCTGCTGGACTGTGACACATATCCACACTGCAGTGCCCCTGCCTGCAAGGTATCCCCCATTTTGGAGACCAGCAGGAAACTTGGGTATTGATCCTTCAGAGCTGAAATGGTGACTCCAAAGAGGGCCACATGGTTGCTCTGCCTGCTCAAGTGCCAGGACAGATGCTGGCTACACCAAACAGCTCCAGGGGCACCCAGTGCTTCCGGGAGGACCCAGCTCTATCACATTACTTGGCCAGTGCTGTGCTGGGCAGTGGCCACTGAGGAACAGATCCAGCAAAAAGAGCCCAGATGGAGTCACAAGCATCCCTCCTCAATCTTCACAAGTCTCATGGGGACTTCCCAGTGAACGCATGTCCCTGCCACATCCACAGACAGGAACTAGCAGCTCTCCCTGGTAGTGGTGCAAAATGGGATGAGAGCTGATGGCAGCAAGTATCTGAACCTTAAACCCTCTGTTCATCTGGGTACCTGGACCTATGCCACCATTCAGAAGGCAAACTGCTTGGACTGCTTGGGGCTGAGACCAGAGTAGAGGTCCCTGTGTCACCACGGTGGCCGTGAATCGGTGCCATCTGCTGCTACGCGAACGTGGGACTGTGGTGCTCTCAGCGCTCCAGCAGACTGAGAGTTTGAACACATACTGCCAAATTAGTTACAGAAATGTAATCACATCTCTACACCAGAGAGACTGCTAACGGCTGACGAGTATGAGGAAGCCGAGGGCTGGAGGTGTACAGGAATGCAGATGGACTGGGACAGATCTTTAAAGCAGTTTGGTGTTAATAGTGGGGAGAACTCCCTATCTGATCCTTTTACTAGTGCTGGGCTTAATCTATCTAATGGAAGGGGGGTGGTTAGAGAAGTTCATCCTCAGCAATTGCCACTTCACATCTTGCCTCCGTTCTTGAGGAGGAGAAAGTATTTCATTATCTCTGTTATCAAGAAACATCTTCCTGCTGCTTTTAAAATGCAGATCAGGGATACCTATTACAATGCCTGGCTTTCCTCCGCTGAGACTGCCAAGTTAACTGCTTCCATGTGGGAGTGAGTCTGTGCCAGTGCTTGTATTCCTGTTATTCCTGGTAGAAATAAATAAATAAATAAATAATTCTCCCTTAACTTCTCCAGACAGATGACTGCTTCACAGAACTGTCTAAGCTGTCACTCTCAGCAAAGGCTTCCAAAAGAGACAATATCAAGTGGCTACATGCAGCCCCTGCCACATTTTTGAGGCCAAACAGCACTGTTTAGCCAGACCAGTCTGGGCTCTCCAGCCAGACAGGGATGCTCCCCATGGAAATCCTTTGTCCCTTCTACAGCCCGGGGCCTAAATTATGGTATGTTAGTGACATGTTGTGCTAGAAGGAAGCCTGCGCAGGAAAAAAGTTCACAGTGAGAACTGGAGCCTACATTGCATTTACGTCTTTCCCATGCAACCATCATGTGTATCTCCACTCCTTTAATTACACTGCACCATGACAGCAGGAGCTTGGGGGGGAGGGGGGGGTGTATGTTGGTGCATTACACAACATCCATTCAAGAAGCGCTTGACCTCAGCAAAAGAAAGAGTCATAAATAGTCAAATTGTATGTCTCGGTTCTCCTTGCATGATCTTTTGTTAATAGACTTTGCACCTTGGCATCTGTTTGCAATGCTCTTGGGGAATCTGATGAAAAGCAGGGAGGGGAGCAGATGAGTAGTGTCTGTTGACCCGAGGCTCTGGGCTATTAGGAAACAAGACAGTGTTTAACGCATTGGAGAAAAAAGCATGGGGGACGCTCTCTGCAGTAGGATCACTCCCAGGCACGCACGCACGCACATGCTCAGATGTTTTATAGGGCAGCAGAATCAGAATTCACTTTACAACTGACCTGGATTGCTAGTGCAATGAAGCCAAGGCCCCAGGCACTGCTCGGAGGGCATGGTAACCAGCGTGCTCTCAGGGAGATGTACGGTCATATCAGTCCCGTGTCCGCTCCAGCGTGTGATCTGAATAGGGTCAGACAGCAGGTTTGGTGGATTTTCCGCAGTTGGCCAAGTCCTTTAGAAAGCAGCTTCAGAAAAGAGAAAAGAAACACGATCCAAAAAGTGACTCAGGAGGAGGAATTAGTAACTCATTAGCTCTGGGGTTTAAGGAGAGAGTTTACTGGTCCTGTGAACCAGGGCAACATGCAGCTCATACTAATCCATCGTCTTTCAAGTGGCAAGGGAAAAAACTCTTTCTGGATGGATTGACTCCCATTGAAGGGTGGGAGCTGCACCACTGGGAAAGCAGAAAGAGAGTGTGCCCCACTTCAGAGGTTTGGTGGCAGCTGTGATTGACTGAGACACTCTGAGAGGAGGAATCAATCCTTGTCTTTTACAGTATCTCAAGCTCAGATGTACCATGGCAGAGCATGCTCCACCAGCTTGGAGCATGAATTTTGAAATAAACCCTTTTTTCATTTTGGATGGAGTTTGTTGTCGATGCTGTTGCAGTACACAAGTCCATGCTCTCCAGAAGTTCTGATGGACTCTGAAGCACGAGATTTGAGTCAACGAGGCAGGTTGTTGTGGTTATTACTCTGCTAGTGGGTGTTGGCAGAACACACTGTGTTCGGGACAGGCATAAATATCACCTGATGCCAGTGTAGTAACAGCCCAGTTGGGCTTCTGTTAGAAGTGCTGGGATACCACAGTAGATGCACTGTACACCTTCTGAAATCACTGCAGGCCAGGGAGGATACTCCAGACCATCTCAGCACCAAAAGCTTTAGTGTGAGGAGCTGAGCCCCCAGACATCAACGTTACTATGAACAAATCACACCCGAGGTCTATTCATAATATTGACAAGGGGTGGGCATCAGCTGCAGACTCCAGAGCCTTCCACTTAGTGAACTGCACAACTGAGCCAAGGCCTGAGACAGTGCAGAAGAAGGAGCATTGCATGAAACATAGGTGCAAAAGAAGACACGTCTGTCTAGTGTCTGGCACTGTGAGCAATGCTATCTCCTTCTAGCAGCTTGTCCAGAAGGTCTCCGGGAAGTCCTGTCCATACTGTACCTTGGGGATGTCTTGGATACCCTAGATTACTTTAGATGACTCTAAATGCCTTAGCTAATGAAACTCAGTCAGGCCTTGAATCCTCACCCCTCACCAGTGCACAAAAATCAGGTCATGCTGAACCAGATCTTGCATTTGTTGGGCTGAATCACTCTCCAGACTCCAGCAGCTGCACTGACTCTGTCTCTGTTGACTGCAGTAGGGTGTTCGGACATCCAGCACACACAGAGACAACCTCAGCTGGGTGAGTGAACATGGGTTTCCTCATCTGCAAACTGAATGTCTCTGCAGAGCTCCCAATTCTGAAGGAAATTTAAGGCATCTACATTTATGTTATCTATGCTTAGCAAGATGAATCCCTCCTCCAATGCAAAATGCAAGAGCCTTCACCGCTCTCCATGTATCTAATGTATGTTTCAACAAGCAGTCAGAGGAATAAAATGGGAATGAGTCATGAAGAAACTTCTTCCTGTAACAGTAACACATGAGCAGGGAGATGCACATTATTTAGCTTCGTTACTGGCATGGCAATCTCAAAAAAAAAAAAAAAAATCAGCCACCACACAAGCCAGCGTCAAAGGTATTTATGACCTTCACCCAGCAAAGGTTCATGGACGAACCGCTGCAGCATCCTCTGCTGGCTCAGCAGTAGGATGCTCCATGCTATGAAGCCCTCCTGACTCCACTCTTCTGCCCCAAAGCTGGTAGTTATTTCTTTCTGCAGAGATATCCTCTATGGTTGCTGAAAACAGCTCTCAGCTATTTGGGATTTGCTTACTGATATCTTTATCAGGCTTTCAATACATTCAGCCCTTCCAAGGTGCTGAGTGACTCACCTGTATTCCTGACCCTCAGTTACATCCATGCAGAAATTGTGCGTATTGTTTGGGATGTAACAAGTAATAGCTGCCTGTAGGCATTCACCTTTTGCTAAATGAGTGTCTAGACATGAAATCCCACAGATTACATAAAATAGTAAAACCATATAGAAAGAGCGTAAGGAAGATACATCTTCATGTTAAATCCAATCTAATTCTGTATTTGGTGATCTGCTTTAGTTTTGCAAGTTGCAGTGACTCAGTGTCTGCTAGCCCGATCTAGGCAGGTATCTGAGACAGTTCTCTGTTGTGGCACTGTGGGACTGCCTTTTCCAGTGCCCTGTTTTATCTGCATTTTAGTATATCAAAGATTTTTCATCCCTTTATACGGAGATGTTTGTTTTGCTGGCTGAATTCAACAGGAGGAGGGATGGAGGAGTTTGAACTACTGAGCTTTTACTTGACCCCAGTGTCTCTGAGCCCAGAAAGGGACTTCTCACAAGCTGGTATAGGCAATGTCTCTCTCAGTTTTTAGTTCACTCAGTCTGGCTGCTGCTAAAGTTGGACATCAGCTTTCAGTCCCAAATAGGAGAAGGAGTAGAGTTCTACCACTGAGTAGTTTTAGCAACAGTTTTAATGTTTGGTGTCTTTATCTGTCCAGTGGTTTCTTTACTGCACACAAACTTGCAAAGCTTTCCTTTGTAATGTTTTTATAGCCAGTCCAAAGGTCCCTGATGTGTTTGTAATGAGGCCCATGTACATATAATTTAGGATATGTTTAATATCTCTGCCTCTGTAATAAAAAATTTACTGGTTTGGTTGGTTTGGGGCTTTTTCTAAAATATCATAATTTTTGTTTTTTCCAGGCTGACCCAAGAATCCCATGTGGTTGAGTTAGACTGCTCCAGTAGGGATAGGGAGTAACTGATGTACCAGAGATGATGACCTTTGTTGGGCTGAGACTGCATGTCTCTCTTATTCTTTTTTTTTTTTTTTTTTTGCTTGAAGTCCTATCTGCATGTGGTTTGTTTGCATCCAGCCCAAGATGGATGGTGCACAGATTTAATGAGGTCACGTTTTCCCACCAGTGCCATTTGTAGCCATTTAATGTTCAGCTTTGAGTAGCAGATTGAGTTAAAGGCTATTTAAAAGTCTATGATGCAGACAAGCATTCTGCCCATTTTTTATTCTTTTACATATTTGTTAATAAGCATCTCCAGGGTAAAGGTGAAGCCCATGGTTCACTTCTTGCAGAAGAAGCCAATTTGGTACTCCTGGATTATGCTGTCACTGCTGAGATACTCTGAGATCCTGCTCCTGACATGCAGAGCAAGTGCATATCCAGCACAAGGGTAAAAACATCATCATGGCAGTGTTAATGCCATGAAAATTCAGGCAAACCTGTTGTTCTGCTGAAGTAGAAACATTTTACAAAGACATTGAGAATGGGATAAGCATCACTGAAGAAGGGCGATTCTTCCCTACACTGGTCATTGCGCACAGGGAAAGCCTGAGCTCAAGTTCCATCTTGCCAGATCTGAGATTAAAATTTCTGCTTGGTCTCTTGCACAGGATGCAATTCCCTGACTAAATGGAGATGTCAGGAGCTATTATGTACCTGTACTGGTAATTGCACAAAGAGAGATCTTCTAGCCAGGAGGCAGCTCCATTCGGATGAGTTTGGAGATGTCTGCATCTTCAGCATGTCAATCTGCATCAGCTGTTTTGTAACCTTAAGGGCTTTATGTGGCTACCCCGGAAAGCACCTAGGAAAATTAATGCCACGTAGGCCTGGGGGCACAGCCTATACATGTGCTGTGTTGTTCCCCCAAGCACTGGCAGTGGTGGACAACACACACCTGAAAATCTGCATGCTTCCCCAGGAGATTAGTACCCTTGCTGTTGAAACTGTGCCGTGGCATCAACCCTCTGATGCTTGCACCACGGGCCCTAGTCTCTCTGTTACTCATGTGTGCAGGCACAGTCCAGCCTCATGTACTGTTTCACCATAGCAAAAGCATTCCAGAAGTCAACAACTCCCAACCCATGCACAGCTCTCCACCTCAAAGCTAACAGCAGCTTTAGGTCTGTAGGCAATGCACCCAGCTCCACACCATAATGCCCAGTTGTACAATACTCGAGCCACACACACTCTTCGTCCTCCCCATGGCTCATGAAAAATTGCACCTACAAATGCCACACACACACCCGAACCACACAGCACGTGTGGAGAAGGTCAAATGCGGCAGCAAATGGTACAGTGACATGCTGCACCACTCTGAAAATCCTGACACCTGCAGTGCAGAGGCTGAAGTACAGCATCCAGCAAAACACACTGGCATCCAAGCCACGGGGCAGAGGCACTCTGCATACCCAGGACGTGGCACGTACACACAGTACGCACCTTCACACGTGCACTCTTCCTACAGGGCAGTCAGGACTGTGAAACCAGCTACTGCTATTCCCAGGAGTTTTTTGTTTAAAGGCACCATAAAGGAAGAGCTCTCTGCCGCATCTCTTTGGACTAACTGCCTTTGAAGCAATTGTACTCTAGGTTCCCTCTCGGCTACTGTCAGGTTATTCGTTTTCTCTGTCAAAACCTTTTTATTCACTGGGAATCTCAGCAGGGTTCTTCACTTGTTAATACTGCTGATTAAATTTCATAGTCTCTAACGTAAATATTCAAAGAGACTTTCTCTCTTCCCACCATTTAAATAGCACAGACCATGCATTTACATACATCTTGTACAGGAATGAATTGGACAGGCCTAAATCAGAGCTGCTTGCACAGGGCGCACACACAGCTGAGGACAGACATGATATCCGACATACATCTCCAAGCACGCTGGCAAGACCCCCAGACAGCCCTGCCTGGCACTACTGGGCTTCCCAACCCCACAGGCCCTGGTGACCTGCCTGCTTAGCTGCCCCTTCAGAAAGGATGCAGGAAGCCTTGCGTCTGTCTCCAGCACATCCTGGCTGAAGTCCAGTCCTCACAAACCTGTGCAGGGAGGAAGCAAAGAAGGAAGAAGGCGAGAAAACCCTTCTGTGCACGTTGTATTTCATTACAAATAGCAAACCACTGTGCTTCAAATGATGGCTGCATGGCAGGTGAGGGCAGCATGAATCAGGGTTTGGCACTTCTCCAGCCTTTAGCATCTAATTCCTTTGCTGGCTCCAGACTCAGTCTTGGTAGGGGAGACCTGGGAACCGATTACACCCTCTGGCCCAATAAGCTGTTCTATGGCTGAGATGGTGATTTCAGACTGGGGTCTCCTCCCTACCATCACCACCTCTTATCTTTCTCCATTTACTATTTCATTCATCTCACACCTGTAGTGCAAGGCTCTGGTGTGTCTTCCATGCCCTGAAAACCTCATGCCAGTGGTGGGAGAAGCCAGGGAAGGAGCCCTGTCCCAGCATTTGCATTGCAGGATTCATTTCTTGCAAGCTACAGCAATAATCCCTCTCCTGCTTATAGGAGAAAGCTCACACTCCTGGAAGGGCTTAACCTCTTGTGTTAACAGGAGTTGCTTAAGGAGAGCAGTTCTAAAGAGTGGCATAAATCTTTGATGAGGATTCATGAACACACTGAGCAATGCCCATCCAGCTGAGAGTTAAACGGGCAGCGAGGCTGCGGGAAGATTATTTCCTCAGCCCCATCCTACTTCATTGTTCAAAGTGTTGGGACAACAGAGCCGAGAAAGCAAGAGGGGTACTGAAGCGAGCCAGAGCCTGCGCCTCTTCTTGTTCTCTTCCAGCATCTCACAATTATCATTAGTTAATTATCACCTGATCCAGAGCTGTATGTTCTCTCCTCTCCTTCACCATCAAGTCTTTCTGCCTGCTTCCGGACAGAAGGCATGGCATTCTCTTCCCTGGAATATGAAAGACTAAAACCTGGTAAGTATCAATATCAGCTTCAACATCATCAGCCAAATACTGACATTGCTTAAACAAAGGGGAGCGCAGGCACAGCTGTCGCTCCTGCTGCTCAGGACAGCCACAGGGAGGTATGGTGAGATAGAGAAAAGCTGTTATTGATTCAGCTCCACATCGCAAAGCTCTTCCTCTTCCTGCATTAAGGGCTAATTTTAGGCTGCAATGATTTGATAATGTGGTAATGTTCATCATGCAAACCTATTTAACTTCCCATCCAAGGTGGACAGACACAGGGACCAAGGTAAGAGCGGAGCAGGGCAGGACTGGGTGTTGGGCAGCAGCAGGGTCAGCACACCTGGATGCCATCACAGCTTCATCTTGTGCCCTGCTGCTTCTCCGCTGCTGTCTCTCCCTCTCCCATCCTGTCCCCAGAAGCTCTGGCTTCCATCCTGCCACAAGCAGGAGATCTGGAGGTGGGTGATGACACCTCCAGAAGCACCAGCCCCTCTCCAGCAGTGTTGCCTGGTGCGAGCAAGGCCCCAAGGGGCCGTGCATCCTGGCAGAGGTTGCCCAGACCATGGGGTGAGCTGAAGTGCACTGGGGTGCTTCGCAGGTTTGTGGTCTTCAGTTTTCTTTGCACAGCAGCTAGGGCACGAGGTCAGTAATGAACCCAAGGCTTATCCTGAAACCAAGCTGGGATGTGAATCACAGAGTTGATTCCAGTGAATGTGGGTCTAATTAGAACAGCATGTGCAGGAGTCTGGAGCCAAGACAAGACTCTGCCCTGAGCTGTTCCCTGGACAGCTGTGGAAAAGCAGGGCAGTATTTCAGACATTGCTCAATGAGAGGATAGAGCAGCAGAGCAAGCCTATCCCAGGGAGCACGCCCTTCCTTACTCCAGAAAAGATTTCACCAGTAAGAAACACCACTCAGATCTGTGCGGAAACTTCCATGGTATGGGTGGCACAGGCCAGGCTAGCCATGATGTTCCAGCCCATAGTAGGAGCCTTGGATATCTGTTTATCTATATAAGGAGATGAACAGGTAGCATTTGGTCCCTCGTTCTTGCTGCCACAATGCAACTGCTGCAGAGCAAATGGCTGCAAGAGATGTCAGGATTGCAAGAGGAGCAATTGAGCGTACCCTCAGCAAGTTTGCCAATGACACCAAGCTGTGTGGTGCAGTCGACACGCTGGAGGGAAGGGAAGCCGTCCAGAGGAGCTTTGACAGGCTTGAGAAGCGGGCCTGTGTGAACCGCATGAAGTTCAACGAGGCCAAGCGCGAGGTCCCGCACATGGGTCAGGCAATCCCAAGCACAAGAAGGACTTGGGGCTGTTGGTGGACGAGAAGCTCAACATGACCCGGCAACGTGCCCTCGCAGCCCAGAAAGCCAACTGTGTACTGGGCTGCATCAAAAGCAGTGTGACCAGCAGGTCAAGGGAGGGGATTCTGCCCCTCTATTCTGCTCTGGTGAGACCCCCCTGCATCCAGCTCTGGGGTCCCCAGGACAAGAAGGACATGGAGCTGTTGGAGAGAGGCCAGAGGAGGCCACGAAGATGATCAGAGGGCTGAAGCATCTCTCCTATGAAGACAGGCTGAGAGAGCTGGGGTTGCTCAGCCTGGAGAAGGCTCCGGGGAGACCTTACAGCGGCCTTCCAGTACCTAAAGGGGCTACAGGAAAGCTGGAGAGGGACTGTTTATCAGGGAGTGTAGTGATAGGACAAGGGGGAATGGCCTGAAGCTCAAGAAGGGTAGATTTAGATTAGATATCAGGAATAAATTCTTCAATATGAGGGTGGTGAGGCACTGAAACAGGTTGCCCAAAGAAGCTGTGGATGCCCCCTCCCTGGAAGTGTTCAAGGCCGGGTTGGATGGGGGCTTCGGGCAACCTGCTCTAGTGGAGGGTGTCCCTGCCCGCAGCAGGGGGGTTGGAACTAGATGATCTTTAAGGTCTCTTCCAACCCAAACCATTCTATGATTCTATGATTCTATGAGCTGCACAGAGCAGGAGATTATCCTTGGCCTTTCCCTGGACACGCAGAAAAGATGCAATGCTTTATCACTGCAGGACAAATTGCAGTCCCTTCCACAGGGTCCTGAGAACAGCGGGGGAGGGCAATGCTCCCATCCCACCCCAGCATCACACCTTGGAGCCAGTGGCGCTGCAGTCACCCTCGTCTTTATGGCTTTGCCTGATGCTGCGGCTCTGATGCCAACTGAGCCACATTCTTATCAGACCCTGACTTACATGACGGTGCAGAGCCTTGATGCTGTCTGGTCTGAGCAGGGCGAGGCTGCTGGCGCAAGCCCAGCCACTGGCCCTGCACACATCCAGCAGAAATACTGCAGATTGCCTGCAGCCAGGCAGGGGGATTAGAGATGATGGAGGAGCAGGGGGAAGGGATGCAGCGAGCTCACAGCTACCTGGTGCAGCATCCCTCTTCTCGAACAGAAGCACCAGAAACGTGGGGGAAGCGTGTCCCTCTTTCACCCTGCCATGCTCACCCCAGCCCTGCTTCCCTCTCCACCACTGTCCTGGTCACTTCTAGCCCACCACCCCTCAAGGGGCACTCATAAGCCCATGCTTCTCCTTGCTCCATAGGACATGCCATGGTAGGCGGGGGGGGAAACAACTCACAGAATAGACAATTCTCTCAAAAGTCTGTGTGAGCTCATCTGATGTTTTGCACACCCAGAGGTCCAGAGCAGAGCTGCATAGTCATCTCCTGGGCTGGGCTGTGGCTGTTGAGCCTGCTTGACATGGGCTGCAGACGGGCAGCAGAGCAGGGCAGCTCTGCAACAGAAGGTGAGCCAGGAGCCAAGGGTGAGGACAAGGCAAGTGAGGGCAGCAGCCACACTAGCAAGGGGCACGCTCCCATAACAGCCCAAGCAAGAAGGGCAAAGCAAGCAGGCTAGGGTCAGGACTGGCTGGGTATGGGGCTAGACCCAGGCAAACCTGCCATGTAGCTCAGTCAAGGACTAAGGGCAAGGGCTTGAGCTTAAATGCAGGTCCAGCGGGTGCACAAGGGGAAAGCTACCTACCGAAAGTTTCTTGCAGCTTTTTCTCACAACTAAGCTATTTTCTGTGCAGTCAGACCCAGCACAGTATGGATGGCTCAACCTCAAAAAGGGGGCGAAGAGGTTGCCCAGTTCAGTGCCATGCAGACCTCAACCATGGGGAATGCCCAGGGTCTAGAGGTAAAAGTGGGGGATGCACGCAACAGATGTCTGGCTCCAGGCCTGGTCTCGGGGCTGTGGCAGCCCACGCCAAAGCGATTCAGTCGCTTGGATTGCTGTCCAGTCCAACGAGGCTGCGCAGTCCCTGCACTACCATGCTTCTCTCTGACAATTCTTACAGCTTCTGCCTGCTCATTTACTCCAATGCTAAGGATAATGGCCTTGCAAGCATCACCCCATCTTTTCAGAGCTTTTAAAAATTTGGCATGGAATATGGAACAAGGGAGAAACATGCAGAAAAACTGGAGAGAGGCAGGTTACACCAGCAGAGGTCCTTAATGATCTGGCTGCTATCTTGTTGACACTGGATTGGTGTAGAGCCTGCGTTCAGAAACCAGAGCAGTGTGAAGAGCAGCGCTATTCCTCCAGGGCTCTGTCCAGCTCAGCCTTCAGCAACCACAGACCTGAGCATCACACCCAGAGTCATGTTTCAAAAGCTCTCCCATTTTGGGGGTGAAGAGAGATTTGCTTTCATCATTGTACGGACAGCCTTATTCTCAGCACTGGCTGCCCCAAGACCAATAGCATTTACCTTTGAGCAGTAATCTGCTTGACTCTTGGCATCTGGAGGCATCGTTCCCAGCCAGGGCAAGGTGGAGAGGCAAAAAGTCTCTGTGCACTCAGGGCAAGCTGGGAAACCACGATTTGAGCAAACCTGGTTCACATGCAGCTATTGCAGGCAGCAGTGAGATGTTTGCGTGAGGAAGATTTCCAGAACTCTCCCTCCCATCGACTTTGGTGCATGAATCCCTGCTCAGGGACGTCCGCCAGCCGACACCATCCTGCTCTGTTCTCACTTTCCTGAGCTTTGTCCCCACACAGTTTCAGCTCATTGCACGTGGGTTTGCAGCCTGCAGACAGACCTCAGCCAGGCCTGGCGTTATTTTCAAGCTGAACCAGATTACGTTAACGATTTGTCTTTCAGGAAACAGTACCAAATGCTTCAAGTACATTCACTATTTAATCTTCTGTCACTAATGAGCCAGAGACACTAACTTTTACCGTGCTCTGTAATCCCTTCTCCTACAAGTGGTTCCATGGAACAGCTAAGTTTGCAATGCGATATGAGAACACTTAATTATAATTACTGATAGAGCATCATATGCTCCTAATTTGTGGAAATAACTTCAGAAACAAGCATCTTCTTCAGGGATGACACAAATCTGCTATTCCAGCTCTTTAAACATGGTACACGTTAGAATATGTTAAAGGACATAATTTGAGTCACACTTCCTTTAATAACTTCCCATTTTCAAATAGGGTCAGTAATTTTGGTTGCCTACCTCCAGCAAAGTGGGGTATAAGTTTGCAACTGTTGTGCACAAAGGATTGACTTGCAGCAGGTGGTGAGAACAGAGACAAACTCTCTGGAAACCCACCCCAGTATGTTGAAATTTGTGCCCCTTGTCAGAGGCCATTTGGAAATGCAGATCTGTGTGTCCAGACAAGCCCGGATAACATGCTCTCTTCTCTCATACACTCAGGCTCACTACTGTTTTTAATCTGATAGGGGAGAAGGGGGTTCACAGCAACAGTGGAAGAAGCAGACTAGAAGTGAACTGTGCATGACAGGGGCTCCTGCAGAGACAAAATTCTGGTTTTGAAGCAGTGGTGGCTCATAGGGATTAGTAAATGATGTGAAGAATTTAAAACCAGCCATCTCTGGTCTGCCTATCACCATTTCCAACAGCAGACAGCAAGGGAAGGCTGTAAGAACAGAGTAAGCATCCCTGGCATGCTTTCTCAACCCCCAGTGACCTGTGACTCAGGGATTTCCCAAGACCAAGATGGTATCTTCAGGTTTAATGGCCCTTGATGCATTTTTCACCCATTAATTTGTCCAGCTGCTTTTTGAATCCACGCAGATTGGTAGCATCCACAGTGTCCTCAACTAACCCCCATGCTAAGTAAAGTGTTTCCTTCTGGTTGTTTACAAAACCAGGAAAACGTTGGAAACCAAAGCTCCCATTTCTCCTTAGACACCCTGGAGCAGAGCCACAGTGCAGCTCTGGATTCCAGTTTAAAAGCAAAAGAGATGCACGAGTGATGGGAGCCAGCCCCTGGCTAAGCAGAGGCAACGCAAGGAACTGCTGCTGCTGCTTTAACAGCCAGAGAAATGCCAAGTGATTGCAGAAATACTCACCGTTGCCCCTATCCTCAGCTTTGGTCCCCTGCTGCTACAGAGTTCCCTCAGAGGTGAGATTGCCAAGGTCTCCAGCAATGCCACTCACACTGCATGTCCCAAGGTGTGCTGCCCTCTTGCACGGCTCATCCGCTTGCCTCCCTTCTCCGACCCACACGGAATTCCCTATATCCCACTCAGGTCTCGTTACTAGAGACTCACATGCATCCCTGGAGCTCTTGTTTTTTCTGCTGGCAATGGTCCAGACTCCTCTTCTGGCCATCCTAGGGCCCCAAGTTGATTGGCTCTCCAGTGATTTCACCCCATAGCAAGGCACGGTCAGGTCTGGCATGGCTCCGAGAGTCACTCCTCCTCCCATAAGAGGCTTGGCTGAGTCTGCAAGAGAGGATGTAACATAGCAGAGGACAGCAAGGTCGAGAAGGATTCATCCCCTTCCCTGGTATTTCCTATTGCACACTGTATCTTCCAGCTTTGCAACCTCCCTGGCTCTCTATTTATATCAAAGGAGTGTGCAGGCAGGGAGCAGCAAACAGACCTATTAGGGAGAACGAGGCTGCTATGAATAGTCCCATCAGTAATTAGCTGCAGAACTATTCGTTAAACAGGAAAGCATGTAAACAAGAACTGGAACTGGAAACAGTAGGGCTGAGGTACCCAAGCCATAGTCCATGCCCCACAAGGCCACGGGCTCTGAGCAATTTTAGAGTACTGCCAGGGAGCAAGAATAAGCCTTGTGACCCCAATGGATCCCAAGGGGAGCACGCAGTGAAAGCCAAGCAAGAAGAAACACAGTGCACAGAGCTTGAACATGTATCTCTGGCTAGATGTCAGATTAGGTCCACTTTCACCACCACCTCCATCCATTTCCATGGGCTGGAGAGCCATTTTTCTTACCAGTTTTTGACCCAATGCATCATTTCCAGCTAAAAAGCCAGCTGCCCTTCTGCATGACCCAGGAGTGTCTGACTCCACGTCCATACCTACAGCAGGCTGGTGGTTATAATTTGTGCCTGCAGATGACAAAAGTGGTCCCTTGACTGATGATTGGCAGGCAGTGGTCCCTATAAGCTGCTGTGCTGTCCCGAGCAAGGAGGGATATCTGAGCGTGGTGCATCCTATGCCCAGCATTTCCAGGACACATCCCATGCCCTGCAGCAGTGCTATCAGGATGGGACATGCAAGCAGTACCAGCTGGGACCAACAGTTTGCTCCTTGCCAGGGGCTGCCACCCCATCCTTGTTCCTACAGTCACTTTGTTCTCACACCTTGCTAGGTTGCCACACAGCCAAAAACCATGCCTACTTCCAGCCACAGAGTGTGTGACTGTCCACATGTGCTTCATCTGCTCAGCCTCAGGTTGCAGACATCTCCTTTTAGGTATCTACGAGAAGATGCCTACAACTGAGCAGGTGTCTCCAGTGAGGACAGTACAGACCCTGAGAAATGATTTGCTCTCCAGCCCCAGTAAGTCCTAGGGAAGTTCAGGGCTCATGTAGACACCTTTGCTATCCACGCTTACACACTGTTGTCCACACACAAGGGCTAAATCTATCCCACAGCTTTCGCAATAGCTGGGGAAGAGCAGGCTCCCCTCGTGCCTTTATCTCATCCTGAGGTGGTGCCTGAAAGAGAAGGGTATGTCACACCTTAACCCAGCATGGAGAGGCAGGAGCAATTGGAGGAGTTTTAAGATTGCTCTGAAGCTGAGAAGACCTGCCTGGGAGCAAAAGCAGCCCCATAAGCAGTGGCCCACCCCCAGCCTGTGTGTGCCAGCCCTAGCCAGCCAGTACACAAGAGCCTGGCTGTGCCTGGGGCACTGTGCTTGCTCTGCTGAGCTGTACGCATTTGCCTACCAGATTGGCAGCAGCACTGGGTTCCTGTGTGACTCAGTCTCCTCTCTGGAAGGGACATGGCCCCAGTCCCACATGGGCCATATGGCCCCAACCCAAAGACCTTGTGGTGCAATTAGCAGTCTCCCTTTTGTGCTCCCCAGCCAGCTCAGCTGCATAGCCTTCCCACATGTCCTCCCAACACGGGTACCAGCTCCGAGGCCATCAGGGCATAAATAGCAGGGGAGAGACACATTTGTGTCTTGCTCTCTATGGCCATTTCATTA
Source organism: Balearica regulorum gibbericeps (assembly GCF_011004875.1). Taxonomy (NCBI): domain Eukaryota; kingdom Metazoa; phylum Chordata; class Aves; order Gruiformes; family Gruidae; genus Balearica; species Balearica regulorum. The sequence continues at coordinate 67,796 of NC_046211.1, forward strand.
GAGCAATTATGGTCCTCAAGAAAACCCAGGATGCATGCAACACTGCTCAGGCAAGCAGGCATGATTTTCTCCCTGGAGATGCATCAGGCAGGTGTGAAGCCCCAGCATGGAGGCTCCCCAAGCCCTGGGTCTCTGCCAGCCCACCCACCACCCGGTGCTGCACTCCAGTTTCCGTCCGCCTGTTCCAGCCACCCCCTGCCTGTGTGCTCTCAGTTCTGGTCCCTGTACGTGCACTGAGCAACAGATTGCTCTGCCCCCTTCCCTGCTGTTCCCTGGCTGCTGCTCCCTGGGAGTGCTGCAAGCATTGGCCTGGCCTGGTGGGGCCAGCTGAGTGATTCATGCTGGAGGGCTCAGGGCTCTGCAAAGGGGGGCTCTGCAAGGGCTCCCAGCAGATCCACAGGTCTTCTCCATGAGAACTAGGAGGAAATCGCTCCCATCACCCTGCAGGAATATCACTTGAGTCAAAAATCATTGAGGGAGGGTGAAAATGCCTGTGTTCAGGCAGGACCTGCCACCACAGCTTCTGTTAAGGCTTTAATTTCCCAGAGCTGCTCCAGATGCGACTTAGTAGAGCAAGCGAGGGAACATCAGTCCAGCTAAGCAGTTTGCGTGCCAGCTGGCTGACCATGGGGAGAGCTAGCCTGGGCCAAACATCTGCAGGGCATCACGCCAGGCTGCTCCCCACCCTATGGGGACCACTGGAGGGAAAGAGAGAGATGGAAGCTGCGGCTGGAGGACAGCGGGCCGCTCAACAGGCACTGTTTGGTAGCACAAAGACTTTGGTGGAGGAGGACCTCACAGGGACATGCAACCAGATGCAGGCTGATTGCCTGGTGGGGTAAAGGAGCAGCACAGTTAAGGACACCAGGGGAAAGCCATGCTGTACTGCTCCCCCAGTAAGCTGTCAGCAAACTTGTGTAGAGACTAAGAAAATTCCCTGTGCTACGCAGCCTGACCTCACTGCAGCCTGTGGACCACTTTGTTGGCTACGGCAAAAGGCTCGGCCCTACCGTCTCGATAAAAAGCCAAAAGTATTCAATGTGTGATACCCAGACTTTCAAAAATTACAGGTGTCTGCTTTGTCTGCAGGAGTCTGCAGCCCAGAAGGTTTGCAAGAGCCCCTGTGCCTTGTACTGGAGCCCTCAAAATGCTTTCTAATGGCTTGTGCAGCTTGTGCTCCCATTCCTGGATGCATATCACTTGGTTCAGCGGTGCTGGACAGTGACACTTCCCTGCACATGGGATAACTGACAGAGCATGCACGCAGGATAACACATCAGAGCATCAGCCTGTTTGAGAGACGGACGGGTCACCAAGAGCTGCTTGCTTTGCTGCTGGCTGGAGGTGGTCAGGAAACATTTCCGAGGACCACTGGAGACCCACGTGTGAGCTGTATGAAGCAGAGAATGACTTGCCTGCATTTGGTAATCTTGGCCAGCAGCCTTTGCAATCCGATTTTGCCATTTGTTTTCTGCTCTCCTGTTGCTCTCTCTAGAAGTATGATATCCAAGAAAAGCCAATCCACATAGGCCCTGGGGTAATCTGGCTTCCCTTTAAGGTGCCTTTTAACTGAGAAGGGTTTGCTGGAAGTACTGACCCACAAACAGTGCCAGAGAAAAAGATGTTTAACTCCCAAGTCACTTAGTTTAATGGCACACTATGGCCAGGAGTTCCCCAGATCTCCAGCTGTGAAAGGAATCATTTAATTCTCTTCGTTCCAAATTTGCTCATTTTAATCTCTGTTCTTAAGGCACATTGCTTCCCCACCATCTCAGGAGCTCACATCTTCACTGTGTCTTAACTCCTTTCATATTCTCCCTGTCTAAAGCCAGTAATTCCAGTTTCTCAGACTCTTCCCAGCACAGCTTTGGGGACTCCCATGCATGTGAAGAGGCATTTTTGTCACCACCCTTTACAGTGCTCCCATTTTCAATTCTGCCCCCTCACTCTGAATTATCCCCACATGCAGCTCCCTAAAGAGCTCTGCTCTGTTTGTCTGAAAGGTTTTCAGGCTCTGAGAGGGGCTCATCCATCAGCCAGAGATTTGGCAGCTTTCCTGGGACTGTCGGTTCCCAAGAACAAACAGCTGCAAAGGCACCATCCTCTTCCCAGAATCGGGGAGGAGCACACATGGCTTCAGCCCATTGCAGAGAAACAGCCAAGCACCAGAACTGCTGCCCTTGAGCCAGCAAAGCTGAGCTCACGGGCTGTCTCTGGACCGAACCGGTCCCCTGCTCATCTCTGCTCTGCTTGGAGACAGCAGCGCTCTCCAGGCAGCATCTCCATGGCATGTTCAGACCTGGAGTTGAGCTGAGCATGAGATTGCGTGCTCCCATCAGGCACAGCCAAGGACATTGAACTTGTGTCCTAGGGGACACAAATGCTTGAAGCCACATACACAACAAGAGCCTACCCCTTTGTGCATCCCTGTGCACAAACCATTGCTGTGAATCTGTCGGCCACCCGCCTCCGTATGGAGCAGCCTGTGTCTAGGGAGCCTATGCTGTCCACACACTTCTCCTGTGAGTCCTCCGGCTGTGAAGACACCTTGCTCCATGCAGCAGGCACCGTTCCCACACCTGGCACCAAGCCCTTCACCAGCCCAGCTCTACAGCTTGTCCAGCCAGGATGTCTCTTTGTACTAGTAAATTAAATGCGTCCAGGACTGTTCTCCAGCACTAATGTCAGCTGGCATCACCCAGCCCATATCCAGGCTATCAAACTCTCTTCAATGTCCACAAGTGAGCTCAACACACAAATTGCTCCTGAACACAGTCCCAGCCCAGCATAACCTCCTCGTGCTCATCCAGGAACAGTTCGGGAGAGTATGATTTGGCCCGAACCAAACCCATCTAGAGATGATGGCCATCCAATGACAATTCCTTCACACTGTTTAACTCACTAGAGCAGGCATTTGGCCTCCATATCTGCAGGGAGACAGCAGTTTTTGCCCAGGGTGGAAGGGAGAGAGCTGAGCTATGTGTCCTCCTGAGCCTCAGCAATGCCTCTGGCAGCACGGCCTGGCAGGGGAGGCACACTGCGTACATACTTCCAGGGACAGGAGATGCACCCAGGCTGTCGGGGACCAGTGGCTCAGCAAGTTGGAAGCAGGAAGGTTGTGTTTACCACCTTTTTGGGCAAGAGTTGCACACCTGCAGAGTTCTTCAGCAAGTTCTTCTCAGGGAGGAGTCGTGCTTTTATACACCATGCATTTGAGGAAAAATTGCTCGCTGTGTCTTAGAGGAGTGTACCACAAGGAGCACCAATCCCCTTGGCTTGCCTCTTTTCCGTCCTCACAACAGCCCTGGTGCCTTGCAGACCCTCATTTGTCTCCCACCCCATTGCACACACTGAAAGCAGGACAGGACCATTGCTGAGCTCCCTTTTCCAACAGCAGTTTGGTGGTAACAGCTTGCAAGTCCCTAAAGCACAGCAGAGTGGAGACAGTCTGGAGGTCTGACAGGAGCTCTGGCCTTTGGGGAAGGTTGCAGCTCACAAATTCTCAACACAGTTTTGCCTCTGACTGCTGGTAGGGAAGACAAGAGCTCGAGTCACCAAGAAGATTCTTCCTTCACAGGACTTTGCTTCCCTGTAGCTCCTGTTGTCCCTTCCAGGATGATCGCTTTGTTATTATTTCGCGTTCAACCCTGAGAAGTCATATTTAACAGCTCTGTTATTATTCAGAGCTTACGTAACTCTTTACACAGCAGAAAACTGTGCAACTTCTTCACTGCTGGCTCACCGTCTGCCAAACGCTGCAGGGCTTCTCCCTCCCAACATGAGAGGTCCTTATTTGCACAGACAGCTTGGCACAGCGCAAATGCATTCACAGTGACACCTTGGTCACCTCGAGTTACCGCAGCCCCTGGATCTTCTGCACACTTCTGGAGGGACTTCCTCTAGGTCTTCCCTGCTTCCAGTCATACTCCTTCCATCATCTGGCAGAAGCATCAAGGAAAACCCAGGCTGTGGTGCTGAGAAGACAGCCAAGAGCGCTTCTGGGTTCTCCAGACAGCAGGACCACAGGCTGCTCTGCCATGGTTTTCTGGGGACCTGCACCCATGAGTGAGTCAGTCTGGACACCCTTGACAGAAACAACACAGACTCCCAGGAGATGCACCACTGCCTATGGGGAGAGGGAAAAGTCCACAGAGGAAATAAAGCTTACTACCTGGAGGAGCTGGGCACGGCCTGGAGGTGGCATGTCCACGTGTCCTTAAGATAAGAGCCACCACCAGCTCTGAGAACAGCCACGGAGAAGAGGTACCTGAGGCAGGGCTGCGCCTCTTAAAGGGGCTCCCAGCAGGATGCTGGTGAGCCAGAGCTGTTTGGCAAAGGCAGCCCTCACATGAAGAGCGTAAGTCCTTTCTTGGAAAGAGGGAATGCCAGCATGAGCAGGCGGCTTACAGGTACCCACGCCGGGACTGACAGAAGGAGCAGTGTTGACTAGTATTATTTAAACACAACAGCTAGACAAATTTCCACCCATCTTACCATACATTCAGCCTGTTCATACCTACCTAGTATGGCTATAAGGATGCTTCGTGACATCAGAAGCCTTGCTAAAAATCAATATAAACAATATCCACTGCTCCCCTTTTTTCCATACAGCCAGATATCTCATCATGGGAGGTAATTAAGTTGGTCAGGCATGCTTGGTAAATCCCTGCTGGCTGTTCCCAGATATTTCTTGTCCTTTATGTGCCTGAAAACGTCCTCCAGGACATGAAGCCGACCAGCCTGTAGCTCCCCAGACCCTCCTTGCCCTTCTTGAATGATGGAACTGGGAAAGCAGCATCTGGCTGGATCACCTGGGGGAAGCAGACGCCCTGCATGCACAGTGAGCACAAGGGAGAGCCACTGAACCTCGCTGAAGGCCCGTGAAAGCCCCTTTCCCTCCCCTCCATGCACGAGTACCTCGAAGAAGTCTAGACCTTTTTTTCTGGAGCCTCTTTGGTCTCTCCCTTTGGGAACCAGGAACATTTTGCAGCGGCTCATGTGTGAGTATGAGCCAATTGTGAGTATGCTGCAGGGATGAAGCATCCTTCCCCACCATCCTCACAGACAAATCTTCATTGAGGTTCTGACACAGGGAATTCAGAGCTCAGCAGATGTGGCAGGAGGTGCTAGGACATCTGCACCACAAGAGCACACACGGAGCAGACACTATTGGAAGAGGGAGAAATGTCCCTGGACTCAAAGGAGACCATGCAGAGTTTTCTGCACCTCGGAAAGTCAGACGACTAAAGACAAGCCTGGAGGCAATACTCTTTTACTGCAAGTGGGCAGGGATGAGTTAAATAAACCCTTTTTTGTCCTATTCGATCTCATCTGTCCTTTTGCGATATCTCTGGTAAGTATTTTAGCTCATACTACAATAAAACCTGGCTTGTTTGAGTTTAAAAGCCTCTCAGTTCCTTTAGAAAGCCAGCTGCAAAAGCAGATCAAGACAGATCACCAGAAAGCTCTGGCCAGCTCTGCCTTCACATTTATTTCAACCAGAGCAATTCACCTGTCAAATACGAGATGCCCAGAGCAAGCTGAAACTTTTTGGTCTCCAGCGACTGTAAAAGAAGTCAAGACATCAGATTCAACACCCACAGAGATGCCTATCCCTGCACACCTACACACAGGTGGCTTAATGCAAAGCTGACAAGTCATGAGTCAGATCTTCTGGGTGACTGCAGTGCCTAAACATCAGCACCGAGGACCACTCAAGATGCCCTGGGGGCGCTCAAGACCCACCGCTGGAGGACAGGATGCAAGTGCAGCGGGCACAGCCTGTGGGGCCAGCCCCATCAGAGGGGCTGGAGAGGAGAGGACAGGGAGTGCAACTGCAGTGCAGCCCCAGTCTGGCATGCCCATCACACCCATCACACCAGCAGGACCAGGCTGCACCGTCAGAGGTGTGCTCCACTGGGACAGGAGAGCAGCCTGCCCCTTCATCGCCACACTAATCCACTTTGTGTAGTTTCTGAGTTTCAGCCTGTTAATTTCTAACACTCCTCCTGGTTGTTAGAGCAGCCCTGAGATGACAGCAGTAAACACTTGTACGTGGACAACCCAGACTTCTCGTCTTCAGCATCTGCCAAGTTTTACAGTTTAAGCTAAAATTGCCTTATTTAAAAGGATCCTTTTCTGGAATTACCACTTAGTTTCTGCCACCTCAAGCCACTCTCTCAGGAACAGACCAAGCCCAGCTGAGCTCCTGCTGCAGGGAGCCGCAAATGAGCACGCTACCCACATCTCATCCACAGCCCACAGCCCAGCGCAGTGTCCAGCAGCGCCCCTTTTCACAGCAAACAGAAAGCACTGAGCACGACCCTGTCACCTTGCTGATGACAAACCAAGGGCCCCCTGCCTTGAGGTGTCCAGAGCCTGATACTAATTTCTACCAGTAGGCGATGGATCAGCTAACAAACAGCCATCTAGGAGTTAGTATTTCATCGAGCAATTCCAGCAGGAATTATCACAAAATTTGTTGCTGGCCTAAAGTTGAAGCATCATCAGTACAAAGGGGAGTAAGGTTATTGCACAAGAAGGGTTGCCTGATCTTGAGGTCTGGAGTAACATCACTCCAATGCAATTTAGCAGAGGAAAGGAACAGACGCATGCTTAGGCGCTGATCCTAAGGATTTCTGCTCAAAAATGGGAGTCCATCAGAAATGACAGAACTGTTTGTTCAATGCAACAAAGCGAAGGCTAAGGAGAGGCAGAAACGCTTGCTATAAATATGACAGGGAAGTAAACACCATGGAGGGAGAAGACCTATCTAATCCAAAGCACAAATTGGCACAAGAATAAATAAATATAAATTTGCGATGAACATAGGCTGAAAATTAATAGGATTCTAACCACCAGAGAAGTAATGTTCTAAAACAACCTTTTGACAAGCAAGAAACCATACTGATTTCAGGATGGCTTTTGAACCATTTATAGTTCATAAGAGGACAAGGACAATAGTGGACAATGCGTTTAATGTCTTAGAAATCTGTGTATACAAACATTAGAAACAGAACAAATAGGAGGAGTGCAAATTCTTCATACAAAGCAAAATTCTGATTTAATTGCCATAACAGGTTTGTTGGGATAACTTATGTCTGAAATATTAATATCCAACTGTATAGCTTGCTCAGGAAGGGTGAACAAGGAGAAAAAGGAGGATCTCAAGAGCGTAGGTACATTCACTGAGTATGAGACTGTAGGACGAAATAGCCTCTGAATAAAAATTAAAGAAGGAAAAATGGGTGCTACTAGAGCAGAGGCATACAGAAATTCAGCTAGGAAGAGAAAAAAGACCAGCCATTTTAATGAGTGGTTCACAATTTCATCCAAAAAACAGTATTTGGTGGTAGCAAGGGATTTTAGCTACTCAGAATTGCCTGACAAGGATCCTGTAAATCACTGATTGCTTGGCAAGTTTTATGACTGCATTGGCAGAACAGCTCTAATCCAAAAGGTAAAACAGACAAACAAAACCCCTAAAGCTGAAGTTTTTCTACATTTGATTCTGGCCAAAAAGGAAGAAAAACAAGAAAAAACCCCAGCTGCTTCATAAACTCGTAAAATTGGTGAGTAAGAGCCCATGGAAGGGAAATTTACACCGACGCTGAAAAGAACTTGTGGTTACTTAGAGAAACAACAGCAACAACTGAAAACTATTCTGATGAGGAAGCAGCCGGAGGAACTTACTAAGACTGACTTTTCAAAACTAGAAACTTGGCATTGACATCAAGCATAGGACAGAAGTGAAAAGAAAGGAAAAATACTTCAGGTTACTTGGGATGGACAGTTAAGAACAGCACAGGGAATTAAGCACAAAGTCAGAGGATCTGGGCTCCAGACAAGACATACAACCTCAGAGGACTCGAGAGGCACCCACGACCACTTGGTAAGGCACTGGCAGTACACAGAGGGCGACGGCAAGGGGTGGTCCAGCACTTCACCACGCAGACACGCTGTCAAGAGGTGACAGTCACAAGCACGAGGCTCTTTTTGCTACAGCCTTTACTCAAAAGGGAGCTACTCCAGTTCCCTCCAGGGGAAGAAGTGTGAAAGCTTCAGTGCTACAAGGGAAGGACATAACAGATTAGGAAGTTAATTTTTGTATTAACTGGGCTTGATGACTTTAGTCATGGAGGGCTTCTAGACTTGCATGTCCAGAGCATTCAGCAGTTTTCTCCAAGAATCCTCCTAACATCCCAGAGAAGATGCCATGTACAGGGATGTCCACACAACTTTTGACACCATCTTGTATGACATTCCTATAGATGAGATAGAGAAAGTCGTCTAAGTTAAGCTTCTCTAAAACAAGTGCAAAACCATCTTCTACTGCAAAATCTACTTTTACCTACATTTTAGCTCAAAATGGGAAAATATATCAAGAAGAAATCTGGCCAAGGCCCAGTGTTATTCAGTGTTTCATACCTCACTTTCATGATGGCATAAAGACTTTTCTTATTAAATCTGCAGGTGGATCAACTTAGAAGCCAGGATTAGAATACAAAATAACCTTGACGAATTGGGAGAAATAGTCTGCAAAAAAATAGGCTGCAATTTAGGAAGCACACGTGCCCAGAGCCTACGTAAGAACAGTCCATTTCAGAAACACAGATTAGGGAACAAATAGCTTGATAACAGCTCTAAAATAACATGGACAAAGGTGGATACCATACCAATACAACCATGCTGCACTGGAGTGTATAAACTTGCCTATAAGGTGGGGTTGAACAAACATCTGGGAGGAATGATCTTCTCCTGGGCCCCTGATCGCTCCTCTCCACAGGAATTTTTTTTCTTATTTCTAGTCCAACCTTCCCTTAATGCACTTTGTGCCCATCACCTCTCACCTTCTCCATTTTTCCTGGGCATCTTTTTTCAGGGCTTCTTTTTATCCACTGCTAGTAATTTTCCTTTGAACAATCCTTTGAATGCATTTACTTCTTTTTAATGGCATTATGATGGTCTGAGCAAAGATGTGTTGCATTAACATGTAAATACCCAGCGTATTAATCTCAGCAACAAGGTGGATGCTAGGCATTTCATAAGGATGCTTTCTCCCACAAGGATGACAAAGTGTGTTTGTTTCTCTATAATTACAAGCAGGAGTACACCTCCACACTTCACACTTCAGCTCTGCCTGTCTATTTATTGCAGTTTTGGCAAATTCATATGTCACTGAATGGGACCCTCTTGTTTGGTTTCTTGACTTTTTTTTTCTTTTTCTTTTTCTTCCTCAAATTCATCTATTTTGCTGTTTTGAGGATTTTTTTTTTTTTCTCAAACTCTTGGTCAAGCATTTGTGTCTCTTCTTGCTGCTGCCCTTCATCATTTATCTGATCAAGGATATCTTAGGGAGTCCAAATTAAGCATTCCTCCTAAGCATTAAACCTGCAACCCATTTCAAAGACTTTCTTGTGCCTCTTGCAATATCACAAACAAGAGGAATCCTTCATCTTTGAGATCCTGGGAATGAATTCCCTAAAACACAGAGGGAAAAGGTGCAGGATGGGGGGACTGGGATGCAGTCCAAATATCATTTGTGGTATCTACGCATCACATTTGGTCCTAGAGTACACTGCAGTATTAAGATGCTGACATACTTGTTACCCTTTAAGGTGTATTAAATATGAAATACAATAGAAAAAAAGTGACTCTGTGCCCTAGAGAGAGAGAATTGTAAGCATTTACAGTTATGGTCATGGTGGCAGCGCAGGAGGCCTATCCAAGACTACAGGGTCAGCTCTGGGTCTGCTCACAGAGCAGTGGCCCCAGGTGCTGAATCCTACCCTCAGCACAAATTTAAATAGCCTTAAAGATTTTTTCTAATTGAGCATCCAGTGCATATCAGTGACACCCTGAGCCAATTCTGCAGCTATTGCTGAATATTGGTCCTAGCAAATTTTCTCCAGAGCAAACATGAGGACCCGTAGCAGAGCCTAATACACATGGTGAGGACTCAGTTTCCTGCAAGTCCTTGTCTCCTTACAGATCTCCTTGCAGTAGCTTTTTGTCCTGTGATGCTATATTTGGGGAGCTGGATGCCAGGGTATCGAGTGAGACCAAGAACAACAAACAGCCATAAGACCTGCAGGATCTCTTTTAGAGCTTAGGATGGAGGCCAAGACACAGGAGCTGGTGCAGGGCTGCACAGACAGCTTTAGATTTGACTATCCTAAACAATACTGCACCAATGAAAAATACTGCCACTCACAATTATCTCCTTTTCTTGTGAATACGTTGAGCACTGCCAGCTCCAGCACAGATCTTCACACTACTCAACACTTAACTACCCTTCCCCATGAAAACCAAATGCTCATTCTAGTCTTTGGTCCCCATCCTTTAACATGCTATTAGTCCTTGCAAGTACTCTCCCCTTAATCTGTGACCACTAGATTTCCTTCAAAGCTGTCGTAGAAGGGCTTTTCCCCTCTTTTTGTAAATCCAGATATCCAGAGATATCACCCAGACCCCATTAGTCAAATAGCTGCTAATACCTTCTAGGACACTGCAGAAGCATGTTGGGTAAAATCCCTGCCAAAACCACAACTGCCCATGTCTTAAGGCTGGTGATGTTTTTCGGCCACCTTTTCCTTTTTGCCTTATATATGAGTTCAGGCAGCTGGAACTGCTCTGATGAGTCTTTCTGCAAGCTTTCAAATCCATCTGTTCCTGATACTCTGTGCTTCCCTTCATATCAGAGCCTCCAGAGTTGGTATTTAACACTCGTTAGCTTTTCCTGATTCCATTTTTATGTAAATACACATTTATCATGTTTGCCCGAGGAGAAAGTATTTGTGGTTTCCAACTCCCCAGTGCTGCCTAATGCTTGTGCGCACAGTGTTTAAACGCTGTGACCCTTCTGTCAGGAAGACAGCAGAGGTTTTGAGAGGGGTCTAAAGCCAATTATTTTATTTACTGTATACCAAAGGGTAATGAGTTGGTTAAACTTGCCATTTGTACTGTTCTAATTCCTTGGTTGCATGTCCAGCAGTGGCAGGCATGGAGGGGGTCTCCATTCAGCAGCAGATTTCTATGGAGCTACTTGGGAAAGAGGCAGGTGAAAGGATCACTCACACAACAAGTGAGGTGAGAAGAGTTAGCAGCCAAAGATACACATAGGTTGGGACTTGGGCGCAGGCCTGGGTTTGCTTATTAATCCCAGCAAAGGGTTTACTAAGCTAAAGGGAGAAAAATTTGATCCAAGAGAGCCTGAGACTGTCAGCTGGATTCCCAGGTTCCCAACTCCAGGCTTCTTGCTTCCCAAGAAGATTGTAACTGAGAAAACAGTGAAGGAGCTGAGCAGATCAAAACATGAGGAGTGGCCATGCACAATGCACAAGAGAAACTGAGGTAGGCTTGCCAGGAGGACTGATGTGTGAGCACCAATCAGGGAGCATCACATCATTAGCACAGATGGACACCACATTCTGCCTGTGTGGAGGGTTGGAATACTTCTCAGCCTTCACAAGATTGGTGTAGAAAACAAAGACCTGTTTTCTTCTCCACAAAACGTGTCACAAAATTACTGCAAGTTCCATTTAGAATGATCGAGTGACCCAGATTTCCATGCAAATATTGCTCTCAGTAAGGAGGTCACACCTTGCTTCATAGAAAAGGAAGAACGAACCCAGGGGTGGCTTCCCACCTTTCAGGATGGGCAGAAATGTGACTCCCTTACAGGAGGAAATCTTTGAGGTAACTGTGAGCTCTTGTCCTGATCAAAGGCAAAAACCTGTGCAGACTGCCTGGGTCTGCTAGTATGAGAGTTGGCCAAGGCAGATCTATGGATGGAAGTGGGGAAATGAGAACAAAGCCAGGAGGTTCAGCAAATGGGAAAAAAGGTAATTCTGTGCCAATATTTAGAAAGGTAAATGAGAAGACTTGGGTAATTACAAGCCTGTCAGTCGGTATGAATAGCTGGTTGTTCTATGGAATTTCATAAAAAAATAGACTTTATCAGCATAACCTGTTATCTTGATGGAATGATAAATCTGAGTGATAAAGGTAAATTAATAATTTAATGACAATTAAATGTGAAGAGCATTTCATTTGGTCCCATATGACATTATGACCGTGAAACTCAAATGGTAAAATCAACATCACTCCTATAAAATGGACTGAAAGCATCACAACCCACACTGAAAACGTGCCACCACCAAGAGGTGTCCAAAGCATCCTGGAAAACATAGCTCTGGCAGATACGAACAAATAAAATGGACACAATCCTAAATCCCATTTGGAAGATTCATCTCACCTAATCACGTACCTACCCAGTGCCAGCATCACCATCTCAGCTGCCACCTCAAACTCCATTTAGAAACAGAGATCACATTTGGCCACGGAGAGCCAATTGAGGGGTTCAGCTCAAATTTGAACACCTACAAGGGAGCAGGATGTACAGCTTCCTACCACAGTCAATGGAACTGGGATTCAGCTGCGTACATGTTGGCTCATAGTGCTGCTTTGGATGCCTTGGGGTATCCCAGACATCCACACAGTGCTGAGAGATCAAACACAGGGTCTATGGGAGTCTCATGTCCAGGTGGGGCACCCTGGGGAATCTAAGTAGTTAGAGATTGGTATTAAGGTAACCAAACTTAAGCCCTGGAGCTCTAGTTGGCAAGGTCTGGAGAGAGAATCAAGTGAAGGCAGTGTCTGCTCTGCAACTAGAATATGGATTCAGTTGTGCACATAAATGTCTGGTGCCATTTGAGATGCCTTGGAGACCCAGCTTTGCCTCCAGCTGTCATTCCAAAAGGGCACAGAAAAGGACTCCAGTAGGTCCTGTGTCACAACTTCCATCCCTGGGGTGACTTCGGGGTGACTTCATCCCTGGGTACTCCAGGACCTCTCACATCCCTGGCCATCTCATCCCACACTAGATTACTGGGAGCTGCACAGGGGTAGCTTTGAAGCATCTTCTTGTGTCAGCATCACAAGGAGTGAGTTGCAGGGGCCTGTGAGAATGTGATATGCAGCTGCTGCTTCCAGCAGTGCAACCAGGTACCTCTTGTCTTGCAGGCTCTGAGTTTTACAGGAAAAAAAAAAACCAGTTGCTGACAGCCCCACAGTGTCATCTAGGAGAGCCAGCCAGGGACTGCTCCAGCTGTATACCTCAGTATGCAGGGCATGGATTGATGCTGGAGCATTCAGCGCTGCACATTGCCCGTCAGCACAGTGGCATCCATGTCTGGGCCAGACACGTTTTGAGTAAGGATTGAGCAAGCTGCATGTTTACCTGCAAGTATGTTCACATGGTAAGATGCAGTGCCAGAGGGATGTCCATATCTCCTGTAGGCAGAAAGAGGCCTGCAGGTATCCCATTTCCTGGGCAGGTATTCAAAGCTCTGCAACACTGCACACATTTATCTCATCTTCCTGTTGCTGTGATTAGGCATGCTCCTAGGGAATCCAGCTTTTCAGGGCACAGGGACTCCAAGCAGCCCTTTTTCTGGTTCCTAGATGGCCTCAGGGAAGAAGCGGCCAGTTCACACAAGCTCCTCCAGGCATGCTCAGTAATTAATAGCAGCCTTCCAGAACCTAAAGGGGGCCTACAAGAAAGCTGGAGAGTGAAAGTTTACAAGGGCCTGTAGTGATAAGACAAGGCGGAATGGCCTGAAACTGAAGAAGGGTAGATTTAGATTAGATATTAGGAAGAAATTCTTCACTATGAGGGTGGTGAGGCACTGGAACAGGTTTCCCAGAGAAGTTGCGGATGCCCCATCCCTGGAAGTGTTCAAGGCCAGGTTGGATGGGGGTTTTGGGCAACCTGGTCTAGTGGAGGGTGTCCCTGCCCAGCAGGGGGGTGGAACTAGATGATCTTTAAGGTCCCTTCCAACTCAAACCATTCCATGATTCTATGATTCTATTATTAATACAGTTACAGGCACCAGCGGAGATTTATTCTCCTGATAGTCAAGGTGCCAGGGCAAATGGCCAGATGAAACTCCAGGATCCTGTGACTGCAGGCAGTGGGTAATTCACATGGAGACATCACTTAGCCAGATGAGACCCTGTCCTGGCTTCTCAGCAAGCCCAGACACAGCAAAGAAAACACAAGGGCATCACTGCTAGCAAGAGCAGGTGCCAGATCAGTACACCATCCCCTGTCCAGATTCCTGCTATGATCTTCAAAAGCTGTTGGTTGATGGCAGATAAATGACAAATCCAACGGCTGCTGGCAAAGCTCTCCCCCTCCAGAGTCTACCCCAAGAGCTGCACCCTGCACTCACCAGCCAACCCTCCTGTGGGACATGCCTCATCTCTGTCATAACTCGTCCACAACCATGCAATAAGACATTCAGCAAGGAAGGCGGTGGCTCCAGAAACAGGGGTAAATACTTGCCCTCTAGCTTGGCTGCTAGCTCAGACCTCAAGTTAAAAGGGTGGTAGTAACTGCAAACAATCTCAGATAAGCAATGAAACTGTTATCCCTTTTAATTTTACCATTGATATGGTTTCTAACATGGAGCTCTTTTCCAATGCAGAGGCCAGAAAGAGCAGTAGATTTAGTGAAATTATAATGGGCTTGAAAGGTATTTGTCAGTGCCAGTTTCTCAGGTCAGCCTAAGTGTCTGTGCTTGAGAATTAATTTGTAAATAGGAGGTTTATAAATCAGAAGTTCATCATCAACACACACACACTTCAGGAACTCACCAAGGGTTATACAGGTGTGATCTGGATCCCTAATAAGCTTTTGGCATGGGGTCTATTACCTCTTACTGGAGGGAAGGGAGGAATAAAATCTCAATTTCTAGTTAGTCACAGAGATTTGATCAACACATTTGTGGTAATGATCTGTATAGTGCAAATTGCATGAAATCCAAAGAGATGCAGAGAAGGAGACATTACAGATTACGGGTGCCCAGAGCCCCAATCCCACACTCGGCCTCCGAGCTGCTTTTGGGAAAGGGAGCATTTTTGTTTCTTTGTGCAGCACCTAATATAATACAGTCCTAGAGTAATATAAATGGGCTTCACTGGTGCTACTACTGTGCAGATGATACTAAATAGTCATAAGCAAGTGTGAGAGAACTGTAGCATATCTTACCTGGCAGGGTCAGACTTTGCATACTGTGCTTGCAAGTATATATACTGCATGCTGCGATTAGTGTAGTTTCAGCAGGGTAATTTTTCACACATGTCTGCAACAGAATAACAGTGCAGTTAATATACAAGATCCTGTGCAAGTGCCAGCATCAGCAATTTAACTGCAGCACCCTGACTCCATCACCACAGGGCAAGGAAGACAGGCTGACCAAGTGTCTCCTTAGAAGGAGGTCCTACTGCCTTCCCCAACCTTATCCTCAATTAACAAATTTCCACATTTTTCTCCTCTACCATGTGGCAGCTCTTGTCTGGATGTGTCCCTGGCTACTCTGTCCATCTGCTCTAATGCAACAGAATAACCTCCGTCATGGGCCTTGAGTAACTAGGGATGGGTAAGAGTTAAAATCCTGTTTTATCCATGCATTAGGAAATGTCCAGAGAAAGCTGTGCCCCACTCTCTGTGGCTATGGCTCAAAGAGCAGCACAAGAAGGCACAGGTTCTATTACACACTTCTGCTCTAATAAGATCTGCTATCTCTGTACCCCTCAGCAGTACTTGGGGCAGGGTAGCGTTGGCATGCCGATCCCTTTCCGTGTTCCCAAAACCCTGGGTAAATCCAGCTGCAGTCAAATCACCGTCCACCAGAATTTTTTTTGCTCAGATTCACACAGACAGGAATTGGGGAGGAGGTGACCAGGGCTCTGCTGGTGCAGGATGAAGTGGTGCTGCTGTGAATGAGGCTGGACACATTATTCACCCACACTCTCACATGCAGTCCTGTTTACTCCACCGCTGCTCCCTTCCTGCCTCAGCCCCCTCCACAGATGGTCTTATGTGCAAAAGGAAGCACCATCCTCCAACGTTTGAACAAAAGAACAACGCATCCACCTGTGAAGGCATCACATTTGGAACAAGTTAGGCCTTCACTTTGCCACAAATTGGGCAAAACCCCCATTTTGCCACTACATCTGCTTTGAGGACTTGTTTCTCAGTCTGGGAATTAAATATAGCAGAGGTTTTTTTAAAAGCTCTCCTCACTCCATCAGAAGTGCCACTCACACCATGTTCCCAAGCAGAAACAGATAATCTCTTGTTGGGAGAGTAAATTTGAGTGTAGTCTGTCCTGGTACATGATGGAGTCACCAGCCCTTCTCCACAACCACCCACTTTCAGACCAGAGGCACCAGACCCAGCTTGCCCACTACCGGTTGCCTCACTGCTGCTAACCCTTACAGCCCCTTCCTGGCAAGGACCCACGAGCCCCGATCCATAAAACCCAATTGCTCTCAATCCCACAGATGCCCACTGTCTAGTGCAGTCTATTAATACGTTTCTCCCAAATGCTCTCAACAGCTCCAGGCTCTTCTATAACTGCATTTTTTGCACTGACAACAGCTATACCCCTGCTCTGGACCATGCACACCTCTCACCCACCACCTCCCCTGCACCTTCAGTAGAAGGGAGAAGCCATCTCTGGCAGCACAAATTGGTGGGATAAGCTGCTGTTAGCTGAGCCCACTGAGCTCCCCTACTTATTCCAAGTGAACTGCTCACTTTGAAGGGATAAATAGTCTGATTAAACTAACAGCTCTTCCTTCCTCACAGTGATTCTCTTTGAAGGATATAGGCAAAGCCACAGCGACTGCAATCTCTAGCAGCAAATCCACTGCTGACTCCTCCCGGGAGAGAGCCCTCTGTTCAGAATGGGAGGGGGAGAACCAGAGTGGGAAAGCTGGTGGAGCTTTGCTTTATATCAAGTAATCTCGTTATTGCAATTTCAGAGCTAAATGGTAAATAGGCAGGACTGCTGGGCAATGCAGCAGGAAGCAGGCCTGGGTCACTGGGTAATTTAGCTGATATAAACAATAACCTGTGCCTCGACAGTCAGCGTCTGCTGCTGGTACAAACCTTCGGCATCACTCGGAGTACCAAGTGGAGCTGTGCAGCACAGACAGGCAGACAGTCCTGCCATCTGAGGCTGTCTCCAGAAGTCCTCGGAAGGCTGATGCAGGAGAACTAGGAAATTAATGTCAATCAGTACAGGTGTACTAACAGGCCTTATCAAATGAATAAGGAAACTCAGTGGGTCTGTTCTTGGTCTAACGCTCTCCTGTGTTCATCCCTGATGCAGAAGGGGAACAGTGGTGGGAAGGGCAGAGCAGATACAGAGAGTAACTCACACGGTGGCCTGGCATAAACTTGAAGCACCTTTATACAACCTGACAAGACGTAAAAACGATGAGGGTGATTTGCATTTTCCAAGGACACTCAGTGCTCTCCAGTCAGCTCTGGGGCATAGCTGAGTCTCACGTGGTCCTGCGGAGAAGGAAGAGCCCTGGATGGGTATAGCCTCTGTCACAGTGGCCAGACTGGGCCCATATGTTGCTATTAGTGTTTGTTCCCTTGTTTTTCCAGGTTTGAATAGATCATACAAGGGATGACCATCCATGCCAGACTTCTTTCAAGGCAGGATCACACCCAAAACACCACTGCTGCATTTCCAGGCACAACAGATTCCTTCGATAATGCATCAAAACTCCTTGATGCTTGCAGCTCAGATTGGAGGAACCACTCCTGCCTGCTCTCTCAATTTGCAGCATTTCTGAGTACCCTGCTGCCAACAAAGTGCTCAGCATGGTCTATCTCACTGACCCCACTCCGTCCCAGGTCCCAAGCCTGCCTCCCAAGCCAGGACTTTGCAGCCAGTTTGCTCTGAGCAGTCTCTGTCCATTCTGCCCTGCACACCTCCCATTCAGCTGCACCGACTCCTTCGTGGAGCTCAGTACCTGCAGCACTCACCAATTTCACACTGACATGGTACACTGTCTGTGCTCCACATCTTTATTTCCAGACAGATTAGCCAGTCTTTTCTGGACAGCTACACGTTACATTGCTTTGTGCTGCGTTCCTGCACTGTTCAGTGCAGTTTGTATCTTCATCACTCAGTGTACAGCCTCAGGGCTTGTTTACTACGCATCAAACCCTGCTCTGAATAGAGAATCTTTTGCTTCCTCTTGCATTTAGCTGTTGCACTCATCACTCGGAGACGTAAGTCTTGGAAATATCAGGGAGGTTATGAATTCTCACAGTGCCTTATGACATGAGGAGATATATTCTCCCCCTTCAACCTGGCTTCCAGATGTGCCTCTCTCAAAGGCAGTCCTCGGACATCCAGCAGCACCGAACTTTGTTCAGCACTCATGCTGCTAATGCAGCTGTGGTCCTGCCCAGCTAGACCCCCTTTGCTCACTACATGGTGCTCTTGAGTGCAGCAGGTGTTCTCGGAAGAAAACCAAGTTGTCCAGGAAATTAGAGCATGAATAGTACAGTTTGTTTGCCACAGGCAAAGATGAAGTTATCTTATTTCTGGTGTTTCCTAAGATCTCCGTTCTTGTCTCAGCCCTCTCAAGGTGCTCATAACAGGGTAAGGTTCTTACCAAATATCTTAGCTTTCAAAAACAAGAGGGATATGTCATGTCTTGCTATACTCTCCACTGAAGTGTGCCAATACGATAATCACAAAAAGATTTTGGCCAGCATGGACCCTGGAGGTCTCTCATCCAACCACTGATCAGAGCAGAACTGACGTCCTAGCTGAATTACATCACTCAAGGCCTTGTGCACTCAAGTGTGGAATTCCTCCTAAGATGGAGATCCCACCACCTCTTTGGCCCCTCTCCCACTGTTTCACCACCCTAATGGGGGAGACTGTTCCCTTATGACCAGCCAGAAGTTCTGTTGTTCCAAATTCTGAGCGTTATCTGTTGTCCTTCAACAGTTTGGCCTCCTCTCTATGACTATCCATTAGGTAGTGGAAGACAGCAATTAAATCCCCCTTCACAGTTTCATAACCTCTTCTCATTTGCTGTATGCTTAAACCCCGACCACCTTTGTGTCCCTCCTCTGGACTTGCTCCAGTATGTGGATCTATCTCTTGAACTGGGGAGCCCAAAATGGGACACTAGATGTGGCCTCACCAGCGCCGGAATAAAGGGACGCAGGCTCCCAAAAGGAAGCCACTGGTAGCTGGCCACAAGTTGGACTTTGTACTGCTGATTGCAACTCTGTGAGTTTGTGGTCCAGCCAGTTTTCCACTGGAGTCATCTGTACCTTGTAAATTGAGAGGCCATGTTAAACATGTTGCTAAAGCCAAGATAGGCAATATCCATTGCTCTCATCTGTTGTCTCCTCACACAAGGCAATCAAATTGGTCAGGCACAATTTGCCGCTGGTAACTCTACACTGGAGAAAGGTCAGGTCTTCCTCAAGCAGAACAGGGTTACAACAAGTCATCAGCACCCTGAAGTCATTGCCAAGAAGAGTCTGCCATTCACGGTAGTGACTTGTTCCTCCTCAGTCTTGCACACACTTGGATTTGTTTTCACGTATTTTGCTAACACTGCCTTCTCGCTGGTTCCCAGCTGAAGTTTGGAAGTTGCCCAGTAGCCTCCTCCAGCTTCACTTAACATAAAGGGCTGCTGTTTGCTACACAGCAATGCCTGGGTTCACCAGCCCCTTAGCACATGTTCACAGAGCTCAAGCTACAAGAAGTTGGGCAATAGCTACTGACCAACAGGCAACTGTTTAATGCAGCTAAAACCCTAAAACCAGCTGAAGCCCAAACAAGACCTGAGACTCCACACTCTCAATGCAAACCCCCTGGCCTTCTGCAATAAAGACAATAGGAATATTATTGGGAAACTAATAAAATCCAGTGCTCCCAGTTTGGTCCCTGACTGTGGAAGTGCTGTAGCTGCTTACCAGGACTGAAAGCCCTGCCCACCCACAAGGCCAAATTACGTATTTGCTTTGCAGTCTTACATTTGCTTTCCAGTGCTCCATGTGACAGCCCAGAGATGTCCCTACATGTGCACCATGCTCCATTGTCACTCATTTGTCCATGGGGTGAAGCAGCTCAGCAGGGTCAGTTCAGAGTGGACTTCTTTCTCACTGCAGGTTTTCCTAGCCTGAAACTGAGAAAAAAATGGTTCTGCAACTAATAATAGAAGCTATGAAGAGTTAAAATGTCCCAGGAGTATAAGCAGCTTTGATTCATTTCTCCACATAAAAAGTTTCTAATTATACTGAGTCTTATCTCTGTGCTAGAGCGGATTCATAACTCTGCCTTTGTCCTTGATGTGTTCAGCAGCAATGGCTAGATTTCGGACAGTGCAGGGATGACAGTTTAGGGAAGAAAAGCAGTTACTGGGCATCCTTCAGGGAGAAGGGGCACTCATCCAAAGCCTCAGGAGCTCCAGAGATGGGTATCGAGTAAAAGCGCAATCTTTGATGAACATACTCTGACACACATAGCTATAGCCATGGACCAGATGACGTCCCGAGGTCCCTGCCCACCTGAATTATCCCAGAAACACCTGATCTTGAGCAGAAGGGTCCATCCCCAGGAGCTCCCAGTGCTGGGCTAGCATGCTTGCTTAGCAAGGATTAATGTGCAAATGGGAAGCCTGTTTTTCATTGTCATCAGAGTCAACAGCAGGCCTACATGCTCCTGCTCGGCACTACATCCCAAACTCCCAGGCGTCTCCTAAGAGCTCGCACAACAGGAGAATACGCAGGCACTTCTGTTAGGACAAACCAGTCAGCCAAGCACTTAAGCAGCACTCAAAATCTACTTATATAACTTCCAAAACAAAGGCTGCCCATGCAGCCTTTCTACTTAGGCAATCAAACACACTCCCTCTTGCTCCCTCCCACATAGAGGGCATGTTGTCACGATGGGTTTCTGTAAAGCACAGAGGCACACACATGCACACGCACATACGCTCTTTCCCTTGTTTTCATACAATGCCTGATTTGCAGCTCAACGCAGAATGTAGCAGATATGAGATGTGATTTAAAATGCAAGTTATACATAGCTCAGGGAGTGACAATAACATTAACGATGACCAAACCTGCTGCCATAGGCCACGTAGACTGCAGGGACCACAATATGGAATACAGACTTTTGCACTCAGCAGTGTCAGAGAATGAGCCGACAGAGAGTCCAGTCCTCTCCCCAGACCCTGCACCCCTCGCAGTCTGCCAGGTGGTAGCAAGCTGTAGAGGCTGATTTATACCATGTGCTCTAGACAGCATCTTCCCAGGAAGAACACAGTGAGCAATGGTGATATGGACAAAGATGGAGAGTGAGCAAATGCTGTAGGCACTGGTGCTCGAGCTGGGCAAATATCTGAGGCCAGAAAAGCCAGCGCTGCGAATGAAAGAGTTGGTCCTGCACTGCCATGTTAACAGAGGTGGACAGGCTACAAAGACATTCCCCTGTGGGAAACTGGCACAGATGAAAAATAAGTGGCCAAAAATAGTGATTTTGCAGTAGGAGTAATCTCTCAGACCACGTCACCTTATGACCACAAACCCACTTGCGCCAGCTTCTGAGGACAGCAGGTCTGCAGGGTAAGAAGGAGGGAAAGGGAGGAGCAGAGACTCCTGCTTGCAGGGACACATCAAAAAGCAGTAAAATCTACACAGTAAATGCCGTTCCTGATGTAATTCCTCCTCTCTGTGTCCTTTCCCTTTGCTTTCAGCCTCTCTCCATAGCAATGCCCACAAAGGAGTGATGGGTTATTCCAGCAAAATCCCAGAGAAGGCCGCTACACTAGCAGAGAGCTGCTGCTAGCACAGCAAAGGAGCCATCTCAAACTCTGAGAGCCATGGTGAAAAGGCTTTTTCTTGCTGGCTGTTGTTGCGCACATGGCATAAAGCTGCAGGTAATGGCCTACCATCCGGGGATGTGCTTGGCAAACCTACTGAAGCAAAATTTTGCAGCATGAATTTATCCAAAGAAAGAAGCCAAATGTGGGAGTCAGAGAACATCCCACTCAAATGCACATGCACGCACACTGGCTGCCTACATGGCTGATTTCAGCTCTGGATAAGGGCCAAATCCCCATCAGTGCTGTGAGGTCCCAGAAGACCAGAGTGAGGATGCTGCTCAGGGCTGAACGGGCAAGGCTTTCCCTCCAGCACAGAGCAGCTCGAAATAAAACGCAGTACAGAAAACTGCCGTAGCTCTCCCAAATGATTTTATTTTCCCACAGAAGTTTAACATCTAAAAAGGTAGTTTTAAAATCAGCTTTCAAAAAGTGAGAATCGAAAGTTTTAGTCACTGATAAATATTTTGGTTCTAGCTTTCCAACTGTGTCTGCTCCTACAAGAAAACAATGTTTGTCCTCATCTTGGGGTCAGGGTATTTTATTAAAAGCACAGTGTTTCAAGAAATCTTGCTTTTCCTCCCTGAGAGTGGCTGAGCGGTCCCATGACAGAAACACTTGCAAGTTCTTTGGTATGAAAGAAATGGCTTTCCAAGGCAGTGCTGCAGCAGCTGCAGTGATGCCCATTTCTCAGGCTGCCAGCTGCGATGCTGCTCATGACACCCTCCAAGCAGCACATGCTCTGCCTGATCCTCTGGCTGAGGTTAGCACAACCCTGAAACAAACTAATCCGAGTGGCTGTACCAGCCCCTGTGGCTCTTACAGCTCCAACCTTGGGAGCTCCCCTGCGTTCACCTAGCCTAGAGCTCTGTCTCTGGCAGAAGTAAAAGGAGCTGCTCTTTAGGATGCACATAAGCCTGGCCACTCTGCAGGCATCCTCCTTGCTCTTCCCCAGAATCCACAGTTGTTATATCAGGGATGTTAGAGGAGATGTCCCTGCCTGCTGCCTTCAGTCTCTGCTGATAGACCTGTTGCCTCTGAAGTTTTCTGATCCTTTTTTGACCCTGCTGTTACTGTCTTTCCTCTGCCGCCTCCAGCAGCAAGTTCCTCACTTTCACTTCCTGCTGTGTAAAGATCAACTTTTTTTTTTAATCTGCTTAAAACTGCTCTCCTTCTAGATCCACCAAGCGCACATAGCTCTAGTTCTGCGGGATTTGGTGAATTCTTACTCACCGCCTCCACGATGTTACAAACCTCAGCCATATTCCCCTTCTTACCACCTTCTCCTCTGCAAACTGCAGTCCAGGTTTTTTTGGTCTCATAAGGCAGCTGTTTCATCCCCCTGATCATTTCAGCTGCTTCTCTGGACCTCTCTCTAACTTGAGGTGCAGAGACCAGACCTACACAAGATGCAAGAGAGCTGCAAAATGATGCCTGGTGTCTCCGTGAGGATGCCCAACACGCTGTTGACTTTTTGGCTGCTGCTGCTGCACATAGAGATGATGATTTCAGAGAACCATTGATGGCTCCGAGGGCTCTTTCCTAAGCTGTACATGCCAGTTTCAAATTCAGCATCATGCAGCAGAGTTTGGAGGGAGATGAACAGAGGAATGGTTGGTGCAACTTGCTGTGGCTGTCTCCTGGAGCAGAGACCTCACAAAGGAGTTGTACACTGGAGTTGGTGGAACCACTTGAAAAAAGAGCATGTTCCTAATGCAGCCCCTAGCCCTACAGGTCTCTAGCTTCCTAAGCTAAGGGTCTAGCAAGCACAGGGGGTAAGAAAAAAACACCTTGTTGCCCAGGCTAAAGTCTACCATCTTGGACCTAGGTCTGGTTCCAGATGAGCCCAGATGTTTCCAGAAAGACCTGGGGAGGTCAAGGACAAGGGGGATTTTTCATATGAAGGAGCAGGTAAGACATGTTGGGTAGACACAAGAGTAATTAATTACAAGAGAAGCAAATTATTCCAGTGCTACCACACATGGAAGCACAAAACCCAGCTGTAACAGGAACAGTTCAAGCCTCCTCAGGCCATTTACCTCTACGGCAGATGGGGATTAGCAGCCTTCTAAGCCAAGCTAAGGACTCCACAGTTAAGGGTGTAGTTTGCGCTCATTTATAAGCCCAATTTCACGGCCTATATTTCTCAAAAAAAATTCTTTGCCTTTGAATTTCACACACATTATCTGTGGCCAGAGCAGAATTTTGGCAAAATGTGAGCTGAAAGGAGGAGAGGTGAGGGATGAGAGAGAGGATGGAGGAGGGAGGGTTTCTTTTCCAATAAAAGTCTTCTCTGCAAACAGCTTGGCATTTATTGCTTTTGGAGGGCAATTCTTGATGGCCAAGGATGAGACCAACCCATGGCCATCCTAGGAGAGATGAGCCTGAGAGAGCCATCCTAATCCCACCAATTTCAGGACAGCTGGGTATCTGCTAAATAAAGCCTGAATTTGTGATAGGAGAGTAATGCTGGGTCCACCAGCAAGAGTTACTGATGTGTTCCTGGATACTAGAGCTCCAAAGGACCAAGCTCATCATTTAGCTCCCAGTCCAAACCTTCATGGACTTCAGCCAGGGATTCCCCAAGCACAGCCCACCCTCCCAGCTGCAAGGCCACACATCTTTTAGGAATTAAGACCCTAAATGGCAGAGAAGCCTCCACAGCATCCCAATGGTTAATTCTCTGCACAGCTGATATTTTGTACCCTCTTTCTTGTTTGAATCTATGCTTCACTTCAGCCACTTGACCTCACTCAATCTCTAGCTGGGATTATTCAGTCTTCCACTGTGAGAAATCTTCCACCCTTGCAGTGAACTGCAGATGAAAATCAGATCATTTTTTGGTCTTTTTTGTAAAGCACTTCAAGCTCTTGGAACTTTCTCTCAAAAGCAGACTTTCTAGCCTCTAAATTTTGCTTGTGGCTTTTTTCTCTGCCATTTCCAAACAGACTTTTTAAACGTGGAAGTACTTTAGCTGGATACAGCATCCATATGATAGGGATGAACAAAAAGACAGTTCCTCTTTCTGCTCTTATTCAGGGTTTCCTTGCGCAAATATCCTTCTATCCTCGGCTACCAGCTCACATCTTAAGCTCATACTTGTCATTTATACTTCAGGATCCTTAGCTCTCTTCTGTGTCTTCTTCTTCCAAACAATAGTCCCCACCATGTAAATGCAACTGCTGTTTTTCTGTATGTCATTTTGCAATTACCCATGTTCAAAAATGAACACATTGTGCTCAGCAAGTCCAATTCATCAACCAGCCAAGATGACTTCATACAACTGACTAGTTGCTACCATTTTCTTTTTTTACTGATCCACTGTTTTTTCTCTATATGATACATGAGAAAATAGTCCTGCAGCAATCACCCCCCATACCAACACTTGTGGTCACTGATAATTAGGGCATCAAAATGAGGCAGGAGTAGCTGTACTGCATCAGACCAGAAGTCTCTCTGATTTACCAGTCTCCTTCCAGCTGTGGTCACAGGCAAAAATGCACAGGAATGGCGTGAATGAGGCAGGCACATGTGAGACCTTTCCTGATACCTTCCCAGCACCTCAAGCCAGATGTGTTTTCTATGTATTTGCAACCCTTGGCTCACCTCTCCTGCATTAACTTGTCCAGTCTCTCCTTGAACCCACAGCTCTGCAGGTCTCCAGCACTCAGAAGGACTATTTACTCCCACCTTATTTCTGACCTTTCAACCAATTATTTATACTTTCCAGCACTACTCTTCTTATCATAAGGCTGCTTATTTTCCTTATAGCCTTTGGTGAAGGACACAGTGTCAAAAGCATTTTGGGAATCCCAATACAGTCTATTAAATAAATTGCTCGTCTGCCCCATCAGAGAACTCCACCGTCTCTTCCCCCATGAATCATGTACATCCATTTGCCTAGAAATACCATTCTGTGGTATTATGGGGTAAACGAAAATCAACCAGATCTCTTCTGGAGCTCTTTTTCAAATTTTCCATACTTCAGCCTTTAGATGCAAAGATGGTTTGAGAAAACACTTGTGCATCACCATTTCTAATTCAGCAGTCTCATTCCTGGCTTTCTTAAGAAGTCTGAAGCAAGACAACCAGCTCGGATGGTTTATCACTGTCCATTTCATCAATTGGATCCATAATCTCTGCTCCAGGCTTTTCAGTTTTGAACATATCCTCTGATGAGTCCCCCACGAAGGTTAATTACAGCATGGGAATCTCCATGTTTTCTTCTACAATCAACAATAATGTAAATAATTGCTTCAGCTTCTCTGCAATGGGCTCGTCTTTTCTAATTGCTCCTTTTATACTCTGATCATGTGTTGGTTCTGTCAACTCCTTGGCACACTTCTTGTTTCTGATGTATTTGAGGAAAATCTACTCTCCTCTTCTTTACTGTTTCTCAGATTCTTTCAGCATGCCACTTGGGGCAGGAGCTCAATGATATATACCCGACACAGGGACACAGTACTACCATCGTCCCATCTAGGTCCAGCCTTTCTTTCCACAAGCTTTCTCTGGTTTTTGCTGTGATGGTTAGCCTGCCCAGTTCCTTCAGTTTACAACCCTCTGTCAAACAACATCACTCGGCTTACGGTGCCCCAGGGATTGTCCGCCTTGCCCAGGTTTCCAGTATGCCTGTTGCATTCATGTTTCCGTTTAGGACATGACAATCCACTCCCTCATTTCCAAAGGGTCTTGGAGATCTAGAATATACCTGAATTTTAATCCACTGCATAAATTTCTCCTAGGCTGTGTGACTGAGGCTAACTCTGTAATCAGACTGTGCAACAAAGGAACTCAAATGCCCTACAGAAGCTCTAACATACAGCACTAATACATTTATATATTTTCAGCAGCCAAATCTGGCCAAGATTGTAATCTGGCCAAGAGATACCACTCAGGTTTGCAGAGCAGAACTTATTTTCCACAGAGCAGAACCAGCAGGCATCAATCATGCTAGCAATCTGTAATCTGCTACAATCTACTGTTTCTATAGCTCCAGCATATGACTTGGGCAGGAGGCAATAGGTCAACAGCTCAGATACAGGGCAGAGCTCCGCACCCAGCACTACTGCATGCATCAGTGCACATGCCATTTCTCTGCAGTGTGGCTGAGACAGTGCCATCCTCTGGCAAGGCAGCACCCTGGGTATCAGCATCACCAGGACTGGGGCAGTTGGTCATTTATACCCATAAAAGTGGAGATGTCTGAGAACATTTGTCCCCACATAGCCCTCTGCTGTCTTATTTTCTGGTGAGGACCCTGCGTAACCACGCTGCTGGGGATGTAGCTGCTTTAACCATGCAGAAGATGTTACAACAAGCAGAGCTCGCATGTAAAAAACCCATCTTGTTTCACAGGAAAGCAAAACTGAGATACAGATTTGCCTGTTCAGTGGCTTGATGTTTGTCTTGTGTCACAGACTCAGTCATTCAGGAAAAAACATGTCATATTCCTATTACCTGCCCCTTTGTCACTAGCCTACGGGCATGAGCCCAGCCATTGCAAGAGGGTTCCTGCCCTCACATTCAAGAAGTGATTTCCTGTTCACGTAGGAAATGCCGCCATCCCCTTCAGCCAGAGCCAATGAAGCTGCAAAACACAGAAAACCAAGCGGAGCAACCAGCATTATCACCAATTCCAATGAGATACAGCTTCGAGACCACCTCTGCTGGCAGCAGTGAGCAGAGACTCCTTCCACACAGGCTTTCTAAGCAACCTTTCTATGTCCCCTCCAGTCCCAGCAGCTACTATACCACATCGCTGCCTAAATTCATGTCAATGACTTCACGTATGGATGCCAGTCCTTCCCCCATGGACAGGACACGTGAGGCTGTTCTGAGTCACTCATCACTGGAAATGTAGAAGTCTCCACCCTGGACTGAACTTTCTGGACCATGATTTTTGCCGTGAACTCATCTAATCCCATTTTGAACACACTGCTTTCAACCCTCAGCATCATGTGAAGGTGGATTCATAAAGCGATGTGAATGGATCACATCCATCCATGCACCCACTTCTCACACAGTGGGAAATGGCAAAACATTTCCTCTCTCTCCCTACCACAGATGTCTGCTACACTCCCTTCAATTCACCCCATCCCAAGCTGGGTGCTACCCCATAAGCCATCCTTTATAGAGAAGCCAGCTCTGGCCTCCTTGCCAGAATTTCTGTACCTCCTCCAGTCAGCTCTACTGCCAGCTGCAACAGATACTATCAACACCCTCTCCTTCCTCTGAATTCGGCTTTGCGTGTATTTGAATTGAACGTAAACTGCCATTTTATGCATGAGCATCATGGGACCCTCTTCACCTTCTTGCATTCAGCCCCAGATTTGGCTCTTCTGAATCATTTTTTTCCCTACAAATTTGCCAGCTCACTATTCACAGTCTTCTCTGCATCCTCTATGAATGCAGTGATTGGCATGAATACCAGCACAGACCTCTGTCTGCCGCCACCGGCGCTCGCCACCACTGTGAAAACGGGCTCGGTACTCCTGTAAACAGTTATTAATGTACGGGCCTGTCTCTTCACCCTCTGAAAAGTTAGTTTTCTTGTAGGTCGCCGATGCGGGAACTCACTCAAAACATGCGAACCCCCGTGTACAAGTGTACTAACTGTACATCGCCCTGGCCCACCAGCTCACTCACACCTTCAGAGAGCTTGGATACGCTTCTGAGCTTTGACTTCCTTCTCTAAGAGCCAGATAAAACTCTTCCTCAATACACTGTATTCATTCAAACATCTAATAAAATTATTCTACATTGTTGTCTGTAACAATTTGAGGCTGTTTGAACATGAACTCTGGTTCCTAAATTAGATCAGGACTCCTTTCACTCATTGACATCACACTCCTGCCTCCCTCGAAGACTGGTTTAGGCATTAGAGCACAAGCCCGTTAGCAGTTGAACAGCTTCACTACCACGATGCTCCAGCATTGTTGGGTGACTGTGGTCAGCCTGGGCAATGTATTGATTTGCTCCAAAACCCCTTCACCAGCATTTCAGTTTGAGAGAGTCCCTCAGCCCTGTCTCCCTCTGCACAGCAAATAAAGGAAATTTCCTGGGACGCCGCTGCAGCAAGCAGTAACACGAGGAACCCATTTGCTTCTGCACAATAGCTTTGTTTTCTTCGTGTGTCCTCCCTGCTCCTGACGTGCACACCTCAGGACAGAGCTGCCTGGATGTCTTCCTGAAACCTGGCCTCGTAAAAGGATTTTTAACCTCTAAATATATATAGTGTCAAAATACAAATGAGAACAAAATGTATCTTGAAACAGGGGAAACTCAGACTGGTGTCCCTGCAGAGTGAATTTGTCCTTCATCATCAGTTCAGCAACTTTGGGTGGTTTCCTGGCTTCTAAGAAACTTGAGTCCCTCCTGCAGCTCTGCAAAGGCTCTTCCTTCACTGTCAAAGCCTGGCTGTGCGTTGGCTCTCCACTCCCCTCAGTATCTCCTGGTCCCTCACCACAGAGTACACCCTGCCCACTCCGGTTGTCCCTCGGCTCCCACACCCCACCAGCTGCTCCAGACATCCCCCCGGACCTGCCACTCACCCCCTGACACCATGCAGTACACCTGTGACAGCAGAGAACAAGGACTATTGACTCAAGACCTTCACATGGTGGTTTTAAATATTCTCCATGGCAGAGCTAAGGATTTTACTAATTTAGCTGTTCCCTTTAATTTCCTTTTAACTGGCTTCCTCTTTTTATGCCATTTAGAGACTTTCTCAAATTTCTGCTGCTGCAGTCAACCTTCTTGGCTCTTTCCCCTCACAAGGATGTTGAATTTGAGTACATTACAGTCAACATTTAAAAAAAAAAAAAAAAAAGCATGTCTTTGATAGTGAAATATTGATCCAGGTTCTGCGTATTAGTCTGGAACAAATCAAAAGTTACTTCTCCCCTTCTCAGGTCTTTCACTGGTTGCTTCACAGATTGCCATTTATGGTGTCTAAAACTCATTTTCTCCCCCAAACAGAAGCAGCTTCTCCAGCCTCAAATCTGCCCAGTTGTTCAAGGCATTTCCCCGTAATAACAAAAATCTCATTTTCAGTGGCTGAGGATCGCAAAGTTGGATCTATAAAATGTCAATGTTTCATGGATTAAACCATTTTAGCCAACAATTTATTTCACTTATCACATGCTCAGGTGACTAACTAGTTCCCAGTAAGAGAGGAGTTTCTGGAGCTGATGTTACCTTCCTATAACCAAGCTTTTGAATTCTGCTCTGAAGTTTGAGAGTTACCAAGGAGAAAGTTCTGTTGCATTTGTCTGTTTCTGTTAATTTCTTTGCCAGCTTTTCAATGAACATTTTCTTTTTGACTGGCATTTGTATTGTTTTGTTTGTAGCTATTTAAATGCATTGTTTTGACATCATGTGCATTTATACTCTATACATCATTAATTGGGACAAATTTCATTCCTTTGCAAAAATAAAATCATCCAGAATAAATTCCTACACTATCTGCAACATCTTCTACACCACAGCTTCACAAACCCACTGTTCAAACTGCAATGGAGACTACAGGGGGATCTCAGAGGGGACTCAAAGTTCTGCTGTACCTGTCCCACCAGTGCTTGGAAAAGCAGTCTGCACAACCCACAAGGAGCGAATTGCCAGCCAGGATTTGGAGTCAGCTCAGAGCTGCACTGCAAGCCAGGAGCTAATAAATGTCACCGAGCCCACACAGAGTAGATTAGAAATGGCCATTTGGATTTTGGCCATCAGCCTGTGCAGTGCAACCACGACACCTCTCTGAATTCCTGCTGAACATGAATGGACTGTGGGAAAAATTCATTTGTAATTTAAAAATTACCTGAGTGGGTTAATCTGCCTTGGGAAGTCACTCCAATGGTCGGGACCTTATTCCAAATCCCAGGGGTCCTCTGCCAGTTTCCAGCCACTGGATCCTGCTCCAGTTAATGCTGTCCTCCAGACTGGAAGACCTGTTAACAGAGCAGGATTTTTTGCTGAGACACTTAGGTACCATGGCTAAGTAAGCCCTTAATGCTCTTATAAATTCAATAGTTAAAGTAGATAAAGGTTATCTGATACTCCAGTGACCTCCAAGTCTTCTCTGGTCACTGTGTCTCAGAACAGCACCATCCATCATTTGTTCCTCAACAGCTAATGCTACATTCAGCCTTATTAAAGCATCTATTTAGTTCCCACTTAGCAAATCACCAGCCCTACCCTCCAACCATTTTGTCATCTGCACAGGCCATCAGATACACTTCTGCTTTTTTTTCTGCTAGGCTTTTGGTAAAAACATTGAATCTAGCCAGACCACAATACAGGTCGTTCTAAGACTTTTCACTTTGAATAAAGTGTGAGGTCTAGCAGTTACAGAAACAAAGGATAGTGCTGGAAAATCTGAGAGTTAGTTGGATAAAGGAGATGTTGAGGGCTTGCTGCAGCACAACAGACTATGCAGCTGGTGGAAGTCAGGTTGAACCACCATACAACCCTGCTGCATTTGGGGGTTTGTATTCACTCCCCACTCCTGTTTTCTCTACTGCTCTGGTCTCGCTGCTGTCAGCCGTGAATAAATCCTGCCTTGATGAAAATTGGTTCAAATGAGATAGCCCCTAAATGTAGGAAACCCAAGCTCTAGGAGGAATCCCCAAGCACAGCCATCAGGTTCTGGTTCCTGACACACAGTAGAGCTGTGATCTGACTCACAGCAACGTGACTCAGGAGTAACTACCAAAGACTTAACAGAAGCAAATCAAGGACAAGATATTTCTGTACACATTTTTTCTGTAAAATCAGCTTGGTTGCACGTTAACGAGTTCCATAAAAGCCTGCACTGGTCTGGAACAAGCATTACAAATATCTGGGCAGTATGCAAACATAGGTGAATTGCCTGGACCTTGATCTACATATAAAAGGAGTTACAGAAGCCAAAGAAATACTGAAACATCTGGCTGCAAGCTCTGCAGGACAGCTTGAGCAAGCCGCAAAGAGAAGCAGTCACACGCCCAGACGTAATCACATCCCCACAAGACTCTCTCTCCCTGCCCAAACGGCTGCAGAGAAGTGGCAGGCTCACTTCTTTGATGAGAGATCAAAATGGCATGAGACTCCAGCAAAGGTGCGATAACAGCAGATGATAGTAGGGGACTTGAACCACCCACATACAAATACACGGCACACTGCAACACAGTTTAGAGACAGAGTATCTCCACGTTCAACCCGCTGCTCTGTGCCATCGCTCACTTGGGAGCAAGGAGAGGACCAGGAAGAAGCAGTGAGGCCATTCTTGACTTAGTTTTAAGTGGCACACAGGAGTGAATTCATAAAGCAATAGTAGCTGAGGTGCTGCACAACAGCAGCCCCAGTGCTGTTCAATTCAGCATTGCACAGGGAAGCCAGGACCAAACAGCAGCATGTGACACTAAACGGAAACAAATGCTAAAAATCAGCGTGAGGCTAATTAAGCAAGGCCTAAAGAGGTTTTGAAGAGCAAATCAGTAAAGGTACAAAAACAAACAACAGGGCTGAGCATGTCAAAAAGCCACCAGGAAAACATGGAGCCGTTAGACTGTCAGAGGTTAAAGGAAGCAATTATGGTAGATGAGGATATCACAGAGATGCTAAATGACTCTTCTCCTTCCATCTTCCACACCTTCCCTGGAGACTTCTATGCCTTTGCAGTGCCTCCAGGGAGATACTGTCCATGGCTGTGGCAACAGCAAACATGGGCTAGGAAACACAACTGTTTAAAGGGAAATATGTTACTGAGCCCATTTGATGACTTAGAAGGCTTCATTCTCACTCCATCCTCCAACCCTGCTTCCAGGAAGTGGAAGGACTGCACTCTACTATCCATTGGAGGGACTACAGAGGAAAGGCAGGAGCTTCTGGTCTGATCATAAAAGTCAGGAGACAGGCAGCAAGACACCACAAAAGGCCAAATTCAGATAATCAGCGGGGAAAATCTTGTCCAGAGGTGTGATAAGAGTATGGTCAAACAGACTGGATTTTTTTTAGATCGGGGCGGGGGGTGGGTGAGAAATTATAACTGGCATTGCTAAGGTATTTTGGAAAGTGTTCTAGCTCTACATTCCAGCTGGTCCCAGGTGGAAAATTAACACCAGCATGGTTTATTATTCCTCTGTAGCATTAATATTAGCTGCAGCCAGGACATGGGGCTGGAAGGTTTTCACAGATGATCAGGGCTGGCAGCTCTTAAACTGATGTCAGTGCGAGGTGAACGAGATCTGGTTGCTTCTGCCCAAAGGTGCTATACCTAAGTGGCATAGCTTAGGTATAGCACCTGCACCCGCAGCCTGTATGCCTGTAACTTCCAGTCCTTTACACTTGGCTGAAGGATGCTGCCAGACCACTGCTGGCACATGTGGAAGGGTCTGGAGGACTTGAACAGCCTAGTTCAAGAGAGGCATGTGCTCCCAGAGAGCAAGACCTGGAGGCCAACGCAGCTCTGAATGTAACACCCACCTTCACAGTTCCATGTTGTCATCAGCAACAGAGAACCAGAAAGATTTTGGCCAGCAAGCACTTCTGGGTGTCTCTCAGGCAAAGCGGAGCTGAAGAGCACCATCCTTACCAGGCATGGCAGAGTGAATTCGTGCACAGTAGCTCCACTTCTTGGGGGCTCCGGGACATCTGGGCAGAAGCAGCTGCGTGACATCAGCCCCCTCAGCCGTTTGCTGCCGTTTGTGCCATTTGTTAACGTTCGGTCCCTGGCGGTGGCAGATGCTCCAGGGCTGAATCACAGGGATTTGTTGTGGCGAGTGTCGCCTCGGCACCTGCTGCACACTGAACGCCTCCTCTTCCTCTGCCCTTCACTGGCCATCACCTCTCAGGAGCTGCCTGCGTGATGGAAAGCGTAGGTGCTGCGTCGGTGCTGTGCCCACAGAGGCAGGGGACAGCCGTCTTCTGGCAGCCAGGCTCTCTGCAACGCACCTGCCTTGCAGGAGACAGAGAAAGGGTTAAAAGCACCGCCTGGAGTAGGAAGGCTCCAGTCTGCAGCAGGGAGAGGGGACACGCTGTGGGAGCAGGCCAGGGAGCCGGGGGCTCAGGGAGGGGGTGAAGGGCTCCGTGCATGCGATTATCTCCCATGAGGAAGCCCCGCCATGCTGTAGCCAGTGCTGCGACAGGCAGGCAGCGTGCCCTCCCAGCCTCCCTCCTCCAGTGAGAGAACCGCGGCACATCCCCGAGGGACACGACACTCCTGCACATCCTCCTCCAGCAAAGACATCTGAGGAGAGGCTGGAGGATCACAAAAGGCCCTAAGAGACCCAGTGTCACCTGAGACCCTCCTCTCTGGAGGAAACTGCCCCCTGACTGTCACATGCCATGTCAGGAGCCACCCACACCCTCCCAGTCCAGCGTGGTCCCTTTCAATGAGCCATCCCATGAGACTCTCTCCAGCTTCCCTGCCCCATCTCACCCTCCCACCGGAGCCTCCCTCACTCCCAAGGCCACACTCATGCCTCAGAGAGGAGCCGTGCTTTTATTCACTCTGCTCCTGGGGGAAGACCTCATGCGAGCTGCTCTCCTATCGCCTGACTTCCCATAGCTGTTTTCCAAAGGCAGCCCCTTCTCCAGCTAAAGACCTGGGGAGAGCCTCCCATGGCCTCACTTGGCCCACGCTGTCCCCACATCTTCCCCACGGGCTGTGGCTCTGCACCCTGAGCACTGAAGTCACAGCTGGGGCCAGCTGCAGCTGCTCTAAGGTCAGCTGGACGAGGCAGTAACACAAGCAGCATCACCTTTAGGGTCATGTCCAGACAAAGGATGAAAATTAAGGCAGAGCAGCAATCTGGCCACCAGAAAGCTGTTCCTCCCACAGCCCCTTCCCACAGAGATTATGACTAACGGAGATATCCCTCTTGCACGCAATTTGTGCAGGAGGGCATCAGGGTGTAGAAAAGCTCAGCATAAAAGCACGTGAAGAGGAGTTTACGCTGACATGTGAAATTAATGTACATGTTTGTTTCAGACCTACTAAAGCAAAAGGGGTTAATTTCTCCTCTACAGCTACAGGAGGGAGTCTGAGCTAGAAATGTTTGGGCTGGCATGAGCGAGCGCTTGGGTGTTATCATCTAATGGATGATAACATGGATGGATAACAGTGGATAAAGGAGTTGCCTGGGAGATGCCAAGAGATAGCAAGGGCTAGACACTGACTTTTAGGGACTGGCAGCCAAGGACTGGAACAAACGCAGACTTCACCCCAAATGTGATTCAGCTGCAAGTCTGAGGAAGGACTGGTCGTGAGACCAGGCAGTACATGGGCTGCTACAGAGACAGAGAGGAAGTCCTCAACCCTGAGGACCAGAGACAGGCTGAGCCACGCTGATGAGCATAGGTCACACCCCAGCATTTCAGCTGTAGTCCTTCTGACCCCACAAAGCACTGAAGAGACCATCCTGCATCGATCAAGCTGCACTCCGTCTGCTTGTCCGTGCTCAACAAGCTGGCAGCAGGAGCGAGAGGAAAGCCAAAGTCAGGCCTTCAGCCACAAGAGCCATGGGAGTTGCTTTGCAAACTGACATATGCCGAGCAAGCGGCACGGAGGAGACCGATCCCAGACTGAGCAGGGCTAACTACCCTAGAGAGCAGCAGTCCATGGCAGCAGGCAATCTGCCTCCTGCTGCCTCCATCCCGTGGCCAACACGAGCCGCCCACTGCTCAGCCTGGGGCTCTGCTACGTGCTGCCCAGGCCACGGATCCCAGACCCACCTGGAGCGTCTCCGCGCAGAGGGTCCCGCCCTGGGACACCGTCTGGGGGGCTGTGCTCCCCGCGTGTGGGGCAGAGCCGTGGCGGCACAGCGGCTGGGCTCCGACGGGGACAGGGCCGGGCCCCGAAGGAGTGCCCGGGCCCGCCGAGCCCCGGGGTCGACGCGCTGGGATGACCGCTCTGGGGGCCAAGCGGGGCTGCGAGGCACGGGGCTGCGAGGCGTCCGCGCCGGGCCGGGACAGGGAGCGTCACCTCCCCCGGACCGGCACCCCCTCAGGGCGGGATCGGGACTGGGACCGGGGGCAACACCCTGACAAATCGCGACTCCGCTCGGACCGGGCCCCCTCAGCCCGGGGGCGGGGAACCACAGGACACACACCCCCCACACACTCCCCACACCCCCCCAAACACACACACACCCCCACCCACCCCCTCCTCCTCCTCCCGCCGCCGCCCCGCGCCCACCTGCCTCCCGCGGGGAGTCGCGCACGTGGAGCGCACCACTGCGCGTCGGGGCGCGGGGGGGGCCGGTGTCCGGAGCGGGCATGTTTACACGGGGGCCGAGGGGGGCGGCACCGGCGCGGCCCCCCCCGCTCCCCCCCCGCCGCCGCGGCACGAATGGTCTCTTCCTCGCGCTCTATTTAATCCCCGCCGCTGCCGCACCGCCGGCTCCAGACCGGAGAGCAGCGCCGCGCCCGGTGCTGCCGCCTCCGCGCTGCGGATCCACTCGGCTCGCCCCGGCCCCGCGGGCACTCGCTGCCATCATGCTGCCCGCTGCCCTCGGCATCATGCTGCTCCTCGCCTGCTTTGGCGCTGCCAGGGGAAACCTCTCCCGCGACGGTGAGTGGCGGCACCGGTACCGGGGTCGGGTGTGCCCCCCCCCCCATCGCTCAGCCCCTCGCGGCGGCAACCGGTGGGGCGCGCCCCTCCCTCCTGCGGCCGGAGGTACTGGCCGCGCGCGAGCGACAGGTGCGGGGGGCGGCGGCGCGCGGGGCCGGGCCGCGCCGTTATGTGGGTCAGGCACCGCCAGGTGCCGCCCGCCCCGCCCCTGCCCTGCCCTGCCCTCGGGGCCCGCCCGCGCCGCTGCTGCTGGCCCCGGGCGGCTGCGGGCGCGGCTGCCGCGGCCCCGGGCGGCCGGCGGGGCTCAAGGTCACGGCGGCGCCGGTGCTGCCCGCCGTGTCCCCCCATCGCCGCGTACCGCCCGGGGCGGGGCCGGGGCGGCGGAAGGTTCCAGACAGGCCCCGGCGGGCGGCGGCGGCGGAGCCCGGCCCCTCCCGGCGCTGCCCGCGGCGGGGCGGGTGGAGTCGCGGGGGGGCCGGGCGGATGGAGAGTCCCCGGTGGGGTAGAGTCGCCTCCTCGGGAGGGTGGCGGGGATCGGTGTTGACCCCCGGGGGGTGGCAGGCATCCCCGTGGGTGGGGGATGGAGCCCCCGGGAGGATGGCGGTGACCTCCTCGGGATGGGAAGACCCTTCTCTGTGATGGAGCGGGTCCCCAGTTCCCCCCGACCCTGGAGCCCTCGGTAGGAGCTGCCTGGTTGGAGCCCCCCCTCTTCATGGGGCGGTGGGCTTGGGGAGAGGTGGCCACACCCCATCCACTGGAATCCTGCTGCTGCCAGTATGTCTGGTGGCATCCCAGCATCTGGTCAGTGCTTGGTGTCTGTATGCGGGAAGCGTGGGGCTTGGCTGGAGCATCAGCCCTTGAGACAAAGGGTGTTTACCCGCCATACACCACAGCAGCGGGCAGCGTGCCGCGGGCGAGGCAGCTGGTAATGAAGCGCTGCAAAGCAAATGTAATTTTGGTAAGGGCTTGTCAACGGCAGCACCTTGTTTTCCATAACCATTCAACTGCGGAGTCCTCGCTGGATTGCCGGGGCCTGTAATTCCTCTGGGTCTGCTGATGGCTATGTTTGCTGGGTTGGGAGTTGCTGGTGGTGATAAAATTGCTGCTGTGTGTGTTTGGATGGGGAGCAGGTTGTGGGGAGATGTAGCAGCTGTCTGGGCCCCAGCTGTTACCCCTGGTCTGTGTGTTGTGTTTTGGGAGGGTGTTGCAGAGACTGGTGGTGGGACAGGGTCCAGTCTCTATCCAAGTTCCTGCCCTTGGTTTGTTGGAAGCAGGAAGGTAATCCTGGCATGAGTATGTGACTCTGGGATCAAGGTCCCAAGGGCTGTCGTGGTGGAGGGGGCATGTTACAGAGGGTGAGAGATCTGAACGCGGCAGCCTCCTGCCCACGGGTTGGGCTGCCCGTGCTGGAGCGAGGAGCAAGCCTCCCATCCACCTTCCCCAGCAGGTGCCTCCCCCGTGGCCCGTCCCTTTGCTGGAGGAGGTTGCTGTCACAGGCAGAGCCGCTCTGGGGGCTGGTGTGGGTTGGTGGCTGAGTTCCCATCCATGAATCCCAGGATTTATTCTGGTTACGGCCACAGTCCTCCCACAGGAGCCTGAAAGAGTCACTTGGGTGTGGGTGATGCTCAGTCCCGCAGCGCAGGGATGTCCTGGCATCCTGTGTGTGGCAATGCTCAGTGTGGAGGTTGGAGCCAGGCAGGAGGGGGTGGTTGAGCAACCTGAGGAGTGCTCACATGAGGAAGGGTGGTCATGACCTGAAGTTGTGTGTAGTCCTAGGACAGGATGCAGCCTGGATGATGACACTGCAAGATTTCTTCCAAGGCTGGTTGTCTGCTGTGGCCCAGCCCTGGCCATGAGCTGCCAGGCTCTCTGTTGTCTGAGGGAGCAAGACAAATGGACCCCAAAAAAATTTTGGGAGCAGAGAGGACAGATGGCTGGAAGACACTCAACAAGAAGCTGCCTGTATGTCTTTGTGGTCAGTGCCTTACCCTTGTGCCCCTCTGCCGTCAGCTCCCAGCCAGGCTCTCCAGCTAGGAAAGCCCCTCTGCAGCACCCTTCCTGGGGCAGGGATGGAGCAGCTGTCTCCTCTCCTTGAAGAAATGTTCCTCCAGTCTTCTGGATTTCAAAGCTACAACAGTGGCAGGGCCCGACAGAGCCTCTTGAAGCTGCCTGGGTGCTGGAAGCACTGGTGCTTCATACTGGGGCTGTGCTTGTGCACTTGGCTGATGTTGTGCTGCTGTCGGCAGATTTCTGAGTGTTTGGGCTGGATGCGTGGTCGTCCTTGCTGCGAGGATTATTCCCCCTGCAGAGTTATTCCACTCTGGAGTTGTGTAACCCTTTTGTTTGAACAGTGCCCTACTGTTGTCCCATGGGAAGCCACAACATGCCAAAAGCAGGCTTCTTGGGGCTGTTTTTCCCTGTGTTCAGTAGAAACTTCATCCTGCTGTGGCACTGGCATTGCATGCTCTGAGTATCCCTCAATGTGCAGCAGAAGGAGCACCACCATCCTGCAGCAGCCAGGGAGGAGGCTAGGCAGCTTCAGTGGCACACCAGGGAGCTGAGCTCAGGTCTCACATCTTACCTCCTGCTGTGCCTGAGCTGCTTCACTCATTGTGTGTGTTTCTTTTGCTGGGAGAAGCCTCAACATTGAGGATCTTAGGGCTGGGTCTGCCTGACCAGGTATAGATGCCACAGCAGGGCAGGCAGGGCTGTTCTGTCTCCTCCTGTAGTGCTGAGGCTGGTTAGGTGGCTTGTGCCCATGCCTCCCTGTTGGCTGAGGAGAGCCTGGAGACCATCTTGAGATGTCTGAAGCCAGGTGAGATGAGGTCTGTGCCTGGTATTTGCAGAGGGGCAGGTTCAGGAGATTATCCCTTTCCTGGAAGGTGGCTTCATCTTTCTGAAGCTGGTGGAGGTGTCTGCTTGGCCAGACTATGCAGGAGGAGCTTTCTCTGTCTTGGGGAAATGCCCTGTGCTTCCAGATGGTGTCCTTTCTGTAAGAAATCAACCAGCCTGCCCTGCCTGTGTGGGAATGGTGTCTAGTGGTAGGAGCATAGGGCTGGGAGAGAGGTTTGGACTCCCACAGGGCTCTTTCTCTAGCCCTAGAATAGGTGATGGCTGCAGATCCTGTAGTCCTGCTCCCTAGGGAGAAGCTTTGGGGAGGTGTCAGCACTGGTTCTGAGCTAGACTGCGGGAGGCTGCCATCTCCAGCCTGTAGCATCAGGCCCATGGCAGGGAGACCCTGGGGAAGGAGCCCTGGTGTGCAGTAGTGGGATGGTGGAAGCCTGGTAGTTGTCTGAAGCTAATGTAATCCTTTGATTGCTCCTTACGGTAGTGCTTTTACCCAACTAATGTGTGCAAATGCCCTATTCTCACATGTCGTTAGGGCTCACCATATGCTACAAGTCTCTTTCTGTGCCAGTACAAGCCCTTGGCACTAGAGTAGAGGAAGCAGTGACATCCCTGATGAGGCGGTGGTGCGCAGACACGAGAAGAGGGAGTGCAACCTATCTGCATCACTTGATACCTGGATGGCCTGATTTTGGATGACTGTGATCAGCTGCCTGGGGGAAGTGAGCTGTTCTTGCAGTGGTGATGCAGCTGGGATCAGCACATCAGCTGGAGGAGAGCATACCTCTGCAAGCACCCATGCGGAGGGAGACGAATGGGGAGTGCGAAAGCCACTACTCAGCTGTCTGGCACAACGCGTTAGGCTCAACAGGCAACGCTGGATTTTAAGACAATACGTGGGATCAAGTGCTGCAGAGCTGACCCACTGCATACCCAGACGGTGAGGGGATGTGCTGGCACTGCTGCCGTGGGACAGGAATTTTGCCTCTGTCCTGATAATGCCTCAGGTTTTGGCATGGTCTGCAACGCTGAGGCTGGTGTGTTTGCTGGCCAGAGGAGAAATCACCGACAGACTGGGATGTTGCTGCTGAAGCATGAGTTGAGCGCCTACTGAGTGTGGGTACCTTTCCTCCTCTGGAAGGAGATAGAGAGAAGCACCCTTCTCACCCAGGATTCCCCGATTGTGAGGTCTCCTGCATGCTAGACGCTGCCTCTTCTCCCTCTGCCTGACGTTCTCACCTCGCCAGGGTGTTGGAATTGCTGGAGTAACTGGAGGCGTCTACATCTGGGTAGTCACCCTGGTGCTGGCATGGCCAGGCACTTAGCCAGATGGAGGAATCAGCATTAAAGCTAACATTTTTGTTTGTTTTCACTAGGTTGGTTTTAACCTAGTTTTACCCCAATCCAGGGTGTGTGTGACCATTCAGGTCCTCACTGGAGAGGAGCAGCATGAGGAGGTGGTGCAGGATGTTGAACGTGTGTCTAAGGTGCCTTTGCTGGTGGCAGTGCC
Source organism: Balearica regulorum gibbericeps (assembly GCF_011004875.1). Lineage (NCBI taxonomy): Eukaryota > Metazoa > Chordata > Aves > Gruiformes > Gruidae > Balearica > Balearica regulorum. The sequence goes on from NC_046211.1 coordinate 108,427, forward strand.
ACGGTGGTGGTCTTTGAGCTTGGTGGACTCTGCTTGTGTGCTGCTGGGCTTGTTCACCTGGGTCCCACATGTTTGCTGCTGTGTTAGAGCTGCTGCAGAGCATGGTCTGCTTGTGCAGATGCCTTCTGGAGAGTGCTCTGCTCCCTGTGCCAGCGTTTGGTGTGGTATCCCCGGTGCCCAGCCTTGCCTCCGTCTGAACTGCTCTCCAGACTCCTTTTACAGCCCAGGCAATGCTTTGGCCATGCAGGTCATCTGACACTGTCTGCACAGATTGAATTGCCTCCTCAATGCTTGGCTCTTCATTGACTCCATAGGACCTTGAAGGTGATGCCAGTGCTGTAACACCCACATAGTCAGATGTATCCGATTCTCCTCCTCTGAATTACTGGGTCAGCTCAGCTTGAACCATCTGGTCCAGTTTTCTCCCCTCTGCTCTTGGCCAGGCACCTGCAGCCATGAAGAGATGCAGCAGCAGAGCCTTCATCATGCAGCAATGGTGCAGTGTAAGTGATCTCCCTGGTGCCCTGGCTCCTCTGTCTGCCTGTGAGGACAGCTAGGGGATGAGGCTCTCCATCCTGCGCTGAAAGAGCCCCTGCTTTCACCTAGGGCTGTCTCAGCTCCTCTGCCGCTGTCTTAGCCAGCGCTGGGCTGTGCGGTTGCTGTGGCAGAGGGAGGGCTGTGCTGGCTGGGGGGGAAGGAGAGGAGCCAGGCAGAAGTCGGACACAGTAATGCTGTGTGTTGTGTTTGGGCAGCCCTGATGCCAGAAGCACTAACCCAGGTGAGGCTACTTAAAATGAGCAGTCAATAACAGCAGAGGGAGGCAGAGAAGCCCAGACATGCGATAAGAGCTGGGCAGAAATGTGCTTAACCATTCCAGTCACCTGCCTGGCGTCACGCTCTGCCTCCACTGTAATGCGGGCTGAGGGCACAGGGACCAGTGTGCGCACAGGCAGGCGTCGGACACTGCGGCTCTCACCACTCAGGGATTGCGGAGGCTCCCCAGTGTCACAGGCACGCGCTGGAGGGCAGCAGTGCTTGCCGTGGAGCCAAATGGCAGCATCTTTCCAGGTGACCCCAGAGTTTGCCTGTGGCTGTGGAGCGGCAGAGCTGCGAGCTTGCCCTTGTTGCTACAGGATTCTGTCAAGGAGACCTGCCCCTTCCTCAGGTGATGCTCTGGGCAGTGCTCCATCTGCAGATGCTCTTCCTCACCTTCCAGTTCTTCAGATGGCGTATTTACTGGTGAGCCCAATGCAGAGCATTAGCTTTCCCAGATTACTGCTTTTGCTGCTGTTTTTGGGCCAATGTTTCCAGGGAAAGTGAGTTCTGACGCTTCTGGTCCAAGTGGCCAGTGGCACAGAGAGCAGAAGGCTTCCTGGGCCACCCGCTGCGCAGATGCTGCACAAGATCTGGGTTCGCTTTCTCAGTCTGGAGACAAGCGCAGGGCTGACTGTGCCAGAAGACAGGGCTTGTTGGTATCCTGTTGCCCCATGCACCCCAGGGACCTGTTTTCCAGAGGTGGGATGTGTTTGGTGGTGTCTGTGCTGGCGCTGTGCCCAGAGCAGCAGCTCCTTGTGCTCATTTCTGCTGCTATCAGACTCGTACTCTGCTTTCCTCCCAGTCTGATGTGTGGTGGGGAGATGAGCCTGGTGGTGCAGTGTGCTGCCAATGGTGCTCCTGCCTTGGCTGCGTGCTGCAGGGCTCTGCTCTTAGCTTGTCTTTAAACACCTTCACCCCAAGCAGATGAACACAGTAACAAGTCAGCATCATGACACTTTCCTGGGAGGCTCTGTTTTGCCTCTCTGCATCTCACTAGCTTTGGTTTCTGGCTTTTTTTGTCTCCTTGTGATGCTGGGGACTTCATCCCCAAAAGGGACAGACCATGCAACAACAGAGACGACCTGGTGGGCCACAACCAAACCTGAGTGTGCTCCATTATCCCTGGGCATCCATTGGTATGTGGGGACTCCTGGCTGCAGCTGGGCACAACAGAGCATCCACTGCAGTCTCCTGAAAGACCAGCAGGACCAAACCTGTATTTTAATCTTTTGAAATTACTCTTCTGTCCTGTCTTTCTGGGAAGTCAGAAGACTACATTACTGCATGGTGCCCATCAGCAGGCGTGCTGTCCCCTAGGAGGACAGCAGCAGAACTGCCAGGGTTTCCCCATTTCTTATTTCTGTTATAAATATCCTCTTACACAACCTTGTGTGTTTAATCCTCAGACAGTTGGGAGTGATAATTTCACATGCCAGCTTGGGCAGAGCTCTGCTGCCAAGTGTTTAGATGCCTGCAAAGCAACAAGCGATGTACCAGGGCATCCAAAGCAACCATTTCTGAGACACCTTGCTGGGCAGGCAGGAGATCCTTAAAACAGAACTGTCAAAGCAAAGAGCTTGTTCCCTTGGCAACAGTCATGTTGGAGATTGGCCTTAGGGTAGGAGCTAAGAAACATGCTTAAAAAAGTAGTTATCAGCTGTTTGCTGTCAAACTGGAGGAGGGCCCTGGAGAGGGGTCACCCTGCCTGCCTCTGCTGCTGCCTTGCGCTGGGAGGAGGCCTGAGACAGGAGGGTCTGGGTGAGCTTGTTGCTCATTCACAAGGTAATTAGTCCCCTTCTGGAGGGTCCCAGGAAAGCTCTGACACTGGGGATGGCTGTCACAGTGCTTGGATGATTTGTGGTGGCCCAGAATGGGGCTTTTCCCCTCATCTCTGTGCTGCCTCCTCTGAGGACTTGCCTGTACTCAGCAGGCTTGCGTGCATGCATGCCTGAGCTGGGCGCTCTGCTCTCCCAGGGCAGGCTGCAGCTTTGGGCTTTGGCCGGCAACTCGCAGGTCAGAGTGGCAAGAGATCCTCTCGGCCATGGGACTGCTGGTGGCCTTGGAAGAAGGCAATCACTGTGCCCAGAGCTGGGATTCCCTGATGATGTCGCTGCCTTTTGCTGAGCTAATTGGCCACCAGACTGGTGTGAATGTGCAAACACAACTGAACAGAGCCGCCAGCGGCGGCCTGTGTTTGTGCGGCTGCCAAAGCTGCAGGCAGGAGCTGCTGCCATCGAAGGGGTTCCCCAGTTCTCTTGTCCCCTGACCAGCCTGCTCCCGTACCAGCTCTCTGCAGGGGCTTGTCCAGCCCTGGGGCAACTGGAAGAGCAGTCAATGTGTGTGGGGGGGGGGGGCGGCGATCAGGCTATGTGCTTTGATAGGAAAAGAAAGCAGACTCCTGCTGGTCCCAGAGGAGAGGCTGCTTCCCAGCTCTGCTTTGATGCATGGCAGCAGAGGAAGCTGTGCAGCGAGGACTTACTCGAAGGCACACAGAGGGGCTCTGTCAGCTTGTTCTGAAAGCAGCCAGCCAGGGCTGGAGGAGGAGGACATCCTGCAATCTGAGAGCTTCTGCAGCACTTGCAACCAGCCTCTCTTCAGCTGCTTCTCTTTCTTGGCTGCTGATTGATTGCTAATTGCTGGCCATGTTTCAGTTGCTTAACCCTGGTCAGGTGTCATAGGCAGCTGTCAGCTTTCACTGTACCCTTGGGCAGGGTCTATCAGGGATGTGACTGCATCCGTGCTCCCTGGGAGAAGGATGCAGCTCTGCAATTTGCTGGCAGTGCTCTGGGCTGAGTGTGTTTGCCCCTTGGACCAGGACCCTGCTGCTTTCACCTGTGGAGGAGGTATTGGGGCTGCTGGAAAGCATCAATGGCATCCTGGAGGTTGTGAGCCAAGTCTCAAGTGGGGTCCTGGGAGAACCCCAGCAAAGGCCTGGGGTTCAGAGCAGGCTGTGATGAGGAGCTAGGTCCTTTTGGTTTGCCCCTTCCCAGAGAATGTTCATGTACATGTCTGCTTTCAGAGAAATAATACAGAACTTGGTGTTTAGGGTGGGGAGTTGGGGTTTTTCATGTGGACCACACTTGAAGGCATGAAGCCCCTGTACTCAGCTGACTGCTTCACTTGTAAGGAGCAAGCTGCCATCATGTTGGGAGTTTGGACAGCAGGTCCCCTTGTTTCTTCTCCTGTTAACCTCTGGATCTCACACATCACATCACAAGCCCGGCAAAGCAGAGGACTTGGCTGTTGCAGAGTCACCTGTTGAAGAACAGCGTATCACAACAATCCTGTCTGTAAGAGATCTGGAGTTTGGAGCAGACTCAGGAATTGTGTGTTTTCCACTTGTAGTGAGCATTTGTGTTGATGTGACAGTCCTTTGTCACCCTCAGATCAAATCCCTTGCTTTGTGAGAAGGATGGGTCAGAGGCTGGCTGTTGTGGGCTAGAGGTACAAGGGTGGGGGCTGGCAGAGGGGCCGGAGGGAGGTTTTGGCACCAGAGGGTATAAATCAGGATCCTGGATGGATTTGTCCCTGCCATGGTGAAGAAAACCTGGGAAACTTCCTGGAGCATCTGGATGCCAGAGCCACTATGGCTTTGCTGTGCCAGGGAGAATCACCTGCCCAGCTTGTGTGGAATACCCCCCCTCACTGGGAGGGCAGCTGGGTGACAGTATGGGGATGTCCCCACTTCTAGTCCTCTCCTAGATCAGCCTGGCTTCTTGCATCCCTATGTGCTGGTGTTGGCTGGGATAGAGTTAATTGTCTTCATAGTAGCTAGTATGGGGCTATGATTTGGATTAGTGCTGAAAGTGTTGATAATGCAGGGATGTTCTAGTTACTGCTGAGCAGTGCTTGCACAGTGTCAAGACGTTTTCTGCTTCTCACACCACCCCGCCAGCAAGTAGGCTGGGGGTACACGAGAAGCTGGGAGGGGACACAGCTGGGACAGCTGACCCTAACTGACCCAAGGGATATTCCATACCATGTGACATCATACTCAGCATATAAAGCTGAGGGGCAGGGGGAGACTGTGACATGGACACATTCGGAGTGATGGCATTTGTCTTCTCAAGTAACCATTACACATGATGGAGCCTTGTTTTCGTGGAGATGGCTGAACACCTGCCTGCTGATGGGAAGCAGTGAATGAATTCCTTGTTTTGGGAATTCCTCTGGGGCTTTTGCTTTACCTATTAAACTGTCTTTATCTCAACTCACGAGTTTTCTCACTTTTACTCTTCTGATTCTCTCCCCCATCCCACTGGGAGGACTGAGCGAGTGGCTGTGTGGTGCTTAGCTGCCGGCTGGGGTTAAACCACGACATCCTCCCATCACCACATTTTGATCTGAGCCTGCTTCAGCCTGGCTCTCCATCTGCTCCCTTCACCTCCTGCTGCCCATATCCTCCTCTGCCTTGCTCTTGCTTGTCTGGCACAGAGCTGTCCCATCTCGCTGGCTGCCTCTTGGTGACAGCGCTTGGTAAAGCCTTGTAGCCATGAGAGATGTCTAAATGCCGTGGAAGTGGAAAAGGAGCTGGCCCTGGAGGTGTTGCAGGAGGGCCCCTTGCCCTGTGGTTCCGGGAGGGATGTGTCCTCTGTCTGATGGCTGGAGCATGCTGGTGAGGCTGGCTTCCACAGGTGGGCATGCAGGAGAGAGGAGCATGGGGTGGCATTGAGCAGATGCACTGAAACAAGAGCAGGTTTTTCCCCTCTAACAAAATCTGGAGCAAGTCAGCTGCCGGTGAGGAGGAGCCTGGAAGTTGGGCTTTGGGTATCCCAGACTGTGGATTCACATGCTACTCAAATCAGCTTGCAAGCAAGCTTGCACAGCAGATGTCTGAGCCTGCTTGGCCGGGTTTGCAATCAACCAAGTTCAAAACTGCCACCTTGGCTGGGCTGCTCCGGTGTCACCACACAGGAAGGATGCCTGCGGCTGGAAATGGAGCTTTGCAGTTCATGGCTGCTGGGTGAATTATTAAAATACAGTCTTCAGAGGAGATAACTTACCTTTGAAAATGTCTGTGTCAACAGAAATAAATTAGATCTTTATGATGATGAAACTAGGCTAAATAGAAAAGAATGAGGAAAATTAAAAGTGTCATTTTTTGGGCTGGGGGCATTTGAGGGATTCAAGCAGTGGGTCTTTTCCTCCAGGGCTGGGGCTGCTTCTGTCCCAACAGAAATGTTTTCATAGCCTGGAGGCAGGTTTGGATGGGCACAGGGTGGATGTGCCTGGCAGATGCTGGGAGAGGGTCCTGGTCGCTCTGGTAGTTTTTCATAAAAATGCATGCAGCCCCCCTGCAAAAGTGTGTAGGTTTAATTAATGAAATATTGACTTTTCTAGAGTGCAGTGCTTCTCTAATTTCACTGCACTGACTGGGATCTGAAACAAACACAGGCAGCAGCTCTTGGTCTAAAACAGGGCCTGGGGAAGCCTTTGCTGTGGTATTTTTGTGGTGTGCCTGAGGTTGCTCTGCCCGTCCCCAGGTCTGAGGCCGTAACTCAGCGGGTCTGGCTTCCTCCAGGAGGGTCCTGTGGAGGGAAAGCTGGGTCCTCTGCCTGCCAGGAGACCTCACTGCTGTCTGCAAAATAACTTTTCACCCTATTGCAGGATGATGGCAGGGGCCTGAGGTGGCCAGCGAGGCTTGGGTGGCCCCTGGGAGATGGGAGGTGTAGATCTGAAGGATGTGCTTCCCCTTCCTGGAGAGGAGAGCCATGAGCATGGGAGGGCTGTTGGCAGTGCAGGGGTCCTGGGCTGGCTGAGGGCAGCGCAGGGAAGGCTGGATTCAAGCACCGCATGCTTCTCCTGCCTTGCCTTATCCCTGCAGAGCAATGCCAACATCCCTGGGGCTGAGCACTTGCCTCCTTTGCCCCGGTGTGGAAGCAGAAGCTGTCCTCCAGTGCAGCCTGGTGCTGAGCCCTGCCAGCGTGCTGGGGCTTGGGCTGCACAGCCCCTCGGACCGTGGCGGTGGGGTGGCCCCAGGAGCTGCTTTGGCCATCGTGCAGTGCTGCAGGGAGAGGGCGAGGGGACTGTGCCAGCCTGAGCTGTCAGGTGGCAGCAGCTCTGCGCTGGCAGCAGTCACTGGCACAGCGAGGGCGGATGCTTCCCTGAGTGGCCAGCACCTGTCCCCAGGCTCGCGGGGGCTGTTTTAACCAGTATGCCAGGAAGACCTGAAAGCCTTTGCTGCAGCCAGCTTTCCAGAGCATTCTTGCTCTGCTCCCTCTCGTGCCTACTAGCCCCCAGGATGCTGCCCAGGGCCCCCGGGGGGCTGGGACTGCTGCGTGATGGGTGCCTGCCATAGCAGCACTCCTAGCAGTGCTGTGGAAGGGCTGTTGTGATGTGAGCTGGGTAGCCTAAGCTGCCCTCCATCTTCCTTCGGAAACCCCAGGATCTGACCAGGAGGATGCACTGGGCTGTGCTGAGGCTGGAGCTGCTGGATTTGGGAGCAGTCACAGTGCATGAGGCATCTTCCTTCTTAATGTGCCACCGTCCCCAGCCACGGGATGGCATGCCCCTTGTGCCCCCCTGCCTGCCCTGCCGGAGCGGGTCTTGCCTGCAAGGGCAGCAGTGAGGCTGTGGAGGGACAAGGACCCCGCAGGCCATGCCTTGTTCATCGCAGGTGGTGGCAGGAGTGGGAGGGGGTGAAGCTCCCCATGGTGGGACTTGCTGCCCCTCCTCTCCTGGCCCCACGACAGCTTCCTGCAGTGGCTCTGCCCCTATTCTGTCAAGGGCCAGCAAGTTACAGCCATGGCGGTTTTTAATTAAATCAAGCCGCACTGGCACAGCGGCCCGGCCGTGCCCATCTGTTCCTCCAAGCTGTCGGGCGTGCGGCGCGGAGGCGAGCCGAGTATCTAGGTCGTGCCAGAGGGTGCAGTGCGTTGGGCCGCAGGGGCCGGCGTGGTCTGTGTCCCCTGACCGTGCACAAGCCACCAGCACACGCCTACAGGCGGGAGAGCCAGAGGTGGCTTTGCAGCAATTTGCAGCTCTCTGCAGAAGCATGGTCTCCGGGGGGGTTGGAGACCCATCTTGGTGGTCCTGGCTGTACAACTGTGAGATGGGGAGGGAGAAAGGAGGTCATCAACAAGACCAAGCTGGAGCTGCAATGGGTCAGTGCAGTGCGCTGTGTGTCACCCAGCATAGGGATGCGGGTGGCATTGCCTGACCCCAGCCCCATGGGAAATGCACCTTGTTCTGTTTAACCTCTCCCCACAATAATACCTTAATGAGGCCAGTGCTGTGGCAGGTGATGGTAATTGTGTTAAGAGATTGGATCTGTTCTGTGTGGGTTTTAGACCCTGTCTTCAATTGCATCTGAGTTGGAGTGTTTTGAGTTTGGACAACAGCGGCTTGCAACAGTCTAATCCCCTAATTATGGTAGTAGCAGCACAAAGGCATCGTTAAGCAAATTAAAACAAGCCAATAGACAGATTTCCCTAGTCAGGAGGCACGGACAGAGAGCTGTGGCCTCTATCGCTAGCTGAGCTGCAGACCTCAGCATATGATGTGGCAGAGATGTGTCCCCTACAGCGGGGGGGGGGGGGGGGGGGGCATCCCACTCACCAGTGCCATCCCCAGCATTGGGGGGTCCTGGTGGTCCTCGCTGGAGCTCCCACTGTGCCCAGGCCTTGAGCAAACTGGAGACACATTGGGGAAGAGCCTGGGTTGTGATCAGCAGCTGGGATGGGCTGTGGAGGGAGGCTCGGGCGCTCCGGCTGGCTGGAGTGCGGGGAAGGCTTGATCACCACCTGTAAACGCCTGCAGGGAAGGAGATGTGAACCAGAGACTCTTCAGCCAACTGTGGCAGGAATGTAGCAATGGCCAAGAGCTGGCCATCAAACCCAGACAGGTGGAGAGGAGCAAAACTTCAACAGCAAGCATGAAACATTAGCATTAGTGATGAGGAGTTTCCTGGGACCGGAGAGACAGTCTTTACCCTGGAAATATTTTTAATCTGAATTTGATGCATCTCTGGTAATCATGGCTGCTGGGAGTAGGCAGGGAGGGATTCACATGCTTTCCAGACTGGCCTTTTCTAGAGTTTAACACAAGCCAAGTGGTCCCTGAGAAGCCCGACTGCCTCGTCCTCCTGCCCTCCTCCAAAACCTCTTTGCTCCTTCCTCCTCCCTGCGATAGCTTTGGAGAATTTGCAGTGTAAGCAAAAGAGGAAATTTCCTTTCACCATTCTGAGTGGAAAATGGGGAAATTCAGCTGAAGCTGCTTTCACCCCTCCTTCCAATAACTGGAGCTTCTCCTAGGCAGTGAATATCATGCAGGAAAACAAGCCTGTGAAATCAGGACTGCACTGCAGGCTGTGTAGGCACACAGGCAGAATCACCCATGGCTCCAGGGTCCTGAGGCCGAGTCCCTGCCTAAACATGAGTAACTTGAGCTGAGATAGAAGACAACATTTGTGAAGCCCCATGCCCAGCACATGAGGAAAATGCAAATAGCAGCACCATCCATGTTCCATGTGGCTGCCTGTGGACCCAGCTGGGTGAGGAGGGTGTGCAGTCCCCAGGCTGGGCGAGCCGGTCTCCCCCTTCTCCCTGTGCAGCTCAGCTCACTGGCACATCGGCTTTCCCAAAATAGCTGTCCTTGGGGCAGGCAGGGGGTTATCTGATCCTGTTGCTACTCGTTGCTGCTCTTCTCTGCCCTTGGGCTGCTTGGCAGCGTGGAGCCTTCCGAGGAGCCTGAAGGAAGCAAAGGATGATGTCTTAGCTGAGGAAACGCAGTCTGGGAAGGAACGTGCACAGCCCAGGAGCAGCGTGAGCAAGAGAAAATCCCCTTAAGGAGTGACATGGAGAGCAGGCCACTGACTGCACCCCACAGGCCATGCTCAATGGACTGTGGATGCTGGAGGCAGAGGTGGAGATGGCCAGCGGAGCATCCCATTGCATGGGGTGCTTGGCACGGAGGCGCCATGGGTGTGAGCCCCGGCTTGCTGGCGCTGCCAGGGCAGTGGAGCAGAACTGCTGCCTCCCCAGCCGCCTTCAGCCTGTGCTGGTGCCAGGCTCTCCAGCTGCTTCCTGGTGTACCCCCACTCCTGCCTGGATCCACTCATGCCTGGCAGGCATCAGCTGCCTGTGTCTTCCAGCAGCCCCAGGGGCTGTGCTGGGAGCCAGGCCTGACACTGATGTCTCTGTGCAGGTTGGCATGGAGCTACCACCTGGGGACATCACCAGACTGGGAGCTGCTGTCCCAGCTGGTGCTGCAGGTTGGGGCGGCAGGATGGATCCTGCCCACTGGTCCTTGCTTCCACAGCTGTAGCGGGGCCGTTCCTTGCTGGGGAATGGGATCGTAGTGGGAGACCCAGGGTGACACGTGCCTGTGAGCAGGTCCCTGTTGTCCCCAGGGTGCACGGGATGGCTCTGCTACAAGCACGCTGCCTATGCAATAGAAATCCCTTGTCCCTAGAGAGGGACACGCACCCACAAGCACACGTGTGTGCGCACACATCCATACTCAAGGGGCTGTACAGATGCTCGCAGATACACACATGTGCGCACTGGCATACACTTGCACTGACAATCTCCCTGGATCCAGCCAGACCTCTGGCAGCACCTGCTCCTCTTCCCCATGCCCCTCTATGCTGCCACCCAGAGCAGCTGAGCCAGTCCCCTCCAGTCGCCCCACCCCGGTCTGTGTAGCCTGGCCATCCAGGGCTTGGGGTCAGGTGGAAAAAAATCTGTGTCCTATACAAGCTGTAGTCACCCCAGCACTGGAGCCCTGCTTGTCCCAGGGGTTTTGAGGACACTGCTGTGTTCCTCTCTCTCTTCCCTTGGTTGCTCAGTGATGCTCGTGCACACCTGGGGAGAGGTGATGCCCTGGGCCCCCACTAACCTCTCCTGTCTGTGTCCAGAGAGCCAGCCCACAACATCGGACGAGACTGTGGTGGCCGGTGGTACAGTGGTGCTCAAGTGCCAGGTGGAGGATCCTGATGACTCCTCGCTGCAATGGTCCAACCCTGCCCAGCAGACCCTCTACTTTGGGGAGAAACGAGGTACATGCACGTGAGCTGGGGATGGAAAAGGACTGCCTGGGGGAGAGGAGCCAGCTTCCACAACTGGAGTGGCGTTGAGGCAGAGGGAAAGTGGATCAGGGCCGATGGTGCCCCAGAGGGTGATGTTCCCTCTTACTCCCCACCTACAGTGATGCCACCTAGCAGAGGGGTGTGGTGGTACTGAGCCTGTCACTCACCCTGTTGTTCCTTTTTTCCCCAGCCCTGCGAGATAACAGGATCCAGCTGGAGAGGTCCACACCCAACGAGCTCACCATCAGCATCAGTGATGTGGTGCTGTCAGATGAGGGGGAATACACCTGCTCCATCTTCACAATGCCGGTGCGGACTGCGAAGGCCCTGGTCACTGTGCTGGGTAAGCCACCGGTGGCAGCCCCGTGATCTGCTCCCAGTCTCCTGCTGCCCTGTCTGTAAGATGCTGTCTGTACAGCTGTTCATCCCTGCTACTCCTGCATCCTTACCCATTAACTCATTCTTGCTGTGTTTATTGACGTGTCTCTGTATGTGCATCCGTCTCTGGGTGGCAGTATGCACACAGCTAATAGGCTATTGTATTTCTTGCCTCTTCCTCTACCAGGAATCCCCCAGAAACCCCAGATCTTTGGCCATGAGCAGCCCATTGATGAGGAGAAGATAGCCCGGCTGACCTGCCGGTCCTCTGGCAGCAAGCCCGCAGCCCAGCTCCGGTGGAAGAAGGGCAACAAGGAGCTGAAGGGTGGGTGCCCAAGCAGTGGGGCTCTGCTCTGAGGGACTGGGATGGCTGGGGGACACCATGGAGGCAGATGGGGCACCACAGGTTGCAGCGGTGCCCGGTGCTGGACCATACTGGCATCCTATGCTACTGCCAATGAAGGGACAGGGTGTCCCCTGCTCAACGTGCACATCAGCCCTATGCCTCTGCTGAGGTACTGTGTCCATCAGCTCTTTAACTGTCCCACATCCCTACAGACGAGGGTACTGAGGTGGTGGAGGACCCCAATGGAAAGACCTTCACCGTGAGCAGTCGGGTGGAGTTCCGCGTCACTAAGGAGGACAACGAAGCCGAGGTGACCTGCACTGTGGACCACGAGTCCCTGCAGAACTCCGAGAGGTCGACCACGCAGAAGCTGCAGGTCCACTGTACGTGGCGCATGGGGTTGATGGGACAGGGCCACATGGGGAAGGGGACAGGGCTATGGAGAGGTGGGAGAGATGTAGGAGGCCTCAGCACCACCACAGTTCAGCAGACATCACATACATGGCCCTACGTTTACACGTATATAGAGCCATCACGCACACATGCATACAGGCTCATCAACCTGCATGCACAGCAGTCCTGTCACACATAGGGACACGGCACAGTGACACTTCCCCTGTGCGTGCATGCCCTTGATTTCCCCTGTCTGTCCCTGTCCCCTGTGTTCTGCCTGTTCCCATCTCCCCGAGACTTGTCTGTGCCATCTCCTGCTACCCGGCAGGCCCCTGCACAGTGCAGGGCAGGGACACGCAGTCACCCAGCTCTGCCTCTCCTCCTTTTTCAGACAAGCCAACAGCGAAGATTGAGCCGCATCCCCAGTACCCACGCGAAGGCGAGAAGCTCCAGCTACAGTGTGATGGGCAGGGCAACCCCATGTAAGACACCACCCCCCCTGCCTTTCTCCTACTTAGCCCTGCCAGGCCCTGGCCAACTCGTCCTCCCACTGCCAGGCTCTCAAAACCACCACTTAGCCCTCCCTAGAGCCTCGGGCAGGGCATCGCAGGTAGCGCTGTGTGGGCTCAGGGCCGCACGCTGGCCTGGCATCGATGCCAGGTAGGGCCAAGCACCCCACAGAGAATAGGCAAAGCCCCTGTCCTCTCCCTGGAGCAGCAGATGCATCCTGGCTCATCCCTAAATGCGGTATTTCCTTCCTGCTCGAATACTCCCGCACCTTCGTCGTCACCTCCACTGCCTGGCCAGGGACTCCGCTCTGCCCCAGCCCACCCAGGGTGCTGGGGAGGACAGCAGTGCCTCACCACCACTCCACTCCGCAGCCCCCAGGAGTTCCTGTGGGAGAAGGAGGGCAGCGACGCACCCCTGCAGCTAAGTTCGGACAGCGTCCTCATCTTCCCTTTCCTCAACAAGAGTGACAGCGGCACCTACGTCTGCACGGCCACCAGCTCCATGGGCAGCGTCGTGGCCAAGTACAACCTCGATGTCAGCGGTAAGCGGGGCCGCAGGGCACCGGCATCACCCGGCTTCTCACAGCAACTGCTTGTTGGCACAATCACCTCCGTCCTGGCTGTGTCTCCCTGTGAAGTGGCGCACATCCAGGGAAGGCTGTGGTGGGAGGGGGTCTTTGTGGCACTGCGTGTGTGCGTGCATGCAGCTGGGTCCTGGCACACTCGCTGGCAGAGCGCTGCATCTCCAGTTCCTCCAGCCACGTCCAGCCCCCCAGTCCTTCCCTGCACTGTGCAGGGCTGCTGCCTGGAGCCAAGAAGGGCAGAGAGCAGTTTGGGGGGGGATCAGAGCAGGGACATGGCACAGCCCAGGCTGGGCTCAGTCGCTGTTGCCTCCAGTGTGGAGTGGGAGAGGGTGCGATGGGGGAACTGCAGGGGCTGCAGGCAGGACTCTGCTGGAGTCTCTGGGGCAGGAGGAAAGACCAGTGCTCCTGAGCCTGTCATAGGCAGGAAGCCTCTGCACGTCGCCATCATAAGCCAAGGAGGATTTCCAGACAGCACCGACCCCTCCAAACCACGAGGTGCCCTGGCAGCCCTGTCCTAAGCTTCTGGAGACAGGCCCCATGGCTTGCCCTGAGCTGCTGGAGCTGCAGGCTTGCATTGCATCCCGTGTCCCCACAGTCTATCACCACTCAATACCTGTCCTTGCATGGGAAGGGGTAGCACCCGCCGCTTCCCTGCATGCTGCAGTCCCCTTGCCACCTCCCCCCTGCCACGGCTGTGCTCTGCTGCCACGTTCGCTGTCATTGTGCCCTGCTGCATCCAAGCGCCACGTGTCGCATGTTGAGCAGAGCTGTGTGGGGCTGCGAGGGTTTCTCCAGCCTGTCCCTGGCTGGTGGTGGTGCTGCCCTGACTCCTGTGCTCGACACCCAGCCTCTTGCCCAGCAGCTTTCCTGTGTTGGTAGGAGCCTGTTTCCCTGCATTTTTGGCCTTGGATTTCGGGTTATCCTCCTCTTCTGCCAAATCTCTTGCCATCTCTCTCCTCTCTACCAGCCTTGGACTATCCATCTTCCAGCATTCCTACATGCTCCAGCTCTTCCCTTTCCCGTCCCCTTTCTCTCCCCTCCTGTTTTAGGCACTCTCAACATCCTTCTCCTCCAATGTGGCTGTGGGTAGAGGGCATGGTAGCAATGGCACCTTGGGCACCCTGTCCCCCTGAGTCCCTCTCCTCTGCCTGCCCAGGATGAGCCCCTAAATGTCCAACTCTGTGCAGTCATTCCTTTGTCACCCCCTGTGTCCCCTCGTCCCCCTGGGTGCAGGGTCTACACAGGGAGCTGGTTCCTGAGCCCGGCTGTGAGCACACAGCAGCACTCAGAGTCCTCCACATCCATCCAGAAGCACAGCAGCCCTCAGGGTGCTCAGCACTCATCCATGGGCTTACAGCAGCATCCAGGGTGCTCAACACCATCCATGAGCACGCAGCACCCAGACCACCAGTGTCCCTCACCACTTGGTGTCACAGCTCCTGGCAGAGGAGCTCCACATCTAGGCTTGGTTCCCCTTGTCAAATTCCTCTTTTTCCCCAGAGCCACTCAGGTCTCGGGCACCATCGCTGGAGCAGCTACTTTGCCTGGCCAAGCCCCCGAGACTGCCTGCCGCAGCAGCCACCTTGCTTGGCAGCGAGGGAGAGCAAGGATGGAGCAGTCCCTGAGGGCGTGCATAGGAAAGTTTAGGTGGCACCTCATGGTGGGTGATGCTTTCCAGCCACTGCAGTCCCAGGGCTTCCAGGCAAAAGGGGCCCAGTGGGGTCCCTCATAGAGGAAGGGGTGACCGGGGGTGCTGGCAGGATAGGAGATAGGGGAAGATATTTACAGCAGTGTGTCCCAGAGGATGCTGGCAGGAGAAGAGGAGCAGGACCTGTGGCCAAGAAAGGGGTTGTGGAAGGAGCCACTGAGAAGAATAGGTCCCATCAGGCTGGGGAGAGCTGGGTCCCCTCTGATGGGCTCTGTCATGCCTCACTGGCACCTCCCAGGGTTGATTCGTGTCCCTGTGTTTTTGTCGTCCTCCCCAGATCTTTCCCAGCTCCCCACCCCACACGTTCACTCCACTCCAGCCCCTCCGCCGGGCCCTTCCCAGCCCATCTCTCATGCTTCCATGGCCACCGCTTCATCCTTCACTCCAGCTCCCATCCAAGGTACCGTAAGCTCCTTTTCTGTCTCTTTACGGACCCGCTGCTCCCTAGCCTGGTGGGAGAAGCTCCACAGGAGGATGGTGGCCCAGCCCTGGGCCAGGGACACCCTTGCCACGTCCCAGGTGCCCAGCCAGGCTCCAGTCCCTGTGCTGCTGCTTATTGGAGTGTGTGGGCTCTGCAGCCACCATCTCAAGACTTTGGGGTGGTGGTACGCAACAGAAAGAGCCAAGGCCCCAGAGTCTGAGCTGCATAATGGTTCTTCCAGCTCTTCTTGGCAGCTTGTGGCAGCAGCTGCCTGTGAGCTGCAGCCTGTGCCTTGTGTCCGTGTGAGATGTCATCCCTCTGTCCTGTCGCCTCCCCTGTCGTCTTTCCCACCCCATCCTGTCCGAATGCCTCCTCTGAACGTTTCTACGGCTCTGTCCTCTCTGAGCTGATGGGACACGATGAGAGTGGAGTGGAAGGAGGATTTGTCCCTGTGTACCAGGGCTAACACAGAATCCCAGTGCGGACTGCGCTACAAGATGCGGCTCGCTTGAGACTGGCCATGAGGTCCCACCTTCCTTGGGGTGCTGTCACCTCCTGGGGTGCAGTGTGCGGCCATGCTAGCCTGCACATCACCTTCCTGCTAGCACAGCACAGGGGAATAGTGAGCCAAGCCTGGCTCCGCCGTGTGTTTAGCCTCCCTTTTGAGGCAAAAATCCCACTGTGAAGCGTGGGGTGGTGGGATCATGACTGCGCCTGAAGGCAAAGGTACCACAGGCTGCGCAGAGCATGTTGCTGGTGCTGCTCCCTGGGGTACATAGTAGGCAGCTGGGCACAGGGATGGGTTTGCCCATCACAGTTCTTCTCAGCTGCCTTCTTGCCCAGACAGGGCTCCCAGCTCAGCCATCGAAGCTCCTCTTGGCTGACTCCCCCAGGAGCCGGCACTGATGGCCATTGCTTTTCCCTCCTTGCTTCCCCCACTGCCTTCTTTTTTCTTGCTTCTGCCTTGACAGCTCTCATCTGCAGCGGGATCAAGCTGATGGCACCGAGCCGAGAAGGATTGGGCCCTCCAAGGTGCCCGCCTGTAGCCCTGAGCAGTCCATGGGACGAGCAGCAGCCTCTGCTGTGCGGCAGGGTCTGCAGCATCTCCTTCTCTCTGTTTTCTCTCCCTTTGCTGTCTGGGCAGATGCCAGCCCGGTGCCCTCGACCTCCAGCACGTACCATGCAGTGATCGGCGGGGTGGTTGCTGTCATTGTCTTCCTCCTGCTCAGTCTTCTCATCGTGTTGGGACACTACCTGATCAGACACAAAGGTACAGGGTGGGGGAGCTGCACGGGGAGGGCGTGGAGCCAAGACCCCCATGCCACATCGGAGCAGGCAGTGCAGGGCATGCTCCCTTCTCAGTGGGTCTCTGGGAGCAGGGCTACATCCCCGAAGTGAGCAGGCAGCATGGGGCAGGAGTAAAGGGAGGCAGCTCCCTGTCCTCCAGACCTGCCCCGTGTCCAGAGAAACCCAGCGCAGCCAATGGAGCCTTCCTGTGTTTGGGGACTGCTGCCCATGCCTGTGCTGGCACTCACCCCAGCGTGGAGGTGTCCCAGTGAGTCCTTGGAGCTGCACGCAGCAGGTGGAGGCAGCTCCTACCCCATTTCTCCATCTGTCCTTCACGGCATGGTACCCCCTACCCTGGGACTGCCTGTGCCACTGTTCCTGTCTGTGCCTGATGCCACCTCCTCCCTCTCCCTGCCCTCCTCACCATCCCTTGAGCCCTCCGCCTTCCTCTTTCCGCTTCACCATTTCCATCTCCCCATCCCTGGACTTTTCATCCGCCCAGCAGGTATGTGCATAAGACACGGGGAGACGGTCACATCCAGACATCGGCAAATCCCAGCAGAGGTGATGTGTGAGTAAGAGCCCCCCATCCCTGCCCTCCGAGCCCAGCAGAGCTGCTGCATCTGCCCCACACCGTGCCAGCTCTGGGGGCAGCCGGGAGCTGGAGCCTCCTTGAGGATGGCAGTTTTGCAAAGAAAGCCTCCAGTTTTCTGAGGTGGAATAGGGACAGGGGTGCAAGGAGGGGCAGGCGGTGGGGAGGGCAGGAGATGTGCCTGGAAATGCAGGCAAGGGCTGCTGCCTGCAAAGCGGGAGGCAGTTTCACCCTCTGCCTAGAGATGACTGCAAAAGCTTTGAGCTGCCCAGGTGAGGGTTGTTCCCTGGGCAGGGCTTATCCAAAGAAACCGGTGACTTTTCCATTTCAGGCCAAACCCAAAGGACTTTCCTCTCACCTCCACTTTCCAGCCAGCCCCTCGGACTCTGCCGTCGGGGCCCCTCCAGGCAGCCCAGCCTTCCCCTGCTTGCGTGGGAGCGGGGTGCCAGCAGGGTCCCCCCGTGACACTGACCCCCTCTCACCGCCCAGGTACCTACCTGACCCACGAGGCCAAGGGGTCGGACGATGCCCCAGACGCTGATACGGCCATCATCAATGCAGAGGGTGGCCAACCCAGCGGCGACGACAAGAAGGAGTATTTCATCTAGGGTCGTCACAGAGAGTGAGAAATGGAGCCAACAGACCCCGATGGAAACGGAAACCAGACCACAAACCCCACTCAACCCAACAGATTTTCTCTCGCGCCCAGCACGGGCAGACAGACGGACAGAGGGATGGCGGGACAAAGAGCAGAGAGCAACCGGCCTGAGACATGATGCTTCTTCTTGAACTTGTACAAAACGTTATTACTATGAACAGCGAAAGCCCCGGCCCCGTTTGCTTGCTTGCACCTCCATCCCTGCGACCAGCGCTCGCGCAAAACACAGACCAACCAGTGAGTGAGCGACTTTCCTTCTTCCTTTGGACCTTTGCTTTGGTTTTGTGGCAGCTCTTTGCTTTGGGCCCTTGGTTGGGATGTTGAGCTGGGGTCGATGTAGCTCTTTCCTTTGTTTCTCTCCATTTTGGTTTCTTTGACATCCAAGGATAAAATCAGCTCCAGGCTCTGGCGCAAGCTTGGGGCACCTGGGTGGCCCCTCTGTCACGAATGCTTGCCCCGTGCCTCCCACTGAGAGCCGGGACCCACATTCCCATTGCTCCCCCCGGCCTCGGCTGCTGCGTGATTGCCCCAGCCTCAGCTGGGACGGGGAGCACAGCCGATGTGACAGGAGCAGGATGCCAACGGGCAGTGTCTCTGCCTCCAAGGTCTTGGTGCGTGGCTGGGGTCAAGCAGGGAGTGACCCCGGGCCCCTGCCCTGATTTTATCCTTGGTGGTTCTTGTCGAACAGTGTCCATTCAGGAAGAGAGCTGTCCTCGTGCAGTAGATGTGTGAAGGGGGGGTGAGCTTCCAGGGTGGGAACCGCTGAGGCCCCCAGAGAGACTGGGAGCTGCTGGGCACTGCAGCTCCTGGGTCCCACCCCAGCGGGAGGGGGGAGGGCAGAGGTTTGGGGGCGAATCCAGAGAAAAAGCCCCGACTTTACAAATTCTCAGATTGGAAACGTCAATTTAAACCATCTATTGAGATGTTCAGTGCAGGAAGCGACCTGCGCTAGGAGCACCGGGCAGAGCCAGGAGAGTCAGCAGGCCTGCGGCCATAGCCACCCCCTCTTCGCTGGGCCAGCTCTGGGGTATCCGGAGCCTCTGGAAAGGTCGTTTAGACCCTCAGGGTGACTTCAGCCAGAGCTGATGCAGCTAGCGGTACCACGGGAGCTGAGCTGAGCTGGAGATGACCTGCTCCCCAGCACAAGCAGCCCAGCATGGCACGAGGCCTGGGAGATGTGCAGGGAGTGGCTCCACCAGGGTCTACTGCTCGGAGCTGTCTGTCCCCCTTCCCTCCCCAGCCCCTTCCCAGGGCAGATGTGAGCTTGGAAAAGGCCGGTTTCTTCTCGGCTCCAAGGGACGCAGCCAACAGCAGCTGAAATGCCCAGGTTTAGTATCTTGGTAGTTCTGGGGTCTCCAAGGAGGCTTGGGGGGGCTTGCCCTACCGTCTACCTGTTTCGCTGTCTCTTCCAAGAGAAAAATAAGCAGCTTTCCCAACTCTCCAACGTGTCCCGGAGGTCTGCTTGGCCCACCCCAACCACACACCCACAGGATGGGGCTGCAGGGGGCTGCACACTCCAGCATCTGCAGGACACCCCACAACCCTGGGGAGCCAGGCCCCATCCCTCACCCTTGAGATGAGGTTTTCCAGCTTCCCAGAATCCCAGCATGTCTCGCTCTGGACACAAGGGGTTTGCAGGAGCCAGCCTTTGGCTGGGCACCCTTCGATTTCAGGTTGTCTGGAGGAGACCCCTTTGGGAAGGAGCAAAAGCCCTCGCTGGTGCAGTAACCTCACCTTGGAGGTAGAGGAAGAGCTTGTGTCCTCCACTGTTGGGGTGCCGGGTGCCCGTGGGGCAGGTAGTGTCACTCCCATCCAGACCGTGCGAGTGGCATGAGGAGGATGCCCGCGGGGAAGCCATTGCAGAGCAAGCAGGGCTGGAAGGGGGCTGGGGCCAAGCAGACAAGGAAGAAGAGGCATGGCTCGGAGGCAGGCACAGGGTGTGAATGAGTGATGTGTTTGTGGCATTTGGGCGTGTGCACAGATGTGACTAGGTTCACCATGGCTAAATCGTGTGTTAGGAGCACGCAGGCAGCAGGGTGTTAGCACCTCGAGAGAGAAGTGCACGAAGCCATCATACATGGTGAAGAAAACCTGCGGTTTTCTCAATGTTGTTCCTCCCTTCCTGTCTCTTTGGAGGAGGACGTTGGCATGGAGTCCCAATGGTAGCTCCGAGCTCGTTTTGAGGGATGCAACCGTTGCTGCCGAAGATAACACTGCAGATGTCGATGCTGTTAACTACTCCACTGCACACTGAGCATGTATGAATGTGCGACCTGATGCTTCGCTGAAGATCTTTAACATTCACTATGAAATAGACGTAATTCCTTCAAATAAAAATGCAAGGACGTGTTTTCAAGTACAGTTTAATCTCATTGTAAGTCTACATGCCGTAGATGGTTACAAAGAAAGCCCCAACTTGGGGGTCTGGGAGGGAAGGGGGTTAACTGGTCCCTAGGAAAAGGGAGGTGGGAGCTGAGGTCGGACAGGGATGTTTGTGCCCTTTCAAGGCAGCGCAGGCACAACCGTGGCCAGTTTTTCCGCAGCACCGTTACTGCAGAGCTGCTTCAAGGGCTGGTGCTGGTGGTCGCCGTTTTCCCTGGCGAAAGAAGTCGGGATTTGGCCTTTTTGAGATGTCGCCCAGTAGGGGACATGGCAGGATGCAGCATGGGGAGGACCAGGCACAGACAGCACTGGAGTCAGACCTGCTGCCTGCGGCAGATGTCAGCAAAGGATGGACTGGGTCTCATGCCAGGTGGGCCCCTTGTCCTGCTATGGCCGTGGGTGTCACAGGTCCTGGGAGTGATGGGAGCATGAACATGAGGCTGCATCTGCAAGCAAGAGCCAAAGGGCTTTAGCAAGGGAGCAGTAGACCCGCTGCCATGGGCACGAGGACAATGGAGACCCTGTGTCACATGTGAGGGGTGACAGATACACTAGGTCACATGTGTGAAGAGGGAGATGTGGTGGGATGAGTGTGAGGGGTGATGGGGACACCATCATGAGGCTACGATGGGCCATGTCACCGTGTGGGAGGGTGCAGTGGTGGTGCACCCACCATGCTGCTGGTGGAAGGTGTGATGGGACACACCATGTCGTGAGCATGATGGGGAAACTACTTTGCGAGTTTGAGACCCTGATGAATAGATCGTGTGATCGGTGTGAGATGTGGTGGGAAACACCATCTTGGGAGCCTAGGGGCATGGTGGGGCACACCAAGTGTTGAGTCTTTTGGGGTGATGAATACACTGTGTCACAGGTGTGAAGAGGAACAGGTACACAGCCATGAGCGGGGGAACAATGGGTGTCAGTTGTGAGCTGCACCACACCATGACTGTGTTAGGGTGATGTGACGGGGGGGGTGATGGGGGTGCACCCTGTTGTATGTGTGCACAGCGCTGTGGTGCACTGGGTCAGGGCTATCAGGGAGGGTTGGGTACACCATGTCGTAAGTACAAGAGGCGATGTGGATTGTGTGAAGGGGTGAGAAGCTACACCTTGATGCTAGCACAGGGGTGACACCACACACCATCAGCAGCACAGGGAGGTGGTGGGGTATGTGGTGTCACTGATGTGGCTGATGGTGGATGTGCCGCGCTGCAGGAGAGAAGAAGCGATGGGGCAGGCAGTGCTGCTGGGGTGGTGACATGAGGGACATGCTGTCACAGGGGAGGGGGGACACTGGGCTCCTGTCCTTCCCTGCTGGTGCCCAGCAAGGCCGGGCAGTGTCACAACGTGGCTGGGAGAGCCCAGGGCACTAGCCACCTCCCTGGGCCTCGGTGGCCCCTTTGGAAGCAGGGGGTCCTTGTTGGCCACACGGGCAGGGGGCATCCAGCCCCATGTCCACCCTGTGCCACTGCAGTCACCCGTGCTGGGCCCAGGGCATCCAAATCAGGACGTAGCAAGGGCCAGCGCTGGAGGAGCGAGGAGGATTCGGAACCCTGTGGCCCTCGTTTGCGGCCGGGCCTGTTCACTCCTGCTCACCAGCCCCAGCAAGGCTCCAACTGCTTCCCGGCCGGCACTGAACTCTCAATAGACACGAAAGCCATATTTGTAGGGAGCTCTGGAGATGCCGTGGGGTGGCAGCGGGACAGGGCAGAGGACGGTCTGTGTTGTTGTGCTGTGTTCTTGTATGTACATAAAAGGGAGACAACGAACGTTGATGTGACTTTATAACCTTTCTAATATCCTGTGCTAATCTCGGAAAATAATCCTATAAATATATCTGGATTACACACGTTACCTGTCTGTGCGTCTCTGCTTCTGCCTGCGTGCGCCGGACACTGCCAGGGCCTGGGAGGTGTCGTGGCCGTGACCCCCCTGGGACAAGGGGGAGCCAGGGGCACCAAGGCCAGGGGAGGGGGCAGAGCTCAGCCTGATTGGGGACACAGCTCACCCCGGTGCACAGCATGGGAGGGACATGGCTGAGCCCATCGCAGCACATGTGGAGGCATAGCTCAGCCCCCTCAAGCCCTTGACCCCCACCCCCCTTAGGCCCCCAAACCACAGTCTCTAGCAGCCACCTGTCCCCAGACCCCCTGTGCAGACCCTTGCCCCTTCACCCCCAAATCCCCCCACCTAGTCCCCCAGACCCCCACTGCAGACACCCAGTGCCTGACCCTCAGCTCCTCCCAAATTACTAGTCCCCCCAAACGATGGGAACCCTCAGTCCCAACCCCTTGATCCCCGCCCCCCCCCCCCCCCCCCATCAACCACTGCCCTCTGCTCCCACCAAGCATGAGGGCCACGAAGTGCCACTGGCCTCTGCCAGTCCCCGCCAAGCTGGGCTTGCTGCCCACTGCAGCCCAGGGAGCCCATGACTCAGCCCCGGTGCCACGGGGTGACCCCACAGGATCCGGCCTCCCAGTGGGGTGTCCTGAGGCAGGGCTGCAGGTTTCCTTGCTGTAGAGGAGCTGGAAAGCACTGTGTGCCTGGGCTGCACCACCACAGGGTCGCCTCAGCAGCCGCCTGCACCCACACCACCCACCCTACACCCCAGAGCCAGATTTGCACGCAGCCGGCATCCCTGGGATGAAACTCCACACATGCCTGAGTCCAGGCCAGCAATAGGAGCATCCACACAGCCAGGGTGCCTGTAAATACAATTCCTAATTAATTTCTGCCAAGAAGCGATTGTTTCCTGCTCGAGAAATTACAGGCTTGTGCTGGCAGCTCACCGGCTTTACCGGCAGTGGTGGCCCGCCTGTTTCCTTTAGGCCCTGGCAAAGGGGATTGCCAGGCCGGGAGGGCTGCTATTAAAGAGGCAGCTCTTATCTCATTACCGCAGTCCTTTGCCTGCCTTTCAAGCGGGACGAGCAGAGCCCACGAGAGAGCGAGTAGAGCAGGCACTGCCGTGCAACGCAGCTCTCGGAGGGCATGCAGTGCTGTGCACGGCACCTGTTGGAGAGCGTGCACCCCTGAGTCTGCACTGCTGGGCACAGCACCCTGCAGTGAGCATGCACAGCTGAGCACCTGCCACCACGCACAGCACCTGTTGGAGACCCCAAACACAAAGGAGCAAGTGCCGTCCTGGGACACACATCATGGGCAACTGCATCCCAGTGGTGAGTGCCTCTCCCCTCCCCTGCCACTTTCCCTAGCAATTTCCCATCCTGCTGGATGCAAGGGCTGGGGACACGAGTGCACGGTGGGGAGGGGCCACAGCTCGCAGCGCACACTGCTGGCAAATGCTCACTTGCAGATGGCTTAGTGGGATTAGCACTCACCTGCTGCAGGGTTTGCAACCCTCCTTTGAGGCTCTAAGAAAATTTGGGCTTTCATGCACAGTGGGGCCAGCCTGGGACAATCCCGTGCCTCCGAAGTATCAGCTGCAGGCAGCCTCTCCCCGCAGCGTGTCCCTCCCTGATAAATTGCACTGCTCAACCTGCACCAGGGCTGTAAATGAATCTCCCGGCACCAGCAGGGCAGCAGCTCCATGGCAGGGAGCAGCAGCCCATCGGAGGGGACATCTCAAGCGATGCCTTAGGTTGCAGGCACTTGCAGTTGGTTGGGTACATCCCTGCCTGATGCGCACTGGTCTTGTTCACAGACCCCCAGCGTCCTGGAGGGCAATAACTCCCTGGATCTGCTGGAGATCATAGGCAACTTCTACGACGGCAGCAACATGACCTCTCTGGACTATGATGCCGCACCCTGCCACAACCAGTACTGTCCCCTTTTCCAGCGCGTGGCCCCTGCCTTCCTTGCTGTCACCTGTGCCGCAGCCACCCTGGGCACTGGGGCACTGCTGGTGGCACTGGCCAAGTGGCCCCATGCCTGGGGCTGGCCCCAGAGCCGACCGCTGGTGGCCCAGCTGGCAGTGGGGACAGGTCTCTTCACTGCCCTGCTGCCACTGGTGGCAGTGGGCATCAGACAGGGCTGGCAGCTGGGCACGGGGCTGTGTAAGCTCACCCACCTGCTGTGGCACTGGAGCCTCTTTGCACAGGGGCTGCTGGTGGGCAGCAGCTCCTGCAGAACCGCCTGGTGCCGCTGGGATCCCCGGAGCCAGTGGATGGCCGTGGCCATGTGGGCCGGGGCACTACTGCTAGCAACGCCGGTGGCTCTCACCAGCGGCACGGTGGCGGCCCCAGAGACAAGCTGCATCCGCTGGAGTGTGGACATCCTCTCCCCAGCATACCTGCTGCACCTCGCCCTCTGTCTCTGCCTCTTCCTGCTGCTGCCAGTAGTGCTGCTGGTGGCCACGCTGGCCACGCCACAGCTAAGGGCAGGCTGGGAGCCACGCATCTGCGTCAGCTGGCTCTTCTTGGGGCTCTGGGTGCCTTACGGTGTGGGGCTGGCCATGGATTTTCTCCTGCAGGCCCAGCTGCTGCAGCCCACCTGCAGCACCTTCGAGCATTTTGACTATGTGCTGGGGTTGTGCGAGGGTCTGGGGGTGCTGCACTGCTGCCTGGGGCCCGCAGCACTGCTCGCTGCCAGGCTCTGCCGCCACAAGGCAGGCACCAGCGGCAGCTGCTGAGTTCCTGGCGCTACAGCCGAGGGCCCCATGCTGGCCCCTGGCACCCAGCACCATCCCCTCTCCTCACAGTGTCCCCACCAGCCCTGCAGCTTCTGCCCCACAGGCAATGCCCTCCCCCCGCCCAGAACCAAGGGGAGGGCAACATGGCCACCAGGCTTGGTGCCTCTCCTCCCTCTGTCCCCTTCCTTGGTGTCTCAGCCCCACCGTTTGGGGCCAGACACTCTGATTTGCTCAATGCAGATAGCCCTGGGGTGCCTCGAGCATCTCCCCAAGTCCCCATAAGGGGTGTCAGCCCCAGGCTCCTGCACACCTGCAGGGACCCTCAAGGCTCAGCGCCAGCCCCCCCCGCCAGCTCCACGGGGAGATTTCAGCAGGCAAACAGGGCAGTGGCGATGTGAAGCAATAGGAGGATTTTTCACTCCCTCCTGACAAGCCGAGATAAGCGTCACATCCCACATCTGCCAGTGGGAATTGTATACAATATATATGTCTGTTAGAGCCACTCGCCAAGCTTGGCTAATGGCAGGGGCTGGGAGGTGCAGGGGAGCACAGAGGGGTGACGTGCATCATCTCCGGCTAGGCTCCTGTGGGCCAAGGGACAGGAAGAGGGAGGCGTGTGCTCCTTGTGCCTCCAAATTAGCAGGAAAAGTTCATAATGAAGCTCTGCAGTATATTAGCAGGAAGCAAGATGATTTATATCCAGTGCTGGAGGCATCCGAGCCGCGCTCCTCCATTCCCACGAGGGATGGCTGTGTGCAGTCGCAAGGCGCACAGGATGTGAAACGGGTGTGGACAGAGAGCTGGAGGAGGGGTGAATGGAGGAGTGTGAGCCTGCGGCTGGGACCTGCCTGCCCACAGGGTCTGGGGCCCACCATGGCAGCACGTGAGGAGCTGCCCTGGCTGAGCTAAGCTCTATGGGACCTGGGAGCTCATCCCTGGTAAACTGAGGGACTGACTCGGTGGGGAACGAGCCCACATTGTCCCCAAAAAGGGGGCGGCCACCCGTGGCTGAGAGCATCTCACTGTTACCCTGCCACTCCATTCCCCCAGCACACCCATGCAACAGCCCCACATCCCCAGCCCGGACCCCCCGCCCATCAGCCAGCCCAGCACCGTCATTACGGAGCCCGGAGCAGCCGAAATCCTCCCCCTTCCCGATCAGACTGCAGCCGGGAAGGGCTCCCCGCGCTCTGCACGCCGGCCTCGTCCGCTCGCCGGACACACGGACACCCCCGGAGGCTGCCGGACCCTCCGCCGCTCGGCTTCGTGGCGGGTTCTTCTGCCACCTGGTGCCCACAGCTCCGGCTCCGGGCTCCGGCCCTTTGGCCAGGACGCGGCGAGCAGAGCCCGGGGACGTGCCTGAGAGCCGCGGGTCGGGGCGAGGGGTTGGGGCAGCTTCCACGGTGCCTCTCGGACGAGCCAGGACCAAACCGCGTCGCTCCCACGGGGGTTTTCCCGGCGAGTGAGCCGAGAGGACCGCGGCCGGGGCAACAGCTCCAAGGGGAGCCCCGTGCAGGCGGGTGACCCACGGTCCTGCGGCACGGCCGCGTGATGGCGTGAAATCGCTCCTCCCGGGCCGGGCTGCGGGGGACCCGACTGGGGGGAGGCGGGTCCCCTCCCACCCTCCGGCCCGTAAACCCGGCGGGCGGCAGCTCTGCGCCGA
Source organism: Balearica regulorum gibbericeps (assembly GCF_011004875.1). Lineage (NCBI taxonomy): Eukaryota > Metazoa > Chordata > Aves > Gruiformes > Gruidae > Balearica > Balearica regulorum. Next base: position 134,782 of record NC_046211.1, read on the forward strand.
GGCGGCTCCTCTCCTGGTACCGACCGCAGCACCCGGGACCATGGGCCAGCTGCAGCTCTGGCTCGGCGTCCTGGCCGCGCTCTCGGGGATCATGGCCCAGGAAGGTAGGGGTGACACCGGGGGACAGGAGGCGGCATGGGGAGGGGCAGGTCCGGCGGGGACACGGCAGGAGGTCTCGGAGCCCTCTGCTTCGTGCCAGAGCCCAGTCAGAGGGGCTGGGGGATGCTGGGGCAAGGCTGGGGTCCGCAGAGGGGACGTCAGGGACGCAGAGTCACCCGGGGGGATGGAGAAGGGCTCAGAGGTAGTCGGAGAGGGCTGCAGGACACCCCAACCTCTGCTGTGTCCCCTCTTGTCCCCCAGACCTGTACCGAAAGGTGTTTGTCTTCCGGAATGACCCCAGCGATGCCTACGTGCTGCTGAGGGCCAAGCTCGAGCAGCCGCTGCAGAACTTCACTGTGTGCCTGCGGTCCTACACTGACCTGACCCGGCCCTACAGCCTCTTCTCCTATGCCACCAAGGCACAGGACAATGAAATCCTCCTCTTCAAGCCCAAGCCTAGCGAGTACCGGTTCTACGTGGGGGGCAAGTTCGTCATCTTCCGTGTCCCTGAGGGCCACGGGGACTGGGAGCATGTCTGCGCTAGCTGGGAGTCAGCCACCGGCATTGCTGAGTTTTGGCTCAACGGGAAGCCCTGGCCCCGCAAGGGGCTGCAGAGAGGCTACACGGTGGGGGTGGAGGCAGCCATCCTGCTGGGGCAGGAGCAGGACGCCTTCGGGGGTGGCTTTGATGTCTATAACTCTTTCTCGGGTGAGCTGGCTGATGTCTACCTGTGGGATGTGGGGCTGTCCCCAGACAAGATGCGAGCTGCCTACCAGTCCCTGCGCCTGCCGCCTGCCATCCTGGCCTGGAAGAGCCTGAGCTATGAGGTGAAGGGCGACGTGGTGGTGAAACCCCGGCTCCGGGAAGCACTGGGGCCATGAGAGCCAGCCAGCTCCGGGGCTGGGGTGGCCTCAGCCCCCACTCTCCCCTTGCTGTCCCCATCACCCCTTCACCTCTACAACCCGGCAAGAAGAAGGTGCCATCTGCGTGCCCTAGCCAGGGAGCTCCAGTTGGGACGGGGATCAGACAGAGCTGGGGAGGGCTAGGGGCACCACTCAGCCTGGCAGGGTCCCGCTGAGCACCAGCACCCACCACCAACCTGTCACTAACACCTAGGGCACCCTTTCCCTCCCCCACACCCCCTGAGCTGCTCTGCAGCCAGCTCCTGCATGGGCAGGATGTGGATCCACCAGCTCTGGCACTGCCCAACCACACATGAAATGGCAGAACTGATTAGGAACAGGCAGGCAGGGGCTCGGTGCAAGCCCTTGGGGATGTGGGACCTGTCCCCAATGCCTGTCCCCATGTGCAACCACTGTCCCCAAGCTCCCTGCCAGCCCGCTAAGTCTGCAGGCTCCCGGGCAGGCAAACTGGCCCTGGGCCCCTCACCAGATTGCCAAACAGCCCTGTGGATTGGTCCTCCGGGTGCTTAGGGACAAAGGTCATGGGCAAACATGACCATTGCATAGCCATGCTCACCCTGGCACAGACCCTGAGCAGCCCCAGGGCCATGGCACGGTGGCTCCCCTCACCACAGAGGTGCCGGCGGCCAGGCTCAGCAGTGCCATGGCGTAGCTGTGGCTCTGCCTCCTAGCTCTCGCAGCACTCTTCAGCCTTGCTGCCCCATGAGGTAGGGATGGAGGGGCTGTGCCAGGGCCTGCTCCAGGCCCCATGGGGAGAGCAGAAGGTGCAGTGGGGAGCAGTAGTGAGATCCTCCTCTTCAAGGCAAGCCTGGCAAGTACCAGCTCTACGTGGGATCAGGTTTGTGTCCTGCGGCATCCTCAAAAGCATCTCAGTGAGCGACCACATCTGTGCCAGCTGGGAGTCCACCACCGGCATCATGGGCTTTTGGTTCAACAGGAAGCCCTGTCCCTGCAAAGGGCTGCAGAGGGGCTACACAGTGGAGGTGGAGGTGGCCATTATGCTGAGGCAGAAACAGGACGCCTTTGGGGCAGCTTCAACGCCCAGCAGTCCTTCGTGGGGGAAATCTCGGCCATGTGTGTGGGACACGGAGTTCTCCACCTCAGGGGTGATAGCGGCCATGCACGACAGCCCAGATGAAGCCCCCATCTGCGGATGGAGAAACTTCCTCTGCAAGATCATGGGCGAGGTGTACCTGAAGGCCTGATGCATGGCATGGGGCTGGTGCACTCCTGTCCTCTCACTCATGGTGGCCGGCAAGCACTGGGTGAGCCGTGATTGCCATGGGGTCTGTGCCCCCCGCCTCTGCTGTGTGTCCCCCTCTCTGCTGTGTGTCCCCCTCTCTGCTGTGTGTCCCCCTCTCTGCTGTGTCCCCCCCCTCTCTGCTGTGTCAACCCCACCCCCGCTGTGTAACCCCTCCCCAAAGCCACCTGGCATCGCATAAATGAAAAAAAAATGGTTTGAAAAGCAGCAATGGTCTTTGCCGGGCAAATTGAAGCCCACCAAAGCTCAGCGTGGCTCAGGTAGTTAATTAGGGCTCAGAAAACTCGTTAGGGGGAGCGTTGGCAGGAGAAAAGGAAAGGGGACGAGCCGGGGAAAGGGGCGGCCGCCAGCCCCGGGCCCCGCTCCCGTCCCAGGGCCACTCCCTTGCCCAGCGCTGGGGGACGGACACGGGCACGGAAGGGGGCCGAGAAGGGCAGCCCCGTGTCCCGGAGCCCCGGGGGGGTGCAGCCCCGTGTCCCGGAGCCCCGAGGGCGCAGTCCCGCGTCCCGGCGGCCGGCGCGGCCCCGCCGCTAGCGACGGTCCCTGCCCGGCCGCGCCGCCGCTCTCTGCAGACGCTCCGCGGGCCCCGCTCCGCCGCCGCGCGGCCTCCCCGGTACGGCGGGGCGGGAGGGGCCTGGGCCTGCTGGGGGCGGCCTGCAGGGGCGGCCGGGCCAGTGCAGGGCTCCGCGGGGGCCGGGTGCGAGCGGTACGGCCTACGGGGAGCTCCGGCCGGTGCGGGGGGGGGGGGGGGGGGGGGGGGGCGGCAGGCCTGGCCGAGGGGATGGGCCTGGCCATCTCGGGGGGCCTGAACCGGGGGGTTCTGGGGGCCCGGCCGTGGTCTCTGGTGGGAACGGAACTGGGGGTCTGGCTGACAGTCCCAGGGGGTCTGGCCACGTTCTCCAGGGGGGTGGTACTGGGGATCCCGGAGGCCTGGCCAGGGGCTCCCAGGGGGCCTGAACGGGGGTGTGAAGGGCCTGGCCAGCGGTCCTGACCTGGGGGTCCTGGGTGGTTGGGCCATGGTCTCCTGGGGGGCCTGGCAGGGGTTCCCTGGGGGCCTGACTGGGGTTCCCGGGGGCTTGGCAATGGTATCCCAGGAGTCTGGCCTGGCCGGGGTCCCCAGAGCAGCCCTGTCCCCAGGGAACGTGGTGGCGCAGGCCCACAGTGCCGGTCCCCGCAGGCAATGGGGGCATCTGAGCCCCCCAACTTCTCGTGGGTGGCGGAGGGGCGGCTTGCGGGCCTGGCCATGCCGCGGGAAGCAGGGCACTACCGGTTCCTGCTGAGCCAGGGCGTGCGGCACCTGGTGTCGCTATCGGAGCGGGCACCCCCGCACCATGGCTGCTGCCCCGCCATCCAGCTCCACCGGCTCCGCGTACCTGACTTCAGCCCCCCGACACCCGGGCAGATACAGAGCTTCCTGCAGCTGGTGGAGGAGGCCAACGCCCACGGTGAGGTATGGCGGGGGGTACATCACACCGGGGAGGCAGCGCTGAGGGGGTGACACCGTGGGGCGGGGGAAGTGGGAGAGGTTACACCAAGGAGGTAATGCCAAGGGAAGCAACACCCATAACACCAAGGAACTGGGGAGCAGGGGACGGGGCTGCAGCAGGGACACCTGCATCCCTCTGTGCTGCTGCCAGCTGAAGGTACGGTGCTGTCGGCCAGGCTGTGGCAGTGCACTGTATGCTGGGACATGGCCGGACGGGCACCATGCTGGCCTGCTACCTGGCGAAGGTGCAGAAGATGAGTGGCGGCGATGCCATCCGGGAGATCCGGCGGCTGCGGCCTGGTTCCATTGAGACGCGGGAACAGGAGCAAGCCGTGATCCAGTTCTGCCAGCGTGTTCGGTAGGTGCAGCCCCGTGGCACGGAGTCCTGTCTGTGTGTTGCTCCACTCGCCGGAGGGGCTCCTTGTGCCATGCTGGGGCCATGACTGGTGGCATGCTGGGCACAGCGAGCGGGAGGGGAGCTATGGCTCCCAAAGCCCAGCTCGCTAGTGGAATCTGCCCCACCACAGCGCTGGAGAGGACAGCAAGGAGGCGTGAGCATGACCATCTCCCCAGGGCAGCATGTGCTGGACGGGTTCAATGGAGACAGTTGCTCCAAAATGGCGAGGGGCCTTTCCCAGCACCAAGGTGCTGCCGTCTGTCCCTTCCCACATTAAAGGACTCTCCTGTGGCTTCTCTCCAGGTCTATGTGTAGGGAACCAGCAGACAGCACACACATTTGCAGCTCTGCCAGGCTGCCTGCCACCCTACTGCATCACCCAGCTCGGTCGGCAGCCGCGCTCTGGGTTCCGGGGGTTCTGGCCCCTCTTGGGTCTCTGCCTGGCCTCAGCCCGTGGGGAGCGCAAGCAGCTCCACTTCAGGCACCAGCAGGCAGGCCATGGAGCTGGTCGCCCACCAAAGCAGTGACGCCGCGTGGAGGGTGGCAGCCACATCAGCACATGGGGGCTGGCCTGGGACGCTGGTGCTTAAAGTGAAGCTTAGATGGAATTTAGGCATCTCTGTCCAAAAGTCCAATCCTGAAAATCTCTTCTCAGCTGCTCCTAACCTTGGTGGCATTTAAATCCTAAGTGCAAGAAGTGTCACCGTCCCCATTCCCGGGCATGCGGCACATGGCCGGGAGCGCCTGGCGTTCACTCGGCACGAGAACCATGTCCACGCCCCAGGCTAGCGGGGCCATTGCCTCTGTCAGGCAGCTCTGTGGCCCCAAACGTTTCTCTGAAACCGCAAAATGTCGTCATCTTCCCTCAGGAACAAAGTCCCAGGGTGATGGCAGTGGGCACTGCTGACAAAATGGCTGTGCCCTGCTCAGAGCTGTGGCTGAGGGCAACTGACTGTCTCGGGGCAGCTGTAGCACCCCAGTTTCCCCCTCTCCTGGGCCCAACTCCTCCCGCAGGGCCTGGGGTGGGACTGGTGGGGACAGAGGAGGTGACCTGGGGGGCTCTTCACCACAGGGTGCAGGGCACCCCAAAAAGCAGGGGGTAGAAAGCAGCCCACGGTTCTGCCTGGTGCCCCACAGCCCCTCCCCAGTGGGAATTTGGGAAGCACCCATGTCCCATGAGCGATGCCATGGCTGCAGTGGGCTGTGACACCACACCAGGACATGGGGCCATCTGGGGTGCTCCACTCTGCCTGCACACCTTGCCTGGGGCACGAGTGGCTGGGGGGGGCCCAGCCCTGCACAGGGGGACAGGGACTGGTACAACGGGGATGGGGCAGTGCCATCCATCCACAGTGCCTAAGCCCACAGGAGCTGCAGGACTCACATGGGCCTGTGAGATGCAGGAAAGCAGCTTAACTGCAGAATTATTTACTTTAACTCCTCTTACTTTAGCTCTGTCCTTAATAGTCTCCCAGGCTCAGGGGGCCGGGCCAGGCCGGGCCGACGGGGGGGACCATGGACACCCCTACCCCAGGGAAGGGGGGCTGGGACAGGGGGCTTTGCTCCAGCATCCCTGGTCCAGTGCTCAGTGCCGCTCCCAGGACTCGGCGGTCGCAGAGCAGGGCCTGGCACAGCACTCACAATCTGGCATGGCCATGCTTGGCCCCCAATGCCAGGCTTCATCATGGCAACAGGATGTGGGGGATGTCCCCTCCCCAGTCAGCCCCTGTCCCAAGAGGCCTTCCAGAGCCCCCGGCCTGGCGGGCAGCCCAGCTCCGGCTCAGCCTGGCGGGATGGGGACACAGCACCAGTGGCCGTCTGCGCGCCAGGGACGCATTTAGGATGGGATTAGAGAGGAGATGTCTGGGGTGGGGAAGGGCTGGTGGGGAGCCCTGGCATGATGGTGGTCACGGGGGTGCCCTGTGCCAGCACATACACTGCCTCCTGGGCGGCATGCAGTGTGATGTGACGTGGCACGGCATGGCTCAGCACAGCATGGCTTGGTATGGTATGACATGGTGTGGTATGGCAGGGAAGGGCTTGGCACGGCACGGGACAGCTTGGCACGGCACGGCATAGCATGGCTTGGCATGGCATGGCATGGCTCAGCACAGTGGGGTTCAGCCTGTAGCAGCCTTGGGTGGGCGCCATCCACTGCCAATGCTCCCGGCCAGGCAGCGTGCAGGCACAGTAGTGTTACACACCTGTGCCATTGTGTCACGCACACGTCCCCTGCCCGCACACCGATATTCCGCAGCAGTGTTCTCCCGTCCCGCAGAACTACAACTCCCAGCAGCCCTCGCGGCTCCTGCTGCCCCCACTCCGCCATTGGCCGCCTCGGGGACGCCCGGCGCCGGGCTTCCGATTGGCTGTCCCCGTGGCAACAGGCGGGGCGGGGCGTGGGGCGTGGCCCGGGGCGGCTCCTCCCGGCGCCGCGGGTTTGTTTGTGGCCGCCCGGAGGCTGTGGTGGCGGCGAGGTACGGCACGGCACGGCGGAGAGAACTGACCCGAGCCACCGTAGGACGGGCATGAAGAGCGGCGGAACGCGGAGCTGCCAGCGCCCCCCGCCTGGGGTCGGTGCGCCGTGGGCAGCCCTGCGGAACCTGCCGGTCTGCGGACCCTGAGGCGCCGGCCCCGGGAGACATCGCGCCGGCCCCCGGTGACCAACTGCTGGTCTCCGGCGATCCGCCGCCGCTCGGTCCCCCGCCGCCCGCTCCGTCCCGCCGGGGCCGCCGCGGGAGCCACCTGAGGGGGGGGCTGGGCTATGCGGTGGTGGCTGCGCGCCGCCGTCCTCAGCCTGCTCGCCGGCGCTGAGGGTAAGGGGCCGCCGTCCCACCCACGGCGGAGGGGCCGAGCCGGGGTGGGAGCCCGGGGCGGGAGCGGCCGCGCTGCCGGCGGGGCCGGTCTGACCGGTGTCGGGCCCCTGGGACGCGGGTGGCGGCGGGGACAGCGCACGTGGTGGCGTTCCCGGCATTGCAGGGCCGGGGGCGACCGCTGCCTCCGGTTGGGAAGGGGTCTGCGGGTTGGGGAGCTCGGGGTAGGGCAGCGTCCCGTCCCACTGACAGTGCTCACCCCTCCCGCCGTGGTCCCGGCAGGCAGCGGCCAGAGTGAGTCCCAGGCTGTGGTGGGGCGAGTCGGGGAGAGCACGGTGCTGGGCTGTGACCTCCTGGATGCCCACGAGGCCCGTCCCCCTCTCTACGTGATCGAGTGGATCCGCTTTGGCTTCGTCCTCCCAATCTTCATCAAGTTTGGGCTCTACTCGCCACGAGTGGACCCGGAATACATTGGTAAGTCCTGCAGCAGTGGGTGGTTATTGGGTCCTAGGGGGCTTTCCTGGTCCCAGCCTCCAGGCTGGGACTAGCCCGGGGCCAGCTGGGCTGGCTCTGGTGTCCCACGTCCCTGGTCTCCTTGGCTGGGCCCCAGCCGAGGGCTGCTGCTGTCAGACCACATTAATCATGCTCCTGGGGCAGCGGGGAAGTGCAGGGCTCTCCCTCCAGCCCTGGGCAGCAGGAGGGGATGTTGTGGGGCTGGGGAGGTCCCCACGGCAGGGCAGAGTCCCCTCCTTGTGCAGCAGCTCCAGGGAAGGCCAGAGTAGGATGCAGAAGGGATGTGGGTACCCAACTCACAGGGAAGATGCAGCTCCCAGCCCAGCTTGGCGGCTGGAAGGATCCCTACTAGAGTGGAGGGTGGGAGAAGCTCCCCAGGCAGGAGGCTCCTGGCACAACAATGGTTGCTCCCATCACCATGGCCTCTGGCTGCTGAGACCTCCCCCAGCACCACACGCTTGGGAATGGGGACAGCTGAGTGCCCACCTGCCTGTGCCTGGGCTGCGGTGTCATGGTACTGCCTGCCACGCTGCCCGGGCTCTCCTGTCCTGCCTGCTGTCCCAGACTGGGGCCAGGGACAGTGGGATGCCCTATGTCAGAGGCTGCAGGTGCCCAGGTGCTGCCTGCCGCTGCCTTGGCCCATGCGGGTTGCTTGAAGGTTGAGCCTGGGGAGGGGATTTTGGTGAAGCCACTAATTGGTGGTTCTGGGCTGGCTGGGATTTGGAGTAAAGCTGTACTGGGGAAGGGCTGTGGCGTGGGAGAGGGATATTCTCTTTATGGGATATTTAAAGCGAAGCAGTGGCAGATCTTGAGGGATCCCTGTGAGCATGGAGGTGAAGACAATGGGAGTGTCCCTCAAGGACAAGGAAGCTGGGAATGAGGGGAAGGGCTGGCAGCTGGCAGACGTTTTGGGCTGAGCCTGGCCCCAAAAACCTGTGGCAGCAACACACCAAAACCCTCCCACGGGATGAGATGAAGAGGGCTGGAGTGCTGGATCGCCGGATGGTGCTTAGGTCAGGAGCCAGCCCCCACTGCTGAAACCAGCCCTTGCCTAAAAAAAAGTGGGTTGGCTCAAACCTCAGCCTGCCATGCCTCCTCTGCCTGGCCACAGGCAGAGAGATGCTGCCTCTTCTCAGGCTGCACAGGAGGAGACCGGTTTCAGGACACACCTTGGCCTCTCCCTGCTGCCAGCCTGTGCCCGGGGACACCTTTGCTCCACAGCCAGCCCCGAGCTGGTTCTGTGGGACTGGCAGTGATAACAAACCCTCTGGTGACAAGGCACCTGCTTTCCCAGGAGGCCCAAGCTGGGCTCCTGTTACCTGAGCCCCGACATCGCGGGGCCCCTCTGCTGCAGGAGCTCCGGTTACCCAGAAGGGGCTTGGCAGCATCCTGCCTGTTCCTGCCTGCGCTGCCCTCAGCCCTCCCCCTTGTCCCTGTTGCCAGCGCAGCCCCGGGGGGCTGCAGGAGCAGGTTGGGCTGCTCTGGGATCAGCGCTGGGGGGGATGTGCTGGGGGAAGGGGGCTGGTGGCTCTAATGAGGGCGAGGTGGGTGGGCAGAGGGGCTGGCGGCTGTCACCATGGCAGCGGGGCAGCTTGTTTTCAATCCTCTGGGGGGCTGGGAAGGGATGGAGGGAAGAGCAGAGGCTGTGGGTGCAGGGTGAGGGCAGCCCCTCCTTCCAGCCCTCCCCAGGCAGAGCAGCTCAGGTGTCATCCGGAGGGACCAGGGAGCCCCTGCTGTCACCCAGGTCTCTCATGGGGCAATTTAGGGCATCCTGAGGATGGGGCGGGCTGCAGCCACCTCCATGAGAGCCCTAGGGCTGCTTGGGGAGTGGGGCCAGCTCTCCCCTGAGTGCCGCCATCCCTCATGATGTCATGGGCCACTGTCCCCTGCTGTCGGCTGGCCTGGAGCGGGGCCGGTGGTCCCTGGCCTGGCTGCCTGTTTGGGCACCCCATCCCCAGCGGGAAGTGCGGCGGCTGGGGCAGCCCCCTTTGTGTACCTCTGAATGACGGTTGCCAGGCGCTGGGGGATGCTGGTCTGGAGGGCAGCAGCGGTTTTGTTATCGGCAGGATTGTGGAAGAGGAGGAGGGGGCTGGGGCCAGCACAGGGGATTAGGGGGAGGCTGGGGGCGTCCCCAGGGCACTCTGATCCCTTCCAAAGGGACCTTTGTTCAGGAGCCTGCTGTTCCTGCCTGGCTCCTGGGGCTGAGAGCTGGCAGCTGCAGACCAGGATGGGGTTTCTCGGAACTCTCCGGAGCTGCCCTGCTTCCCAGGGCACGGCATGGGAGCAGCCATGGGCGGGACCTCTGAGATGAGGGGTGGGAGTACTCCTCGTCCTGTGGGTCTTTTGCTGTGGCTCCCATTCCTCTCTCCACTCCTGCTGCATGTCTTGTGGTCAAGGTTTACCTGGGGTGTTGCTTTGTGCTCCGAGTGAGGGATGCTGCCAGAGGCACCCAGATACGTTCGTCCATCCCCAGCATCTCCGGCTGCAGGAGACACCATGGGTCTGGGTTGGAGCTGGCCATGGGGAGAAGCAGGAGGGATGGGAGATGTGGTGGGTGGCTGCAGCAGCTTGGAAGAAGCTTCGGGTGCTGTTGGGAAGGATTTGCACATGTTTGTGTGCTGGGTTTGCACAGGGCTGCATGTCTCCAGCACTCGGCATGTGATCCAGTCCCTCAACTGCCCAGCCTCTGTGCCCAAACCAGCCTGCCCGGGTCCTGCTGCTCCTCCTCGCCAGGCTTGTTTGGCGGGATGTAGCCTCCTGCTGCCGGTAGCACCCATGCAGTGCCTGACCTGGGCTCTGGTGGCCTGGGCAGCGCATGGGGACCACCTGTGACACTGAGCTCCTGGGAAGGGCTGATGAGGGGTGGGAGGGGGGGAAGTATGGCAAAACTCGCTTTGCTGGAAACACTTCAGGAAGCTGTTGGTCGTGGAGAGCTCTGGGAGGTCCATGGGAGCATCTTTGACTGCTCTGGTGCCAAGAGCTCTGTGCGGTGCTGCCGTCGCCATGGCTGTGGCCCTGCCACGGCATCCAGGGAGCAAGGCCACTCTGGGCAATGGCATGCCTGGGGCTGAACCCACATCCCCAGCATGGAGCAACTCTCTGGGCCGTGGGTGCCTGCAGTGGGGTCGGGGTGCATAGCACCAGGGGTGCCGGGACAGTGGGTGCTCTGGCTGTGCACCCCAGCCAGGGCTGAGCCAATTGCCTGCTGCACGCCTGAGCCGATTATGGCTCTGATAATAGCCCAGTGGATTAAAGAGCTGTGCTCGCTGTCGCTTTGCACCTTTATCCTCCTCTTCATCAAAGAGGCCATGGGGCGCAGGGCCACCGCCTGCTCAGGGCAGGGGCCCTATGGCCCGGGAGAGCCCCCTGCCACCATGCCCCTTGAGCAGTCTGTAGTACCTGTCCCTGTGAGGAGGCCAAGGGGTTTGGCCTGACACACACACACCCCCCCACCCAGGGAGAGGGGATGGTGCGGGGGTGCCTGGGGCTTAGCAGGGCTCCTAAGGGTGAGACGACTAGAGGGGGCTCCCGGGGGGAAAGGGCAGCTGAGGCTGCAGGGGAAGGGTCCCTGAAGGGCAAGGGGGAAGGGTGTGGGGAGGGATTTTGCAGACAGGCTGGCAGCTTGAAGGGGAGGCAGAGGGGGTGGTGGGACCAGATCTTTTGCCCAGCTGCTGGGAGCAATGTTTGGGGCGCACAGACCCACCTTGCTGGGGCCTGTGGGGTCCCTGCCAAGGCCACCCTATGCAGAGGCGAGTAGCAGAGCCCACTGGCACGTCCTCCCCCGTTTTCCTGACAGCAGCAGGAGGTGTAGTGCTAAATGTCGGCGTAAACAACCTCCGCCGTGGCATGGCCACCCCGGCTTTTGTCCGGTGGCCATTCCCAGCCCTCTGCAGCACCTGCCAAGGTGGAAGCAGCCCAAGGGCGACATGGCTGTGCAGGCAGGCCCTGCTACTGCCAAGTGGGGCAGTCGGCCCTGCTCCCCAGGGAAGGTGCTGAGCCCATGGTGGGGGTGAACGCTGCATGGGCGGGTGGCCCGGGGACACGGCTGCTCCTGAGCCAGCAGTGCTGGCCATGACAGCCGCTTCTGGGTGTGCAGGTCGTGTGCGGATTGAGGAAGGTGCCTCACTGCGCATCGACCTCCTACGTGCTGAGGACCAAGGCTGGTACGAGTGCCGCGTGCTCTTCCTTGACCGGCACAGCACTGACGCTGACTTCCAGAACGGCACCTGGATTCACCTCACCGTCAACGGTACCGGTTGATCCCACCCTTGGTCGCTGCTCTGCCCAGCACCATCCAAGATCTCTCAGGACTGGGACTGGATCCACTGGTCTTTCAAGACCAGTTGAGCCGGACCTGGGAGTGAGATTCTGGACTTGTCTTTACAGCACCACCCACCTTCCTGGAGACCCCTCCTGCATTCGTGGAGGTGCGGGACCGGGACAGGCTGAGCCTTACCTGCACGGCTGTTGGCAACCCCCAGCCTGTTGTCATCTGGAAGCGGAGCGACCTGGCTGTCCAGAGCGGGGACACAGTGCAGGTGAGGATGGCAAACCACCGGTTACCCTCCCTGTGGTGTGTCCCCCACCTCAGCCAGGGTCTCATGAGTCAGCAATGCAACTTTGCTTGGCTGGAGAGTGGGTGCCTGTTCCCACCGTGGTGGCACCAGCCCTGCCCACAGCACCACGTTCCTGAGAGTGTCCTGTCCCTTGGTGGCTGTGCCATGTGCGCGGTGCCATTGCAGGTGAGGAACGGGACACTGAGCATCGCCGTCGTGGAGCGTGCCAGCGCAGGCACCTACACCTGCCATGCTTCCAGCAAGGAGGGCACTATCACCCACACCACCCGTGTGCTTGTGCAGGGTAAGAGCCGGTGCTCTCCCAGCCCTGGCCACATGGGGCACCCCACTGGGTGCTGCCACAGGACACAGAGGAAGCCACATCACAGGGGTTGGTTTTGGGGCAGATGCGGGTATGACAGGCTTTGGGAGCAGCTGGGGCTGTCCCCTGTCCTCAGCCCATACTGATGTCTCTGTCCCATGCTGCAGGGCCACCTGTCATCGTGGTGCCACCCCAGAACGTCACCGTCAACATCTCCCAAGATGCCTTTCTGGCGTGCCAGGCTGAGGCGTACCCAGGAAACCTCACCTACACCTGGTTCCAGGGCAGCAGCAATGTCTTCCATCTCAGGTACAGCGGGGATGGGGATGGCACCAAGGCGGCCATGGGCTGCTGCTGGCGGGGCTGGGGCCAGCAGCCTGCTGTGGATCTGAGAGCAATGGGCTGGCTGGTGCATGGCAGGGGGGTTTGCTTATTCCATGGCAGTGGGGATGGTCCCAGCTGCACCACTCACCACTGCCCTCCCCTTCCCTTGCAGCCGCCTCCAGGCTCGGGTCCGCGTCCTGGTGGACGGGAGTCTCTTGCTCCAGCGAACGACCCCGGACGACGCTGGCAAATACACTTGCATCCCCAGCAACGGGCTGTGGAAGCCGCCTTCTGCCTCGGCCTTTGTCACAGTGCTTTGTAAGAGCCCCACAGCCCCTCCGGAGCCCGGGCCACGCTGTCACTGGCTCTACTCACGGAAAGGCCCTTCTGGACCAGCCCAGGGGGGTCCCCGCAGCCCATGGTGGGATGGAGGTGCCCCTTCAGCTGCCACAGGGACTCCCGTCCCCTGCTGCCCTTGCACAGACCCTGGCACCCTGTTTGTCCTCACAGATCCAGCACAGGTGACCACCATGCTCCCAGAGACCCACCTGCCCAAGGGGATGCAGGGTGTGATCCGCTGCCCCACTAGAGCCAACCCCCCTCTGCTCTCCGTCAGCTGGACAAGGGACGGGCACCTGCTGGAGCTGGACAAGGTACCGCCACTTGCACCTGCCCTGCCTTCCCACCCCCTGAGCCCCTCATCCTGACCCCATGCCCCCCTGTCCCAGCTCCCTGGCTGGTCTGTGAGACCGGACGGCTCTATTGTCATTGCGACGGGGAACGACGATGTGTTGGGAGTCTACACATGTACTCCGTACAACAGCTACGGCACTGCCGGCGAGTCCCGGCCCACGCGTGTCCTGCTGAAGGTGAGGCTGGGTGGGTGGGCACAATGCCCGAGCCTAGGTTGCTCCTACCCTGCTGTGCTGAGCAGCCCAAGTGTGCTGTGTGCCCGTCAACCTGCCCTGCTGCTGGTCTGCACCCATCCTACCTGCTGCCCAGCCCTGCACCGGCTTGCCTGTCTTCCAGGACCCCCCTGCCTTCACGGTGCGCCCCAAGGAGGAATACTTCCAGGAGGTGGGCCGGGAGCTGGTGATCCCCTGCGCAGCCCATGGGGATCCCCCCCCAACTGTCACTTGGATGAAGGTAGGAGCTGCCGCTCTGGGGAACCACCTGAGTCTTCCTGGGAGGCGGATGCTGCTTTTGGCCTCTGAGACATCACTCTAGGGCAGTCCCCATGTCTGTGTCCCTGCAGATGCTGCAGGATGACATCTCTTCTGGTTCCTGCAAGGGAAGGGGCTCAGGGCACTTTGCTTGTGTCGCTCTCTAAGAACTCAGTGCAAAATCCTGCCCCTCAGTTCCTAAATCAGCCCCAGGGTGGTGAATCACGTCAAGTCCCATTTTCCCCGAGGGCCCAGTGTTGCAGGGTTGTTGCAGAGCAGCTATCCCAGCTCTGCAGTGGGTGGGCTGGGTGGTCACCCACTGTCAACATGTCCGTGCCTTGCCATGCAGGTAGGCAGCACAGGGAAGAGCGGCGCCCAGGTGGATGGGAACAGCAGCCTCGTCTTCCGCCCGCTCATCAAGGAGCAGCATGGGGTCTGGGAGTGTACGGCCGCCAACCAGGTGGCCAGTGTCAGCACCACCACCTCTGTCCACGTGCTGGGTGAGTCACCGGTCCCAGATGGGTAGGCATTGTCCGTGGGTGCTGGGCTGCCCTGGGGTAGATGGTACAGGGCAGAAGGGGTGGAAAGGCCCTTGCACCGCTGTTGTCCAAGCTGCCTTGTCTGATAGGTCTCTCTGCTTTCCCTGCCAGGTACCAGTCCTCATGCTGTCACCAATGTCTCCGTGCTCCCGCTCCTGCTGGCAGCCAACATCTCCTGGGAGCCCGGGTTTGATGGAGGTTACTTCCAGAGGTTCAGCGTCTGGTACACACCACTGTGAGTCCCTGCAGTGGGCAGGATCTGGTGTCCCACCTGGAGCCCTCAGCTCTGGACTCACAGGTCCCACATCTCCTCAGGGTGAAGCATCCGCCCCGGGCCCATCATGACTGGGTGTCGCTCTCGGTGCCAGTGGGGTCTCAGCACCTCTTGGTGGAGAATCTGCAGCCAGACGTGAGCTACCAGTTCAGTGTCCTGGCCCAGAACAAGCTGGGCAGTGGCCCCTTCAGCCAGATTGTCACCTCTGCACCCAGGGGTAAGAGGGGGGCCCGCACACTCCCCAAAGCAGCCCCCGTGTCTTCAGAGCCCTCATGCACATGGGAGGCTCCTGTTTCTGTCCTGCTCCCCCTCTGCATCAGCTCCCACGCCAGCATCCCCTTTCTCCTCAGGCTTCCCAGTGACCACAGTGCCTCCAGAGCCGCCGGCCATGACCATGCGCATCTTCTTGTCCCCGCCGCAGGCTCTGACTGCCAACGAGACTG
Source organism: Balearica regulorum gibbericeps (assembly GCF_011004875.1). Taxonomy (NCBI): domain Eukaryota; kingdom Metazoa; phylum Chordata; class Aves; order Gruiformes; family Gruidae; genus Balearica; species Balearica regulorum. Next base: position 149,895 of record NC_046211.1, read on the forward strand.
TGCGTGGGGTCCTGCTGCAGTGGGAGCCCCCAGCTCAGTTCTCGGTGGCGCTGAGCGGCTATGCGCTGGAACTGCGGCAGGACAAGGGCAGCTGGGAGGTGCTGGACCGCTCCATCCCCAGCACGAAGACCCAAGTCCTGGTACCAGGACTCATCAAGGTGGGAATCTCACCAGATGCTTCCTGGCTGCAAGGCAGCTCTGGGGGGGACACATCAAGGGAGGGGGAGAGATCTGCATCACACTACCTGGAGCTGGGGCATCTGGTGATGATGCAGAGCTGCTTGGCTCTGCAGCCATGTGGGCTGAGAATTGGCTGGCCACTGTGCCAACAAGACTAATGGCCCTCTGTTCCCCCAGGACGCCTTCTATGAGTTCCGACTGGTGGCCTTTGCTGGCAGCTACATCAGTGATCCAAGCAACACGGTGAACGTCTCCACAGCTGGTAAGGCCTGGGCTGCGACCCACTTGCTCTTCCTGCCCTGCGGACAGAAACCAGAAGTGTAAAGTGCCCAGTGTGCCTAGGGTCTTCCCAAACAGAAACCCCTTCATGCTGCTCCCACCCCCAAGTGTTCCTGCTGCTAGACCAGGGCACACAGTGCCCAGAGCAGGACCCCCAAAGCTAACGTGGGAACACCCATCTCCACATGCGCATCTGGCGTGACTTCAGTCTCATGGACCAGGTAGCAGGAGAGCTCTGCACAAAGTATCCCTGCTCCTGGTGCCTGGCACAGTGGAGGGTCCGCCCCAAGGCAGAGCAGCCCCAAGAGGCAAGAGAGCTGAGGCTTTGCTGTTTATCCCTGTGGTGCTGGTGATGTGAGGGAGGCTGTGCCCGCTGTGCTGGTGTGCCCAGAGGGTAACCAAGCCTCTGACGGCGTCTCCTGTCTGGCCCAGGCATGGAGGTGTATCCGTCTCGTACCCAGCTGCCAGAGCTCCTGCCGCAGCCGGTGCTGGCTGGGGTCATTGGGGGGATCTGCTTCCTCAGTGTGGCCATCATCTTCAGCACCATGGCCGCCTGCATCATGAACCACCGGCGTGCCACACGCATCCAGAAGCGAAGGCAAGGTAGGAGCCGCCAGCTGGGTGCAGCCACCTGAATCCTGGGGTTCCCGGGGAGCTCAAAGCAACATGTGCAGGGTGGCAGGACCTGGTGCCCAGGGAGTGGACAGGCCAGCCACAGGCTGGGGGACTCACCAGGGGCGGTAGTAGGGCTGAATGGGTGCTGGTGTCTCCTCATCATCACTTTGAGTTGCTTGCCGTGTGATCCCCTTGTGTTCTCATGACCTTCCAGATCCACCACTCGTCTTCTCCCCCAGCAAGAAGCTTCCACCTCCACAGTAAGTCATGGCATGCCATGCTCCTTCCCCATCCCGCTCCTTCCCTGTCTCGCAGCGCTCCCCATCATTCACTCACTGCTGGCTGGGCACAGAGGGACAGACCAGGGGGCAGTTGCCCCCCCAGCCCACCGCCATCAGCCAAGGGCTGGCCGCAGAGGGGGCATTAGGAGCGGGCTGCTGGGGACAGGGAGTGCTGTGGGGTAGGGCTCCCCCAGGGTGCTCCTTCTGGGGAGTTTTGGCTGAAGAAAGGATCAGAAAGTGCAGGAGCAGGTCTGTTGAGCCTGCAGCAGAAGCGCAGGGTCATGGTAACTGCTGCCAGATGCCTGGCACAAGCTCTCCCGGCACAGGGGGCAGCTGGACAAGCCCAGAGCCAGGAGAGGGGTGCTGCAGCAGCTCTCTCCTTTCTTACAGCAATTCTCGCGGCTCTGGTAGCCCAGACAGTACCATGAAGCTGAAGCTGCAGCCGTCTCCCTGCCGGAGCCTGCGCAGGACACTGCTGTGGGGCGAGAAGGCCGGCACCAGCCTGGGTCTCAGCATCGCCGGGGCTGGCTCCCAGTACACCATGTACGAGAGCCACGTTGGGGAGCACGTGCCCCTGGAGCGGATCTGCCGCGGCCCCGATGGGCGCTTCGTGGTGGAGACCGACACGCGGCCACAGGAGAGTGGCTTTGGGGTGCTGCCCTACACTGAGCCAGAGCCGTACCCCCAGCAGGACCCCCCAGCGCCACAGCCCGAGCCCTACCTGCAGCTGCCCGCTGAGGAGGAGGAGGAGGAGGAGCCCATCTGGCAGAAGGGGGTCTTGCTGCGCCCCCAGCCCACAGGGCAGGCCCGACGGGGAGCCCAGGCCGCCGGCTACCGCCGGGGCCGCTACTTTGGCTATGGCAGCAGCAGCCCCACAGACGAGGCCGCAGCATTGTGCATCATCAACATCAGCCCTGTGGCCTCTGCCGCAACTCTGCCTTACAGCACCGTGGAGGAGGTGCGCAACAGCCCCGGCGGCGCTGGGCCCTGCCAGAGCACTGCCAGCACCCTGTGGGACTCGCTGCCCTTCGAGGGCTCCTCCCGGCTGCCCCTCGGCCCCCCAGCTTCCCCCAGCCTCAGCCTCGGGTGCAGCCGGCAGCCGGCCGGCCCCCCAGCCCAGAGCGGGATCCTCCAGTACTTGAGCCTGCCCTTCTTCAAGGAGATGTGCGTTGATGGCGACTGGCCCCCGCCAGAGGAGCCGACTGAGTCCAGCCATGCCGGCAGCCAGCCAGAGCCCACCGACATTTCGCCGCCTGCCCTACCAGGGGCTGAGGGCTCCCCACAGCACGCGAGGCGGACGCTGTGCCCGGACTGCATTGACACGTGTGCCAACGCCACCTCTTCCCCAGCCGCCACTTTCCTCAAGCCCCCCAGGCTGCCGGTGGGTCCCGCCAAGGCCTCGCTGCCTGGCACCGCTGCCTGGCCTAGCTCTCCCAGCCCCAGGGCTGGCCCATGCCCCCCCACCCAGCCACCTCACCGCCTCCCCACTGGCGGCAGCAGGACTGAGGCCGTGCCCTCAGCCGGCACCACAGAACCCAGCTGGGGACCCGGCAGGCCACCGGATCCTGCCCCCCTGGAGAAGTTGCCACGGGGCAGTTTGACCAGCCAGAGCAGCGGCCGGGGCAGCGCCTCCTTCCTGCGGCCCCCCTCGCTGGCACCGTCCCTGGGGGGCAACTGCCTGGCCACCCCCCTCAGGGACGGGGGCAGCTGGCACAGCAGAGGCTCAGCAGTGGAGGAGGCCAGGGCAAGGATGGATCTGGCCCTCGGTGGCACCGGAAAGAGGTGAGCTGTGGGCAGGATGCCGGGGATGAGCCAGCTCATGCCAGGGCAGCTCTCAGCCTGTCCCACGGGGCTTGGCCAGGCTGTCCCTGCACGGAGGCACCCTCAGGCCTGCCAGCCCCTGCAACACCCCAGCCGCTACTCCCACAGTCACCCCCCATAGGGTTCCTGCCATGCCTGCCCTTGGGGCCCACCCCACAGCACCCCTGTCTGCCCTCGCACCCACCTTCCACTCTCCCCCTCATACCCCCATCCCTCGAGGTCCGCACGTGGGCACTGTCCTGACACCCGTCCTCGCAGGAGGAACACTTCGGTGGACGAGAACTACGAGTGGGATGCAGACTTTGCCCTGGAGTCAGACATCCTCGAGGCGCTGCAGCTCTACCGCAGCGGGGACCCAGCGCGGCCTGTCTCCACCATTGCCCTGCGTGACCTGGAGCGGCAGAGTGAGTGTGGCACCCCCGGACCATCGTGGCCCCGCAGGGCTGTCTCCTACCCTTCCCAGGGCGAGGCGATTGGGAAAAGGGGGTGGCAGGGCCTTGAGGCACCCACATCCCTGGGGGTGGCCCTGTGGGCGGGTGACGCAGCTGGGCCGGACGCTGCCTGTCTCCCTGCAGAGCCCGGCGGCGGCGGCTCCTCCCCGGTGAGCTCTGTGTCGGCAGAGGCGTTGGTGGCAGCGGGCGGCCCTCCGGAGCGCGGCACGGCCCTGTGCCAGGAGCTGGCGGTGGCCCAGCGCCGCAAGGAGGTGGCCCAGCGCCGGCGGCAGCGGCTGGGCCCCCGTGGGTGCTGTGCCGAGCGCTTTGAGCTGGCCACGCTGCTCTAGGGCCCCCCACGACCCCCTGGGCCAGGGGAGAAGGATGTTGGGGTGGAATAAAGAGGCATGAGAACAGAACTGGCTCATGTGCGGCAGGGGGACGGGCATCCACCACCACCCCAGCCCCGAGGCACCCACCACCCCAGGGCACCTACCATCCCCTGTTCTGGTGCTCCCTGCACCCCTGCGGGCCCCCCATCATATCCCCCCCCCCCCCCCAGTACCCCATCTCCTCCTCATTCCGCTGCACCCCACCCCCCTCCGGTGCTTTGCAGAGGCACCCGTCCTGGTGTCCCCCGAAGGGTTTTCCACACCCCCCCTCCCCTTCCCGTGTCCCCCCACCCCGCTCCCGGTGTCCCCCGCAGCCCCCTCCCTGCCCGGTGCTCCCCCCGCCTCGGCTGCGGGCGGGGCGGGGCGGTGACTCCGCGCGGGGCGGGGCCTGCGTGCCTCGTTCCCTTACATGGCCATGCCGCGGGAGCGCGTCACGGGGGCGGGGCCTAGAGCGCACTACGTCATCCTCGGCCCCGGGGTCTTCCGGGGGTCGTTCGTGGGCTGCGCCACGGGTCACATCGGGTCTCCGCGGGCTGTGCCCCGGGCTTCCCCATCCCGCCCAATTGTCACCCCATCTGCCCCTCCGCGTCCCCCCCCCCCCGTCACCCTATTCTGCCCTTCAGGGACACCCCTGCCTCTGTCCCCCCCGGACCTGCCCCACACCACATCACACCCCCTGGTCTGGCCTTGGTGTCCCCCTTATCCTGCCCTGTGTCCCCTCCAGCTGTGTCCCTGGGGTCCCCCCCGTGTCCCCTAGGGGTCCTGCCTGTGTCACCTCCACATCATCCTCGGCTGCATCCCCTGAACATCCTGCCCTGTACCACTCCCTCACCTCTGTATCATCTCTAGCCCTGTCCCCCGGCATCCTGTCCCCCTGCCACTCCCCTGGGGGTCCTGCCCCGTGCCACCATGGCCCTGGAGCTCCTGCCACAAGGGGTCCTGTCCCCAAATCACCCAGTGTTACCCCCTGCCCTCCCCTCACCAAGTCCTTCCACCATCCTGCCCCTGTATCACCATTTTCCTCATCTCTATGTCATCCTGTGTCATCCCATGGGACCTGTCCCCCTGTATCATCCCTCTCTTGCTGTCTGTGTCACCCTGGGCCTCCCCCCCATGGGTCCTGCTCCCCTGTGTCACCCTTAAAGCTGTTCCCCCAAGTCCTGCCACTGTGCCACCTTCATATTGTCGCCCTTAACCCTACCCCTATTTCTGTACCCCCATGTCACCCCCTGACCTTGTCCCCCATGGGTCACCCCAGTACCCTTGGTCATGTGCCACACCCTGCCCTCGTCCCCTCATCTGCGTGTCCCCCAGCCCTGCACCAGTGTCACTGAAGCCACAGGATACCCCACCAACAATCCCCAGGGGACACCTGCAACCCGGGTGGGAGGAGTATGGGGGACAACAAGGACAACACACAACCTGCCACGTGTCACCCGTGGGTGCAGGAGGGATGCACTGGGGGGGGGGGGGGCACTCCAAGGCCAGTCCCCACCATGACTGTCCTTGCAACTGAGCTCCCCAGAACGGTGGCTCCTCGGGCTGGAACAGGAAGGTGGGTGCTGAGCTCAGGCCCGATTTTGGGTGCTGAGGGGTGGGTGGGGTCACAGGGACGTCATGGCGGTGGCCCTGCCACCCGTTCTGGAGGCGGCCCGTGGCTTTGGGCCGAGGTTTTGTTTGTTGTTTTGGTCACACTTCCCATGGAGACGGGACTTGTGCAAGCGCCATCGTGCCTTCCTGCACCGCCGGGGACGCCGTGGGTGCTGGGGACGCTGTGTCCCTGCAGGGCCTGCAGCCCCCCGAGCTGTCCGCCTGCCGCCATAGCCAGGCTCTGGTGGTCCCCACCACCATGTTCCCTGCGACTGTGACCCCTGCTGCCACAGCTGGGCCCTGTTGCTATCACAGCCTTGTCCCCTGCTGCCACCATGCCGGGCTCTGTCTCCACCACGGTTACCACAGCCCCCATATCCCCCCTTGCCGCTACCGCCACCCTGTCCCCACCAAAACCCTGATGTCCCTCAAACACTGCAGCCAGCCTGTCCTCGCCATAACCCCTGTGCCCCCCTGCCACCATGGCCAGCCTGTCCCCGCCAAAACACTGATGGCCCACTGCCACCACTGCTGCCTTGACCCCACGCAGCCCCTCTGTCCCCCACCACCACGACTCCCCTTCCCATCCCAGGCTGGAGCCCGCTCCCCGTGGGGCCGCCGGCCGGGGCGGGGCTGCCCAGGGCGCGGTGGCGGCGCGGCCTCGGCCCGGCGGACCCGCCCCGGGAGCGGGCGGTACCGGGCCGCCCCCGGCCGCGCTGACATCAGCCGTGAAAAGGGCGCGGGCGGCGGCATCCGCCACTGCCGCACCGGGACCGCGGGATCGGCGCCGCAGGTAGGGAGGGGCGCGGGCACCGGGCAGCGCCCGCGGGCACCGGGCGGCAGGTGGGGACCCGGACTCGGGATGGGCACTGGGATGGAGATGGGCACTGGGACGGAGATGGGCACTGGGACGGGACCGGCCACTCTGCCCTAAAATGGCCGGGTCCGCGCTGTCCCGGGGGCCTGGAGCGGGACCGGACCCCCGGGCTGCTCCCCCCGCCCCGCCCCGCCCGGGTAACGGCTCCGGGCAGGGCCGGGCGCCGCGCCCGCGGAGCCGCCAGGACACGCGGCCGCGCCTGGGAAGCGGGACCCGGGTGCGGCTTCCGGCCCCGCCGCTCCAGGCGCCCCGGGGGCGCGTCCGTCCAACGGCCGCGGTCCCTCGGAGCCGGCACAGCGGCTCCGGTGCCGGGGCTGCGCCTCGTCCGAGTCCCGGTCCCCTCCTCGCTGGCCCCGTGGTGGCCGTGTCCTGCCAGACTGGGTCCGGTCCCCGCCCCGGTTGCCCCCCCGGTGCCTGCGGGTCCCCAGGGTGGCCCTGTCCTCTCTGTGGTCACCTACCTGCCAACTCTGGGCTGGCTGCGGGGTCCCCAGGGTGGTTGTGTCCCAGCCAGGAGTCCCCTCCCTGCTGGCACTGGGACCGGGGGTCTGTGGGGTCCCTAGAGTGGCCTTGCCCTAGCTGGGCTGGGTATAGTCCCCTCCCTGCTGGCCCCAGGAGACCTATGGGACCCCCAGGGTATCTCTGGGGACCCCAGAGTGGCTGCATCTCAATTGGGATCCCCTCCCCGCTGCCCCCAGGATGCCTGGAGGGTCCCCAAGGTTGGCGGTGTCCCAGCCAGCCTGGGCATGGTCCCCTCCCCGCTGCCCCTGGGGCCACTGTGAGGTCCCCAGGGTGGCCGTGCCCCAGCCGGACTGGGTGCAGCCCCCTCCCATGGCGTCCGTGGGGTCCCCAGTGCAGCGGTGGCGCAGCTGGGCTGGGTCCGGCCCTCCCCTCCCGTCTGGGCAAGCCCCAGCTGTGTCGGGAAATCAGCCCTGTCTGCACCAATTTCAGCTCCTCTTTGTTTCTCAACCGGCTTGGCCCCTGGCCGGGCGCTCCCCACGCTCCAGGGAAGCCGGCTCCCTCCCTGCGGGGGCTGCCCACACCCCAGCCCTTGCCTCGGGGAGCCCCATGACGGCTGAGCTTTGGGGGGAAGCCCGGCTAGCCCAGGGCGGTCTGCGGTTGCGGGGTGGCCACAGCGCTGAGGCTTCGCACGGCCGCCCTGCTGCTGCCACCAGCTTCCCTGGGGGCTTGGGGTTGATTTTCTTCCTGTTCTGATAAGCCAGGGTGGCTTGTCCCCTGGCTGGTCCTGGTGACAGGAGCCCAGAGCCTGAAGCCAGGCGTGTGACAGGGTCGAGCTCTGTCCCAAATTGAGCCTGGTCCCCCCAGGTGTGGGCTGGGCTGCCCCAGGCCGGCAGCTGCCACATGTCCCCAGCTGGGACGAGGTCACCGGGGCTGGCAGGGGCACCCGCACCCCTGGGGCGAGCAGCACGTGCTCCTGCTTCTGTGTGCCAGAGTGCCCCCGAAACGCCAGGGGTGCAGGACTGTGCGTGGGAGGCAACGCACAGCACAGGCAGCCCCACATGCCCACCATGTCACTAGTGGGCAGAGATCTGGAGCACCCCGGCTGCATGGGCAGGACAGCGCTGGTCCATTTCTGTTCCCACATGGGCACCTTGCACAACATCCATCCTTCCCAGCACTGGTAGCACCAACTGTGGTGGCACCTTGGCAAGGGCAGTGCCTGGCCACAAAGCCTGCTGGGTCCGGCTTCCCTGCCAGGGTGGGGGCACCTCTACCGGCAGCCCCAGGCCCCACGTTCCTGAGCCAGTCCCGGATCTGGCACCTGGCCCGAGCAAACGAGTGAGCTTCGCAAACAAGCTTCGACCGGCAGCGAGCGCCTGCCAAATCCACGTGCGCTCCACTGGGCTGAGCCATGGGGACAGGGATGCTCAGGGCTGGGGGTCCAGCCCTGGCACCGAGGGGCCATGGTGCTGCCCACCCTGCCCAGGGCCAAATTGCCCCCTCGCTCTTGGGTGGTCGCGGACCCAGCACCCACTCCTGGCCAGCTGGGCAGGAAGCAGGCAGGGCAGGGCAGAGCCGGGGCAGCGCCTGGCACAGGCGATAAGGCTCTGTGCCGGACATCCAGGCAGCCTGGCTGGGCAGGATGGAGCTCTGCTACTCTGCTGGGGAGCAGTTACTGTGCCTGCGGTCACCCGCTGTCCCCGAGGGGCTCCACCACACCGCAGGCATAGGGCCGTGTCCGTCCCATGCCAGATGCCCTGGTGCCACCGGAGCTGCTGACAGGGGTCTGATCTCTGCAGACCCCTCAGGCGTCAGCATGGCAAACCGGGGACCGTCGTACGGCCTCAGCCGGGAGGTGCAGCAGAAGATCGACCGGCAGTATGACCCCGAGCTGGAGCAGGTCCTGGTGCGGTGGATCCTGGCACAGTGTGGTGGGGACGTTGCGCAGCCAGCGCCTGGCAGGGACGGCTTCCAGCAGTGGCTGAAGGACGGCACTGTGAGTACCCCCAGGGCCGGCTGGGGTGGGGGGCTGCTCCACCATGCCGCCTGACCCCCGGCTCTCTCCTGGCCAGGTGCTGTGCCGGCTCATCAACAGTCTGCACCCACGGGGCCAGGGGCCAGTAGCCAAGATCCAGGCGTCCACCATGGCCTTCAAGCAGATGGAGCAGATCTCGCAGTTCCTGCAGGCAGCCGAGCGCTACGGCATCGCTGCCACCGACATCTTCCAGACTGTCGACCTCTGGGAAGGTGAGCGGCTGGGTGGGCGCGGGGGGCCAGGACGGGAACAGGGACAGGGATGGGGACAGAGCCGAGCCTGCCTGGGGCCTTGCAGGGAAGAACATGGCGTGCGTGCAGAGGACCCTGATGAACCTGGGCAGCCTGGCTGTGGCCAAGGGCGACGGGCTCTTCGTGGGAGACCCCAACTGGTTCCCCAAGTAGGTGGCGGGTGCTTGGGGGGGTGGTGCCGGGCCATGGTGTCATGTCGGGACGCTAACACCTGCCATGTCCACAGGAAGTCACAGGAGAACCGGCGTGTCTTCTCCGAGGACAAGCTGAAGGAGGGCCAGAGCGTCATCGGGCTGCAGATGGGCACCAACCGGGGCGCCTCGCAGGCTGGCATGACGGGCTACGGCATGCCCCGCCAGATCCTCTGAGCGCCCATGCCGCCGCCCCCGGGGCTGGCCCCCAAACTGCCTTAACCACCCCCCCCCGTGGACCAGCCGGCTGCCCCCTGGCCCGGGCGCCAGCCCCCCTGCCAGTATTTCCAGGACCAAAGTCTTTTTTTATTATTATTATTTTGCTGGGCACAGGTGGGGAGGGGGACTGCCGTGCTGCCCACCCCCCCTCCCTGCTACACCCGCTCCCCCAGTGCCTTGGGGGCCACGGTGCCCCCCCAGCCCCCCCACTGTGCTGGGGGGGGTATCCCCCCCCCCCAATAAACAGCTCCTGTTCTTTCCAGGCCTGGGTGGTTGTGATGAGGCGGGGGGGGGCCTGGGCTGGAGTGGGAGGCATGAGGCCCTGGGGTGTAGGGGGGTGGGGGAACCCGGGCCTGGGGGCAGATGGGGGGACCCCAGCTGGGGGGTGCAAGGACCCCACTGCCTCGCACCGCAGCATGGCGGCGGCCACCACACGTGGAGGGGCGGGGCACGGGCCGAAGGGGCGGGGCAAGAGGCGATGGGCGGGGCTGGTGGGGGCGGGGCAGTCACTGCCGACTGCCCGCGGGCCCCGGTGGGGCGGGGGCGGCGGTCACGGGGGGAAGTGGCGGCCGGGGGGCGTGGCTATGCAGGGGGACACGGCGTGGGACACGCGGGCAGGGTGAGCGTGTGCTGCGTGTGCACATCGGTAACGTGGGGTGAGCCTGGCCGCGCGCGTGTGTGTGTGCATGCGTGTGCACGGCGGTGCCTGCTGGGGCACGGCGCATCCTCCCGGCTTCCCCGCCCCAGCCCCCGCGCGTGCACAGCACTGCGTGTGAGGCAGCCCACGTACACCAACACGTGCCTGTCCGTGCGAGACCACCTGCGCGCACACGCGTGGACCTCCGTTGTCAGTGTGCACAGGTGCATACGCGGCTGCTGTGAACGCCTGTGAGACCGGGCGTGTGCGCGCGGGGTGTGCCCGGACGCGCGCACGGCCTGCACGCAGTCCCCGCGTGCACCAGCCCGCGTGTGAACACACACACCCCCGCACACCCCCACGTACCCCCACCCCTACCATAGAGTGTCCCCCTGCCGCCCAGCGCGGCCCTCCGGCCTCAGCCCCGCCCCGGTGCGCGCGCTTGGGAACGCCCCACCCGCGCGGCGGTTGCCAGGGGAGCGGGGGGGGCGTTGCCATGGTGACGGTCGGCGGCCGCGGAGCAGGATGGTGAGCGCGGCCTGTCCCGGTGCACCGGTACCGGTCCCTCCTCCCCGGTTCTCCCGGTATCCCCGGCGCCTCCCTCTCACCGCAGCCCGTTCACGGCCCATCTCCCCCCGCAGCCCACCAGCGTCCCCGCAGCCCCCAGCTGTGGCTCCAGCCAGCCCCGCAGCCGGTACAGGAGGAGGGCCCAGAGCACCGCGGTGGATGAGACGCTGTTCGGGGAGAGCCGGGTAAGGGGGCTGGGATATCGGGGGGCACCACCGGCTGCCTGACCCCCTGCACCAGGCAGGGCCACAGGGGGATCAGGGTGGCCGAGACCTCACCAGGCTGGAGCCAGCGTCATCCTGCCCAGGGCACCGTGGTGCTGGGGTCCTGCCTGGTGCTCCTCAGCCCTGGCTTAGCACCCTCTGGGCAGTGAGCTCCCAGTGCCTCGGCCCCTCGCACCTCTTCTGCCACGCCTCATCCTTCCCTGTTTGCACCAGCTTGACTCACTGGAGGCTCTTCTCTACCATATTGCCTCCAAAGTCCCAGTGTTCCAAAACTCCTGGGTAAGGGACACCATTGCACCCTTTGTCAGCCCTCCCTGGGCTCTGCCATCTCTGTGCTTTTAATTCCTTGCCCTGCTGTGGGAGCCCAACGTTCAATTCCTTCTGGGAGGGCACAAAATCCACCCCCACCTCCAGGGAGTGTGCCAAGGCCATCTAGCAGACCAGGGGCTGTGTGCCTCTGTCCTCCCTGATGCCTCCGCTTCCACTTTTCACAGGGTAATTAGTTAATTAGTGAGACAAAGGAGGCTCAAGAGGTGAGACACCCCGGTAAAGGAGAGGAGCCAGCATTACAGGGCCTGTATGTTAGGCAGCGGTTATTTCACATGGGATATAGACAGAGTCCTTGGAGCAGAGGCTGGAAGCTTCCAGAGCAGCTCATTGCCAACATATTTAGACTTTCATCAGGGAGCTACGAAATCAGTCCCCTTGGAGACGAAGCAGAATTGCAGCAGGTCTCTGACCTCCTGGCCGGATGCCCTGGCCATTAGGAGAGGAGATAAACAGAGAACAACAGCTCTTTCCTCTCTGGTCTTGTAAGGAAAAAGCTTGCTTCCTCTGCGCTTGTCCCTCGGCTGTCCCCGGCTCCTGCATGAGAGCCCAGGGAAGAGCTGCAGCCTCTGGATGATGGTGTTTTCCAGACAAGGGGTACAGAAAGGTGATGTTTTGGACGTCCTTTCCCTGCTGCTGCTTCCCCCACCTCCTTTATCAACTCTCCCAGGTGCTTTCCCCATGGCAGGTTCAGTTTATGGCTGCAGCCGTTGGCTCTCCCCACCCTTCGTGTCATCTTTGACACAGATCGAGGTACAAGGGCCAGGCTGGATGCCAGCAGAGTTTGGCCCATCTCACACTCACTGTCTCTTCAGCTGATAAAAGGTTGGGGGTATCTCCGCTGGGGCCACAGCTGGCAGCTGGCTGCCACGAGGGTACCACGCTGTGTTCAAGGCACTTGTCCCTCTGCGGGGGTGTGTATTTGCGGCTGTAATTTCCTCTCCTGGGTCTTATCGCTTGAAACAAATCTGTCCAAAGAGATTTGCCAAAACCTTTTGGCTTTTCAGAGAAGAGGAAGGAAGCGTGTAATGAAGATTACCTCCGCTACCAACTGGAGGCTGTGTGGACGGTTTGCCTCATGGGGCAGGAGGTTGGGAGTGCTCTTGGCAAGCAACCTGCTCTGGGGCTGCCGGGCCTATGTGCCTCGGATGCCCTGCAAGCCAAAGGAGCCCCAGGCAGGTTTATGATCTGTTATCTTGGAGGCCTTCAAGGTAGTAAGATAAAAAATGTTGTAATGCTCATATGGGTGTTAATTTTGTTCCCTGAGATTAATCCAGGTCTAGTCCAAGGAGTTCTCTTGGCTTTGGGGACAACATGCAAGCTGGCTGTGGTGAATAACACTATTATCTTTGTTTGCCTGAGTGTTTCAGTGCCAAACCCTTTAATTCAACAGCTCACACTTGGGGCCTGCAGTGGCTGGGAAGCTGCTCTGGTATCTGCTACAGGAGAGCCCGTGGTTCAGGATCATCAGACCTGTAAAATGGAAATATTGCTGGCAGCAAGTTCCCAGGGAACCACTCAGTGCCCAGTTGGCTACAGGATTTGTTCCAGCAATGGCTTAGGATTTTAAAGTTGAACTAGTAAATAGAAGTCCAAGGGAAGCCACACATCTGTGTGTACCTTAGATTAGCTCTTGTGGTTCCCTGACTCATGTGAGGGTTTTGCTGGGATGCCTACGCTGTGTTCGGGCTCAGGAAGCAGCACTGGACTTGGGAATCCAAACTTCATGCCAGCCTCAGGTCTCCTGGCTGGGGACTGTCCTACCTGGCTGCTGGAGGTTGTGCTCTGCAGATGGGTGCCTGCTCCAAAAATGCTCCTTCCCATGGGATTGTCAGCAGTCCTGGCAGGACTTCACCACCCGGGATGCTTGTTCCTGCCTCTCGGAGGTTCCCGTGGGGCAGCCCCATGTGTGTTCAGGACATCCCTCGGCTGCTCTCACCCCTCCAGGGGCACACAGCACCCACCCTCCTTGGGGGACGTGCAGAGCAGGGTCCCCGAGTCACCCCGCAGCTGGGGGATGCTTCACTAGGTGGCAGTCTCGGCTCAAGCAAAGGGACTGGCACCAGTCCAGGCTGTACTGGGAGGACTGGTTTCTGCCCAGTGCTGCCTGTTGGTTCATTGCAAGGCCAGACCTCGAGCTGCCCCTGCTTCCCCCTCCCCAGGTCTCCCCTGCCAGCTCCCAGGGAATTTGGGTCAGTCTGGGTTGGTTTCCACACAGTTTTTCCTGGGTTCGTGGGGCTCAGCAGGACAGAGGTTCCAGTGGCCACGGGTGAGCGTGGCAGGGGCAGCTGCCATCAGCTCAGGGTAGCCAAGGTGATGCTTATGCATTTATTGGGTCTTGCACTAAGCAAGCAGCTATCAGCTCATCCTTTACTTCAGATCTAAGAGATGGATGCCCAGATTTTGATATTGAAATCAGTGCTATAGGGGTATTTTTGTTTGTCCCCATGTCCTCATCAGGCTCTCGGAGCTGGGGCTGCTGAGGCAAAAAACTCTTCCCATGCACAGACATCACTGGTCTTGGTGGTGCGAGAGGTTGTTTGTTTGTCAGAGCTCAGGGGAACCTGCAGCCTCTCGTGCCCAGAGCACCTCTGTGCCCAGGAGCCAGGGGCAGAGAGCTGGCCATGGGGCAGTGGCAGGAAGGCCGTAGGAAACACCAACCTTTCTTGCAGAGCCTGCAGCAGTCACGCTCCAGCAGCCCCGTCGTGATCCTTCGGGATGTGCAGACTGCCCCGAAAGCATCAGGTGGGCACAAACCTGAGACCATCCGTCTCATCACCAAGGACTTCATCCGTGATCTCATGTAAGTCCATGCCTGAGTGGCAGCTCTGAGGAGCTTTTGGGGCCCTGCCTGTCTGTCACAGCACCATCTCAGCACACAGAGCTTGTCTTGCCATTTGCCAGGATATCTCAGGGGAAAAGGGACGGGCAACAGCACTCTGATACACCTGGCTTGGGCATCAATGGAGCCAGGAAGCACTGAGTGTTTTACAGAGGCACCGAATCATCACGAGAACCAGTGAAAAGCAACATAAAACCTCAGCAGCCAGAAAAGCTCCTCCTGGGCTGAACAAGCCCCCATCATGTATCAAATGCTGCCTCCTGTGCCCCAATACTGAAAAGCCTCATGTGAGAAAGGCAGCAGAGCGTCGCCTGCAGTTCCTGCACACTGGGAGCTGTGTTTCTCTACAGGGATGTTTTATAAGCAAGGCTGAACTGTAAGAACCCTGGCCCTAATTACTACACCTTGGTAAAAGCCTGCAGCACATAGATGAGAATAGGGCCATTATCCCGGCCAGCTCCAATTTAGCCTCATTTTGACCTCCCTAAATTTTCCTTGTAGTTGTTGTTCAGTGCGAGGTTCATTTTTGCTTCCTGTTTTGAATCTCCATGTAATGCTCTTACACCCTGTAAAACGTGACACCCGCCCCACAGATGGTTCGGGTTTGGGTTTTGTGGAGAGTGAAATGGCACAGAGGCACTGGTTCAGGCTTTCGAGGCTGGTACCTGGTTTTATACCTTCACATTCTTATTTGACCCTGCTGCCAAAGCTGGGGGCCAATTTGCAGATGTGTCGCACGGCCACAGCTCCAGCTGAAACTAATGGAAACTGTTTGTGCTGGTTTAATTCCTGAAAATCAGGCCCTAGACATCCCAGGCTGGTCACCCAAACACTGGGACGACTAAAGCAGTGGCCACTGTGTCATTACATTTATTAGTGCCGTTGTGACCATTAGCCATTCTTTAAAGCGTCCTGGAATCCGATGCTGTGATGCAGCTCTCGAACGATCATTATGCAGGTATCTGTTCATATTCACAAGGGTGGATGAAAGGTGACACACAATAATAATGAGTAAATTCTTAGTCCTGAACATCTTCAAAGTGCTCTATGCATTTGGTTAATATACGCTCCTACACCACACGCGTCACCATGGTATCTGAGTAATATGAAGAGTAATTAACTCCTTACAACTCCCCTGGAAAACAGCCCCGTATTATTATCCACATTTTTACAAGTGGGGAAATGGGGGCACCAAGAGCTTGGGTGATTTCCTCTAAACCACAGTGTGAGTCACGGGCAGAGTTTGTGGCTCTGCAGGACACTGCAGAGCCGGGGTGATGGCTGGAGGGACACCTGCCAGCACTGGGAGGGGAGAGGGTGCTCCGTGTTTGGGCAGCACGATGTTTCCTTGTCTTGTACCGGGTGGATTCCCGGGGCAGTGGAGCTGAAGCCAAGCTGTGCTGTGCAGATCTGGAGCCGGAGCAGGTTGAGTGTCATTAAACAGAGTGAAAAAGCAGCTTCTGCTCCCCAAAATCTGTCCGCACAGAACAGAGGTTTCAATCTGACATGCAGGAGCAGCGACAGTCAGTCTAGGGACAGGGATGAGCAAACTGTCCTGTTCGAAAAAGGGTCAGGGCAGTGGTCAAAATGTTCTCAAATGAGGGCTGGGAAAGTCAAGTTGTAGTGAAATACTTCCAGCATTTTTTTTTTTACTGGGGCTGACTTATGCCCATGCTGAATGTTTGGGGGTTTTCCCAGGAGGCCCCTGGCCACCCTGCCAAGCATCCTGTCCCCCATGCATCACAGCGTGGTGCTGCTTTCACTGCACTTTCTATTTCTTCCTCCCCCTGACCGGGAGAGTCCGGTCCTCACAGCTCGGGCGCTTCCTGCATTGCTCTCAGGTGACTCCTGGTCATGGAGCGGCTCCTGCCGCCCCTGGTGTGGGCAGCCCAGGCAGGTCCCGCGGCCAGGCAGGGAGGTCAGCGGGGCAGGGAACAGAGGGAGCTGTCGGAGACTTTGTGCCACTGACTGCTCTCTCTGTGTCCTGCTCCCCATGCCACCAGTGTCCCTGCGGAGAACCCGGTAGCATCCCTCATTATTGGCCAGGAAGATTTCCAGCGCATTAAAGAAGCAGCTCGAGTCCTGACCAAGGAGGAGCGTGAGGCCAAGCTGGCAGCCCTCAAAGCAGAGAAGGAAGCCGTTCTTGTAGGGATTTCCCCTCCTACCCCTTCTTTCCCTGCCTGGTGACAGGTCTGGGGCTGTGGGTGGGACTTGATGTGCCCAGGTAGAGCCAACCTTGTGGGTCAGATCATTCCAGCTGGGCTGTCCCCAGAAGCTCTCCTTCACCCCTCTTTCACCCATGTTTTGGTGAGCACATCGCTGCCGGGGCAACATGCAGGGGAGGCAGCATGGCTGTGTGTCTCGGGTCTCCTCTAATCCCCAGGCCAGGAAGGGCTGTGCAGCATCCCTGGGTTTGCCTGGTCCATGGGTGGGGAAGGAATCCCCCGCTGGTTGCATCCAGCAATTCCACACTGGTCACTTCCTAAGCCCACTGTGACCCCCGAGGCCATGCTGAAGCCTCTGTGCTGCATTTCTGCCACCCTGCAAAGGGAGTGGGGTGTCTCCTTGAGAGGGGTGTGGGAAGGGGCTACCTGGTCCCTGTGTCATGGCTGGAGGAGCCTGAGCTGCCCCTCGGCTCCATGCTGGGGACCCAGTGCAGAGGAGCGTGCCCCTCGTGAGCCAGGCTGCTCCATAGCACCCTTGGGTAGGCTCAGCCTTGTGGGGCTGCCCCGGGAGGGCACCTGTTTTTCGGCAGCCGTGCCTGTACCCCCCCCAGGAGGCGGTGAGTGAGCGCAAGAGCGTGGCGAAGCAAAGGGCCGTCCTGCAGCAGCAGACAGGGAAGCTGAGTGAGCTGGAGGAGGCAGCGCGGGAGCGGGCCCAGAACCTGCTGCGGCGGGCAAGCAGGATGCGCATGGAGCAGGAAGATGAGATCAAGGAGTTCAGCGAGGTAGGGACGAGGGGTCCCTTGCGTCACCCGGTACCACAGCACTTTCTGCAGATGTTAAGACCAGCCTGAGCTGCCTGCTTGAACAGGCTGCTGAGAGCCCCCGTGAGCTTCGCCTATCCCCTGCTCTACTTCTTGTTGCTACCCAGGGTCTTCCTCTCCTTCCCTTTTCCCCCTTCTCATCTGTGTCTGTCCTTGCTGCTGCTACCAAGTCTGGTCGGAGACCAGGAAGACCTGTTGTCCCCACAGCTGATCCTTGGTGCCAAGTGCCACATGATCCGTGACATGCAGATCCTTGAGAAGCAGCTCATTGCAAAAGAGCTGGAGGAAGAAGAAAAGCGCCTGGCCATGATGATGGAGGTGGAGAGGAAAAAGGCCAGCGAGATGCAGGAGGAGCTGGAGTGCAGGAGGAAGCAGGAGCTGATCAGGTTTGCAAAAGGGTCCCTCTTCCCTACGGAAGCATCCATCCTCTTCCCAGGCCTCGTGCCGGAGCTGCGGTAACCTCTGGCTGCTGGCTTCGCACCGCAGCATCCCTTCCAGTCACAGTGGCTGGACCGGGCAGCATGAGACAGCAGACATTCCACCTGGTGTCCGTGCCAGCATTTCTGCTTCTGGGAGTAGGACAGAGCAATAGGGAACACTTCCTTTCTTTTCTTTCCAGAGGGAGGCAGGAGCTTGTGAAGCAGATAGAGCAGAACGCGGAGGAGCGGGCTATAAGAGCCGAGCAGCGGGACCAGGAGGCTCAGGAGATGCTGGAGTACCTGGAGCAGCTGAAGATGGAGGACCTGAAGGTGTGACCGGTGACCTGCCAGGGAGCAGGGGGGCTGGAGTTAGATTTTCACCTTGTTGGAAGGGTGACCCAGAGCTGGGTAAGTCAGACTTGGTGTGTGGAGACAGCAGCCAGCAGAATTGAAGCTCTAGTCTCTTGGGGAAGTTGAGGCATCCTCAGAAAGTGACCTGGGCCACTGAGCCCTCCCTCGCCCCGAGTGTGCTGCTGGGCCCTCAGGAAGGCACATGGGGAGGAGCGGAGGCAGCGCTTTGTGCCGCGGCACTTGCCCTCTCACCTTGGACCCTCTGCACTGTTTTCAGGACTTGGAGCGGAGAAAGGAGCAACAGAAGAAAATCCAGGCCGAGATTAAACGCATCAATGATGAGAACCAGAGGCGCAAGGAGGAGCAGCGGGAGCAGGAGAGGATGGCAGATGAGCGGGTGCTCGAGTACCAGAGGCAGAAAATGGTAACAGGACTAAGCGTGTGTGGCACTGGCATAGGTTCAGCAGGCAGCAGCGGTGCTGCAGGGAGCTGCCACAAGGCTCTGTCCCACGCAGGAGCGTGAGGCCGAGTTCGAAGCTGAGCAGGAGAGAATCCGTTGGGAGAAGGAGAAGGAGACAGCACGCTTGAGGGCCATGCAAGAGAGGGCCCAGGACCACCAGGCAGAGAAGGTGAGCGACACTTGCTGACATGTGATGTGCTCCCATGCTGGCTCCCTCACCACCTTCCTCGTCATCACCCTGGCAAAGTGGAAGCTCCCCTGGATGTGGTGGGTCTACTGCAGCATTGCAGGTCTGGACCAGCACCTGGAGCCAGGTGATGTCCTGGAGCGGTGCTGGCCATGGCGCTGGCAAAGAGGCAAAACCACGGTCAAGTGCTTTCATACCTCCCCTCCCGAGGGAAGCCTTCCATGGCCTCTCCAGCATCACCAGTGTGCCCCTTCGGCAGGACGCACTGAGGGCCAAGCGCAGCCAAGAGGCTGCCGAGCGAGAGTGGCGGCGCATGGAGAAGGAGGCGGCGCAGAGGAAGGCTGAGATGGAGCAGATGCTGAAGCGGAGCCGTCTGGAGCAGATCGCCCAGCGGGAGCACAGCATGGCCATGCAGGTGCAGCAGGACCGCCACGAGTTCGAGAGGATCCTCAGGTGAGAGGGACGGTGCCAGGAGCTTACTGGTGAGGTGGCCAGCCCTGCTGTGCAAAACAGGGCCGAGGGATGGGTGACACAGTGGCAGGGAGGCTGCCGTGGGAGCTCCCAGAGACAAGTCAGCACTGCTGGTGGCTCTGGTGCTGGCCAAGGCCCTGCAGGCAGGTTATCAGCATGTGCAGGGGCTGGAGCGGGGCCTGCCATCTGCCCCGAGCTCTCCCGCAGAGCCCAGCAGGAGCAGACAGAGAAGGAGAAGGCGGAGGAAGCACGGAGGGCAGGTCTGCAGCTCGCCCATGCTAACGACGTCCGGCGCCAGATGCGGGAGCGTCAGCAGCAGCTGGTGCAGGAGCGGGTGGCTGCCTTCGAGGAGTGCCAGCGGCTGGAGGAGGAGGCCCGCCGGCGCAGCCAGCGCATCGCCCAGCTCAAACAGCAGAAGATGCAGGAGCTCAGGTGATCTGCTGCCAGTGGCTGCTTACTTCCATGGCTCCCTGCATGTCCCTAAGTCCTTCCTGGCTTCCCACCATCTCCTGACCCACCTCATGGGTTCCTTTGCATCCTCATCAAACAGGATCCACTCCAGGGCCGTGCTCTTAAAGCTCGACTCCAGTGTAGCACAGGGTGCCTGATGATTTCTTTCCTCTGCAGAGCCTCCGGCATCCCCGAGAAGTACTGTGCCCAGGTGGAGCGGAGGGCCCTGAGCCGAGCAAGCGCAGCCCCTGGCGAGGCTCAGCCCCATGAGGAGCAGAGCTCCAGTTCCCCAACGACTTAGGGGTTTCCATTTTCTTAGGCTGAGTTTTCTATGAACAGAGATGTTTATGGAGCAGATGGTGTCTTTCATCCTTCTCTCACTTTGGGTTTGCGGGCCAGGAGTTGCCCTTGGGGCTGGAGTAGCCCAAAGGCTCATTGTCCAACCTGCCCCACGCACGGGACAGAGGTCACCCCTTGCCCTCTGGGAGAGAGATGTTGGAGGTGACCCGTGTCCTCAGAGGGGCCAGGTAGGGTCTCCATCAGCCAGACGGGCTCTCCTCCATGCACACAGCCCTGACAGTGCCACCTTCTCACTGAGGTGTCACCTCCAGGCCCTGCAGCAGTGGCCTTCTTCAGGGGCAAAGCAAAGAGACTGGAGCATGATGCAAACATTTAAAATCCATTTGGATAGGGACTGGCAGCTTCAGAGGGCCAGGATCCCGTAGGAGTGGCTCTGATTAATTGTCAGAGCAGCTGAAAAATAAGGAGAGCCAGCAAAGGCGAGACTGCCCAGGGCAGGGTGACGGCTCGGAGGACTCTGCTGTGAGCCCTGAGCCTCCTCCAGGCTGGGTACATAGGGAGGATGAAATGCTGTAGCTTCTTGTTATCTCTTCCCTGTCTTCGCTCCAGCTGCTGTGTCTCCATGTCATGACAGAGCCAGGCACTGCAGCGCTGCGCCATCCCTCTTGGGGCAGGGGCTGAAAGGCATCGCTGGTGCTGCCGGGCATCTGCCACCCACCCTCAAGCAAGTCCCTCGCAACCACAGAGGTCTCCGGACCCCCAGGGGCCTCAGCACTTGTGGCCAGCCCAGACAGCATCTGCGGTGCTCTGCGCCAGGCTCCATCCCCAGTCCCCGCCGGCTGTGTCACTCTCGGTCACCACCTCAGCCAGGCAGTCACAGCCTTGTTCTAGGCCAGGCTCAGCCCGGAGGGTTTCAAAGCCACCGTGCTGGCCGTGCCGAGGGGGCTATGACCACCAGCGAGTGGCCAGCCAGGGTGGAGTGGCTTCCCCACCCTTCCTGCGTGAGCAGGGCTCCCTGTGCCGAGGAATGCAGGAGTCACCGGCCGGGGAGCCAGCACCGTGCCGGCAAGGAGCCCCGAGCCCTGGTGAGCCACGGCTCCGTCACAGCGGGAATGGCCCCCGCCACGCGGGAACGGCCCCGGCAGGCGGCACCCCTCGCCGCGTCGGTGCTGCCCCAGGGCCAGGCTGCTCACAGGAGCCCCGAAATCACAGACGCGGCGAAGCACGTGCCGGGCTCGGCCCCAATTTCCAGCACGGGGCTGGTAAGGGTTAACTGGCAGCGGTGAGCTCAGCTCCGGGCCAGTAAATGGAGCAGCTCTTGGCCCCGGGGAGTGTTTGGGACCAGCTGGGCGGTGCTGCTGAGCCGGCTGGGGCAGTCGTGGTCTGGAAAGCACCAGCATGGCCGAGCTGTGCCGCGGGGCACTGCATGGGTGAGGGCCTGACCCGGCCCACAGCACCAGAGCAGCCCAGTGTGGGGGCTCAGCCAGCTCAGCCCCTCCAAGGGACGCAGGCACAGAGAGTGTCCATGGCTGGGGCGTGGCCCCCAACACCTGCTGCAAAGCATCCCTGTCCCTGCTCCTCTGTCCCGCTGCCCAGCATCCCTGTCCCCAAATCTTCCATCTACTGTAGAGCATCCCTGTCCCCAAAGCTTCCATCCCACTGTCAAACATCCCTGCTCCTCTGTCTCCCACTGCCCAGCATCCCTGTCCCCAAATCTTCTGCAGAGCATCCCCATCCTCAACTCCTCCATGCTTTGCAGAGCATCTCTCTGCCCCCCCCCAGCTCCCACCCTCAGATCCCAGCAAGTTTCAGCCCCTCTCTTCCTCCGCTCTGGCTGTTCCAACCACATTGTACATCCTCTCTGCTGTGCTGAGCGTGGCCCAGGGTGTGCTGCCCTGGCTGCTGCGATGCCACCATGTCCCCGTACAGTGAGCCATGGCCTGGAGCACCAGCCAGACCTCCACGCTGTGTTTCAGCAGTGCCACCAGCATGGGCTTGGTGGGTGCCACGGTCCTCACACAGCTGTGGCATCCCCGTACCCGCTCACTGAGGGGGCAGGACCGGAGGAGGGATTTGCCGAAGCTTAAGCCCATGGTCAAACCACACCTTTAAGCTCTTCCAATTGCCCTGAGTCCTGCCCCAAGACCAAAATCGTTTTGGGACCTGCATGGGGCCAAGCTGGCACTTCCATGCAGCTGCAGTGCTTGGTCACGCTTGGGCTGCTCCCGCAGGGTCCCAGGCAGCCTTTTCCCACCAGCCACACTCATGCTGCCAGTGCCCACACCAGGGTACCAGCCACCATGGGGTCCACAGTCCCCCTGATCCCCACTCTGCTGCTCTGGATGCCCCGGGGCATGATGGTGCCCCTGCCCGCACTGTCTGCAGTGGTCCCTGGCCCAGGTCTGGCTGAATGGGGGCCCATAGCATGGTGATGCTTAATTACCAGGTAGGGAGTGGAGCAGGGCGGCAGCGCTCACGCACAGCTTGGAGCCACTCAGTCATCCCAAAGGCATCCGCCCCACAGGGAGGAGCACCCTGGCCCAGCATGTAAAAGCAGCCCCGCACAGCCGGCTGCCTTGTCGCCTCAGAGCCTCCTCTGCTCCCGCTCCTCCTCACCACCCGGCACGGCTGCAGCGTCATGGCAGGGCACGGCGCCAGCCTGCTCCTGCTCCTGGGTCTCATGCCAGGTAGGCACTGATGGATTTCCTGCACTTGGACCTGCTCCTGCAGTGATGCCACCAAGGATGGAGGGGGTCTCTGCCCAGCCACAGGGCACCCCAGGGTGCTGGATGCACTCCATGGTCAGCAGAGCACCTGCAGCTGGGGTTGGTCCTGCCCCAGCACCCAACTGTGCTGGCCAGAGCTGGGAAGGTGGCACTGAGCCCACCATGTCCCTTTGTCCCTGATGCAGCTTCATGGGACCCAGCAGGTGCCAGCCCTGATGGGTGCTCAAGCCCACTGGGACACCCAGCCCCTGCGGGTGCCTGACCCTGGCATATGGGTCCCTCCCCATCACTGCTTTCTGCGCGTCAAGTGCTGCAGGATCGGGGTCAGGGTGCATTGGGGCACAGGTTTGGAGTGTTCCTGTGCTCCCCAGCTGGTACGATGCATGACATTCTCTCCCCAGCTCTCCTCCTGGCCGTCAGGATCAACAGCAAGGGCCGGGAGGTGCTGTACCTGGCCAAAGGTGACTCGGTGAAGCTGGGCTGCCCCTATGTCCTTGAGCCCGAAGACAACGGTCCCCAGGGCGTGGGCATCGAGTGGATCCAGATCACGCCCGAGCGGACTGGCCCAGAGAATGTGGTGAGTGTCACTCGTCCCGGCAGCTGCCATCCCACCATGCAGGCAGGGCAGGCAGGGCAGGCAGGGCTGGGATGGATGAGATGGAGCCCAGATGAGCAGGCAGAGCCAGGCAGGACAGGCAAGGTCTGGCAGGGCAGGGGAAGGTCCAGGTAGGGTAGGCAGAGCCAGGCAGGATCTGGGAATGTTGGGCTGGGAAGGACAATGCAGGGTCTGGCAGGGCAGGGAAGGAACAGGCAGGGCAGGCAAGGACAGGCAGAGGCAGGCAGGCACTGGGCAGTGCATTCCCCTCCCCAGCTGGCAGCCCCAGGTCCCCCCGCCTGGACCAGCCCTGGCCCAATCTCCCTGCTTGATTCCCCCAGTTCCTGTCCTACCATGACCACCACGTCAACTACGGCAGTGGCTCAGGGCTGCAGGACCGAGTGGCCTTCGTGCAGAACGACCCCAGCCAGTACGACGCCTCCATCCGCCTGGCCGACCTGCAAGTCTCCGACACTGGCACCTACCAGTGCCGGGTGAAGAAAAACACTGTGGCCGTGCATGAGGTCATTGTCACTGTGCAAGGTGAGCCCCAACCTCCCATGTCCCCTTCCTGGGCACCCCAGCTGGTCCCCGGTTGCTCTGGCAGTGACAGTGTCCCTCTCCCCGCAGAGAAGCCAGTCACCCCGCAGTGCTGGACCGAGGGGGAGCTGATAGAGGGGAGCAGCATCCTGCTGCGGTGCTACAGCCGGGGAGGCACCTCCCCGCTTGCCTACCAGTGGGCCAAGCTGGCTGATGGCTACGGCGGGGGACGCCTGCCCTCCGGCACCATCCAAGGTGGGTGCTGGCAGGGCTGCGCCCATCCGGGGAGAAGGGGATACCTGGGTGCAGGGGATGCTCAGGGGTGGGGTGTTCCTGTCTGTGAGTGTGCGTGTTGGTGTGTGCCCATGGCTGTGTGCACCCAGGTACGTGGGTGTCTGTGTGCACCTGTGTTCATGGGTGTCCATGTCTGTATGTGCCTGTGTCCCTGTGCACCCATGTCCCTGTGCACCCATGTCCAAGAGTGTGGGTGCTGGCAGGGGTGTGGTGGTGGGGCTGATGGGGCCGTCTCTCCCCACTGCAGGACGTGCTCCTGGCGACCTGTTAATCCGTAGCCTGTCGGAGGTGCACGCTGGTGTCTACCAGTGCCGTGTCACCAACCGTGTGGGCTACTCCGTGTGCCAGATCAACCTCAACCCCACACCAAGTAAGTGCCACCACGGGGGTGACAGCACGAGCAAGGTGCTGCCAGGGGCTGTCTCTGCATGTCAGGATGCCACCGGGGGCATGGTGACCAGTGGGCAGCCGGCGGGGAGGCCGGCGGTGACAGGCTGTGCTCCTGCGGCAGGAGGAAGGCAAGCGGGCATCATCGTGGGCTCCATCCTGGGCTCTCTCCTGCTCCTCAGCCTGCTTGGGCTCCTCATCTGGGCGCTGATCTGCCGCTACCGCCGGAAGGAGTGCCAGCGGACCTGCAGTGACTGCAGGTGAGGGACACAGGGGCATGGGATGGGCACAGGGCCAACGGGCACCAGTGGGTGCCACTGGGCACTGACGGGCATTACTGGGGACCGATGGGCACCACAGGGTACCACTGGGACCGATGGATGCGCAGCTGGGTGCCACTAGGCACTGACAGCCACTGTGGATCACCTATGGGTACCACCTAATAATGATGGGGACAGATGGGCACTGACAGGCACCAATGGGTGCTGATAGGCACCGCTGGGAACTGCCAGGTGCCAGCAGACCCTGGTGAGCACTGGCGGGTGCCACCAGGCACCGATGGGCACTGATGGGGGCTGATAAGGGGCACCAGGCACTGTTTGACACTGATGGAAACTAGCAGGGTGCCAGTAGGTGCCACTAGGCACTGCCAGACACCACTGAGCATCTGTGGGCACCAAGGGGTGCCACCGGGCACCAAGGGGTGCTGATGGGTGCCACCGGGCACTGCCGAGCACTGACGGGTGCCGCTGGGGCTCCCCTCTGCCTGCAGGAGCAGCACAGGCGGCACCATGACCCGCACCTGCAACGTCTGCGCCCACCACAGCTACTCACCCCACGGCATCAGCTACATGCAATGCCAGCACAGCGATGGCGACGAGCGGGCGGCCGCCCTCATGTGCAACGAGGGCATCCGGCACCAAGTCGCCTGCCCAGCGCTGTAACCCCCCGCCTGCCCTACACCTGCCCCCGATTCGGCTCTACGGGGGGAGCAACCGCAAGCCCAGAGCTGGCGGCACTGCCGGGATCCGGCACCAAGTGGTGCAGGGCTGCGCTGCCAGGGCTTGCCGTGCAAACTGAAGTCAGGAATCCAGCTCCCTCCTCCCCCCGAAACAGCCCTGGCTTCCAGCAAACCTTGTTTGGGTTCATCAATCTGTTTTGTTGGTTTTCTTTTTTTTGGCCCCTTTTTTGTATGTCCCCCCCAGCCACAGCCCAGCTCTCGGGGCGGCTCCCGGCCCCGCTCCCGAAGGCATCCCTTGCTAGTGCAGCAATATTTATTTCTCTCTGGCCCATCCCCTCAGTGTCGAGCAGGGATGCGGCAGCCCTGAATCGCCCAAACCGGCTGCCCAGCAGCCACCCGCCTCCGGCCCGGCGCCACCAGCGCCCCCGCATTTGCTTTAGCAATTGGGTGTTATTCGAGATGAGACGCCATTGGCACCAGGATTTGCAGTTTGGAGCAAGAAAAAAATGAAAATAAATAAATTAAAGTGAATTCAGTGCTGTCCTGTCATGTCCCGCCTCTCCCTGGCTGGGCAGCCCGGGGCAGAGGCGGCTGCCGGCCCCAGCACCACATTCAGGAAGGTCCCAGGGAGTCAGCAGCACCGATTCACCAGAGCGGTGGAGGGAAGCTTGTGCTGGGGTGGGTCCGTGATGCCATGGTGACGGCAGAGCACCCAGCACGCTCCTGGCAGCGTCTGTCTTGGCATTGCCGTGCGGACGCTGCTGACACAACCCTGCAGCACCCATGGGTGCTTTCTGGGGCTGCTGCCAGGGCATGCTGCCACACAGCCGTGGGTGCCCCATGCCAGCTGGGCCACTGGGGAAGCCAGGATGTGTTGGGGAGCCATCGCCTGGGGGCTGCTGTGAGGTCTGGCAGGGGATGGGGGACAACAGCCACCACAGCCCCCGAGCACCCGCAGCGGGTGGGAGGGAGACCCTCAAACAGGGAGCGAGAGCAGCCCCAAATGGCAAATGTGCCCAGCCCCAGGATGCCCTAACCCTAATCTTAATCCTATCCCTAATGCAATGCTGCCCATAACCCTAAACTTAACCCCCAGCCTGACTCTTGCCCTAAGGCTCACCCTAACAATAACCTCTACCCTACCCCTAATACTAGCCCTAACCTTAACCCCGACCCTAACCTGGACCCTAGCACTAACCCCAAGCCTCCTGTCAGTCCTAACCCTGATGTTAACCCAAACCCAGGTGCTCACCCCAATGCTAATGCTAATCCAGTCCCTAATGCTAAGCCTAACGCTACCCTAACCCCACAGTGACCCCAGGGCTGCAGGTGAGTGGGGGTCCCACAGGCCAGGGGCAAACCCGGCCCCAAAGGCTCAGCCCCGCCCCAACCCTCCTGCCCCGCAGATACCCCTCGTCCCCACCATGGCCTTAACTCCTGACCCTGACCCTAAGCCCGACCTCAGTCCTAACTCAGCCAGAGCCTGGCCACTAATCCTGACCCCAGCCTTAACTCTGGCCCTGACCCTGGCCCTGGCCCTGACCCTGACCCTGAGCCTGGCCCTGACCCTGGCCCTGACCCTGGCCCTGACCCTGGCCCTGGCCCTGACCCTGACCCTGACCCTGACCCTGACCCTGACCCTGACCCTGACCCTGACCCTGACCCTGACCCTGACCCTGACCCTGACCCTGAGCCTGGCCCTGGCCCTGACCCTGACCCTGAGCCTGGCCCTGAGCCTGGCCCTGAGCCTGGCCCTGGCCCTGACCCTGGCCCTGGCCCTGACCCTGGCCCTGACCCGCCCCGGGTCCGTGTGTGTCCCGTTCCGCCCCCCCCCCCCCCCCCCCCCCCCCCCCCCCCCCCCCGCGAGCACCGAACCCGGCACCCGCCGCACCGCGCTGAACAGCTGGCGCTGACGTCAGAGGCCACGCCCCCGGCCACGCCCCGTCCCGCCGGCAGCGCCCGTGGCGGCCGCCAGGGGGAGCGCACGGCGCGAGGACACGCGGGGCGGTTGCCAGGAGACGGCGCGCGCGGCTCATGGCGGCCCGCTACGGCGCGGGGCAGGTGGGGGCGCGGGGGGGCGGGGCTGGGGCCAGGGCCGGTCCCGGGTCTCATGGGCCCCGCTCTCCCGGCAGTACGAGGACGCCTTCAGCCCTCACCGCCTGCAGAACTGGAGCGTGCCCCGGACCGGCCGGCAGGTACTCCCGGACCGGTCCCCTCCGGCATCCCCCCAGCCCCGGCCGGGACCCCCGAGACCCCCCAGAACCCTGTCACCCCCTGGTCTGGACCCCCCAGCCCCGGTCCGGCCAACCGCGGGACCCCCAGGACCCCTCCAGCCCTGGCCCGGACCCCGCTGGGATCCCCCAGCCCTAGCAGGAGCCCTGGGACCCCCTGGGACGCCCCTCAGCCCCAGCCTGGAACTCCAGGGCATCATAGCCCCGGCCCAGATGCCCTCAGGGCCTCCCGGGACCCCCATAACCCCATCCTGGACCCCTTGGGACCCCCTGGGACTCACACTGCCCTGGCCCAAATTCCCCTGGCGCCCCCCAGGACCAACCTGGCCCTGACCCCCAGGGACCCCCATCAGCCCCGGCCTGGACCCCCCTGGGATCCCCCAGGCCAAGCCCGGAGCCCCAGGACCCCCTGGGACCCCTCTCAGCCCCAGCCTGGACTGCCAGGACCCACTGAGACCTCCCTCAACCCCGGCTTGGACCCCTGGAACCCCTCAGGGACACCCCCCCCAGCCTCAGCCTGGACTCCCACCACCCCTGCTCCCCCAGCGCCCCTCGCTGCTGGAGGGCTCCACGCCGATCATCGCCAATGACCGTGGGCACCTGCTCCCTGCTGTGCCCCGCTCCCAGGTGAGCCAGACCCATGGGCACTCGTGGGGAGGCAGAGGTGGCGGCTCCTGCCCCTCAGCCATCACTGGGGCTCCCCTGCTCACCCTCTTCCTCCCAGGCCTCCCCATGGGGCAGCTTTGTGGGGACCTGGGAGATGCCGCCGAGGATTCCCCCGGCCAGGCTGGACCTGACCTCCCGTTCGGCCGCCGCCGCTGCACGGCTCACTGACTGGATCCGCCAACCCACCGCCCTGACCCGCGCCAGCAACGGCCTCCGGACACAGATCACTGGGAAGGTAGGTGCCCCTCTCCAGGGATGGCACCCATGGGGGCTCCAGCATGGACCCACTGACATGGCCCATCTCCCAGGGCAGATTCATGAGCTGGCACAAATCACGGTGGCTCGCCCAACGTGCAAAGGCTGTGAGAGGGTTTCCAGGGCTGGGGCCAGGCCACAAGCAGATTTCAGGGGTGTTTCATACAATGAGGCAGCGTCCAGCATTTGGGCCACCATCTCCCCCTGCTCTTGGGATGGGGCTCCCTCCGCTTCACCCCAAATCCAGGCTCGTCTCCCTGCTGCTGGGGCCGCTGCAGCAGCTGCTGCGCCGGCAGGAGGAGCTCATAAGCCGTTGCTCTGCTCTTGGAGAAAAGCATCCGAGAATAGGGGCTGCCCTGACACAGAGGGGTTCCTGGAGCCCCCAGCACCCTTTTTCCACTCCCTGCTTCTCCCGCAATAGAGCAGCCCCTGCCCCAAGTGCTGCGGTGAGCCCAGCACAGAGCCCGGCCCTGCAGCGAACCCCTCCATGGCAGCAAGGGCTGGCCCAGATCCACCTGCCCCAGCATTTCTGTCCAGTCCATCCGCCCCCCCCGCCTTCTTCCGCTGTTCCCATTTTTGCACCATGTGCATAGCACACATCTCCCTCGCACAGCCCCAGGAGCCTCGGTCAGATGTGCAAACCACCAAGGAGCCCTCCCAAAGGAGCAGTCAGGCATCCAGCGAGGGGATCCAGCCTGCCGGGGCCTCTCCCAGGGCACCGCTGGAGGAGCCGCCTGGCCCCGGAGCAGGAGCCATGGTACTGCTCCCCTGCAAGCCCAGCTGCACGGAGGTCCGGCTGAAGGCAGGCACAGCCCTGGAGCCCCCAGCTGCGAGCCAGCCTTGCTCCCGGCAGGACAAGCATGGGGGACAAACCCCACGCTCCCAGCAGTCTGCTGTGACAGACCTCCGACACGGGGACACTGGCTCGCCCAACATCCCAGCCTCCATCCACCCCACTCCGAGGGAGACCAGCCCTCGGACGGCCACCTCGCTGCAGGTCTCCGCTCCCAGCCGAGGGGGTTCCGCAGAGGCTGAGCCCCGTGGGGGGCAGAGCCCCCAGGCTCAAGGCTTCACCTTCTGTGGGATGGAGGATGGAGGAAGTGCCACAGGCGTGACAGCCAGGCAGCTCTGAGCTGGCACTGCTCTCCTCCCTTCCCCTTGCCGGCTCTCCCAGCCCCTCCTGCAAACCATCCACCCCTTGGGACATGCAGACAAACAGAAACTGCCTTCCTACCCCCCAAAAACACATCAAAGACGCCTGAGCAAGGCCAACAGCGGGACAGCACCACACAGCCCGCACTTGTGTTTTGATGGCAATTGGAAAAATACAGGTTTAAAAAAAAATAAAAGTCCCTGTGTTTGGTTTCAGTAGCTCAGGGCAGAGCCCCAGACAGGTCTGAGTTGCGCGAGTCTGCGTGGTGCGTCGGAGTCGGACGCGGTGCTCCCTCTGGTCTGTATCTCAGCTCATCCCATTTAATGGCGGTTCATGCTGGAAACATGGGACCAGCCACAGGCCTGGAGCCGCTCACAGCTCACGCAGCCTCTCCCTGCTCCAAGCAGCAGAAACCCTGCCGCTGCAGGTTGGTTTCATCCAGTCCCCGACCGGTCTCTTGCGGAGGGTGAGGGGCTGGGCTGGCTTCGTTTCCCGTCTGCCCCAGCCCCTGCTTGCAGAAGGGAAATAAAGCCTGTGAAGCGCAGCTGAGACACACAGCGAAGTCTAACTTCATTAGCAGCTGGCACGCACCACAGAATAGCTCATTAGCAAGCAGAAGTGGGTTCCAAATAAAAGCCATTTCAGCAACTGCAGGATGTAATTGATTTAAAGCTAAAATACATTTATTTTCACCCAGGAGAACTTCTCTCCTGCTGGGGCACGCAGCTACACCGAATGGGATTCGGCAGTAAGTCTTCTCCCTCTGCCATGATGACAACAGACGGTTTTTCCTCCTTCGTGATTTCTCATCTCCACATCCCCTTGGGGCTGTGACACCTCCTGCTAATTAAAGGAGTGGCAGATTTGTTAGGTCCGGCAGAGGAGCTGGACGAGTGTGAGGGACGGGGCTCAGATCGGTGGCGGATGTAAGAGCGGTCACATGGAAAATAAGCCTGGCCGGCGCAAGGGATCTTGGAGAGCGTTACTGGACCGCTTTCCCTCCTGCCACTTCAGGTCTCCATCGCAAACCCGATGAGGAGAGCAGATGTTCCCCATAAAGCCGACATTTTGCCGGCTGATGAGGCAAACGGGAAGGAGGATCCTTCCTGGAGGAGCCAAGACCCTCACTGGGACAGGAGAGCTCCTGACAGGGAGCATCCTCTTTGCAAAGCTTTGCTCCTGGTGGCAAAGGTTAAAAATTGGCCAGTTTGAACAAAAATCTCCCTGACCTCGCGTAGGCATTTGTACCAGCGCAACAACTGCGGTCCAGGTAGGAAATTCCTTTCAGCCAGGCTGGCAACGTTTCACAGTCAAGTCAACCTGCCAGTGCCAAAGGTCAGGCAATACACCTGCCTCCAAAGGCTGCAAACAGTTTGTTTTTCCATCGCTCGGCTCCTCTGGAAGCGGTGATTCCTGGAATCCCAAGGCAAAAGACCCCTTCCCCGCCAACTTCGCCTCAGTGAAGTGTCAAGCACAGACAACAAACTCAGCGGCTCAGCGTGAAGGATCAAGGCTGCTTTATTGCAAAGGTGGACGAGCGACAAGTGCTGAAACGAGAGCTGGTGGCAACACATGACCGGAAAACCATGTCCCTTCCATTGTGCCAGACAGAGTAACTTCCTAACGGGAAAATCGGACGTTTTCTCCAGCAGGGGCTGCAGGACACCAAAGCTGGGTGAATTGTGACATTTTTGAGGATAAGGAGTCAGGACTGAACCTCTGCAGGTCTAAGCACCCCATCCCAGCTGGCTGGCGCTGCCAGGCTCAGAAAGCACAGGGTCCCGGTGCACCCCAATCACCCATTCCCCTCACGGGTGCCGGCGTTGGCAGCTCCGCCTGCTCTCCCTGCCCTGGCACGGGCTGCCTCAATGGAGATGCTTGTCCTGTGCCGGGCCTACACACGCACTACCAGCCGTCCTTGAGCCCACTCGGACCTGCAGGGACACAGATTCAGCATTGTCTCAAACTTGGGGACAGAGCAGAGAAAAGAAATGCCCTGGAGTTTGCCTGGAAGAAGCTAGGCAGCTCTCTGCGAGCAATTGAACGTGCTGGGATCAGCTGTTAATCTGTGCCCAGCTTTCTGTGGCTGCTTGGGCGTGTGGCACAGCAGGAGACAGCCTGGGCTGTCCTCCCACCTGCTAAGAGAGGGTTAGCATATCACCCAGGCTAATGAAAAGCAACTTGGATCATCCACGAGATTCGCGAGGAGGGGAAACGCCACCTTCCCCAAAGATTTATAATTACTCGGGAGCCTATCCTCCCGCCTCCCTCTCCACACACGTCTTGAGGTGGGCCAGGACGGAGCAAATCTTCCAAAAAAAAGGGAGGCCATCAACAGGGAGGCACCTTCACATCGCCGCGAGGCCAGCGGAGGAGAGCAGGGTCAAGATCAGGACCAGCACCCCAGACTGGTTGACCTGGGGGATCTTGAACCCCTTCCCCATGTCCCATGCCTGCAGGAGAGAAGAGACACAGCAGGGTTAATTCAACCAGGCTGGGATGGTCCCTGATGGCAGATGTGCCAGACGCAGGCAGAAAGGCACCTCTTTCTGATGAAAGCCTGCAAATCCACCCCAAAACCAGCCTTTGGACCATTGGGTACAGACCGGAGGGAGGGCTGAAGGTGTCCGTTGCTGCAGAGCAAGGGGCAGGGCTCTCCCTGGGTGCAGGCACACATGCACCGTGCCAGAGGAAGCTTATCCCTCACCAAGCCCCCCCATCTATCGGCAAAGCTGCCCATGAGCTCTCCCTAATCCCCAACAGCCGCAGCACGCCAGGTTCACTTCAAAAGCGGCAGCTGCTCTCCGCTTGCTTCTCTCCTGCTGACAGAAATAGGTTATAAAACACTGCACAAGCCACAGATCTGAGGCAGCGCCAACATCCCTGGGGGCAGAGCCGAGTGGTGGGGGTTTGCCGCAGCCCCCCGCACCTCCATGTACCTCCCTGGGGTATGGTGCAAGCCATGGAGGCCAGGCTGAACCCCAACGGCAGGGAGGGATGCTGGAACGGCACCCCGCAGCTGGGTGTCCTCAGTTTCCACGTGGGTTTGCACCTCTTGGCTGACTTTGGCCAAGGGAAAGCAGGGTGGCTGAGGGCAGCCTGAGGAGTGCACGCCCCCTCCCAGCCTGCAGCAAGCCCTTGGGGCTCAAAGCAGAGAAGCACCTGGGGCAGAGGCCCTAAACTGAACCTGCTCCCTGTTGACTCCCCCTCTGTCACTGATGGGCCGCACTGTCGAGCGCAGCCAGGGGCCAACACTGCTGGTTTCCTTCTCAATTTAATTAGCATCCTAATATATATGTCCAGTCAGAGACTTCAGCACGCATTCGACTCAGGATGCTCTGAACAAGCAGCTGGTTATGACTGCTCCATTTGCCCCACAGCATCTCCACGAGCGAGAGGGTCTGAGCCAGCTGCAGGCCCCGTGCTCCGAGACCTCATCTGATGCCGAGCACTTAAAAAGCAGATAACGAGCACTCGCAGCACCGTGGGCCCCAAGGACCTGCAGAGAGGGCTCCTCTCACAGCACACAGCTGTTGTTCACCTCAACAGCTCGGCCAGGCGCCTCTGGGCACTCTGACACCAGCACCTCGTAATGGCTGCTCTCAGGTACAAGATACAACATCCAACAGTGCTCATGTCCCGTGTTTCTGTGCTGGAAAAACTGGGAGCTGTCAGCACCCACAGCACGAGCCCATGTCTGCAGCGCAGCTCCGCACGTGATGCTCCTGCCTAGAGCAGAAGGATCGTGTCACGCTCCAGGCCAGCTGCCTTTGCAATTCGCTCCTGTAAAACCAAACTTACTTGGAGCTACAGAAAACACAAAATCCTCTACAAAAAGCAGCACGTCTTGTACTGTTCCCAACAAGAATCTCTCAGCTCTCCAGCTCCCCTCCTTCATCAAACACAGGAAGCTCAGCCGAACAGAGCTGCTTGTTCCACACTTCAGCCCAGGGCAAACATCACAGGTTACTTTCTGTGCAGGCAGCGCTGTCTTCAATCCTCTGTCACACATCCTCTGGGCTCATTAAACACAACAAAATGCTTGGAAGATCACAGCGCAATGGCTGCATGACGAGGGTGAGATAAAGAGCAACGAGTGGCACTTCTGCAGGGCTTGAGCCCGCGGCTCTGTGGACACATCCCCCAGCTGTAATGCTGCTCCTGCCACCCCTCGTCCGTCTCCTGCAGCCGAGGAGACACGGGGGGATGCTTCAGCCACCTGTGCTGCCTGGTGAAGTACCAACGTAGCGATGCTCTTTGCAAGTTAAACGTACCCAAAAATAGCACCAAGGTTCTGAAGCACTTGAGGTGACTAATTCCCATTTCCAAGGGCACTTTCCCAGATGCCGCACCCAGCACTCCTGCAGCTGACAGACATTTCCCTTCCCTCACACCCCTGGCCCCTCGTGGAAACTACTCACAAGGTGTCGGACTCCATTCCAGGTGTGGTAGGAGAAGGGGAAAGCCAGAGCAAATTTAGCAGAGTAGATGAGAGCAGGGCCAAGGCTGAGCGACTTCACCATGGCCAGGTAGTGGGGAAACTGTTCTGGGAGCAGCAGGGCAGCCAGACCAAAGAGGGAGACACCTGGAAAGACAAAGCCCACAGGTCAAGCCAGCAGAAGCGTTACCAACCCCTCACTGTCTGCCAAGAGAGCCAGGCCACCTCTACGTTTCTGGTTTGGTGACACAGCCTGAACCACCATCAGCTCATGGTAGCTTGCACAGGAAGGAGGAGGGAGAAGGGCTCTGCCCATCTGGTGGCAGTGCCAGCAGCACTGTGACAATGTGCCCTGGGGTGCTGAGGACTCAAACTGGGGCAGCAACGCCCTGCATCTGGGTCCTGCATTACTCATACAACACCCAGAGACCAAACTGGTGTGAGCTCACGCAACAGCAGCCAAACCAGCCCAAATTCAAGGTTAAAGGGACAATGAAGTTCAGAAATGTAAGGTGGCAGCTCTTCGGCAAAGCGCTCAGATCCACATCTCAGAACAGAAACCCCTCCGTTGCCAGCCACCAACACAGGCAGTGACCTAGCAAGGCTGCCTTGGTGCGGATCAGCAAAGGCACCGACAGACAAAGAAGCAGCCTGACACGCGTGGCTGCACTAGCTGCAGGAGCCACGGCAGCTTCTCCTCCTCATTTCTAGGCCAAGAGGGTTTCTACAGATGGTGCTGCCAAAAGAATGGGAACGATCGCAGCCAGCAGTCAGCCAAGTCGCGATTCACTCTCTGCTCAATAGCGCCTGATTACACTGCAGCACACTAGCTCGAGCGCCTAGGCTGAAGCCGGTGCTGCCAGCGCGAGTCAACCAGCTGCTTCCTCGCTCAGCCACTTGTCTCCTCAATGGCCTTTGTGTTTGCCCTGCAAGAAGCGCAGGAAGTTGGAGGCTCCTGTAATTACAGGCCTTGACGGAGAAGAGCTGAACACTTCCCCCTCCTCCTGGCTGCTGAGCTGTGGTCGGCAGAAGCGATGTTCCTTCGTGCTCAATCGGCCTGGGAAGGGGACGATTTCCCCTCCGGCAGAGGCTGATGGATCGGAGCAGAAAGGCAACAGTGAACCTGCCAGCTCGGCCCATCTGACAGCGAGCTGGACGAAGCCAGGCATGTCCTGAGCTTCTGGAGATAAAGTCCCAAAGCGGGGTGGTGCCAGCAGGCAGCCTTTCTGGCCAGCTCCGTGGCTGCCACACAACACCCTGGATTCACGCATGGAGCAGGGTATGCAGCCAGCCCAAAGGAGCCAGCTGGGCTCACAGGGTGCACGTAGCGAAGTCACCCTGTTGCACTCAGGGCAGGCAGCCATAGGCTGCTCTCCTGCAGAGGATATGTGCTGCCCTTTGCAAGGCAGAGCAGGGCACAAGTCAGCTTGTCTGGGAGGAGCAGAGCCTGGGGGCCGAGCTGAGCCCTCCCCAGGGCTCTGCCATACTGACATCAGAGCAGGAGGGCACGCAGGTGCCCTTTTCCCAGAGACCAACTCCCAAACCCTCACGGGAGGCCAGGCTGGGAAGAGCAGGCTGCAGCCCTCACTGCTCCATCTCACTCTGCAGAGTGCAGAATGCCAGTCCTCAGTCCTGCACATCTTTTCTGAGCCCCTTGACTCCCTGCCCTTCTGCAAACACCAACCCAGCTCCCCCTCCTCAGCAGGGAGCTACCAGAGAAGCACCTTCCTGCTGCCATGAGAGGGCATTAATGGAAATAAAAGAGCTTTTCACAGTTAGACATCCTAGCACTTAGTCAAACCATGCAAGTCAAATTGCTGGAGGGAGTTTATCGGTTTAGATGCCGGCACCGCCTTCTCCACCACCAGGATCTCTGGGAAAGCAGCAGCCACTCCCAGGAAGCTGAAAAACTCCACCTGTGCTAAGGAAAATCCTCTGAGCTCTCCCTGCCTGTCAGTCTTTTCCCTCACACAGGGTCTTCTGTAAGGGTAAACCAGCAAAAAACAGACCCAGAAGAGAAGGGCTGAGAAATGAAGCAGCAGATTGACCTTTTCTAGGTTGGGGAAGGCACCAAAGAAAGCGGCCAGGCCAGGCAAAGTGCTGCAGAGGCTTTGAAGACTTTTACGTACAGGGGAGCATCGCAGCCTTTGCAGGACTGGAGCCACTCGCAGCACAAGAGGACCCAGGGACAGAAAAATGGGAATGGGGATGGAGAAGGGCAGAGCACAAAGCACAGGTTTCCCAGGAGAAAACCCATTGCTGAAGCTGGGGACACAGGAGAGAAAACGTCTGCCTGGAGTCCCATCTCCGAATCATTCAGAGGGGTCTTCCCTCCCGCAGCCCCCTCCCTCCATCACCATGAGGCAGGTAGATGCACGCACCTAAGCTCAGCGCAACACCGGTGCCCCGGTGCGTGATGGACATCGCCATGGGCAGGGACCACCTGCAAAACAACCAACCTCATCAGCAAAACAGGGCACAATACCAGGGAGGCCTTGGGACAAGCACAGCCCGTCTATTCCTAGACAGCTCCGTGCTGCTGGGCGGGTATTTCTGCACTCGGAGTTATTCAAGGAATCCAGCCAGAGCAAAAGGGGAGAGACGGGGGAATTTGCAGAGGCAGCTTGGGAATGGCAAATGCCACTGGCACGGGTTTGGGAAGGGAAGGGCGTCTGCTGAGAAAGCTTAAAGGGAGATGAAAGACTCCCTGAAGTTGAGGAACAAAGGGGCAGGGTTTGGGCATCCAGGCTCACGGATAAATGAGAGAACCTGGAAAAGTGACAGAGGTGGCCACAAAGAAGCTGTCACCTTTCTGAGAAGGGAACTCAAGAGCCCCGAGCTGGCCTCCTGCCCCCACTCCTGAGGACGGCCAACTCCGCAGCGGGACACGCCATTCCGTGTAACCGCCCTCTGCCTTTCAACAGCACATCTGGAGACACTGCCCAGCCCGAGCACCCCGAGGTGCAGCTCTGGGGGGACTGTACCCCTCCCGCAACACCCCGTATGAAAACAGCGAGTGTCACCAACTCCATGGGGGAGGCTATGATTGCCCTCCCCAGCTCAGACTGGTCACAGTGCAATGTAGGGCATGTCCCCGTCCTCTGCCTGAAGGGGCAGCACAAACACGCACAGCCCCCCCATCCAAGGGTGCCTCTGGGGACGGGGCTGGCCCCAGTCATGTGCCAGAGCCCAGAGCTGCCCCAGTGCAAAGCTGAGGAGGCCCAGAGGCTCTTACTTGTAAATGGTGACATGAGGGGACAAGGGACGATTGGACTTGGTGTTCTTCTCCCAGAAGCGGGCCATCTCCTCCTTGGCCGTCGTTCCCATGGGGACAATGCTGCAAAAGAAGAGGAGACGGGAGGTGCGGGGAGATGGGCAGCATTTTACCCCTTCGCGCTCTGCAGGGCTTCGCTGCGGCAGCTTTCCAGCTCGCAGGATGCAAGCTCCCGGCTG
This sequence comes from Balearica regulorum gibbericeps, assembly GCF_011004875.1. NCBI lineage: Eukaryota > Metazoa > Chordata > Aves > Gruiformes > Gruidae > Balearica > Balearica regulorum. Next base: position 187,436 of record NC_046211.1, read on the forward strand.
ACCTTGACTACAGCAGTACAAAGAACGGCTCCAGCTGTGCGTGGACACAGGCAAGGAGAGGATCACTGCCAGCTCTCCCGAGTGAATAATAATACGCAGGATGGGAAGCTGCTGCACTGGAATCCACTCAGCCAGCAGAGCAGAGCCACCCCCCCCCAGCACCACCCAAATCAGGGTATAGGATATCAGATAACACATTATATAATACTGATAACATGCAACCTGCTCTTTCCTGCCATGGTAATTGCACACTGTACCAAATAAAGAGCTTGTAATTTAACGTTCCCGAGATTACACAGCAATTACACTTACAGCCCAATTTAGCAGAAAATAACTATTTCCCCCTAAGCCCGGTAGCAGGAAGCACAGGAACAAGAGGGCTTCTGCAGCTCCCAGCCCTCCTCAGGTGCAAAGCTGTTGCGCAGAGCAGCACCTCCTGAGAGACCCAGGCCAGCCTCAGCAGCCAGCCACGCTCTCCCTTCATCCCCATCCACAAGCTCTGGCCTCTCCATAAACAGGCCGTGCCCTCGCGGTGGTGCCCTCGGTAAGTGCCCAGCCAACACACGGTGTTGATTGACCAGAATTCCTAAGCGGATGGAGTGCGCACATGCCCCAAAGCCTCAGATGGGATCCCTCAGGGAAGAACTTAATCCCGTTACTCTCAGTAAAACCTCGGACTCACTGTCGCAATGAGAGGCCAGGGCCAAGCCGAGCCAGCAGGCATCGCCGACCCACACATCTGCAAGAGAGAAGATGGAAAGGCTTTGTGAGTGCCAAATAAACGTCTGAAAATGCCAGCAAAGTGGGGCCGGGGAGGGGATTCAGCAGTTCATATCTTAAAATCAATCTTAACATGAGAAGATCTGGGCTGTTCCTCAACAAGTCTTCTCTCTCCTACACTGAGCTCTAGAGTCTCTAGACTGCCTGGGGGTTCAACTCTTTACGACACCCTGTAATTAGTCTACTCAGCTGTAATACCTTGTTTGTAAGACAAGACATAAACAGCACTCTAAGCTCACAGCTACACTGAGGCAGTCCATTTTTCACTCTCACCACAGCAATTATTGGGGTGGGCAGCACACATCCCCAGAAAGGCACATCTGCTCCACGGAAAGAGCTGGTTCAGGCCACTGCTCTCCACGCGTCCGAGATGAAGACATCAAACCCCCCCCTCCTCCAAACACTTTTTTTTGTTACAGCATTTCACCACTGCCATTCGTTAAGCTCCGAGCACCAGTGAGATGGGAGATCACTGTCGCAGCCCAGCACAAGCAGCATTTCAGTTGCGCTGAGGCTCAAGGCAGGAGGTAAAAAGGGATTTTGTAGTGCCCGAAAGAGTGGGTGCCACTCTCTACGGAACGACTGTAGTAACCATGACTGACATTCAAGGGCACACCTCCAGAAACGGGGAGGAACAGCCCCCCAGCCCAGCACAGCTCGAGCATTTGCAGATGTGGGCTGGAATCTGCAGCGCCCGCTCCTCTCCAGGACAAAGCGTAACAGGCAGCACTGCCTTTCCTGACGACACGACACGACGAGAACGAGGTGTGTAATAACGTCTGGCGCACTCATCTGCAGCACAACGTCAAACACTAATTAATCTTCTCAAACGCACAGGCATCTGTACCAGTATCTCCCGCTGTTTCACTAACAGTGGTAGATAAACGAAGCTCTGCTGCTCTTCGGTTGTCCTACAGCCAGTCTCGAGGACAGGGTAGGAAAAACATCTGGAGGTCAGCTCCTCACCAGGTGTGAATCCAAAACAAAAGTCATTATTATTAACCACTCCAAGTTCCTGTGTAAATGATCGTTAGGATGTTTCCTTTCAAAATCCTCCCTCACGTTCAAAGGCTGGACTTGAAACGCAGCAGGTTTTTAGGAAGGCGTCCTGGCTGGATGCATGAATTTTCGGCAATGCAGAATCCACCCCATGCTGCAGTGCAACATTTCTGACTGAAAACCCCTCTTTGAACCGTCTCTAGTTTATCAACGCCCTCCCTGAAGTGCAGCCTGACAGCAAGACCTGAACTTCAGGGGGACACAGCAATGGCTGAGCAAAGCCAAACCTGCACCAAGCCCACCATCGTGTCCGAGAGCAGCCAACAGCGGATCCCTGGAGAAAAGTCTCGGGGAACACATGGGAGCACCCGCCCGCACCTGCAGCTCACACGCTTCCTGAGCCAGAGGGTTTCAGTCCATAACAAATGGCCTTTTTTGCCATGAAATCGCATTGCCATCTCCCACTCCCCCCCAACTTTCAGCACAAATTCTCACAGCCTAACCAAACGTGGAGAATCAGATCCCTGCTTGTCCATAGCCCCCACAGACCAGTGCCAGCCACCGCCTCCCGGTTCTTGGCCAGGAGAGACGAGGTGAACGATAAATCTCTACTCACAGACCATTAATGATTTATGCCCCCCTCAGTCCTCTTTTCCAGATTAAAAGGCTCAACCTACTTCACCTCTCCTTCTACAGAAGCTGCTCAACAACTCTTCTGGGGGCCGGGGCGGTAGAAGAGTGAGGGCCGGCTCCAAATCACACACAATATTCAAAACAAGAATAAAATGCACAATGCGCTTGCGTTTTTTCAAAGCTAAACTCCCCAGCAAGAACTCCCCATCCTCTTGGCTCAATTTTATTTATTTTTTTTTTAGATGCAAAGCATTACATCTTGCTTCAGTGCAATGACTATCGCTTGCAAAACACAGCCCTCCAGCTAAGCAATCAAGGTCACTCTGTACCAAGGACCTGTCCTCTTCATTATTTATCATCCTCTAAGTTGTTGCATCTTCTCCAGCTCTCCCTCCATTAACTTGCATTTTCTTCCAGATCACTGACAGTTTTTTTTAAAAGAAGAATTAGCCCTAAAAGAGGATCCTCCAGGTCCCCACTGAGAGCTCCCCACGGCACCCCAGCCAACTCCCACTCTGCCCTGCGCTCAAGGAGGGTGCAAAGACTCAGGGGACACCTGGAGAGCGATAATGATTGGGGACTTTACAGAGTGCAGCCACTTGCACAGGGCTGGAGAAGTACAAGTGTAAAGCAGCAGCTCAAACGAGATGTCTATGAACGCCCGGTGGTGGAAGGGCACCGGGTGCACACACCCCACCACGCAGCTGGGTTAGCTCAGAAGGAGAATTTCAGGAGTCGCGGGAGACAGCTCTGGAGCAGCATCAGCTCAGCATCACGTTGACAGACATCGTTAACATTTATCCTGCAAGACAGGTCTATAAAAATCACTCAGATTTCACCATGAGGGAGGCAAATGAGAAGCGATTATATATGCTTTTTCATCTGACAAGCAGAAGCAGACACGAGATGAAGTTATCAGGTGCAGGATGAAACCAGAGCAAGCAACTCCTCTCTTGTTTTTCAAGCAGCGGCTGTGGGGTGCCTGCCCCAGCAGGTATTGGAGCCCCCCCGCCTCTCACGCTGCCGGCAGATCCTGCCTTTAAACAAACCCGCACACGCAACAAAGAGCTTTCCACAAAAGCATGACAGCTCCAACCGGTGCTAGAAAGAGAATATATTAGAACGAAATCCCAAACACCGTCTCCAGGCTGATATCAAAGAGACTGTTGGGAACGGGGGGTTGGGAAGGGGACAGTCACAGCCTCGAGGAGGCACAAAACTTTCTGGTGGGGGTGGTAGATGGAAAGAGGCACCTTCAGGCCACACAAATGCAACGCCCTTCCCCATCACTGCTCAGTGCCACGGGCATGGCGGGACACGCTCCCATGGGGGACCGCTGAGCTCCGACAAAGCCACCAGCACCCTACTGGGTGGCCCTGCGAGGTGGGGGACACCCCCCAGCGCTGGCTGGGTGGTAACGCAGACATTTGTCCACCCAGTCGAGGCCACCAAAAGCCAGAGAGGTGAGACGGCAGGCGGGGAGCAGGAAGGAGCAGCACTGCCCTTGTCAGCAGCGATAAAGTGCCAGCCTCGCCCACAGCCGGGCCGATCTCGGCCCCGCAGAGCTCCCAGGCCTCGGTTCCCCTCCCGCAGCCCAAGGGGGACCAGGCACCCCGGGGGCCCGCTGCGGCGGAGGAGCCGCACGGTTCAGCCTCCCGAGGGGGCGATGCCTCCCCGGCTCCCCGCAGCCGCTGGACCGGGGTGGGGGAGCGCAGGGACACGCGGCCCGTTCTCTGTCTTAAACACACCAAGGGACGAGTCACAAAGCGTCGGCGCTTCCAGAGCCCCTGCACCGGCCGTGCCCGAGGGCGCAGGGACCGGGGCCGGCCCGGGGGGGTAGCGGGCCCAGGGGTTGTCTCGCGGGTGCGGTGGCGTGGCCCGTCCCCGCACCAGGGGCCGTTACCGTTACCCACAGCCGAGCCGGGGGCAGGAACCCGTACCGGGACGGGGTACGCCGCGGCCCGGCCCCGCCGAGGCTCCGTGTGCGGTTCCGGGACGCCCCCGGCCCCGCGACGCCTCCCCCCCCGGGCTGCCCCGTCCCGGCGGCACCGCGGCCCGTCCGAGCGGCGGAACCCGGCCCCGCTGGGACGGGACAACCGGCCCGTCAGCCCGCGGCGCCGTGCAGCCGCTCCCGGGGCCGCGGATCCCACCAGGGCGCCCGGCCCGGCCCTCCCGGGAGTCACCTCAACGCCAGCGCCGCCATCTTGGAGCGCCCCGCACGCCGGAAGCGGCCGTGACGCACTTCCGCCCTCCCCGCCCGGGGCTGCCTGTTACTCAGGGAGTGCGCGGTACCCCGGGGCCGCCCGGTACCCTTCCGGTACCCCCGCCCGGTACCCCCTCCCGGTATCCCTGGGCCGCCTGGTACCCTTCCGGTACCCCCTCCCGGTATCCCTGGGCCTCCCGGTACCCCCTCCCGGTATCCCCGGGCCGCCCGGTACCTTTCCGGTACCCTCCCCGGTACACCTGGGCCGCCCGGTACCCCAGTACCCTCCCCCGCAGTATCCCCCCCCCCCGTACCCCTGGGCCGCCCAGTACCCTCCCCCCTGGTACCCCCCCCGGTACCCCTGGGCTGCCCGGTACCGTCCCCCCCCGGTACCCCCCTCCCGGTACCCCTGGGCCACCCGGTACCCCTGCCCAGGGTTCCCATTATCCTGCAGAGTGGCCTGTTAGCCCCCCCCCATTACCCCAGAGCTGCCCGTTACTCCCCCTCCCCCCCCCCCCCCCAGCTGCCGGCGGCTCCCCGGTTCTCCAGCACACCAGGACCCTCTCTCCTGCAGCTGTGGCCAATGGAGGATGTTAAAGCAGGAGAATCTCCTGACCCACCCCCCATCTTCCTTCCCCAGCCGTGAACTCTTTGGGCCAAAAACCTCCTGAGGAAAGCTGCGCTTTGGAGTGTTTCACCCCAAAACACCACTGGCTCCTCAGCTGGTGGCAAAGCAGCCAGGGGTCGTCGTGTGAATCCCTGCCCTGGGCTCAGCATGGTGCGGTGGCACTTCGGCACAGATGTGCCCCTTGTCCCGCAGCTGGAGTCCGGGGGAGCATCCGCCACCACCCTCTCAAAGCTGTGTTCTCACCCCAAAATGGAGCCAGAGCAGGGGCTGCTGGGAGCGTGCTTGGCTGGAGCCAACAGTGCCAGCTGGGGAGCCCCACGCGGTGGGGCCAGAGTGGGGACCGCGCCGGAGGGTGCCGGCAGCTGGCCCGTGGCCCCAGGACAGGAGGGGATGCGCTGGTGGCCCATGGCACAGTCAGCGTGAGACCCCAAGCCCTACCAGGACCAGGGACCACGGCTGTGCACCGGTGCCCTCCGGCTCCGGCCACATTCCTGCCGAGCCGCCTCCGCCATGGGCGGGAATGCGGCCGGACAAAGGGCGCTGTGTGCCCGGCCCCCCCCCGCTGCATGCTTCCCCCTCCTCACCCATCACCAAACTAAATGCCCCCTTTCAGCCCGGGGCACCCAGCACCCCCTGGCCCCCACCGCCCCGGCTGCCTGGCGCCCATTGGCCCGAGGCCGGGGCGCCGCCAGCATCATTCGGCGCTGCTCGCTCTTAAACCTCGGCCCCCGTCCCGCCAGCACCCTTCGGCACGCCACCAGGCCCCGTGCACCGCCAGCCCTCCATGCAGCTCGGAGCCTGCCGGTGACAGGCAGCCACAATGTCGCAGGGTGCCGGGGACAGCGGCAGCCTCCTCCTCCTCGCCGGGCTCCTCTCGGTGTTGGGTAAGCCGGGGAAGGGGGACCAAGGCTGCTGGTCCCAAAATCCTGATCCTGGATGCTGGGGGGTACTGGGCTGCAAGGAGAGTCCCAGCACCAGCCCCTCCCTGGGGATGGGAGAGGGGTGCTGGGTGCCAGACCCAGCCCTGCCGGGGTCCCTGGGGATCAGCTGGCACTGGGACACTGTCCCCTTCGAGTCGGCTGAGGGGACAGCAGGGCAGAGGCTCCCTGCAAAGGCACCCATGGTGGCACAAAGAGCTGCTGTCCCCCGCCAGCCCTTGTGCTTTCTCTGGGACCAACAAAAGCCCTTTGGTGGCAGCGCAGGGCTGGGCACGGAGCTGGTGTGGGGGCACAGACCGGCCAGCGGCCCCAGTGATGGGCACCAGTCCCGTGCCGGCGTCCCCCATGGGGCTGACGGGTTTGTGCCCCCTGGCAGGGCCGTCCCCGACGTCGTCCATCCACGTGTACACGCAGCGGGAGGTGTACGGCACCGTCGGCTCCCACGTCACCCTCTCCTGCAGCTTCTGGTCGAGCGAGTGGATCTCCGAGGACATCTCCATCACCTGGCACTTCCAAGCCGAGGGCTCCCGTGACAGCATCTCCGTAAGCGCCCACTCTGCTTCAGGGCGCGGGGTGGCCCTGCCGTGCCCAGAGCCACCATAACCCTGATGTCCGTGTATCTGTCCCCATCGCTAGATATTCCACTATGCCAAGGGCCAGCCCTACATCGATGACGTGGGCAGCTTCAAGGAGCGGATGGAGTGGGTGGGCAACCCCCACCGCAAGGACGGCTCCATTGTCATCCACAACCTGGACTACACCGACAATGGCACCTTCACCTGTGACGTCAAGAACCCCCCTGACATCGTGGGCAAATCCTCCCAGGTCACGCTCTATGTCTTAGAGAAAGGTATGGCACCAGCAGTCCCCTCCCTGCCTCAGTTTCCCCACTCTGTCCAGGGATCCTGATGGGGCACTGGTGTCCCCACAGTGCCCACCCGCTACGGTGTCGTGCTGGGCTCCATCATTGGCGGGGCTCTGCTGCTGGTGGCCGTGGTGGTGGCCCTCGTCTATCTCATCCGCTACTGCTGGCTGCGGCGGCAGGCAGCCCTGCAGCGACGGCTGAGGTGAGCCCCGCCACCCAACCAGGGTGAAACCACCCCGAAACGGGGCTGCCAGGTGGGACAGGGGGGAGGTTTGGCCTTTCTGAGCCACCTTTTTGCCTTTACACCCCAATTTTAGTGCCATGGAGAAGGGGAAGCTGCAGCGATCAGCCAAGGATGCGTCTAAGCGCAGCCGGCAGGTGAGTGCCGAAGGGTTGGGGAGGGCAAAACGACCTGGCTTGGGGGGGGAGATTCCCTCTGCTACCTTTTGGGGTGGGAGGAGAGGCTGTGGGGCGAAGCCCCCAGGGTGGGGGTTACTGTGGCACCGATGCTGCCCCATCCCCGCAGGCGCCTGTGCTTTACGCCATGCTGGACCACAGCCGCAGCACCAAGGCGGTGAGTGAGAAGAAAGCCAAGGGAGCCCCGGGAGACTCCCGCAAGGATAAGAAATAGCGGTTAGCGGGCAGGGAAGGTACCGTGGGGGCGGGCGACGGGGCCCCCCGACCCCCCAAAGTCGTCATGACCATCGAGATGGAGCTGCGGGGGGAGGGCACCGAGGCTGCCCGCCCCCCACCTGCTGTCCGCTCCCCCAGCAAGGGCAGCCTCAAGAATGCCCTGATGCAAATCATCAAGCCAAACTCGGGGACCTGACACCTGGCTGCCAGCGGAGGCGGGGGGGCCAGGACACGGCCCTCCCGGCTCTGGGAAGCAGCTGCCCTGAGTGCGGGACCCAGCGAGGAGCGGGGTGTGGTCCTCGCCCTGGGTCCCCCAGACTTGGGGACACCCCAACGTCCCCCTGCCCCGAAGCCCCTCAGTCGGTACCTTCCTCTGCGCCACCACCGCCCTGCCCAGCCCTGGGCACTGATGTAATTTTTCTGTTTGAAGACACAACCACTGAATTTTGGGTCTGTCCCCCCTGCCCTGGGCTGCCTTGGTCCAGCCCCTCCCCAGGGACCTGTGGGGTCCCCGTGGGACCATGCCGCCCCCATCCCTCCCCTGTGTCCCCTGTGCCCCCCCCACCCCAAACCAGTCACCGGGAGGGTTTCTCTGCCCCCATCATTGCTCCTTTTCTGGCCGTTTTCTCGTCTCTCCCCGTGACCGAGCCCAAATGACGTTGCGGGGTGGCCCCCGCCCCGTTCCCTCCATCCCGCTCCCATCCCCCATTAACCCCCTGCCCTGTAACCCCCAGCCCCCCCTGCATCAGCCAGAGCCTCATGGAGGAGGAGAGGCTGCGGCTGGGCTGGAGGCGCTGCTGGTGCCCATCACCCTGGAGCCAGGCGCCGCTCCCTGACATGTTTTTCTATGCCCTGTGTCCCCCCCATCCCCACGGCGCCATTAATAAAACTGACATCTCTAGGAGCCCAGCGTGTGCCCCAGCTTGTTGTTCCCCACTTGAGGCGGGGGTGTCTGCAAGGTGTGTGCGTGTGCATGTGTGTGCAGAGGGTGGCTGAGCACTTGTGCACTCATTGCATGGAGGCCCGCCAGGTCCCACATGGAGAGGCATCGCTGCCGCTGTGCCTCAGCTTCCCCAGGAGTGAGGTGATGTGTCATTGAAGGGCATCCTCCTGGCACCCCAGGGCCCCCCTTGGTTGGAAGGGGCTGTCCCCAAGACTGCACCCCACCCTAGGGCCACCTTCCTCCTCCTCCCCATCCAGCCATTAATTAAAGCTCACTCCCATTAATACAGAGGTCAAGTCTCAGGTCCCGCCCTGGGTGCACTGCCCCAGGCATGGCCATGGGGTGGGTGGGGGGGGGGGGGGGGTCTCCCTCCATGGCCATTGCTCACCCAGCAGCAACTGTCACCATCCTGGTGGGGGGGGCTCATCGCTGGGGGAGGGCAGCAATGGACTGACTGTGCTGGAGCAGAGCCGGAACGCTCCCACCCTGGGGCTCGGCATCAGCCCACAGCTCCATGCGACTCCCTCCCTCACCGACACAGCCAGGGCCCCTGTGCTTCCCCCCACCAGGCCTATAATTGTCTTTTCCCTAATAAGTCTGCAGAGCAAGCAGGGGGGGCAGAGCCTGACCCCGGCGTCCCCGGGGGCGTCCCCTGGGCCCTGCCTTTCCCTTGGCCACTGACGCTGTTTTTCTTTCCAAGGAGCTATTTCTGCCAACGCGCTGTGGCTCCACACCGGGTCCCAGCGTCCCCGGTCACCATGTTGGAGCGCACAGAAATCCCGGTGCAAATCCCCTCCAATGGCTTTATTTTAACCACCCCAAAGGACTCGTTTCCTCACCAGCAGCAGCCCAGGTACCTCCTGCAGCTGCTCTCGGTGGGAGCCAGGGCTGGGAACCGCCACGGAAGCTGGCCCCGAGCAAAACTTTGGTGCCTGGAGGGATGCGGTGCTGCAAGGCCTTCGTCCCCCAAGGAAGAGGGGCAAACGGTGGCATAAGCAGTGTGATGGGAAACAAGGCCACGGCTCTGGGGGCTGAGACCCAGCAGCCGATATATTAAGCAGAATTTCATGGGGAAAAACCCCAGTTGAGGGTGATGGGAGATCCAGGAGGGGGGGCTGGGGGGGTGGTGGTGAAGCCATTCCCAAAGCATCAGCCAAGGAGCCCCATACCCAGGGGGGGAACCCTCCACCCACATCTCAGGGACACCCCTGCCTTTGCCCCCCCACGTGAGGACAGCCCAGCCCCAGGGACCGCAGCCACTCCCCCAGAGAACAGGGATGCAGGGGCCCCACGGGGTGGCAGACCATCCCCACACCCCCTCCCACAGACCAGTCCAGCTCCTCTTCCCCATGGTTTATTCTTTACACATGCTAAAAGCCGCCCCCCAGGCGAGGGGACGGTGACAATGACAGAAGTGTGGGGAGGGGGCAGTGTGAGGATGAGGAGCCCTGTTTTCCCATGGTGGGCTGCAGCCTTCAGCAAGACCTGTGTCCCATCCCGTCTGTGTCCCCCCCCCTGCCCCCGGCAGTGTCCCATCCCCTAGGACAGGACAGGGGCTTCCCCTGCTCAGGGGACTCTGGTCCCCCCCTCACACATCCCCAGCATTATTGCCATGGACAGGGAAATGGGGGCTGCCCCAGGGAAAAGGGCATTTCTGCACCATCCCCTCGCACAAGGGCCACCTCCACTCTGGGGCACACAGGACTCAGCCGTGTACCCCCCCACATCGACACACCAGCTTCACCCAGGGTCCTGGCTCAGGGGTGGGCGAGGGGTAGTGAAGGGCTGAGCCCCCTCAGCTCCGGCACGACGGAGGTCAGGATGGGGCCGTGCCCACGTGCAAGAGCAGGGTGCCCGCTGCAGGCAGGGGGTGCCAGGACCCCGCAGCCGCTCAGGGCCCCGACTCCTTCTTCCGCTTCTGGAAGCGGCGGAATTTGCCCTGGATGGCGAGCGCGGCTTTCTCCGTCTCAGGCGCGTTCAGGTCGATGTCGATCTGCTCCTCCTCCTCCTCCACCTTCTTGGGGTCACCAGCTTTGGCTGGAAGGGGGATGACAACAACGCAGGGGCTGTCCTGGTTACAGCCTGGCATCCCAACTCACCCCAGCACCCAGGAAGCACCCTAACCCCCCCCTCCACACAGCAGGGTACACCCGGGGGGGGCACCCCATCCCTCCCCTCAGATGAGGGGCACCCGGAGGGGGGCACCCCATCTTCCCCCAGCCTCAGGGGACAGGGGAAGGACAGACCACGTCCCCAAATCCATCCAGGTGTCACATTCCCCCCCCCCATACCAGGGACACAGACCCTGGAGGCTCCAGGGACCGGAGCACGCAGCGGGGTCCCAGGCACTGGGGCAGAGCAGGGGTCTCAGGGGGGCACGGGACAGAGGTGACACCGGTACCGGGGCACCCCGCAGGGTGCACCCCGACCGTGCTGGGAGTCCTCACCTTCCTCCTGCTCACCGGGGGCCTCCGCCGCGGAGGGGGACTCACGGGGGCTGCGCTGCAGGAGAAAGGGGTTCCCGGGGGTGACACGGGCTCCCCGGCAGCAAACCCACACCGGGGAGGCACGGGCTCCGCTTTACCGGGGACCGTCCCAGCCACCGCGGTTTCCCCCCGCGGTGCAGCATCCTCCCTCCCCGCCCGGTTCCCAGGGCACGTCCTGCCCGTTACTGAAAACAAGGGGGAAAAAGGAAAACCCTTGCTTTGCCCGGCACCGGCACCGGCACCGGCACCGGCACCGGCACCGGCACCGGCACCGGCACCGGCACCGGCACCGGCACCGGCACCGGCACCGGCACCGGCACCGGCACCGGCAGAGCCCTCACCTCGCTCATGGCCGCCCCAGTGCCGCCGCCGCTCTCGGTGTGCGGCGCCCCGCGCTCCGCCGCCGCCTTTATAGGGGCGCGAATGAGTGACGGCCAGGGGTAGCCAATGGGGCGCAGGGCCCGCCGGGGACCCGCCCTCCCGCGTGTCTCCCCCCTCCCTCCCCGCCCCGAGCCTCGACGCCCCGCGGGGCCGCAGCCGGGGGGTCCCCAGGAGCCGGGGGGGTCCCCGAAGCTGGGGGGTCCCGGGAGCCGGGGCCGTGTCACCACCTGAGCTGCTGCCATCCCCAGGCACCCCGAGGGGGGGACGCCCGGGGGCGACAGGCCCTGCGCGGGGAGGGGACGCTGCCGCGTCACCAGAGGCAGGTGACCACCGTGCGTGTGTCCCACCGCCTGTCCCCTGCCTGTCCCCTCCGTCCCTGCCTGTCCCCCATGTCCGCCTGTCCCCACCTGTCCCTCCACGTGCCGCCTGTCCCCGCCTGCCGCAGCCTCGCTCAAGTTCAAGGTTCAAACTCCACGGGGCTCCGACTGGGAGGCAGCGGGGACGAGCAGGGGCTGGGGGGGCCCTTGCTGTGTGGCGGCGAGCACCGGGCACCGGCCGTACCAGTGGGCACCGGGTCCCAGGTACTGGCACCAACGGGCACCAGCTGCCTTCGGGGGTGTCACGCAGACAGTTCGGTGGTGGCCGGGGCGGGAGGTCACGGTGGCGGGGGGGTGCACGAGGGCGGCGCACCGTGGGGTTGGGGGACATGTAGGGGACGGGATGCAGGAGCCGGTGTCGGGGCAGTGGCTGCGGGACGGGCAGCGCTGCCTGCAGGGTGCGGTGCCGGGTGTTACCTGAGCGGGAGCCGCGGTGTGTGTACACACACACGCACACCTGTACACACCTGCCCCATCCTGCAGGCTCCGTCCTCCCTGCAGTCCCCCCCGGTCTGGGTGCCGCCACCCACCTCCCCGGCCATGTCCGTGTCGAGCCCCTCAGACCCGGAGAGCAGCCCCCTCGTGCTGCCAGGACCCCAGGTCCCCGGGGGGGAGGACGCGGAGCCCGGGGAGAAGAAGGTCTGTGCTGTGTGCGGGGACCACGCCACCGGGTACCACTTCCACGTCATGACCTGCGAGGGCTGCAAGGGCTTCTTCAGGTGGGGGCTGCCACCGGGGGGGACCCAGGGTGGCATGGGATGGGGGGGGCAGGATGTGATGGGACAAGGGGACAGGGCAGGATGGGGCAAACGGGATGGGACAAGACAAACGGTGGGATGGGACAAGACAGGGACTGGGTGGGACAAGACAGGACGGCCGCTGCCACCCCATGCTTGGGCCACCCAGCTTTTCCAGGGCACAGCGGTGACAGGGTGCTGGGGGGTTGGAGATGGCCCCTGCCCCAGGACATCCTGTCCCCCAGCCCCTGCAGCCCCTCTGTCCCCCCCGCAGGGTCTCACAGCTCCCGTGTCCCCCCAGGCGCTCCATCAACAAGGGCGTCCGCTTCACCTGCCCCTTTGCCCGGAGCTGCCCCGTCACCAAGGCCAAGCGGCGGCAATGCCAGGCCTGCCGCCTCCAGAAGTGCCTCGACGTGGGCATGCGGAAGGACAGTGAGTGCGGTGGCACGGGGACCACGGGGGGGATGGACACCGGGGAGGCCTGGGGGGAAGAGGGGGACATGGAGCAGAGGGGAGAGGGAGGACCTGGGGGGACAAAGGGACCAGCCTGGGTGGGAGGGGACAGGATGGGGCATGATGGGGACACTGGGGCTATGATGGGACAGGGAAGGGGAGGGTGTGGAGGTGCTGTGGGGTGGGAGGGGACAGCAAGGGATGGGGCATAGAGGCAACAGCAGGGTGGTGCAGGAGAGGGGGCAAGGGGGATCCCCTTAGGGAGAAGGGACCACAGGGAACCGATGGCTCCGAGCACCTTGGGGAGGAGGGGGCCATGCCAGCGGTGACCCCGGTCCCTGGTCCGGGGGTGATGGTGGCGGCACGGTGGCAGTGATCATGTCGGAGGAGGCGCTGCGGCAGCGACGGGCACTGCGGGGGCAGCGGCGGTTGGCACGGGAGCAGCCAGGGGGGCTGACGGCGGAGCAGCAGGAGCTCATCAGCATCCTCATCGCGGCCCACCAGCGCACCTTCGACTCCAGCTTCTCCCAGTTCACGCACTACCGGGTGAGCGGGGCCCCTGGGACCCAGCCCCCCCCGCAGGCAACCCGGCACAGCACTAACACACCGGCTGCCACCGCAGCCCGCCGTGCGCCTCTACGTCCCCAGCCCGCGGTCGCAGAGCCCGCCAGAGCCGGGCGTCCCTGCCCTGTGGCCGCCATCCCCGCAGCTGGACTGCCTGGATGAGGATGTGCTGCCCGATGTCTTCTCCATGCTGCCCCACTTCGCCGACCTCAGCACCTTCATGATCCAGCAGGTCATCAACTTTGCCAAGGAGATCCCGGCTTTCAGGTGCGGGGAGGGGGGCACGGGTGGGAGGCCCCCCACCGCCACCCCGGCCCTGATGGCTCCTCTCGCCCCCCGGCAGGACTTTGCCCATCGACGACCAGATCTCGCTGCTCAAAGGGGCCACCCTGGAGATCTGCCAGATCCAGTTCAACACCGTCTTCAATGCGGAGACCAACGCCTGGGAGTGCGGGCAGCACTGCTACACCATCCAGGATGGAGCCCTGGGTGAGGGCGGGGGGGGCGGTGGCATCAGGGAGCGGGGACAACTGTGTCCCCGTCCTGGCTCACCCGTCACCACCGCGCTCCCCCCAGCTGGATTTCAGCAGATCTACCTGGAGCCGCTGCTCAAGTTCCACATCAGCCTGAAGAAGCTGCAGCTGCACGAGGCTGAGTACGTCCTGCTCCAGGCCATGCTGCTCTTCTCGCCAGGTAGGGACCACGGTGGCCGTGGCGGCGGCGGGACATCCCCTCGGCCCTGCTGACGGCCACCCGCCACCCTCCCTGCACCCCCAGACCACGCCGGCATCACCCAGCGGGACTTCATCGACCGCTTCCAGGAGAAGGTGGCCCTGACGCTCAAGAGCTACATCGACCACCGGCACCCCATGCCCGAGGGCAGGTACGTGCCAGGGGGTTGGCACAGCCATAATCCCCTCTGCTGTGGGGACGGCCTCCAGTTCCGAGCCGGACGCTTCCCCCCATCCCAGGTTTCTCTACGCGAAGCTACTGCTGCTGCTGACGGAGCTGCAGACGCTGAAGGTGGAGAACACGCGGCAGATCCTCCACATCCAGGACCTGTCCTCCATGACGCCACTGCTCTCCGAAATCATCAGCTAGAGCCCGCGCCGAGCCCCGGCCCCCGGCTGCAAGCACCGGGGCTCACCAGCTACCACGGCACTTTACAGGGCAGAGTAAAGCTCCTTTATTTTTCCAGACTCTGTGGGTCTGTGCACACAGGCACCGCCAGCACCTCCAGCCCCCGCTGTGGCCTGGAGCCACTCCCTGCGCTGCTGGAGGGAAACCGAGGCAGAGCAGTGGTGGGAGCAGAGGGAAGCGCAGTGCTGGGGCGAGGAGGACGGCGCGGGTAAACGCCGGGACTGACAGAGGCCCCCCAGCCCCGGGCAGCAGCAGCTCCTCAGCCCGAAGGCGCTAACGGCTACTGCGCGTTGTCACACAGTGTCCCTGGGCTGTCAGGGACCAGGTCCCCCCGCCACTGGCACGAGAGCGGAGCCTGGCTGACACCCCCACGGCGCAGCAGCTCCCTGAGCAGGACAGTGGCACGTGCCGCCCACCCGCGCGGCCCCTCAGCCCACGATGACGCTGAAGCCGCAGTGGAAACGGTTCTTCCAGTGGTTGAGGAAGGCGCCCAGAGCCAGGGTGACGGGCAGGGGGGGCAGCTTCTTCTCCAGCACCCCCCCAACACTCCAGTTACTGTCCAGGAGCCCTGTGGGGGGAACGGGGTGAGCACCCGGCCGGCACCGGGGGTGCCAGGTGCTGGCACGGCTCCTCGCTCACCTCTGAAGACCATGTTGGCCTGCGGCAGGTTGAGCTGGTAGCCGAAGGCAAAGGTGGTGTCCTGCAGCCGCGTGTTGGCCTCCAGCTCCACCCCGACCTGCACCTGGGGGGCAGAAAACGTGAGACCCCAGGGGGATGGGGACACGTGGGGGATGGGGACACACGGGGGACACTCACCTGCTCGTTAGCTCGGTGGTAGTAGCTGGCATGGGCGCCGCCATACCCCACGTTCAGTGTTGCCACCCACTTCAGAGCTGGAAGAGAGAAGCAAAGCGGAGGGCGAGGGGAGCCGGGGCGTCCCCCCCGGGGCCAGCATGGCAGATGGGAACCCCAGGGCCGTGCCCGCGGCCCCCTCGAGTGCGGGGTGCCCGCGTACCCGTGTATTTGCCTGCCAGCGTGAGGATGGCTCCCTCCTCCCCTGGCCGCCGGTGGTAAACCATCTCCCCGCCCAGGACCAGGCGGGAGGTGACGCTCTGGAGGAAATGGGCCACCAGGATCACTGCGGGGACAAGCACGGCCCTCAGCGCTCGGCCACCCCAGGCGTGGCAGCCGGATGGGGGTCACCGCGCTCACCGGACTCGCCAAGGAGGTCGGGGTTGCCCAGCGTGAGGGTGGCGGTGCAGTCGTCCCCCCGGTATTCGCCATCAAACTGCCACGTCACGAACTTGGCCTGGTGCGTCTGCAAGGGGACGGGCACCGCAGCGGGTCCTGCCACCGTCCTGCCGCTGCCCAGGGGCGACGGTGACGCCCCAGCACCCCCCACCCCACCCGGGGCCCTCTCCCACCCAGTCCCACCTGGAAGACAGCTTTGGTGCGGATCCGCTCGGCCACGAGGTGCATCACTTGGGCGTTGAGGCTGCCGCTGTTGTCCATGTCCCCGACCAGCGTGGGGAAGGCCTGGGGACGGTGGGGACGGGGATGGGGGGGGGCACGTCAGCCAGGGGGGACAGGGACACTCTCACCCCCGTCCCCAGCTTCAGCCACAGGCCAGGACCCCCTTGCCCCTCGGGTAACCCCCACCCATCCTGGTGCCGTTTCAGAGCCTTGCGGCCACCCCCGGGACACCCACCGTCCCCAGGGCCACCCCCCCGCGGGGGGGCCTCACCTCAGTGGGGCCGAGCTGCCGGTCCCCCACGAAGGTGGCGTTGAAGTGGTAGCTGGAGGGGCCGAGGCTGCTCATGTGAACTGTGTGTGTCACCTGCGGCGACAGCGGGGTCAGGGGGCGGCCCGGGGGTGGCAGCGGCCCCCCCAGCGCGGCCCCGTGGGTCCCTGTGTGTCCCCCTGACCTGGAAGTGGCTGCTCAGGCTCTTGGTGACGATCAGCTTCACCCCCTCCATCTGCTGCGGGAAAACATCTGGGAGAGACGGGGGGGGCTGAGCAGGGACACGGGCCCCCCCGCCCCCGGGGACACCGCTGCCAGCCGCCCCCGGGCCAGCCCCCCGGTACCACCCCGCCTCTCCCAGGGCCACCCACAGCTCCCCCCCCCGCCCCCGTCACCCCGGTGCCGCCGGGACCCCTCACTGCTGCCGGTGACACCCCCCGCCCCCGGTGCCCGGACCTGGTGTCCCCCCGGTGCCGCCCCCGGCCCCACCTTTGCACTGCCGGTGCAGCTCATCGAAGCTGCCGGGGCTGCCGAGCGGCTCCCCCCGGCGCGGGGCCCGGGGCGCGGCGGGACCCAGCACGTTGCCCATGGCCCGGCCCGGCCCTACGGCCGCCCGCCCCCCCCGTCCCCGCCGGGCGCCGCCATCGCGGGCGCGGGCGCTGCCGCCACCGGAAGCGGCTTCGTGAGGCCGTGCCCGCCCGAGGCCGCCGCCGCCATAGCGGGTGCGGGCAGTGCTCGCCACCCATTGGCTGAGCCCGCGGGGGCGGGGCCGCACTGAACCCCACTGCCCGGACCCTCCGACCCCGCGAGGCGCCGTTCCGGGGCTGCCGCGTTCCGCTGCCCGTTCCCCGTGTGCCCCCACGCGTGTCCCATGTGCCCCGCATCTCCTCCCTGTCCCCGCCCTGCGCATCCCGTTTGCCCCCTTGTGTCCCGTTCCCCCCACGTCCTCTCTGTCCCTCTCCCTGGATCCCTTCGTGTCCCATGTCCCCTCCCCACCTCCCTGGACCCCGCCGCTGCGTCCCAATTCCCCTCCGTGTCCTCCCTGTGTTCCCTCCCACGCCCCCTCCCCGTGTCCCCTCCTTGCCCCCCGCCCCGTGACCCTGGACCTTCCCCATGTCCACCCTGTCCCCGTCCCCTGCTGCCGTCACCAGCAGCTTTCCTGGAAAGGGCTCGGAGGGGAAGGGGCCCCGGTGGCCCCACCAGCCACCCAAAGGACGAAGGATTTTGTCCCCGGTGCCGCCCAGGTGCCCTTTGGCCGCGTGTCCCCAAACAGTGCTGGAGGTGGCCCCCAGCCCGGCCCCACAGTGGGGTGTCCCCAGGCCCCCCCCCCCCACCGGTGCCCCCTCCGGGACCGCAGGGGACGGCCCCCGCCTGCCCCGCGCTGAGTCACACCGTCACGTTGGCGGCCGAGGGTCAGCGATAAGGCGGGCGATGACCTTCGGCCGCGGGTGCTGGCGGTGGCTGGGGTGGGCCAGGGTGTGCAGCCCGCCAGGGTGACCCCGCTGAGCCAGGACCCTGGGGTGGGGTGGCCACCGGGATGTGTGGGCTGGGGCAGAGGGGCTGGTGGGTGCTGGAGTGGGGGTATGGGGGGCCCTGGGGTATGGGGGGGCCCTGGGGCTGCTCCAGGGGTCCCATGATGCTGCAGGGTTACAGCGTGTTGTGGGGCTGCAACGCGCCAGGGGGTCACACGTGCCACAGGACCACGACGTGCCACGGGGCCACTCCATGCCACAGGGCCACCAGCCAAGCCCCCACTGCAGCAACCCCAGCCCCCAGCGACACCCGCAGCCACGATCCCTGGGCTATTGTCACCCACTGCCCGCATCCTGCCGGGGGACACAGGGACAGGACCCCAGGGGTGTGAGGCCACCCCCAGTGAGGACGAGGAGGGGCCGTCCCCCGCAGCGACCCTTACCCCCACTGTGTTTACCGAGGCCACGGCAGGGGCCGGCACGGCCCCCTTGGCCCAGGGGCGGGAGCTGGCCTGGGGGATATAAGCATCCACCGAGGGGGCACCCAGAGCGCCGCACCCCCAGAGTCCTGCCCAGGTGAGTGGCAGCCGGCACCCAGCGCCCGGGCAGGATGGGGCTGTGGGGCAGGGATGGGGCAGGATGGGGATGGAGTGCCGCGGGGTGGGATGGGACAGGAGTGGGGCAGGATGGTGGCAGTGGAGCTGTGGGGCTGGGCTGGGAGCGGGCTGCGGGGCAGGAGGGGGATGGAGGTTCTGTGGGGTGGGATGGGACAGGATGGGGACGCCGGGGCAGTGGTGGGACAGGAAAGGGGGGGTGCGGAGGTGCGCTAGGGCGGGAGGGGACAGGAGGGGACGGCAGAGCCGTGGGGCAGGCCTGGCGCTGCTGACCGGCCCCGCAGCCCCCCAGCCCTGCCAAGATGAAGGTGCTGGTGGCCGCCCTGCTGCTGCTCTGCGCCTGCTGCCTCCAGGCCGCCCTTGTGAGGCGCGGCATCCCGGACGATGAGGCCACCCCGCTGGGCACCGACGACTTCTTCACCCAACACTTCCAGTCCTTCTCCGACTTCGTGACCAAGGACCTGCCCCAGAAGCTGCAGACGGAGAAGCTGCGCAGCCAGGCCGAGTATGGGGGGGACGGGGGGGACCGAGGGTGCCCCTTGGCTGCCCCTCAGGCCCCCCCTTACCGTCCACCTCTCCCCCCAGGGCCTACCTGGACCGGGCCAACAAGCAGCTGGCCCCGCTGGCCCAGGAGCTGCAGAGCAACTTCTACAACTTTTTTTCCTCCCTGGTGGACATGGTCAAGGCCGAGGGGCAGCCCTGAGCCCCCCCATGGCAGCCCCTGCACACCCCCCCGTGACAATAAAGCTCTGAAGCCGCCGCCGTGTCCCTGGTGCTGTGGGGACCGGGGGGGGGGGGGGCGGGCGGGAGGTGAGCGCGGCTGAGACCCGACAAACTCAGTTCTGCCAGCACTAAGGATGGAGGACACCGGGGCGGCGTCGCGCCCTGCCCGTGCCCCTAGTAAAGATGGCGGCACGAATCCGCAAGCCCCACCCTCACTGTCGCGTTACGCCCCTAAACAAGATGGCGTCGCGGGGCGCAGCGCTTCCGCGAGCGTCACTTCCGCCCCGAGCCAACATGGGCCGCTTCCGGCGGCGGGGAGATGGCGGAGGAGGCGGCGCGGCGGGCGGTGGCGGAGCTGCCGCTGCTGCGGACGGCGGCGGGGCCGCGGGATCGGGAGGGCTGGGCGCCGCGGCTGAAGGAGGAGTACCGCGCCCTTATCCAGGTGTGCCGGGGCTGCCACCGCCGGTTCGGGCCCCCCGTTACCCCCGTTACCCCCCCGGTCCCGCTCACCCCCGCTCCCCCCGTCCCCCCCAGTACGTGGAGAACAACAAACGCGCCGATAACGACTGGTTCCGCCTGGAGTCCAACGCCGAGGGCACCCGGTGGGTGAGCGGGGCTGGGGAGGGCCGGGTCTACCCCCGCCCCGGGGCCGCTCCGGTGTCCGGGGGGGGAGCCCGGGATTGAGGGGCGTGGGGGGGCCGGTCCCCCCCGTGTGTTGCAGGTGGTTCGGGAAGTGCTGGTACGTCCACGAGCTGCTCAAGTACGAGTTCGCCATCGAGTTTGACGTGAGCGGGGAGGGGGTGGGCGGGGGGGTGCGGGGCTGGGGGGGCCGCGGGGCTGCTGACCCCCGGCCCCCCCCGCAGATCCCGGTGACCTACCCCTCCACCGCCCCCGAGATCGCCATCCCCGAGCTGGATGGGAAGACGGCCAAGATGTACAGGTGTGGGGGGGGGGCTGTCCTGGGGCTGGGGGTGTCCCTGCGTCTGGGGGGGGGCTGGGGGGGGCTGACGGCTCCCTTTTCCCCCCAGGGGGGGCAAGATCTGCCTCAGCGACCACTTCAAGCCCCTCTGGGCCAGGAACGTTCCCAAATTCGGCTTGGCCCATCTGATGGCGCTGGGGGTGAGTCGGGGGTGTCCACCCGTGGGGGGGCTGTCACCCGTGGGGGGGTCCCCACGCAGCCGCTCACCCTCTGTCCCTGCAGCTGGGTCCCTGGCTGGCCGTGGAGATCCCCGACCTCGTCGCCAAAGGTATCATCCAGCACAAGGAGAAGTGAGCGGGGTGGGGGTGGGGGGTGCTGCCCTCCCACAGGAGGGCCCCCCCCCCCTCCCCCACTGCTGCTCCCGCCACCCCCCTCCCCTCCGCTTCGCTGCTGCTCCCCAATAAACTCTTCAGCCCCCACCTTGCCCCTGCCTGCTGCTCTGGGGGGGTCCCGCCGGGGGGGCGGGGGTGTGCTGGCTTCTGCACGGCCCTCGGGGGTCCGTCTGCCCTGCGCGACCCTACAATAACACTTAATGGGGGGTCGCTGTCCTCTTAAGAAGACCGGGCGCGGCGGCCCCTTTAAGAGCGGAGGGGGACGCCGTTCGGTCTCCATAGAGACGCGGAAGCGTCAGGTGGGGGGGCGTGGCGCCGCGTCGGCGCAGGCGCTGTGAGGCGCGCGAGGCCGCCGGGGGCGGGGCGGCGGGCGGGAGGAACAAAGATGGCGGCGGGTGCTGCGGGAGTTGTTGCCATGGCGGCCCGCGGGAGGTACGGCGGCGGCGGCGGGCGGCGGCCCGGCGGGGGCGGGGGGGCACCGGCGCCAGCGGGGGGGTGCGGGAGGGGGGCGGCAGGTGGCGGAGGGGCGCACCGGGGAGGAGGAGGAGGGGCTCTGCGGGTCCGGGGGGAGGGGCGGGCAGCGAGGCCCGGAGGGGGGGAGCATCGATAGCCCCCGCCCCCCTCCATGGTGTCCCCCGGTACCGGGCAGGGTGTGGGACAGGGCCCCGGGGGAGGCGGGGAGTGGTGCCCGTGGGGGTCACCAGAGCTGGGGACAGTGGCAGCGTGGGGTGGGGGACGGGGACAGGCAGGGCGGGGGTGTCCGGCACAGGGGACCGTGCCTGGGTGGGCCACGGGGAGCGCGCAGGGGTGTAGGGGCCGGGCAGGACGGGGGTCCCTGGAGCCCGGGACGAGCAGGACGGGGGGCTGGAGGCCTCTGCCATCGCCATGCCCGACCCCGCGGGGCCCTTCGCTCCGTCCGGCAGCCGGGGGCTCGGGGCTCGTGCTGTGCCACAGCCCCTGCGGCGGCATCGCGGCCATCGTCCCCTCCCGGCGCCGCACCTGCAGCGGGAATGCCGTCCTTCCTTCCCTGCCTGCCGTGGCCGAGCCGGCGAGTGCCCAGTGGGATCGAGCCCCCCCCAGAGCTGCTCCAGCTGCTCCCTGGGGACAGCCATTGCTGCCGAGC
This sequence comes from Balearica regulorum gibbericeps, assembly GCF_011004875.1. NCBI lineage: Eukaryota > Metazoa > Chordata > Aves > Gruiformes > Gruidae > Balearica > Balearica regulorum. The sequence continues at coordinate 209,180 of NC_046211.1, forward strand.
CCTCCCCGGGGTGCGCAGTGCCGGCTGCATCCGTGCAGGGCCTGCACCCCCCGTGCTGGGTGCCACCGCGGATCAGGAGCCGGGGGATGGCTGCCTTGCCTTGCTGCCTGGACCCTCCGTGCGGTGTTTCGGCAGAGCCCGCAGCGGGCGGGTGGGAGGAACCTGCTCCCGGTGGTGCTGAGCATCTCCGTGACTCACCCGCCGGCTCGGGGAGCGCAGCACAGCACTCGCCTCCTGCCGGTGCCACAGCAGCTGGGCAAGGGGGGCTGCGGGGTCTCTCTGGGGCCATGCCGTCCTCCGGTCCTATCCGGTGACCCAAAGTGTCTCTCCTTGTGCCGCAGGGCCCCCGCCAACGGGACGCTCCGGCCGGCCACTCGCCGCGGGGGGCTGTGAGCGGTGCTGGCGGGAGGAGGTGTGGCAAGAGAGGTGGGTGCGCGTCCTGGTGCCCCCGTGCGCCGGCCCGGCACTGCCAGTGTCAGCCCGGTCGCTCTCCCTGCAGGGCTCCCCTCTCAGCCATCCCCACGATGCCCCAAGCCTCGGAGCACCGTGTCAGCCGGACCAGGGACCACGCCGTCGTCACCTCCCAGCCCAAGGCTGCCGCCAAGCTGCCCAGTGGGCACCGGGCCCTGAGCCAGGAGCGCCATGCCGCCGCCCTGGCCTCCGCCGCCACTGCCAACGGGCTCTCCCCGGCCCCTAAGCTTCGCCTCCTGCCGCCTCGGCCCGGCCCGCTGGACGACCGTGGCAAGAAGCTGGAGCTGGACCGGGGTCGGGCTTCAAAACGGGGGGAGGCTCTCCGCAGCTCAGCGTGCCGGCGGGGGCCGGTGAAGGCGGACCATGCGGTGCGGGTGCCTGGCTCTCCACAGGCGGGTGCTGTGCCGGGCAGTGCCTCCTTCTCCCTGCCTGCCGGGGCCTCGCTGGCGGGGCGCGAGGCAGAGCGCCGGCGCAGCAACCTGGCCCGCTCCAAATCTATCAGCATCGGGGACCTGAGCCAGGGTGGCAGCAGCGGCGGCCGCACTGAAGATGTGGCGGCGGTGCTGAGCCGGCTGGTGCTGAGGGACTGTGGCCACCAGCTGAGCGCCAGCTCGCTGGCACTCAGGAGGAGCTCCTCTCTCCGGAGGGTCAACGTCTCCCCGGGGCTGGATGGGAAGCATGCCACCCCACTGCTCTCCGTCCGGCCTGAGGGCTGCCTGAGGACTCGTACTGCCCCCGACACCCCGTATGCCCACAGCCCCGATGTCCCGGCACCCAGCAGCCCCGCCCTGGGCAGAGCCCCGGCACCCGGCAGGACCGAGGAGAAGGCGACAGCTGTAAGAGCCCCAGGACTTGTCCCTGGCTCCTGGTCACGGGGCAGCAGCTTCGTTCCCATCGGGTGATGCCGCCGGGGTGGGATGGGGGTGCTGGTCTCACCTCTCCCTGCTCTGTTCCTCCTGGGGGAACCCCACTGCAAAAGGGTTGAGTCCCCTCGGCTCCGGGGGTGCTGGGGGCTGGCCGGTACCGTGCTGTTTCCACATCCACCTTCTCGCCGTGGAGCAGCCGGGCCCTGTCCTCCACTCGCCCTGGGCCACGTGTGGGGATTAGGTGCCCTGAAATCCCAGGGCTGGGCCTGCGCTGGCCAGGGACGCAGCTTGGATCCCTGCAGCGCGTCCCCCACCGGTGGCACAGGGGGCTGCCCCCAGCCCCGCTGAGCCACCCTGCTCCCTGTGCCGCTCTCCCACACCTCACCGGCACGGTGTGGGGCAGGCAGGTGTGTTTGCCTCCGCTCCCTGTTCTCCGGATGCCCGCTGTCCCAGAGGTGGCTCTCCCACTAATTAATCCCCCCGAGATGAGCCTCCAGCAAGGCCCAGAATAGCCAGGGGAAATCGGATCAGCTAATGAGCTGTGGCTTATAGAGGCGGAAGGGGCCCGGCAACGCCGGTGCCGCAGTCCCATCCTGGCGCCCGGGCGGTGCCGGAGCCATGCCGGGGCTGCAGGGAGCCACGCTGGTGGAGCTGCCACGCAAGCTGCACCGCACCCTGCTCACCAAGCGGGAGCTGCAGGGCCGTGGCGCCGACATCTCCGAGTCGGTGGTACACACTGCCGTCATGGGGCTGCTGCTCGTTAGCGGCGAGGTGAAGCCTCCGCAGCCTGGGGGGGCCGGCCGGCCGTCAGTCCGTCCGTAGGAAGCCGAGGGGTGGCCAGAGGGGTTTGCTGCGTGGGGACGGGGCTCACTCCTGTCCCTTTGTGTCCCCGCAGACCCATCACACGCTGCTGCTGGGCTCAGGCCACGTTGGCCTCAGGAACCTGGGCAACACGGTAAGCACCCTCGTCCCCGTGTCCCCCGAGCCCTCCCATCCCTCTGTCCTGGGGCGTGCAAGGGACCCGTGGGCTTGCAGTGGCCATAACGAACAGTTCCATCCCGGCGGGACTGGTGTGTCCGCAAGGATCCCCCAGCTCCTCGGTGGTCCCCACGGCACAGCTGGGTACAAGGGGGTACACGCCGAGGCCCGGTGGCCCCCCAGGGTGTCACCACGTCGCTGTCCCCACAGTGCTTCATGAACGCTGTGCTGCAGTGCCTGAGCAGCACCAAGCCGCTGCGGGACTACTGCCTGCGCCGGGACTTCCAGCAGGAGCAGCCCTCCGGCCTCCGCACCTCCCAGGAGCTCACCGAAGGTGGGACGGAAACCCCCGCAGCTAATCCCCCCCCCCCAGCTCTTATGTAAACCCCGCCGGTGCTGACACCCGGCATGTTCCCCGTCTCCGCAGCCTTTGCCGATGTCATCGCCGCCCTCTGGCACCCTGACTCCTCCGAAGCCGTCAACCCTGGGCGCTTCAAGGCTGTCTTTCAGAAATACGTCCCCTCCTTCACTGGATATAGGTGAGGCTTTGCCCCCCACATGCACCCCAGGGGACCCCCGGCAGCTCCCCTGCCTCCCAGGGGGCTGGGGCAGCGTTGGGCACGATGGGTCCATCCCGCCGCAGCCAGCAGGACGCGCAGGAATTCCTCAAGTTCTTCATGGACCGGCTGCATGTGGAGATCAACCGCAAGGGCCGCAGGACGCCCAGCATCCTCTCGGACGCTCGGCGGACCCCCGCGCTGGAGGACCCCGAGACGCTGAGGTGAGGGGCGTCCCAGTGCGGGGGAGCCCCAGCTGTGGGGACACAGCCCAACCCATTGTCCTTCCCCGCAGTGACGACGAACGCGCCAACCAGATGTGGAAGCGATACCTGGAGAGGGAGGACAGCAAGATCGTGGGTGCGCGCTGATGGGCAGGGGTGACCCCCCTGGAGCCCCCAAACCCCTTGGGGTGCTCCTCTCTGCCCGGTCTCATGCCCTCCCTCGTCCCCAGACCTCTTCGTGGGGCAGCTGAAGAGTTGCCTGAAGTGCCAGGCGTGCGGCTACCGCTCCACCACCTTTGAGGTCTTCTGCGATCTCTCCCTGCCCATCCCAAAGGTAGGGATAGGGCAGAGCCCCCCCAGCCACCCCCTGTCCCCCCCAGATCCCCCACCTGACCCTCTCCCCCTGCAGAAGAGCTTTGCTGGTGGCAAGGTCTCGCTCCACGACTGCTTCAGCCTCTTCACCAAGGAGGAGGAGCTGGACTCAGAGAACGCCCCGGTAAGAGGCTGGGGCTGGTGGCTCGGCACCCCCCATTCGGCACCTCCGGCCCCCTGTCACCAGTGCCGTGCTGCCAGCAGGTCTGCGACAAGTGCCGGCAGCGGACGCGGAGCACAAAGAAGCTGACCATCCAGCGCTTCCCCCGCATCCTGGTGCTCCGTATCCTTTGGGGACTGGAGGGTGGGGGGCCGGGGGAGAGGACTGGGACCCCTGGAGCTGCTGGCAGTGGGGGTTTGGGGGGGCATCCCCTGGAGCACGGTGCCATCCCTCCAGCCGCTCGGGGCCGTGCTTCCCTTGACGCTGCCCAGACCTGAACCGGTTTTCCACCACCCGCTACTCCATCAAGAAGTGCTCCGTCTTCGTGGACTTCCCCCTGCAGCAGCTCAACCTGCGGGAGTTCGCCAGCGAGAAGGCGGGTGAGACGCGGCGGGGGGAACAGGATGTGGGGGGACGCGGTGGGGGGGGACGGCCGAGCCCCGGGGGCAGCGCTGAGCCCGGCCTCCCGCCGCAGGCAGCCCCGTCTACAGCCTCTACGCCCTCTGCAACCACTCGGGCAGCGTCCACTACGGCCACTACACCGCCTTCTGCCGGGACCCGGCCGGCTGGCGCGTCTACAACGACTCCCGGTAGGTGCCCCCCACCCCCACCGCCCCCCACCAGCTCGCCCGGGCCCCACGCCCCCACCCCTGCCCGGCTGCGGTGGGCGCGGGCTGAGGGTGCCGCCGCAGCGTCTCGCCCATCAGCGAGAACCAGGTGCCGTCCAGCGAGGGCTACGTCCTCTTCTACGAGCTGGAGGAGCCGCACGGCAGGAGGCCCTGAGCCGCCCCGGACCCCCGGCCCCTCCCCGCAGGGCCCAGGCAGCCGCCCCCAGCCCCCTGCGGCAGGGTGGGGACAGAGGGCGGGGGGCCGCAGCCCGCGCTGCCTCGGGCGGGGCTTTTGTGAATAAATTTACTAAAAAAACCCTAAAAACCCCAAGTTTGGAGGTGTGAAGGGGTGGGGCTGGAGCCAAGGGGCGGGGTTATCTACAAGGGGGCGTGGCGTGTGGGCTGCGGGGGCGGGGCTTGTGTCGCTGGGGGCGGGGCTAGTGGCAAGGCGCGAGGCTTGCCGTGGGGTCCGGCGTGGGCTTTGCGTGAGGGGCGGGGCTAGTGCCCGAAGGGGCGGAGCCTGCTGCGAGAGGAGAAGCGCGAGAGCTGCTGCGGGGGCGGGGTATCGGGCGCGGGGGCGGGGCTTGTCAGGCGGGCCGGGACGTAGGTCAGCGGGGGCGGGGGCGCGTTCCGCAGTGCTGACTGGCCCAGCCCGGCCGCCGTAGCGCGCCAGTGGGCGGTCCCCACGCCTGTCCGTCAAGGGACAGCGTGGTGCCATTGGCGCTCCGCCTCGTTAGCCCCGCCCTTTCCCTTATCAGGCGCGGAGAAGGGGCGGGGCCTGCCGAGCCCGGGGGCCGGGAGCGGTGCGGGCGGGGGTGCCGCGGGGGCGGGGGGTGCCGCTGTGCCGCTGTCCCGGCGCTCTGCACGGCCCCGCTGGCCCGCCCGGCCCCGCTCCCTCATGCCGCCGACCGTGGCCGTCGTGGGGGGCGGCATCAGCGGCCTGGCCGCCTGCTACCACCTGGCCCGCGGCCCCCGCCCGCCCAAGGTGAGCGCGGGCCCGTGTCCGCGGGGGCCGGGCTGTCGCCGGTGGCTTGGTCCCGTCCCCGGGGGCCCGGGATCCCCAGCCGCCGTGTCCCCGTGGTGACCGTGCTGTCCCCAGGTGCTGCTGCTGGAGGCCAGCGCCCGCCTGGGGGGGTGGCTGCAGAGCACCCGCACCGCCGACGGGGCCGTGTTCGAGCACGGGCCCAGGGGCATCCGCCCCGGCGGGGTGGTGGGCACCGACACCCTGCGCATGGTACGGGGGGGCCGGGATCGGGGGTCCCTGGGGCTTGGTTCGGGGCGACAGGGGCATCCCAGGGTGCTGGGGTCGGGGAGGGGGGTGTCTCTTGGAAGGGTGCTGGGGGACAGGGGGCCCTGGGTGGGTGCTGGGGTGTTATGGGGGCCCTGGGCTGGTGCAGGGTGCTGGGCCCTGGGGGGTGTCCCTGGGTGGGTGCCGGGGCCCCTGGGGGCACAAGGGCACAGGGGTCCCGGGGAGCAGCGGTCTGGGGGAGCCCTGGGGCTGGGTGCAGGGTGCCAGAGGGTGTCTGGGGGCAGGGTCCTGGGGGACAGGGGTCCCTGGGTGGGTGCCAGGGTCTTATGGGGTCCCTGGGCTGGTCCAGGATGCTGGGGCCGGGGGGTCCCCGGGTGGGGACCGCCAGGGTGCGGCTGAGGCTGCCCCGGGGCAGGTCCTGTGCCCTCTGCCGTGCCCGTCCTGCCCGTGTCCCCGCAGGTCTCCGAGCTCGGCCTGGAGGGTGACGTCCTGCCCGTCCCCGGGGACCACCCGGCCTCCAGGAACCGCTTCCTCTATGTCGGCGGGGCCCTGCACAAGCTGCCCTCGGGCCTGGGGTAGGTGCCCACCCTGGTGCCACCCCGGTGCCACCCGTGGGCCGCCCTCCCTTGAGCTCTCGGTGTCCCCAGGGCCCTGCTGCGGCCGGTGCCCCCCTTCTCGCGGGCGCTGCTCTGGAGCGGGGTGCGGGACTTGCTGGCGCCAGCCGGGACGGAGCCTGACGAGAGCGTGCACGCCTTTGTTCATCGCCGCTTCGGCCGGGAGGTGGGTGCCTGTGCCTGGTGATAACGCCGGGGGCTTATCGGGGCCTGGCAGGGACCGGGCGGGGACCGCCCTCATCCCGCCGTGTCCCCACAGGTGGCCGACATCGCCGTGGACAGCCTCTGCCGGGGGGTGTTCGCCGGGGACTGCCGGGCGCTGAGTGTCCGCTCTTGCTTCCCTGCGCTCTTCGAGGCCGAGCGGCGCCGGCGATCCGTCCTGCTGGGGCTGGCGCTGGGCTCCGGTGAGCGCGGGGCTGGGAGGGATGCCCTTGGGGGGGACGACGCATCTCTGCACCGCCACTACGGCACGAGGGGACACCGGCATTGTCACCCACAGGGAAGGAGCGTGGAGCTGAGTCGGGGCTGAGCCGGCGGGCGCGGGCAGAGCGCTGGAGCCAGTGGTCGCTCCGGGGCGGGATGGAGAGCCTGGCTGAGGCACTGGCAGCCTTCCTGCGCCTGCGTGGTGTCGAGCTGCGCTGCCACGCGCCCCTGCGCCGCCTGCACCGTCACCCTGACGGCCGATGGCAGGTAGGGCCCTGGTGTGTGTGGGGGTGCCAGGATGCCCGGGTCCCCTTCCCAGTGCCCCCCCCCACCGCTCTCCTTCCCCCCAGCTCACCCTGGCAGATGGCACCGTCATGGCTGACCACCTGGTCAGTGCCCTCCCAGCCACAGGTAGGGCTGGGGGTGCCAGAACGTCTGGGTTCCCCGGGGAGGGGACAGCAGGGAGGATAGCGTTGTGTCCCCCCCCCCGACATCCCCTCTCCCCCCAGCCCTGGCTGAGGTGCTGCCGGCCGAGGCAGAGCCGCTGGCACAGGAGCTGCGGCGCATCCCCGCCGTGTCTGTGGCCGTGGTGAACCTGCAGTACGAGGGCGTCACGTTACCTGTCACGGTGAGAGCAGCACCCATGGATGTCCCCCAGCACCCAAGAGTGTTCCCAGCACCCACGGGTGACCCCCATCCCACTCCCGCCGCTGCTCCTGCCCAGGGCTTTGGGCACTTGGTGCCCTCCTCTGAGGACGCGTCCCTCCTGGGCATCGTCTACGACTCAGTGGCCTTCCCCCAGCACGACGGCACGGGAGCTGCCTCAGTGCGGCTGACGGTGAGTGGCTGGGGATGGGGACAGGCTGTGACAGAGATGATCCGGGGGGGGGGGCTCACAGTGCTGTCGGTGCCGTATAGGTGATGCTGGGAGGCGCCTGGTTCGGGCAGAGCTTCGGGGACCCGGCGGCGGCATCACCATCGCTGCTGCTACAGCGGGCGCAGGCGGCCGTGCGGGAGCAGCTGGGCCTGGAGCCAGCCCCGACACGCTCCATCGTCAGGGTGCACCAGGTGGGTGATGGCACTGCGGGGTGGGGGGCTCGGGGGGCATCCCACGGGACTCACTGGCTGCTCCCCCCCCTCCCAGGCCTGCATCCCCCAGTACACATTGGGCCACTGGCAGCGCACAGGTAAGGGGGGGCCGGGGTGTAGGGGTCCCCTGGCCCCCGCGGAGGCACCCACCGCCCGTCCCCATCCCTGCAGAGCGCATCGGCCGCTTCCTGGCAGAGCAGCAGCTGCCCCTCAGCCTCGTCGGGGCCTCCTACGCCGGCGTCTCCGTCAATGACTGCATCGCCAGTGCCAAAGCGGCCGTTGAGCGGCTAATGGGGCAGCCGCGCTGAGCCCTGGCGTCTCCGTGTCCCTTCCCAGCACCAGGCAGCCCTGCGGCAGTAGGACAAAGTGTTTTTTTTATTGAAAAACCCTTATAAAGGTGCAGGGAGCAGCTCATAAATAGAATAAATAAATGCGTGCCGGCAGCGCAGCCTGCAACCGTCTTTGGGCACCCGCAGCCCCCGGGAAGATGGGGCCAGGCAAGCCCCTGGCTCACCCCGACTCTGCCTGCACCCCTCTCCAGGGGTGCCCCCCAGTACCAGGCACCGGCCCGATGGCCAGCAGCTCCCTGGCAGTTGCCCCTGGGGCTCGTCGCTCCCCCCAGTCTCTCCAGCGAGGCCGCAGCACAACCTGCCCAGCTGTGGCCCCCCCCACCCCGCACACCACAGGGGTCCTTCCCAGTGCCGGGTTGCAGTGAGCAGAGTCCACGTGGGGGCTGCGGTGGCCAGTGGCTAGCGGGCACCTTGCAGCAGGCTCTGGTTGTCCCTGCGGGCGAGCAGGGTCCCCTCCTCCTGTGCCACAGCCACATTGACGCTGCTCCCAGGCTGGGCATCACCCTCCCTGGCAGCCTCGGGGCTGCGCTGGGTGATCCCCGGTGCTGTGGGGGAGCCAGCGCCACCCTGGGTGCCGTTACCGGCCAGCGGCTGCTGCGCGGCGGCTGTGGGCAGCCGGGGGAACAGGGACAGCCCCTGCTCCCCCCAGCCCGCGGCATCCCGGGGCAGCTTGCGCAGCATCTCCTCCCGGAAGAGGCTGGTACTGCTGCGGTACCTCTGGCCCTCATGGCCCGGCACCGGCCCCCTGCGGCCCCGGCCGGCGCGGGGGTCCGTCCCGATGTCCACTGTGAGGTTGGTGTAGAGCGGGTGGAGGTGCTTGGCCAGCAGCGTGTAGGTGAGCGAGTTCATCCCGTCCTGTGTCCACATCCGCTGCGTGCGGATCAGCAGGTCAAACCTGGGAAGGACAAAGGAGGGGGAGTGTTACCGCCGAGCCCCTTGCCGGCCCACCCGTGCCCCCCAACAGCCCCACCGACCTGTGGGGGTTCTCCTCGTTGCCTTTGTCGCTCTTGTGCTTCACCATCTTGTAGTGGCCGATGGAGATGGGCGGACGGGCAATCTTCATGCCGGCCAGGCGCACCCTACGGACGAGTCCCCGCGTCAGCTGAGGGTTCCAGGGCGCAGGGATGCCATCTGCATCCCCCCCCCCCCCCCCGCCCCGGTGCAGCGGCAATGGCCCCCACACGCTCGTCCTGCGCGACGATGCCATCCCAGGGCCCGGCAAGCGGCCGGTGCCTCCCAGTGGGACACGAACGCAGGTGATGGTGAGACTGGCAGGTCCCCCCAGCATCCTACCTGGTGGCAATGTCATCGTCCTCGCCGCCCCAGCCCCAGTACTCGTTGGGGAAACCATTGATCTTCATGTACTGGTCAGGGGTGAGGGCCGAGACACCTCCAAAGTACTGGGGGTACGGCAGGCTGCGAGAGGGGGAAGACACTGAGCCAGGGCCGGGACCGGTCCCCTCGCTGCCAGCTCGCTCCCCGCTATGGTTGCTCACCTGTATCCGAATTTATTCATGGCGATGGAGACATGTTTGGGGTTCCAGGGGTCGCAGATGTAGAGGTTGTGGTCGTTCTCGGGGATGAGGTCGACGTCATGGAGGAAGAGACAGTCCCACTCCTCATCTTTCAGCGCCTCCTTCACCCCCACGTTCAGCAGCTTGGCCCGGTTGAAGGTGGAGTTTCCTGCCTGGGGAGAGGGGGCTCCAGCAGCGGCCCTCCACGAGCCCAGCAAAGCCCCCGGTGCCCGCCGGACTCACCTGGTGCACGACGTAGATGCCATACTGGAGCTGCTGGCGCTGCAGGAAGGGGTGCAGGTAGTAGAGGAGGTGGCCCAGGTGGGTCTCGCGGTTGCGGTGGGGGATGATGACGGCCGTACGGGACCGGGGCTCACAGGTGGAGGGTTGGTACCGGCCGCCCTCCCGCACCGCCGGGTTCTTCGCCCGGATCTGCTCCAGCGTGGGCACCCGGCTGAAGCTCACCGTCAGCGGGCCGACTGCGCGGGGGGGAGGCAGGGGGCTGGCGTGGGGCGGCGGGGACCGGGGCCGCCCCCCCCCTCCTGCCCAGAACCGTTTACCGGGAGCCTCCCCGGACCGGCCCTGCCCGCCCAGCCGGTCAGTCCGGGCCGGCAGCCGCTCTCCCTGTTGCGCCAGGGGCAGAGCCGGGCGCGGCGGCACAAGGTCAGGAAACCCCCGCGGGGGCGGGGGCGGCCCCGCACTCACCGAGGAAAGGCGACCGCTCGGGGCAGAAGGGCAGGGGCTGCGCGGGGTCGGGGCGGGCGGGCTGGCGGGGCAGCAGCCGGCTGAGGTTGGCGTAGACGTCGTGGGTGCGCGAGTAGTCGAAGACGGGCCCGGCGGCGCGGCCGAAGAGGGAGGTGAGGTTACGGAACCCCCCCAGGGAGAAGTAGGCGACGAAGGCGAACTGGCAGCCGACCAGCAGGGCCAGCGTGCAGGGCCGCTCCAGCAGCCGCCGCAGCATGGCGGGGCCCGGCCCGGATCGCCGGGGGGCCCGGATCACCGGCGGCGGCTGGGGGCGTCGAGGCGGCCGGGCCGCATCGCGGGGCGCTGCGGGGGAGGAGAGGGGTGAGACCCGCGGAGGGGGGCGCGGGGGAAGCCCCGGTCCCGGCCCATCCCCACCCCCCGGTACCTGCCGGCGGTGGAACGCCTCAGCCCCGCCCGGCCGCCGCCATCTTGGAATGGAGGGGAGAGCGCGGGGCGGGGCGCGGTGACGTGGCAGGTGTTAAAGGGGCCGTTCGGGAGCCCGTCAACGCTCCCCCGGGGGCGGGATCAGGGCGGGGACAGGGCCCCGCTCGGGCAGGATCAGGGCGGGGCGGTTCCACCCAGGCCCCTGGGGCACGCTGGGCCCCGGTGTCCCGGCTGGGGGTGGCAAACGGGGACGCGGGTCCCGGGTGGCGGGGAGGGGAGGGGAGCGGGCGGGGGCCCCTCGGGGTGCCCGGGCGGGCGGCGGGACCCGGGGGAGCCCGAGCCGGCGAGGGGGGCGGAGCTCCGTGGGGCCGCCCAAAGGAGGCGTGTCCAGAGCGAGCCCCGCCCTGTTCCGTCGCCGCGGCAACCGCGCACGCCACCGCCCTTCCATCCGCCTGCTGGCCCCGCCCGTACTGCCTGCGTCACGGCGAGATTGCGCTCCGATTGGGCGCGGCGCTCGGACCGGAAGCGTTGCGGCGGCGGGCGGGGTCCGTGCGGCGCCGTGTGCCCGCTGCTCACGTGCCTCGGCGTGCGCTGCCCGTCCTGCGCCGCACGTGCCGCCGGGGGGGGGGGGGTCCCCGGGTTCCGTCCCCGCGCGCTGCCCCCCCCCTCCCCCCTCCCACCTCATCCTGCTGCTGGCCTGCCGCGCGCGCCGTCCTCGCCGACCCCGGTGAGCGCCCACCCCCGCCCGGGGCCCCGCGGAGTGACCCACCGCCTGGGGGCCGCGGGGGGCAGCGGCTCCTCAGCCCCGTCCCGGCGAGGCGGGCGCTCGCGTCCCCGTTCCCCCCGCCCCGTCCCCACGCGTGGGTCCCCTCCCCGACGCCGCCATCGACTCCGCCGCAGCGGGGCCCCGCGGAACCCCGAGGAGCTGCGAGATGGGGGTGAGGGGCTGCGCTGCCGCCACGCTCTGCCGGCGGCCGGACCCCGCTGAACGCGGAGCCGGGAGGGCTGGACGGTGCGTGACCGCTGCGAGGCCTTCCGCCACCGCCACGCCTGCCGCCACTGCCACGCCTGCCGCCGCCGCGTGCACTGCATGCACCGCCACTGCCGCTGGTAGGGGCCTCCGGTACGGCCCCACGCCGGGGCACGAGGGGCTCCGCCACGGCTCGTTCCAGTCCCCAGGCACCGGACAGTACACCGGGGACAGCAAGACCCCCGCCACCCGTCTGTCTGTCCATCTGCAGGATCAACAACTGCGTCAGGGGGTTAAACCAGAAAAACTTCATCCAGTTCCTCTTCTACAGGGGTGAGCAGTCGTGTGGGGGTCCCCGTGGGGCAGCCCCACTCCTGAGTCCCCTGGCCGGGCCCCGCAGGCAGGAGCTGGGTGCTGGGGTGGGCGCAGGGCTGGTAACACCCACCCACCCCCGGGGATGGCGAGGCTGGGCGCACCTGGCTGGGGCCGGCGGGCAGGACCCCGGCAGGGATGGTGGCGGGAGGAGACGTTGCCAACAACCGCGTCCAGACGTGAGTGGGGGTAGCACGGGGGTCCCGTCTTCCCCCTCTACGGAGGAGCTGGGAGGGGAGGGGAGGGCCGGGGTGGCGGCGCTGTGTCGGGACTCCGGGCTGCCCCACGTCGGCTTCGGCCTCCGGCCCCGCTCTGACCCGTGGCCGCCTTCCAGGGCTCACTGCATGGTCCAGCTGCCGGAGTCCCTCCTCTTCGGGGCCTTCGTCACCGTCGTGTTTTATGATCAGGTTAGCAGGGCGGTGGCGGGGGGCACCGGCACGAGCCGGGGATGGCGGGGGACAGCAGGGCGAGCTGAGGCTGCTGCATGCCGGCAGTGACATCCCTGTCACCCCCAGGTCGTGTCGATCGTCATGGACCAGATGCCCTGGAGCAGCTCCGCAGCTGGGGGCTGAAGGAGATGAACTGCGAGGGGCCACACTCCCCCAAACCCAAACTGACGCTGCTGCAGGAGGTGTTTGGGCGAGGTGCGTGGGGCCAGGGCCGGGTCCCGCAGCACAGCTCGCAGCTCTCCCTTTCCTCTGGCCAGGCTTCGTGCTCTGCCGGCTTTTCCCTTGGAGCTGCAGCCCCCCCGCAGGGGTGGGCCCTGCGTACAGCCCCCTGCCCAGCTGCTACGTCCGAGCTCCCCCCGCCCGACACACGAGAGGATGCTGGAAACACTCCGGCTTTGTGCCGGGATGCGGAGCCGCGATGGAGCTTCACCACCTCCACACCTGGCAGCGTGAGCCCTGTGCCCCTGCGGGGGGCAAAGCTGACGCCCCAAAGCCGGGGCACCCACCCGGCAGCACCGAGCCGGCGCAGTGGTGAGGTCCTGGGGCTCCCCGGCAGAACGGGTGCCCGGCCCCACCATCCCTGGGGTGCAGCGCTCTGTGGGGGGCCTGGGGGGGGGGATTTTCCACCCCGGGATGTCTCAGGGCAGGCTGGCAGCGTGTCTGGGCCCTGTATGCTCGTGGCTCTGGCTGCCACCTCGAGGGATGGGTACGGGCCCACAGCCACCCCGAGGGGCAGCGCGCGGCTGGGAGGAGGCACCCAATAAAGCCCCGTTTTGGGCAAGACTGGGGGTGCCCGTTTCTTGGGGGGCAGGGGGGTGCTGGTGGCTGCTGGGGGGAAAGACGCCGGGGAAGGATGCTGGGGGCAGTAAGGGAGGGTTAACGCAGCTGCAGCCGAGGGACACTGCGGTGCCTGGCACCGCCACGCCGATCACCACACACCATGCCAGCCGGCTCCATAAATAGCTTTAAATAACAACGCTGCAATAAATTACAGCTGGGTGGCTGCACCAAGGGAGGCCGCAGCCGGGGTGGGGGGCGACACGGGGAGGGGGGTGCCCTGGGTCCTGCCCGGGGGGTCACCCCGCTCTGCCTGTGGGGGGGCTGAGGTAGACATGGTTACCTGCACCGGGGCTGGTCCCGTGCATGGCACGAGCCTGCCAGGGCTCTGCCGAGGGGCTGCCTGACGCCGTCCCGTGGACGGTGCCCCTGCTCCCAGTGGGCAATAAATAACCAAATAAATAGGCACCGCGGTGCTGCCAGAATTGCGCTCTGGCAGAGCCACGTCCCGGTTGGGCTCGTGCCGCTACTTGTTGCGCCGGCGGCTCTTGAGGATCTCCAGGATTTCGGCTTTCTGCTTCTCCCAGGCCGCCGATGGGCGTCTCGGCGCCCGCGGCACAAAGAAGCTGTACTTCAAGCGCGGTGGTCGCTGCTCATCCACCACCAGCGCCTGCAGCACCAGGGGCTCGCGCAGCGGCCCCCGGCCCGTCAGTGTCTCGGTGGCCGCTGTGGCCCCGCTGTAGCGCAGGGTCACGCCGCCCGCCAGCACCACGTCGGTCACGGAGGGCACCAGGACGTAGCCGCCGTTCAGCAGGGAGCCGCCGGCCGGCCGCCGCAGCGCCAGGAAGATGTCCTCGCTGCCTGCCGCCGAGATCTGCCGGACCAGGAGGTGCGTGGCGCCCGCCGGGATGGTCACCACGTCGTTATAGCCGTAGCTGCGGGGCAGAGTGGTGTTGGATGGGGGACACCGGCTGCTTGTGGGTGGTATCCCCCCCTGCCATGCCGCTGCCGTCAGAACACTCACCGGGGTTTGGTGAAGGAGCCGTAGACCTTGGTGCAGCCGGAGCCGTCACCACCGCACATCATGCACTTATCAAACTTCTTCTTGGAGCCGATGATGCGGTCGCAGCCGGCGGGGATGCAGCGGCCCTGCACGCACACTCCCGTGCTCTCAGGGGAGCAGGGCGTCCCGTCGGCCACCTGCAGCACAGCACGGCCTCAGCACCCGCCGGCGGCACCCCCGGGTGCACAGCGGGTAGGGGGGACACTCACCCTCGGCTGCAGCACGTGGTAGTAGCCCAGGGTTTGGGACTGGCAGGTCAGCTTGCACTGGTCCCGCTCGGGGACGCCGCTGTAGCGTGGGACCCAGTCCAGGGGTGCCGGGAGCCCCTTGACGAGGTCAGGGCGATGGTTGTAGGCGGCACATTGCTCCTCCCGGAAGGTGAGGGCTGCCGGCAGCAGTGAGGCACGGTCAGCACTGGTGGCAGCCCCCAGCACCCCCCAGCCCGCACCGGTGGCCAGTGACACCCCTGCTCCCCACCCAGCCCCACTCACGGGTGCTGCCGGGACACTCCTCCACGTTGCAGGACCGGAAGCGGGTGCGCTTGCCCTCGCAGTACCGGCCACCGTGGCGAGGTGCCGGCGCGGTGCAGTTGCGGTGGGAGAGCTGGACGCCACCGCCGCAGGTCCGTGAGCACCCGCCCCATGGCCCCCACGGCCCCCAGCCGCCGTCCACAGGTGTCTGCAGCCAGAAAACACAGTGCGGGGGGTCGAACTGGTGCCGGCGGGTGGACACTGACCCTCCTGCCCCACCAGGACTTACAGTGAGCTCCTGCATGCGGCCGATGCCGACGCAGAGCCCGTCCATGCAGACTCTGCCCGGCGCGCATGGTGTGCCGTCAGCCCAGGGGAAGTGCTTCGTCTGGCAGACGGAGCGGCCGCCGGCACGGCCGGTGCACCACAGCGAAGCGCAGGGCGGCTGCAGGTCGCCGCAGTGCCGCGAGTCAGGCCCAAAGGCGAGCTGGCATTGCCGCAGCACCGGGTAGATGCTGCCCGGCAGTGCCGAGGGCAGCTGCAGCCACTCCGGAGGCTTGTCCAGGAGGCAGTGACCTGCGGGGACACGGCACCGCTGCACCGGGGGTCCCTGAGGGCACCGGCATGGGATGTGGCTGCACCGGGGCCCCACGTGCTGGGACCCTGCGTGCCGGGTCGTACCGTGGCCGTTGTCCAAGAAGTCGGTGATGAAGCGGGCGCTGCATGGGGACCACATCTCGCCAGGCTCCAGCGAGGAGAGGACGGGAGCCATCACGCGGCGGGTGGCTCCGGAGCGGCTGTTCAGCTCCCGGCAGGGCTGGGAGGTGTCGTGCAGCATGTTGAAGACATGGCCTGCGCCGGGGAACAACGGTGTCAGCCCTGGGGGGGCTCGTGGGTGGCAGTGGGGTCCCATTCACCCCCCACACCGGCCCCTGCTGCTCACCCAGCTCGTGGGCGGCCGTGAATGCCGACTGCAGCCCGTCGTCCTCCACGATGGCACAGCTCCGCTCAGGGTCGCAGACGGTGCCCACGTCGGCCATGCCCAGCGTGTCACACGTGGCCGCCCCACACAGGTCCTGGGGGCAGGTGGGGTGTGTGGGGGGGCTCGGGGCACCCCCAAATCCAGCCAGCACCCAAACTCCCAGGGATGGTCCCTGGGGACCCCACCAGCCCCCAAAACCCACGGACAGCCCAGGGGCTTGGCCAGCACCTAAACACCTTGGGGGTCACCCAGGGACCCCACCAGCCCCCAAC
This sequence comes from Balearica regulorum gibbericeps, assembly GCF_011004875.1. Classification (NCBI taxonomy): domain Eukaryota; kingdom Metazoa; phylum Chordata; class Aves; order Gruiformes; family Gruidae; genus Balearica; species Balearica regulorum. Next base: position 225,138 of record NC_046211.1, read on the forward strand.
CACCCTGCAAGGACCCCAAAGAGCCCTGCAGCTCCCCTCAGGACCCCCCCAGCCATCACCCCCCCACACACCTGCCGGGTGAAGAGGATGGCGGTGTCAAAGTGGAGGGGACTGTCCTCGTCGGGGACGTTGAGCCCCTTCTGCCACTGGCAGAAGTTGCGGAGCATCTGGGCGGCATTGGGGGTGGAGGGGGGCCCGGGGGTGCCCTGGCCCAGCACCACCAGCCGTGTCACCCGCAGATCCACCGCGTTGCCCAGGCTGCCGTGCCGGAAGGACCGGGCGGCTGTCGCCAGCACTGTCAGCAGGTACCGCCGGAGCCCCGCACCGTGGAACTGGGCCATCGACTCGTCCGCCACCACCAGCATCTCCACGTACCGCGGCACCGAGGCAAAGCGCTGCCGGGAATCAGGGTGCTGGGGCAGGGGACTGGCGCCAGCCAGTGCCCCCCAGCACACCCCACCCCACGCTCGTGTTCCCCATCACCGTGCACATTCCTGCCTGTGCCCCCCAGCACCGTGCCCCCCCCCCCCCCGTGCACCCCGATGTCTCTGGGCTCCACACCACCGCCCCCCAGCCCCGTGGGGTACCGGCTGCCCGCGGCCCCGGTCACACCCTCGGGGCGGGTCCTGGCGGTGCCCCGGGAGGTGGAGGGGAAGCCCGGCCCAGCCCAGCCCATCTTGGTCCGGTGTATCCCAGTCCCAGCCTATCCCGGTCAGTCTCGGCGAGTCCCGGTCTGTCCCAGCGCATCCCAGTCCATCCCAGCTCATCCTGGTCCAGCCCAGCCCGGTCCATCCCATCCCATCCCGGTCCCATCCCATCTCAGTCCCATTCCCTCCCGGTCCCATCCCATCCCGGTCCCATCCCATCCCGGTCCCATTCCCTCCCGGTCCCATTCCCTCCCGGTCCCATTCCCTCCCGGTCCATCCCATTCCCTCCCGGTCCATCCCATCCCATCCCGGTCCCATCCCATCTCAGTCCCATCCCCTCCCGGTCCATCCCATCCCATCTCAGTCCCATTCCCTCCCGGTCCCATCCCAGTCCCATCCCATCTCAGTCCCATTCCCTCCCGGTCCCATCCCATCCCAGTCCCATTCCATCCCGGTCCCAGCCCATCCCGGTCCCATTCCCTCCCGGTCCATCCCATCCCATCCCGGTCCCATTCCATCCCGGTCCCAGCCCATCCCGGTCCCATTCCATCCCGGTCCCATTCCCTCCCGGTCCATCCCATCCCATCCCGGTCCCATTCCATCCCGGTCCCATTCCCTCCCGGTCCATCCCAGCCCGCGGTGTCCCGGTCCGGCCGTACCTTCACTCTCCTCGGGGCCGGCCCCACGCGGGACCGTGTCCCGGCTTCGTCCGGTGCCGTTACGGGACACGCGGGGCTGTGGGCGGCCCCGGCGGAGGCGGCGACAGCGGCGACCAGGAGCGCCAGGAGCGCGCGGCGCATTGCCCGGGCACCGTCGCGACACCGCGACAGCGCGACAGCGGGAACCGACAGACGTCCCCGCAGGCTCGGCCCCGCCGCCGCCTTTAAACGGGTGGGAGAGGCGGCCCCGGGCGGGCGGGGCGGAGCGGGGCAGCCCTGACCCCCCCCGGGCCATTCCGGGAAAGCAGAGCCGGGTCCCCCGGGAGCGGGGCCGGGCCGGGGGATCCCCCGCGCTGGGACCACCTCACGGGATCCCCCCTCACCGGGGTCCCCTCACTGGGACCCCCCCTCACGGGATCCCCCCTCACCGGGATTCCCCCTCACTGGGACCCCCTCACCGGGGTCCCCTCACCGGGACCCCCCCTCACCGGGACCCCCCCTCACCGGGGTCCCCTCACTGGGACCCCCCCTCACCGGGACCCCCCTCACCGGGATTCCCCCTCACTGGGACCCCCCCTCACGGGATCCCCTCACCGGGATCCCATCACTGGGATCCTCCTCACTGGGACCCCCCCTCACTGGGACCCCCCCTCATGGGATCCCCTCACCGGGATCCCATCACTGGGATCCTCCTCACCGGGCCCCCCCCCTCACCGGGACCCCCCCTCACTGGGATCCCCCACACCGGGGCAGCAGGGGCCGGGGTGGGCGTCTGCCAAGGGTGGCCTTGAGGTGCCCGGGATGGGCATGGGACTGGGGGCACCCCGGGGGGGGCTCCCCTACCCTCCGGCACCCACTGCCCCATAACACCCCGCTGCTCCATCTCCATCCCTCCTCATCGTTTTCATGCCTCCCTGTCCCCCCCATCGCTTCCCACCCCCTCCCCCCCAGCCCCATCCGGTGTGAGCCCCTCCGTGCCCCCTCCGTGTCCGCAGTTCCCAGCAGAGCCACCGCTGTGTCACCCCCGAGTCACCTCCTGGCCCCCAGCCTGGCTGGGCAGGACACGGCCCCATCCTGCTTCCTCCCTTCTCGTAACGGGGGGGGCCGGGCCGGGCTGCCCTTCCTGCCCCGTCACCCTCCAGCACCCCCAGTCTGGGGGGGGGCCGGCGTGGCCCCGGGTGCTGCCGTGCGGGTGCCGGTGCCGGTGCCATCCCCGCCGTCCCCGGGAGAACAACAGGGTGATGCGGCCCCGCACAAAGGGAGATAGCGGCACCCGGCGCTGCCGCACAAAGGGCCTCTGTGCCGATGCCGCAGCGGTGCTCGGCTGCACCCATGGGACCCTGCCGGCACCGCAGCTGGGCCCGGCTGGAACAGCACCTGCCTGACACCCACCCGTGCCCGGGAGTGGTGTCACCGGCAAGGCATGGACCCCACCGGGAGCCCACCGCGGTACCGGCATCTGCCGCAGCTGGCATCCGCTGGGCTCCAGCGTCTGCCACAGTGTCCGCCGGAGCCGGCATCCGGCACAGCTGGCTTCCCTGGGATCTGACATCTGCTCTGGCTGACACCCGCCACCTCCGGCATCCCCCCCAACCCCAGCACCCCCCCAACCCCAGCATCTCCAGCTCCAGTGGTTCCCAGTGTTAGCATCCCTCAGCCCCAGCATCCCCCAGCCCCAGTTTCCCCCCACCATGGGGCACCCTTGGGTGCTGGCAGGGGCTCAGGGTGGGGAAGCTCCTCTTGGCTCAGCCTCCAGCCCGGGGCCGGATCCAGTCCCAGCAGGATGGCCCTGTGCCGGGGGGGGGGGGTTGGCAGCCAGCGGCCAACATCTGGACGGCATCACTCTGCATGGCCACCATGACTCACGCCAGGTCGGGAACAGCCGTGACGTGGGGGCCGGGCAGCCGCTGGCGTCACTGGGGCCAGTGACGTGGGAGCTGGTGTGACCCCGACGCTGGGGGGACAGAGGGGGGAGGGGACGGGGGGCACCGAGGGTCCTGGCACAGCTGGGGGGTCCCCGTGTCCTCTGGGAGGGGGACACATCTGGATGCCGGAGCCGGGGTATCCCCAAGTGGGAGGGGTCTGCGGTGCAGTGTGAGCGAGGGGGTCACAGGACAATTTTGCTCAGATGCCCCCCCCCACCCCCACACGGGGACACCGCGGGTGTCCAGGGAGGGGACAGGGGCCACCTCCAGCCGCAGCGTGGGGAGGCCTGGGGACACCCTGCTCCTTCTTCACCCGGTGCGTCCTGCTCCCCCCGTCCCTGCCCCCCCCGTCCCTGCTCCCCCCGTCCCTGTCCCCATCCCCACGGGACCGCCTCTGCCCGGCACAAAGATGGCAGCGATGGCAGCGACGCCACCGGCGGTTTCCCGGCTGTTTCCCTTAGTAAAGATAGCGGCGGAACTGCCCACGCTCAATATGGTGACGCAGCAGGGCTTCGCCTGCCCTCTACAAGCATGGCGCCGGGCCCCGCCCACTGCCGCGGCGCGGGGGGCGGGGCGGCGCACGCGCAGTGCCAAGGGCAAGATGGCGGCGCTGCGGGCGCTGGGGCGGCTGCGGGCACCTTCGGGGCTGCGGGCGGCGGCGCGGCTGGGGCCGGCCCCGGTGCGGTGAGAGCGGGGGTAGCCGGCACCTGAGGCCGGGCCGGGGGCGGGAGGCAGGACCGGGGCTGGGGGCGGCGGCGGGGCTCGGGTTCAGGCGGGGGGCCCGGATCCCCCCCCCCCTCACGGCTCGGTCCCCCGTCCCCGTCCCGCAGGACGTCGCGGCAATGGCAGCCCGACGTGGAGTGGGCCCAGCAGTTCGCCGGCGCCGTCATGTACCCGAGCAAAGAGACGGAGAAGTGGGTGCCGCCGCCCTGGAACGGTGAGGGGCGGCGGGGGCGAGCGGGGGCTCCGGGAGAGCGGCGGGGCCCTGGAGGGGCCCTGGGGCCCTGCGGAGGGAAGGCCGAGGCGCCGGAAGGGTGTCGGGTGCGCTGGGAGGGCCCTGAGGAGGTGTTGGGGGCCCTGGGTGGTCCCTGTAGGGGTCCCGAGGCCCTGAGGGAGCCCCGGGGGGCTGTTCGGGGCCCTTGGGGGTGCTCAGTGGGCTCCAGAGCCGGGCTGGGGCTCGTTGGGGTCCCTGTGGGGGCTCGGTGGATGTCAGGTTGGGGGTTACACGGGGCAGAGGGGCCCTGGGCCAGTCTGGGGCTCACTGGATGCCTGCAGGGGCCTGGGGCTCAGCGTGGGTACCGGCCCAGAGGGTCCGGGGTGGGGGGGGCGTGCCTGTGGGGGGGTCGTGGGCACCTGGGTACCCAGGGGTGCTGCTTGGGGGGTGCTCGGGGCCAGACTGGGACTCACTGGGTGCCTGGTGGGTGCACAGCGAGGATTCAGCGGTTGCTTGGGGGGTGTCTTGTTCTCCTGAGTGTCCTGTGGGTGCCTGGGTCTTGGGGTGCGGGTGTAGGGGGTGAGTCCCCTGGGAGCTTTAGCCCCATCCGTGTCCCCCAAGCTGCTGCAAGGGGCTCCTGCGTCAGACCCTAGTTGGGCTTTGAGCTTCTCATCCCTCGCTTCTCTTACTAGCTCTGCAAACCTCCCGGTGCCTGGTCTCTGCCGTGACCCTGGCCCCTCCGCCCACGCAGCATCGGGAAGCTGCCTGGGTCCCTGTGCTCTGGGAAGAGTGGCCAGCGCAGGCTGAGCCTCCCGGGAGGCAGCGAGAGGCCCCTGAACCTCTCCGAGGGATCTTGTGTTGGGCTGAGACGGGAGCTGGCCGTGGGGACTCCGTGTTCCCGATGTCCAGCCAAGCGCTGAGATTGGTTTGGACGTCTGTCTGGCGTCCGCTCTGCGCGTCTGTGCTGCCGGGAAAGGCGCTCGGGGGCAGCGGCGCTTCTGGGGGTGGATGTTTCTCCTGGCCTGACTCTCCTCATTCTTCCCCCGAGCAGACCGGGACCCTCTGGCTCACAAGAAGGTCTCGAGTTTGACCATAAACTTTGGGCCCCAGCACCCGGCTGCTCACGGGGTCCTGCGGCTGGTCATGGAGCTGAGCGGGGAGACGGTGAAGAAGTGTGACCCTCACGTTGGCCTCCTGCACCGGGGCACCGAGAAGCTCATCGAGTACAAGACATACCTCCAGGTAAGGCACAGCAGACTCCCAATGCTTCCCCATCCTGGGGACTGATGTTTGTCCGTGGGGAGAGCAAGGGGTGTCCTTTTGGGGTGAGGGGCTGTTGGTGCCCGTCTGTCCGAGCGAATACATCAGCAGCTTCCTTGGCACACTGGGAGGGGATTTATTTGCCTGTCAGGGTTTGCAGCGGTGTTTGTAAACAGACCTCGCTGATTTATTGTCCCCATCAGGTTTAACCTTTCTGCTGGCGGGAGAAAAGGAGCTTGAAATAGCCGGGGGGGGGGCGGGGGGGGATGCTGACGCCACCTTGGCTAGCCACTGCGGTTCAGGGCAGCGCTGTGATGGCCATGCTCAGCTGTGCAGTGGCGACGGTTCTCAGCTGGTGAGTGCTGAAGGTGCAGGATTGGGCCCTCGCAGTGTCTGCGAGCTGGAAAACTCTCACAGACGGACGTTGTCTGTCTTCCTTCATGCCTTATCCCAAGGCCGGGCTGTCTGCTCCAGCCTGGGACCGGAGTTCTTGGCTGCTGCTGTGCTTGAAGCGTCCCTGAGCCAGGAACATGCTGTGCCTGGGGGCTGTGTCCTGGTGCTCCCCAGCTGCGGTGGAGCCTCCGAGCGCTCCTGACTGTCCCAGGCCTTTGCCACCACTCACGGTTGTTTCTTTCGGCAGGCGCTGCCCTATTTCGACCGTCTGGACTATGTCTCCATGATGTGCAACGAGCAGGCCTACTCCCTGGCTGTGGAGAAGCTGCTCAACATCCGCCCACCTCTGCGGGCTCAGTGGATCCGAGGTGAGGGCGGCCCCGTGCCGTCTCTGCGGGGGTTCCATCTCCTGTCCAGCTGCCTGCCCTGCCTGCTCTGCCTGCCCTGCTGGGGGCTCGTAGCTCTCGACTTTCAGGGGCTCCCGTTCCCTCTCCCCAGGGGGGCACGAGGCCAGCCGTGTTCACCCCCCTGCACCCTCTCTGCCCCCAGTCCTCTTCGCAGAGATAACCCGGCTGCTCAACCACATCATGGCCGTGACCACGCACGCGCTGGACATCGGGGCCATGACCCCCTTCTTCTGGATGTTTGAGGAGAGGGAGAAGGTAAAGGGCAGCACGGCCGTGCTGGGAGATTGGCAGGGGGCAGATCGGGGCTCGGTGCTGCCTGCGGGGCTGTGCCGTGGAGCAGCGGGCTTTCCTCTGTCCCCACAGATGTTCGAGTTCTACGAGCGGGTTTCGGGGGCGCGGATGCACGCCGCCTACATCCGCCCCGGTGGGGTGCACCAGGTGAGGGCGGCCACGCCGTGCCCTGTGCTCCCTGCAGAGCCCCCCGGTCTGATGTGCGGGGTGTCCCTGTGTGGGGGTGGCCCCTCCAGTGCCTCCCTGCCCGTGTCCCCGGTGCCACCAGCCGTGCATGGGCTGACCTCCCTCTCCTCCCACGCAGGACCTGCCCCTGGGGCTGATGGACGACATCTATGAGTTTGTGAAGAATTTCTCTACGCGGATAGACGAGGTGGAGGAGGTGAGGCGGGACAGGAGCCCGGGAGAGAGGGACACCCCCCCGTTTCCCTGCACCCTGAGGGCTGGGGTCTCACATTGTTTGTCCCCTGGGCACGGCCAGCGTGGGGTTATTCCTCCTGTGGCAGCGGTGACAAGGTGACATGGGTCAGGAGAGGGGGTGCGCGCTCCAGGAGAGGCAGCTGGTGCGGGGTACCAGTGACTAATGGCCTGCTACCCGCAGATGCTCACGAACAACCGCATCTGGAAGAACCGCACGGTCGACATCGGGGTGATAACGGCGGAGGAGGCTCTCAACTACGGGTTCAGGTGGGTTCGGCGGCTCCCGGGGATGCGTGGGGGGCTCAGCCTCCTACCGCTGCCCCCAGCTGATCATCACCTGCAGAAGGATTGGGGTCGAGTCCCTGACTGTGGGAGTCCCTGGGGCTGATTGGAGCCATTTTGGGGACCGATGACACCGGTGACCGTCAGGGCATTGCTGCCTGGTGGCAGGAGCTGTGATGATGCGTCCTGTGCGGCTTTACCTACGCGCTGTGCCCCAGCCGTCGGCCGCTGCTCCAGGCTGTGGGCGTGTGCAGGCGGGGAACGTGTGGCTGTGTTCCCCTGTGTCCGGGTCCACTCTGGGGTGCGGGGAGGAGCTGGGGCCCCCCCTTTGGGCCAGCGGCTCACCCACCTCCCTCCGCCCAGCGGGGTGATGCTCCGGGGCTCAGGGATCCACTGGGATCTGCGCAAGACCCAGCCCTACGACGTCTACGACCAGGTGGAGTTCGACGTCCCCATCGGCTCCCGAGGCGACTGCTACGACAGGTACATTGTGCCACGGCTCTGCCGGGGGCCGTGGGGGGACTCGGCAGGGTCACGCCTCCTCCGTGGGCCTGTGGTGAGGCCGTGGCTTCCCCACGGGGCGCCCACCACGTGGAATGTGTGCGTCCTGAGCGGCGTGGGGGGTCCCACAGGTATCTGTGCCGCGTGGAAGAGATGCGACAGTCCCTCCGTATCATCCTCCAGTGCCTCAACAAGATGCCTGAGGGGGAGATCAAAGTAGATGATGCCAAAATCTCCCCTCCGAAGCGGGCAGAGATGAAGGTAAACACGTTTCCTTCCCCCACTGGGCCTCACCACCAGCTGCACATCGGTGCTAGCAAGCAGGAAACGCGGTTTGGTGTGTCAGGTGCTTGTGCTGAGAATTTACAGTGTTAATCTGCTGCTGCATCCGTCCCTGGGCTGGGCTGGGGGCTTGCCTGGCCTCCTGTCTGCCAGCCCTGCCAGATCTCGCAGCACGTGTGCAGGGAGGGCGGCTTTGTTCCGGGGGGGGGGGGGGGGGGGGGGGGGGGGGGGGGGGTTTGCTGCCCGCTGAGGTCGCTCCTGAGCCCTGCGGCGGTCCAGCCCTGTGCCAGAGGGAGGGGATCTCCCTTCCCCAGCTCTGCCAGGCCCAGCCCAGCTCTGCCAAAAAAACCACCCTGGTGTAGGTAGAGGCTGGCAGGGAGGAGACCCAGCAGCTGCCCTGCTTCCGTGTCCCACACATTTGTGGCCAGCGGCCGTGTGAACACGGCCACTGCCCTGGTTCCCACGCTTTGCTCCCTGTTGCAAGTCGCCGAGGGGCAGGCAGGAGACGGGCAGCATTTTCTGCCTGCACCCAGCCGCACGCCCTCGGTGATGGTGCCCTCCTCTCTCCGTAGACCTCCATGGAGTCACTGATCCATCACTTCAAGCTGTACACAGAGGGCTACCAGGTGCCCCCTGGAGCCACCTACACGGCCATCGAGGCCCCCAAGGTGATGCTTCTCATGGTGTTATGGGGACAGTGGGCTCTGGCACGCGGTGACGGGTGTCCCGGCTGCCCCGTGCTGCTCGTGGGGACAGCCCGGTGCTCCTGTCACCAGCTGGGTGGGCTGTCCCCAGGCTCCTGCTCTCGCACCAGATGGGTGTCTGAGGGCTGGACGCTGCAGCTGGGACAGAGCCTCGGCCCCCTGACAGCGTGACCATGTCACTGACCCTTTCCCCGCATCCTTGCAGGGTGAATTCGGCGTCTACCTTGTCTCGGACGGCAGCAGCCGCCCCTACCGCTGCAAGATTAAGGCGCCCGGATTTGCTCACCTGGTAGGAGAGGCTGGGGCAGTCGGCGGCATCACCGTGCCGGGGCCCACAGCGAGGGTGGGATTTGGGCTGGAGGGGACGAGTGCATCCCGGGATGAGTTTGGGAGAGAGGGAAACCTCACCGCAGCGTGGCCCCAGCGCGGCGGGCCGGGGCTGGTGTCTGTGGGTCACCGCCTGCGTGTCCCCAAATGCGTCTCGTGCCTCTGCTGTTAGAGCCGGTTTCCGTTCTCTGCTGATAACTGGCCACTTCCCTCCGTCCCTGTGGGGGCAGTGCCCCCTCCTCTGCCTGCCCCCAGCCATGGGGGGCCGTGGGTCCCACTGCCAGCACAGCACTGGCTCCGGAAGTGGTGAGCTGTGCCGGACCCCGCTCGCCCACTCCACCCTCCCACCTCCGCAGGCCTGGGGCCGGGGTGATGGGTGCTTGTGGGGGGGTTGTGGGCTGATGGGGGTCCCTGTGCTCTGCTTCAGGCCGGCCTGGATCGGATGTCGCAGGGCCACATGCTGGCAGATGTCGTGGCCATCATCGGTACGTTCCTTCCTTGGGCTGGGGGCTCCCACAGCTCTCGAGGGGGGCTCCTTTCCCGTTCGGGGGGGCTGGCTGTGCCCTAACGCCTCTCTTTCTCCCCAGGCACACAGGACATCGTCTTTGGGGAAGTGGATCGGTGAGGTGGCAGCCCCGGCCGTCCCCGCTGTGCCCGTCTCCTGCTGTGTGTGCTGCTCCGGGCCTGGGGAGCCCCTGGCACCCCTGCACCCCCTTCCTCATCTGAGTCAAATAAAGCCTAAACCACGTCCTGCCTGTCCAGCGTCTCTGTCTTCGCCTCAGCCCTTCTCCTCCAGCTGACACCCGGTGAAACCCCGCTCTTCCTCCTTTTCTCATGTGAGGCTTGTGGTCGAGAGCTTCCCCTTCCCGTGGTTGCAGCCCACAGGACGGGGGGAGCCTGGAGCGACCCCCGGGGTTTCATCTCCACCAGCCTGGGTTTGGGTGCCTCCAGCACCCGCAGCCTGTGGGGCCTTCCCTGAGAGCCTTCATCTGCCTGGGGCTGGTGGGTGCTCCCGCAGCCCCCCATGGGTGGCCGCAGCCGTGCTAGAGCAGGGCCGGGGTGCCACGAGGTCTGGGCCAGATGGGTGACGCCTGGGGACATCTCGCCTGGCCCTTGAGCAATGGCCCCGCCGCCCTTTGCAGGAAGAGGGGACGGCTATGCCGGCCAGTTCCCCAGCACGGCCGGGGACTGGAGGAGGGGGGAAGCGACACAGGGGCGGCGCGAGCTGGCGGGGAGGAAGACACTGGCTCTGCGGTCGCTGACTGCTGCGCGATAGCCCCAACCCACCGGACCCCGCTCGGGGCCACGCGGAGGGATGGGCATCCGCCTGCTGCTCGCCGCCGCCCTGCTGCTGCTGTGGACCCCGGTGGCAGGTGGGGACGGGGTCCTGCGGGCGAGGGGAGCGGCCGGGTGGGCATGTGGCCGTCGGGCTGGCTCCTTTGATGGTGACCTGGCGCCTTTGGGATGAGCTGGGATCCGTCGAAGCCAAGCGTCCCCTGGGGTGCTTGTGGCATGGAGGGATGCCCCAGGCTGAGTCCTGGTGGGCTCCGGGGCTCTCCGATGCTGTCCGGGGGGATGTCGGTGCCGGCTGCGACCCCCCGGGACCCTCCGCCATTGTGCAGAAAGGGGCGACACGTGGATGCGGCAGAGCTGAGCTCGTGGCAGCAAGGATGGGTGCAGGATCCGTCCCGGGGCGATGCTGACCCAGGGACCCCCTCCCACCCCCCCCTCCATCCTCCCCAGAGGCCCTGATGGAGCCGGAGGTCTGCTACATCCTGGACGCCATCCTCTTCCTCTACGGCGTCGTCCTCACTGTCCTTTATTGCCGCCTCAAGGTGAGCACCAGGATCCACCTGCCCCGCTTGGGGACCCAGCTAAACCCCTTTGGGCCCTGTTTTTTGGGGGGACCCCAGGGAGGCCACAGCCCCCGAGCTTCCCCATCCGTGCTGGGGCTTTTTCCTCTTCTTACTTCTTTTTTTCTTTTATTTTTTTTTTTCCCCTTTTTTGTCTGTTGGGTGATCCCCTCCCCCCCCCCCCCCCCCCGCCGCAGCTCCAGGTTCACCAAGCGTCGCAGCAGGGAGCCAGCAAGGAGGTAACGGGCGCTGTCGGCAAAGGGCAGCCAGGATGGGGGAGGTTTGGGGATGGGGGGGAGGTTTGGGGATGGGGTGCCCCGGGAGGGATGGGGTGCCCCGGGAGGGATGGGCCCCCCCCCCAGCGCCTACCACAGACAGTGCTGCAGCCATGGAAGGGGAAAGTGAAGGGGAATTGGGGCAGGGGGGGTCTGGTGGTCCAGGATTGGGGGGACAAAATCCAGGAAACCTCACAGCTTCCCCCCACTTCCCCAGGGAGTGAGGGGAGGGGTGCAGGGGGCTGGGGTGTTTGTGTGTGCCCGTGCCCGTCCCCCCCAGCTCTTTCTTTCTCTTTCTCTTTCCTGGAGCAGAAGGAAGAAGCCATCTACACCGTAAGTCAGCCTGGGGGGGGGAGACGCATCCCAGCGGGATCCTGTCCTGGGGGGGGTGGTCCTACCCACGGTTGCTGTCCCCTGGGGTGCCACCACCCCATGGGAATGCCCTGCCCTGCAGGTGCTGTATCCCATGGGTGCTGTAACTTGGGGGGTGCCCTGTCCCCCCTGCCCCCCGCCCCCGCCTTGGGAGCACTTGCTCTGGGTGCAGCCCCCCCACAACGACCTGTAGCCCTTTTCCTGGGTCCCATGTTGGGTGGGAAGCCCCCACAGTGGGGTGACAGTCTCGGGGGGGGGTGTGGGGGGTGGCACTCGGGGGACACACACGGACCTTGTAACCCCATCTCCCACACAGGGGCTCAGCAGCGAAGGACAGGAGATGTACGAAACCCTCCAGATCAAACAGTCCTGACCCCCTCCTGCTGCTGTGCTGCAGCTGCCCCTCGTCCATCTCCAGCAGCTAGGGACCCCCCCATGGCCCCCCCGGCCCCCCCTCCTGGAACTGTGATGGAGAACCAGAGCTTTTTCCCCCTGGAAATGGCTGGGTTTGGCCCCAAACTGCCTCTGGCCAGGCACGGGCACAGCCCGAGCGCCGCTGCCGTGCTGGGACCCCCTGAGCTTGGAGGGGGCTGAAGCTGCCTGGGGTGCGTGGTGCTGCCCCCCCCCACCCCCCGCTGCTTCCCCCCAGTAAAGCAGCACCATGTGCGAACGGGGCAGGAGCGCTTCTGTAACGGCGAGGTGGGAGCGGGGGACAGCGGCGATGGCGCCGGCTCCCAGTGGGGCTGGATGCGGGATGGGGACGATGCCACCGGCGAGGGGCACGGGACAGCGGCACCATCCGCTGCGGGGGGACAGGGACCCCCTGGGCACGGTGGCACCATCTGATGGGGATGGACCCCGGTGGCCCTGGCTCTCGGTGGCAGCTGCCACCGTCTTTCTCGGTGGAGGAGACGCCTGGTAGAGAAAAACACCATTTCCCCCTGTTTAACCAAAAAGCTGTATTTTGGGGACAATACCATGGAAATGGCTCCTGTGGCCTCCTTGGCCCCACAGAGCCCTGGGCGGGGGGAACCCCCAGCACCCTCGGGGGTTTCGGCACCTTTCTTGAGGCACAGATGTGGCCTGGGGGGGGGCCAGCAGGGCCGGGACGGGGAGAGCCCCAGGTGTGGGGGGACCTGCTGGAGGGAGGGGGGGTGAGTGGGGCACAGGGGGGTGCTGGAAGCTTTGGGGAGTCCTGGCAGGACTGGGGAGCCCTGGGAGGGGGAACGGGGGGCCCTGGGTAGTCCTGGGGCTTCCCCACTCTGCCCCCCCCCCCCACCCGGGCTGGGCTCTGCTGATCCGGATCGGACCCCCTGCAGAGCAGCCGCCCCACGGGAGCCGTGGGTTGTGTGTGCAGGGGTTTGCCCGGGACACACACACACACCAGTGGGCACCAGCGCAGAGGTGGCGTCCCCAGTGACCCCCCGTGCCCCTTCCACGCCGGTGCCCCGCGGGGGTCACGGGACGTTCTCGTAGGTGTCGCTCGGGAGCCGCAGTCGCGCGTGGGGAGCCGGCAGCACCGCGTAGACGACGGTCGGCTCCTGCGGGGGTGCGGGACGGGACCGGGACGGGGACCGGGACGTGCCTGGAAGAGAAACTGGTTCGGGGACCCGGACTGGGGGGGTGACACGCGTGGGCGGCGTGTCCCGTGTGTGTCCCCCCCCCCGCACTCACCGCCGCCCCTCTCGGTAACCACGACGTGGGTGTACAGCACCTCCTCGTCCCCCGCCGCCCCGGGGGGGGCTGTGGGCTCCGGCTGGTGATCCTCGGGCTCCGGGGGGGCAGCGGGGTCCCTGCGGGGACAAGGGGGCGCCTGGGGCGGGGACAGACCGGGGGGGGGATGCTGCTGTCCTGGCCCTGGGGAAAGGGGCTTCGCAGTCCGACCCCCCTCCCTGCTCACCTGTCCCGGCTCTTCCCAGCGGCTGTAAGGCAAAGGGGGGGTGTCAGCAGTCCTGGGGTCCCCGGGGTACCAGCAGCAAGACCCCTGGGACCCCTGAGACCCCCAAACCTCGAGACAAGGGCCCCGGGGCTCAGCCTTGCATTGCCAGGAGGGAGGGGGAACCCCGGGACCCCCAGAACCCACCCGCACGGTGCCGGCGGCAGAGGTGCCAGCCCACGGTGGCAGCGAGCAGGAGCAGGAGCAGGAGGGACGCGCTGAGTCCCGCGGCCACGGCTGGGGACGAGTGGGGACGAGCCCGGGTCAGCCCCAAACGGGGGGGGAGCCAGACCCCCGTGGGGACCCCGGGGAGGGGGCAGATGAGCACGGCCCCCACCTGTGCCCTGCTGCCACCGTTTCTGTCTTGGCTGTGTCACCGAGAGGGCCAGCGCCGGGCTGCGCACCTGGAAGACGCGGTGGGTGCCGAGGTGGTTGGTGGCCAGGCACTGGTAGGTCCCGGCGTGGGTCGGCCCCACGGCCCCCAGGGACAGGACGGGCCCCGAGCCCAGGTGCTGCCCGTCCCGCAGCCAGGTGAAGGTCACCGGCGCGGTGCCCGCCTCCACCGAACAGGTCAGGTTGAGGCTCTCGCCCGCCGGCACCGACGGCTCCGTCCTTGCCATTGTGATGGTGGCGTTGGCCACCGGCACTGCCAGGTGGAGAGACGGTGCCGGGGTCAGACCGGTGGCGGTGGCCATCCCGCAGCGTGGGATGCAGTGATGCTGGGGGGGGGGGGCACCCAGAGCCGGAGGGTCCTGCTCACCCAGGACGGTGACCCACAGCGGCAGGCTGTCGGCCGCGGTGCCACCGTTGGTGGCCGTGCAGTGGTAGCGGCCGCCATCCTGGGGCTGCACGGCGCGGAGCTCGTAGCGGGGGCCCGTGGCCAGCGGCCGGGCCAAGCCATGCCGGTGCCAGGAGAAGGAGAGGGGCCCGGTCCCCATGGCCACCGAGCAGCGCAGCACCAGGCGATCGCCCTCCACCACCTGCCCCTTGGGGGGCTGCGCCAGCAGGGACACCCCCGAGACCGGGACCCCTGCGGGGAGGAGACGGACAGGGACAGGGGACCCGGGGAGGGATCGGGGGTCCAGGGGACCGATGGAGGAGGGGACCCAGGCGGGGATGGAGGGGCCTCAGGGAGGGGTGTGGAGACCCGGGGAGGAGTGGGGGGACCCCAGGGAGGGACAGAAGGACCTGGAGAGAGATTTGGGGACCTGGAGAGGGATGAGAGGACCCGGGCAAGGATGGAGGGACCAGGGGAGGGACTGGGAAGGTACAGGGGGGCCTGGGGAGGGATGGAGGGACCTGGGCAGGGATCGGAGACCTGGGGAGGGACGTGAGAGAGGGCTGCAGGGCACCGGTACGTCCCCATCCCCCCCGCACACTCACTGCGCACCGTGACGGTGACCAGGGCGCTGTGTTTCCGCACGCTGGCCGTCTCCGTCCGCACCTCACAGGAGTAGTTCCCCGAGTCAGACAGCCCCACGGCAGGCAGCTGGAGCTGGGGGGAGTCCTGGGGTCCCCCCACCACCACCTTGTCCCGGTAGAAGACGTGCTGGAGGTGGGCAAGGGGCCGCAGGGGGCTGGGCTGGCTGAGGCAGCCCAGGGTCAGGGGGGCTCCCTCGGGGGGCTCGGCCGGGCCCTTCAGGTGCAGCACCGGCACCGAGAAGAGTTCTGGGAAGGAACCGGGGGGACAGTGACACCGAGCCCTCTGGGGAGGGGGGGGGCTGCGCCCCGCCAGGTGGGTGCTGGGGAGCAGGTGCTCACCTTGCACCACCACCGGCACCAACGCCGAGTCCTGCCCCTGCACAAACAACTTGTTCACGATGGCGCGGCAGCGGTAGCGCCCGCCGTGCTGCAGCTGCAGGGGGGACAGGAGCAGCTCGGTCCCCCGGGACGGCCCCCCCAGCGCCTCCTGCTCACGGAAGAACTGCACCCGGGTGATCTCAATGTCATTCCAGGCCCGGCAGCGCAGCGGCACCGTGTCCCCCTCCAGCAGCACCCGCGCCGGCACCTGCAGCGCCAGCCAGTCTGCAAGAGAGGGCCGGGGCGGCCGGCGCGCGGGGATGCAGCCGGTGGGCTCCCATTGCACGGGGATGCACTGGTGTGCACAGGGATGCAGCCAGCACCCGTGGGGGGTGGGCTCCTGTCGCACAAGGGGCGAGAGGCTGCGAAACAGAGCCCACCCAGAGCCCTTGGGGCACCCGTGGGTACCCATCGTGCCTCTCACCATCTGAGAATCTCAGGGTGATGGGGGGACTGAGCTCAGCGCCGGGGCTGCAGCACTGGTAGGTGCCGCTCCCGAGGTGGTTTTTGGAGACGTAGATGTAGTTGGATGTTATCTGCTGCTGGAGCCACTGGCCGATGTACCACTTGGTGGGACCGGGTGCACCGGAGCCCTGGCACCTCAGCATCACCTTCTCTGACGTGAACACCGGTGTCCAGGGGGGGTCCAGCGTGAGCTGGCTGGGCTGGGAGCCTGCAGGGTGATGGGGACACCAGCCTGCCAGGGCCACCGCGGGCGTCTGGGGACTGCGGGGTTGGGGAACGGCAGTGAGGACTCACCAGTGAGGCCAAGGGCTTGGGCTGGAAAGGGAGAAGGGGAGAGGGGCTGGGTGGGGGCTGCTGCCACGGGGACACTGGAACCCGTGAGAAAGGGTGCAGAGACGGTCCCCAGGACAGCTGGGACACCCCAGGGGACACGGCTGCATCAGAGCCGCCCACGCGCTGCATCTGTGTGGCATGGCCACCCCGGGCTGGCGCAGGGCTTGGGGACACCGCAAGCCACCCCGGGGTGGCACAGAGCATGGGGAACCCTCCACCAGCCCCACAGCATCCATCCCCACGGCATCCATCCCCACGGCCCCATCCCCATAGCCCCATCCCCACAATCCCATTCCCATGGCACCTGTCTTCATGGCCCCATGCCCACAGCTGCCCCAGCCCCACGATGCTGGTCCCCACATCCCTGTCCCTGTGGTGCCTGTCTCCACAGCCCTGTCCCCGCAGCCCCGTCCCCATGTCTCCATCCCCACGGCCTCATCGTTGCCATGACCCCAACCCCACAGCCCTGTCACCATGTCCCCAACCCCACATCTGCCTCAGCCCCATGATGCTGGTCCCCACATCTCCATCCCTGTGATGTCTGTCCCCCCAACCCTGTCCCCACAGCCCTGTCCCCATGGCCACCCCAGCCCACGACTGGGGTACAACCCCACGGGCTGGCTCTGCTGGTGTTTGGGACCTTGGGGGACCCCACAGCCACCCCGTGCTCCCTCCCCACGGGTTGGCTGGTGCCACCAGGCTCTGCCTCAACCCACTGCTCCCCAAAGCGGGGAGGGGTCCGGACGCCCATCCCCGTGGCATCAGGTCCCCTGTCAGCCCCACGGCCCATGCCTGGGCACTCACCCCAGAGGAGCAGCGCCATGCGCCTGGCCATCCCGGCACGCTGCTGCGTACTGGTGGGGCTACCCGTCCTTTGCATAGCAGCTATTTGGGGAAAGGGGAAGGAAGCGACTTCCCCGGACCTGAGGCTTTGCCCCGGCCCCGGAGACACGTGCCCGGAGACGTGTCTGGCACCAGCGAGGGACAGGCTTTGGGTCTGGAGGAGCCACCGGCCCCTTCGCCCGGGGGGGGGTCCTTCTGGGCACAGGGACCCTCCAAGCACGTGGGGCACGAGTGGCCTTGTGTGTGTGATGCACTCGTGAGGGGCTGAGAACCTGAGAGCTGGGACCCCGAGAGCTGGGACCCCCAAGGGGGCGAGACCCCGAGATTTGGGACTCCCAAGGGGGTGAGACCCCGAGAGCTGGACTCCAACGGCTGGGACCCTGAAGGGCTGAAACCCCGAAGGGCTGAAACCCCAGGGACAGGGACCCCGAGGGACTGGGACCCCGAGAGCTGGGTCCCCCAAGGGGGTGGGACCCCAGGGACCGGGACCCCAGGGACCGGGACCCCGTGGGCTGGGACCCGGTGGGCTGGGACCCCGCGGGCTGGGACCCCGCGGGCTGGGACCCGGTGGGCTGGGACCCGGTGGGCTGGGACCCCGCGGGCTGGGACCCGGTGGGCTGGGACCCCAGGGACCGGGACCCCGTGGGCTGGGACCCCGCGGGCTGGGACCCGGTGGGCTGGGACCCGGGGGGGTGCCACGGCTGCCCGCTCCGGGGGGTGCCACGCCCCGCCCCAAGCACTGCGGCGCCGCCTGGCGAGCGTACGGCGGAACGGCGGTGCGAGGGGCGGGGTGCGAGGGGCGTGCCCTCTGGAGGGGCGTGCCCTGCGCGGGGGCGTGTCCTACGGGGGGCGTGCCCTACATTGGGGCGTGTCCTACGGGGCGTGTCCTACATGGGGCGTGTCCTACATTGGGGCGTGTCCTACGGGGGCGTGTCCTACATGGGGCGTGTCCTACGGGGGCGTGTCCCAGAGGCCCCGCCCACACGGAGGCGGAGCGGGGTGAAAATGGCGGCGGAGCCGGGCCCGGGCCCCGACCCGGAGCTGGAGGAGCTGCTCGACAGTGAGTCGGGGGGCGGGGGCCGGGGGTGCGGTGGGACTGGGGGTTACTGGGGTGCGGTGGGGCTTGGAGGTAACTGGGGTGCAGTTACTGGGGTGCGGTGGGTGCAGTTATTGGGGTGCAGTGGGGCTGGGGGGTTATTGGGGTTGCAGTGGGGCTGGGGGTGCAGTTATTGGGGTGCAGTGGGGCTGGGGGTGCAGTTATTGGGGTGCAGTGGGTGCAGTTATTGGGGTGCAGTGGGGCTGGGGGGTTATTGGGGTGCAGTGGGGCTGGGGGTGCAGTTATTGGGGTGCAGTGGGTGCAGTTATTGGGGTGCGGTGGGTGCAGTTATTGGGGTGCAGTTATTGGGGTGCGGTGGGTGCAGCAGGGCTGGGTGTGCAGTTATTGGGGCTCAGTGGGGCAGAGGATGTCGGGGCAGGGCCGGTGTTGGGGTCCGTGGGGCGCAGCAAGGTGGGGTGAGCCAGCCGGTTTGGGAGGTCGTTGGGCTGCAGGGCCAGGGGGGTCCCTGGGCCGGGGGTGCCCGGGGGGGTCCCCCTCAGCCCGGCCCCTTTCCCAGGTGCCCTAGACGACTTCGAGAAGGCCAGACCCGCTGCCCCCCCGCCGCCGCCCCCCCCCGGGTCCCAGCCCTCGCCCGGCGACGCTGCCAAGGTGTGACGCTGCCGGGATGCGGCCTCTGCCCTCGCCCCAGCCCTCGGGGTGGGAGACACCGTCCCCGCGGTGGAGGCGGAAGGGGGGGGCCCTGACCGTGCCCCTCTCCCCAGGCCTCCCTCTTCGCCTCGCAGGAGAGGTTCTTCCAGGAGCTGTTTGAGGGGGAGCTGGCCTCGCAGGCGGCGGCCGAGTTCGAGCAGGCCATGCAGGAGCTGGCCCGGGAGGAGCCGCACTTGGTGGAGCAGTTCCAGAAGCTGTCGGAAGCAGCGGGCAGAGTGGGTGAGTGGGGGCTGGCACGTACCGGCCTGCCACAGGACGAGGGTTTGGGGGATGCCGGCGGCAAAGGGGGTTCTCTGCTGCACCGGGAGGTCTTGGTTTGGCTCAGGGCCGGTGGGCGCCTCTCCGGCGTTGCAGTGCTGGGCGTGCTCCTGCATGCCGGTGGGTCTCCAAGGCTCCATGCCACCAGCCAGCACCATGGTGGAGCAGGATGGGGGGAAGGTTTGGGGGCTTTCGGGGGATACCCCGGTCCCACAGGGACCTCCGTTTGGGAGTGGGGCCCCCAAGACAAGACCCCGACCCTCGCCAGGCGGGGTGCCCAGTGCCCCCCGTCCCTGACTGTTGTCTCCCGGTCCCTGCAGGCAGCGACGCGGCATCGCAGCAGGAATTCACCTCCTGCCTGAAGGAGACACTGAGCGGCCTGGCCAAGAACGCCACTGACCTACAGGTACAGCCACCCCCCCGCCAATGAAGCGGGGTGTCCCCGAGGGTCCCCCATGTCCTGGGGGGCTGACGGTGTCCTTGCAGAACTCTTCGGCTTCGGAGGAGGAGCTGGCGAAGGCGCTGGAGGGGCTGGGGCTGGAGGAGGGCGATGGCGAGGGCAGCGTCCTGCCCGTCATGCGCAGCATCATGCAAAGCCTGCTCTCCAAGGACGTGCTCTACCCCTCGCTCAAGGAGATCACCGAGAAGGTGGGCAGTCCAGCGGCACCGGGACGGGGCAGGGGACACGTGGGGGTCCCAGCCTGACCTGGCCCCCCCTGTTTTCCCCCCCGCAGTACCCCGAGTGGCTGCAGCGGCACAGGGAGACGCTGCCGGCCGAGCAGTACGAGCGGTACCGGGCGCAGCACGGCGTGATGGGCCGCATCTGCCGGCAGCTGGAGGACGAGCGGCCGGGCGAGGGCGAGGAGGAGCGGCGTGCGCGCTTCGAGACCCTCCTCGACCTCATGCAGCAGGTAAGCAGGTGGGGGGGATGACACGGACACCCCCCAGCACCTGGTGCCACCCTCACCCCCCCGTGTCTCCCGTCCAGCTGCAGGACCTGGGG
Source organism: Balearica regulorum gibbericeps (assembly GCF_011004875.1). NCBI lineage: Eukaryota > Metazoa > Chordata > Aves > Gruiformes > Gruidae > Balearica > Balearica regulorum. The sequence goes on from NC_046211.1 coordinate 245,073, forward strand.
CACCCACCCAAGGAGCTGGCCGGGGAGTCGGTGAGTGTCCCCGGGGACCCCCTGGGGGGGCGGGGGCCCTGCCCGGACCCCCCCAGATGCCTGGGTTCCCTGGCTCACCCTTACCCCTGCAGCCCCCCGGCTTCAACATGGACCTGCCGGGGGCGGCGGGCGGCGAGCAGTGCCACCTCATGTAGTGCTGGTGGCGGGATGGGGGCTCCCGCGGCCCCCCAGCACTGCACTGCCAGGGACGGCCCCCGCGTCGTTACTGACTAATGAAGACCTCGACCAGGATGAGGATGGAGGATGAGGACGAGGAGGCTGAGCAGAGCCGAAGCCGCGGCTGCCGAGGAGCGGGGCTGGATGCGGCAGCACCGGCTCTGCCGTCCCGCCCTGGGGGGTGCCTGGGGTGGGGGGAGTGCAGGGACCCCGGGCCCTGGGGACACGTGTGTGTCCTCCATGTCCCCAATAAAGATGTTGGCAACTACAACGGCTCCCGCCTGGGGAAACTGAGGCAGGGGCGGCTGGTGGCACGCTGCTGAAATGGGGGGGACGTGGGGGGACCCGACAGTGACGGGGGGACAGGGCAGGGGAGGGGGCACCTGAGACCATGCAGTACCATGTAATAACGGGGGGGACACAAGGAGACCCTGTAATAAGGGACACACGCGCAAGGAGACCCTACAATAACACGGGGGTAGGGGTCGCTGCTGCCATGGCGACGGCGCGGAGGGGGCGGCGCTGTCGTGCGGTAGAGCGCAACGGCCATTGCGGTAAAACGGCGCCGCGGCACCGTAAAGCGTGCGCGGGGGCGGTACTCTAAGATGGCGGCGGCGGCTCGGCCTGGAGCCGGTGGCGGAGGAGCAGCCGGCGGCCACGGGGCCCGCGCCTGAGGGACGGCCGGGAGCTGCCGTGAGTCGGGTCGGTGCGGGGCGGGGAGGGGCGGGGCGGGGTCGGGCCTCCCCTCCCCTCTCTCCCCCTCCCCTCCCTGCAGTTCTAGCCCCGGCGGCCCTCCCCTCCCCTCACCCACCCGCCGGGCGCCGGGGCCGTTCGGGGCCGGGCCGGGAGGAGTCCTCGGGGGAAAGACCAGTCCGGGGGGTCTTGCCGTCTCCGCGGTGTCCCAGGCCTTTGGGAGCGGCTGGGGGGGGGGGGGCTTGATACCCCCGTGGGGTCATCGGGTACTGGGGGGTTCCCTGCTGCCCCAGGGGTTCCCTGCGCCTTTGGGGGGGGGGTCCCTGCTGCCCCCAGGGGGTTGTTGTGCCTTTGGGGGGGGTCTCTGCTGCCCCTGTGGGGACGTTGTGCTTTGGGGAGCGTCTCTCTTGCCCCTAGGCCGGTGCCTTTTGCCCCCGAGGTGTCACTGGCCATTTCAGGGAGTTCTGGGGGTCCCTTCTGCCCCTGGGGCTGGTCCCTGTCCTCTCTGTGGTGTCACTGTCTCTTTGAGTGGAGCCCTGCTGTCCCCCCAGTGTGTTGCCCTGCCTCGGGGAGGTGCTGAGGGCCCCCTCCTGCCCCCAGTGCTCCTTCCCTGGTGCCTCCATGGTGTCACGGCCTCTTGGGGGGGGCACTGGGGGTCCCTTCCAGCACTAGAGCTGGTCCCACCGCCTTGGTCACAGAGGGGAGCTCGGCTGAGGGTCCCTCCTGCCACCTCAGGTCCAAACATTGTTGTTCTTGAGTCTTCTTCACTGTCCCCCCTGCTTCCAGGACAATCCCCCTTGTCCCTGGGGGGATCCCCAGGGAGCGGGGGGTCCCTGGGGCAGGTGCGGTCGGACCCCGCGCTGCTGGGCTTTGACCTGTCATTTCCATCAGCTGCCAGCGAACCTCCAGCCCCAGCCTCAGTGCTCGCTGCCCGCGGCACCGCCACCGCCGCGCAGGTGAGTGGGACACGCCGGGTCCGGCAGCGCTTACTTTATGTCCATCTGTCCCACGTGCTGCAGAGGTGGGGGGCGGGGCTGCATCTGCCTCTGTCTCCTTCATGATGCCGAATTATTTGTGTCAATGGTGCAGTCTTGGGCTGCTCCGGCTGCTCCTGTGGGGTTTCTTCTGCCGGCCAGGCTTTCCTCGGCCTTGGGACCACCGCTTCCCCCTGGGGAGCCAGGAGCCTCCGTCCCGAGGCAGCCAGTACTCGTTAGCTGCAGTTAATTAGGCCCTGCCTGCACTGCGAGCAGGCTCATGCTGTCCGGCAAGGTGTTGGGGGAGCTGGGGCTGTGCCATGGGATGGCTGGGAGAAGCAGTGGGGAAGTGGGTGCTACATCCCCCAAAGAGACACCTCTGCACCCAGGATGTTCCAAGACGGGGATTCTGGACCTCCATGTAATTGCAAACAGGAAGCTGATTAATTAGCATTATCACTAGGACCTGCCGGGGTCCCAGGTAGGTTTGTAATTAACCAAGGCTCCCTGGAATGCGGCCCGCTGGTGGGTTTCTGCCCACGTCTCAGCAATCCGGAGGTGCCTGGCTGGCCTCTCCCTGGCAAGGGGTGTTTTGGGTGGAAACCTTCTCGTCATGGGAGGTTTAATTGGGGGTTTAAGCCCCCCAACACCATCTTGGGGGGTTCCTCTTGCAGGCTCCTCTGCAGTGTACAAACAAGGTTGCCTCTGTCCAGGTCTGATGAGAAAACTTTCCTTAAATAGCAGTTTCAGCTGAGCCCAGCACATGTGTGCGGGAGGGACCCGGTATAAACACAGGCACGAGGCTGTGCCACGGTGTTCAGTGGCCGTGTCGGCGTGCCAGAGCATTGGAAACCGAGGTGTGGGGCTCTCGGTGGGTCAAAAACTCCCTGCGCTCATTTCTGACCCTGTTGCTCCTCTGCTTTTTGTAGCCCGCACATGGCCTGGGTGCTGAGCGCCCGCGGAGCTTGGCTGTTCGGCTGTTTATAATAGCTATGTAAATATTTTAATGACAGATCGTTCAAGGACGGAGCGGCTGCGAGCGCTGGGTTTCCAGCCATAAAGTGGCTGGGGTGGTGATGCCACGGTGCGTGGCTGAGTCCTGCGGGTGCTGCGGAGGGGCACCGAGTGCCGGCGCGGATGGATGGTGGATCTTGGGTGGCAGTGAAGGGCCGGAGCGTGGCCTGGCCCACGTCCCACCGGCTCGTGGCGTTACAGGTTGGGGTAGCAGCTCGGGACAGAAAGGATCCATCTCCTGGACACGACCGTTTGAGTTGCCGACCAGTATTGTGCCGGTTTGGGGGCTTGGAGCCTGGCAGGCAGCGGGATGGCATGGCGGCGTGAACCCCAGCACGGCGTGCTGGCGAGATGCTGAGCCCCAGGCTCTCACTTGGCGTGTCGAGGCTGTTCCTGCCGTGAGGGGATGTCCTGGTTCTGGCCAGGACAGAGTTAATTTTCCCCAGGAGCCAGGACAGGTGAGCCAAGCTGGCCGGGGGCTATTCCATACCATCTGACGGGGGCTATTCCATACCATCTGACGGGGGCTATTCCATACCATCTGACGTCATGCTCACCATAAAAGGGGGCTGGTCGGGGAGGGGCAGGTTCGCGTGGCTCCGGGATGGGCTGAGCGTCCGGTCGGTCGTCGGATCGGTAAATTGCTTTCTGCTATCACCCGTTGTGACTCTCTGTTACCAGTACTGTTGCTGTTACTTTCCTCTGCCTTGCCGTCCCAGTGACCTGTCCTTATCCCAACCCTCGAGGCTTTGCCGTTGTTTTTCCGTTCTCCTCCCCATCCCGCTGGGGGAGGGGTGAGCAGGCGGCTGCGTGGTGCTCAGCTGCCGGCTGGGGCTGAACCATGTCAGTCCTTTTGGTGCCCAACGTGGGGGTTGAGATAATGACAAGTCTGACCCAAGTGTGTTAAAACAAAGTTGTTATAAGCATTTATGATGTTATTGAAACAGTCGCTGGTCGATGTTCTGTTTGGTCCCATGGCTCTGGTTTGTAAACCCGTGTTTACTCTATGCAATCCCTGCGGCGCTGTTTATCACCTCTGGGAGAGGGGTTCCTGTTCTCATATTGTTGTATTGTGTGATAACGACTTATGACAAGATATCATTGACAGTCATGGGTCTGAGCTGGTACTTGTACGTAGCATTTCCGTCATGCCCGTACCTCGGTCAGCATCTTTCAGAACTGATTAATCATCGCACCCAATCTATGGGGAAGACGGGGGGGGATACCTTCTCCCACTCTTTCACCTCCCCTTTTCCCTTTTGGTTGGTTAAACAATTTTTGAGAATTTTGAATACCCTTGGAATGTTCAGGCCACTATATCCCTATTGCTAGGTCTCCCGAATGTTTTCCAAGTCCTGTTCAGGGTTAGCAAAAATTGTTTCAAGAGTACCACCCAGGGATCTTCCCCAAGGCTGAATGATCAGGGCTGGCATGGCATGTGGGAGAGTATGGGCGGGTATCTAGAGACCTTCTCAGCCCCAATGGTTTGGAGCTTCACTGCCGAACAGCTGCAAGACCCTGATAAAGCGGTAGAATATTTGAAAGGAAAATGCTGTGGGGATTCTAAGGAGACACAACTTACTGCGCTGTGCTGGGCCCTGGCCACAATCTATCAAACACTGCTTGATAGTAGACAGCACCATCCAGAGGGAGAGAGCGGACCCACAGGCACTGCAGCTGCCCAGGCCCCCGCAACAGGCACCACAGCTACCCAAACCCCTGCAATAGGCACTGCAGCTACCCAAACCCCTGCAATAGGCACTGCAGCCGAGCCAAAAGATTGACCCATACCAGTATCAGTTACCCCTATACACAAAAAGAAATACACAAGGAAATCGGTTCGCATAGTGAGAGATGATGATGAACCGGGGCCATCACGAGAACAAGAAGAAGAGCCAGAACCAGAAGTGATCGCCCGATCCCTGTCCCTGAGTGAGCTGCGAGATATGCGGAAAGACTTCAGCCGCCTTCCAGGGGAGCACATTATTACCTGGCTGCTCGGCTGCTGGGATAACGGGGCCAGTAGCCTGGAACTGGAGGGCAGGGAGGCCAAGCAGCTAGGCTCCTTGTCTAGGGAAGGGGGCATTGACAAGGCAATGGGGAAGAAGGCACAGGCCCTTAGCCTCTGGAGGCGACTCCTGTCAAGTGTGAGGGAAAGGTATCCTTTCAGCGAAGATGTCGTATGTCGGGCAGGCAAGTGGACCACTATGGAGAGAGGTATTCAATATCTGAGGGAATTAGCTGTGCGGGAAATGGCTTATTATGATCTGGACAATGCACAGTTGCCCACAGACCCTGATGTCCAATGTACCCGACCCATGTGGCGAAAATTTGTACGAAGTGCACCATCATCGTACGCCAACTCACTGGCAGTAATTGACTGGAAGAGTGAAGAGGCACCCACAGTGGATGAAGTGGCTGGCCGACTCCGGCAATATGAAGAGAGCCTTTCTTCCTCCCTAGTCTCGGTTGTGGAGAAACTGTCCCAGGACATCCGGCAACTCAAAGAGGATATATCGTACTCCCCACCTGCACAGACCCATATTTCAGCTTAGGAGTAAGCGTTTTTCTGCTCCGGAGAGGGGATACAGAGCATACACACCACGAGGTATCCTGTGGTTTTATCTGTGTGACCATGGAGAAGACATGAGGAAATGGGATGGGAAGCCCACCTCAACCCTGCGGGCACGTGTGCATGAGCTACAAGGCAGTTGTACAAAGGGACTCTTCAATGAAGAATGCTGCTCCAGTTTCCACCGGGCAGCCCCCCAGACCAAGTGAAAGGCCTGATCGCACTTCTGATCCTCTCGAAGGGACTTCTAAGTCCTTTTTGCAAGAGGTGAGTAGTGACTATGACGAGCAGGATTAGAGGGGCCCTGCCTCCAGCCAGGTGGAGGAAAGGGACAACAGGGTTTATCGGACTGTGTGGATCCGATGGCCTGGCACATCGAACCCACAAGAGTACAAGGCCCTAGTGGACACGGGTGCACAGTGTACCCTAATGCCGTCGAACTATGAAGGGGTGGAACCAATATCTATTTCTGGTGTGACGGGGGGATCCCAACAGTTGACTCTGTTGGAGGCTGAAGTGAGTCTAACTGGGAATGAGTGGCAAAAGCACCCCATTGTGACTGGGCCGGAGGCTCCATGCATCCTAGGCATAGACTACCTCTGGAAAGGGTATTTCAAAGACCCAGAAGGTTACCAGTGGGCTTTTGGAATAGCTGCCTTGGAAGGGGAGGAAGTTGAACCATTGTCTAGTCTGCCCGGTCTCTCGGAGGACCCTTCTGTTGTAGGGTTGCTGAGGGTTGAAGAACAACAGGTGCCAATTGCTACCACAACTGTGCACCGGCGGCAATACCGCACCAACCGAGACTCCCTGGTTCCCATCCACAAGCTAATTCATCAGCTGGAGGGTCAGGGAGTGATCAGCAGAACCCGCTCACCCTTTAACAGACCCATATGGCCAGTGTGGAAGTCCAATGGCGAGTGGAGGCTGACGGTAGACTATCGTGGCCTGAATGAAGTCACACCGCCCATGAGTGCTGCTGTGCCAGACATGCTGGAATCTCAATATGAACTGGAGTCAAAGGCAGGCAAATGGTATGCCACAATTGATATAGCTAATGCATTTTTCTCGATCCCTTTGGCAGCAGAGTGCAGGCCACAGTTTGCCTTCACTTGGAGGGGCATCCAGCACACCTGGAATCAACTGCCCCAGGGGTGGAAACACAGCCCCACCATCTGCCATGGACTGATCCAGACTGCACTGGAAAAGGGTGAAGCCCCAGAGCACCACGCCGCCCTTGGAATACCCGCGAGGGCAGCAGCAGCACCCGCAGCTCAATCCCGGCAGACGCGGAGGCAGCCGGGAGGCTGTGGCATGCAGAGGGATATTTTTAGGGCCCTCGCAAGGGTGCCGGAGAGTCAGGCTTCGAGCATGTGAAGCTGGGAGCTCTGATCCTGTCCAGATGCTGACTCCAGAGAACTGTAAAAGCCATGTGTCGGCTCCCGGGGTCGCTCTGCATGGTGCCCTGGAACCGGGCAGGATTCACTGGCTCTGGCTGCGCCCCCCGAGGCATTGCCGCCTTGGCAGGGAGACCCAGCCTGGCGCTGGCACCTCGGCGATGGGCTCAAATCTCTCAGCAAGGGCTTGGGGCTCTCTGGGACTGTGTCCCAGCACCCTCTGGTCCGCACCGAGCAATGTCTCATTGCTGCCTGGTTTGGGGAGCTGGAATCAGTACCTTCCGCACCATCTGTGTTTCCAGCTGCTGGTAACTCACGTGCGGGGTTCCCCCGTGACCACCTGCTGCCAGTTTGTCCTTGCCTGAGCCCTCAAGCGCCGACGGCACGCTGTGCCGTGCCGTGGGGGTGCCGGTCGATGCACGCTTTAATCTCCCTGCCACGTAGATGACTTCAGTGCTGGCGAGCAGAGCTGGTGGGTGGCTGGGGAGGCTGATGCAGAGCTGTCGGAGCTGAGCACCCAGCCCGGCTATGCATCGGTACTGGGCAGCTGGTGCGGGCTGGCGTTGTGCTCCTGGGTATAGAAGATGGCTGGGGAGCCCGGTGTCCCCCATGATGTCCCTGGTGCTGGCAGAGGCCATGGCTGTCCCTGCTCTGCCAAGGCAGCTGAGGGCTTCTTTTCCTTCTTTTCTCAATTTGCTCCATTTCCTAGCAAGTTTGTGGTCCTCCGGTGTGGGCGGATGAGACGTGAAGTCAGGCTGGTTCGTTGGTAATGGATTCCTCTCCTCTGAAAGCGTGTTTCTGGTTCCTCACCTTTGTGAAAAGGCTGCCGTGAAATGGCGTTAGTGATGGATCTGAATAGGTAATTTGGCAGGAGGAGCAAAGCCCAAACCTGGTTCTTTTTATGTGTAAAGATTCTTGCAGCCCCTTGGATTAATAATGCTGCCGAAGGCAAGATAACCAGCAGAGTCAAAGTCGACCTGTTGATGGACTTTCTGATCTGTCTTAACTGGCGGCCTGCAGTCTGCAGGTGCCAAGAAGTTTCTCAGTACGGTGGCTCGCTGCCTTCCCAGCCACCTTGCCCCACCTGCCTGTGATCTGAGCCCCGCTCCTGCCTCTCTGCCTGCCCCGAGCCGGGACGTCTGCTGTGCAGCTGCCTTGCTGTAGCAATTGCTGCCGAGCTGGAGCCAACACCTCCTCCTTTCCCGAGCATGGCTGGGGTCACCAGTGGGGAAGCGCCCGTCTTATTGCGAGAGGCGAAGGGGGTTCCGGGCACAGGCAGCAGGAGCTGGGAGCCGTCCCGCAGGCAGGAGGAGAGGCAGTGTGGAGGCCAAGGGACGTTACCATTCGCTCTGCCCTTGGCAATGGCCACTGAGCTCTTGTTGCCTTGCACGCTCATGTGCATTAAGTGTGGTCACTGAGCCTGTAACCACATGCATGCCACTTCCTCCACTGATGGTGTTTTCCCTTAGGAAGCGGTACACTCCAGACCAGAACGCGATGCCATGGGTGCGTGTCTGGCTCCACCAACGCGGGGATGGGCCGGCGCGTCACCGTCTCGGCAGCCTGGCCGTGGCAGGGATGCTCCAGCTTCTGCTCTCTCCCTCTCTTGCACACAGGGTGAGCGCTCCAGAAAACACGATGTCGGATAAAGGGAGCAGCATGGAGGGGAAGACGGACATAGTGAACGGTAAGGGTGCCGGCGGGAACCGGTCTCCCTGCGCCTGGGGTCTCCCGCTGGGGAGGCTCACGGCATTGTCTGCACCACGCAGGCAGCTTGTCTAGCAGCCCGGAGGAGATGTCCGCCGAGGAGGGACGAGAAACCTCCTCCGGCATCGAGGTGGAGGCCTCCGACCTCAGCCTGAGCCTCACGGGAGACGATGTGGGGCCCAACCGCACCAGCACGGAGAGCCGGGACACGGACACGGAGAGCTCAGGGGAGGAGAAGGACTCTGACAGCATGGACGACACGGGCCACTATTCCATCAACGAGGAGAACCGTGCCCTCGACCGGTCACACTCAGAGGAGGAAGAGGAGGAGGACGAAGAGGAGGAGCAGCAGCGATCCCACCGCCGTGCGCAGCGCAAGCGTGCCAACCACGACCAAGACTCCTCTGACGACGAGCAGGCCCTGGAGGACTGGGTGTCCTCGGAGACCACGGCGCTGCCCCAGCCCCGCTGGCAGGCGGTCCATGCCCTCCGGGAACGGGAGCTGGGCTCCAGCGCCCGCTTCGTCTACGAGGCCTGTGGGGCCAGGGTCTTCGTGCAACGCTTCCTCCTCCAGCACGGCCTGGAGGGCCACACGGGCTGCGTCAACACCCTGCACTTTAACCAGCGCGGCACGTGGCTGGCCAGTGGCAGCGATGACCTCAAAGTGGTGGTGTGGGACTGGGTCAGGAGGCAGCCGGTGCTGGAGTTCGAGAGCGGCCACAAAAGCAACGTCTTCCAGGTGAGGAGCGCGTGGGGAGGGTTGTGGCAGGCGACCCGTGTCGTGCTCTGATTTTTCTAGGCTGGGGGTGATAGAAGATCCCCCACGGTGAGCGGGTGCCTGCTCTAGAAGCACACCGCTTCAGCAGGACGATGCCGTGCGGGGCAGGAGAAACGTGTCGTTAGAGCTAAGGGCTGCGGGACGAGTCCGGCCACTCTGCAGTGGTAACAAATTCTCAAAACCCACTGGCGTCCCCTAAAATCCACTGTCTCGCGGAGCCCCGGCTGGGGACAGTGGGGTGAGATACCTGGGAGGGATGGGCTGTGCCACCACCATGACACAGCCGGCGCTTGGGGGGACGCTGGCACCACCAGCATCTCCGCCGGGTCCCGGCTCTCCGCGCTCACCAGAAAGGACCGGGACGATTGCTCGGAGAGCTCTGCATGTTGAGCCAAGGCTTTGCAGTTGCTGCCTGTGGATCTGAGCATCCAGGGCTCATTGGGGTCTGGCAGGGATCCTGCCCTGGATTTTAGTTCATTATTTTTTTCGCTGTTTCACCCCATTTCCTTCCAGGTATACGCAAGCCCCTGCCCTGGCGCTGAAAGCCACCCCTCCCCTTGCTCTCTTCCAGGCCAAGTTCCTCCCCAACAGCGGCGACTCCACTCTGGCTATGTGTGCTCGGGATGGCCAGGTCCGGGTGGCCGAGCTCTCTGCCACGCAGTGCTGCAAAAACACTAAGCGCGTAGCCCAGCACAAAGGAGCTTCGCACAAGGTGAGCCCAGACCAGCCTGCGGAGGGGGCGAGCAGCAGCTGGGGACCCCTGAAACGCCCAGGGAGCTGTCCTGGCCCACCAGCTGCCAGAAATAGTGAAGGCAGAGCCGCTGCTATGAAGGGACGGGTTTTTAAATGCTTCTTTATAGTCACTGTCACCTCTGAGGGTGACGAGGAGGGTCTGGGTGCCCTGCAAAGCAGCGATGCAAGCCCTTGGCTGCGGGGTATAGGGGGCTTGGTGCTGCGCCGGCTCCTGTTCATGGCCAATGCTCTGCTGGGAGAAAGGGATCTTGCCACTTTGTTGGGTGAAAAGGGAACCAATGCCCAAGTATTTATCTTCCAGCTGGCCCTAGAACCGGATTCTCCATGCACTTTCCTATCAGCAGGTGAAGATGCTGTAGTCTTCACCATTGATCTGAGACAAGACCGACCCGCCTCGTGAGTATTTCTCTACCCACCGGGGACTGGGGAAGCTCCGGACAGAGATCCGGGGTCTCAGGGGGTGCTCGGAGGGTCCCGCTTGTACCGCGGTGTTTGCACGGCAGCACATGCCCGTTCAACGGGTGTAAAGTGGGAAAATGGATATTTTTTGGCTTTCAAGCTGTGTTGTCCTTGGTCAGACCAGAGAGCTTTTCAGTGGCTGGTTCAGAGCTGGCCATCTCACGCGAGGATATGGATATGAACCTCACTAACTAGACGAGTGCGTTTGAAGCCTTGTCTCCCCGGGACTGAGCCCTGTTCAGACAGGAAACTGAAATAATACCAGTGCAGCAAGCGCCCGCCGCGGCGGCTGCCGAAATCTGCCCGTCCGGCACCCGTTTCCCCACGCCGGGGACAGCGCTGAGGGTCCTGCGCCCCTTCTGCGCAGTGAAGTGCCTGATTAATTGCGGCACTGAAATCTCTCCACGCTGGCAGCAGCTCGGAGCTCACAATTCGCCTGACTCGCTCGTCGCATGAGCGCTATTGCAGTTAATTGAAAAACAATAATTAGCAAGCAGCCGGGTGGTGCGTGCTGGATCTTAACCCTTATCGTCGAGAGAGCTGTCGTTTCTGACAAGCTTCCAAAATAAATCCGCGGCGGGTGTTCAAACAGACGCCTGGTTTTGGTATCACGGTACTTTTCCAGTATAGCGGCATGTTATTTTGAAGATGATCCTGCTTAAAACCGAGGGCTTTTGGCGCTCGTCTCCCGGTGGTTTGGTTTTTATTTGTATGTGCGAGTGCTTTTGTCTACAGCCTTAAACCCATCTGTTTCATAACCAGGACAAAAACTGCCGAAGCGTTTCAAAACAGCCGCATTTAATCCTCATCCTCGCTTTTTCCCCCCTCCCCTCCCCATTTGCTGGGTCCGTTTGGAGACGAGTCTGTCGGTCATTAGGCTGGCGTGGGTCCGTCCCTCCTCTTTCTTCGCGGGGATCCACGCTGCTGTTTGGGTTCGATGCTCGCAGGGAATTGTCGCCCTGTGAGTGTGAAACTGCACTGGAGGCAGGGCTCACAGGCAGACTGTAGGCAGCTCCCATCTTTCATTAAGCCGAACGGTATAATTAGAAGAAAGACAAGCTTTTGAGCTGGCTGTTCCTTCTTGAGGATGCTGCTTCAGTTTGTATTCGTGTCTGCAAAGCCGAACTATCGAGCTCCTGGGGGAGGGGGGGGTGGTGGCGGTGGCGGCGTGTGTCGGATTTCGTTAAATCTGGGCCTTATTACAGCGAGACGGGTGGGGAAAATATAACAGCAGAGCATTTCTGCTCTGGAGTTAATCCGATTCTGCCCTCGGCGCTGCCTGTCCGGCTCCGTCGGCTCAAGTTCGGGCCCTGAAACGTTTTGGATGAAAGCGCCAGGGAATGATTTCACCCTGCGCCGTTTGAGTCGCAGACAGAGGATGTGCTCGCTTCAGCTGGGAGGCTGAAATGGTTGGGTGGTGGGGTTTGTTGTTGTTAGTGTGTTGGGGTTTTTTTTTTTTTCTGGGAGTGAGTAAGAGACTCGCAGAGCTCCTGCTTTTCCCATCTGGACCCTGTTTTGAATTGGAGGTGGATTTTTTTGTTGTTGTTGTTATTATTTTTCCTCATCTCTTAAAGGAAACTGGTTGTGACAAAGGAAAAGGAGAAGAAAGTGGGTCTGTACACCATCTATGTGAACCCAGCCAACACCTACCAGTTTGCTGTGGGAGGCAGAGATCAGTTTGTCAGGTGAGTCTGTGCTGGGGAGCACAGGCTGAGCCCCCAACGCGGACTTGAACATCCCTGCGGGCGCTCAGTTGGTACCCTCACGAGCCCTGAAATCTCCGATGTCTCCCACAGAAACATTTGTGGCTTCAGTCGTTAATGCCTCCGCAGCCTGTTCTCCCATAAGCAGCAGGAACACGAGGGGGGATTAAAAGGGGGGAGGATTTAGATCCTGTGATGTTTAGCCCTGGGATCCACTGTCCAGCGCACCCTGAAGCCAGGAGATCCTTCCCTCAGGAACTAGCGGCGCTCTTAATGAGCTTCCGATCCACCTCCTCTGGGTCCGTCCCCCACCTCGTGTGGGCATTGGAGATGAGATTAAGGCTCGGGGATGGTCTCTGTTTAAGCAGACCGAGCTCGGTGCAGAGCAGCCGGTGTGTTTTAAGGCGCGACTCGTGTGGTGCCTGTTTTGGGCAGAAGCACGTGGTATGTGCACCGAGCCCGCCTGCTTCCCGAGAGCCAGCAGAGCCGCGGCGTCTCTTGGCTCCCCGAGGACGCGTAGGGGCCGTTCCCCGGGGAGCGGCGGGGGACGCCGCAGCCCTGGCGCTGGGATCGCTCGCACGGCGTCGGCTCCCCAGAGTGCCAGCCATGCGGCTGTCTGGCGCGCAGGCAGCAGCTCCTGGGGCGCCGGGCACAGAAACACTTAACACACGGGCTCGCAGACTGCTCAAACGGCAGCGTCGGTGCCTCGGTAGCTTTCGGAGGAGCCCAGGATCATTGCCCTAAGCGCAGCCTCCCCTCCTACGTGTGCTCTGCTGCTCTCTCTGCCCACACCCAGATTCAAGTGCCTCCTCTCCCCCTGGCTTCCCCGGCACCAGGCAGCTCCGGGTGGGTTCCAGCATTGGGGAGGTTCGGGACCCCGAGCTGACCAAGGGACAGGCCTGGAGGTGGTCACGTCCCCCTTGCAGAACAGCCTCCGGGCATCGTGGCCTGTGTGCACACAGGCTTTGACGTTGTCACGCGCCACTGAGCAATGCCTCCGACGTGATGAGAGGTGACGTTAAGCTGCTTTGGCCGAGGCTTCTGCTAGTCCAGGCCGCTTGCAGCTCCGCAGATCCCTTGGCGAGGGCCGGAGCCTCCGGCCGTGCATCGGAGCAGGTAGTGGTTTCAGAGCTGGCTCAGACATGGCATCTGCGTGGTCGGGGAGAACTGCCGCTCTGCCACTCTCCTCCTGCCCCAGCCCGCGGAGGTGGGCAGCGCCCGGCCCTCCATGCCCGTCGGCTTGGCGTCCCCCGCGTCTCGGGTGAGTGCCAAACGCCTGCCGTCCTCCCCCCAGGATTTACGACCAGCGGAAGATAGACGAGAACGAGAACAACGGCGTGCTAAAGAAGTTTTGCCCTCACCATTTGGTAAGCAGCTGGATGTCACGGCGTGCCGGTGGAGCTGGGGCCTGGGCAGACCTCGCCACCCGGATCTGCGGAGCGCTCCCCTGGGAGCCTCGTGTGGGAGCGGCCGAGAAGCGCTCGCTGGCCAAGTCTCTCGCAGGCTTCCTGCCTGGAAAACAGCTCAAGAGGCCGAACAAACTGCCTGGGCTTTGTTTTTTGTTGGGGTTTTTTATTATTTATTATTACTTGTTTTTCCTTGACCCAAATCTTCCGCTGTCCGTAAAGTCCCGTCTTGCTGTAGGAAGCGGCAGCGTTTTCGTGCTCTGACTCAAGCCCCTGCAGAGCCGAGCTCTCTAAGCGGGCACACGGCTGGTGTAGGTGTGCTGGCACGCCGCGGGAGGAGGAGGTGGGAGCAGAGCTGTCTGTGCTTTCCCTAGGTGAACAGCGAGTCCAAAGCCAACATCACCTGCCTCGTCTACAGCCACGATGGCTCGGGTGAGTGACCGTCCCGGGGGCTGGGGGCTGTACGGGCGTTGCGGCATCCTGCGCCAGCTGGAAACCCGCAGAGGCGATCCCGCTGCTCGGGGCTGATGGACGGATCGCCCGGGCTGCGGCACAGAGCCGCCCTGGGCTGGGGAGGCGCCGGGGACAGGAGGGTGCTGCTGGCGGGCTGGGCACCCCGGCTGGTGGCACCGTGACCACCTCCACGCGCTCCCTGCTAACACCCGTCTCTTCCGTCCTGTGCCAGAGCTGTTGGCCAGCTACAACGATGAAGACATTTATCTCTTCAACTCCTCTCACAGTGACGGAGCGGAGTACATCAAGAGATACAAGGGACATCGCAATAATGCCACCGGTAAGGACCGGGTGGGATGGTGTCGGGGCAGGCTGCGTCCCCCGCCACGGCTGGCTTGCCGGCCCTCCCCAGGTTACCGTCCAGCTCCCGCCACCACCGCGTCCTGTTCCCCGGCAGCCAGCGGCTCCAAGCTCGCTCCGGTTTCCCCCTCCTCAAGCTCACAACCAGGCTCAGGGGCAGTTTGGAGGTGGGGGGCCGTCCCCAGAGCAACCCGGAAGAATAATTGCTTGTTTTTAGCTTATTTTTGCAGCTCCCTGTGTTTCATCTTCCTCTCAAAGACCCTTAACACAAACTCTTGGGCTTGCAAAGAATGAGCTATTATGTGTAGGGACGGAAGAGATCCACGCTGGTAACCCTGGAAACTCGCTGGCTGCCAGGCAGGAAGCGAATTCATGGCAGGGAGCGCTGCCCGGCTCCTGATGGCCTCGGGCTGCTTGTTTCTCTCCTTTCAGTGAAAGGCGTCAATTTTTATGGCCCGAAAAGCGAGTTTGTGGTGAGCGGCAGCGATTGCGGCCACATCTTCCTGTGGGAGAAATCGTCCTGCCAGATCGTACAGTTCATGGAGGGCGACAAGGGAGGAGTGGTGAGTCCCCGCTGCTCGGCCCCGCCAGCTCAAGCGGACTCCACATCCCCGCACAAACCTGCCACTTTTTTCTGCGTTTTTACCATAACCCAAGCAGGGCTCCCCGTGGGGTCCCCACGCACGGGGGTGCCACGGCGCCTCGAAGGTCTTCTGGCATGTGCAATGCCACGGGGATTTCACCCGGACGCCCACAGGGTGCTTGTCACCAAAGGAGCGGTGGGGATGTCGGAGCCGCTGCCGGGGACGCGTGGGGTCTGTGGGGTGCTGCCTCGGCAGTGGGTGCCCATCTCCCACAGATGGGATGTGGTGGGGGGGGGGGCAGGTTTCAGGACAGGGTCGAGGGGACGGCAGGTGCCTCGCTGGCGTGGGGATGGGCGGCAGAGCCCTCCCCGCTGCTCCCTGCCGCTCCCGGCCGAGCCGCTCCCTGCTGCCGCCGCTCCTCCGCCAGCCCCACAGTCACCTTTTGTCTGGGTGGCCGCGGCACCGTGCCAGCTCCTGGCGGCTGCTGGCACCGCCACCCCCAGCCGGGAGAGCCGGTGCGGGGCCGAATCTGGCCCGAGGACCTCCCTGACGGCCGAACTTCAGCACCGTGGAATGGATGCGGCCCCTTTCCCACTGGGTTCCCTGCTTTCGTTGCACCCATTGACTCGGTGCCCTGTGAATTACTCGGGGGGGCACCCTGAATTTTGGGGTTTGCTTACGGGGCGGGGGGGGAGGTGAGCCAGAGCATGGGGACGTTGGAGGGGAGAACCCCTCTCCCTCCTGGGGGGTCCTGTGGGACCTCCCCATCTTCCCCTCACGGTGTGAGACCCCAACCTGAGGCCGTGGTGATGGGCTGGGGGGCCACCAGAGAGCTTGTGGGGGCTGGGGGTTTGTCCCTGTGCCCTTCTTTTGTCCCCAGGTGAACTGCCTGGAGCCCCATCCCCACCTCCCTGTCCTGGCCACCAGCGGCCTCGACCACGACGTCAAGATTTGGGCGCCCACAGCGGAGAATCCCACCGAATTGGCCGGTCTTAAGGAGGTGAGACCCAGAGAACGAGGGGGGGGCGGTCAGGGGGCTGCCAGGCCAGGGGGAAACCCCAGGCCCCACAGCCCCCCTGACCCCCCCCCACCTCGTTTGACCCCAGGTGATCAAGAAGAACAAGCTGGAGCGGGACGAGGACAGCCTCCACCACACCGACATGTTTGACAGCCACATGCTCTGGTTCCTCATGCACCACCTGCGACAGAGACGCCATCACCGGGTAGGTGCCGGGGTCTCCTTGCTTGGAGTGTGTGTCCCCCCCCACTCTTACCTGCTGCTCCCCCAGCCCCTTCACTCCCATTTTTCTTGCCCCCCACCCTCTTCCCACACAAAATGGCAGCGCCGAAGAGAGCCAGGAGCGCCGGACGGCGACTCGGATGAGTCTCCCAGCTCCTCTGACACGTCGGACGACGAGGAAGAGGGGCCGGACCGGGTGCAGTGCATGCCATCGTGAGCCCCCCCCGCCGCCAAGCCGGGGTGGGGGGCTCCAGGCACACATCATCCCTACTAACACTTTGAGCTTTGTATTGACTTGTTAAGGACCCCCCCACTCCCCCTCCCCTCCCTCCTCATCCTCACAGCGCCCCCACCCCCCCCAACCACCAGAGGTGGGCACAGCCTCAGCCCGGGGGTCCCTTCCCTCCCCAGGACCCACACAGAAATTGGGGGGGGGGCGGGGGATTTTTGTACTAATGTGGCCCCCTGGTCCCCTCTCCTGCTCTTTCTGGAGGTGGGGGGGGTGCAGCCCCTGGCCCCCTCCCCGGCACCAGCCCTCACACTCTTCAGGGCTCCATCCTTCTTCCCCAGGGGCTGCGTTCCCCCCTGGGGGGGGGCTGCGTCCCCTCCTCCCTCCCTGTCCCCCCCCTCCCCGGGGGTGTTTGCAGAGAGATGCTTGTCTAGTTTGTACATATCAGTGATTTGCACTTAGTTTGGCCCTTCTCCGCCCCCCCTGGCCCGCACCCCCCCCGGGCAGCGGCCAGAGCCCCCAGGAGCTGGGAAGGTCCTTTAATTTTCTGTTACCTTTAAGGAAATCTCTTCTGGGGGGGGGGAGCGGCAGCGAGGGCTCCCCTTCACTGTTAGAGGCCTAATTTTATATGTATTAAAACCAAATCAAACTTGGATGTTATCAAGTTAAAATTATTGTAAAAGTTTGAATATATATTATATATAAATGCAATAAAAACCAACGTAGAGAGGTGGAGGGCTGTGTGTCCCCTTCCCCCCCCTTCCCAGGGCCCCCCGTGTCCCCAGGCCTGTCCCCGTGTGGCCCCCTCCCCCATTTGAAGATGTATATTTTGCCCCTTTTTGCCATGTTTTTACCCAAATGCCCCCCTCACAGAGCCACGCGACCCTCCAGAGCAGCTTTCATCTCCATCTATTTATGAGAGATCTGTACACAGTCAGCACGGTCGGGGGGGGGTGAGGGAGCAGGAGGGGCCCCCCCAGGGTGGGGGACACCAGTGTGTCACCCGTCCCCCTTCCCCCCTGCCCAGGATCTCACTGGGGTGGGGGGAGGGGGGGGGGGTGGTCCCGAACAGTCATTTTGCAACAAAAGACAGTTTTTGGGGGGAAAATGAATGTGGTCCCTGTCTTGGAGACAATAAATAGTGGGGGGAGGACACGGGGCGGGGGGAACGGGGACACAAGAGCCGGCGGCCGCACACAGGCGCTCTGCGGGTTTTAGCTTTTATTAAATAAAATATATTAACATATACTCTCTCCAGTGCCCCCCCTCACTAGCCCCCCCAGGTTAGTAGCTAGAGCTGAACCCCAAAGGCCCCCCCCCCCCCCTCGCACACACTAATGGGGGCTGTGCCCGTTTTCCCAGTCTGGTGCCCCCTCCCTTCCAGTGTGGCAATAGGGGAGGCTGGAAGGACCCCCCCCACCCCCCAAACCTGGCTGGTTTAGGGGGGATGCCAGTTCTGCCCCCTCAACCAAAGTGGGGTTGGGGGGGGGGTGTCGTTCCAACAATGATTTCCCCAATGCTCGGGGGGAGTCTGCCCCCCCCCGCCCTTGAACAGCACCACCCTGCACAGGGGCTCCCACTGCCTCCCCCCCCGCCGTCACCTCCTCATCCCCCCACCCACCGCAGCCCCTGGGGGCGGGGGGGACACTGAAGATGTGCCCCCACCCTCCCTGTGGGGCTGAGGCCTGACAAACTCACACCATCCTCCATCCTGCCTGGGGGGGGTCAGCAAAGCCCCCCCCGCCGCCCCCAGCCCTGCTGCTCACCTCCCTCCTGACGTGCCCTGTCCTTCGTCCCCCCCACGACACTCACTTGGGTCCCTGTCCCCAGCCCTGTCCCCCCCCAACACTGGGGTGGGGGGTGGTCCCGGTGCCTGGCACCCCCCCAGCCACAACTGGGACTGGGGGGGAGGTCCCTGTTCCTCTTGTCCCCCCTCCCAGTGAGGACTCGGGGGTCCCCTGGGAATAGCGAAGCGCGCCCCCCCCCCCCCCCAAACACACGCACACCCACACGTGCACACCCACGCACACGCAGAGCCGCCCGGCCCCCAGCCCCGACTCGAGGGGGGGGCGTTAAGACTTTGTTAGTGACCGTGCCGGCCCCCCCCCGCCTGTCCACGCCCCAGGGCCGGAGAGGTGGCAGGGGGACATGGGGTGGGGGGGGGGGGAACCCACAGCCTTCCTCCTCCTCCTCCTCCTCCTCGCCACCCCTCAGGCTTTCTTGGGCGGGGGGGCCAGTTTGATGATCTCCTCTTCCGAGGGCTGCCGGATGATGTCTGCCGAGACATGGCGGGGTCAGTGGGGGCCTCTCCCTGTCTCCCCCCACCCAGAGGGACCCTGTCCCTGCCCTGGGGGTCCCTGTCCCGGGGTGGGGGGGGGGGCTCACCCTTGTACTTCTTGGCACTGGGGATGCGGGTGAGCTTGGTGTCCACCTCGTCCTCCTCGGAGATCTTGAGGACCTGGGTGCGGTACTGCACCACCATGGTCAGCAGGTCGGGGCGGCGCGAGATCTCGAAGATGTGCTCGATGTACGACAGGTTGTCTGCGGGGACGCGGGGACACGTGTTGGGCCACCCGCGCCGCATTGCGAAGGGTGCCCCGGGACAGCGGGCAGGGCAGGGGACGACGATCCCAGGGCACAGGGACCGGGATGGGGACGGGAAGAGGGGACAAAGGACAGGAACAAGGGCTGGGACGGGGACCGGGGTGGGGACAAGGACCAGGAGCAGGAGACGGGGATGAGGAGCAGGGACAGGGCAGGGGACAAGGACAGGGACCGGTACGAGGGACTGGGGTGCGGATCAGGAGAGGGGACAGGGAGCAGGGCAGGGGACAGGGATGGGACCGGGAGCAGGGACCAGGAAAGGAGGGGACCAGGATGGGGTCCAGACCAGGGAACAGCCCGGGATCAGGGCAGCAGCCAGGGCTGGGGACCAGGGGAGAGACGGGGACGGGGGCTGGGGCCACCCCGCGGGGGGGGTCTCACCTCTGTCCAGCTTGCTGTGCTTCTCCAGGAAGGAGAACCAGTGGTGGCTGGTGGCGATGGCCTCGCTCTCCTCGCTGGGGATGTCCTCCTTGCAGGCCGACTTCAGCTGCTCCAGGTCCTCGGCCGTGATGTTCTGGGCCAGCTCCTCCAGCAAGCTGCGGTACTCAGCCATGGCTGGCGCCACCCGCGTCACGAGCTGCCCGGCCTCAGCTGCTGCGCACCCCCCCACACCCCGATCCCTCCCCAGCGCCGCGGCGCCAGCCGGGCTCCACTGGCCCGTGACTCATGTGACGCTCACGGGATGTGACAGGGACGGGGGACGGCGGGACCCGCCGGGTGCTGGCGGCGGCTGCTCTGCTGCGTGTGCCCCCCCCGGTGCGGGGGAGCCTTGCACACGCGCCCTGGCCTTGCACATTCCCCCCCCCCCCCCGCCCCCAATAGCACGGTGCTGCTTGCACGCTTGCACCCCCCCATTGCATGGTCTGTCCCCCCAGCACAGCCCCCCCCCCCCAGCACGGGGCCCCCTTGCACACTCACCACATTCCTCCCCACCCCCCCACCATGCAGAGGCTTTGGGCACCCTAGGGTGGGGGGTGCCAGGTAGGGGGGGACCAGGGACACATTCAGTCCCAGTGCCAGGCCTGGGGGGGGGGGGTTCACACCCTGTCCCCCATCTCCTGTTGCGCTTTGGTCACCATGGCGACTGCGGCCACCCACCCCAGGGATGCGGTTGCCATGGTGATCACAGCATCCGGCTGCCCTTTGGGGTTTCTCCTGTGTCCCTCCCTGGTGGTGGCACCCATGGGTGCTGGGGGGGGGACGGACACGGGACCCAGGCACCCCACTCGGGCCACACAGACACGGCGGGGGGGGCACAGACACATGGGGGGGGGGGGGGGGACACACAGAGACACAAACACGCTGCTACCCACCGTGCTGCTCACCCCCGGCACGTGCACGCATGCGCGCCCCCCCCCGCACCTCCCCTCCGCACACGCACACTCGTGCCTACACCCGTAAACACCCCCCCCCCACGCCAACACCTGCACGCACAGACACCCACCCACACCCCACACCCGCACGCACACGTGCACACCCGCGTGCTCCCACACTCAGTCACACACACACACACACACACACACACACACGCTCCCGCGTGGTGCCCCCCGACGCGTACACGCGTGTCCCAGCCGCGTCCGGCCCCTTTAAGGCAGCCGATGACTCAGACCTTGGCCCGGACGCCCGGGTCCTTCCGGGCGGGGGGGGCCGCTGGAGGCGGGGGGACCCCCCCCCCGCCCCCCGCCGTGGCCGCCTGCCCGTTCCCAGGCCCGGCGAGTCCGGCCCGGACGCCTGGGTCCCCCCCCGCGCACCCCCCCCCCGCCCAGACACCCCCCCCCCCGTGGGACCCCCCCCCCCGTGGGACCCCCCCATTCACCCTTCCCGTGCAAAGCGCCTCATGAATATGCACGAGGGGCGTGGCCCCACGGGTCCCATTCACAAGGGCGGGCGGGGGGCGCGCTTAATCCCGCCGCGGGGGGGGGGGGGGGGGGGGCCGGGACACGGAGGGGGGGCAGGACACGGGTGGGACGGTTCCTTCCCGCCTTTGTCTCCCCCGCGCCGGCCAGGTGCGGGGGGGGCGGGGCTGCTCCAATCGCTGTGTGTCCCCCGTCCCCCCCCCCCGTGATTTTGGGGTGGGTGGCGATAGCGGGACGGGGAGGAGGGACCCCCCCCCCCCGCCCCCCCCTGCAGCCCGGGGGACAAGGGGCCTTTGTGCCGCGGGGAGCAGCGCAGCGCCGGCCGGGGCCGCCCCCTTCCCTCCCCCGGACCCCCCCCCGGGAAACAGAGTCACGGCCCAGGCCCCACGGACACGGCCCGGCCCCACGGACACCGCCCTGTGGGCATCCTACCGCTGCGTGGGCACCGCCGTGCCCCACGGGCAACGTGCTGCCCCGCGGGCACCGCCCCGAGCCACGGGCATCGTCCTGCTGCGTGGGCAGCGGCACCATCCTGCCCCGGGGGGGGGTCCCACCCGGGGGGGGTCCCACCCGTGTCCCGGAGGTCCCGCCCTGCCCGTGGCCGGAGCAGCATCCCCGGGGCTGCACATCTGGGGCACATCTGGATGGGCCCTCGCCCCGCCCCGTGCCTCAGTTTCCCCACGCATGGCCATGCGGAACCTCCGTGGGCCGGAGCACCGCGGGGGCGGGTGGGGGGATGAGTCGTGGCCCCCCCAACCCCCCTGTCCCGGGGCCGCGGGGCAGAAGAGGCGGCTCCGTCGCCGTCACGGCCCAGTTTGGCCCCAGTTTGGTCCAGTTGGGCCCAGCCCGGCCCAGCAGCAGCAGCGCGTGACCTCCTCACGCGCCCTTTTCCACTCGTGTTCCCCAGGAATCCGGCCACGCACACGTGTCCCCCCCCACACACACCCCCCGGCACCCATCCGCGCGGGGACACCGTGTCCGGGGGGGAACGGGTGGCATCCCGGTACTCCCGCTGGTACTGGGCGGCACTGGGAGCGGGACACGGGTGGGGGAGACCCTTTACCCCACAGAGACCGGGTAGCATCCACGGGGGATGGGGGGACACGCCGCGTGTCGGGTGGGAATGGGGGACCCGGTGGCACCGAGGGGGACCGGGTGGGGATGGGCACCGGGACCGGGTGGGGATGGGCGACCTCGTGTCCCGCGTGGACCGGACGGGGCCCGAGACCGGGTGGCACTGCGTGGACCGGCAGCCCCCCCCCTCCTCCCCCCTGGGGTCACGAGTTCCCCCCCCCCCCCAAGAGCGAAAGGGGAAGTGGAAGGGGCGAGCGGGACCCGGGGGGGGGGGGAAACCGGCGGGGGGGGGGGTGTCCTGGCACCCCCGTTAACACCGGGGTCGTTAACCCCTTCCTGGCCACGGCCGGGGCGGGGCATCACGGGTGGGGGCGCTGCCCTTTACCGGAGCGGGGGGGGGGGGGGATTACCGGGGGGGAGGGGTATACTACCGGAGGGGGGGTGTCTAGTATCGGGGGGGGGGGGGGGTCAACTATCGCGGCTGCATGCCCGACTGAGGCGACCGGGATCGGGACCGGGACCGGGACCGGGACCGGATGGAGGCGGCGGCCGCCGCCTCCATCCGGTCCCGGTCCCGGTCCCGGTCCCGGTCCCGGTCCCGGTCCCGGTGTTCGGTCGGAGCCTCCGTTCCCCTCGTAGCCCCGCACTTACCGGCCGGCTGGGGCGGTGCCGGTGGCGGTGGCGGTGCCGGTGCGGCCGCTCGGTGTCTCGGTGCTGCCGCTCTGAGCGGCGAGGGGGGGGGGGGGGGGGGGGAATGGAATGGGCGGGGCTTGATGGGGCGGGGCCGTGTGGGTGGGGCTTAACGGGGCGGGGCGGTGGGAGGAAGGGGGAATAGCCCCGCCCTATAGGGATCGTGGGTGGGTGAGGGTTTGGCGCGATCACCCGTGGGGGCACCCACGCGCTCGTCCCATGGTGTGTGGGTCCGTCCCCCCCATCCCCTTGGGGTCCCCCAGTCCCCCCCCCCCCCCCCCAGGGACCCCCGGCTGCCACCGCAGGAAAGAGCCACCTCGGGGACACCCACGAGTGTCCAAGTCCCCCGTGGGTGTCACTGTACTGCTCCCCCACCCCCCCCCCCACCCCAGGAAGCCCCAGGGAAAGTCCCCCCCGGGGATTTCACACGGGGGGGGGGGTGTCCAACATGGGAGGGAGGGGGATCTCCCAGGGGAGCTTGCACGGGGACGGGGCTCGCACGAGGAGGGGATCCTGCACAGGGATTTCCACGGGGGGGGGTTGCACCAGGAGATCCCCTGGGAGCTGCCACCAGGATCTCACGTGAGGGGTTTTCTTGGGGGGGGGGCAGTTCTTTTAGGGGCCAATCCCTCAGGATGCTGCACGGTGGATCGTGCACAGGGAGGGGGTGTCAAGGGGGGATCTTGCACGAGGGATCTCGCACGGGGATTTCGCACGGGGCTCTCGCCTGTGCCTGGAGCATCTCCAGCCCCCCCGTGCCCCCCCCCCCCCGGTGACACAGCCTGGTTCTTTGGGGACTTTAATGGTTCGCACAGGGATGGGGCCAGGAGTGGAGGCCCAGCTCAAGGCCTAGTCGTCATCATCGTCATCATCGTCATCGTCATCGTCGTCGTCGTCGTCCTCAGTGTTGATCTCTCCCGCCAGCACGTCCTCGATCCACTCCTCCAGCTCCGCTGGGCCGGGCAGGTCCTCCTCGTCCGCCATCTCCAGCCACACGCTGTCGGCCTGGGGACACCGGTGGGGGGGCAGGGGACAGGCAGGGCATTGGGGGGGGCACCGCCGTGGGAGGGGGCAGGGGGACACCCGGGGGGGGGGTGGGACCCCCGCAACCAGGGGCACAGGACAGGCTGGGCCCCCCAACTCCCAGGGGCTGCCTTTGATGACCACCCATGTGATGAGCCTGTCAGGACTCAGCGCCCAGGGCTGGCTGATGGGGGGGGGGGCCATGCCGGGGGTCCGGGGAGGGGGGGGCACGCACGTCGGTGACGTTGACCACCCCGATCTGCGGCCGGGACAGGTCGATGTTGAAGGTTTTCTCCCAGTAAGGGATGAGCTGGGGACACAAACACAGGGGTCAGCCCCCCCCCAGCCCCCCCCCCAGCGCCAGAGGGGGTCGTGGTGGGGTGTCCCCCCCCCGGGGGGGGCTGGTACCAGCGGGAAATCCTCAGGGTCGATCCAGAGGATGCTGAGGTCAGGGTTGTCCGTGTTGTCTTGGGCCACATCCTTCAGGATCTCCAGGAACTCAAACCCATCTTGGGGGGGGGGGGGAGCGGGGGTGAGGGGTGCCAGGACCCCCCCCGGACCCCCTGACCCCCCCCGACTTCCCCAGACCCCTCCCTCACCTGGATCATCCTCCTCTGCGAAGGCCACGATGTGGATCCCGTCCATGTCATCTTCCTGGGGGGGACACGGGCCGGTGTCACCAGCGGGGGGGCAGAAACGGGAACCCCATGAGTGGGGGGGCTCCCCGAGGGAGGGATGTCAAGGTGATGGGGGCGGGACACCCCCCATTCCCCCCCCCCCCATACTCACCCAGGTTTCAAACATGCTCTCGGGTTTGAGTTTCCGCAGAGTGGCTCTGTGAGATGGGGGGGGGGGGGGGGGAATGGTGAGGGGCACCCCCAAACCCCCCCCCCCCCGGAGCTGCTGCCCCTCCAGGGCTCTGCTGTGCAGCTGGGGGGGGCTTCTCAGATGGGGCTGCAGCAGCTGGGGGGGGGAGGCAGGACACCCAGGCTGGCTCGGGGACACAGGACAGGGCCAGGGCTGAACCCCCCCAGCACCGCTGGCACCTCGGGGGGGGCCATGGAGGGTCCCCCCATCTCCCCATCTCCCGCAGGATTGAGGCCATGGCGGGGGGGGGGGGGCGGGTTGATCCGGGGGGGGATTAAGGCTTCGGGAACATCCCGGCAGCGGCAGCGCCCGGGCCTTAACCCTGCCCTGCCCGCCCCGCCGGGACCCCCGGCCCCGGGAGGGGGGTGTGTGTTTGGGGGGGTGGGTGTCGGCTGCCCCACGGCTCACTGACATCCCCCCAGAGGCAGGGTCAGCCCCCCCCCCCCCCGCCCCAATCCTGCTGAGACCTTGTGAACTCATGTCACCCCAGGGACCACACGGGTCGGGGGGGAAGCGGGGACCGGGGGGGGGTGAGGGCCTTGCTGTGCACCGGGGGGGCCCCCGGCCTCCCCCCGCCCCGGGAATCCCCCATCCCCGAGGCTGCGGCTGCCCTGGCAGTCACCTCCTCGTGGCAACGGTTTCCCATGGCAACCACCTGCCATGGCAACCTGTCCCCATGGCAACTACCTCCTATGGTAACAGTGTCCCGTGGCAACCATCCCTCCTTGGCAACAACCTCCCATAGCAACCACCTCCCCATGGCAACCACCTCCCATGGCAACCTGTCCGCATAGCAACCACTTCCCATGGCAATCACCTCCATAGCAACCACCTCCCCATGGCAACCACCTCCCTCCATAGCAACCACCTCCCCATGGCAACCACCTCCCCTGGCAACCACCTCCCCTGGCAACCACCTCCCCATGGCAACCACCTCCCATGGCAACCACCTCCCCTGGCAACCACCTCCCCACAGCAACCACCTCCCCTGGCAACCTGTCCCTATGGCAACCACCTCCCATAGCAACTTGTCCGCATAGCAACCACCTCCCCATGGCAACCACCTCCCTCCATAGCAACCACCTCCCCATGGCAACCACCTCCCTCCATAGCAACCACCTCCCCTAGCAACCACCTCCTCATGGCACCTGGTCCCCCCCTCAGCCCCTGCGGGGGAAACCGAGGCAGGGCCGGGGGCGGCAGGGCCGGGGGCGGCCGGGCCCCCACCTCTTGTGCTCCTCCACGAAGGCCACGATCTCCTCCTTGCTGTTGGGCCGGTCGGGGATGGTCAGCGGCTCCTCCATGAAGGGCTCGTAGAAGTCGATCTCGTTCAGCTTCAGGGTGAGCTTCTTGGCCACCTGGGGTGGGGTTGGGGTCCCTGAGCCACCCATGGGTGCTGGGGGGGGGCTGACCCCGCCCCACCGGGACCCTCTCCCCTACCTTGCCGTCAAAGGTGGCGAAAAAGGGGATGTAGGGGTGAAACTCCTCCGCCGCCTCCTCGAAGGCCTTGAAGTCTGGGGGGGGGCAGGGATGGGTCCTGGCGCTGGCATCGGGTACCGGCCCCACAGCCCCGCGCCGGCACCCGCACCCCCAGCCTGGCTCTGTCCCGGTGGCTCTGGCTGCAGAAGGACACCCAGCCTGGTGCCCCACGGAGGGAGGGGTGATGGACAGGCAAATGGAGGGACGAAAGGATGGTTCGGGGGCTGGGGGGGGGCACAGGGGGACAAACGGGGGGGACACCCAGCCCCACGTACGCTCTGAGTCCTTGCTCTTGAAGTAGCCGATGAGTTTGGGGTCATCCTCGATGTTCTTGAAGGCCTGGAGCTCGTGGTCACCCTCAATAAACTCCACTGGATCCTCCAGCACCTAGGAGGGGTGGGGGGCATCAGCAGGGTCCCCAGGGACCCCCCCCGGGTCAGGGAGAGCTGGGGGGTGTGGGGTGTGTGTCAGGATGCCTGGGTCCTCCCCAGCCGTGCAAAAGGGGCCCGGACTGCTGGGTTCCCTCCTGAGATACCGGAGGGGGCAGCGGCTGGGGGGGGTCCCAGAGCCCTGGGTCCCCCAGTGGGGGGGGGGGCTCTCACATCCAACAGGAACTCCACCAGCGTGTCCGCCGCCAGCTCCCCGTCGTACTCGATCACCTCATCCTCCTTGAACACGTAGATGCTGTCTTCCTCCGTCAGACCTGGGGGGGCAGGGAGGCTCAGCTGGGGGATCTGGGGGGGTCCCTGTGCCTGCGGGGTCCCAGCGGGGGGCCGGGGGGGGTCACCCTTACCCAGCTTTTTGGCGACAGCCGCATCCTTCTCAGAGTCAACGAGGCCGAAGCCCACTCCCTTGTCCTCCAGCACCTGGGCTGCCAGCTGGGGGGGGGACATCGTGCTGGGGGGGGCACCTGCCACCAGCCCTGTGACCCCCCCCACCAGCCAAGGGTCCCCCAATGTCCCCCAGGGTCCCCAGCCCAGCTGTGCCCCCCGCCATCCCTGCATCCAGCCCTCCATCCCTCACTGCCCGTGCCGGGGGGGGCCGGCGGGTGCTGGTTCGTAGGGATGGGGGTTCATAGGGATGGGCCCCCCCCCAGCCAGTGTCCCCACAGCAGGATGGGTGCCATTACGGGTGCGAGGGGGGGCCCATCAGCCCTTGGCCTGAGAATGGAGAAGGCAAAGATAGGTGGGGGTGCCCCCGCCCCCCCCCCCCCCATCACCGCCAGCCCCTGTCCCCTTTCCGCTGGCCTGCCCCCAGCCGGCCCCATGGACCCCCCACCCCTGGGCGCTGGGGCCAGTGTCCCCTGGTCCCCACCAGCGTCCCCAGTGCCACACGAGTACTGCTTCCCCGGAGCCAGCACGCGTCCCACCGGCATCCCCTCGGTGTCCCCAGCGCCACGCGGGGTCCCCTGGGGTGTCACCCCCCCGTGCCCCCCCCCCCGGTGCCCACCTCCAGGACCAGCTCCTCCATCTCGTGGTGACGCTGGGCTGCCCGCTCGCCCTGGCCGGGGCGGTGGTACAGCAGGGCCAGCACCGGGAACCGCTTCAGCATCGCCTTGTAGTTCTTCACGGTGACGGGCAGCACCCGGTCCAGCCCGTCGTAGGTGGGGAAGTCCAGGCCCCCCCCGGCCCCCCCCCGAGACCCCGGCCCCCAGCGCCAGCAGCGCCAGCACCCACCCCCAGACCCCCATCGCCCCTCAGACAGACCCACGGATGGGGACGGACACACGGGCGGGTGGATGGGACCCACGGACAGACGGGCAGATACGGACCGTCGGAGAGGGACGGACGGACGGACGGACGGGACTCAGGGGAGAGGGGGTGGATGCACAGCCAGGGAACGGACGGCCAGCTCTGGGGACGGACGGATGGACAGACGGACAGCCAGCCAGCCCTGGGGATGGATGGCTGAATGGACAGACGGACAGCCCTGGGGACAGACAGACGGATGGACAGATGGACAGCCAGCCCCAGGGACGGACGGATGGATGGACAGACAGACAGCCCTGGGGATAGACAGACGGACGGACAGATGGACAGACAGCGCCGGGGATGGATGGATGGATGGACAGATGGACAGACAGCCAGCCCTGGGGATGGACAGACAGACGGACAGACAGACGCAGCCCTGGGGACAGACAGGCAA
Source organism: Balearica regulorum gibbericeps (assembly GCF_011004875.1). Classification (NCBI taxonomy): domain Eukaryota; kingdom Metazoa; phylum Chordata; class Aves; order Gruiformes; family Gruidae; genus Balearica; species Balearica regulorum. Next base: position 273,337 of record NC_046211.1, read on the forward strand.
TGTCTTCGTGTCCAGGGACGGACAGACAGACACAGCCCGGCTCAGGGGAGGGACAGGCAGCCGCTGCCTGGCCCCCGGGGGGGGATGGACAGACATGGCCCCCCGGGGGGGACACACACATGGACAGACACGGCCCCTTCCGGCCACACCAGGAGGGGACGGACGGACACAGCTGGGGGGGACACACGGACACGCAGCCCCTTCCCACCCCCAAAGTGGCCGAAGGCACAAAGGGGGGGCACAGTGACACCCTGACCCCCCCGCACCCCCGGCCCTTCACCACACACACCGGGTGCAGGGGGGCTCAGGGGGTGCAGGATCCGGCCGGGGGGGTGCTCAGCCCCGTCCCCTCCCGCCTCGCCGCCCGCTCCAGCTCCATATTAAGCAAAGAAAGAGGAGACGGCGGGGGGGGGGCCGGGGGGGGCTAAAAATAAGGAGCTGAGCGTGGGGTCACCAGTGCTGGGCCCCAGGGACGCTGCAAGGACGGGGGGCACAGGCGGCCGCTCCCCACCCCAGCATTGGGGTCCCCCACGGGTGTCCTGTCCCCAGTGGATGCTGGGGACCCCCGGGTGGCAGCTCCCCACCCCAGCATCGGGGTCCCCCGTTCCCCGGAGTCCTGGCTGGGGACAGGGACACCCCAGGGATGGGGGGGCTGGGTACCCCCCCGGCAATGGGCACCCCCCACCTCAGGACCGAGGGGTCCCGGCCCTGGGTTGGGGCTGATGGGGACCCCCCCCAGCCCCGTGGCCGCCAGCTGCGTGGCCCCATCAGGGAGGGGGGACGCCGTATTTTGTCACCTCCATCCCCCTCCGATCGGGTGACCGCCCGCTCTGCTGACCACCGAGAAGTGGATCCCCACGGGCTGGGGGGGGGCAGACCCCCCATGGTCACCCCCAGGGATGGGGGGGGGGGGGCTTCTGCCCACAAGGCATGGGGGCCAGAACCCCCGTGCCAGGGGGAGGTGGGTGCGCAGGACCCCCCACGAAGGGGCTGGGGGTGCCCAGGACCCCCCGTACACAGGGAGGTGGGTGCCCGGGACCCCCATGCACAGGGCCGTGGGTGCCCAGCACCCCTGTGTGCAGGGAACTGGGGTGCCCGGGACCCCCATGCCGGGGCTATGGGGTACCCAGGACCCTCCCACAGGCGCCAGTGGGTGCAGGGTCCCCCTCCCAGCCCGCTCTGCCCCCCGCCCCGGTTTCGGGTGACCCTGACTCCTTATTTTTAACCCCGGGTGACACCAAAACCCGTCAGCGAAACCCGAGCGGGGCCGGACCCTGCGCCCCCCCCGCGCTGCTGACTCAGGCCCCCCCCCCCCCCCGTGGGACTCGCACTCACCGTGTCCCTGGGTGTCACCCTGTGCTGGGGGCGGGGGGTCCCCAGGGTGCGGGGAGGGATTTGGGGGATGTAGCAGGTTATGGCTGCCCCACAGCTACCCCACTGCGGGGGGGGGGGGGCTGAGAAATGATGGGGGGGCAGGGGTGGTTCTGCGGGGGCAACCACCAGGGGGCGCTGCTGGCTGGGGGCATGGGGGGGGACATGGGGGGCATGGGGGACATGGGGGGATATGGGGGGACATGGGGGCATGGGGGGACATGGGGGGATATGGGGGGACATGGGGGGACATGGGGGGATATGGGGGGGCATGGGGGGATATAGGGGGGGCATGAGGGGACATGGGGGCGTGGGGGGACATGGGGGGATATGGGGGGATATGGGGGGGACATGGGGGGGCATGGGGGGGCATGGGGGGGACATGGGGGGATATGGGGGGGCATGGGGGGGGGCATGGGGGGGACATGAGGGGAGGCATGGGGGGACATGGGGGCATGGGGGGGGCACGGGAACATGGGGGCATGGGGGGGGTCACAGGGACATGGGGGGGACATGGGAGACACTGGGGCATGGGTGTTATTGGGGGTTATGGGGGACATGGGGCCACATCGGGGCATGGAGGTCGGGGGGGGACATGAGGACACGGGGGATGTGGGGGGGCCATAAGGGGACATGGGGGGGGCATCAGGTAACAAGGCAGGAACACGGGGTATTGGGGGACACAGAGAACGTGGGGGGGGTCAGGGAGGTGGGGGAGGGCAGGCAGGGTCCATTCTCCCCTGTACCCCCCATCCTGCGCCCCCTTGGTCCCCCTGCCCCCCCCCCCATTCCCCCCCAGCACAAACGAGGGCACAAAGGGGTTAAACTGGTTTATTGCTCTGAAGTTGTGGGGGGGTCTGGATGCCCCATGGGGGGAGCAAAGGGTGCCCCCCCCCCCCCCCGCACTCCTGGGTCTCCCCGGGCCGGGGGGTGCCCGGCCCCCCCGCCGTGCCCGGCAGCGCCAGCCCCGGGGTTAGTATAGGGGTGCAGGGTTGGGGTGAGGGGGGGCCGGGGGGGACTGGGGGGGCCACACGGGCACCTAGTAGTAGGTCTCCTTCTCCACCCAGCCTGCAAGGGGATGGGTGTCACGGGGGGGTGAGCTGGGGGTGTTCCCCACCCCCTGGGTGCCCCCCCCCCCTTGAGTGCCCCCCACCTCTCCTGGGTATCCCCTTCTCCCATGGGGGCTCCCCACTTCCCTGTGTCCCCCCCCCCAAACCCTTTAGGTGCTCCCCATGTCTCCTGGGTGGTCCCCCCACTTCTTTGGGTCCCCCCACCCCAACCCCCGGGGGTGCCCCCACCCACCCAGGTACCCCCTAACCTCCCCCCCCCCCCCCCAGTCCTTTGGGTGCAGGCTCCAGCCCTGAGGGTGGGTTGGGGGGGGGGGGCAGCGTCTGCTTTAGGGGGCAGGGGAGCAAGATGGGGGGTTTGGGGGGGGGTGTCACGCCGGGGGGTTTGGGGGGGTCACACCGGGGGGGTGTCACTCACCGCCGGGGTAGCGGCGCAGGATGAGCTTGCGAACCTCATCGTAGGCGAAGATGAGGAGGCTGTAGGGGAAGGCGCAGAACCACCAGGTGACCCTGGGGGGGGGGGGGGGGCAGCGTTTGTGGGGAGGCACCCATGGGTGGGGGTGGCAGGGCCGGGGTGCCCCCCCTCCCCCCCGACTCACTTGAGGGGGTACATGCGCAGGGCCACCCCCATCCCGGGGCAATAGGAGAGGAACGCCGCCAGCGCCGTCTCCTCCAGCAGCCCGAAGATCAGGATCTTGTTCCTGCGGGAGAGCGGCGTGGGTGGGAGGGAGGCACGGGGGGGGGGGGCACCCATGGGTGCTGCGGGGGGGGGTGCTGGGGGGAGGGGGGGGCACCCACTTCATGCCCTGCTGGAAGACGGAGTTGCGTCGGGTCTTGCAGATGATGAGGTCGGCCCATTGCACCACCACGATGCTGGCGAAGAAGGCGGTGTGGCACGTGAACTCCACCACCTTCCGCTGCTCGTAGGTCTGGGGGGGGCGGGCACGGTCTCAGTGCACACCCGCGTGCCCATCCTTTGCACACTCACATGCTCTACCCGCCTAGTTCGCACGCTCACACACAGGGAGGCAGGCACGGGCGCTGCCGCACAGGGGCAGGTGCGAAGCGTGCAAGGAGATGTGCAGGATGAGTGTGGGATGGCACATGCAAACGTGTGTGTGCGTGTGTGTGTGCACATGCAAGGACTTCACACAAGCGCAGACATGTGAGGGCACACGTGCCTAAGCATGTGAGTGTGCACACATGAGCACAGCCGTGCAAAGGCAGGCGCACAAATGGGCATGTGGGAACATGCACAGGGATGGGGCTGCGAGGGCACATGCAAACACACCAACACACACGTGTGCACGCTCGTGCAAGGCCTTTGCATGAGCTGAGGGGCGGATTTGCACATGCACAACCACGGGCAGGTGAGAGCACACGTGTGTAAGCACACACGCAGAGCAGAGCCGTGCCAAGGCAGGCGCACAAGCAGGTGTGCGAGGGGCGTGCGAGGGGCCACTGACCCACTCCTGCCCGTAGGAGTCCTCCAGGTCGTTGGTGGAGCGGTCGTCCCAGGCCAGGCGGATGCCCACCAGCGTGCCGGGCAGGAACCCGTTCTCCGCCAGGATCACGAAGTAGGTGAAGAAACCGCCCAGCGCCTGGATCATCCCTGGGGGGACAGCACCCCGGATCAGGGTGGGCACCCCGGGATGGGCACCCCAGATTGGGGTGGGCACCCCAGGATCAGGGATGGGCACCCCGGGATGGGCACCCCGGGATCAGGGATGGGCACCCCGGGATGGGCACCCCAGGATCAGGGATGGGCACCCCAGGGGCCACCGGTTCCTTCACACGGGGGATGCCGGTGGCACGAGGGATGTGGGGGGGACCTTGGTGGCACCTGGATGTCCCCGGGTGTCGTCCCCCCCGTCCCCCCTGGGGCGCGTGGGGTCAGGGCACGGCTCATCACGGCACAGCCCGGGGTCACGGGTGGGTGCTCCACGGTCATGGGGGGGGCCCTGGGGCTCCGGAGGCCAGCTGGGGGGGGCCTCACTTGGTACCACCAGCGGGTCCTGGGGTGCCACCGGTGCTGGGGGCCCCCATTGTCCCCGGGGGGGGGGTCTGTCCCCCGCCCCTCACCGATCTGCCCGTAGGCCATGCTGATGAGCCGCTCGTTCACCAGCTTGTCGGTCCGGGGGTTCCTGGGCTGGCGCTTCATGATGTCACTCTCGGCCGCCTCGTACGCCAGCGAGATGGCGGGGACCTGGGCGGGGGGGGGGGACACCGTCACCCCTTGTCACCCCCTGTCACCCCCCCCCGTCCCTCCCCATCCTCACCATGTCGGTGCCCAGGTCGATGCAGAGGATGGTGACGGTGCCCAGGGGCAGCGGGATGTTGGCGATGATGAAGAGGAGGAAGGGCGTGATCTCGGGGATGTTGCTGGTCAGGGTGTAGGCGATGGACTTCTTCAGGTTGTCAAAGATCAGGCGGCCTGCGGGGTCGGGGGGTGGCGGGTGACAAAGGGCAGGGGGTGCCCATGAGGGGGGTGAGGAGGGTGATGGAGGGGCCGGCACCGACCTTCCTCCACGCCGGTGACGATGGAGGCGAAGTTGTCGTCGAGGAGGATCATGTCGGCCGCCTGCTTGGAGACGTCGGAGCCGGCGATGCCCATGGCGATGCCGATGTCGGCTTTCTTCAGCGCCGGGGAGTCGTTCACCCCATCCCCCGTCACCGCCACGATGGCACCCTGGGGACGCGGGGGTCAGGGACAGGGACGGGGCATGGGGACGGGGCCACCACGGGGACGCCACGAGGCAGAGAGATGGTGGCACTACGGTGCATGGGAATGGGGACACCACGGGGCACGGGGACACCACGGGGCACAGGGACGGTGGCACTATGATGTCCCCATTCCCATGCACCAAGGGACATGGGGACACCACGGGGCACAGGGATGGGGACACCACGGGGCGCGGGGACAGGATGGGGCACAGGACAGGGCACCGCGGGGCACGGGGACGAGGGCACTGTGCGGATGGGGACGGGGACGTGGCGAGGCGCGGGACGGGGGCAGCAGGGGACACGGGGACAGGGACACCTGGCGCTGGCAGCCCTCCACGATGATGAGCTTCTGCTGGGGGGACGTGCGGGCGAAGACGATCTCGGTGTGGTTCTTGAGGATCTCGTCCAGCTGCTCCGAGGTCATGTCCTTCAGGTCGGAGCCGTGCACCACGCAGGCCTTCGCCTCCCTGCCACACGCAGCTTCAGCGGGGGCCGCCGGACCCCCGGACCCCCCCCGGCACTGGTGCCTACCGGGGGTTGACCTGGCTGACGGGGATGTTGAGGCGGGCGGCGATGTCCTCCACCGTCTCGTTGCCCTCCGAGATGATGCCCACCCCCTTGGCGATGGCCTTGGCCGTGATGGGGTGGTCCCCGGTCACCATGATCACCTGGGGGGGGGGCACAGAGGGGTGACCCCCTGCTCAGGGTGGGGGGGGCTGTGGGGTGCAGGGATGGAGGGGGGACCCCGGGGGGGGTCAGGGAGCACAGGGATGGGGGGGGAGTGCAGGGATGGGGGGACCCGGGGGGGGTCAGAGGGTCCGCAGAGAGGGTCCCACCTTGATGCCGGCGCTGCGGCACTTGCCGACTGCGTCGGGGACGGCAGCGCGGGGGGGGTCGATCATGGACATCAGCCCCACGAAGCAGAGGTTGCTGGTGGGGAAGTTGACCTCGTCGGCATCAAACCTGAACCCGCGGGGGAACTTGTCCGGGGGCAGGTAGAGGTGGCAGAAACCTGGTGGGTGCCGGCGGGTGACGGGGTGTGGGCACCCCCGGGCACCCCCTTCCCTTGCCCGGTACCCCTGGTCCCTGTCACGGCCCCCCCGGTGCCCCCTTTGCCCCCACGTCCCCCCAGTGCTTGTGCCGGTGCCCCCCCCGTGGTCCTACCCCCTGCATCCTCCACACACCGCGTTCCCCCTGTGTGCCCCCCCCCCCCAGCCCCTCTGTCCCCAAGCCCGTCCTCCCCATGCTGTGTCCCCGTGTCCCCACGTCGCTCTGTCCATCCCCACATTCCTATGTCCTCCGCACCCCCCGACCCCATGTCCCTTTGCCTCCACGCCCTGCCCCATGCCCCCCCCACCCCCATCACCCCACCCCAAGCCCCCCACACCCCCCCATGTCCCCCACACCTCCACCACCCCACCCCGTGCCCCCACGCGCCCGTCCCTGCCCCATCCCCTGTGCCCCCCACCCCCCACCCCCAGCGCTATGCCCCCCGTCCTCACCCAGCACGCGCTCCCCCAGCCCCCCCAGCTCCAGGTAGGCGTTCTGGAAGGCTTCCCGCATCTCCTGGTCCAGCGGCACCTCCTGGCCCTGCAGCAGGATGCGGGAGCAGCGGTCCAGGATGCGCTCGGGGGCCCCCTTCATCACCAGCAGGTACCCCTGGGGGTCTTCCTCCCGCTCGTGGATGGAGAGCTGCGGGCACAGCAGCGGGCACGCCGTCACCGCGCTGCACCTGCCAACCGCCCCGGGGTCGCCGCCGCCACCGCCGGCCCGGCACACCTGGTATTTGTTGGTGGAGTTGAAGGGGATCTCGGTGACTTTGGGGTTCTTGTCCCGCATCTTTTTGACAGAGCCGCAGGAGAGCTGGATGCACTTCAGCAGCGCCGACTCCGAGGCGTCGCCCGCCGTGTCCCGCTGGCGTGGGGATGCTGACGGTGATGCCGGCGGCACGAGGGGCACCGGGGCCGGCACCGCCCCGGCTCTCAGGAGGATTTGGGAGGTTCTGGGGGCGGGGGGGGGGGGTCAGCACCCACCCACCTTGGAAATGGAGATGTTTTCCTGGCCTGGCTTGAAGACGGCGCGGTTGCAGAGCCCGGCGATGCGTGCCAGTGCCGCCCAGGTGGGCGAGCGCTTGTCGAAGGTGGCACCTGGGGGACACCCAGCCCCTCAGCCACACCGCGCCCCCCCCCCCCGCCTCCTCCGGGGACACCTCCCTCGCTCCCGGGGGTGCCCTGGGGTCAGGGTGCCAGCCACCCACCCGACTGGTCCTCGGTGGTGTCGGCCTCGTGGATCTGGTTGTCGAACCACATGTGGGCGACGGTCATGCGGTTCTGGGTGAGGGTCCCCGTCTTGTCGGAGCAGATGGTGGAGGTGGAGCCCAGCGTCTCCACCGCCTCCAGGTTCTTCACCAGGCAGTTCTTCCGCGCCATCCGCTTGGCCGTCAGCGTCAGGCACACCTGGGGGGGACGGACATGGGGCTCAGCGGGCACCCATGGGTGTCAGCAAGCACCAGGCACTGGGCATTGCTGGGTGCACCAGGGCTAGCCCAGCAGAACCAGTGCCCACCACCTCCCTCCCAGCAGAACCAGCACCCCCCCCGCACCATCCCACCCCTCTGCTCCCCCAGTGACTCTTACGGTGACGGTGGCCAGCAGCCCCTCAGGGACGTTCGCCACGATGATGCCGATGAGGAAGATGACGGCCTCCAGCCAGGTGTAGCCCAGGATGAGGGAGAGGATGAAGAAGGAGAGGCCGAGGAAGACGGCGACGCCGGTGATGAGGCGGATGAAGTGCTCGATCTCCATGGCAATGGGCGTGCGCCCCACCTCCAGCCCCGAGGCCAGCGAGGCGATGCGCCCCATCACCGTCCGGTCCCCCGTGGAGATGACGATGCCGCGGGCGGTGCCTGGCGGGACGAGGAAGGGTGACACAGCCACGGGGGACCCCCCCCCGGCCCCCGTGGCCAGGGACCCCCGGGACCCACCTTCCACACAGTTTGTGGAGAAGAAGCAGATGTTGCGGGTCTCCAGCGGGTTCTCGTGGGTGAACTCGGGCGAGCGGGTCTGCGGCTCCGACTCCCCGGTCAGCGACGAGTTGTCCACCTGGCACCGACGGCACCGGTGGGCGCTGGGGCACTGGGCACCGCCGGGCTCGGCCGGCCGGACCCCTGGGCCACGGGAGCCCACTCGGGCCAGCCCCGCTGTCCCCACGCTAGTCCTGGTGCCCACCCCGTGCCGGCCCACCGGTGCCCGCTCACCTTGCAGCCGTGGGAGGAGATGATGCGCATGTCGGCGGGCACCCGGTCCCCCCCCTTCACCTCCACCAGGTCGCCCACCACCACGTTCTCAGCGTTGATCTGGATCTTCTCGCCCTCACGGATCACCAGCGCTTGCTGCCGGGACGCAGAGCACCCTGAGGGACGCCTGGGCACCCCCCCCCCCCCCCGGGACCCCCTGGGCCCACCCGGGCGCCCACCCAGGCACCTACCTGTGGCACCATGTTCTTGAAGGAGTCCATGATCTTGGAGCTTTTGGCCTCTTGGTAGTAGGAGAAGCAGCCGGTGACGATGACGACGGCGGCCAGCACCACCCCCAGGTACAGCTGGGACCCAGGCAGCGACGCCTCAGCACCCAGCACCCCGAGGTGCAGGGTGGGACCCCCCGGGTGCCCCCAGCACGGGGGGCTGCAGAGGGGACCCCCGCACCAGCCTGGCCCATTTGATGCCCAAACCCAGACCCTCAAGAGCTGGCACGGGGCGGGGGGGGAACGACAGGACAATGTGCCCATGGCCACGCTCCCCACAGATGGGGCACCCGGCAAGCTGCCCCCCAGCCCCCCACGGTGCCTGTGCCCCCCCAGGCTGCCCATGCCCCTGCAATGTCTGTGCTCCCTGCGATGCCCATGCACCCCGCGATGTCCGTGCACCCCAGGGTGCTCATGAACTCCACGACATCCGTGTCCCCGTGATGCCTGTGCCCCTCTCTAGGGTGCTTGTGCCCGTGACACCCACTCGTGCACCTGGTGATGCCTGTGCCCCGCCATGCTCATGCACCCCACGATGTCCGTGTACCCCCAGTGCCCGTGCCCCCCCGATGCCCCCCCCCCCCCCAGGTGCCCTCACGTTGTCGTTGGAGGGCTCGTCCTCCATGGCAGCCTGGATGCCGTAGGCCAGGAAGCAGAGGATGGCCCCGATCCAGAGCAGGATGGAGAAGCCCCCGAAGAGCTGCCGGCAGAACTTGACCCACTCGGGGGTGGTTGGGGGGGGGCGTCAGCGCGTTGGGACCATCCTGCACCAGGATCTCGGCCGCGCGCGCGTTGGTCAGGCCCTGGGGGGGGGGGGGGGGGCACATGCTGCCACCCGGGGCTGGGGGGATGCCGGGGGTCCCAGCCAGGGGACAGATCCCCGAGGGCAGGGTGCCATGGCCAGGGCACCCTGGGGATGCGAGGGGCTACAGGGGACGGGGAACATGGCGGGGGGGGGCATGGGGGCAGGAGGGGATGGGGGGGGGGGCACGGCTGGGTGTCACCCATGGGGATGGGGGGGCAGGAGGGGATGGGGGGGCACGGCTGAGTGTCCCCCATGGGGACGGGGGGGCAGGAGGGGATGGGGGGCACAGCTGGGTGTCACCCATGGGGATGGGGGGGCAGGAGGGGATGGGGGGCACGGCTGGGTGTCCCCCATGGGGACGGGGGGGCAGGAGGGGATGGGGGGCACAGCTGGGTGTCACCCATGGGGATGGGGGGGGCGGGGGGGGCAGGAGGGGATGGGGGGGGCCCGGCTGAGTGTCCCCCATGGGGATGGGGATGCAGGATGCTGGAGACGGCCCTGCGGACGGGACACGGGGACATCTCACCCGGGACAGGTCCACCTGGTACTTCCTGCCCAGCTCATCCAGGGACAGCTTGTGGTCATCCTGCCGGGCACACGCCACCCGTGTCACCCCGGTGTCCCGGTCAGCCGCCCCCGGTGTGTGTGTCCCCCCGGTCCCCTCCTCACCAAGTTGACCTCCTTCTTCAGCTCATCCAGCTCCTTCTCCTTCTGCTTCCTCTTGCCGCCCCCGTTCTCGGAGGTGGTGGCAGCGGGCGAGTACTCCCGGCCGGCCTGCGGGCGCGGGACCCCGTGGGCACGCTGGCACCGCCGGCGCGGCTGGCACCACCGGCGGCACGGCCCTCGCCGTGGGCAGGGGCATTACCATGGGCATGGATGTCACCGCCAGCATGGGGGTCACCGTGGCCACAGGCATCATCGAGGGTACGGGGCGTCACCGTGGGCACGGGGGGGACTGCAGGCACCGGTGGCAGCGTGGGCATGGGGGGCACCGCAGGCGGCGGGGGGGGTCCAAGTGGGGGGAAGCGCCGTGGAGGTGGGGGGGCAGTGGGGGTGGCACTGTGGCCGTGGGGGGGGGGGGGGGCCAGGACCAGGGAGGGGGTGGCACTGTGGCTGGGGGGGGGGGGGGGGGCCCCAGGGCCATCACTTTGTCCATGGAGGGGGATCCCTGGGGCCATGGGGGGGGTCACTGTGGACATGGGGGGGGGTCCCACAATCTGGGGCGGGGGGGTGGGGGAAACATGCTGCCTACACCAAGGGCATGACGGAAAGGCAGGGGTGCTGCCGCAGGCAGGGGACAGGCAGCCCTGCCCGCCCTCCTGGGGGGTGGTGACACGGCCCCCCCCGGCCCCCCGCTGCCAGTGGCGGGGGGTCCCCCAGGGCTGGCAGGCCCGGTGGCACGTCCGGAGGCTCTGCCCGCCGGGCCGGAGGTTGGCAGGAGCAGGCAGGAGCAGGCAGGGGCCGGGGGGGCAGCGGGTGCCCCAGCGTGGGGCCGGGGGGGGCGGGGGGGGCCGATGCGGTCATGGAAAACGGCCCCGGTGCCAAGAACAACGGCCGGGAGCGGAGGGGGGGGGGGTCGTGTTACCTCGGGGACAGGGACACGGGGGGGCACCCCCACCCCCCCCACGGGGCACCCCCAAGCGGGGGGGCTCTGCTGCCTGCCCCCTCCTCCCCGGACACTGGGGACCCGCAGCCCCCCAACACGCGGACACTTTGGCTTTGCACGGGGGGGGGGGGGGGCACTTGAAGGGGGCACCCCGGGATTTCGGGGGGGTAGGGGTGGCAGGAGGGTAGCGCTGGGGGTGGGTGTCGTGTGTGGTGTGTCCCCCCCCCCAGCATTTCCCTGGGGACAGTCTGCCAGGAGGGGACGGGGGGACGCTCGTGGGGCCACCCCCTGTCCCACATCCTGTGGGTCCCCCCACCTTTGGGTGGGTGCCCAGAGGCCGGGGGGGAGGGTGGGGGGAGGTGGCCGTGCCAGACGGGACGGGGGGGGCCCGGCGGGACTGGGGGTACCGGGCGAGGCGCCAGCCCCGGCTCAGGGCCCCCCCGCGGCCGTTGCCACGGCACCGGGGACCCTGGCGCTGAGCAGCCGGGGCCACGGGCACGGGGCCACGGGCACGGGTGGGGGACGGGCACGGGGGGGGGGACAGGGTCCTCCACGGGGGCACCCCGGCTCCGTGCCTCAGTTTCCCCACTGCGGGGGACCCTTCCCTCCCCTCGCATTCCTTTACCGAAGTGGGGGGGGAGAACGCAGGCGTCCGGGCAGCCGTCCACCCGTGTCAGGGGTCACTCGGGAAGGGGTGGCAGTGGGACCCGGGTGGGGGACAGTATGGGGGGGGGCAGTGGCACCGGGGGGGGGTGGGATGGGGGGGGAAGGGGCAGTGGGACCCTGGGAGTGGCGGCTGGGAGCGTGGGGGGCCGCGGGCTGCAGGACGCCGGTGGGTGGGTGCCGGGGGCAGCACCCGACGGGGACAGCGGTGGCAGCGGGTGGGTGCTGTGGGTGCCCCGCGTGGGTGCGTGCTGCCTGGCAGCGGGCAGGTACCCACACGGGTGGGTGCCCCGGGGGTGGGCGTCCCGCGTGGGCGGGTGCCGCCTGGCAGCGGGTGGGTGCTGTGGGTGCCCCGCGTGGGTGGGTGCCAGCGTCAGGTGCCGGGTGGCAGCTGGTGGGTGCCCGCAGAGGTGGGCGCTCGGGGGGGGAGGGGGGGTGCGTGGGTGCCCCGCGTGGGTGGGTGCCCCGCGTGGGCGGGTGGCGGAGCAGCGGGCGCCCCGGGCCCCCTACTCACCCCTCTGCCCATGGCGCTGCCGTCGCTGCTCTCGGCCCGGGGCACTCGGGGGCGGCGGCGGCGGCGGCCGAGAAAAACCCTCCGGGCCCCGCCCGGCCCGTCCCCCCCCCCGCCCACCGGGCCGGGCCCCCCCCGTCCCACCCTCCAGCCCCCCGCGCCCCTCCTGGCCGGACACGGACTCTCCCCCCCCCCCCGCACCCCCTCTCCGACCCCCCTCCCGTTATGGGGGGCGGCTCCTCCCGCTCCCCCCCCCCCCGGCCGTGCTTGGGGGTCTCCGCGCCCCTCCCGGTCCCAGCCCCCCCCTTTGGAGGCGGCCGTGGGACCCAGGCGTCCGGGGCCGTGGGGGGTCCCGGCCGAGTGGTGGGAACCCAGGTGTCCGGGCCGGGGGGGCGGCCCCCCCTGACCGCCCCCCGCTGCGGGGGTCTCAGGGGACCCCGGTCCGGACCCCCCCACGCTGACCCCGCAGCTTGGTGGCGGGGGGGGGGGACGGGGGGCAGAGGCTGCCCAGACGGCTGGGTCCCTCCCTGCAGCCCCCCCCAGAGCAGGGGGTGACCCCGGGGGGGCAGTTGGGGGGGGCTGGTGTGCCCCAACCCCCCCCCCAGCGCGTCCCCAGTTCTCCCAGTGTGCTCCTGCCCCGGCCGGGCAGCAACTGGAGCGCGGGACGGCTAAAATTAGCCAGGGAAAGGCCACGGCCTGGGGGGGCTGTGCCGGGGGGGCTGTGCCGGGGGGGCTGTGCTGGGGGGGGGGGGCTGTGCCGGGGGGGCTGTGCTGGGGGGGGGGGCTGTGCTGGGGGGGCTGTGCTGGGGGGGGGGGCTGTGCCGGGGGGGCTGTGCCGGGGGGGGGCTGTGCTGGGGGGGCTGTGCTGGGGGGGCGGTGCCGGGGGGGGGGGGCTGTGCCGGGGGGGCTGTGCCGGGGGGGGCTGTGCCGGGGGGGCTGTGCCGGGGGGGGCTGTGCTGGGGGGGCTGTGCTGGGGGGGGGCTGTGCCGGGGGGGGCTGTGCTGGGGGGGGCTGTGCCGGGGGGGGCTGTGCTGGGGGGGCTGTGCCGGGGGGGCTGTGCTGGGGGGGGGCTGTGCCGGGGGGGGGCTGTGCTGGGGGGGGGCTGTGCCGGGGGGGCTGTGCCCAGGGACAACCCTGCCCTGGTTCACCGGTGCCCAGGCCGGCTGCTCCCCCAGGACACGGTTGTGCCGGGGAACCGACTGTGGCCGAGGGCCTGGGGCTGGATGTGCCCCGGGACCGGCTGTGCCCGCGGTGGTTGTGCCCAGGGACGCGGTTGTGCCCAGGAGCCGACTGTTCCCGGGGTCACGGCTGTGCCTGGGGCCGACTGTGCCCAGGCTGGCTGCGCCTGGGACGGTGCCCGCGGCGGCTGTGCCCGTGGCGGGTGTGCGCGCGGTGGTTGTGCCCGTGGCAGCTGTGCCCGTGGCGGGTGTGCGCGCAGTGGTTGTGCCCATGGTGGGTGTGCGCATGGTGGTTGTGCCCGCAGTGGTTGTGCCCACGGTGGTTGTGCCCGCAGTGGTTGTGCCCATGGTGGGTGTGCGCGCGGTGGTTGTGTCCGCAGTGGTTGTGCCCACGGTGGTTGTGCCCACAGTGGTTGTGCGCGCGGTGGTTGTGCCCGCGGTGGGTGTGCGCGCGGTGGTTGTGCCCATGGTGGGTGTGCCCACAGTGGTTGTGCCCACAGTGGTTGTGCGCGTGGTGGTTGTGCCCATGGTGGGTGTGCGCGCGGTGGTTGTGCCCGCGGTGGGTGTGCGCGCGGTGGTTGTGCCCGCGGTGGTTGTGTCCGCAGTGGTTGTGCCCACGGTGGTTGTGCCCACAGTGGTTGTGCGCGCGGTGGTTGTGCCCGCGGTGGGTGTGCGCGCGGTGGTTGTGCCCATGGTGGGTGTGCCCACAGTGGTTGTGCCCACAGTGGTTGTGCGCGTGGTGGTTGTGCCCATGGTGGGTGTGCGCGCGGTGGTTGTGCCCGCGGTGGGTGTGCGCGCGGTGGTTGTGCCCGCAGTGGTTGTGCCCACGGTGGTTGTGCCCATGGTGGGTGTACCCAGTGTCACGTCCTGACACCCCCATACCCCGCAGAGCCCCCTCCAGCCCCCCCGTCCTGCCCCGCAGCCCCAGTGCCCCCAGTCCTGCTCAAGGTCCCCTCCCAGTATCCCCCCCCCATTCCTCCCGGCCCCCCAAGGTCCGGCTTAGTCACCATGGCAACCGTCAAGGGCAGCTCAAGGACATGGGGGGGGACGGACGCGGCCATGGGGCCCACAGCCCCCCGCACCAGTGCCACCAGTCTGCACCAGTGCTCCCAGCATCCCCACACCCGTCTGCTGCACCAGTTCCCCGGGTGCAGCCTCACGCTCCCAGTGCAGCCCAGTATCCCCAGTACCCCCCGTGCCACCGGTCCAGCCCTGTACCCCCAGTGCAGCCCAGTATCCCCAGTCTGGACCAGTGCCACCGGTCCACACCAGTGCCCCAGTCTGTCCCAGTACTGCCTAGTCTGCCCATCTTCCCCAGCACCTCCCAGCACATCCCAGTATGCCCCAGTCTGTCCCAGTCCCCCCCCCATCTGCCCCAGCACCCCCCCATCCGTCCCAGTGCCCCCCAGTATCTCCAGCACCCCCAGTCGTCCCTCCAGTCCCCCCAGTCTGTCCCAGTCGGGGCCGGGCACGCCGAGGCCGGTTGGGGGGGGGGTGTGTTTAGCCAGGCCGTGCCCCCCGCTGTCCCCCCCCGCTGCCCCCCAAGCTGAGCAAACAGATGACGTGGGCACAGGCGCCACGTGCTGGGCCCCCTCCCCGGCCCCACGGGGGACCGAGGCGTCCGGCCCACGCCCCCCCCCCCCCCTTGCTGCCCCGAGGCAGACCAGTCCTCCCAGTCGCCCCAGTTCCCTGCTGGAGGTGGCAGCAGTGACGCGTGTCCCGGCAGGGGGTGGGGGAGGGAGGGGGGGAGCTGGCGCCACGCACACGCGTGTGCCCCTGCCCGCGCGAGGACCGTGCCCCACCAGCACCCCGCGCAGCTGCTGCCTGTGGGCGGGAGGAATGTGGCAGCCGGGGGGGACACGGGGACGCGGGGAGGCGGGGGGAGCGTCAACTCCCCGCTGATCACACCAACACGCGTGTGCACACACGCGGCCCCCCCCCCCGCCCCCCGCCCCGGCCAACACGCGTGTGCGCACACCCGTGGGGACCCGGCAGTGCTGGGGGGGGGGGGGTCCCGGGCTGCGCCCCGCTGCCGGACCCGGGGGGACCCGGCCCCACGCGGCCCCACGCGGCCCCACGCGGCCCCACGCGTCCTGCCGGGGGGGGGGGGGGGGCGGCTCCTGCCCCCCCGGCCGCTCCACCCGAGACGTGGGCGCGCGTCGGTGGGCGGGGCTGGAGGCGGGGCCTGGGCGGGGCTGGAGGCGGGGCCAGGGGTGGGCGGGGCCAGGGGTGGGCGGGGCGTCCGGACGCGCAACCCCCGCTCGGCTCCGCCCACTCCCGAGCACCGCCCCCCCCGCCGTGGTGCCCCCCCCCCCCCAAACTGGCGAGGGGGCACCCATGGGTGCCCAGGGAGGTGCTGCCTCAGCCCCCCCCATTAAAACACCCTCATTTGGAGCGTGAGAGTCTTGTTAACGACGCTGTGTCACACACACCCCCCACCCCCGGGCACCCCCCCCCCCCGCTTTCTGCCCCCATCACGGGGGGGGGCATTTGGCCCTCGGCTGTGCCCCTCACCCTGGGATTACTGTAGGCCCTACAATAATAACCTGGGAGGGGTGAAAGGTCAAGGCTAAGCCAGGACCCCCAGGGGGGCAACAATGCCACGGGGGGGGGGGAAGTAATGTGCCATCGCCTGGAGCCCCCCCTTAATCCTCAGGGTGGGGGGGCACTAATCCCTGCCTGGCAATGGGGGAGCTCTGCCAAGCCCTGTTTCACCCCAGATTCCCCAGTGGGGGGCAGCGGATGGGCACCCCCCGAGCTCAGGCGCACCCCAAGACCACCGTCAGAAGTTGGGGGGGGGGGTAAGGGGGTTTATTAAAAGAAAGCGCGGCGGGGAGCAGCAGGGCGCCCAGCACCCCCGCGCCCGCCCGTGGCCCATCACCGCGCCTCGGGGCTGGCCAGGGTGCCGTTGCTCTCCTGGGGGGTGTCGGGGTCCCCCCCTCCCACCGCCGCCTCCTCCAGCGGCTGGTCCAGGCGGCTGGGGATGGACCAGTAAAGGTGGGCATCGCGGCGTGCGGCCGCCGCCGCCAGCTGCCGGGCGCTGCAGGCCGGGGTGGGCACCGGCACGGTCTGGTGGAAGCCCCCGTAGTCCACCTCGTAGAAGCCCTCCTCCAGGCTCAGCAGCGGGGTGAAGCGGTGGCCCCACAGCACCTCGTCCGCCAGGTACGAGCTCCGAGCCTGGCACGTCATCCCTGCGTCGCGCGGCCGGGGGGGGCAGCCGGTGGGCACCCGTCCCCCAGCGCCCTGGGGATTGGGGGGTGCCCGGCCCCCTGCCCCCCGGCAGAGTAGGGAGGTGCAAGGGGTGCCCTGACCCAAGTTGGGGGGGGGGGGGGGCTGTGCTGCACCTGCTGCGTGGGGCACCCCCATGTGTGAAGCCCCCAGTTCATGGGGGACCCCAATCCTGGCTGGGGGGGGCTGTGCTGCACCCAGTGCGCGGGGGGGCCCCAGTGGGCTGGGGACAGGCTGGGACATCAGGGGCTGTCACTGTCATCGGGGTCCCCTCCCCAAACTCCTCCAGAAGGCTTCCATGGGGGGGAAAGGGGGTGCAGGGGAAGGGGGCTGCCCCCCTCCGAGTCCTGCAATTTGGGGGGGGGGCACCCACAGCCGGGCTGAGCTTGGGGGTGGGGGTGGATGTGGGGGTCACCTCCCAGCCAGGACCAGGCAGGAACACGTTGTGGGCCACGGGGGTGAGATGTCCCCATGAGGTGAGGTGTCCCCATGAGATGAGGTGTCCCCATGAGGTGAGATGTCCCCATGAGGTGAGGTGTCCCCATGAGGTGAGGTGTCCCCATGAGATGTCCCCATGAGGTGAGATGTCCCCATGAGGTGAGGTGTCCCCATGAGGTGTCCCCATGAGATGTCCCCATGAGTTGAGGTGTCCCCATGAGATGTCCCCATGAGGTGAGATGTCCCCATGAGGTGTCCCCATGAGTTGAGGTGTCCCCACAGAGATATTCCCATGGAGATGAGGTGGCCAATGGAGTATCTCCATGGAGATGGCCACGGAGGTGTCCCCGTGGAGGTGTCCCCGTGGAGGTGTCCTCACAGAGATGAGGTGTCCCCAAGCACATCCCCCCCCATCCGCCGCCGGCATCGCCGTTACCTGTGGCCTCGACCATCCCCTCGAGGATGACGACGATCTCGAAATCGTCCTTCTCCAGCTGGTGCCGCGAGACATCCCAGAAGGGGCTGCGCTCGTCGATCTCGTGGCTGATGATGAGGGGCGAGACGAGGAAGAGGCGGTCGTCGCCCGTCTCGAAGCCCACGCTCAGGTCGGTCTGGTCCAGGGGGATGAACTCGCCCTCCTGCGTCTGCTTGGACTTGATGAGCTTGGCGCGGATGGAAGCCTCCACGATGTGCGAGTCCCGCAGGTCGCCCACGCGAAACATCAGGCAGAGGCGGTCGTCCCGCAGGGAGACCACGGCGTGGGAGGAGAAGACCAAGGTCTCGGCTCGCTTGTTGGGCTGGGAGATCTTCACGAACATGCAGCCCACCATGAAGGCGTTGACCATGGAGCCCAGGATGGCCTGGAGCAGCAGCAGGACGATGCCCTCGGGACACTTGTCGGTGATGACGCGGTGGCCGTAGCCGATGGTGGTCTCCGTCTCGATGGAGAAGAGGAAGGCGGAGACGAAGCCGTTGAGGTTGTTGACGCAGGGCGTCCAGGCGTGGTCCTCCAGGTGGTCCAGGTCCCCCCGGCAGTAGGCGATGAACCACCAGATGAGGCCGAAGAAGAGCCAGGTGACAGCGTAGGCGAGGATGAAGACGAGGAGGCTGAAGCGCCACTTGAGGTCTACCAGGGTGGTGAAGATGTCGGTGAGGTAGCGGTAGGTCTCCCGCACGTTCCCGTGCTGCACGTTGCACTTGCCGTCCTTCTCCACGTAGCGCTGGCGCTTGCGGGTGCCGGCCCCCCGCCGTCGGGGGGGCGCCGGGGGGGGCTTTGCCTCCCCAGGGACCCCCTCGGGGACCCCGCAGAAGGCGGCGTTGTCCTGCGCCATCGCCCCTCAGAGGCTGCGGGGGGGAAGGGGTTAATGGCGCTGCTCGCCCCCTCCAAACTGGGAGGACTGGGAGGGGATGGTGGCACCAGCTGGTGCGTGGGGGGGGCTGCCGGGACGCCTGGGTCCGTCCGTCCCCCCCCGCAGGTCCCTGCTGGGAGGGGTAAACTGAGGCAGAGGAGCACCCAGGGGTGCTGAGCCCACGCGTGTGCCCACACATGTCTGCACACAGAGGCCTGCAGATGTACGCACACGTGTACACACACACACGCATGCCTGCACACACGGGTACACAGATGCACGTGCACGCACACACATGTGCATTCACAGATACACACGTGCATGCAGCACTAGAGCACACGCAGCTTGCACGCACACATGAGCAGGCGTGCACACGTGTGGACAAGCCACCAGGGACACGCAGGCACACACGTTTGCCCCGGCGGGTGCAGGCCAACGCGTACACCCCGAGGGGCTCCTTGCACGTTCCCGTGCCCTGAGATGGGGTGTGCAACGGGGTGTGCACCAGCGCTGGCACACGCTCCAGACCGATGGTGGCACACGCGTGCACACAGAGCTGGGCCACACACACACACACACACACACGCACAAACGCATGTACGCACCACTGGGCCTTGCACACGCATACACAGCTCCTCCTTGCACACACACCTGTGCGTGTGTGCGCACACACACACACTCCTCCTCTGCCTGTACTCCCCCGGGAATGGGGGGGGGGGGCCCTGCAGCACCCGGCTGTGCCCCCCCACCCTCCCCGCCGTGGGGCACCCCACTCCCACCCGGGTTCGTGGAGATGGACACCCCCCCCCGCCCCCAGCCTGGGGATAAAACGGCAGCGGGGGGGGGGGGGGTGTGGGGGGCGCATCCTCCGCGGTCTGTGCTGGGGGGGGCCCCTCCACGCAGGCCGGGCTCCGCGTGCCCCCAGCACCCCCCACCCGCGGAAAGGGGGGTGTCCCCGGTGCTGCGCCGGGGGGGGGGGGGGTGGCGGGGGGCGGTGCGGGGGGCGGCGTGGCGCAGGGGGAGGCAGCAGGACACCCCCCCCCCCGTGCTGTCTGTGTCCCCCCCCCCGGTCCCGCACTCACCGCTCGCCCCGCGTTCGCCGCTCCCGCCGGGCCGCGCAGCCCCGCCGCGTTGCGCGCATGGCGCAGGGGGAGCGCAGCGCCCGGCCGCACCGGATCGCGCCCGCCCGGCACCGGCACGGGAGCCGCGTGTGTGTGCGTGTGTGTGTGCGCGTGTGTGCGTGTGTGTGTGTGCCCCCCCCCGCTCCCCGTCCCCCCCCCCCCCGCCGTTCCCTTGGCCGCGCTCCCGCCGTTCCCCGGCAACGGCTGCGCCCCGGGAGCGCGCGGCTAAAAATACCGACCAGCGCCCGCCCCCGGCCCCCGCCCCCCCGGGCCCCCACGCGTGACCCCTCGCTCCGGCAGGGCAAGGCCGGCGGGGGGGAGGGCGGAAGGCGGCGGTGCGGTGCACACGCGTGGGAAAGCACGCGTGGGGGGGGCAGTGCGCACACGCGTGTGCGGGGGGGGGAGGCAGGTGCGCACACCTGGGCCACGGACACTGCGGGCTGGGTACGTGAGACAGTACGGGGGGGGACACGCGGGGGCACGGGGGGGGTGACACAGGGCACAGTGGGGGGGGGGGTAGGGTGTGCACACGCCCGTGACACTGAGCACGGCGGGGGGGGGGGTGCACACGACGTCCCGCCCCCCCCCCCGTTGGCCCGGACCCCCCTCACTAGCCCAGGGTTCCCCATCACTAGCCCAGAAGACAACCCCCCCCCCCGAAGGTTCCCCCTCCATAGCCCAGCCCCCTCCCCGTTAGCCCGGGGTCCCTCTCACTAGCGCAGCCCCCACCCCACTAACTCAGCACCCCCCCGTCACTAGCCCAAGGCTCCCCGTCACTAGCCCAGGTTCCCCCACCACTAGCCCAGCTCCCCCTCCCCACTAGCCGAGGGCCCATCACTAACCCAGGACCCCCCGGCACCACCCAGGACCCCCCAGCGCTGCCCAGGACCCCCATGGCTAGCCGCGGCCCGGTGGTCACTAGCCCCCCCCCATCGGTGGCCAGGCCCTCCCCCGGGGCCCGCGGCCGCCTCCGGGAGCCCCCGCGCAGCCCCGGCCCCCCCGCCCCCCCCGGGCGGACAAAGGCGCTTTGTGCCGCGGCCCCGGGGAACCGGCCCCGGCCCGGGAACAGCGGAGCCTTGTGTGGGGCGGCCGCGGCGCCGCGCCCCACGCTCCCACGGCCCCACGGCCCCACGGCTCCGCGCCCCACGCTCCCACGGACCCACGGCCCCACGGCTCCGCACCCCACGCTCCCACGGCCCCACGGCCCCACGGCTCCGCGCCCCACGCTCCCACGGCCCCACGGCCCCACGGCTCCGCGCCCCACGCTCCCACGGCCCCACGGCCCCACGGCTCCGCACCCCACGCTCCCACGGACCCACGGCTCCGCGCCCCACCGTCCCACGGACCCACGCTCCCCACGGCTCCGCGCCCCACAGCTCCGCACCCCGCGCCCCCCCACGCTGGTCCCCATAAGTGGCAGCATCGGGGCTGGCGTTGCCCCCACGGGGGGTGCTGGGGTGGGGGTGTGTGTGTGTGTGTGTCACTCTGCGTGTGCGTGTCTGTGCACACGGGTGACACCAGCCCCTGCCCGGCTCCGGCGCGTCCCCTTGTCCCCCCCCCACGCACAAGGATGCTCGGGGCGGGGGTCCGGAGGGGGATCCGGATCCGCCCCGGTGGGTGCTGCTGAGACCGGGGGGGGGGGGAGGGCTCTGCCCGGGGCCCCCGCCCGGACCCTCCCCGGTGCCGGTGCCGGTGGCTGCGGGCGGGGTCCCCTCGCCCCCCCCCCGTGGCCGGTAACGTGACCCGGTGCGGGGCCGCTCGTTTTCCACCCCATTAACCCCCGTCCCGCCCCCGGCGGCTCCTCCCCGCCCCGGGCCCCTTCCCGGCCCCGCCAATCGGTGCCAGCCGGGCCCGGCGAGGCGGCCCGGGCCGGGGGGGGGACGCGGGGGGGGCCCCGTCCCGTCCCGCCGCCGCCGGCCCCGCCGAGCCATAAAGCCCATGGGGAGCCGGCGGCGGCCGGGCTGAGCGAGGCCGGGACCCCGGGCGCCCTGGGGCCCTCCCCGAGCAAGGTAAGGGCGGCCGGGGGGGGGCCGGGGGTCCCCCGTCCCCTCCGGGGCGCCCCGAGGGCTGCGGGCACCTGGCAGCGCCCCGGGTACCGGGACCCCGTAACCCCGCGTCCCCGGAGCCCCGCATCCCCGTAGAACTACATCCCTGTGTCCCCTGTGCCCCACGTCCCCAGAGCCCCGTGGCCCTGTGGCCCCCCCCATCCCTGTGTCCCCTATAGCACTGCATCCCTGTGTCCCCATCTCCCCCGTCCCTGTGTCCCCATCTCCCCCCGTCCCTGTGTCCCCATCTCCCCCGTCCCTGTGTCCCATGACCCCAAACTTCACGTCCCCATGTCCCATGTCCCTGTGTCCCATGTCCCCGTGGTCCCACATCCCCGTGGCCCCGTGCACCCCCACAACCCTGTGTCCCGTGTCCCCATGGCCCCCATGGCCCCATGTCCTTGTGATGTCCCTGTATCCCCATCCCTGTGTCCCCATGTCCCCCTCTCCCCTGTCCCCCCTCCCCGTGGGTGTCCCCCTTCTCTCAGTGCAGGGGGACCTGGAGGGACAGAGGATGGAGGGGCGCAGCAGCCCACCCTGCTCCCCCCCAGGCATCTCCAGGGCCACCCATCCCTGAGCCCCAAGATGTCCCCACAGCCCCCGGGGTATGAGACCTGAGACCCTGGGGATGGCCCCTTCCCCACACCAGGCGACCCCCAGAAAGCACACCCCCCCCCAGCTCTTTCTGGGTCCCCCCACTGGTGTAACGATGCCGCGTGGTCTCAGTCACTGGGGGAGGTTAATGTCCCCCCAGCCCCTCATGGGCTTGGGTCCCCGGGGACGGGGCATTTCAAGGGCATTTGGTGGGGGGGTCTGGAGCATCCCCGTCCCCCCCCGCCAGTCCCCATGGTGCAAGTGGGCACCCACCAGGCTCTGGGTTAGTGGCCTCGGCCAGGCTGTGGGTTAAGCAGGATGTGGGTTAACTGGGCTGTGGGTTAACCGGGCTGTGGGTTAGTCACACTGGATCAGCCGGGCTGCAGATTAGCAGGGCCACAGATTAGCCACGCTGGATTAGCTGGGCTGTGGGTTAGTCACGCTGGATTAGCTGGGCTGTGGATTAGTGGGGCCACAGATTAGCTACGCTGGATTAGCTGGGCTGTGGGTTAGCCACGCTGGATTAACCACTCTGGTATAGCTGGGCTGTGTTGTCCGGGCTGTGGGTTATCCCAAGGTGTGGGTTATCCCAAGGTGTGGGTTATCCCAGACTGGGTTGTCCCGGGTGTGGGTTATCCAGGCTGCAGGTTAATCTGCCTGTGCATTAACCTGGCTGTGGGTTGGCCGGGCTGCAGGATAACCAGGCTGTGGGTTACCCCTGGTGTGGGTTAACTGGGCTGTGGGTTAGCTGGGCTGTCAGCTACATGGGCTGCAGGTTAACGAGGCTCTGGGTTAACAAGGCTCTGGGTTAACAGGCTGGGGGTTAATGGGGTTAATGGGGCCGGCTGTGGGGGGCTGCGGTTACCGGTGCCGGTGCCGTGGATGGCTTCTCCGATGGCTATGGAGGACTGAGCCGCACTGGCCGTCCCTGGGAGCGGGGTGGCCGTGGGGACACCCCTGCCTGCCCCGCTGCCTGCCCAGCTGCCTGCCCTGCTGCCTGCCCCCCGCCACCCTTATCTGCTGCATCGGCAGCACCAGCACCACGGGGGTCCCGTGGGAGCCCCACACCCGTGGACCCACTGGATGTGCTGTGGGGGCAGCTTCAAAAACGGCCCAAACCGGCTTTTTTCTGCCCCAGTCCGCAGCCTCCGCCGATGGCTGACCGGGGCGGGCAGCACTGGGGGGGAAAAAACAAACAAAAAAATCATCGTTTTGGGACCCCCACGGTGCTGCGGAGGGGATTAGGGTCCCCACCACCCCCGTGGCCAGGGCGGGGGCTGCAGCTCCTGCCCCCCCCCCCGTGTTTCCCGGGTGTGGGTGGCGGTGTGAAGGGCGGGGGGACGTTCCTCCCCCCTGGGGGGGCCCTGTCACCGGCCCCGAATTTGGTCTCAAACTGGTCCGGCCTCAATAGGGGGGTGCAGGGGAGGATGCGGGGGGTGTCCATGGGACGGGGGGGGGTGCCAAGGGGGACGCAGGCATCCGGGGCTCCGGTGCGGCAGGGTGGGTGGCGGGGGGCTGTGGGGCCCCCCGGGACCCCCGCCGGGGGCCGTGCTGGCAGCGGGGCGCGCGGAGCCCTGCATGCTAACGAAGGGCTTCGTCAAAGCGCCTTTGTGCCCCGCCAGCTCCATTGAGGCCTCTCCTCCGGGTCGCACAATGGCCCCACTGTCCCCGTCGTCCGTGCCCCCCCCCCCCGCCAGCCCCGCGCGGCCGCCCCACACCCCCAGCCCCACGGGACCCGCCCCGCGGCCCCACCACCACCCCGACCCCACCTGGGGAGGGGGTCCCATCACCCCCATTCCCAGTTGCCACCAGTATCGCGGAGCCCGGCGCCCCAGTTTCGGGATGGGGGGGGGGTGCTGCTGGCGGGGAGCCCGGCCATGGCTGGCACCGTGCGGGCATGGGAACGGCGCCCGGGCCGGTGGTGCCAGTGGGACGCGGTGAGGGGGGACGTGTCCCCGTGTCCCCCCTGTACTGCACTGCACCCCCAGGTTGGGGCTGGACCCCTGCATTCACCCCCAGCGTCGAGCGTCACTGGGGGGAAACCGAGGCACGGGGGCGAGGGGGGTTAATGGGTAACCGGCCCGGCCGTGGCGGCAGTGGCTCTGCCCGCGGGCACCGTCCCCGCGCCAGGAACAAGCGCCGGCTTGTCACAACCTGTGTCCGGGTGCGGGAGCCTGGCCGGGGGGCACGCGGCCCCTGACGGGGGCTTTATGGGATGCAGTGACCCCGAAAATGGGGGGGAGGGCAGGGACCCCGAGGAGGGGTGTGGGGACCCCCCAAAGAGGGGTGCGGGGGACCCTGGGGTGTGTGGACACCCCTAAAACCAGGGCGTGGGGACCCCAAAGAGGGGTGTGGGGGACGCTGGAGGGTGCAGAGACCCCCCCAAAGGGGGTGCAGGGACCCTGCAGGCATGGAAAGCCCCCAAGGGGGGTGCAGGACCCCAAAGAGGAGGGCAAAGGGACCCCAGCGGAGCAGGAGGACTTTGGGGACCGCTGTGCCCCCCTGGGGACATGCCGGTCGCTGCCCGGCGTGGGCAGAGCTCCGGGGTCACGGTGGCTCTGGGGACCCCGCGCAGCTCAGCCGTGGTGGGGCAGGTCGGTGTCCCCGGTGTCCCCCCACACCCCTCCGCAGGGCCTTTTGCCAGGAGGGGACGTGGCGCAGCTGGGACGGTGGCAGTGCCACCCGTGTCCCCCGGCTTTGGCGAGCGCAGGGACACGGGGCTCCAAGGAGACCCCCCACGGTGGCACCGTGTCCCCGGTGTCCCCGGTGTCCCCGGCACGCTGCCCTGCCGCATCCATGGCGGAAACCGCGGCGGGGCCAAACGTTGGCGGGGGCTGAAAGGCCTTTTCTGTGCCGGCGGCGGCGGCCGGGGCTGGCAGGGGACGGGGACAGGGACAGGGACGGAAACGCGCCTGGCGCTGCCACCGGCCGTTTGTCACCTCCCATTCATCCTCTTCCTCTTCCTCCCGCCCGGGACGCCCGGTGCCTCCACGGGCCGAGGGGGGAGCTGCCAGGGGACAGAGGGGACAGAGGGACGGGCGGGCAGGTGGAGGGATGGACGGACGGACAGATGGATGTGCCTAGAGAGGGACGGACGGACAGAGGCCGCAGGAGGGGTGGGAGCGATAGCGTCCCCTGTCACTGAGGTGCCACGAGTCTGTCAGGTCTCCACAGCCAGGCCGGGGTCCCCTGCGTGTCCCGTGTCCCCACATGGCCTGCAGACAGCATGGGGGGGCTCTGCCTGAGACCCACCCAGGGCCCCCCTGACATGAGACGAATCCTCCCGGCCTCAGGTGGAAGGGGGGTGCCCCCCCATAGTATCCACCCATCCATGCCCCAGTGCACCCCCACATCTCTCCGTGTCCCCTACATCCTTCCTCTCCACCTACCCCCCCTGTCCCATCCACACAACCACCAAACCTCGGTCCTCGCCCCCATCCATCTTCTCTGTCCCTCCACCCATCCCTCAGGTCCGGCCATTCCTTTGCTCAGCCGTCCATCCTCTCACCACACACCATCCATCCATCTGTCCATCCGTCCCTCCATCCATCCATCTGTCCATCTGTCCCTCCATCCATCCATCCCTCCATCCCTCTCCATCCACCCTTCTCCATCCCTCCCTCTTCTCCATCCATCTTCCCACCCATCCATCTTCTCCATCCCTCCATCCATCCCTCCATCCGCTCCATCTGTCAGTCTTCATCCATCCATCCGTCCTTCTCCATCCCTCCACCCACCAACTCCACACCCCGCCCCATCCCCACCACTCCCCCCTCCCAGGTGGCACCTCCTCACCCCCCCATCGTCTCCTCTTCCAGATGACGTCGGCCACCAAGGTGTACTACAGCCAGACCACGCAGACCGACAGCCGCCCGCTCATCGGCTCGGGGCTGCGCCGGCGCCGGGTGATGACCAAGGACGGCCGCAGCAACGTGCGGATGGAGCACATCGCCGACAAGCGCTTCCTGTACCTCAAGGACCTGTGGACCACCTTCATCGACATGCAGTGGCGGTACAAGCTGGTCCTCTTCTCCGCCACCTTCGCCGGCACCTGGTTCGCCTTCGGCGTCATCTGGTACCTGGTGGCCGTGGTCCACGGGGACCTGCTGGAGTTCGACCCGCCGGCCAACCACACGCCGTGCGTCATGCAGGTGCACACCCTCACCGGCGCCTTCCTCTTCTCCCTGGAGTCCCAGACCACCATCGGCTACGGCTTCCGCTACATCAGCGAGGAATGTCCCCTCGCCATCGTCCTGCTCATCACCCAGCTGGTCCTCACCACCATCATGGAGATCTTCATCACCGGCACCTTCCTGGCCAAGATCGCCCGGCCCAAAAAACGCGCCGAAACCATCAAGTTCAGCCAAAACGCGGTGGTGGCCCAACACAACGGCAAGACCTGCCTGATGATCCGCGTGGCCAACATGCGCAAGAGCCTCCTCATCGGCTGCCAGGTGACGGGGAAGCTCCTCCAGACCCACCTCACCAAGGAGGGCGAGAGCGTCCGCCTCAACCAGGTCAACGTGGACTTCCAGGTGGACACCTCCTCCGACAGCCCCTTCCTCATCCTGCCCCTCACCTTCTACCACGTGGTGGACGACGCCAGCCCCTTCCGGGACGTGGCCCTACGGACGGGCGAAGGCGACTTCGAGCTGGTGGTCATCCTCAGCGGCACCGTGGAGTCCACCAGCGCCACGTGCCAGGTTCGCACGTCCTACCTGCCCGAGGAGATCCTCTGGGGCTACGAGTTCACGCCGGCCATCTCCCTCTCGGCCAGCGGCAAGTACGTGGCCGACTTCAGCCTCTTCGACCAGGTGGTGAAGGTGACGGCGCCCTGTTGCCTCCACGAGACCGTCCGGTTTGGGGACCCCGAGAAGGTGAAGCTGGAGGAGTCCCTGCGGGAAGCGGCGGAGCGGGAACGGGAGGGAGCACCCCTGAGCGTCCGCATCAGCAACGTCTGAGCACCCACCGGGACGCCGCCGGAGGTGCCACCGGCTCCTGGAGGTGCCACCGGCCCCCGGAGGTGCCACCGGCTCTCCCCACCATCCCGTCCTCCTGGGCCATTTTCCTTGCGGCACCAGGCAGTTCCCTCCGGGACCCCCATGGGTGCTCGCCCACCCGCCCATGGGGCTGTGTCCCCCCCCAGCTCACCTGGGGACAGGGCTGTCCTTGTCCCCCCTCTCTCTGCTGTCACTGGCCAGAGACCCCGGCCCCACCGCAGGACACGATCCTGCTGGGAGATGCTGTCCTGGGGTGGGGGGCATGGCCACCTCCAGCCCTGGGGACAGCTGGGGACGCCCCTTCTCACCAGCCAGGAGCCATCTCCCTGCCCGACCCCCCGCCAGTGAGCCGGGAGGGGCTGAGACCTGAGCCGCTCGCTGCATGTGTGGGCTGGCAGTGGGAAGCCCCGACCTCACGGGACCCCCCGTCCCTGGGAAGGCTCAGCCCCCCCCCAGCCCATCTCCCCCCTGCACCCCCTTTGCCCTCCCCACAGCCCCCAGCCCCACAGCACCCAAACCACCGGGGGCCGTGGGGGCACCCCCATGTCCCAGGGTCATCGCACACTCAGCAGGGGAAACTGAGGCAGGAGAAGCCCCCCCCCCCCGAGCCCCCCCCCCCAAGCCCCCAGAGCCAGGCCCTCCTCCCTGCACCGCCCCCCCCCACTCTGGGCTGTGTGGGGGACACACACCGGGGCGTCACCGATAATCGGACACGGCTGCGGTGCCGTGTCCCCCCCGGGCTGGGCAGCCCCCCCCGGCCCCGCTCGAGCCCGTCGCTGCTGCTAACGTAGAGCTCTGCTATTAACGCGCGGCCCCAGCTGCCCCCCCTCGCTGCGCTGAGGCCAGGTGATACATATACATACGTATATATATATATATAGTGCGACTAATCTATATATATATAAGGGGAAGGAAGGCTCCCCCCCCCGAAAGACTGGCTCGCCGAAGCCCCGCTGTCGCTGGGGCACCCCGTGGTCTTGACCTTGATTTGGGGGGAGAAAAGGCGAAGCAGTTACTAAATAAAGGTTACGTTGACGGTGGGGAAGGGCTCTGCCGCCTGCGCCGGGGTGGGGGGGCCCGTGTGTCACCCTGGGGTCCCAACGTCCCCGGGATCCCCCGCAGCCCCCAAAAGCAGGTGGGGGAGGGCAGAGCCATCCCCGACCCGTGTCCCCCCCCCCCGAGGAAAAGGCACCAGGCGCTGGGTACAAGGACACAGGTTTATTTATTTCCAGCTGCGCTCACGGGCCCAGTCCAGCCCCCCCCCCCCCCAGTATGGGGGGACAACTGGGACCAGTAGGCAGCTGGGACTGGTGGTTGGGGAGATGGGCTCCCACCCCCCAGGACAACTAGGGGGGGGTTGTGGGGTTACAGCAACCCCGGCGGAGAAACACCCCCCCCATCCCCAAAGGGCGGCAGTCCCTGCGCGGGGACACGGCCACGACCCGGCTCCTGCTGGGGAGGGGACAAGGCGGGGGGGACGGGAGACCTACCCCCCCCCAAAACCATCTGAGGTGACTGCAAAGGCACCGAGTGACGCTTAAAAAAAATAATAGTTAAAATCACGGCGTAGCTACAGTAATTCGGGAACATGTACAAGAGGTGGCGGCGCGGGAGGAGGGTCACACCAGGAAGGACGACGTCTGCTTGAACTCTCCCTGCGGGCACAACGGGGACGTTAGCGGCGGCGGGAGGGACGGGGACACGGGGTGCGGGTCCCCAGGGAGAGCGGGTCAGGGTCCCCGAGGGCCCCCAGCAGGGACGAGGGACGCTGGGGAGCGCGAGGTGCCCGAGCCGCGTGGCACCGCCGCCACCCACCCGTCCCGGCCCCTCACTCACTTCGCTGCGGTGCGAGGGCTGGCTGTAAATCACCTTCTTGCCGGCGGCGCTGCAGAAAGCCAAGGCGTTAGGAGATGTCACGCTGCCCAGAGGGACCCCCCCGCCCCGTCCCCACCCTCAGCACCCGGTGACACCCGGGGCACCTTCCCAGCCCACGGCAGGGGCTGGGGGAGGAAGAGACCACCCGTCCCCGCTGGTGGAGGAAGAGGAGGCAGTCGGGAGAGAGGCAGCGGCATTACGGCTTCACTTACTCTTTTCTCTCTGAAATAAAAGGAACGGAAAAGGGGTTTTAGGCGGGTGGGGGGCCCGGGGGGCACCGGGGCGAGCGGTTCCCGGCACGGTACTCACTGCTGAAGTAGCCCCGGCTGTAGGCAAACCAGATGCCAAAGGCTGCGAGCGCCAGCACCATCAGCAGCACCACGACCGCGGCCACGATGCCGCCGACGTTGACCTCACCTGGAAAGAGAGGGACCGGGACGTCAGAGCGTGGCGGCTGGACCCCGGCACGGAAACCCTCAGCTCGGCACTGTCCTGCAGAAATCCCGGTGGGAAAGGGGCCGGGGGGGGGGGGCCCGGGCCCAAACCCAGCTCCGAGCAGGGTCGTTAACATCACGGCTAATTAATATCTATGAACCTGGAAGGGTGAAGGGGTGCCAGCATTGCCCTGCACCGGCATCCCCCAAAACACGACCCGTGCTGGGCAGAGCCTGGAAAAGCCCCACGCCGGGGCCGGGGGGGGATGTGCGGCACCGGCCCCTGCTGCCGTTCCTTACTGGCTTCCATGTGGATAACGTCGGATTTCTGGGGGGAGCCCACGTTGTTCGTCGCCTCGCAGTAGTAGTCACCGGTGTCGAAGCCGCTCAGGGGCTCGAAGATCTGGACGGGAGCGTAGAGATGAGAGCAGGACTCGGGGGGAAGGCTGGGGGGGGGGTGTCCCCAAGTTTGGAGCACCCCTGTGCTCACCAGCTCCCCCGTGGCGGGGTCCAGGGTGTAGGAAGAGTTCCTGAAGGTCAGGCTGGTTTTGGGGTCGGTGGGCATCAGCATGCTGTCCTTGTACCAGCGGAAGGTGGGGGGCGGCGAGCCGTCCGTCTCGGTGCAGCGCAGCACGGCCTTGCTGCCGATGGTGGCCGAGGTGGGCACGTGGGCCACCGGCTTGGAGGGCGGCACTGCGGGAGAGCAGCGTGGCGTCGGGGCCGGCACGGCACGGCTCGCGCCGGGAAGCGGCAGTGCGCTCCGAGGGCACGGGACGGCGATGCCAGCGTCCTTCCCCCGGCAGGGGGGTGAGAAGGGGGGCGAGAAGGGGGGGTCCTGGGACGGATGAGCAGGGCGGGGGGCTCAGGGGCTCAGGGGCGGCCGCACCTTGGACGATGAGGTTCACCTCCGACTTGGCGATCTGGCTGTTGTCCCCCACCACTTCGCAGATGTACTTCCCCGTGTCCTGCCGCGTCACCGTGCTGAAGTGAATGGTGGTGGGCGAGAACTGGACCCGGTTCTTGTACGGTTCTGCCGAGGGGAGGGAGGAGACGGGGCTGGGAACCGGCTGGGACGGACAGACGGGCCGGTGGGATACCCTGAGCCAGGGGGTCCCTGGGACGTACCCGTCAGCTCTCCCCCGTAGTAGAAGAGGACCAGCGAGGAGCCCTTCTGGAACTTCCACTCGATGCGGGGGTTGTTCCAGCTGGACCGATACGCCGAGCAAGGGATGTCGGCGGCTGCCGGGAGAGAGCCACGCTGCAGGCATGTACCGCTGCACCGGAGCGGCGCCGCGCTCGTGTGCCGTGGTGGGTGGCAATCCAAACCGGGAAGCCCCCGACCCTCCCCGGTCCAGCCCCCGGTGGCAAATCCACCCTGGGCCTCGGGCGCTGCGTCCGCTGGGGGTCTGGGGACCTCGGGGCGAACCCCGTTTGTGGCACCGGAGGTGCCAGGGGATGCGGCTCGGCCGTGGCCCCCCAGGATATCGGGGTGGGGGGGACCGTTGGTGAGCTGGGGGGTGCTGGGGCCGGAGCCGGGCACTCACGCTTGTTTTCAGGCACTTCTTTGGTCTCGGAGGTGACCTGGGCTCCCACGAGTGACACTGTGGGGGGGGAAAAGGACACGGCTGAGAAATCCGGGGGGGGCCCCAGCGACGGGATGCGGGGAGCAGGAGAGGCCGTGGCCGGGTCAGGGAGGTCACCGGGAGCCCCGAGGCCACGGTGACGATCCCCAGGGCAGGGGTGACGGCGTGTTGTGCCGTGCTGCCCAGCGTGTCGCAGCCCCGGGAGCCGGAAAATCTCGTCCTGCCTGCTCTGGGCGCTGCCCGCGCTGGCACGTCACCTCCCGCCCTGCCCGGTTTCTGCCTGGTTTCACAGGAAACTGGCCGGGGCGTTTCGCAGCTCCCTGCCCTCTGCGCACACACGCACACACACGCACACCCCCGCATCCCCACGCACGTGCGCACACGCCTCGTTGCGGTCTGCACACGCGTGTCGCCTCCTTTCCCCGCGGCCATCGCCACTGCCAGGCCGCAGTTGGGCACAGCGGTGGCAACACGGGCTGGCACTGTCGGTCCAGGCTCCCGGCCGTGTCCCTCGCCGGCTTCGAGCGGCCTCGGGGACATCTCCCGGCGCAGCCGCCCCGGCTCCCGGTTTGGGGTCTGGGGAAGGCGGCGACGCCGGCCGGTGAGTCACGGCGTGGTGGAAGGTGACTGGGAAGTGGCACGGCCTCATCCCCAACCCTCCCGCACCTTTGCACCCCAAACCACCGCCAAAGGAAACTCGGGCGGGTGGCAACAGAAATAGCGATTTTAGGGTGCGACGGGGAGGGAATGGGGCATCTGGTGTCCCCAAGCACGGAGCGCTTCCCAACACGAGGCCTGGCCCCGCTCCCGAGAGCCGGCATGGTGGCACGGTGCTGGCCGGGAACGCCGTCGGTCCCCTGTGGTGGCCGCGTCTGGAACCACCCCGCGGCTCGGGGAGGAATCGGAAGGATTTGGGGTTGGTTTGGGTGGATTTGGGGCAGAAATGGCAGAAAGGTGATGCCCCGCAGGGGGTCCCCGGGGCGGGGGTCCCGTCCGGGACACAGGCGCTGCCGGTTTGGGGTCCCAGTCAGCCGGGATCGGGTTAATCCCAACGCGCGCTGGGATTGTTTCAGCACAATGGAGGGGAAGTCACGGCGGGGACAGGAAGGCCACCAACACCGGCCCAGCCCGCTCGCGGTGACGAACCCCGTAACTTTGGCCTTTGGGAGCGCCGGCGGCGCGACACCGGCTACTCATTAACCGGGGACGCACGTCACCGACCGGTGCCAGCGCCGTGGGGGGAGCGGGACACGGACACCCCTGCCACCGCCGGCGGGGCCTCGGCCGGAGCCCACGGCACGAGGACGGCGGTCAGCCGTCGGCCGGGATGTTTTGCTTTGCCACGACGGGTTTCCGGCCCCGGGAAGTGCGGCCGTATCCGCACCCCCCGCTGCCGGCCCCGCCGAGCCCCCCCGGCACCCCGAGCCCCCCCACACGTTACCGGCGGTGGTCGAGAAGGCGGCGGAGGGCTCGGCGGGAGCGGAGCTGCCGGGACGGGGCCAGCGGCAGTCGCCAAAAGCGGGGGCCGGTTCCTGCCCCCCCCCGGGGGTCCCGGGGCCGGTGCCCCCCCCCCCGGCGGGGTGACCGGGTCGCGTGCTCCCGCAAAACCACCGCAAACCGTAAATAACGGGCGGGGCCGGGGTGTCCCCGGGTTTGGGGCTCCCCCGGGGCGGGAGGTCCCGCGGGAGGCGGGCGGACGCCGCCGGTTATTAATAGTCCGTTATCGCGGTGTACGGCGGCACCGGGGCCCCCCGGGATCTTCTCCCCCCCCCCCCCCCGGTACAACCCGGGCTCCCGTGAGCGGGGACGGCGGGTGGCGCACGCCCCGGTACCGCACCCCTCCCCGGCAGCCCCCCGCCCTTGGCCCGCCACCAGCCCCGTCCCGGGCGGCAGCGCCGCGACCCCCCGGTACCGGCACCGCTCCCGGGGACCCCCCGCCACCCCTCCGGTACCGACACCGCCTCGGCGCCCCCCGAGCGACCCGCCGCCGCCCAGTCCCGGCCCCCTCCGGCCGATCCGCTGCCCCCCCCCCCCCCTCCGGGGATCCACCGCCCCGCCCGGTACCGGCGCCTCCCCGGGCACCGGCTGGCCCATTGTTCCGGCTCCTCGTGGCCGGCCGGCCGACCGGCCACCCCCCCGCCCCTCCCGGGCACTCACCGGCCGCCGCACCGAGCAGCAGCAGCAGCAGGGGCCGGGGCCCGGGGCCGCCCCACCGCACCGCTCCCGCCATGGCCGCCACCGCCGCCGCACTGCGCGCCCCCGCCCGCCTCAGGTGCGACCCCGCCCCGCCCAGGTAGGCCCCGCCCACGGGACCGCCCCTGGGGCCGAGCCAATGGGGTTACGCCCCTCGGCCAGGTGCTCGGGAGCCCCGCCCCTTTCCCGGCTCCATTGGCCGCACCGCCTATCTCCTCAAGGAAAGGACGCGCCCCGCTCCGGTGACTGGCTGACTCGGCCCCACAGCTCCGCCTTGATTGGCTGAGGCGAAGGGGCCGCGCGCGCGACAGGTGTGGAGGGCGAGGCTTGCCGACCAATCAGAGAGAGCGCTTTAACTTCTGGCCAATGGGCGCGCTTTGCGGCCCTCGTGGCGGCCCTCAGGCGGGACCCGAGCGTTGCCATAGCGACGGGGCCTGCGGCCTCCTCAGGGCTCCCAGCACCGTCCCAGTGACCCCAGTGTCCCCCGGAGCCGTCCCGGCACAGTGACATCACGCCCTGGCATCACGGCATGATGACATCACAGCACAGTGAGATCACTGGGACACTGCACAGGGGGACGGGGGGGGGGTCACAGGAGGGAAGGGGGGTCCCTGGGAGCCACCACCCCAGCACCTGGGGGTCCCCGGGGTGTGACCAGACAGGAGGGGGCAGGAAGGGCTGGTGGACTGGGGGGCCCCTGGGTGCTGGGGTGGGAGAGGAGGGGAATAAACTGTAGGACCTGGAAAAACAAATCACTATTTTTATTTATTTTCGCATTTTAAATTCAGAGAGTTTTAAAAAAAAGTCTGGCCATGCCAGGCCGGGCCAGCCGCAGCGGGCAGGGAGGGAGGGGGGGGGTCCGCAGCACCCCGGAACCCCCACACCCCCAGCGGCTGCCCGGGGCCGGCAGGGAGGGGCGAGAGGTGCGGCGGCCCCCCGGGGAGGGGACGGTCCCCCGGGGAGGGGGGGTCCCGTGGGGAAGGGGGGGTCCAGGAGACCGAGGCAGTGCTGGGGGGCTAGCGGGGCCGGCGCCCGCCTGGCCGAGAGCGTGTGCACGAAGCGCAGGGGACGGGGATGTGAGAGAGGGAGGGACATGGTGGGGAGGGGGCAAAGGGTGGGGACGGAGGGGACACAAACCAAACGGGAGGGTCCTCATGTCACGCTGGGGAGGTGCTCACTGCCGGGGGGGGGGGGGGGGGGGTTAGGGATGACCCCCGTCCCGCCGCCGGTCCCCGTCCCCGTCGTCCCCGTCAGTGGCTGTCGTTCTTGATGACGATCTCCACGCCGTGCTGGCGGAGCTGCGCCCGCAGGATCAGGTTCTTGTTCTTCAGATCCTCCACCTGGCACGGGGGGGAAGGGGGGGGACACGACACACACAGGTAGGGTGAGGCTGAGCACAGACACCCCCCCCGCACCCCGTAGGGCCCCCCCCGGCCACCTCACCTGCTGCCGCAAGACCTCGTTGTCCATCTGGAGCTGGTCGAGGCCCTGCAGCTCCTCAGAGAGGCGGTGGTTGCTCTGCCGCAGCTCCTGGATGTAGTCGCAGGCTTTGGAGAGGATTCCGCCCTTGCTCTGGGGTGGGGGGGACAGGGGGTGAGCATGGGGGGGGGCACCAGCACCCCACCCAGCCTTTCCCTCGCCCCGCAGCCCCCCCAGAGCGATGGCAGGGGGGTCCCTACCTGCCCTGACTTGGTGTTCTCCATGGAGCAGTCGGGGATGATCTTGGAGAGCTGCACGATCCAGTTGTTGATCTTGTCCCTGCGTCGGCGCTCCACTGCGTGGCGGGGAGAGGGTGGGGGACGGGTGTCAGCACCGTCCCAAGACCCCCAGCAGGCACCAAGCCGGGCGCCGGGTCCCCAAACCCCCAGCAAGCATGTGTGGGGGGTGTCAGCTAATTACAGCCCTCCCCAGAAGAGGCTTTTACCTTCATTGTGCTGTGCCCGGCGCTTCTCATCCCGGGTGGCCCGTGGCGCCTCCGACTTCCTGGGGGGAGACCAGCGGCGTTGGTCCGGCAATACCGTCAGATATCCGGCTGCATCCCATCCCCGTCCCCCCACTTTGCGTCGGCCCAGCGGAGACACCCCCGCGCCCAGGGGGAGCCGGGGAGGGGTCCGGTACTCACGGGGAGTAGGGGTGGGCGCGGGAGGCGATGGACCTCTGTGCGCCGCCCTGCAGCACCTCCTGGGGTGACATCATCACGAAGAATTGCCCTGAACAGCCCAAAATAAGAGAGGGGGTCAGGTGGGGGGGCCCCCAAAACGCTCCCTGAGGGACAGGGACGTGACACCCCCCACCCTCCCTGCCACGTCCATACCCGTGGGGGTGGGCTGCCCCAGGAGCGCCTCCGAGTTCTGCGTGGTGACGACGGCGGTGGCCGTGGTCCCGGCGCCGGCAGAGGTGCTGGTGTCGGCCACGGCCGTGGTGGGGAAATAGGTGTAGTGAGTCTCGGTGGCCGTGGCCTCCGTCTCCACCGCATCCTCGCTGGTGAAGGCACCCTGGATGACGGCCTGCAGGGGAGGGACGACAGCGGGTGCCCGCGGTGGGACAGCGCGCCGAGGACGGCCCCGCTCCCGCCCAGCGCCGACACCCACCTGTGTCATGGACTGCGCGGCAGGGTAGCCGCTGATGGCGCTGGTACCCTCCGTCTGTCCGTCCAGCTGTCCGTCCGCCACTTGGATCACCCTGTACATCACCTGCCCAGAGAGCCGCGGCTGCGGGGACCGGCGGCTCGGCGGCGGCTCAGCCCACCCGTGGTCGACCCCGGCATCCGGGCCGCGGCGCTCCCCTCCCCGCTCCCCCTCGGGTGCCAGCGGGTGCTCCGGTAAGGGCCGAGCCCCCCGCCCCCCTCGGCGTCTGCGTACCTGCGTCCCGCCGTTCTCTGTGCGAAAGACATACTTGATGTTGGGGTCGGGGAAGGTGGCCGCGGACTGGATGCTGGCAATGGCCACGCTGGTGGGATCCTCGCCTGTGGCCACTGCACCTTAAGGCAAGAAGAGGGTGGCGGGGGGAGCCCAGGATGGGGAAGGGGCTCCCGGGGCGTGCTCAGAGCCTTCCCCCCACTCTCCCAGGGGCGAGGACGGCGTTACCCCAGGGTGCCCCCCCTCACCGGTGGTGGGGTCCCCGCTCACCTTCCTGGATTTGCACCGTTCCCTCTTCCGTCTCGGCTGCTTTCTGCTGCCTGTGAGGGTGAGGGGAGGCGGGTGAGGGACCCCCCAGCATCACCCGCTGCCCCTGACAGCCCCAAACCGGGGGGGTCCCAGCGCTCACCCCTTCATCGCTCCGCTCCGTCAGGCATCAGCAGTCGCAGATGAAGCCTCCCGGCCTTCACAGCCCTGCGGGGAGCAGAGGCGGCAGCTCAGGGACGGGCCCAGCCTTCCTCCTCCTCCTCCTCCTGCTGCTGCTCCTCCCGGGGAACCGCCGCTCTGCGCCAGACTCGGACCGACGCCAGCCCCGGGAGCGGCGTCTCCCCGGCGGCGGCAGGTCCCCCGCTGTCACCGGGGAGGGACCCCTTGTAGGGACACCCCCCCCCCCGCCCCCCGAAAAGCGAAGCTGGGGCCCGGCAGCCCGGCTCCCGCACCCCGACACCGGCCGGGGCCGTCTCCGCCTCCGGTCAGCCCCCGTTTCGCTTTCACATCTCGGGTGACACGGCTTTCCCCAAACGCCCCCGGCTGACCCCCGTCCCGCCCGCGCCGGCCCCGCCGCCGCCGCCCCGCTCCCTCCGGTTCTTTGTCACCCGCCGGCAGCCGGTCACGGAACCGGGAACGGGGCGGGGCGGGCAGCGACACCGGGCCCCGCTCGGCGGCACCCCGGTCCCCGCCGCCCCAGAACCGGCCGCCCCGCGGGGCTTAGCCCCGTGTCACCGCCCCCCGCCGCGGCCCCGGTCCCGTCCCGGCCCCGGTCCCCCCTGGACGTGCCGGGAAACGGGGGTGTCAGCTCGGGGGACGGGGGGGGGGGGGAGCAGCGGCGGGACCCCCCGCGAGGGGTGACAGGCCCGCGACGGCGGCAGAGGGGGTGACAGGCGCGGGGGGCCGCGCCCCGGGGCAGGGCGGCGGGGGGCGGCGGATCCCGGGGGCCGGGGAAGGGGAGGGGAGGGCCCACACCCCCGCCGGGGACAGCGGCGGATGGGCCCCGGGGCCGCGGCCGGGCCCGCACCTACCGGCGGCCGCGGCTGGGCCCCAGCGCCGAGGCCCGCAGGCCGGGGAAGGGGGGGGCCGGCCCGCCCCGCCCCGCCGCGCCCCCGGGCCCGTCCCGGCGCCCCCCGCCCGCCCCCGCCGTTACCTCGCCGTGCCGGGCCGCCCTGCGCGCGCTCGGCCCCTTGTCTCGCCATGGAGCCCCGCACATGCGCACGGCGCCGCCGCGCCGCCATGACGGGTTCGGGCGGAAGCGAACTCCGTATCCGCCCCCCCGCCGCCATCTTGGGCAGGGGCGCCGCGTAGCGCAGCGCGCCGCCGCCGCCGCCATCTTGGCGCCGGGCACGGCCTCCCGCCCCTCCCGCCGGCGCCATCTCAGTGCGTGCCGACCCGACGGGCGCCATCTTAGACGGCGAAGCCCTGCGCTTCCGCCCGGCGCCATCTTGAGTGAGGGCGGCGCCATCTTGAAGGCGGGCGGCGCTCCCCGTCCCTCACACCCCACTCGCGAAAACGGTCCCGGTCCTCCGGTTCCGCCGCCGCGGGGTGAGGGACCCCCCGCCCTGCTCTCCCTCCCCGCCCCGGCCCGGGGTGCTCAGCGGGGACCCCTCTTCCCACCAGTCCCCTGAGGCCGCCCTGGGTGCCGCCATGTTGCGTCGGAGGAGGCCGCAGCAGTAGACAAAGCCCAGTGCCTTTATTGATCCGCGGCCGCCCGCACAGCCGCACACCAACACCTGCCGGCCCCGGCGCTCAGCGCTCGCCCGCCACCCCCTTGGTGCCCACCGGCCGCCGCGGCGGGGGCAGCGCCGCCCCCTCGGCCTGTGCCGTTGGCCGGGTCGAGCCCGGCCGGTTCCTCCCTGTCGCCTCGCCCTCAGGGGCCGCCACGCAGCTGAGGGGCCGCAGCAGCCGCGGCCTCAGGGGGCTCTGATGGAAGGGCAGGGTCTTGGGGGCGGCGGGCGCCGGCTCCCCCTCGCCCGAGGGCTGCACCCTCCTCGCCGGCGCCTGGGCCAGCTGCTGCTCGGCCGCCGCCGCCGCCACCGCCTCGTCAAAGGACATGCTGCCGCCCTCCCGCCACGCCGCTCTCCTCGCCCCAACGGACTGGTGGGGAGGCCCCTCTGGCACCGGGGGGCTGGGGACCCGCCGGGGCAACGCGGTGGCATCGCCCTCCGCCGCTGGCACCCAGGGCTGCAGGGCCGGGGGGATCCTGGCGAACTGGGGCTTGGGGGGCACCACGGGCACCGACCGGGCCTGCTGCACCCTGACGGTGCGGGCGGCCAGGCGCACCGGGGCGCTGCCGTCGCGGCGCAGCACGGCCGTGGGCTTGCGGCACACCGTTTCTGAGCTGGTGGGCTCAGCCTGGCTCAGCTCCGGGGCCGCGGGGGTGCCGCTGCTCAGCTCCGGGGCCGTGGGCGTGCTGCTGCTCAGCTCCAGGGCCGCGGGGGTGCCGCTGCTCAGCTCCGGGGCCGTGGGGGTGCTGCTGCTCAGCTCCGGGGCCGTGGGGGTGATGCTGCTCAGCTCCGGAGCTGTGGGGGTGCTGCTGCTCAGCTCCGGGGCCGTGGGGGTGCCGCTGCTCAGCTCCGGGGCCGCGGGGGTGCTGCTGCTCAGCTCCGGGGCTGTGGGGGTGATGCTGCTCAGCTCCGGGGCTGTGGGGGTGATGCTGCTCAGCTCCGGAGCTGTGGGGGTGCTGCTGCTCAGCTCCGGGGCCGTGGGGGTGATGCTGCTCAGGTCTGGGGCCGCAGTGGTGATGCTGCTCAGGTCCGGGGCCGAGGCAGAGAGCGAGGGAGATCCAGAGCTGCTTCCAGGGCCGCCCACCCCAAGAGCCTTGGGGACAACCCCGGAGTCGGACACAGGGACCGGGGGCTGTGCTGGCTCCTGGGGGGCCTCCCCCAGCTCCTGGGGGGCCTCCCCTGGCAAGGGGGCAGGAGGGGACCCCGGTGAAGGCTCTGTGGCAGGGGGACCAGAGCCAGGTCCATCCTCTTCGACTTCCCCATCCGATGTGTGGGGAACTGGCCCCGCTCCTGTGCAGCCCCCAGCTCCCCCGGCCTCGTTCCCTGTGCCGGCTTCGGCGCTGGAGTCAGTTCTGGTGGGGCTGGAGCTGCCATTGGCAGCCCCCTCCTTTCCGCCCTCCTCCCCTGGGGGCTGGTCGCTCCCTGGTGCCCCCCCCTCAGCCGGCACCCCGGCGGGGTCCCCGGGCTGCTCCCCCTCACCCGGAGCATCCTCCTCCGTGGGACACGGCTCTGCCGGCCCTGGCATTGGAGACCTGTCCTGTGGCACGGCAGTGCCAGGTTGGGCTGGCACTGGGGGTACCGGGGCCGTACCCTCGCCCAGCAGCTCGTCAAGGGGCTCCAGCGATGCCGCCAGCGGGCTGAGGTCGTCGTGGGCGCTGAGGAACATGTCGTCCGAGTCGGTGTCGCCGGCGCAGTCCTCAGCATCGGAGCCGCTGGGAGCCATGAAGAACATCTCCTCATCCATGCACTCCTCGATGGAGAGGTAGCTGCCGGGCTGCTCGGCGGGGGGCTCCCCCGGCTGCGGAGGGGACGGGCGGGAGGGTGACGGTCATGCTGGAGACGCCCCCAGCCCCACTTGGGCAGGGAGCCCTGCATGGCCTCGGGGACAGCGCTGGGGCTGGAGGGTCGATGGCACCGTGTCCCCTCTGTCCCTGTGTCCCCTCCGTCACCATCCCTGTCCCCTCCATCCCCTCCATTGCCACCATGTCCCTTCCATCCCTGTCCCCGCTGTGTCCCCTCCGTTGCCATCCCCTCTATTGCCACCGTGTCCCCTCTGTCCCCACCGGGATGACAACGCCCGCTTACGTTCATGAACCCGCTCTCCATCCCCTCCTCAATGGCCAAGAACCCCTCGCCGTCCCCGGGGCCGGTGTCCAGCAGCAGGGACTGTGCCGCCGGCTCCCCGTCCCCGCCGCCCTCCAGCCACGTCTCCTGGCTGTCCAGGAAGGCGAAGGAGTCCCGCAGCTCCAGGGACAGCCGGGTCTCCTCCACGGCCGCCGTCCCCTCCCCTGCAGAGGGAAGCGGGGGGTGCTGAGCCCTGCGGTGTCCCTGGCACCCCGGGGGTCCCGCGCCAGCCAGTCCCGGCAGCTGCCTCTCACCGGCGCGGTGCTCGGGCGCCTCGGGGTCCCCAGTGGAGCGGCGGGCGGGCGGCGGGGGGCTGGTGGGTGGCTCTCTGCCCGCAGCCGCCTGGGCCAGCGCCGGGCACGGCAGCCCCCGCGTCAGGCGGGAGAGGTTGGAGGTGA
Source organism: Balearica regulorum gibbericeps (assembly GCF_011004875.1). NCBI lineage: Eukaryota > Metazoa > Chordata > Aves > Gruiformes > Gruidae > Balearica > Balearica regulorum. Next base: position 314,021 of record NC_046211.1, read on the forward strand.
TGTGGAAGGGGACGGTGACGGAGAAGGGGCCGGAGATGTGGACCCCCGCACACTTCTCGGCACGGCTGTGGGCAGCCTTGGGCGAGCGGCCGGGGGCCACCAGTGAGGCCCGGCTGGCTTTGGGGGTGGTGGGCTCCGACTTGGTGCTGCTCTCGCCCTCCGACTCGGGGCCCCGCGGCTCCTCCTTCCCCTTCAGCTTCTCCTCCAGGCTCTCCTCCAGCTCGGGGCAGCTCTCCGGCGCTGGCGGCGAGGAGCAGGCATCGAAGCTCTCCCGGCGCTGCGGCGGCTGCCTTACCGAACGCTTCTTGTTCAGCCGAGGGTTGTCTGCACCCGGCGGCGGGGGGAAGAGTCAGGGCCCCGAGGTGGCTCCTGTCCCCGGACCCCCCCGGCACCCGGGGGCACCACGGGAGCTGCCAAGATGAGGTACCGGGGCGATGCCGGTGGCTTGTCTGTCCCATCCCGTCCTCCGTCCCCTCCCCGTCCCCACCATCCCACCTCGGGGACGGTCCCTGCGGGAGCGACACCTCGGCGCGTCCCTCGTACCGTCACTGGCGAAGGGGACGGAGCTGAGCGAGTCCATGCTCTTGGCCGGCCGCAGGGTTATCTTACCGCACTTGTCATCTGAGGGGGGGGAAGGAGAAGGGGGGGGGTGGCGGCAGGGTTGGGTTTGGGGACGCATCATCCCCCCGAGCGATGGGGGGGCCGGGGGTCCCCACCTTTCTCTTCCGCCTTGACCAGCTTGCGCTTGGCCTCGTGGCTGGAGCGGCCCAGGTTGAAGATGGATCTCCACTTCTTGGCCTTGAGGGAGCCCTTCCTCCTGCGGCACCCGGGCGTCAGGGGTGCCAGGCACGCCTGCACACGCCTGGGCACGCCGGGCATGCTGCGGCACACCTGTGCATGCCTGCGAGTGTGCACGAGCACGCATGGTGCCTTTGGACCCATGCATGCCTGAGTGCAGGAGAGCGCATGCCTGTGTGCGTGGGATCCCGTGTGCGTGGGATCCCGTGTGCGTGGGATCCCGTGTGCGTGGCACACGCGTGCTCGCAGCGCTACCCAGGGCTCCGGGGAGGGGGGGGCAGGTCCTACCTGTGGTCGCTGAGCTCGATGATGGTGTGGTAGGGCCGGATCGGGGGGGGCCCGTCGCCCTGGCTGAGCGTCGCCGGCACGTGGTACGGAGGGGGCTGCCCATCCCTCGGGCTCCCCCCGCCCAGCAGCAGCGACCGCCGCGGGGACTCGCTGCCTGCGGACGGCCGGGACAGGCCATCAGGGTCCTGTGGGACCCCCTGGCCGTGGTGTGTGTGTGTCCCCCCCCCGAGGCCGGGCCGTACCGTGGAGAGGGGCGTCCCCGAAGAGCTGCTCGACATGGGTGAGGATGAACTCCACCACGATGGACTGGACGCGCACCTCCATGAACGCCGCCGTGCCGTTGAACCCTGTCGCCTCGATGTCCTTCGACCTGCCGCGGGGATGCCGGGGGGCTCTTAGGCTGCTCCCCCCCCCCCCCCCCCACCGGGGGAAAGGAGGGGGGGTGCTGGTCACCGCCCCGTCCCCGGCGCTCACCGCAGCAGGTTGGGCGCCCAGACGATGGCCAGGTTCCTGGCGTGCATGTTGGTCTGGCTGCTGTAGGACGCCATGAGCAGCAGGTGCCGCATCAGGAACTCCAGCGTCCTGCGGGCACCGGGGCGCGTGAGGGACACCGCGATCGGGGGGGGGGGCACCCCACGTGAGGGATACCGTGATTCCGGGGCTCCCCCCCAGCCCTGCACCCCCCTACCTGTAGTGGGGCACCGGCAGCTCCTTCAGCACCTCCTTGATCTTCACCAGACGTGCCTCTTCCATCTGGATAGCCACCGCGTCCTGCCAGGGACGGGGACGGCGTGAAGAGCGTCGCCTTCCCCGGTACCGGGCGGCGGGGGGCCGGGGGGGGACGCTCACGGCAAATTTGTCGTAGAGTTGGTAGGTGAGGAGGGGGTTGGGGAGCTCGCGGAAGTACGCCTTGCAGAGGGAGCTGACGCAGTGGATGTCCTGCAGGTAGACGTCCTTCTGCAGGTCAGGGCAGCGGTCGCTGTCGAACTCCTGCCTGCGGGCGAGGCGGCCGGCTCGGGGACGGGGACCGGGACGGGGACGGGGCAGCGTCCCTGCTCGGCCCAGCTCGCTGCCGTGCCGCAGAGGGTCTGGGGTGTCCCCGGGGAGGGCGGGGGGCTGATCCCTGCCGGCGGGGCTTGGGGACACACAGGGACAGGACACGGCCCCAGTGGGTGGCAAATGCGGGGGGACAGGGATGGAGGGGATGGGGGAACGGTGGGGACAGGATGGAGGGGATGGGATGGAGGGGACAGAGGGGACAGGATGGTGGGCACGGGGATGGAGGGGACAGGGGATGCTGCAGGTGCCAGTGGTACAGGGACACAGAGGATGGGGGGATATGGGGGGGACAGGGGGGTGCTGGGGACCCCGGGGTTGCTGGGGACCCTGCAGACGCAGGGGACGCTGGCGGTGCTGGGGTTCTTGGGGACACAGGAAAAAGGGGGGGGAAAGAACTGAACAGAGCGAGAGAGTGAACCCCCTGTGTGGAGAGAACGGCAGCGAGGAAGGATGAACAGCGAGAAAAGAAACGGCAGAAAAGGAGCAAGCGAGGGGCGGGGAGGGGGGGGCCAGATCCAGCAACTCAGCAGCAGGGTCGGCTCCTGCGCTGGCTGCGTCCACCCCGTCCTGTCCCCGTCCCCGTCCCCATCCCGTCCCTGTCCCCATCCCGTCCCTGTCCCCGTCCCTGTCCCCATCCCGTCCCTGTCCCCATCCTCTCCCGCTGCTCCGGTCTCATCCCGTCTCCGTCCCATCTGATCTCCCGTCCAGCCTGCCCCATCCCCCTCATCCTGTCTCACCCCGTCCCCATTTCCACCCCTCCCGGTCCCACCCTCGTCCTGTCCCCGTCCCACCTTGGTCCATCTCTGTCCCCTCCCGGTCCAGCCCCATCTCCCTCCAGTCTCCACCTCCATCCTGTCTGCTCCCGTCCCCACCCGGTTTCCTCCCATTTGGTCCCATCTTGTCTCCAGCTCCATCCCTGCTTCCTCTGCCTCTGATCTCCATCCTGCCTGCTCCATCTCCATCATCTCCATCCCAGCTCCTCCATCTCCGTCCCATCTGCTCCATCATCTCCATCATCTTCATCTCCATCCCGTCTCCACCCTCATCCCCTCCCCTCCAGCCCCGCTCACCGCAGCCGCTGGATGTTGGAGGAGACGCCCGAGAGGCGGTAGATGCCGTCCACCACCCCGTGCTGCTCCACGAACTTGGTGCAGCTCTTCAGCACCTGGGGCACTGTGGGATGGGCACCCCGGGTCCGCCGTCACCCACCTCCCCCGGCCCCAGACCCGCTCCCGGCCAAGAGCTGGGGGTGACGGGGCCACCGGGGCCACCCGCTGCCCGGGGATGTGGTGATGGTGTCACCACAGGGCAGCCGGTCCCCGTGCCGGCCACATCCAGCTCCAGGGGCACCGAGTCCCCGGGGACGGGGCCGCCCATCCCCATCCCCTCAGGGCCGCGGTGAGGTGCCGGGGCCCCCCCAAATCTCAGAGAGGCCTCGCCGAGAGGCGCCCCGGCTGCGACGCTTGCTCAACTGCCGGTGATGCAACCGCGTGGCGTGAGTCACCCCCCGTCCCCTCCCCGCCGCACCGCCGGGCACCCTCCCGGCTTCCGGCATCCATGGGGGCGACCCCCGAGGCGGGCGGGGGGCCCGGCGGGAACCCACGGGTGGGGGGTAGGGGCGGTGGCGGCGCTCACCGGTGGGCGCTTACCGTCCTGCCCCGACTGCTGGAGATGCTCCAGGAGGTCGCAGCCGAAAACCCGCTCCTTGCCGCCGCCCTTGCGCCTCGCCTTCTGCCGGGCCTTCAGCGCCAGCGACATGGAGGCGGCGCAGACCCCCCCCCCCCCCGCGGTGGGGTCAGACCCTGCCCATGGCCCGAGCGGGGCGCGGGGACCCCGGAGCCCCCGGCTCGGCTGCGAGGGCCGGGGGAGGCGGGCGGCGAGCGGAAGCGGCCCCCGGGGAAGGAAGTGCGGCGGCCCCGGGGCCCTGACGCAGCCTCGAGGGCCCGGGTCGTCCCGCTGGCGATGGCAGGAAGGCGGCGGCCGCCTTCGAGGCTGCTTCCTGCTCCTCGGCGCGTCGAAACCGCAGGGCAGGGCGCGGGTGGCACGCTTGCGCACGCTCGTGCGCGCTTCCGTGCGCTCCTGCACGCTCGTGCATGTTTGCGCGAGCTTGGGCACGCTCACGCGTGCTCGTGCGTGCTCGTGCATGCTCGTGCATGCTCGCGTGAGCTCGTGATGTTTGCATGTGCTCGTGCATGCTTACTTGTGCATGCTTGCGTGAGCTCGTGCTGATGGCTCGCGTGCATGCTTGCACGAGCTCAGGCATGCTTGCATGTGCTCGTACATGCTTGCGTGAGGTCGTGCACGTTTCGGCATGCTCGCGCACACTTCCACGTGCACGTGCTTGCACGCAGCTCACCTGCGTGCCCAGCAGCGCATGGGTGGAGCACGCGGGTGTGGCCGTCCTTGCACACCCATGCGCAAGCAGCGTCCCGCGAGCGCCACCCCCCGCCCCCCCGTATATCCGCGTCCCCCCCAGCTGAGACCAGACGCACTCGACACAGGGTCCCAGGGTCCCGCGCGGGGGTTTATTTACAAGCGCGGCTGTGCAGCTCGGGGGGGGCCCCCGTCCTATACAGGTATGTACACGCAGGGCACGCTGGCCCCGGGGACCCCCACCGCCAGCCCCGTGCCCCGGGGGGGGCCCGGCCCCGGGGGGGTTCCCTCAGCAGTTTGGGGGGGGGGGGGGGACAGAGGGTTTGGGGGTTTTGGGGGGCTGGAGGGGGGGGCAGCTGGGATGAGGGAAGGGACACAAGCGTCCCAAGTGCCACCGGCAAACCGCGTCCCGAGCGGGGACCGCCGCGTGTCCCCAGCGCCGCGCGGGAAGGAGCCGACCCAGAGTCCGAAGGGATTTTTGGGGGTGGGGGGGGGATCCCCGCCGGGGGCTCCTGGCCCTGTCCTGTCCTTGGGGTGTCCCCACGCTCGGGGGTGCCCAGCGGCTCCGGTGCCCGCAAGGTCCTGGGCGCTGCCGTCGCCTCCTCGGCCGGCAGCAGGGTGACGTTCGGGGACCGGAGCCCGTCCTGCGGCACGGCGCGTCCCCACCCCCGTGCCAGCAGCAGGGTGACACCGGGGCACCGCGGGCAGGGCCGGGGGGGGTTCGGGGGTCCCTCGGGCATCCCCCCCCCGGTCCCCACCGGGCTCACACCAGGTGCCCGCGGCCGTTGATGTAGATGCCGTTGGTGGTGGGCTTGGCCTGCAGCATCCCGTTCTCCTGCACGAAGTGGGTCATGGCCTGTTTGATGGGGTCGTCCCCGCCGCCGCCATCCTCCTCCTCCTCCTTCGGCTCCTTCCCCGCCGGCGCGGGCAGCAGCGGTGCCACCGGTACGTCCGTCTGCGTCTCGATCTCCCGCACCGTCGAGAGCGTCGAGTAGCTGCGGCCTTCGGGCTCTTCGCTCTGCGAGGACGAGGGACGGGGGTCACCCCCGGGGAGGGAGCACCCCCCCAGAGCGGGACCCTGCCCCAGGGACCCCGCGGGGACGAGGGCCCAGGGTGCTGCCGGGGGGGGGCACGGCCAGGGTGCAGCCCGCTCTTCCCCGGGTGGGGGATGTGGGGACACGGGTACGAGGGGGTGCGCAGGGGCTCAGCACGTGGGTGTGCACACGTGTGTGGGAGGGCTTTGCACACACAAAAGGGGGGGGCCGGACACACCGAAGAGGGGGTGCGCGCGTGGAAGGGTCTGTGCACACCCAGAACGGGGGGGGGGTTTGCACGTGGGCGAGAGGTTGGAACACCCCAAGGGGGGGGTGCACCCACAAAACGGGGGGTGCGGGAGGACACGCACCGACAGCCGCAGCCCCGGGCTGGGTGTGGGGCTGAGCCGGGCCCCCCCGCCCCACCGAGCCCCCCGCCCTGCCGCGGCGCTCACCATGGCGGAGCAGATGCTGGTGCCGCGCAAGCTGTCCCCGCGCAGGCTGTCCCCGCGCAGGCTGCCCTGCCGGCTCTCCGCACGCAGCTGCAGCGTCTCCTCCAGCTGAAACGGCCCCGTGAGACCCCACAGCCCGGCCCCCCGGGCACCCTGCTCCTCCTCCAACACCCCATGCCCAGCCCCGAGTACCCCAACACCCACCACCCCGGGCACCCCAAGACCCTCCCCCCCTTGGACTCCCCATCACGCCGGGCACCCCAACACCCCCCACCCAGGGCACCCCCCACCCAGACCCCCCCACCTGGGTGCGCGTGTCGGTGCTGTGGCTGGAGTGCAGGCGGCGGATGGAGTTCTCCCGGGTGAGCGTCAGCTCCTCCTCGCTGGGACACGGGGGGACACGCTCAGCGCGGGCCCCCCCACGTCCCCCACCGCCCCCCCCCCATCCCCCGCCGCCTCTTACTATTTCTCAGAGATGCGCTTGGTCTTGCGCTTGTGGTAGAGGGTCATGACGACGACGACGACGACGAGGACGCAGAGCAGGACGGCGGCGATGACGCCCACCACCACCACCGAAGCCGAGACCAGGTCCACCTTGCGCACCTCGTCGTCTGCCCGTGGGGTGGGGGGGAGAGGGGGGGGGTGTGTGAATAGACGGACGGATGGATCCACGGGCAGATGGGTGGGCGAGGCCGTGGGTGGGTGGGCGAGTCCGTGGGTGGGTGGGTACTCGGATGAGCAGGTGGTCAGACGGCCAACGGGTGGAGAGGCGGATGGACAGAGAGGTGGCAGGGGATGGATGGACAGGGGGACGGCAGGATGGATGGATGGACAGAGGGACAGCAGGGGATGGAGGGATGGATGGGGGGACGGCAGGATGGATGGACAGAGGGACAGCAGGGGATGGAGGGATGGATGGGGGGACGGCAGGATGGATGGACCAGGGGACGGCAGGATGGATGGATGGACGGGGGGACGAGCAGACGTGAACAGGTAGATGGGTGGAAGGATGAGTAGGCGGGTGGGTGGATGAGTAGACAGATGAGTAGATGGTGGGTGGATGAGTAGACGGGTGAGTAGACGGGTGGATGAAGGGACAGATGAGTGTAGGGATGGGCACACGACGGATGAACCGACGGGTAGCGAGGAGTGGGAGGGACAGACGGACAGATGGACGGACGGGCAGATGGGTGGGTGGGAGGAGAAATGGAGGCAGAGGTGGATGGGGAGAGTGAAGCGGGGGGGTGGATGGACGGTGCACAGACGGGCGGATGGACGGACGGACAGGAGGACAGAGATGGATGGACGGGCAGACAGACGGACAGAGGGGGGAGGGAGCATCTGGGGCAGGACGGGTGAACGGACCGACGGGGTGGGGTGAGAAGGGCGAGGGGGGCGGCAGGAAGGGTGGGCGGATGGAGAAGAGCCCGGGGACGGACAGACGGACGGGCACGAGCAGCACGGAATGGAATGGCGCTGCCCCCCCGGCCAGGCTCCCCCCGACCACCCAGGACCCCCCACCCCAACACCCTCAGGGAGGGGGAGCCCGGGCCCCCCACGGCGCCCACCTGCCGCCCTGCCCTTGACGCTGACGTTGGCCCGCGCCTCCTTGGTGGCCACGCGGTTGGAGACGTGGCAGATGTAGTCCCCGGCGTCGGCGGCGGCGAGGGGCCGCTGGAAGACGAGGGTGTCCCCCTTCACCCGCACGCCGGCGGGCAGCGGGGCGTTCAGCCTGCGGCGCGGCGGCACCGTCAGCCCCCGGCGTGCCCGGGCGGGCGCAGGCGGCACCGCCATCAAAGCCGGGGCTGCCGGTTCCCACGGCTGACGCCCTGCCCCGGCCCCGGCGGGGCTTGCCCGGGCACGGCACCACCTGCCGCGCTCGCTGCCGCCGCGGCCCTCGGCACAGGCACGCCCGGGCAGGGACACGGCGGGGACGGGCACGGGTGGGGAGGCACGGCGGGGACACCGGCACGGGCAGGGGGGATGCGGCAGGGACACGGGACACGGCGGGGACACGAACGTGCTCTGGACACCCGGCAGGGACACCACCGACGTGCGCAGGGGACGCCGTGGCAGGGACAGGGACGTGTGCGGGGACGTGGCAGGGCCACCGACACGTGGACGGGGGGGTGAGGGCAGGGCTGGGGTCAGGCGGAGGGGACGGGGACGGCGTCCTCACCGTGTCCAGTTGTAGGTGGGGGGGGGGTTGCCGTCCCCCAGGCAGGTCAGCACGGCCCCCTCCATGCCCTCCTGCCACTCCTCCGTGTGCCCCAGCACCGAGGCGTCCGACAGGTCTGGGGACAAGGGCACAGTGAGGGGACGAGCAGGGACGGGCCCCATGTCCCCACGGCCCCCCCGTGCCCCCCATGTCCCCACGGCCCCCCCGTGCCTTTCCTCCCCTCCACGTCCCCAAAGTCCTCCATGCCAACGTCCCCCAACGCCCCCCAGGTCCCCCTGCCACCCACGTCCTTCACGTCCCCAAGGCTCTCCACATCCCCAACGCCCCCCATGTCCACAGTGCCCCCCATGACCCCCAGTGCCCCCCGTGTCCCCAACGTGCCCAACATCCTCCGTGTCCCTCAACGTTCTCCATGCCCCCCATGTCCCCAACGCCCCCCACGTCCTTCAGTCCTCCCCACGCCCCGTGTCCTCCGCATCCCTCAACACCCCCCAACGCCCACCACAGCCCCCGTGCTCCTCAGTGCCCCCCGTGCCCCCCGTGCCCCGGTGCCGCACAGGCGACGCTGAGCAGGTGGGTGATCCTCTTCTCGTGGCGCAGACCGGGGTGGGCCACCACGCACGTCAGGCTCTTGCCGTTCATGCTGCGCCCGGGCACCAGGAAGAACTCGCTGGTGACGGAGGCAGAGCGGGCGTGCGCCGAGTGGCGCGTGGCGTTGGTGCCCCGCACCTCCGTCTCCCAGCGCACCGACGGCACCGGGTTGCCCTCCGCCGTGCACGATGCCGCCAGCGTCTGGCCCTGGCCCTCCTCCAGCGGCGGCCCCGGGTTCAGGATGGGCAGCGGCGGCACTGCGGGCGGCACCGGCGTCAGACCCGCGCCGGGAGGTGCTTCCCCGCGGCCGGGCGCTGCGGTACCGGTGTCCCCAGACCCCCCCCTGCCCCAACCCCGTCCCCAGGGCACCTTATGGGGTGCCCGGTGCCCACTGCCCCGTGCCCAGTATCCCGTGGCCATCGCCCCGTGCCCACCACCCCGTCACCCATCGCCCCCATCCTCCTCACCCCATGGCCGCTGCCCCTTGCCCACCACCCTATGCCCGTCGCCCGCCATCCCATCCTCATCATCCCGTGCCCATCGCCCTGTGCCCACCGCCCCATCCTCACTGCCCCGTGCCCACCGCCCCATCCTCACCGCCCCGTGCCCATCGCCCCGTGCCCACCGCCCACCACCCCGTGCCCACCGCCCCATCGCCCCATGCCCACCACCCACCACCCCTTGCCCACCACCCTATGCCTGTCGCCCGCCATCCCATCCTCATCATCCCGTGCCCATCGCCCTGTGCCCACCGCCCCATCCTCACTGCCCCGTGCCCACCACCCCATCCTCACCGCCCCGTGCCCACCGCCCCATGCCCACCACCCACCACCCCGTGCCCACCGCCCCATCGCCCCGTGCCCACCACCCACCGCCCCTTGCCCACCACCCTATGCCTGTCGCCCGCCATCCCATCCTCATCATCCCGTGCCCATCGCCCTGTGCCCACCGCCCCATCCTCACTGCCCCGTGCCCACCACCCCATCCTCACCGCCCCGTGCCCACCGCCCCATGCCCACCACCCACCACCCCGTGCCCACCGCCCCATCGCCCCGTGCCCACCACCCACCACCCCGTGCCCACTGCCCCATGCCCACCACCCACCGCCCCTTGCCCACCACCCTATGCCTGTCGCCCGCCATCCCATCCTCATCATCCCATGCCCACCGCCCACCGCCCTGTGCCCACCGCCCCATCCTCACCGCCCCGTGCCCGTGGCCCCGGTCACTCACCCAGCACCTTGAGGGTGAGGTGTCCCTCGAAGTTGCCGAGGGGGAAGGTGATGAGGTGACACTCGTAGTCGCCCTCGTCCCCCTGCACGGCGTTCCTCAGGACGATGGCGCCGTCCTCCAGCGCCCCGCTCGCCCGCCGCAGCACCCGCCCGGCGTAGGGTTCCTGCACGTGCTCCCCGTGCTGCCGGTTGAGCACGGCCACCTCGGCGCTGCGCCCGGCCGGGCCCCGCTTCAGCCACGTCACCTGCACCACCTGCTCCTGCTCCTGCGCCCGGTACCGGCACGGCAGCACCACGTCCTGGCCCAGCACCGCCGTCACGCTGCGCTGCACCTCCACCACCCCGGAGCGGCAGCCTGCGGGCAGCCAGGCTGGCACCGGGGCGCTCGCTCGGCACGCTCGCGCACACTCACGGACGCGCGAGAATGCTCGGGCACGCTCCGGCGCACTGGTGCGCTACTTCGGGCACGCTCGCGTACGCTTGCCCGCGCCCCCGCGCACGCTTGGGTACGCTCACATACATGCCGGCACGCTCGCACGCGCTCAGGCACACTTGTGCTTGCACGCGTGCGATTGCGCGTGCTCATATACGTGCGGGCACGCTTAGGGATGCCTGCGTACGCTCTGGCACACTTGTGGTTGCACACATCCGTGCGTTTCTTCAGGCACACTCGCATACGCTTGGGCGCATTTGGGCACGCTTGGGTGTACTCACACACGTGCAGGCACACTTGGGCACGCTCGTGCTCACACACACCTATGTGTGCTTGAGTGCACTCACACGTATACAGGCATGCTTGGGCACACTTGCACTTGCACACATGCATTTCTTCAGGCACGCTCACATACACTTGGGCACGCTTGCTGACGCATGTGCTTGCACACACTCATGCACGCTTAGGTGCCTTCACATACACACATGGGCACGCTTGCACACACTCAGGTGCGCTTGTATACTCTCACGCGGGCTTGGGTGCGCTTGCACACTCATGCACAGTTGGGCGTTCTTGGACACGCATATGGGTGTACTTGTGCTCATGCACACCTGGGTGTGCTCACACGCACTGGGACACACTTGCACATGCTCGTGAGCACTCAGGTACACTTGCACATGCTCACACGTGCTTGGATGTGCTCACACACGTGCACATGCGCTTCAGTACATTTGTGCATGCTCGTGCACGTTTGAACATGCTCGGGGATAGTTGGGCACGCTCGTGCACACTTGAATGTGCTCGTGCTTGCACACGCTAAAGCATGCTTGAGCACACTCACACATGTACGTGCGTGTTTAAGCACGCTTGCACGTATACAGGCTTGTTCGTGCACAGCTAGGCACACTCCAGCACGCTCAAGCACGCTCGTACATGCTTATGAATGTTTGTGCACCCCTGGACACGCTTATGTGTGCATGGATGTGCTCACACACGCTTATGCACGCTTGGGTGTGCTCACGCATGCTCATCATGCTTGGGCACACTTGCACATCCTTGGACACAGTCGTGCATGCTCCTGCACGCTTGGGCATACCTCTGCACACTTGTACAGTCCTGTGTGTTTCGGCATCCTCGTGCCGGCATAGACACACTCCTGCACACTTGGGCACGCTCACACACGCTCAGGGCACACTTGCCGACATTCGTGCGCACCTGCGCATACCCGTGCACGCTTACACACCCTTGGGCACGTCCACCCACGCTCACGTGTGCTTGGGCACGCTCACGCACACCTGCACGCACCCAGACCTGCTTGCACGCTCGCTCCTATACGCTCCCGCACGCTCGCTCCCGTTTCCCCGGCCGCCGCGCGTGCGAGGCCGGCGGGTGTCGGGGCGGGGCGCGGGGCACGCCCAGCTGCTCGGCGACGCCGGGGGAAGCGGCCGGGCCGGCATGGCCAGCCCAACCGGCCGGCACGCATGCCGGGCTCTGCCGTGGCTTGCGGAGGGCTCCCGCCCCCGCCGGCCCCCCGGGGCCTCCCCGCCGAGCCCCCCGCCGTACCGCTCGCCGTGCCCGGCCTAATTACCCCCCGATTAGTCGCCGGATTAATTAAATAATTGCGGCGCTGCCCGGGCCGTGAGTCACGGCTGCGCCGCTCCCGCCACGGCGGCCCTGCCTCAGTTTCCCCTCGCGCGGCGACGGGGTCCCGAGGGGGCCGGGGGGTCCCGGCGGGGCCGGGGTGCCGGTGCCGGGGTGGGGGCCGGGGTGCCGTCGGGGCTGGCGAGCGGCCTCTGCCGCGGGGCGTCCCCACCCAGCGGGGCCGAGCGCGTGGGAACGGAGCCGGGAACCGGCTCAACCGGATCCCGCGGCCCCCACGCCCCGGCCGGGCTCGCGCCCGCGGGATGCGGGACCGGGGAGATGGGGGTCCCGGGGAGGGGGGAGCCCCGCGGGGTGCACACGCGTGTGCGCGCTCAGCCTCACCTTCGCACCAACGTGTGTGCGCAGACCAGCGTCGCCCCTTGGCGTGCCCACGGGGGCTGCGTGCCCACGCACGCGCGAGCACTTGTGCCCCTCGGGGATGCACGCACGTGTGTGCGGCCCCGACGGACACACAGACACACACACGTGTGCGCACACACGCATCCCCTCGCCCGTGGGCGGCGTGGCAGCACCCCCTCTCCCCCGGGGGGGCCGCAGGCCTGACGCCCGGTGATGGGCTCGGTGCCGCCCCGTGCCCCCAGTGTGGGGGGACACACACCCCGCCCGCCCCAACGGCCGGGCCGCCCCCACTCGTGGCACCGAGCCCCCGACCCCCCCACGGGCTGTGAGTCACGGGGGGGTCAGCACCCCCTGCGGTGACGTCACCCCCCGCGGCGCCCGGCCCGTTCCCACGGCTCGTCCATCGCTGGGGAAACTGAGGCACGGCGCGGGGGGGGGACACGCAGGGCACTGAACAGCCCCCCCCCCCCCCCCCCAGCACCCTTGGGTGCAGCACCCACCTCGGCACAGCTCGAGGGGAGCCCCCCCCCCCCCCCAGGCGTGGGGCAGATGATGGGGAGGGGGTGGGACCCCCCGGGACCCCCCCCCCCCGCGGCCGGGTGTCCCCGCGGGGCGCGTCCCGTTCCCACGGTCCGTGCCCCCCAGAGGGGTCCGTGTCCCCCCCGCGCTGGGGGCCGGGGGGGGGGGGGGGGGGCACGCGGACACGCGCAGGTGCGCGCTCACGGACACGCACACGAGTGTGCGCAACCCCCGGCACGGCGCGCACCCACGCACAGCCCGACCCTGCCTGGACACACACGGACACGCACGGACACACGGACACGCGCAGGCACACCGACACGCGCGGGCACACGCGGACACACGGACACGCGCAGGCACAGGTGCGCGGAGCCGCAGGTGCACACGGAGCGCACACGCTCGCACACACGTACACACAGACGCGCGGGTACACACACACACACACACACACACACACACACGCGTGTGCACCCCACTCCCCGCCGCTCGGTTCCCGCCGCTCCCCCCGCCCCGGCCCCGTGTCCCAGCCCGGAGCAGCCGGTGCTGCCGGTCCCCCTTCCCCCCCCCGGGTCCCCCTTCCCCCCCCCCGGTCCCGGTCCGGTCCCGTCCCGTCGCGTCTTACCGGTGACGGCGAGGAGGAGGAGGAGGAGGCGGAGGAGGCGGGGGAGGAGGAAGCGCGTCCCGGGCCGCATCCCGCGGGGGGCCATGCGGACACCTGCGGGCTCACGGCGCTGCTCGGCCCCCGGCCAGCACCATCCGGGCCGTACCGGGCTGCGCCGGGCCGAACCGGGCGGAACCGAGCCGTGCCGGGCTGCAACGGGCCGAACCGGGCTAAGCCTCGCCGGGCCGCTCCGGGCTGCACCGGGCCGAACCGGGCCGAACCGGGCGGCTCCGGGCCGAGCGCGGCGGAGGGGCCGGTGCTGCCGCTCCGGGACGGGACGGGACGGGGGGGGCGGGGCCGCGGCGGGGGCGGGGCGGGCGGGGCCGGGGGGCGGGGCCTGGCGGGGCGCGGTCGGCGGGGCGGGGCCGGGCGGGGCGGACCGGTCCGGCGAGTCGGGGCAGGGGCGGGGCCGGGGGCGCGGCCTTAAAGGGGCGATGGGCCCCGACGGGGCGCGGTGGGCCCGACCCGGGCGGAACGGGGCCGCGTCAGACGGCGGATCCCGGGTGGGGGTGGGGGTGGGGGTGGGGGTGCGTGTGTGTGTGTGTGTGTGTGTGTGTGTGTGTGTGTGTCCGTCCGTCCGTCCGTCCGTCCGTCCCGGTGACACCCCCGTGCCCCTCCCAGTGCCCCCCTCAGGCCCCAGGGCCAGACCCCACAAACAGCCCTGGGGCAGAGGAAGGGGGAGTGCTGCGCGTTGGCGCCGACCCCCCCCCCCCCCGCCCCAAAATTTGGGGTCCCCGAATGCCACCCGACGGCACAGTGCAGCCCGCGGGGGGGGGGGGGGGGGCATGGCAGTTTATTGGCACAGCAAGAGTTGGGGGGGGGTGGGAGAGCAGCCCTGCAGAGACCGGGCACAACTCAGCACAGCAGGGACTGGACACAACTCAGCACAGCAGTGACACACAGCCTCAGGGTGCCCCCACCCGACTCCTGTGGGGAGGAGGGGGGGGGCGAGGGTGGGAGCAGGGGTCCCGGGGGCCTCTCAGGCACCCGCCACTTCGGAGCTCTCCGGAGACAGGTCCTTGGCGGCGGCACAAAGGTGGAAAATCCCTGGGGGAGAGAGGAGGCCATGGGGGCAGCTCGGTGTGGGGGCCCAACCTGCTGCCCCCCACCCGTGGGTGCCCTTGGCACGTGGCCGGGCCCAGCTCAGCCCTGCAGAGACCAGGCACAGCTCAGCGCAGCAGTGACCAGGCCCCGCGGGCGCTGCTACCTGCCGAGCCGGTGAGGACGACGGCGACCCAGCCCAGGATGTAGGACCAGGAGAAGCGCCAGGCGGTGTGGGCCGACCCCAGGAGGCTCAACGTGCCGGCTGTGTACACCGCCAGCCCCAGCAGCGCCAGCAGACCTGCGGGCAGAGACCGGGCACAGCTCAGTGCAGCAGTGACTGGCACAGCTCAGCCTGCAGAGACCCGGCACAGCTCAGCTCAGCTGTGGCTCCCCTGTGGACAGTCCCCGAGGCCCGTGCGCCCCAGCCCGCCCCCCACCCGTCCCCACATACCAGCCAGGAGCAGGGTGACGCCGGCCACGCGGGCACGTGCCCGCCGGGCAGCACTGGCCATGACGGAGAGCCCCAAGGCGAGGCCGGCAGCCGCGGTGAGCACCGAGAGCAGCATCAGCACCCGCGTGGCCTCCCATAAGGCTGGGGGGGGACGACACAGGCGTTGGGGACACCCCGGGGGACACAGGGCCCCGAGCGGGTGCACACCCAGGGCAGTGCCCCTGCGCCCTGCCCACAGAGACCGTGCACAGCTCAGTGCAACAGTGCCCCCCCATCCCCGCCCTGCAGAGACCGGACACAGCTCAGCACATCCATGGCCCCCCCGTCCCCACAGAGACCGGACACAGCTCAGCACATCCATGGCCCCCCCGTCCCCACAGAGACCGGACACAGCTCAGCACACCCATGGCCCCCCCCGTCCCCATCCCCACCCTGCAGAGACCGGACACAGCTCAGCACATCCATGCCCCCCCCCCATCCCCACCCTGCAGAGACCGGACACAGCTCAGCACATCCACACCCCCCCCATCCCCACAGAGACCGGACACAGCTCAGCACATCCATGCCCCCCCCCATCCCCACCCTGCAGAGACCGGACACAGCTCAGCACATCCACCCCCCCCCCATCCCCACAGAGACCGGACACAGCTCAGCACATCCATGCCCCCCATCCCCGTCCCCACCCTGCAAAGACTGGACACAGCTCAGCACAGCAGTGGCCTCCCACCCCACAGAGACCAGACACAGCTCAGCACAGCAGTGCTCCCCCCGTCCCCACCCCGCAGAGGCCAGGCGCACTCGTCACAGCCGCCGCGGTGCCTACCTGGGGTGCCGGGGTGGGGGCGGCAGTGCCCCCCGAGACAGGCGTGCCACAGCCCGAGGCTGGCGGTGCCAGCGGGCGCCCGGTGCTGCAGCCAGAAGCGGGTGGCGGTGGCGGCCAGGAGCAGGGCCAGGCCGCTGGCCCCGCACAGCAGCCCCCCGCCCGCCGGCATCCCCTGCGCCAGGGACGGGCTGTGGGGGCTGCGGCCACCCTGGGGGGGCCGGGGGGAGCAGCAACAGGGGGGACACGTGGGGACAGCTCCGGGGGTAGGGGGTACCGGGGGTGGCATCTCTGGGGGACACTCGTGGGGACACCTCTGGGGGACGTGGGGCTACCGGGGGTGGCATCTCCGGGGGTGCAGGGGACACCCGTGGGGACAGCTCAGGGGGACGTGGGGGTCCTTGGGGGCGGCATCTCCGGGGGACACTGGGGACACCCGCGGGGACATCGGGGGGGCTGTCAGTGGAAGCCAGGGTGGCATCTCAAGGACATGGGGGTACCCGGGGGAGGCACCTCTGGGGACACTGGGGGTACCCAGGGTGGCATCTTGCGGGTCTCTGGAGTAACGGGGGGGGGGGCACCTCTGGGGACACTGGGGCACCCGGGGGGGTGACACTTCGGGGGACACCAGGGGCATCTCCGGGGGACGCCGCGGGGGACCCAGGGGTGGCATCTCTGAGAGGTGGGGGGGACACTGGGGACAGACCCCCCCAGCACCCACCCCCGGCCACTCACCCACCTTCGGCACCCGCCGGCCGGGAGCGTCGTGGCCGCCTGTCCCTCTGTCCCTCTGTCCCCTTGGGATGGGGACGGGGGCCCCGAGGGGGGGTCGAGGCCGCGGGCGCACGTGGCACCGCCATTGTCGGGGACACAATGCGGGGAAGGCTCTGGGTGCTGCCGCCACCCAGGTGCTGACGCGGCAGAAGCTCGTCCCCACCGGTGTCCCCCCCGGGGTGGCACTGCGGGGGGGCAGGGGACGCAGCTGGGGTCCCACCCTGTGCCCCCTCCCAGGGCGCCAGCACCCCGGGGACAGCGGGTGCCGTCACCGCGGGCAGGGTCAGTCCTGGGCAGGGCTGGGGACCCCACGGCCACTCGGCTGGGGATGGGACACGGGGGGACACTGGGGACATGGGGGGACATGGGGGGGCACTGGGGACATGGGGACATGGGGACATGGGGGGACATGGGGGGGCACTGGGGACATGGGGACATGGGGACATGGGGGGACATGGGGGGACACTGGGGACATGGGGGGACATGGGGACATGGGGGGACATGGGGGGATATGGGGGGACACGGGGACATTGAGGCCATGGGGGACATGAGAGACAGGGACACTGGGGACATGAGGGACATAGGCTGCACACGCGTGTGCCCTGGCAGGCAGGCACACACAACCCCTGGGCACACGCTGTGACATGGGCCCAGGCACACTCGCGCACACCCATGTGCCCAGCGCTGAGCACGTGCACCCCCACACGTGCACACCCCTGTGCACACCCCCTCCACGTGCCCCCCCCATGTGCCGTCGTCACCCTTCACACGCACGCCCCCACGTGCACGCTGCCCTTGCACACCCACCCACACCCACCCCCGTGCGCCCTTGCACACGTGTGTGCGCACACGCGCATAAGCACACAAACATGCACACTCACACACACGTGTACACACGCACTCATGTGCACACTCACACGCACACACGTGCACAGGCACACGTGCTCCACGGGTCACGGGCTGCAGGCCGGCGGCAGCAGCAGCGGCAGCGGGAGGAGGAGGAGGAGGCTGAGGCCGAAGCTGCTGTGGGAGGGGGACCCGGAGCAGGGGGGGCTGCAGGGGGCACCTGGGGGGGGGAAACCGCCTCAGGGACTGCCCGTGTCCCACAGCCCCGACGCCAGGGTGAGGGGTCCCACCACCCACAGCCCCCACAGCACCCACAGCACCCACACCAGGGTGAGGGGTCCCACCACCCACAGCACCCACACCAGGGTGAGGGGTCCCACCACCCACAGCACCCACAGCACCCACAGCCCTGACACCAGGGTGAGGGGTCCCACCACCCACAGCACCCACAGCACCCACAGCACCCACAGCACCCACAGCTCCCACACCAGGGTGAGGGGTCCCACCACCCACAGCCCCCACACCAGGGTGAGGGGTCCCCGCCGTCACTCACCGCCGCTGAGGAGCAGCGTCACCTCCCCGCAGGCGCAGTCGTCCTCGCCCAGCAGCAGGCAGGTGTAGGTGCCCGCGTCCCCGTCCCCCAGGTGCCGCAGCACCAGCACCCCTGGGGTGTCACCGGCCGCCGGCAGCGCGGCACGGTCACGGTAGGGTGGGCTGCAGCGGGGGTGGCCGCGGCTCTGGCTGCAGACGGCGGCGCCGGTGCCCACGGGGCCCCCCCAGAAGTGCCAGTGCACGGCCAGGAGCCGGCCCAGGGGGGCACCCGCTGTGGGGCACCCCAGGGTGACGCTGGCACCCAGCGTGCCGTTGGCCTGCGCCCGTCCGCGGTGGGGGCTGTGGCACAGCCCGCAGCCCTCCGAGGTGTCACCGTGGCCCGTGGCCGGTGACGGGTGGCCTGGGGACAACAGGGACGGTCGCCGGCACCCACCCGTGGAACGGCCACGGGGGGATCCTGGGGACCGTCACCGCCCCACGGCCACGGGGGACGCTGCTGCGGGGACCCGGGGACTGTCGCCATCCCACGCGTGGCCATGGCAGGGACCCGCCGCTGTGGGACACTCGGGGACCGTCACCACGACGGACACGGGACACGGGACACCTCCCCCGGCCCCGCAGCCCCCCGCAGCCACCCAGAGCCCCCGGGACCCTCTACACCCCCAGCACCCCACAGCCCCCAGCACCCTCAGCACCGCCCAGCACCCCTTGCACCCCCGCAGCTCCCCTGCACCCCCCAGCACCCCCAGCACCTCCTTGCACCCCCCGAACCCCCTTGCACCCCTTGCACCCTCATCACCCTGCACCCCCAGCACCTCCTTGCACCTCCCGGACCCCTCAGCACCCCTCGCACCCTCAGCACCCTGCAGCCCCCCCCAGCACCTCCTTGCACCCCCGCAGCTCCCCTGCACCCCACAGCCCCCCAGCACCCTCTGCACCTCCTTGCACCCCCCGAACCCCCTGCACCCTTTGCACCCTCAGCACCCTACACCCCCCCAGCACCTCCTTGCACCCCCCGGACCCCTTTGCACCCCCCCAGCACCTCCTTGCACCCCCCAGCACCCTCTGCAACCCCCAGCACCTCCTTGCACCCCCCGGACCCCTTTGCACCCCCCCAGCACCTCCTTGCACCCCCCAGCACCCTCTGCAACCCCTGCACCCCCAGCACCTCCTTGCACCCCCCGGACCCCTTTGCACCCCCCCAGCACCTCCTTGCACCCCCCGGACCCCTCCGCACCCCTCAGCACCCCCCAGCGTGTGTGTGTGTGTGTCCCCCCCCCTCCGGCACCCACCGGGGGGCAGCAGGGCCGAGCCCAGCCCCAGGGGCAGCAGCAGGACCCACATCTCCGGGCGGTGGCTCCGACGGGGCGGGACGGGGCGGGGGACGGGGCGGGTGGGGGCGGCACCGAGGGCGGGGGGGGACACGCACACACACAAAAAAACAACACGGGATTCACCCCCCCCACACACGCCGAGGCTGGCGGGGTCTCCCCGGGGTCGCCCCACGCCCCCCCGTGGGGGGGCGTGGGGCGACCCCGGGGAGACCCCGCCAGCCCTGGGGGGGGGTGTGTGTATCAAATAGAGACACCCCCCCCCAAAAAAAAGGGCCGGATCCAGCCACGCGTCGAGCAGCTCCTTCCCGCTATCCGCCTTGGTGACCCCCAAACGCATCCGCAGCACCCGTCTGCGTCGGTGTCGCACGCGCGCGTGCGTGTCCCCGCGAGACCCCGTGTTGTCATTGTCACGACGGCTCTGACCCGTGGGGTCCCGCTCTGGGGGGGGGTTGTGTGTGTGTGTCACGGGTCATTGTCACCCCCCGTGTTCCAACCCCCCCCCCACCGCAGGCAGCTCGTCCCCATTGCCCCACTCCGGGGTGCCCCACACGTGCACCGAATCCACCGGGGCTCAGCACAGAGAAAGGCCGGGGGGGTGGGGTGGGGGAAACACCTGAACTCCAAAATCACCACGTCAGCCCCCCAAATCCTCCCTGAAGGTGCTGCCCACCCCCCCCCCCTCAGGGCTGGAGCAGGAAAGGGCCCCCCCCCGGGCCCCCCGCAGCGAGGGTCCGGTGCCAGTGCCCACAGTGTGGGGGGGGACACACGACACGCGACCGGACGCTCCCACCCACCGTGGGGAAACCGCGCCTGGAGACTGCGCGCTGCCTTGGGCCCTTTATTGGACGGGGGGGGGGGGGGGGAGCTCCAGAGGAAACCCCCCAACCCGGATCCCCCCCTTTTCCTGCCCCCCCCTTCAGTCCTCCAGGTTGCGGAAAGCCGCCTGCATCTCCTCGTTGAGCTGGGCGAAGGCTGCCGTGATGTTGGCTTCACCGTCCTTCACCGGGTCCTGGGGACGCAGGGGACACGGTGGCATCACACCCCCCCCCCCGAACCCCAATGGGGCTCACAGTCCCCCCCGTGTGTGTGTCGTGTCCCCCCCCATACACCCACCTTGAACTTCATGGCGCTCAGCTTGTAGAGGATGTCCCCCAGGTTCTCGCGGATGGTGGCCCAGGTGACGCGGCGCTCGCCCGGCGCGGTGGCCTCCACGGCGTGCCGCGCCAGATCGTAGAAGGTGACCATGTTGTGGAGCATGCCCACCGTCTTGTAGAAGGGACAGAACCTGGGGGGTGGGGGGGGTCAGGCCGGGGCCGGGGGGCTGCGGGGGGGCTGCGGGGCGGCGGGGGTACCTGTCGTAGGAGGAGTAGCCGTTCTGCTGGAGGAAGTCGTCCTTGAGCAGCTTCGCCACCTCCAGCGTCACCTTGTCGGCCTCGGCGAGGGACGCCTGCGGGGGACGGGTCTGGGGTGTTCCTATCCCCGTCTCACCCCATATCCCATGTCCCCGTCCCATCCCTATCCCCCGTCCCCACCCCATGACCTATATTCCATCCTTATCCTATCCCAGATCCCCATCCCATATCTCCCATTCCCATATCCCATTCTACACCCCATCCCACACCCCCATCCCATCCCATCGCCCCCATCCAATGTCCCATATCCCCCATCCCCATCCCATATCCCTATCCTTATCCCCATCCCACACCCCCCACCCCATATCCCATATCCCCATCCCACACCCCCATCCCCACCCCATCCCATTCCCCATATCCCCACCCCACATCCCACACCCCATATCCCATTACCTCCATCCCACCCCACCCCTCTCCCATCCCACCCCCCCACCACCCACCTTGCCGACCAGCTGGACGATCTCGGCCAGCTCCTCCTCCTCCTGCAGGATCTCCCGGGCCCGTCTGCGCAGGGCGGGGAACTCGGGGTGCAGCCCCTCGTAGTGGGGCTCCAGCGCCCGCAGGTACCGGCTGTAGCTGATCAGCCAGTTGACCGAGGGGAAATGCTTGCGCTGCGCCAGCTTCTTGTCCAGACCCCAAAACACCTGGGGGGGCACACGATGGGATGGGATTGGGATGGGGATGGGATGGGATGGGATGGGGATGGGGATGGGGATGGGATGGGGACGGGATGGGATTGGGATGGGGATGGGGATGGGGACGGGATGGGATTGGGATGGGGATGGGATGGGGACGGGGACGGGATGGGATTGGGATGGGGATGGGATGGGGATGGGGATGGGGATGGGGATGGGATGGGGATGGGATGGGGACGGGGACGGGGACGGGATGGGATTGGGATGGGGATGGGATGGGGACGGGGATGGGATGGGGACGGGGACGGGATGGGGACGGGATGGGGACGGGGACGGGATGGGATTGGGATGGGGATGGGGACGGGGATGGGATGGGGATGGGGATGGGGACGGGGATGGGATGGGGATGGGGATGGGGATGGGGATGGGATGGGGATGGGGATGGGGACGGGGATGGGATGGGGATGGGGATGGGGACGGGGATGGGATGGGGACGGGGATGGGATGGGGATGGGGATGGGGACGGGGATGGGATGGGGATGGGGATGGGGATGGGGATGGGATGGGGATGGGGATGGGGACGGGGATGGGATGGGGATGGGGACGGGGATGGGGACAGGATGGGATTGGGATGTCCCCATCGCACCCCGCTCACCTGCACGATGCCCAGTGTGGCCGAGGTGACGGGGTCCGAGAAGTCCCCTCCTGGCGGGGACACACTGCGGGGGACAGCGGACGCAGCGGCTCGGTGGGGTGCCAGGGCGGGGGGTCCCCCCCTCACCCCCCCCCAACCCCCCCCCCACTCACGCGCCGACGATGCTGACGCTGCCCTCGCGGGCAGGGGAGCCCAGGCAGCGCGCTCGCCCCGCGCGCTCGTAGAAGGAGGCCAGGCGGGCGCCCAGGTACGCCGGGTAGCCGCTGTCTGCGGGGAGTGCGGCGTTACCCGCGGAGGGGGGCATGAACTGGAGCCCCTCACCGCGGCCTTGGGGCTGGCGGAGGGGCGGGGGGGTTCTCCCGTCCTGGGAGCGGGACTCACCCGCCGGCATCTCGGCCAAGCGCCCCGAAATCTCGCGCAGCGCCTCGGCCCAGCGGGAGGTGGAGTCGGCCATCATGCTGACGTGGTGGCCCATGTCGCGGAAGTACTCGGACAGCGTGATGCCTGCGCCGGCGGCACACGGCTCGCACGCTCGGCTCGCACGCTCGGCACGGCCCTCGCACGCTCGGCACGTGCCCCAGCGAGCTCACGGACGTCCATTTGCGCACCCACCCATGCGCGTGGCTGGGCGTGCAAGTGGCCTCGTGGCGTGCGTGCACATATGTGCACGCTCACATGTGCCGTGCACACTCACGTGGGCTATCCACGCTCACACGTGCGCACGCACATTCTCGCACGTGCCTGTGCACACTTGCACATGCCATCCACGTTCACATGTGCTCACACGTGCCCACACACACGCTCACACGTGCCCACGCACACTCACATGTGCACGCCCCCCCACCCCGCGGCGGTCCCCGGCCCACCAGTGTAGATGGAGGCTTCGCGGGCGGCCACCGGCATGTTGGAGGTGTTGGCCACCAGCGTCGTGCGCTTCATGATGGTCTCCGTCCTCCCGTCCACCTCCATGGTGAGCTGGGGACGGCGTCACCGTCACCGCCCGGCCACCGGCCCCACGGCGCCCGGCCGGCCGTCACCCTGCCGCCGCGTGACCCGTCCGTCCCCACCTCGGGGAAGTCCCGCAGGACCTCGGACATCTCGTTGCCGCGCTCGCCGCAGCCCACGTAGACGATGATGTCGCTGTTGGAGTACTTGGACAGGGACTGGGAGATGACGGTCTTGCCGCAGCCGAAGGCGCCCGGGATGGCCGTGGTGCCGCCCTGCACGCACCTGGGGACGGCGACGCGTGGGGACGGCGAGGGCGGCGGCTGCGGAGGGGGGACGGTTCCCCCCGCACCACCCCAGCCCTGTGAGGCGGGAGGGACCCCTGTCCCCGTCCCCCCCCCCGGGGACCGTCTGGGGTGCGTGACCCCCCAGTGTCACCCACCAGCCCCCCCGCTGTCCCCACCCCGTCCCCGTCCCCGACCCCCATCCTCGTCCCTTATCGCCACCTCCAGCCCTATCCCCACTTCCATCCCCGTCCCCCATTGCCAGCCCTGTCCCCATCCCTGTCCCCCCAATGTCGTTTCTGTCCCCATCCCTGTCCCCAGTGCCCATGTCCCCCCCGTGTCCCCCACTCCTGTCCCCACCTGCCCCCCGTGTCCCCAGCCCCATCCAGCCCCCCTCTCCAGGTCTCTCTCCATCCCCATCCCCATCCCCACGTCCCCCCCGTGTCCCCCCCGTGTCCCCCCCCGGTCCCTACGGGAAGAGGGCATCCAGCACGCGCTGCCCGGTCAGCAGCGGGTGATTTGCCGGCAGCTTCTCGGCCACGGGCCGGGTCTGCCGCACCGGCCAGACCTGCAGCATGGTCAGCCGCTCCGCGCTGCCCTGGAACTCCAGCTCCAGCACCACGTCCTGGGGGCGGCAGGGACGGGCAGGACAGCGGGACGGGGGGACCCCCCTGTCACCCCCCGCCCCGTCGCCCCGTCACCGCCCTTACCGACACGCTGTAGTTCCCCGGGGGCGCGATGTAGGTGACGGTGCCCCGGCTCCGGGGGGGCACCATGATCTTGTGCCGGATGAGCGAGTTCTCGGCCACCGTCCCGTAGATGTCACCGCCGGTGACGTGACTCCCCACCTGGCGGGGGGCGGCCGTGAGGATGCGGGACCCCAACGGGGACCGGCCGTGTCCCCTCCGGGGGTGCCGGGAGAAGGGGTACCCCTTCCCCCCTGTCCCCGTCGGGGGGGTCCCCGCTCACCCGGACATCCTTGCTGGGGACGAAGTCCCAGGTGAGGTGCCGGGGCAGCGCGGGGACGTTGGTGCCCCGCGGGATGTAGATGCTGCGGGTGAGCTGGGCGATGTCGCGCAGCGGGCGCTGGATCCCGTCGAAGATGGAGCCCAGGATGCCGGGTCCCAGCTCCACCGAGAGCGGCTTCCCCGTGCGCAGCACCGGGTCCCCCACGCGCACCCCCGCTGCCCCCCGCGCTCAGGAAAGGCCACCGGTGAGATGGGGACCGGGGGGGGGGGAGGGGGACAGGGCAGGATGGGGGGGCGGGGGGTACAGGGGGCTGGGGGGGGGGACAGGATGGGATGGGGGGGACAGGAGGCTGGGGGGGTACAGGGGGCTGGGGGGGGACAGGATGGGATGGGGGGGACAGGAGAGGCGGGACAGGGGGGACAGGGCAGGATGGGGGGGCAGGGAGGGGACAAGGAGAAGGGGGGGCAGGACGGGGGGGCACGGGGAGAGGACAGGGGTATGGGGGGGGACATGGAGAGGACAGGGGGGCTGTAGGGGGGACAGGGGCAACAGACAGGACGGGGGACAGGGAGGGGATGGGGGGGCATGGGGGACAGCAGAGGATGGCAGGGACAGGACAGGGGGACCGGAGGGGGGACACACACGGGGGGGCCGTGGGGACGGGCTGCCGGGCAGGATACAGGTCTCCTCGTAGACCTGGAGGGTGGCCATGTCCCCGTCCAGCCGGATGATCTCCCCCACCAGCTCCGCGTGCCCCACACGCACCAGCTCGTACATGGCCGCCCCCGCCATGCGGGTGGCCGTCACCACTGCGGGGACACACCACCGTCACCCCACCCGCACCCCACCCCGTGTACCCCCCCCCAGCCCCATTTTGGGGCCAAAAAGCCCGTCGGGGTCCCCGTGTCCCGCCGGCGGTACCGGGCCCCGAGACGCCGTGGACGGAGCCCAGCAGACTCTCCCGCTCGGCCTCCGCCAGCCGCGGCCCCTCCATGGTGTCCCCGGCGTCCCTGGCGTCCCCGGCGTTATATGGGGCCGGCGGCCGCGGGGAACCGGCCGGAGCCGGTGGTGGGTGACGCTGCGGGCGGGGGCTGTGTACAGTCAACAACGGCCTCGTCCCCTCCCGCCCCCCCGCCGCACCCTGGGGTGCCACACGCCGGCACACGCCGGCACGCGCCAACCTCTGGCTCGCTCAGGGTGACGGTGACGCCCTGCCCGGTGCCACCACGGCTGCCCCGTCCCCTCCGTGTCCCTCAGTGACCTGCCCCCCCCCCGTCCCCTGTCCCCGCCTTTTGGGGTGTGCACGCTCCTATGGCACCCACCCCCCTGACTTTGGGGTCCCCCCGCAGTGTTCCAGGCCAGGCTGGGGCAGCAGCTCCAGCGGTCCCAGGGGTGATGGGGGGTGACGGGGGTGTCACCCCCGGCCACGGTGGCAGCGGTCACCCCCGGGGAGGTGCCTGTCTGTCCCAGAGCCACCCTCTGCCCCCCCAAAGTGCCACCTGCCCCAGACAGGTCACCCTGCAGCTAGCCAAGCCGAGCTGGGGGGGGGGGTGTCTGGCCCCGGTCTGGCCCCCCCCTCCAGGCCTGCACCCCCCTTTCCTCCCCACCCCCCTCAGCCTCACGCTTGGCCGGTGACCAAGGGGAAGAAAAAAAAAAAAAAGACATTTATTTAACAAACCCAGGACAGGAGCAGCAGTAAATACCAAGGGGGGGGGGGGGATGGGGGGGGGGGGGGCTAGGAGACCAGGACGCCGGCCGAGCTGCCCTTGGCCCCAGCCCCCTCGGCGCCCTCCTTGGGGGGCTGCTTGGGGTCCTCCTCGCCCACCAGCCGGATGTTGTGCTTCTCCCGAAACTCGTTCAGCTCCCGGCCCTTCGCCTGCAGCTGCTGGTTCAGCGTCTCGATGATTTTGCTGATCTGGGAAGAGAGAAGGGGCGGGGGGGGGGGGGGGGGGGGGATGCGTGTGGGGGTGCAGCCGGGAGAGGGGCCGGTCCCCGGGGAGGGGGGTCCCGGGGGGGGGGGGGGGGCGCAGGCCGCCCCTCACCTGCTCCTTGTTGTTCTCCAGGGCCGGCAGCACCTCCTTGACCGTCCGCTCCACCAAGATGCCGCCCACCATGCGGTAACACTTCCGCGTGGGATCCACCTCCCGCAGCGTCTCGATGACCAGGCTGGGGGCAGAGGGGTGAGCCGCCCCCTTCCCCGCTCCCCCGCCCCCTCCCCTCCCCTCCCCCCAGCCCACCTGTGCTCGTTCAGCTCCAGCTCCAGCTCGGCCGCCTTGGAGGCCAGGCCGCGCTGCTCCTGCCGCAGGCGGTTGAACCGGGCCACGACCTGCGGGGACGGGGACGGTGACGGGGCTGGGACCCCCCCACCGCCGTGACACGGGCCCGCCCGGGACTCCTCCCCCCCCCCCTCCTCCCACGGCCAGGGGCCTGCCCCGGGCCGCACCCCCGGTGCCCGGGTCCCCACCCCCGCCGCTCCGCGGCCCGGACCTGCTCGGCCGTCAGCGCCTTCCCCCCGGCCGCGGCCGCCGGCCGCCCCTTCGCGCTGTCCGCCATCTTCCCCCGCTCCTGCTCCGCGGGACCCGCCCCTTCCGGGATCTGCCGGAAACGGGGCGGGGCCCGGCCGGGCGCCATCTTGGTAATGGGCAGCGGCGCTGCCTAGTGAGGCGACGCCGGCGCCATCTTTACTGAGGGCGCGGCCGTAGGGGGGGACTTTGCCCGCGTCCCCGCGGTGCCGCCGGTGGGACATGTACGGGTCTGGGGGGGTCGGGGGGGTCTGGGGGGTCCGGGGGCGGCGTGCAGGGGCCGGGGGGCAGTTGGGGGGAGAGCAGGAGTCGATTGGAGGGGTGCGGGAGGGAGATTTGGGGCAAACTGGGCCATTGGGGGGGTCGGGAGGGCCTGGGGGCAGGTGGGGGGGCTGAGGTGGGGCAGAGCTGGGGCAGTTTGGGGGTGCTGGGGGGGTCTGGGGGCAGTTGGGGGGTGTTGGGGGGGTCTGGGGGCAGTTTGGGGGGTGCTGGGGGGGTCTGGGTGAGTTGGGGGGCGTTGGGGGGTCTGGGGGCAGTTTGGGGGGTGCTGGGGGGGTCTGGGTGAGTTGGGGGGTGCTGGGGGCATTTTAGGGGGTCTGGGGGCAGTTTGGGGGTGCTGGGGCAGTTGGGGCCTCAGCAGGTCACCGCAGGCAGGCTGGGGGCAGCGGGGCCGGGGGGGGGGTGGCCCGTGACAGCCGCTCACAGGCCCCCGTGTGGGGACCGTCCCCATCCCCTGGACCCCCAGGGCCGTGTCCCCCGCCCCCGGCAGCAGCCGTCACCCCCTCCCCACCGCGGGTGCCCCTGCCCCAGGCTGAGAGCGGTGCCCCGGCCCCCGCTGCGCTCCCTGCTCTCGGCCCCCCCGTGCGCCCCGGGACGCCCGCGCAGCTCCGGCACCCCAGACAGGTACCGTGGGGGTGACCGGTGCCGGCCCCGGGGGGCTGCCGCGGTTCCCGGCGGGGTGACGTCCGCGCTGTGCCACAGCTGCCTGCGCCCGCCCCGCGCCATGGCGGGTCCCCCGGGGCTGAAGCCGCTGGTGGCCGTGGGCCAGGTCACCTCCACGCCCGACAAGGAGCTGAACTTTGCCGCCTGCGCCGGGCTGGTGCGGGAGGCGGCGCGTCGTGGCGCCTGCCTCGTCTTCCTCCCCGAGGGCTTCGACTACATCGGCTCCGACACGGCGCAGACACTCAGCCTGGCCGAGGGCCTGGACGGGGATCTCATGGGACGCTACGCCGAGCTGGCCAGGTACTCACCGGGACCCCCACCCTGGCACGGCCGAGATGGAGCCACCGGTGCAGCCGCGGGGTCCCCAGCAGAGCCGGGGTGATGCCGGGTCCGTCTCCCCAGGGACTGCGGCGTGTGGTTGTCCCTGGGCGGCTTCCATGAGCGTGGCCAGGACTGGCCGACCACGCAGCGCATCTACAACTGCCACGCGCTGCTGGACGCCGCAGGTGAGAACCGCCGGCGCTGCCGTGCCAACCGGGGGTCCCCGGCCCCTGCAGACGTGTGTGTGACCCCGCCTGCACCCCGCTGTCCCCAGGTCACCTCGTGGCCACCTACAGGAAAACGCACCTGTGTGACGTGGAGCTGGAGGGACGCGTCACCATGAAGGAGAGCAGCTTCACCAACCCCGGCACCGAGATCGTGCCGCCGGTCAGCACGCCAGCGGGGAAGGTACGGGGGGGACAGGCACCTCTGGGGATGGGGGGGTGTCCCCTTTCTGCTCCCCTCGCTGACGTTCTCCTCCTCGTCCTCGCCAGCTCGGCCTCTCCATCTGCTACGACCTGCGCTTCCCCGAGATCTCGCTGGCGCTGCGGCGTGCCGGCGCAGAGATCCTCACCTACCCCTCGGCATTCACCGTCCCCACGGGCTCGGCACACTGGGAGGTGAGTTCGGTCCCGGCCCCCGGCCAACTCCCGCTCTCTGCCCCATGTCCCCCTGCGTCGGGGGGGGGCTGCGGTTTGGCACCGCCGGCAGCGCCGCGTTCCCTGGCAGGTGCTGCTGCGGGCCCGGGCCATCGAGAGCCAGTGCTACGTGGTGGCGGCCGCCCAGACCGGGAAGAACCACGAGCGTCGGACATCCTACGGCCACGCGCTGGTGGTGGATCCCTGGGGCGCCGTGGTGGCCCAGTGCCGCGAGGGAACCGGGCTCTGCTACGCCGAGATCGACCTCGACTACCTGCACCGAATCCGCCGGGAGATCCCGGTGCACAGCCACCGCCGGCCCGACCTCTACGGCACCGTGGCATCAGTGCCATGAGCCGCTCTCCGGTGCGTTAAAATCTGTAGCGGGGCCAGATCTGCTCCATTTCAGACCGTTTCTCCCCCAAAATGCGGCAGCAAGATGCGCTCAGGGCTCCCCGTGCTGCAGCCAGGAGGGCGGCTCCCCTCTTTTTTGGGGTGTCCCCCCCAGCTGGGGGCACAGGGGCGGAAGGAAGGAGCCGGGTGCTGCGGTAGATGTTTATTTCAAGAAACCCAAAAGCTACACAGGGAATATGACTGTTATATTGAAGTTTAAAAAATACAGAAGTCACAGAAATTACACCGAGTTGTGCCAGAATCGTCCGTAAGCAGGGGGGGAGGGGGGGCTGTGTGCCCTGGGCGGGGGGGGGGGGCCCCACACGCACCACGAGTCCTGGGGGGGCTGCCCCCCACCCCGGAGGGGGTCCACACCCCACCAGCAGCTGAGCGGGGACGGGGAGAAAAACCACAAAACCAGCACGGTGCTGGAAAACAAAAATCGATCCCCCTGGGGCCAACAGGCCATGGCCGGGGGGGGGGGGGGGGGGGGCACACAAACGGCCACTGTGGGGGCTCTCCGCACATGCAGGCAGAGCGCAGGCAGAGGTTCTGCTGCCTGCTGCCAGCAACAGGCAGAGCCCGCCGCCCCAGCCTGCTCCTTGTCCCCAGTTTGTCCCAGTTGCCAGCTGGAGAGGGGAGGGACAGAGCCGGGCGGCTGCAGGGGGTTGGGGGGGGGGGGTAACGAGGTGGAGGGGACAGGCGAGAGGTTTCGGGGCGTCCCTCGGCGCTGGTCCTCCCCCCGGCCCCCGCAGGGGAGGGGGACACAAAGGCACATGGTCCGGGGACACCGCAGGGACAGTTTTACTCCTGAGAAACCCACTGAGGCGACGGGGTATTTGAGGGAGAAACGGGGAGGGGGGCGAAGCATCCCCCGGCACATGGAGCCCCCCAGGACGGTGACACAAGGGCAGGGGGGTCACAGCCACCCCCAGACCCCGCGCAGGCACCACAGGGACCCACCCCGCTACGAAGCTTTGCCGAGCTCCCCCCCGCCGTCACTCGCAGCTCGCCCAGCCCCGCCACTGACGTGCCCCAGGCAGGATTTTTGCCTTTTTTTGTTTTTAATGGATACAAAATAAAAGAGGAAGAACAAAAAAAAAAAAAAGGAAAACAAAGCGAGAGGAGGTGACAGAGGTGACAGGAGAGGGAAGGGGTGAGGAAACACGTCAGCCTCCGGCGCTCCCCGCGGCTCCAGCCCCGCTCCGAACCCAGAGTTGCACAGTACCAGGCAGGGATTTTCAATCATCTTTTCCTTTTCTTTTAGAAAAAAAAAAAAAAAAGAAAGAAAAAAAAAAGGAAAAAGCGTGGATCCCACCGAGCAGCCGCCGGGCGTCAGGGAGCTGACTGCAGCATCAAGTTCCTCAGGAGTTTCTGCCGCCCGACCTCGTAATCCTCCTCGTCCACATTGACCAGCAGTTTGATGGCTTCGTGGCCCACGGCTTGTTTGAGCGAGTCCGTGATGAAGACGCCCTTGAGGGCTTCCAGCAAAGAGCCGTTGATGTAATCGCGCCAGAACGCGTCGAGGTAGGTGAGCTCTGAGAATTTTATGTCACAGATGATGGAGCCCAGGTCCCGGGACTTCAGGATGGTGTTGGCCTGGTTGAAGCGCTCGAACTGGCGCTCCAAGGGGTCCTGCTTGTTGGAGAAGACGTTGCCCTGAAGTGCCGTCTCGTGCTGGCAGTACTCGGCTCGGACTCGCAGGCGGATGTCTGAGGGAAGCGGGGAGAGCGGTGAGTGCTCCGGCGTGGGGTGGGAACCCCCCAAACCTCCCGAGCCCCCCCCATCCCCAGGGGTTCTTACCACAGGTCTGCTTCTCCTTGGGGTCCGGCGTCGCCGACTTCCTCCTCTTGCGCTGGCTGCTGAGGGGGGTCCTGCCGCGGCCGGGCCTCTTGGTACATATCTGGGGTCCCGCGGGGGAGCAGCAGACCACGGGGTGGTGGGGAGGCACTGCGCGGGGAGGGGACACTGAGCCCCCCGCTCCCCTGGCTGCTGGGGCTCCACATCTGCCCCATCCCCGAGGCCAAGCTCCAGCCCTCCCCCCCGCTGTCACCTCCCGGCTGTCCCCCCCTCCCCGTCCCAAGGGGCGTCCCCGGGAGCCTGGGGAGCCCCAAATTACACCCAGAGACCGAACGGCCTCCCTGCGGCACTGCACTTCCACCATCACCCCACCCAGAGACGAGTCCCCACGCTCCCAGTGGGAACGGACAAGACAAAAGCGGGACAATCCCAATGAATCCCCACGGACCGAACCCCCGAATCCCCACGGACCAAACCCCCGAATCCCCACGGACCAAACCCCCGAATCCCCACGGACCAAACCCCCGGTCTGGCAGCGAGCATCCGCACCCACCTGATTTATGGGGGTGGCCGAGCCCGTGCTCTGCCTCGCTGTGAGCTCGGGGCGTCACGTAGCGAATGGACGTCTCCTCCAGGTACTTGTCCACCAGGTCCGGACACACTGGAAGAGAGAGGGGACGCGGGCCCCTTCAGGGGGGGACGGAGGGGACGCGGGCCCCTTCGGGGGGGGACAGAGGGGACACGGGCCCCTTCAGGGGGGGACAGAGGGGACACGGGCCCCTTCAGGGGGGGACAGAGGGGACACGGGCCCCTTCAGGGGAGAGGCCAGGGCAGATCCCTCCGACGCAGCAGGCACCGACACGTGCTTAAGCTGTTCCACACCCCCCCAGCGCGGCGGCACGTCCTTCAGCTGTTTCTCCAGCCAGTCCTCTTGGAAAAACCCCTCGATTCGGGAGCCAAGCCCTTCTAGCGCAGTGTGGGAAAGGCTGTTTCCAGCGGTTACCACAGACGGATCGGCGACGTCGCGCACGCGCAATCCCATGGGAGAAACTCCGGCCAAGGCGATTGCCGCGCCGACACCGGGTCGTACGTACCCGGGTTCATCCTACCCGAGCTGTGTGGGTCTGAGCAAAGGTCTGGGGGAGCCGCCGCTCCTCCTCCTCCCCGGCAGAGCGGAGCTGGCGGCAGCTCCGGGCCCCTGGGATGGACCCAGCTGCTTGAAATGCTTTAGGACAAACCAGCGTACGCCCAAAATGTTAAGCCTACGTGATTTCCCCGGCTTTAGCAAACCAAACCTGTGTGCTGGCAGGACACGGGGGTTTGAGGAGAGTCAGGCTGCTGAGCAGAAGCAGCCGCTGAGCAAAGATTACGGGGAGAAACGAGTTATCTGGAGAAACGAGTTGTTTTTGAGGGCCGGGATGTTTTCTGCAGGTTGTTTTTGTGCTGTTGGGCGAGCTCAGATCCCTCCCATCCCCACCGGACCGAAGCCAGCCAAGGCCACGAGCATCCCTGGCTCCCTCCACTTTCGCCCGGCCGGCTCCGGCTGCGCCGAGCTAATTCGGGACAGGGCTTCGGCTCCTTTTCAGAGCCGTGACTACGCACGAGGCAGGAGGAGACAAGACCTTCTGGCTGCTGCAGGGTCTGGAAGGACGCGGGAACCAGAAGTGAGCCTCAGCTCGTTAAATCCGGAGGAGACTTCCTTTATCCGATCAATCCCTCCTCTCTAAGCGCAAAGCGCTGCATGTTATAAACCACATGTAAGGTGCCTTTCTTAATAAAGCTTTTTTAAATGCTATTTTTTTGTGCATTTAATTAACCCGTTTCCACCCAAGCACGGCCGGGGACACAGCAAGAACAAGATCTCACGGGTACGGAGATGCGAACGCCAACCTCTGGCTCCCCGACCACGCAGGGAATCGCATTTTCATATCAAAGCATCCGTCTCACCCCGAAAACACCAAAACCTGACGCGGGGAGGGCTGGCCTGGCTTCAAGTCAAGTGCCATGTGTCCCTTCAGCTTGGATTTTTGCATAAAACAAGCAAAAACCCTGCTTGAGAGACAGAAAAATAATGCTGTGACACCCCGAAACCCTACGCAAACCGGGGGACACGGAGCCGTGGATCCAGCCACGCGCTCCGTGGATCGGCATCGCTGGGAAGGCTCCTGGAAAAGGCTGGATAACGGGAAAATCCTCACAGTGTCCGGGCTGAGCCCAAGCAGGCAGGGTTGTAGGTGCTCCCCAAAAACAAGGGAGGTTTTAACGCCTGCCTCTACTTGTGCTTGCCGCTTTCCCAAGCGCTGGCGGGGAACAGCACCGCTGCCCACGGTGCGAGCAGAAACCGGGGAGACTCGGCTGCCTGGAGCTGCCAAGAAAGCCCAATTATCCTAATTTCAAGAGAAAAATGCAAATTTCAGAGGTTGAATCCTGCTGGAGCAGCTGCCTTACGCATCCCCTGCAACAAGTCTCCTTTGTGACTCCTCAGGTTCTGGTTAATCTGAGTTAGGTTCTTTAAACTGTAAAACGAGGGGTTTAATCAAAAAACATAAAGGCGGAGGGCAGGGGGTCAGCTCAGCCTGGCAGCTCCACAAAGTGACCCAAAACCCACCGAATTACCCAGATCTGAAGGGTCACTGCTGGGGTCTCTGAGCCAGGAGAGAGTGAGGGGAAAAGGGGCGGCTGAAGGAGGGCGGTTTGGGACATCCCAGTAGAAAATGGGGGGGGGGAAAAAAATAATCTGAGTTCAGACAGGGGTTTCTCACTCCGGCCTTGGGTCACCTTCCCAAAACGGGCGGGTTTCCCCCCAAGCCGACAGCACGCCAGACCCCCCAGCTCCTCCTCGCTACAGCCCCGGTGCCACCCACAGCATCGTGCCCCAGGCAGGAACTGGGGCCGAAAGGAGCATTTCCCGAAAACCAGGGACGAGCAGCAGGAGCTGGGAGTCTGTGCACAGCATGCGGCAGGAATCCAGTTCTCTGCCACTACAGAAAGGAAACAACCTCAGTGCTTGCCAGGAACCAAGCGAGGCTTTAACCCCCCAAACCTGCACGCGTGTGCTTGCTAAAACCCTATAAAACACCTTTTTTTGCCTTTTCTGCCTGCATTTCCCAGCTGTCCTGGCAGCTGTTTGTCCCCACAAACCTCGTGGTCCTTTAACCAGCGGAGGAGAAACAGGGGACAGCTGAATAACGAAGCGGGCTTCGTTAGGGAACAGGCCAGGCTGCCAGCGACGTCACTTACCGGCCCGTCGCCGCTTGAGGGTGACGTAGGGCAGCAGGTCGTGACGAGTGATGATCCGCAGCAACTGCAGCACTTGTCGGAAGTTGGTCTCGTCGCAGCGGCCCTGCCGCTCCAGCGCCAGCAAGAAGTCCCTGCCGCTGCGGATCATCCCCCTCTCGTAATCGTCGATCACGTCCACGAAGAGGAAGGAGAGCACCCGCACATCCCGGTGGGTCAGGTGGGTGCCCACGATGTCAAACATACGGTGCAGGCTGTACAGCCCGTGCTCCCGGTCGCCCCGTTCCTCCGGCCAGGCTTGCGCTCGGCTCCGTTTGAAGGCAGCCATCTTCCACCGCTGCCGGCACGTGCCGAGCCGAGGGCTCCTCCGAGTGCCGCAACCCTGGGGGGGAGAGAGAGAGAGAGAGAGGGCCAAGAGGATTTAATCCCTTCCCCAGCGATACTTGATTAACAACCCCGCTCTGCATCCCTCCGCCGCAGCTCTGCGCCTGGCAGTGGCTCGTCCTCTCCTCCGCCGGAGCATCTCACACCAAAACGGGAGGGCCGGGTACCAGACTGACGGCGCCGGGCTCTACCACATTAACTCGAACCCAAACACCGTCTGGCTGAAACGCCTCCGAGCTACGGGGCTCTACCATGAGGCGGGTGGGGACCAACGGGGCCCCGCGGCCCCTGGCAAAGCCGAGCCAGCAGCTCGACAGCCCCAGCGAAACCCTCCGCCGCCGCACCGGCGGGCACCAACCGCGCGAAGCCATTTGGCGCAGCCACCGGTATCACGCCGAAACATCAAGGGAGAAGCAAATCGGCCGCTCGACGTGCCCCGACCTGTTCGGTTTCAAAGTCAGAGGAGAGCGAGCCTCGTCAGACTGGCTGCGGCAGCCGGCTCGGGGCTCACCCTCCTCGTCTCAGCAGGTTTCTCACCCGGTTACGGCCCCCCCTGGGGAAGTTCCTCGCGGCTCCGCCGTCGCCCGGCTCTCAGCAGCACCGACAGTTTTGTTTCTTCACCAGGAGCCGCGGGGAGTCACACACCCAGCCGAAAACAGGATGGACCCGCAGGATCGCAGCCCTCGTCAGGCCTCCTTTGGGGATCAGGGACCGAGCGCTGTCGCAGTGAAGCGGGTGACGTTAAGGTGTCCCACGCCTGGGGACAGCACGGTGCTGCCACGCCGAGTCAGCCGGGAAACGGTGACCGGCTGTTCGACAACACCAGTCGCTCGGGGCACGTGGTGATTGGGTTAGGAGTGAACTGTACCGCACGGGCGCTGGGCCGGGCTGGGGCACCCCACAGACCCGGGGCACCCCCAGAGCTGCCTGGAGGGGCTCTGAACCCCCAGAGTCCATTTAAGCACCCGCAGTGTGTCTCGGGCCGGCGGTAGCACCCGTGGCACAAAGGCACCTGCCCCAGGCACACCCTCGGCGTGCCGGCACGCATGCCGTACAGGAGAGTCACGCCGTCATTGCATCACGTTTATATCCTAAAACGACGGCGCTCGTTCGTTTAACCGGGTCAGGAGTCCTCCGCCGCCACGGGATGCCGGAACAGAGGCGGCAGGAGGGCAGAGATCACAGCCCGATACCACCCCTGTGGTTTTGCAGACACTGAAATCGGTGGCTCTCTGCTCTGCGTGACACCGGGTTGTGGCTCCCTGTTCCCTCCAGAGAGCTCACCGAGCCCAGCCGGCATCACCACAGAGCTGCTTTCCTTGGTTACGGTTCCCAAAACAGCGAGGCAGCGGCGTAAACACGGTAC
Source organism: Balearica regulorum gibbericeps (assembly GCF_011004875.1). Lineage (NCBI taxonomy): Eukaryota > Metazoa > Chordata > Aves > Gruiformes > Gruidae > Balearica > Balearica regulorum. The sequence goes on from NC_046211.1 coordinate 349,964, forward strand.
ACCGGCTGGAATCTCCCATCTCTTCCCAGCACGACCGTGACTCACGCTCTGGCCCGGGGCAGGCGGAGGGACAGGACGGGGAGCCCTCGGTGGGGCCCGTCTCCGCTCCGGCAGCTGCCAGCACTCAATGGAAGTGTTTTAAATTCCCATTGTAAATGGAAATAGCTTAAATTAAAAATGTGTTGAGCAACTGCTGCTCTGAAAACAGTCTGACACGGCTCAGGCTGGGGAGGAGAGGGCACTATATACCGGATAGCTGCCCCCCAAGTAGAAAAGCCGTATCAATACAGCTTCTAGTGAAGATATTTCTTGGTACAAACAGCCTGTAGCCATCGTCGTGCAGGGCAGAGGGGAGAAAAAAAAACAAAATCAGAATAAAGCACCCTGGTTCTTCTCCAACAGCTCCTCCTGCCCCAGGAGCCAAGCCGCATCAGCTCCACGGAGAAGTTGGGAGCGCTGGGCCGCAGCCCGGCACATCCCAGGAGAGGGAACGGATTTCTCCGGTCTCATGAGCCCTGTGAAAGCCAAGCTACGGAGAGGCCTTTACCAGGAGCTGTGGCTGCGCCACAACGGAATATCGACGCTGTAATTGCGTGAACGCAGACCAAAAGAGCAAAAAAAAAATAAGACAAACAATCCTTAGTCTTGATGGCCGCTGTCAGGAGCGGAAAAACCACCGAGAGCAACCATGGTCTTTGCTGAAAGCCGCCTTTCAAGCTGCCGGCAAAGTCCCCAGCGCTCCTTGGCCGCACCCAGACTGTTTTCGGTGCTGCAGCACCAGTGTGGACCAGTAAAGGAGCCCGCGCATGGCTCGAGCGGCAGCCACGGCTCTCCCTCCGCTCCCACCCTGCCGTCGGGTTTGCAGACGCCGTGCACCCGCTCTGGTCTGGGGTTGCGCGACGGGAACCGTCGATATTCCTGCACAAAGTAAAACACACGAGAAAGCAGCACGGGAGGCGCAAGGTGAGGTCTCCGCTTTCTTCCCGGAGATAAAAAACTGAACATAAACCCACACACCCACTTATCAGCTAATTGCCTGGATATTTACACCACAACACCAGCCCGCGGCAGCCCCAAACCCGACCTCTGTCCCCAAAGCAGAACCACAAAACCGGGAGGAACCACCCAAACCCGGGCAGCGGCCGGGAGCCGCTCTTTGGGACCCTCTTTTATAGCAGCTTCATTTAAAATGGCTCATTTTTCTGCAGTCGGGTTTGCCAAGCACTGTGTTGCATAAACCCGAAGCAGAAATTAGGCAGACGCTATCAGTTTGATTATTTAGTACCTACCACCCTGGAATTACATTGCATTTTTTCCTTCCAGGGAGGCTAAAAAAAAAACCAAAACAAAGAGGCAATTTGACATTGTGCTGCCTAAACACAAGAGATTCAGTAGAAAGAGGCTTTAAGTGGGGGGAAGTACTGAGTCCCAGGGGGCAGTTCCTTAGAGCTGCACCACCCAAACCCACAAAAAGCTGTTAAATTGATTTTTCAAGTAGGGGATTCCAGCAGCCGCTACTTGGAAGAGATCCCTGCTTCCCCTCGCCTTTGGCTCTGCTCCCGTCCCAAACCCACAGGGTCGGAAGGCTGGAGCGCTTCGCTGCGCACATTAAAAACAAAAAAACAACTCTATAAAATCCTTCCATTTTACTCAAGGAACGGCCCCCGTACGGAACAGGAAAAAACCTCTCAGCGGAAAACGAGGAGCTGCCCGCGCCCCAGCGAGCCGACGGCACCGTGGCTCTGCCGTACTGGGGCAGAAGTGACGGGACCCCTGCCTGCCCTTGGCACAAACCAGCAGCACATCACGCCCGCTCAGGATGAGACTTTCCGCAGCGCTCCAGGATCATTAAAATAATTTGAGGTGAACAGGAAAAACAAGCTTTTGGTGCCTACAAAGCTCTGCAGTTAACCAGTCCGAGCCTTACTCGGACTTCTGCCTTAACCCGTGCGGACGTCGGGGATTTTTGCCGCTGAAGTTCAGCTAAGTGCCACAAAACCCCAGACCCACGCAGCGCATTCCTGCCTGGCCGGGCACAGAAATCACAAATACCAACTTCAAGTTAAAATCTGGCTTTGGGGTGAATTTTCCGGAGCAGCCGTATCCCAGCCTCCCCCGTCCGGCACGCTGCAAACAGATGCGAGGGAGACACCTAGTCGCGTTTTCGCTGCAGACCAGACCTGATCCTGCTCAACTCGGCGAGCGCCGGCCGCGGCAGAGCCGGATCAGTGGCACCGCGGAGCCCGAGGCAGAACCCGAACCCCAACTTTCCCAACACGCTCGATTACCAAAGAGAAGGAAACGCAAACAGAAACAAACAGCCGAACGCTTTGGTTTCACCGCCCCGGCAGCGGTTAGCATCACAGAACGGTTTGGGTTGGAAAGACCTTAACGATCTGCTCGTTCCAACCCCCTGCCGCGGGCAGGGACACCCTCCGCTAGCCCAGGTTGCCCAAAGCCCCGTCCAGCCTGGCCTTGAACACTGCCAGGGACGGGTGGCCAGGAGATTTCTTCCTCTCCTCTTCAGACACCTTCAACCTGAAGCTGCCTGTGCAAAAAACAATTAGTCTCGAGTCGTTCCGGCTGCCCGGCTCTCCTCCCGACAGCTCCTGCGGTCACTGTCACACCAAACCCACGTTCCTTCCCCTCTCCTTCCTCGGGAAAGGGCTCACACGTGTGGCGAGCGGAGGGCCCGGATCCCACCCGTTGCGACTGCGCCGGAGGCGCCACGGGCTTGGTAGCCACTCACCGAGGCCACTGGTCCCTTCTTTGCGGGAGCAGACACCCAGCCACGGCAAATCCTCCCGATTCCGGGCTGGCAGACGGACGGGACGCTGCCCGCGGTGTGGCCACCCTGCCGCCTGTCCCTGCACACTCCTCATCCCAAGGCATCGCCCCCGCAGCACAGGTAACCCCCGCTGACCACCTCGCTGCAGGACGAGACGGATCAAGGAGAAAAGCGGGGATATAAACGGCTCCTGCTGTGCCGAGGACGGCCCGACAAGAAATAAGATTAATCCATAATTGTCCTCTTTGGAGGGCTGGTGAAGGTTTGGGTTTGGTTTTTTTTTTGACCTTCCCTCTGTAGCACTTTGTATCTGGGTCAGCGGGTCTGAGCTGGTACAATAACACCCGTAGGGTGGAAAAAAGATCCAACCCCCCCCCCCACTAATGGGCGCAAAACCCCCCACTTATGACAGCAAACCCACTAGTCCCAGCCCAGCAAAACACGCTGGATTTCACCGGCAGCAGACAAGCGTGCGCGGCCATCCCCGGACACCCCACGGCAGGGAAGGCCAGAGGAGGAGGAGGAGGAGGAGGAAGCAGCGTTCAGCCAGGCTGCGTCACCAAAGTGTGTGTAACCCCACGAGAACGAGCCAGGTGCAAAAATAGTTCTGTGAGCGGTTGTTTCAGGGTAGGGTTGGGGGATTTTTTTGCTGCATGGGTTTAGCTGGGGAGGGAGGATTTTCGTTTCTGAGTACAGAAAGTGCTTTTCGCTTCCATTCGTCACCCCATCTAATTCCCGCCACATCAATTAATCCCCCAATCTAATTTCTGCCACTGAGTGGCAGCCACAGCCTTGACAATGCCTGCCCTGACCAGCCCCAGCAAAGAGACCCCACAGAAACAACTCCCTCTGGTTACCGCTGGGGTGCCGAGACAGAGCACCACTGCCGCCAGCCGGGAACGGTGTCCGAGCCACCGCAGGGGGGAAAAAAAAAAAGAGAGCAAAATCCTAAATAAAATCCCAAAGCGGCACTGGAGCTGCTCTCCCCTACGCCAGCGCGTAACCGCACGCGACGCTCGAGCCATGGAAACGGGAGCGCGGGCAGGGGACGCGCCGACACCGACGTCAGCCGGGCAGCGCCCGCCAGCTCCCCGCCGGAGCCCTGGATCGCACCCAGATCTCCCCGGATCGCTCACCGGCAAGGCACCGCTGGCTTTACCGACCTCACCCTTTCCGGCAGCAACAAGAGGCCTGATCAGGACTCACCCGCAGCCAAGCTCCCAAACTTTTCCGAGCCAGGACACTTAGCCCAACCGCGCAGTTATTAGCACAGGCAGGCGCCATCAGAGCCCAGAGATAAGTCTGCGTGCGGAGGACTGAGCCTCTCCCGATCCGTCCCCGCGCACGCGCGGCTCCTTACAGGAGAGGAGGGATGAGCAAATCGTTAGTACGTTAAAAACCCCAAACACAGAGGAACACCCACCTTAGCGAGGAGCTCGTCTGGTCTTGCTTGTATCCACGACTCGAAGAACGATCAAGCCAAAGTGTTTTTAAGAAGTCTTCTATCCCCTTTTCTCCTGAACTTTTTAAATAAGCTACCCAACAAAACCGCAGAAGCTCCTACAGAGAGTTTCACGTATGGCTCTTGTAGCAGGGAAGCCACACTTCCAGATTCGGGTATCACCGGTCAGTGTTAAAGCTGGTCGACTTGCCAGAAGCCACCCAATTTTATTTTTTTTTTCCCCTCAAACCTTCCTTTTTTCCTACTTAATAATTTACGGACGCAGGGAGGAGGAAAAGTAGAGTCCAGAACTCACCCTGCGCTCTCTAGGTCATTTCTTTTTTTAAAGACACCATTCCTGAAGAACTAACTCCCCTGTCCCCTTCTTAACGCCGCCCTCACAAGCCGAGGCGACGGGCAGGGCGCTCAGAATACCTTACACCGCGATTTGCTCTCTCAGTATAGCAACTCCTCCAGAAACCGGATCGGGTTAAGTGACAAACCTTGATTAAAAAAAAAAAAAAAAAAGCCAAGAGAAGGTCATCCGAACCGAGTTACTCCTCTAAAATTCAGCCCATACCTTCTCCTTCGCGGTTACTCACAAGCAGAGCGCTCGCCTCCTCCCCACCGGCTCCTTCGGACTAGTTTATCTCCCAGAGGGGATCCTGCCCGGGAGCGGGGCCCAGCACCGGAGCGCTCGGCGCCCGCACCCCACTGCCCTGCGCTCCTGGTAAATACTAAAACGTCGAACCCCCTCTGACTCGCCCAGAAGTTAAGCTTAAGGCTCCCAAAACACAGCACTGACTCACCAAGGCAGGGTGATCGGAAGGCGGCTAAGGCCTGGCTGCGCCGCTCGCCCCTACCCCCGCTCGGTCCTTCCCTCCCCGTTACCGGCACATGCCGCAGGGCCCGGCCGCTCGGCTCCGGCCTCCCCCCCGCAGCCGGGGAGCACCCGGGTCGGGTTTTTTTAAAGCCTCTCGGTCGAAAGTCCAGCAACCGCCGCTCGGGGACGGCCCCGTCCTCCCCCGTAAGGCCCCGGGAAGGGCTGGGGCGGGGAGGGCGGCGAGGGGCCGCCGGCCCGAGGCGGGGGGGGGGGGGGGGGGGGGGGGGGGCGGCTCCGCGGGCGGCGGCTCGGCCCCGCGGCCACGGCACTGCGGCCCCCCTAGGCCCCCATCCCCCGGGCACCCGAGGCCTCTCCTGCGCTGCCCCCGCCCGGTACCGGGCGGCGCTGGGGGAAGGACGGGGGGGAGGGTTAGGCGGCTTGGGCCCGGGCCCGTCCCCTCACCCACAGGGACCGCCGAGGCCTCCCTTACGCCGCCCCCGCCATGCCCGCCGGCTCGGCCCCCGCTCCGCTGTGCGGGCCCCGCTGGCGCTGCCCGGGCTGAGGGTGCCGCGGCCTAGCCCCTCACGGCCTGCCCCTCACGGCCTGCCCAGGCTCGGCGCCGCCATGTTGGCTCCGTCCGCTCCGCTCCCCGCTCGCAGGCGGCCGCCGCGGCTCCGGAGAGACGCAACATCCGGGGCCGCGGCCCCGCCCACATCCGGGCCACGCTCACCTCTCCGCCTTCACTCCCATTGGAAAAGCCGGGGAACGCGGTGCCCTCTTGGATAAGGGCAGAAGGGCGGGAACATCCGGGTCACCGGCCGCCGGCTTCAGCGCCCTTCGAGAGCATTGGCGAACGGCCGCCATGTTGTGCGAGGGCAAGCTGGCAAGGCCGCCACGCCTTTAGAGCACGTGGGGGCGAGGCCGCCATCTCGGGAGAGGGCAGGCGGGGTCCGCCGGGCGCGGCTTCGCGCCTATTACGGAACATGAGGAGGCGCCGCCATCTTTACTGAGGGCAGAGGCGCTGCGGGTGTGGGGGGGTCTCTGTGGTTGGGGGGTTCCTGGGGACTGGGGGGGGTCCGTGAGGCGGGGGGGTGGTGGTGTGTGTGTCTCTGGGCGTTATGGGGGGGGCTTTTGAGGAAGGGCAGGCCCTTGGGGGGGCTGTCGGGGGGGTTGTTCAGGGGACAAGGGGGGGCTCTGGGGGGGCTCTGGGGGGGTCCCTCCCCGGCCAAAGGCCCCTCGGGGTGCCGGTCCCCCGTCTGCAGCAGATGGGGCGGGGCGGGCAGGGCCCGCACCCATGGGGGGGGGGAGCACCCACGGGCCTCGCCCCACCCTCCACCTTTGCACCCTTTCGGGGTGGGGAAACTGAGGCAGGGACCGGGGGGGTGGGCAGCACCCGGGGACCCCCGCGTCGGGTCGGGTCGGGTCGTGCCCCCCCCGCGACCCGAGTCCCACGGACGCGATCGGCGCCGGCACCCCGGGGTGCTGCGGGGGCGGCGCGCGGAGCCGGGCACCCAGCCACGCGCAGGGTGCTGCCGCGGGGTCCCACGCCTCGGCGCCCAATTAGTCGTAATTAGCCCGCACGCGCCGGGGTGGCGTCCCCGCCGGGGGTAGCAATGATGGAGGGGGCCACGGGGGGGGCCGGGAGCGGTGGGTGCTGGGGGGGGGGGGGAGCGGCCCTGGGGGGGGCAATGGGGCAGGACGGGGGGTCTGGGGGTCAGCCCCGGGGGGTCTGGGGGGGCAGGTCTGGGGGGCAATGGGGCAGGACGGGGGGTCTGGGGGGGCAGGTCTGGGTGGGAGGTGGCCCTGGGGGGGCAATGGGGCAGGATGGGGGGTCTGGGGGGGGGCAGGTCTGGGTGGGAGGTGGCCCTGGGGGGGGCAATGGGGCAGGATGGGGGGTCTGGGGGGGCAATGGGGCAGGACGGGGGGTCTGGGGGGGGGCAGGTCTGGGTGGGAGGTGGCCCTGGGGGGCAATGGGGCAGGATGGGGGGTCCGGGGGGGGCAGGTCTGGGTGGGAGGTGGCCCTGGGGGGACAATGGGGCAGGATGGGGGGTCTGGGGGTCAGCCCCGGGGGGTCTGGGGGGGCAGGTCTGGGGGGGGCAATGGGGCAGGATGGGGGGTCCGGGGGGGGCAGGTCTGGGTGGGAGGTGGCCCTGGGGGGGCAATGGGGCAGGATGGGGGGTCCGGGGGGGGCAGGTCTGGGTGGGAGGTGGCCCGGGGGGGACAATGGGGCAGGATGGGGGGTCTGGGGGTCAGCCCCGGGGGGTCTGGGGGGGCAGGTCTGGGGGGGGCAATGGGGCAGGATGGGGGGGTCCGGGGGGGGCAGGTCTGGGTGGGAGGTGGCCCTGGGGGGGCAATGGGGCAGGAGGGGGGGGGCCGGGGGGGGCAGGTCTGGGTGGGAGGTGGCCCTGGGGGGACAATGGGGCAGGATGGGGGGTCTGGGGGTCAGCCCCGGGGGGTCTGGGGGGGCAGGTCTGGGGGGGGCAATGGGGCAGGATGGGGGGGGGCAGGTCTGGGGGGGGCAATGGGGCAGGCCGGGGGCGGCCGGCGGAGGGAAGGGGTTAATGCGGAGCGCGGCCGGGCGGGGAGCGGGTGAGTCATCGGGGCCGCCCCGGCCCCCCCGGCCCCCCCGGCCCGCCCCCGCCGTGCCTATCCCGGGCGGCGCCGCTCCCCGCCACTGCCCGCTGCGCTCCGCTCCGCGCCGCTCTGCCCGTGAGTACCGGACCGGGGGGGGCCCGTCCTGCATGGGGGGCCCGAGGTGCACCCCTCATTTGGGTGGGACACACCCCCGGGTGGGGAACCTGCCAAAGGGGGACCCCGACCCTGCCCCCCCACACACCCCCGCACCCCCTCTGGAGGGGCACCCCGAAGGTGGGCACGTGGCCAGGGTGCCCCCAGGGCCACCCCACCCTGACCACCCCCCAGAGGGTTTGGGGGTGTCCGTGGGGAGGCACATCCCCCCCACCACCCCCCCCAAAAGATGCTCCTGCACCCTGGGGGGGGGCCGCATCCTGCCGGGGGAGGGGGGAGCAGAGCCCGGGCTGGGGGCCCGGGGGGTCCCCGGTGCTGAGTGGGGGGACACCAACCCCCGGCCCCCCCAAGGTTTTGGCGGCGGGGGCGGGGGCTGGGCCAGTTCCTGTTTCGGTGGCGCGTGCTGGGGTGTGGCACCGGTGTCCCCAGCCCCCCGGCAGCCCGGGGGGGGCACCCCGAGGTTGGGGGGCGGGTTGTGGTGCTGGGGGGGGTCAGCGGTGCGTGGGGCAGGCGTCCCCCCGCGCTGCGTCACCCCACACCTCTGCCAGGCCCGGGTGTCCCTTCCCAAAATGATGGAGGGGGGGGGGTGGTGTCACCCTGAGGGGGCTGCTTGGGGGCTGCCCCCGTCACCCCCTGCACCCGTGGGGAAACTGAGGCAGGGTGCACCCTGCCCAGGGGGGCTTTGTGCAACGTGTGTGTGTGTGTGCCCCCATGACTCACGGGGTTCCCCAGGGTGCCCCGTAGCTGGGGGGGGGACACACACACGGGACACACCCGCAGGACATGTGTGTGTGTGTCCGTCCCCCCCCCACCCCACCCTGCGGCCGCAGCCCAGAGCTGAGTCATTCGTGGCGGCTGGAAAACCGCTCACACGTGTGATGAGTGGTGCCAGCCTCAGCCTGCCGGTGGGGCGGGGGGGGGGGGGGGCTGTAGGGCGTGCGGCTGAGCTGTGCCCCCCCCCCCCCCCCCGCAGCCCCCCGGCCCCAGCCATGCCGTCCCAGATGGAGCACGCCATGGAGACCCTCATGTTCACCTTCCACAAGTACGCGGGTGACAAGAACCACCTCAGCAAGGAGGACCTGCGGGCGCTGATGGAGAAGGAGTTCCCCGGCTTCCTGGAGGTGGGGGCAGGATCGGGCCCGGGGCACCCCACAGCACCCTGGGATTAGACCTTGTAGTACCCCCGGGTTGGACCCTATAGCACCCCGGGATGGGACCCCACAGCACCCCAGGATTGGACCCTATAGCACCCCAGGATTAGACCTTATAGCACCCCCAGACTGGACCCCACAGCACCCCGGGATGGGACCCCACAGCACCCCAGATCAGACCCTATAGCACCGCAGGATGGGATCCTGTACTCCCCCAGATCAGACCCTATAGCACCCCCAGATCAGACCCTATAGCACCCCGCCAGGCCAGCCCCCCCCGCCCCCCAGGCCAGCCCCCAGTGCAGGGGTGCGCAGGGCAGCCCGGGGGGGGGGTGCAGCCCTGACATGGGTGCGGGGCGCTGACCCGTGTCCCCAGAACCAGCGGGACCCGATGGCGCTGGAGAAGATCCTGAAGGACCTGGAGCAGAGCCGGGACGGCCGGGTGGGCTTCCAGGGCTTCTTCTCGCTGGTGGCCGGGCTCACCATCGCCTGCAACGACTACTTCGTGCTGCACATGAAGCAGAAGGGCAGGAAGTGAGCGGCACCCTTGGGTGCTGCCCCCGGCACCCCTGGGTGCTGCCCTGACACCCTTGGGTGCTGCCCCCGGCACCCCTGGGTGCTGCCCTGACACCCTTGGGTGCTGCCCCCGGCACCCCTGGGTGCTGCCCTGAGACCCTTGGGTGCTGCCCCCCGGCACCCCTGGGTGCTGCCCTCTCCCCCCCCCCCCCCAGGGTGCTGCCCTGGCACCCCAGGGTGCTCCCCCCCCCCCCCAATAAAAGCGTTTTGTACTACGCCGGAGCCGCCTCGTTTCTTGGGCCCCGCCCCTTTGCCAAGGCCACGCCCACAACCCCGCCCCTTGGTGCTGACCACGCCCCTCGGTGCTGACCACGCCCCCTCGCCGTGGCCCCGCCCCACCCCGCGGTGGCCCCGCCCATAGGGATATGGATATATCCCATCCCATTCCCCCCCCCCCCCCCCCCGGGGTCTATAGGGGTACGGGGGGGGGCAGCGGCCCCGGGCGGCTCTATAGGCGGCACGTGGGACCCCTATAGGGGCTGCAGGGCACGTGCAGGCTGTACGTGCGCTATAGGAGGGGGCTGCGGGGGGCTCTGTAGGGCTGGGCAGGATCGTACGGACTGTGAGGGGCCTGCAGAGGGCCCTATAGGGACGTATGGATGGCTCGGAGGGCTCTATGGGAACGTATGGACTGTGAGGGGCCTGCAGAGGGCCCTATAGGGACGTATGGATGGCTCAGAGGGCTCTATGGGAACGTATGGACTGTGAGGGGCCTGCAGAGGGCCCTATAGGGACGTATGGATGGCTCGGAGGGCTCTATGGGAACGTACGGACTGTGAGGGGCCTGCAGAGGGCCCTATAGGGATGTATGGATGGCTGAGGCCTGCGCAGGGCTCTATAGGTGTACATAAGGTGGCCGTGCTGCCCCAGAGCGGTGCAGGGCGCTGGGAGGGCCGGACGGGCTGCGCAGGGACGTATATGGGATGTATAGGGGCCGTGGGTGCTGTCTGGGCTGTCTGTAGGGGTGTGTACGGGGCTGTATATGTATATGGGGCTGTATAGGGTGTACGGGCGTCCGGAGGGGCTGTGTGGGGCTGTATGGGGGTCCATAGGGGTCCATAGGGGCTGTATGGGGTCTATAGGGGTCCATAGGTGCCCATAGGGGTCTATAGGGGTCCATAGGTGCCTATAGGGGCTGTATGGGGGTCTATAGGGGTCCATAGGTGCCCATAGGGGTCTATAGGGGTCCATAGGTGCCTATAGGGGCTGTATGGGGGTCTATAGGGGTCTATAGGGGCTGTATGGGGGTCTATAGGGGTCCATAGGGGTCTATAGGGGTCCATAGGTGCCCGTAGGGGTCTATAGGGGTCCATAGGGGTCCACAGGGGCTGTATGGGGGTCCATAGGGGTCTATAGGGGCTGTATGGGGTCTATAGGGGTCCATAGGGGTCTATAGGGGTCCATAGGTGCCCGTAGGGGTCCACAGGGGCCGCACGGGGGTCCCGGGGGGGGCGGGGTTCTACGGAAGCCGAGGAGGCCCCGCCCCCCGGTGACGCCGTGGGCGTGGCCCGTCCTGACCAGCGGTCGCGGCGTCCGGGACCTCGCGCGGGCGGTGGGAACGGGGGTACGCGCGGGGGGTGCCGGGGGGGCGTGGGGTCAGGGGTCAGGGGGTCACGGGGTCAGGGGGCCGGGACAGGGACCGGGCTGACCTTTGACCTCTGACCTGGCTGTCCTTGGCCCCACCGGGATCTCGCGGCGGGGGGGGCACTGGGAGTGACATCACCACCGGCTTCCAGCCTGGCAGCACCGGGTTTCCCTGACAGGGCGTGACCTCACCGCGGGGGCTGGGGCTGACGTGTGACGTCACCACCCTGCAGCAGCAGCGACCGGGTGTGACATCACCAGTGACCCCACCGACCGGGTGTGACATCACTGGTGACCTCACTGACTGGGTGTGACGTCACCGGTGACCTCGCCAACCGGCTGTGACATCACCACTGACCTCACCGACCAGGTGTGACGTCACCGGTGACCTCGCCGGCCAGGCGTGACCTCACCGGGAGCCATGTGGCGCGGCGGCGGGGTCGTGGGGCGGGCTCTGGCTGCCTCGTGCCGGCCCCGCCCCCCCGCCCGGCCCTGCCCGCGCCCCCCGCCCCCCCCCGGCCCGGAGCCCCCCCGGGACCTGGCGCTGCCCAACGGCGCCTGGAGCGACGCCATGAGGCGGCAGTACCGGCGCCTGCTCGACATGGCCGCCACCGGGGCCTGGCGCCGCCTGCCCTCCTACCGCAGCGCCCGCCACCACCTGCGGGCCGGCCCCCCCCCGGCGACGGGGACCGACCCCCCCCCGGCCCCCCCCGGACCCGCGGAGGCACCCGCGACGCCGAGGGACACGCGGCTCTTCCTGCGCGCCATTGACGGTGACGGTGACGGCTTCGAGTACGCCATGTTCCTCAACGCCGCCGAGCGCCGCCTGCTCTGCCTCTTCCAGCCCGGCCCCCACCTGGAGGGACACCCGGGGTGAGCGTCCCCGTCACGTCCCCATCCCCATCCCATCCCCATCCCATCCCCGTCCCCATCCCATCCCATCCCCGTCCCCATCCCCATCCCATCCCCATCCCCATCCCATCCCATCCCCATCCCCATCCCCATCCCCGTCCCATCCCCATCCCATCCCATCCCCATCCCCATCCCATCCCATCCCCATCCCCATCCCCATCCCATCCCCATCCCATCCCCATCCCCATCCCATCCCCATCCCATCCCATCCCATCCCCATCCCCATCCCATCCCATCCCCATCCCCATCCCCATCCCATCCCCATCCCATCCCCATCCCATCCCCATTCCCATCCCCATCCCCATCCCACCCCCATCCCCATCCCATTCCCATCCCATCCCACCCCATCCCGTCCCCCCCACCCCGGTGCTGACCCTCCCACTGTGTCCCAGCCTGACCCACGGTGGCGCCATCGCCGCCATCATCGACGGCACGCTGGGCACCTGCGCCCTCGCCGTGGCCGGGAGGGTGATGACGGCCAACCTCAGCATCGACTACCTGGCGTGAGCACGGGGGGGCACGGGGGGGCACGGGGGGTCCCGGGGGGTCCCAGGGGCCCTGACGGGGGGTCCCGCGTGTCCCCCCACAGCCCCGTCCCGCTGGGCGCCGTGCTGCTGCTGGACGGCCGCGCCGAGCGGCTGGAGGGCCGCAAGGTTTTCCTGTCCTGCCACGTGCGGAGCGCCGACGGGGACACGCTGCACGCGCGGGCCACCGGTGAGGGGGGGCACCCGTGGGGACACCCGTGGGGACACCCGTGGGGACACCCCGGGGCAGGACGGGGGGTCACGGGGGGGCCCATCCAACCCATCCCCCCTCTCCTACAGGTCTCTTCATCCAGCTGGACCCCGCCAAGCACCGGGCGCAGGACGGGGAGGGTGGCCGGTAGCCGTCCCCGCTCCCCCGGGTGCCGTGTCCCCCCCGGGTGTCCCCCCCGTGTGTCCCCCCGTGTCCCCCCCCCGGGTGTCCCCCCCGTGTGTCCCCCCGTGTCCCCCCCCCGGGTGTCCCCCCCGTGTGTCCCCCCCGGGTGTCCCCCCCGGGTGTCTCCCCCGTGTGTCCCCCCCGTGTCTCCCCCGGGTCCCCCTGGGTCCATCCCCCGGGTGTCCCCCCATGTCCCCCCCCATGTCCCCCCCCGTGTCCCCCCCCGTGTGCCCCTGCCTCAGTTTCCCCTCGCTCAGAGCCGCTGTGGATCGCCCCTCGTGTCCCTGGTGTTTCTGTGGGGTTCGGGGGGGGGGGTCACGGGTGGGACCCCACGGCCGGGGGTGGGGGGTGGGGGGGCAGGGACCCCTTTGGGACCCCCCCGGTGTCCCCACACGCGTGTCCCCGCTGCCGCCACCCCGGGGCCCCCCCGCTGCGCCCACGGGTGGGGGCGACACGCGCCGTGGGGGGGCCGTGACACGGGGGGGCGGGGCCGGGTGGGCGGGGCCAGGGGGTGGGCGGGGCCAGGAGTGGGCGGGGCCAGGGTGGGCGGGGCCAGGGTGGGCGGGGTTTGTGGGCGGGGCCGGGCGCCCCCCGCGGAGCAGCGCCGTGTCCGGCAGCGGGGGGGGGTCGGGGGGCGCGGGGCTGGACACGGACACGGACACGGACACGGGGGGGAGCCGGGGCCGCGGGACACGGACATAGGCACGGACACCGGGGGGGCCCGGGGGGGCCCGGGGCTGCGGGGCACAGACACGGACACGGACACGGACACGGGGGGTTGGGGGGGGGCTCGGGGCTGCGGGACACGGACACGGACACGGACACGGGGGGGGACGGGGCTGCGGGACACCGACACGGGCACGAGGAGGGGGGCGTGGGGGGCCCTCGCCAGAGCTGGGGCCTCCGTTTCCCCCACGACCCGGCAGCTCCCGAGCCCACACGCGCGCCGTGGGGTCCCACGGGTGCACCCCGAACCCGGACACGGCGGGGTGCCGCGCCTGCACCCTAAAGCTGGGTGCTGCGGGGCGCCGTGGGGTCCCACCACTGCCCCCCAAGACCGGACACATCGGGGTCCCGCGGGGGTGTCGCAGCCGCCCCGGGGGGGGGTTGGGACGGAGCCCGGGTCCCCGCTCCGCTTCGCCTGGCATCACCGCGGTCACGGGTGGGGGGGGCCCGCGCCCCCCCTCCGTGCCTCAGTTTCCCCCCCCCCCACCCAGCCGCGCCGTGGAAAGTCGGAAATTTCCAGTGCGTGGGGCCGGGGGGGGCAGGATGCCGGGGGGGGGGGCAGGATGCCGGGGGGGCCCCGGCGCCCTTATAACGCTCGGCCGCGCCGCCCGCGCCGCCGCCGCCGCCATGCGAGGTAGGGCCCGCGCGGGGGGCACACGCGTGTGCGGGCGTGGGGGTGCGTGCGAGGCGGGGGGGGGGGGGCGCGTGTGTGTGCAAGGAGGGGGGGGGGGCTGGCGGGGGTGCGCGTGCACGCGTGTGGGAGAGGAGGTGTGCAAGTGGAGGAGCGTGCCGGGGGGGGTGTGCACGCGCGTGTGCAAGAGTGTGGGAGCGCACGGGTGTGCGCAATCGGTGGAAGGTTGCGAGAGCAGACGTGGAGGCGTGTAGGAGCCTGCAGGAGAGTGTGTGTGCGTGTGCAAAGGTGTGGGAGCGTGTGAGAGCAGGCGTGCAAGCAGTGGGAGCAGGCAGGAGTGTGTGTGCAAGGGAGTGGGAGGGGGCAGTTGCGTGTGCAAGAGGGTGAGAGCGTGCCTGTGCAGACGTGTAGGCATGGGGGGATGTGCAAGCAGGTGAGGGCAGGCGTGTGTGCGTGCAAGGGCGTGGGAGCACATGGGTGTGCACGTGTGTGTGCGCACATGTGGGCACGGCTGTGTGCTTGTGCAAGCGGATGGGAGCATGTCGGGCTGTGTACGTGCGTGTGGCAGCGGTGGCCACGGTAGCGTGTGTGTGTGTGCGCGCGAGGGCAGTGTGCGGGCAGGCGTGTGCATGATCGTGCCAGTGCACACCTGTGGGAGCACACACGTGTGTGCAGACACGCATGGGAGCGTGCACATGAGCATGCCCACGGGTGTGCGTGTGTGAGAGCCCCAGGAGCCGCCGGGGCACGGGGGCCGCGTGTGTCAGCGTGTTGCAGTGTCAGACATGTTTTACAGCTTACACAGGCGTGTTGGAGTGTGTTACAGCACGGCCATGCATGTTGTGGCGTGTGCAGGCGCGTTTTGGGGCAGGCGGGCGATGAGGGTTGTGTAACTGCATGTGCACACACTACGGGGCCCGTGCATGTATGTTACAGCGTGTTGCTGCATTCGCACACACGTTGCAGCATGTTGCTGCATGTGCACGTGTGTTCCGGTGTGCAGCTGCACACACACACACGTTATGGCGTGTTGCAGGGCGGTACAGCGCGTGTGGGTGCCATACACGGCTCAGGGTGTCCATGCACGGAGCTTGACGTGCACACGTGTTGCAGGGTGTTGCACGCGTGTCGTGGGGTGTCCACGCGTGTTGCACGGCATACACGCGTGTTACTGCATGTTGCCGCATGTCCCGGCAGTGCCGCGGCGCCGGGCAGCCCCGTTCCCCCCCGCAGCTGTGGTTGTGAGCGCCCCAGGCCGGGGGTGCGGGTGCCCCCCAGCACCCATGGGTGCCCCCGCGCACCTGCGGGTCGGGCGCTCGCCCTCAGATGTGGTGGGGGCTGGCAGCTGCGCGGGGCCGCCGCAGGTGACGCCGACGGGGACACGGGCAGGGACACGCAGGTGGCCCCGCTCCCGCGCCACCCCCACCCGCAGCCCCCCTGCTTTGACGCTGGGGAAACTGAGGCAGGGGTGCCAGCACCCCTGGGTGCTGCGGCCAGAGTCCCCATGGGTCCCTTCCTTCCCCTCTGTGTCATGGCGTGTTGGCCTGTGCCATGACGTGTCCACCCGTGTCATGGCGTGTTTTGCCATGACGCCGCGCCGGTGGGGGGGTCACCAGCGCCTGGTCGTCCCCCCGTGCCGGGGACGGTGGGTGCTGATGGGTGCCAGCAGGTCCCCGTGGGTGCTGGGGGGGCTGAGGGTGCCGGTGGGTGCCCCGGCGCTGACGGGTGCTGCTCGCAGAGCTGACGGGTGCCAGCGGGTCCCTGTGGGGCCGATGGGTGCTATCGGGCGCCCGTGGGGCTGACGGGTACCCGTGGGTGCCCGTGGAGCTGGTGGGGGCCAGTGGGTGCCCTGGGACCGGGGGTCCCTGTGGGGCTGGTGGGTGCCAAGAGGTCCCCGTGGGGGTGACAGGCACCGGTGGGTGCTGGTGGGTACCGGTGGGTGCCGATGGGGCCGGTGGGTGCCCATGATGCTGGTGGGTGCCGGTGGGGCTGATGGGTGCCAGTGGGTGCTGGTGGGGCCAATGGGTGCTGGTGGGGCCAATGGGTGCCAGGTTGACGGGTACCAGTGGGTGCTGGTGGGTGCTGGTGGGTGCTGGTGGGGCTGCCAGGTCTCGCTGGGTTCCCATGTGGGTGCCGATGCCGGGTACCGACGGGTGCCCGTGTTGCTGGCGGGTGCCCGGGGTCAGCGGTGCCCGCAGGTGCGGGTGGGTGCCGTGGGAGCGGCGGGTGCCGGCGGGGAGGCGTGGGGCCGGGCGAGACCTCGTCGACCTCTCGCCGCCGGTTCCCGGCAGGAGCAGCACCCGAAAGCGGCGCTTCCTGGCAGCCGCCGGCGCCGGCACCGTTGACTAATGCGGGTGCCGGGGTGCGGGGCTGACTCAAAGCGCCGAATTCCCAGGGCCCCTCCGGGCCGGCGTCGCCGCGGGGGTCCCCGGTGCCCGGCCGCCGGATGCGAGGGCGGCCACCGGGCCCCAAAACTGGGGCAGGTGGAAAAAGCCAACGAAGCGGATTCGGCCCGGGGAGGAAGAGGTGCGGGCGTGCGCGCGCATGAAGGAGCGGCTGCGTGCGTGCACAAGCGTGCGAGAGCGTGTGTGAGGGCGCGAGGGAGTGTGCGAGAGCGTGTGCGAGAATCGGTGGACGTGTACCAGCCCGTGCAAGCATCCAGGGGTGTCTAAGAGCGTGCACAGGGGTGCGCCGGCGTGTCCAAGCACAGATGAGCGTGCACAAGCATTTGTGAACGTGTGCAAGCGTGCATGCATGTGTGCAAGCACGGACAGGCATGCAGCAGCGTGCAGGAGTGTGCACGAGCACCCACAGCTTTGCACAACCCTTTGCAAACGTGGGCAAGCACAGGCAAGCGTGCCCAAATGTGTATGGGGGTGTGTGCACGTGCCCGCATGTGCCTGAGCGTGCCCAAGCGTGCGCCAACCCCCCCCAGACATCCCCGTGCTTAAACGACCGCATCCAGGCGTGCACAAGCGTGCCCATACTGCGTGTGAGTGTGCAAGCGCGTGCAAGCAGGCAGGAGGGTGCCCGGGCATGTCTGAGCGTGCGCGAGCGTGTGCGAGGGTGCACGGATGTGCACGCAAGTGCACAAGCGCGTGCAGGGCAGAGGGTGACCAGGTGGGGCATAAGAGCCCTCGGGGCAGGAGGTGGCTCCTGGGGGGCTCCGGGGTGGGGGTCCCCCCCTCCGCTGTCCCCCCTCCCACGGCTCTGGTGCCCCCCATCCCCGTGACGGCCCCCCGCGCCCCACTGGTGCCACGCCGGTGCCGTGCCGGGGCGATGCCGGGGTGATGCCGGGGCGGCGGGCGCCTTCCTGCGAGGTGGGGCCGCGTCCCAGTTGCGGCTTCGCCGGCGCTCGCTGCCGGTGCGGTTTTGGCAGTCGCCGGCGTCCGGCAGGGCCCACCCTGCGCTGGGGCCGTGGGGGGACGCCCGGGGGCACCCACGGGCTCCTGGGGGGGTTCGGGGGCCGTGGGGGCCCGTGGGGTGGGACAGGAGCACAGAGGGGCCGCGGGAGCCCGTAAGCGGCACCCGTGCCCGCAGGGGACACGCGGGGTGCCGGCGAGGAGGTGGGCGGCAGACGTGGTCCCGGGGGGACGCGTGGTCCCACAGGGCCCTCGGGAGCCCAGGGGGGACGCGGGAACACGGGGGGGGGACACGGGAGCCCACGGGGTGACGTGTGAGCCCAGGGGGGACGCGAGCCCACGGGGGACACGGGAGCCCAGGGAGTACACGCGAGGACACAGACGGCACACGGGGTCCCACGGGGGTCCCTGGGGTGGGTGTCACCCCCCCTCCCCTCCCGCCCGCAGCCCACATCGAGGTGATTCCCTGCAAGATCTGCGGGGACAAATCCTCGGGGATCCACTACGGCGTCATCACCTGCGAGGGCTGCAAGGTGGGCCGGGGGTGCCAAGGGGTGCCGGGGGGTGCCGTGGTGGTGCTGGGGGGTGCTGAGGGGTGCCAAGGGGTGCTGGGGAGGTGCCATGGTGGTGCCGGAGGGTGCCAAGGGGTGCCAAGGGGTGCTGGGGGGGTGCCATGGTGGTGCCGGGGGGGTGCCTGGGGGTGCTGAGGGGTGCCAGGGGATGCCAAGAGGTGCCAGGGGATGCCAAGGGCTGCTGGGGGGTGCCGGGGGGGTGCCATGGTGGTGCCGGCGGGTGCCAGGGGGTGCCATGGTGGTGCTGAGGGGTGCTGGAGGATGCCAAGGGGTGCCGTGGGGTGCCGTGGGGTGCCGGCACGGCGGTGACCCCCGGCGCAGGGCTTTTTCCGGCGCAGCCAGCAGAGCAGCCTGAGCTACGCCTGCAGCCGCCAGCAGAACTGCCCCATCGACCGGGCCAGCCGCAACCGCTGCCAGCACTGCCGCCTGCAGAAGTGCCTGCGCCTCGGCATGTCCCGCGACGGTGGGTGTCCGTCCCGGCCACCCCCGCCCCGCGGCTGGGTGCACCCCCCTCGGCCGCCCCGGGAGGAAGCAGAGGGGCCGTGGGTGCGCCCGGAGGAAGCGGGGCGGCGGGGGCCGCCGTGGCACGCGCGTGGGGCCGGAAAGCCCCGGTGCCACAGCTATGTAGGTCGCGGGGGCGCCCCGCGCGGGCCGGTGCACGCGCGCACACGTGTGTGGCAGGCGTGTCCCCCAGCCCCGCCGCCTCTCCCCGCAGCCGTCAAGTTCGGCCGCATGTCCAAGAAGCAGCGGGACCGGCTGCACGCCGAGGTGCAGCAGCAGCTGGAGCAGCGGCAGCGGGAACGGGCGGCCGAGGGGGCACCCGCCGTCACCCTGGGGCTGACGGGGTGCCGCGGCCACCCCCTGACCCCCGCCAGCACCCCGGGGTGCCCCGGCACCCACCACGGCGGGATGGAGGGCAGGGCCGCTCCCACGGCGGAGATGGAGCCTGGGCGGCCGGAGGGGACCAAGCGGGGCCCGGACGGGGACGGGGACAGGGACGGGGACGGCGCCGACTTCTACCCCCACCCCAGTGTCAGCAGCCTCCTGGAGTCACCCACATCCTCCGGCGCGGAGATCGGTGAGTCGCTGGGTGCCACGTGCCCGTGGGGGCTGGGTCCGTCACCCACGGGCGCTCGGCGGTGACGGGACCCGGCTCCATCACCCGCGGGCGCCGGATGGTGCTGGGACCTCGCCGCGGGGGCTGCGTGTGCCCGTGCCCGAGCCCCCGCGTCCCCCCAGAGCACCTCACCCAGAACGTCCTCAAGTCGTACCGGGAGACCTGCCAGCTCCGCGCCGAGGACCTGCAGCTCCGGCGCTGGGACACCTTCTCGCGCGAGGAGGTCTGCGCCTACCAGAGGAAGGTGAGGCCACCGCGGTGGGGACACGACGGTCCCCAGGGTGCCCAACGGAGCGACGGGGACGTTCTCGGGGGGTTTGGGGGGGGGTCTGGGGGGTTTGGGCGGGGGTGACGGCCAGGTCCCGCAGTCGATGGAGGAGATGTGGCAGCGCTGCGCCGGGCGCATCACCGAGGCCATCCAGTACGTGGTGGAGTTCGCCAAGCGCCTGTGCGGCTTCATGGACCTCTGCCAGAACGACCAGATCGTCCTCCTCAAAGCGGGTACGGGGCCACCACGTCCCCTGTCCCCAGCCCCAGGGCCACCACGTCCCCTGTCCCCAGCCTCGGGGCCACCACGTCCCCTGTCCCCAGCCTCGGGGCCACCACGTCCCCTGTCCCCAGCCCCAGGGCCACCAAATCCCCTGTCCCCAGCCCCACAGTCCCTGCTGTCCCCGTCTCCCCAGCCCTGGTGTCCCCGGGGGTATGGGATGCTCCGGTCCCTCCAGGGAGGTGACAATCCCCACAGGATGCCGTGGCCCCATCGGGAGGTGGCGGTCCCCGAGGGATGGTGGGGTCCCCGAGGGATGGTGGGGTCCCTGAGGGATGGTGGGGTCCCCGAGGGATGGTGGGGTCCCGTCGGGGGGGGGGCAATCCCTACGGGCTGCTCTGGTCCCAGCGGGGAGGTGACAGTCGGTCGAGCAGCGGCACCGCGGGGCCCCGTGTCCCCGGTGCCACCGTCCCCGTCCCCGTCCCGCTGCCGGGCGGCGGCAGGCGCCATGGAGGTGGTGCTGGTGCGCATGTGCCGAGCCTTCAACTCCGACAACCGGACTGTCTTCTTCGAGGGCAAGTACGCCGGCGCCGAGCTCTTCCGATCCCTGGGTAGGGCTGGGGACGCGGCGGGGGGGGGACACGGGGGGACGCGGGGGGACACGCGGTGACGAGGGCTCCCCCCAGGCTGCCACGAGCTCATCGGCTCCATCTTCGACTTCGCCCAGAGCCTCTGCGCTCTGCACTTCTCGGAGAGCGAGGTGGCCCTCTTCAGCGCCCTCGTCCTTGTCAACGCCAGTGAGGGACCCCCCCGGCTCCCCCCCCCCGTGCCTCAGTTTCCCTCCTCAGCCCCAGGAGAGGGTTTGCCCAAAACCCCGCGGTTTTGTCCTAAAGCTGGGCGGTGGCACTGGGTGGCCCGAGCTGGCCTCTGCTGTGCCCCCGCGCTGTCCCCGTGGCATCCCCACCCTGTGCCCCCCGTGTCCCCACCTTGTCCCCACCCTGTGCCCCCCGTGTCCCCACCCTGTGCCCCCCGTGTCCCCACCCTGTGCCCGTCCCCGTCCCATCGTGCTCCCCACCCTGTCCCCATCCTCACCCCATCCCGCCATGGTCCCATCTCCATCCCTGTCCGTGTCTCCGCTCCGTCCTCACCCCGTCCCTGTCCCCGTCCCCGTGCCCACCACAGCCCCAAGCTCATCCCATCCCTGTCCCCATCCCCACACCCCCCCGTGTCCCCCATCCCCACTGTGTCCCCCATCCCCACGCCACCCCCCATCCCCACATCCCCCCATGTTCCCATCCCCACACTGCCCCCCACACCCCCATCCCCACACCCCCCCGTGTCCCCCATCCCCCCCCACGCCCCCCGTGTCCCCCATCCCCATGTCACCCCACATCCCCCCCGTGTCCCCCATCCCCACATCCCCCCCGTGTCCCCCATCCCCACATTCCCCCCCCATGCCCCCCATGTCCCCCATCCCCATGTCACCCCACATCCCCCCCGTGTCCCCCATCCCCACATCCCCCCCGTGTCCCCCATCCCCACATTCCCCCCCCACGCCCCCCCCGTGTCCCCCATCCCCATGTCACCCCCCATCCCCACATCCCCCCGTGTCCCCCATCCCCACATCCCCCCCCAAGCCCCCCCGTGTCCCCCATCCCCACGCCACCCCCCATCCCCACATCCCCCCATGTTCCCGTCCCCACACTGCCCCCCACACCCCCATCCCCACACCCCCCCGTGTCCCCCATCCCCCCCCACGCCCCCCATGTCCCCCATCCCCATGTCACCCCACATCCCCCCCGTGTCCCCCATCCCCACATTCCCCCCCCACGCCCCCCCCGTGTCCCCCATCCCCATGTCACCCCCCATCCCCACATCCCCCCGTGTCCCCCATCCCCACATCCCCCCCCCAGCCCCCCCGTGTCCCCCATCCCCACATCCCCCCCCCACGCCCCCCCGTGTCCCCCATCCCCACATCCCCCCATGTTCCCGTCCCCACACTGCCCCCCACACCCCCATCCCCACACCCCCCCGTGTCCCCCATCCCCCCCCACGCCCCCCATGTCCCCCATCCCCATGTCACCCCACATCCCCCCCGTGTCCCCCATCCCCACATTCCCCCCCCACGCCCCCCCATGTCCCCCATCCCCATGTCACCCCCCATCCCCACATCCCCCCGTGTCCCCCATCCCCACATCCCCCCCGTGTCCCCCATCCCCACATCCCCCCCCCAGCCCCCCCGTGTCCCCCATCCCCACATTCCCCCCCCACGCCCCCCCGTGTCCCCCATCCCCACATTTCCCCCACACCCCCCATCCCCACACCCCCCCCGTGTCCCCCATCCCCACACCACCCCCCATCCCCACATTCCCCCCCCACGCCCCCCCGTGTCCCCCATCCCCACATTCCCCCCACACCCCCCCGTGTCCCCCGTCCCCAGACCGCCCGTGGCTGCAGGACCAGGCGAAGGTGGCACGGCTGCAGGGACACCTGGAAGTCGCTTTCCGTCTGCTTCTGCGCCGCACCCACCGCGAGGGTCTCCTGGCCAGGGTGCGGGGAGTCGAAACGCGCGTGCGCAGGGGGGTTTCCGCGCGTGAAAAGCGCGTGGCAAACGCGTGACAAAAGCGTGACGGTCGCTTGTCCCCTTCTCCCGTGGGCAGCTGCCACCGCAGGGCCGTCTGCGCGCGCTGTGTTCGCAACACGTCGAGCAGCTCCAGGCCTTCCGCCGCCTGCACCCCGGGGTGCTGCACGCCGCCTTCCCCCCGCTTTACCGCGAGCTCTTCGCCTCCGAGGCCGAAACTCCCGGCAGCGCCCGCTGAGCCCCCCGCCGGGGGGGGGGGGGGGGACCCCCCCCCCCCCGGCGGGGGCTCAGCGGGCGCTGCCGGGGTGGGGTGATGTGTGGGGTGCTGGCACCCATGGGTGCTCCCAGGGGCGGGGAGCCAGCACCCAAGGAGCATCCAGCACCCAAGGAGCATCCAGCGCACGGAGGGGTTTCGTCACCCGGTTGGCGGTCTGTCACCCGCAGGGGTTTTGTCACCCGTGGGTGCTCCAAAACCTGTCACAGGGAAGGGGGGGGGGGGGGGGATTGCCCCGTCACCCAAGGGTGCCCCTGCCCCACAGAGCAGTTTGGGACCCCCTGGCCTGTGGGGCTTGGTCGCATCCGGGATGGCCACACGCACCCCCAACCCCCCCTCCCCCCGATGCTTTCCCACGGCAGACACGCGTGGGTTCCCCACGCACCACCACCACCCCCCCCCGCCCTTCACGGGTAGCCCGGTGGTGTGATGGGGGGTGAGGGATGGGAGGGCCGCGGCTGTACCGAGCTGGAATAAAGGCATTTTTGGGGAAGGTGCGTCCGTGGGCTCCGTCACGGGGGGAACGGGGGGGGGGGGGGGGATGGTCACGAAACCCGCGTGGGACCCGCCCCGCCTCGCGGGACCCCACGGCCACGCCACGCGGGGCATTGTGGGACGGGACGGGACCCCCCCCTCCACCCGTCACTCACCGCTCGGGGCGGGTCCGAGCACCTCTGCTGCTCGCTGACTGGCTCCAGCCGGCCGTTGCGCGGCGCGGATTGGTCGTTTTATTCCCAGGCAAGTGCTGTGCCCCGCCCCTTCGCCCCTCTTCTCCCACCCCTTCGTGTGGGAGGCCGTCCGGGGATTGGCCACCGCCCCCCGTGGCGGTGATTGGTGGGACGGGGAGGAGCGGTGCTATGATTGGAGCGCCGCCGGAGGGGGCGGGGCTGGTGGCGGCCGGACGCGTGAGGCGGCGGCGGCGGTTCGAGGGGCGGCGGGACCGGGGCGAAGCCGGGTCCGTGGTCCCGGTCGGGGCTGGTGTCCGGGGGCTGCACCGCCGGGACTGGGCTCTCCAGGTAAGGTGAGGCCGCTCCGGGAGGCGGCGGGACCGCGGGGGTCGGTGCCCATCCCTTGTGGCGGCCGCTCACCCGGGGGTGCCGGGAGCCGCGGCCTCTTCCAGCGGGACCGGGACTGGGACCGGGGTGGGCTCAGGCCTGAGCGTCTGCTTCGGGGGTGGCCGAGCCTTCAGCAGCGGCTGTGTGGGCCGGAGGGGGCCCCGGTGCGGGGGGGGGCTCGGTCTGGGTCCCCCTCCTGCAGCAGGGCCTGGCTCCCGGTAAAGCCTCTCCTCCCGCAGGCCGCGAGGAAGATGACGGCGGGGCGGGGTTACTGGAACAGCCTGACGGCCCTGCAGAAAGCTGCCGTGGTCCTGGGGATCCCGGCCGGTGCAGCCGTCTTCTACATCCTGTACCGCAGGTACCGGGAGAGCCGAGGTGGGTGTCGCGGTCCCCCCGTCGTCCCCATCCCTCCCACGTGCGGGTTTGAGTGTTGAGCTGCCTCCCCTGTGCCCCGGCCTCCCCTCGCCTTCCCCGAATGTGCTGAGGTGAGCGCCCCTGGGACTTTCAGAGCCGCTGCAGGCCCCTCCCTGGGGACGGGGAGGCTTTTGGAGTAGCTTTGCCTGCGTTGAATTTCCCTTGTGGTGTTTATAAACCCCCCGGGGGTTTCCCTCTCCCTGTGCGGATGGACGTGGCTGTGGGGACCCACCGCCATCGCTCTGCCCTGCCCCCAGAGGAGCGGCTGACATTCGTGGGAGATGAGGAGCTGGAAATCGAGATGCGAGTGCCCCGGGCGGCTGTGAAATCCATCATCGGCCGGAAGGGAGCCACTATCAAAAAAGTAAGTGATGCCGGAGCCGCCCCGCTCACGGGGGTGACGGGGAAAGGCCAAGTTCACTGGCAGCCCCGGTAAATGGCACCCGGGGGCTGGTTCCCCCCCACCCTGTGCCCGCAGCTGAGCCAAGAGACGGGGGCTCGCATCGATGTGGAGGGAGAGGACGAGGGCGAGGAGACGGCGCTGCTGATCTCGGGCTCCCCCAGCCAAGTCTGCCGGGCGAAAGCTGCCGTCCACCAGATCGTGACGGAGAGCGCCCCGGTGTCGGAGCAGCTCTGCGTGCCCCAGAGAGCCGTCGGCAGGATTATCGGTACCTCCGCTCCCCTGGGGCCCTTCCGCCCGCCCTGGGGAGGCAGGGGACAGTGGGAGGTGTCACAAATTTACCCGCTCGGTGTCTGTGGTGGCACAATTGCCGTCGAAGCCCCCCGACGGTGTGAGCGTGTCGGGAGATCTGCGGGCTGGAGGCCAGCTCCTGCTCTGAGTCCGTTCTGCCCCGGTTTCCCGGGGCTCTGTCTCCCGCAGGCCGGGGCGGTGAGACGGTGCGGGGCATCTGCCACAGCTCGGGGGCCAAAGTGCTCTGCGAGCGCGAGGCCGACGCCGGCCTGGCCCCGACCAGGGTCATCCAGCTCTCGGGGACGCGGAAGCAGGTGGCAGCGGCCAAGGTGAGCGGGAGGCAGAGGGCTTGGGGGACAGCTTGGCCCCCGAGCCCAACCCTCTCCTCTTTCCCCCCAAGAAACTCATCATGGAGAAGCTGACGGAAGACGACGCTTTCCGGAAGGAGCTGGCCCAGTCGACGGCGAGGCGGTGCCAGCGCAAGCAGCCCCTGGGCAGCCGGTGGGAGCAGGAGCCGCTCCCCGACGGGTTACCGGGGCATGATGAAGAGGAGGACGGCTTGTCCTGGGGTGAAGGCTCGCTCCTGGGCCAGGCTCCCTTTGAGGAGGAGGTGGAGGAGCTGGAGGATGAGCTGGAGGAGCCGGCGGCACGGCCTGACGCGGCAGTGCCAAAATTTGAGGGTAAGAGAAGCGTTTGCATTGTTCCTGGGGCGCAACGGGGAAACCGCGCTGGGGGGAATGTGTCTGCTCGGGTCCCTGGGGCCCTGCGGAGCGTCGGGAGCCGTTTTAGCGGTGCCGGGTCACCCCGGGTTGCCTGTGGCATTGTCCCCTGGGCTCCCTCCCCGCTCGAGGCGGGGCAGGGCGGCTCGGCTGCCTCCCGGGCTCTCACTGGAGCCGTTTGTCCTGCGGACGGTCCGAGACGCGTCTCTGCGAGCGGGATCCGCGGGTCGGCTTCTCCCCCTCTCTGTGGGAGGCCGGGGATCCCCTCGGCCGCCCCGTCCGGCTCTCACCGGTGCTCCCCGCGCCTCTCCCGCAGTTCCCAGCCCCGATTTCAGCTTCCACGCGGACGAGCACCTGGAAGTTTACGTCTCGGCCGCAGAAAACCCCAACCACTTCTGGATCCAGATCATCGGCCACCGCAGCCTGCAGCTGGACAAGCTGACCACCGAGATGCGGCAGTACTACCAGAGCAGCGGCCGCGCGGTGAGACCCTGCGGGGCGCCGGCTCCGCGACCCGTGTCCCCCCCCGCCACCGCGGGTCCCCTCGCCCACCCCAGAGCCGTCACCCGCCCCGTCCCTCCCCAGGCAGAGCTCTCCTCCGTCCGCGCAGGGGACATCGTGGCCGCTCCCTACATGGATGGCAGCGACTGGTACCGAGCCCGCGTCCTGGGCACGCTGGAGAACGGCAGCTTTGACCTTTATTACGTGGATTTTGGGGACAACGGGGAGGCCCCCCGTGAGGCGCTGCGAGCCCTGCGGTGAGCGCGGGGTGGCACCCGGGGGGAGAGCTGGAGGGTGACGAGGGGGCCGCGGCTGAACGTCCCCGGGGGAGGGCTGGCGGCGGCGGAGTTAGCCGAGGTGATTCGGTGTGCCGTGAAGTCGCGGTTGCGAAAAGCCGCGAAAATCCCTGGGGAGCTGGGGGTGGTGGCCGAGGCGGGCTGTCCTCACCGGGAGAGCCGGCGGCGCGGCGTCATGGGGGTCTTCTCTCCCTGCCAGGAGCGACTTCCTGAGCCTGCCCTTCCAGGCCATCGAGTGCAGCCTGGCCGGGATCCTGCCGGCGGGTGAGCGGGGACGGAGCCCCGGGGGGGGGAGGCAGGGGGCCGGATTCGGCCGTGTCCCTTCCCCGCAGACACCACCCCGGGTCGTCCCCTTCTCACCCGCGCTGCGCTCCCCCCGTTGCCCCCTCCCGCAGGGGACGGGTGGGAAGAGGCGGCCCTGGACGCCTTCGACCGCCTCACCCACTGCGCCGCGTGGAAACCGCTGGTGGCAAAAATCTCCAGTTACGTCCAGTCCGGGCTCGGCACGCGGCCGAACGTCAGGCTCTACGACGTCCACCACGAAAAGGTGACCCCTGGCTGCTCCCCCCCCGCCTTCGAACGCGCCCTGACCCCCCTCCTCGGCGCTGCCGCCTCCAGCCCCGTCTCGTTTTGGCGCAGAACCTGGACGTCGGAGCGGAGCTGGTGCGGCTGGGCTACGCCGTGCCCTGTCCCCAGGAGGAAGAGGAAGGGGCGGTGGGGGACGGCCCCCCGCCGCTGGCCCAGGACGCCACGGCGGAGACACCGGTGAGCGGACACGGGACCGGATCGGTGAGCGGACACGGGACCGGATCGCCGGGGCCGGCGTGTCGTCCCCGGAGCCATCCCGGCGTCCCCCGGTGATGGTCACCCCGGCTCTTCCCCGCGCAGGAGAACGGCACCGGCGTCTCCCTGGAGAGCCTCTCGTCGGAGCCGCCGAGGAGTCCCGGCGAGCCCCCCCTCACCCCGTCCTGCCTTTCGGGTAACGCCGCGCGCCCACCCCTCCTGCCGGGGGACGGCGGGTGCCACCGTGCGCGGTCCCGTACCGCGGGGGGTGCCGGAGCGGCGTCGGGGCTCCCTCCTCACCCCCCCCCGTTCTGCGCAGACGGTGCCTCCAGCAGCGGTGAGGACGGCGTGGTGACGGAGGGGAGCTCCCGGTGCCCCCCGGAGCAGGATCGTCCCCACGGAGCCCCCCGGGAGCACAGAGCGGGATGGACGTGATGCCCCCGCCCCGTTACCGGTCGTGGCTCGGGGGGCTCCCGGTCTTTCCCCGGTTCCGGTTGGAATTGTTTTTGGGGAGAGGGGCTGCGGTGTCCCGGGTCAATAAACGGAACGTTTCGGAGCCCCGCTTTCACGGGAACTGCCGCCGGTCGGTGCCCCCCCCCGGGTCCCGAGGGGCGGAGAACGGGCACTGCGGGAGCCCCCGGTTTGGGGGGCCCCTCGTTTCGGGGGAGGGGGGAAGCGGGAGCTGCCACGCTGGGGTGCACAGCCCGGGGGGGGCACGGACGGGCGGCGGCCCGGGGCCACCACGGGGGGGCTCTGGGTACCGGGTCGGGGGGGAGCTGGGAGCGCTGGGAGCGCTGGGCGCAGGCGCGCGGCGGGCAGCCCCCGGTGGGGTCCTGGGGCGCCGGCGACCGGCCCCGGTGGGACCCTAGTGCGCAGGCGCTCGGCGGGCAGCCCCGCGGGGTCCTCGGGCGCAGGCGCGCAGCGGGCAGCCCCACGGGGTCCTGGGGCGCGGGGTCCTTCGGCGGCACCGGGAGCGGGACGGGGGCCGCCATGTTGGCCCGGGGGGCGGCGGGGGGCTGCGGCCTGCTGGTGCGGGCGGCGAGCCGGGCCCTGAGCCTCGGCCACAGCCGGGTGAGGGC
Source organism: Balearica regulorum gibbericeps (assembly GCF_011004875.1). Classification (NCBI taxonomy): domain Eukaryota; kingdom Metazoa; phylum Chordata; class Aves; order Gruiformes; family Gruidae; genus Balearica; species Balearica regulorum. Next base: position 378,193 of record NC_046211.1, read on the forward strand.
CGGGGGGGGCGGCACCGGGCGTGTGAGGGGCTTCCGCGGGGGGCTGCCGGGGCTGTCTGGGTACCGGGTGCGCGTTTTGGGTGCTGGGCGGGTGGGCACGGGGGTGTCCGTGAGGGGAACGGGGGCGGCTGTCGGGGGCTGGGGAGCGGGGGGAGCTCGGGGCGGTGTCGGGGGTCCGTGGGCGGCTCGTGTGTGGGATGGGGACGGCTGGGGTGACCGGGGGGGGGGGGTGGTGGTTGCTGTCGCCTCGGTCGCTCCTCCCCGGGACGGAGCGGGATTCGCAGCCGCTTTGCTCCCGGTTTGCTCGGTTCGGGGCTCACTCCTCCCGCCCGGCCCAGGGGACGGTGGTGGTGGAGCGGTGGTGGCAGGTCCCGCTCAGCAAAGAGGGGCAGCAGCCGCGCCTGCACCCCCGGCGGCACCGGGTCTACAGGCTGCTGGAGGACACCAAGCACCGGCCCAAGGGCAGCCTGGAGCTGATCCTCACCCGGGCCCTGGACGGTAACGGCCCTTCCCGCCCGCGGGGTGCCCGGGGCTGCAGAGCCCCCAAAGCAGCGGCCTCGTGGCGGTTTGGGTTTTAGGTTTTTAATTAACAAACCTCCGCCGGATGGAACCCCAAAGCCGCCGCGGGGGGCTGGCGCTTCTGCAGCGTGCTCCGGGCTAACGTCGCCTCTCCCCTCGCCCCTCTCCTGGCAGATTTGGGGAGCCGCGGGGACGTGGTCAGGGTGAAGAAATCCCTGGGTCGCAACAAGCTCCTGCCCCAGGGACTGGCCGTCTACGCGTCGCCGGAGAACAAGAAGATGTTTGAGGAGGAGAAGGTGGGTCGGCGCAAAGGGGCTGCTGCTCCCAGCCCGGCCGGGGCCTTTCCGGCCTGTGCGTGCTCTGAAATCAGGAGATCTTAATGGACGGAGCGGCGATTCGGTTTAAAAGGCTCCGCTGCTCCTTGGGATCGTCCCCACGTCCCTCCGCCCACGCGTTTGTGGTTTTGTGGGGCGAGATCTTACAAGTACGGTCCCGCAGTGAGCCCCGCTCGTTAATAAATTCTCTCGGAGGGTTTGCCATGACGGGGAGAGCCCTCCGGGCCTCCGCCGAGCCGCCTCTGCCCCGGCAGCGTGGAGGCAGCCTGCCCGGCGCGTGGCGTTGCCGCACCCGCCTTTCCTTTATCCTCCTCGATCCTCTCGTCCTTGCAGTTGCGCCAGGAAGGGAAGCTGGAGGTGCTCCAGACCCAGAGCGGGGAGAAGGTGAGCGGAGTCTAAAGTCGTTCCAGAGAAATCCGTGAGTCTTGGGCAGCGCAAAGCCTCAGCCGAGCCCTCCTCCCTCCAGCCACCTGCGTGTGGCTGCGCTTCCCGGGGCCGGGGCAGCCCCGTACCCCCAGCCCCCCCCGACCCCCCCCCGACCCCTCGGGACCTCCCTGACTTCCCAGCCGCGGTGCCGGGAGCCTGGTGCTCTCCCCAACGCCTTCCTCCCCGCCTTCACAGACCATCAGGTTCCTCAAGAGCTGCCGCCTCGAGGTGGGCATGAAAAACAACGTCAAGTGGGAGCTGAACAACGAGATCGTGGCTCGCCACTTCCTCAAGAACGTGAGTGCTTAACGACGGCGTCGCCCGGAGCCGGCTCCGCGCCGGACGGGAGCTTTTTGCTGGTGCAGGAGTCGGTGGCGGGGGCCCAAATGCCGAGGGGGGGGGGGGACGTCGCCGAAGGGTTGGAGGAGCCGGCGGCGCGTCCGTGGCCGGTTCGGGGCTCAGCCGAGGCGCGTGCCGAGAGCAGCTCGGCAGAGGCTGTAAGGCCTTCGAGGGGTTGAGGGAGACGGGAAGTCGGGAGACGAGGCCACCGCGGTCCCTCCCCCGGCACGGCGCCGGCAGGAGCGGCAGGGCTGGGGGCTCTGTCCTGGCCGTGTCGGGGGTCCCGCCAAGGGGCTGGGAGCCGGGCTGGGGGGGGGCTCGCTGCCCCCCTTCCCCGGCGCTCACTGCCCGCCTCGCTCTGTTTCTCAGCTGCGGGTTTTCGTGCCTCCCCACGCGCTGAAGCTGCCGGAGGAGCCCATCACCCGGTGGGGCGAGTACTGGTGCGATGTGACGGTGAGCGCCCCCCGCCCCCCTCCCGCGGGGGTCCCACGCCGGCGGTCTCACCCATGTGCCCGCAGCGGTGCCGTGCTCTGGCACAGGGCGGGGTGTGAGGAGCGGAAACAGTTTATTTAAAAAAACCAAACCCGACAACCACCCGCCCCCCCGCCCCGTGCCCGTGACCCAGATAGACCAGAGCAGAGCGGCTCCTCGCCCGCCCTCCTCCATCTCCGTCCTTCCCGGCCCCCCGTGGGGCACGGAGCTGCTCCCCAACCGCCCCCCGCAGCTCCCCGCCCCCCCGTCAGCGCCCTGGCTGTGGCCCCCGCTTCCTTCGCTGCGCCCGATTCCCGGAGCTGGAGGGCAGGGGAAGGGGCGAGGCCCCCCATGTCCCCCCTCACCTCCCCCCCCACCTTCCCCCCCATTTCCCCCCTTTCCCCACACCTCCCCCAGCTCAGATCCCACCGGGATTTCGGGATGGCGCTCCCGTGGGCGCGGGACGGCGGGGGGAGAAGCGAGAGCGGCCGCTCCCCTCTCCCCAGGGGCACGCGGGGGGGTTCCCCGGCCGTGACCCCCCTCCCGCGCTGCAGGTGAACGGGCTGGAGACGGTGCGGGTGCCCATGTCGGTGGTGAAGTTCCTGCGGCCCAGGACCAAGCGCCGCAAGCACTGGCTGGCGCAGCAGCAGGCCCAGCTGGCCGCACACAGGGAGACGCTCCTCTGAGCCGGGGGGGCCACCGCTCCCCCCCGCCGGCACCCCCCAGCCCCCCGGCGCTGGGATGGTACCCGTGCGCTGGGGGAATGGGGGGTGCCCCGGAATGGACTTGGGGGGTTGTTCCTGCGCCCCCCCTGCTCCTGGCTGGTGGGGGGGGACACACACGAGATGGGGGGGGGGGTGTCGGGCTGTCCAGGGACACCCTGACACCCCCCGGGGAGCACCGGTGAGGAAGGGTGACTCCACTGCGGCACCGGGCACGGGGTCTCACTGCCTGCTGGAGCGAGACCCCGTGTCCCCCCTGTGTGTCCCCCCCCTCAGGATGCTGCTCCCGGTCTCCCCAACTCCGCCTGGATCCGTCCCGGCAGCTCCGGCTGTGTGAAGTACTCTGGGGGGGGCGAGGGGTGAGCGGGAGGCGGGGACCCCTCCTTTGGGGACCCCTCCTTTGGGGACCCCCCCCGGCCCCCCCTCACCTGTGGCAAACGCCCGGACGTCGGCCGGTCGCCGGAGCAGCAGCTCCCTGCAAGGGGGGGCAGTGGGGTTTGGGGGGGGTGCAGGGGTTTGGGGAGAAAGGCGCTGTTTTGGTGTGGTTTCCCGTGATGGAAAATGGGTCTTTTTGTAACAGGAATTCAGGTGTTTTTGTGAAATTCCTCGGGGGGGGGGGGGGAAACTGAGGCACGGGGGGGCGGGGGGGGGGGTGTCCCACCTGAGGAAGCCCCGCAGCAGCACCCTGACCGCCGGCTGTGCCCGCAGGTACCTCTCGCTGCTCAGGCGGAGCGTGGGCGGGGGGGGGGGGGGAGCGCTGTCACCAGTGGGGCGGCCCACGCCAGGCCCTGCCCCCCCTACCCCCCCCCCCCCACGATGCTGTGGGGTGTTGCCCAGCCCCGCACCGCCACGATGGGGGGGGATATCACCGCCACCCCCCCACGCGTGTGCTCGTGTCCCGGGGGTGTGTGTGTGTGGGTGTGTGTGTGTACCCCCGTGGGTGCGTGTACCGGCCCCCCCCCCCCCCCCCCCCGGCACCTGGTGGGGACGCGGCGGCGGTTGCGGCGGCGCCATCTTGGCTGCGCCCGGAGCGGCCCGTCGTCATGGCAACGGGGGGGGGGGCCGCGACACACGGGCGTGCGTGGGGGTGTGACACGGGGGGTGGGTGTGAGTGAGTGTGCCACTGTTGCTCCCCGTGTGCGTGGGACCGGGTCTCGCCCCGCCACGGCGGCTGCGGCCGCTCAGCACCGGGGACAGCGCCGGGGGGACGCGGGGACTCGGCCCCCCCCCCCCCGTGTGTGTGTGTGTGTGTGTGTGCACGGACACGGACACGCGTGCGCACACAGCCGCCCCCGTGCACACACACACACACGCACACACACACCCCCACGCACACGCATCCTCCCCCCGGCCCAGCCCCAGTCCCGGCGGCCGCCGCGGCGGAGCCCCGGGCCGAGGCGGTGCCGGTGCCCGGTTGCCGGTGCCCGGTTGCCGGTGCCGATCCCCGGTGCCGATCGCCGGTGCCGCTCTGACATCAGCGCCGGGCGGGGCGGGGCGGCCCCGGGCGGGGAAGAAAAGCGGCGAGCGGGGTCGGGCCCCGCCGGTGCCGGTGCCGGTGCCGGGGCGCAGCGGGGCTCCGCCGCCGGGGCTCTCGGGTGCGGCCGCCATGGGCCGGGCCGGGCGCTGAGCGGTGTCCGTCCGTGTCCGCCGCCGCCCCCCGCCGGCCCTCACCCCTCCCCCGGTACCGGGGCACCCCCGGGGGCAACCGGGGCGGCGAGCGGGCGGTACCGGCGGGGCGGGCGCTGACGGCAGCCGCCGGGATTCGGGGGGGGCCCCATCGGGAAACCGCCGGGACCTACCGGGAGCGCCGCCCCCCGGGCAGAGCTGCCCCCGCCCCGCCGCGCCCCGTCCCCGGAGCCGAGCCGAGCCCCGGGGCCGCCTCGTCCTTTGTGTGCGCCGCGGCCGGGCCGGCACCGGGCACCGGGCACCGGGCGCCGGCGGCAGCGAACGGCGGCGGCTCCAGCGGCCGGACCGGGGCGGCGGGAGCGGCACCGGCCACCGCACCGGCCGTACCGGGAGCCGCACCGAGCGCCGGGAGCGGCCCCGGGGCCCGGCCCCCCCTCCCCGGCGGCCCCATGAAGGAGCCCGACGCCATCAAACTCTTCGTGGGGCAGATCCCGCGGCACCTGGAGGAGAAGGACCTGAAGCCCATCTTCGAGCAGTTCGGCAAGATCTACGAGCTCACCGTCATCAAGGACAAGTACACCGGCATGCACAAAGGTACGGCACCGGGCACCGCCACCGGGCACCGGGCATGGGCACCGGGCACCGCCACCGGGCACCGGGCATGGGCACCGGGCACCGCCACCGGGCACCGCGTACCGGCAGCGGGGAGCGGGGGGCTCGGATGGTGCCGGGGAACCGGGTGCAGCCCCGGGAAATGGGAGGCGAGAGCTGGGAACGGCCCCGCGTACAGCAGCCAGCACCGGGAACGGCACCACGTACAACCGGAGGCCCTGAGCACCGCCCGCAGCCCAACGTACAGCCGCAGGCCCCGGGTACAGCCCCACGTAGGGCCCTGGTGCGGGGTACAGCCCCACGTACAGCCCCTGGTGCGGGGTACAGCCCCACGTACAGCCCCTGGTGCGGGGTACAGCCCCACGTACAGCCCCTGGTGCGGGGTACAGCCCCACGTACAGCCCCTGGTGCGGGGTACAGCCCCACGTACAGCCCTGGGTTCGGGGTACAGCCCAACATACAGCCCCTGGCATGGGGTACAGCCCCACATACAGCCGCAGGCCCCAGGGTACAGCCCCACGTACAGCCCTGGGTTCGGGGTACAGCCCAACATACAGCCCCTGGCATGGGGTACAGCCCAACATACAGCCGCAGGCCCCAGGGTACAGCCCCACGTACAGCCCTGGGTTCGGGGTACAGCCCCATGTACAGCCCCTGGTGCGGGGTACAGCCCCATGTACGGCCACAGGCCCCGGGGTACAGCCCCACGTACAGCCCCTGGTGTGGGGTACAGCCCCACATACAGCCCCTGGTGCGGGGTACAGCCCCATGTACGGCCACAGGCCCTGGGGTACAGCCACACGTACAGCCCCTGGTGCGGGGTACAGCCCCACGTACCCCCGGCACCCCAGGCCCAGGTGCTGGTTTAGCCCCAGGCACCGGGTACAGCCCGTGTCGGGTGTCGGGGTGCTGCGGGTGTGGGGTGGCGGTTGTGCGGCTGTGGGTGCTGGGGCTGTTGTGCCAGTGGAGGCCGTCTGGGTGCAGGTGTTGGGTGTGGGGTGTCGTGTGGGCGCGGGGTGTTGCGTGGGTGTGCTGTGGGTGTTTGCGCGGGTGATGCCCGGCTGTGCGGGTGTGGGGGGTGGCCGTGAGCGGCCGTGCCGACGCAGGGTGTTGTGTGGGTGGGTGTTTGCGGTGCTGGGTGACGGGTGTGGGCTGTGGCTGTGACGGCTGGGGGTGCTGGGGGGGGTGTGTGTGTGGGGGTGTGTGTGCGGTGGTTGGGGGGGGTGATGGCCGTGCGGGTGTAACAGCCGTGGGGTGTGTGGCGGTGGCAGGGCTGTGCTGCCCATGGCGGGGGGCTCTGAGGAAGGGACCCCCCCGATGCCTGACCCCGTTCCCCAGCAGCCCCCAGCCCCCCGCACCGGCTGTGCCCCGGGACTGGCGGGGGGAGGCCGGGGGCGGCGCAGGCCTGAGGCTGGGTGATGGGCACCGGGCAGCGGAACGGGGGGTTCAGAGCTGCTGCCCCTGGATCCCCGGGACCCCCGGCTGGAGGGGGGCACCCCCCACCCCCCCCCCCGACTGAGGCTGTCCTGGGCCTGGTGCCGGGGCGCAGGGTCCCTGGGGGGGCACCGCTCCGAAACGGGGGGTCTGGGTGCTGTAGGGGGGGGTCTGGGTGCTGTAGGGGGTCTGGGTGCTCCATGAGGATGTGGGTACGGGGGCCGTGGGGGTCCTGCCCCCCCCAATGACCCCCCGTCCCGTCTCTCCCCCAGGATGCGCCTTCCTGACCTACTGCGCCCGCGAGTCAGCCCTGAAGGCGCAGAGCGCCCTGCACGAGCAGAAAACCCTCCCGGGGGTGAGTGGGGACCCCCGGTGACCCCCCCCCAGGACACCCCCCCAGTGACACCCCCCCGCATTGGGACCCCCCCCCCAGCAGGACCTGGGCATCTGGGCCCCCACCTTTTGGGGACACACACACACGACACCCCCTGAACATCTGCCGAGGGGGGGGGTTATAAATAGCGGGCGGGCACCACGTCGCCTGGAGACGGCCTGGCGCTAACGAAGGCCTGGCGCTAACGAAGGCCTGGCGCTAACGAAGGCCTGGCGCTAACGAAGCGTTGCCAGGCGAGTGGCGGGCACCGGGCAGCTGAGCTAACAAAGCCGGGGGGGGGTTGGGGGGACCCAGGCGTCTGGGTGTGTCGTGTCCCCCCCCCAGTTGCAGCTGGGGTGCCAGGGGGGTCCCAGCACCCAGGTGTGTGTGTCCCCCCCCCAATGGGTGCTGGGGGAGCCAGGTGGCCGAGGCCTCGTGGGGATGGGTTGGGGGGGGTCCCAGGGATGGGGGGGGGGCAGTTTGGGGGTCCCCAGCCGCAGGGGAAGGGGGGGGGTGGCCCCCCCCGGCCGGGCTGCGCGTGTGCCGCCAGCCCCGGGGGAGATTTGGCTTCGCCGGGATAATCCCGGGATTTGGGGGCCGTAAATCCGGGGGGGGGATTTGCTGAGGGGGGGGGTGGATTAGGGGCGGCACCGCCCTGACAGCTGCCCCCTCCACACTGGGCCGGGGGCAGGACCCCCCCAACCCCCCCAACCCCCCCAGCCTCGGGACGGGGGGTGATGCTGGGGGGGTGGGGTGTGTGTCCCGGGGCAATTTGGGGTGTTGGGTGCCCGGTGCCACCCCCCCCCCCCCGTGCCCCCCCGCCCCGGCCGGGGCTGATCCCGGCCCCGCGGGGGATTAGGGGGGATTAGTGCCCCCCGGGGGGGCATTTCCAGCACCATCTGGGGGCGGGGGGGTTGGGGCCACCTTCGCTTTCGGCGGGGGAAAGGGGCCGCCTGGGGTCAGCTGGGGCTGAAACCGCCCCCCGGCCCCCCCGCAGCCCCCCCAGGCCCACCCCCGCCCCCCCGGCCCGTCACGGCAGGCCTGGGGGTCCCCCCCTTCCCCGGCCCCCCCCCAATCTCCATCCCCCCTCGCCCCCCCCATCCCCGTCATTGTTTATAGCGAGCGCTGATGATGTCAGCGGCGTTGCCGGGCAACGGGGATGGGTAAATTGGGGATGAGTAGGCGGTTGCCATGGAGCATATTCTGCCGTTGCCATGGTTACCGGGCATCTGCGCCCTCCCCCCCTCCGGTCTCTGGGGGTTACGGGGCTGGGGGGGGGCGGGGGTGGGTTCGTCCCCCCCTAATTAGCGGAGGGGGGGGGGTGGGTGCTCATTAGCGCATCATTGGGGCCCCTCAGGCCCCCCCCAATGGCGGTCACCGCGGCACCCGTTGCCGGGTAACGGGATGCAGGGCTGGGGTTGCCATGGCGACGGGAGCATCTTTGGGGTGCTGGAGTGGGGGTGGTGGCTCTGTGCACCCTGTGGGGGGGCCCGGCCGGACGCGGGGTCCCCGCGGTGAGGGGGGGGCTGTCCCCCCATCGCCCCCCTCTGTCCCCCCCAGATGAACCGGCCCATCCAGGTGAAGCCGGCGGACAGTGAGAGCCGAGGAGGTACCGGCACCCCAACACCCCGCACCCCGCCGCGGCCCTGCCCCCACCCCCCTCCTGTCCCCCAAACTGGCCCCGGGCCCCCCCCGACCCCCCCCTGGGTGCCAGTGGGACGTGCTGCCCCCACCCCTGTCCCCAGGGCGGGGTGTCCCCCTCTCTGCCCCCCACCCTGTCCCCATTCGCGGAGTGGGGGGGGGTGTGTGTGTCCCCATCCCTGGGGTCCCAGCCCATCACGGTGTCCCCGGGGGGGGCGGGGGGGTCCCCACCCCGCTGTCCCTGTGCCACCCCCCTGTCCCCGCAGAGGACCGCAAGCTCTTCGTGGGGATGCTGAGCAAGCAGCAGGCGGACGAGGACGTGCGCAAGATGTTCGAGCCCTTCGGCACCATCGACGAGTGCACGGTGCTGCGGGGGCCCGATGGCACCAGCAAAGGTGGGGGGGCACCCCAGGGCCAGGGGAGGGGGGGGCTCCGGGGGCTCCGGGGGGCGGGGAGGGCGGGGGTGTGAACTGGGGGGAGTGGGGGGTGGGGGGGGGGGGCTGGAGAGGGTTCAAGGGGACCATGGGGGGTGTGATGGGGGGGGAGTCCAGGGGGGTGCTCAGGGCACCCCGCACAGCAGCCCGTGTCCCCATCCCCAGGTGCCCCGGTCAGGGGCCCTGGTCCCCATGGGGGGTTGCCCTTGGGGGGAGGCGGGTGCCCCCCGTCCCCACGCTGACCCCCCACCCCATCGGCAGGCTGCGCCTTCGTCAAGTTCCAGAGCCACGCGGAGGCCCAGGCCGCCATCGCCGCCCTCCACGGGAGCCGCACCCTGCCGGTGAGACGGGCACCGCCGGGCACACCGCCCCCACCATCATCCCCGTCATCCTTGTCATCATCCCCACCACTGTCCCCATCATCATCCCCGTCTTTGTCCCCATCATCCCCATCATCATCCCTATCATCATCGTCCCCATCATCGTCCCCATCGTCGTCACCACCACCATCCCCATCATCATCCCCATCATCGTCCCCGCCATCGTCCCCACCACCATCCCCATCATCCCCGCCATCGTCCCCCCATCATCCCCCCATCATCGTCCCCGCCATCGTCCCCACCACCATCCCCATCCTCCCCGTCACCATCCCCACCCCGTGGCACCCTGGGGGGGTCCCAGCAGCCCAGCGCGGGTGGCCGGGGGGTGACGCGCGGCGCCGTGTCCCCGGGCAGGGTGCCTCCTCCAGCCTGGTGGTGAAGTTTGCGGACACGGAGAAGGAGCGGGGCCTGCGGCGGATGCAGCAGGTCGCCAGCCAGCTGGGCATGTTCAGCCCCATCGCCCTCCAGTTCGGGGCCTACAGCGCCTACACGCAGGCGGTGGGTGGGCACGGCGCCCCGGGGCGGGGGGGACCCCGTGGTCCAGCATCAGACCTGGGGGCTGGGGGTGTCCGGTGGTGGGCGTGGGGAGATGATGGACCCCGTGGTCCGGGATGGGACGTTGGGGTGACGGACACGGGGAGGTGACGGATCTCCATGGTCTTGCACGGGGACAGGGGGGATGGGGGGGAGGGCGCGGGTGTTGGGGTGATGGGCATGGGGGGGGGTGACGGGCACGGGGGGGGTGACGGGCACGGGGGGGTGATGGGCACGGGGGGGGTGACGGCTCTCCATGGCCCAGGAGGGGGGTGGTGGTGGGGTGGCAGCTGCCCGGCCATGCGGTGGGGTGGGGGTCACGGCTCCGGGAGGGGCCGGTGGTGCCCGGTGCCCGGTGCCAGGCGCTGTCCCCACAGCTGATGCAGCAGCAGGCGGCCCTGGTGGCCGCCCACTCGGCCTACCTCAGCCCCATGGCCACCATGGCCGTCCAGATGCAGCACATGGGCACGGTCAACCCCAACGGGCTCATCGCCACCCCCCTGCCCCCCTCCTCAGGTACGGGGGGGACGGGGACACCGGGGACGTGGGACCTGGGGGCACTTGGGAGTGGAGGACAACCGGGGAGGGGGACACCAGGGGTGGGACATGGAATGGGGGGGGCGCAGCCATGGGGGGGGGGACATGGGGGATGTCCAGGGATGGGGGACACGGTGGGGGTGGCGCTGGGCGATGGGGCACCCGGGGACGTGAGCGTGGCATTGGGGACGGGGACATGAGGGTGGGGGCAATGGGCACAGAGATGGGGGGACACGGGGGGGGACAAGGGACGGGGATGCAGGGAGGCAGTGGGGGATGTGGGACGGCAGTGGGGACGGGGATATGGGGGGGACGGGGATACGGGGGGGACAGGGATATGGGGGGGATGGGGATACGGGGGATGGGGATATGGGGGGATGGGGACAGCTGGGGGGGGGGACAGGGCTGTGTGGGTGAGGACGTGGAGGTGGCCCCAGAGCTGGGGACACCGGGCTGAGGGACCCTCTGGATGGGGCCGGCGGGGGCGGGGGGGGCGGACACCGGGGCACGTGGGGACGGAGGGTGAGGAGGTGCCACCGTGGGGGGGGGCACGGGTGTCCCCCCAGGAACCAGCACGCCGCCAGCCATGGCCGCCACGCCGGTGCCCGCCATCGCGGCCCCGTTGAGTGTCAACGGCTACAGCCCGGTGCCGGCGCAGCCCGCGGGACCCCCCGCCCCCGAGGCCGTCTATGCCGGCGGGGTCCCCCCCTTCCCAGGTGCCCGCCGCCCCCCCCCCCGTGCCCCCGCTGCCCCCCGCCCCCCCCTAACGGCCCCCTCTGCCCCCAGCCCAGAGCCCCGCTGCCCCCGGGGACCCCCTGCAGCAAGCCTACGCCGGCATGCAGCACTACACAGGTCTGGGCAACGGGGGGGCAGGGGGCACTGCAGGGCACTGGGGGGGCACAGCATGGCACTGGGGGGCACTGGATGGCACTGGGGGGGCACAGCATGGCACTAGGGGGGCACTGGAGAGGCATCAAATGGCACTGGTGGGTACTGGGGAGGGCATTGGGGGCATCTGGGAGAGACTGGGGGACACTGGAGGGGCATTGGGTAGCACTGGGGGGCACTGGGGTAACCGCAGGGCACCATTGCACGGCATCGGGGGGGTACTCGGGGCTCAGGGGGGCACTGGGGTGACAGTGGAAGGCTGGGGTGGGTCCTGGAGGGGCACTGGGGGGGCACCATGACCTGCTGGGAGGCACTGGGGGCCATTTGAAGTTACTGGGGGCCATTATGAAGAGCCTGGGGGGCACTGCATGGCTTTGGGGGGCAGTGGGAAGGGCTGGGTGCCTGTGCCCCCCCCCGGTGCGAGGCTGACCCCGTCTCACCCCACAGCCGCCTACCCGGCAGCCTACGGGCTGGTGAGCCCGGCCTTCGCCCCCCCGGGGCCCCTGCTCGCCCCCCCGCCCCCCCCGCAGCAGCAGCAGCGTGAAGGTGAGTGAACCCCGAGTACACACACCCCCCCTCACCCCCCCCCCAACTTCCCCGGGACCCCCCCCAGGGACCCTCCCCGGGGTGCTGGGCTCAGGGCACCGGCGTGTGCCAGGGCATCGGGGGGACTGGAGAAACGCCATGGGGGTTGTTGGGGTGTTGTGCCCCCCCGGGGTTTGGGGGTGTCCCACCGGGGAGAGGGGGGGTGTTGGGACTCAGGGCACCCATGGGGATGTGGGTGCAGGGCAGGGGGTCAGGGTGCTGGGGGGTGGGGTGAGAGGGTGTCAGGGTGCCGGTGGGCGCATGGGGCCGGGTTTGGGGGTGCGGGGCCGGTGCCCCCCGCCCGCTGTGACGCCGCTCCCTCCGCAGGCCCCGAGGGCTGTAACATCTTCATCTACCACCTGCCCCAGGAGTTCGCCGACACCGAGATCCTCCAGATGTTCCTGCCCTTCGGCAACGTCATCTCCGCCAAGGTCTTTGTGGACCGCGCCACCAACCAGAGCAAGTGCTTCGGTAGGGCCACCGCCGCCGGGATGGGGACACCGGGATGGGGACACCGCGGCACAGGGGACACCGTGGCTGGGTTCACCATAACCAGGGCCACCACGGCCAGGGCACGGGGACACCACACCAGGTGCTGTGGGGCCACCTCGCCCCATGGCAGAGCCCCCCCCAGGGCCATGGGGCAGAAGCAGGGAGGGTTGTGGCCACCCCCTCCCTGTCCCCGTGCCCCCCCCCCCCGTCCCCCGATGTCCCCCCCGTTCCCCCCGTCCCCACCGTCCCCCCGTCCCCACAGGCTTCGTGAGCTTTGACAACCCGGCCAGCGCCCAGGCGGCCATCCAGGCCATGAACGGCTTCCAGATCGGCATGAAGCGCCTCAAGGTGCAGCTCAAGAGGCCCAAAGACGCCAACCGGCCGTACTGAGCCCGGTGAGCCCCCCCCGGAACCCCTCCCGGGATTCCCCCCCCCCCCCAGGCACCCCTCAGTGCCCCCCCAGCTCTGCTAAATACACCCCACCCCATCTCCCCCCATCCAGGTCCAGAGGCTGTGGAGCAGCACCCTTGGGTGCCCCCCCCATTGCAGAGCAGCCCCCGCCCCAGTGGTGCCCAGAGGGGGCTCGGTCCTGCTGGGGCGGGGGGGGGAGATGGGACACAGACCCCCCACGTGCTCAGGAAGGATGGACACCCCCCTCCCCCCTCCCAGGACCGAGCCGGACCCTCTCGTCCATCCCAGTCCAGGCCGGGCGGGGTGGGCCATGGGTGCCAGCACCCCTCCAGCACCCGGGTCCAATCTGCCCTGGGGGGGGGTTCACCCCCCCCCCCACCCTCCCCCCCCCAACCCCTCCTCCCCACTCCCCACAGGGCCCTGCCCCCCTGCCCCCCCCCCCGGGGACCCTGCTTGGAGCTTTTTTCTCACCAAACAGGACCAAAACCAGCTCCAAGCTGGGGGGCGGGGGGGCACACATTCGTGGTTGGGGGTACCAGCCCCAGCACCGCCACCCCCCCACCCCCAGGTCCCCTGGGTGGCTGTGCCAGGGCACAGCGGGACCCCCTCCCCAACACACACTGCCACCCTGCTTCCCCCCCCGCCCCCCGCACCCAACCTGCCTCAGTTCCCCCCCCCCCCAGGCACCGGGGCGGGGGGCGGGCTGCACCCCCACGGCACAGCCACGGCCGGGGCACGCCAGACGCTGTACGGACACGGAGCAGCCAAAATTGGGACGCTCCGACACCGGGACGCTCCGACACTGGGACACTCTGACACCGGGATGCTCCGACTCGGCGACGCACCCGGTGCTGCACGTGGCCGGCGTGGCCAAGCCGACGACACGCCGGGTGCCGGATGGACACGGAGTGGCCGAAGCCGGGATGTGCCAGGCGCAAACCAGCCAAATCTGGGAGACGGGCACGGCCGGCGCTGGCACACCGGGAGCCACAGGGACGTGCTGCCAGCAGCCGGACGGACATGGGGATGTGCCGGGCCGACACGGTGCCGCCGGCTCTGCCTGGACCCACAGCGGCCAAACCGGGGTGCGCCGGGCATCCCCCAGCCAAAAGGGTGCCGTAGCCGGTGCCGTCCAGCCCCGCAGCCCCCCACCCCCCGGGGCCGGTGCCCCCGGCACCCCCAGCCCCACGTTTACACCCGCCGCTCCCCGCTGTAAATAGGGTGGTTGGGGGGTGCGGGGCCGGGTCTCTCTCTCTCTCTCTCTCTTTCTGCCCCCCCTTTTGGGGGGTTTGGTACCTGCTGAGTTGATTTAGGGGGGTGGGACGGGGTGGGGGGCGCGGGGTCGTTAGCGCGGGGTGGGGGGGGGGGGTGGGGGTCGACGTCTGCGGTTGAATCACCGCTGCTTAACTTATTTGCTATTTATTGCAGTTACTTTGGATAATTTAATTTTTTCTCTCTTCCCCCCCTCCTTTTTTTTTTTTCTGTCTAAATAAAATAAATTAAAAAAAAAAATAATTTAAGCTTAAAAAGCCTCTAAAGCATTGCCCCCTGCTCAGTGGAACCGGGGGGGGGGCCAGGAGGGAGTTGGGCAGGATCAGGCCCAGCACCGCCGGGGAAGGAGCACAGCCACAGTTCCCAGTAGTTTCGTCAATAAATCAATTTATTTAAAAGAATATGTTACAATTAATTACACTAAGTGACTTTCCCAACCAACCGGCATGGTTAGAGACCGAGGAATGAAACACGGGGAGCAGCTGGGGAGGGAAATGGGGGGCGGGGGGGGGGGCTGGGTTGGGATTTTTTTTTTTTTTCCTTCTTCTTGTGGTGTTTTTTTTTTTCTTTTTTTTGTCGTTTTCTTCACATTTCTGACTCACGAAAAAAACCAAGATACTGCAGTGAAAAGACAATTAGAGTTCTCTCCCATAAATTAAAGAGGTCGTGGATGGCAGTGAAATGGGACACACACACACACACGTCACCAGCCCCAACTCGAACAGGGCGCCGGGCAGGATTCCTGCTGAGACCTGCGCCCTTCGTGCCACTGATGGACCCGGGTGCGGGGGCTTTGCCGGGGCCTGGCAAGGACGGGGGGTCCCCACACCGCTCCCACCCCCCCCCCGGCAGCACAGGGCTCCTGAGGACAACGGCCCGGGGAGGGTGAGAGGCACGGCCGCGCGCAAATCCAATTACTCCGGCGCTGGGCTAATTAATTACCCGCTCCCGGCCCTCGCCTTTGCTCCCTCCCGGCAGCCCCGGCTGCAGAAGCCGCCCGAGAGCCGCGGGAGTGGGGGGATCCCTCGCACCCACCGGGAATTCGCCCCCAAACCCCGCGGGGTGGGCATGCCGGGGATTCAAATCGATTTTTTTTCCTTAATTTCCCCGGGGAGCAGAGCCGGGGTCACGCTGGCTAAAGGCTCCCGCCGGGACCCTCCGAGCGCATCCCGGCCGTGCCCCAGTGTGGCGAGGGGCAGAACCCCCCCGAACGGGGGCAGAAAGGGGGACACGGCCCCGAGCACCCGCACGGCCTCTCCCGCTTGGCATTGCCTCCCTCCGGCACCCGCCGAGGGCCGTGAGCGTGGCGAGACGCTGGCCCGGGCTGCGCCGCGGTGCTGGGTTCCTCCCCGGGGGAGCGGCACGATTCACGTCTCCCAAATATCACAAAACCCACCCAGACCCTGGGGGAGCCCCACAGGCACCGGCCCCAAAGCAGGAAAAGCTGCTTTTTTCCCCCATTTCTCCTCCTCGGCCCCCCGACCCGCCAGCAGGTCTCTGGGACTCGGAGCCGCCGGCCCCCGCAACCCCAAAATCCCATCCTGGCCGCAGTGCTGGGCTCCCCTCACCGGACACCCCCCACAGTCACTCAAAATCCACGTGAAAATACCCAGAACCAAACCAAAGGAAAAAGAAGAAAGTCAAGAGCTTGTAAAGGCGCCGCGGTCCTTGTGCCAGGAGAGGTGTTTCCCTGTAACGGCACTTCTCTTTTTTTGGGGTTTCTTTCCCCCCAGCTTTTTTTTTTTTTCTTTTTTTTCTTCTCCTCTAAAGTTAGTTTTTAAAAAAATGCATGATGGGTTGGGAGGAGAGGTGCGTGTCAAAACACAAGCTTAAAAAAATTGCTGCCACTGCCGTGAAATTTTAAAAGAAATATATATATATGTCTACAGGTGCAGGGTATCTGTATGTATAGCTCTGTAGGGGCAGCGGGTTGGTTTGCGGTTTGGGTTTTTTGGGGTTTTTTTTTTACATACATACATACATACGTCTCAACAGTGCAAACGGACGATGGTTCCAGTTCCAGTCGTAAAAAATAAAAGCAGGGTCCATCTTCTGGAGCAGGCCCCAGCGGGAGGAAGAGGGGGGACACCCCCCGGCCCTTCCTCTGCCCCCCAACGCTTTTCTGAGTTCCATAAACATGAAGTTCACAAATGGTATTATTATTAATAATATTTAGTTTAAGGGCTTTAATACAATAACAGAATTTTAAGTGTTAATTGGGGGAGGAGGGGGGGTTACGTTCTTCCGCGACGAGGGGCTAAGTGGCCGCGTCCCTCTGCTGTGACCTGACCATCTGAAAGATATTCTGAAAGAGAAGAGAGAGACGTTACCGGTGCCGTGCCGCTCGGCCGCAGCTGAACCACAGCCCCGTGACGCGGGGGGACCTGGGGGGGACCCTGTCCCCCAGCCCAAGGGCCCGGGACCGCTGCTGGTCCCAGCACGGCCCCCCGACTGCGCTCTCCTGCCCAGGACAAACGTCGTCCCAGCGAAGCGCCTGCAGCCCCCCCAGCCCCTGGCCGCCCCCTTCCCACGGGTAACGACCCTGTTTGGCAAGAGCCAAACCGCAGCCTAAACCTCCTGGATTTCCCCCAAAGTGACACACCTCACGTCCCACCCCGGGCTCTAACCCCCCCACTGCTGCATCCCGGCTCGCCGTGAGCTCCCGGCCGATAACCGGGACGGCGGGAGGGGGGCAGGATCCAGCCGGCCCCCAGGGCTGCTCTGGAGAGCCGCGGCGGTTGCTGGAAGCCCTGGCTCCAGCGTATCCCGGCTCCTCTGCGGCACGAACGGCTCCTCGGGCCACCACAGCCAGCTGAGAAGGCAAATGGTGGCCGCAGGGAAGGGCCCAGCCCGAGGGTGGAAGCTCGAGATGGCAGGAGCAGCCCTGGGAATCGGCCACGTCCCCCCAGCAGGCCCGGCTCTCTCCTGGCTCCACAAGCTCCCGACCCGGCGAAAGGAGGACGGAGCCGTTTCCCCACGTCGGTCACCGGTGACGGGGCACGAGGCCCGAGCCGCTCCGACATCCCCGAAGGGAGCCCGGCACCCGCCGCGAGCCAGCCGCATCCTCCTCCACAGAGCCGTGCGCGCCTCGGCCCCGTCGCGAGAAGGGACAGGACGGGGGCCACCACGTCCCCTCCGCGGGCAGCGGGGGGGGCTGACGGAGCCGGGCTCTCGTTTTTCGGTGAGCCTCAGACCCCGCGCCTCCTGAGCACACCCAGCGCTATCCACCAGCATGCGCGGCTCGGGAGGCAAGGCAGCACTTTACAGAGCACTAAATAGATCTGAAAAGCATCTGGCAAATCCCATCCATGTTTTTTTTTTTTTTTTTACCCTGAGCAGGGAAATTACTGAGCGCTTGGTCAGAAACACTCCGGATCTGGAGTCAGCCCTCCCCGCCCCAACGCTGGGCTGGGGTCGGAGGAACAGGCAGAGTCGGGGGGCTGCACCGTGCCCCGTTACACCAAGTGAAATCATGCCGACGGGGAGAAATCCAACGGGAGGAAAAAATCTGTTCCCCTGGCAGGGAAGCAGCGGGATGTTCGGCACTGAGGAACAGCCGCTTCACGAGGGAAGGAAAAGCGACTGCCCTGGTTTCCAGCTCCAGGATCGCGGCCCCCAGGAAGAGACGTCAGGCCGTGGGGAAGAGGCGATGCTCAGCGAGCCGCTCCGTGACGAGCCCTCGAGCGGGAAGCAGAACCGAGCCCGGCACAACCCACAGCCGGTTCCTGGGCCGGCACAGGAGCCGCGGCCCCTCGGCTGCCGTCGCTGCCCAAGGCTCCGCGGGGCCCGGGGAGGGGAGAAGCGGAGGCTGAGGCGGCTCCTTGCAGCTTTTGCTGCGTTTGCAGGCCGCAGCGCAAAGCCCAGAGCCCGGTTCGATCGCAAGAAATCCTCGCGGGGAGGTCTGCCGCCCTCACCGCCACCTCCTCGCCCCTGGAGGGAAAGGGGTCGGCTGGCTGCTGGGGATACGCGAGGGACAAGTTCCGAGCAGTCCCTGGGACGCAGCAGCTCCACGCACCGCTCTCCCGCTGCCCCCAGCTCCCCCCGCAGCTCCAGCCCGCTGCCGAACCAGGCCGTTTTATTTCCAGAGCCAGACAATCCTGCGGTCCCTCCCCGGGGCCCGGCCCCGAGCGAGGGACGGGGAGCAGAGCCCGAGCACGGCTGCGGCTGCTTCTGCGGAGCTGCCCCGCTCACCCGCGAGCGAATCCCTGCGGGTGTCTCCGGGCTTTGCCGAGCAGACATCAAACGCCCATCGCTACGTTTGAAGGGGCGATACGGGCAGGCACGCGTGACTCTGCACACAAAACCTTTGCCTGTTCTTCCTCAAACACGCCCGATGCAGCAGGCGCTCGGCATTTGGGACTCGAGGGTTTACCCCAGCGCGATCGCGGGGAGCGTTATCGCGCAGGATCTGTTTGGCAGAGGAAGTATTACACAGGGCGGGAGGCTCCCACACCCCCGCGTTTCACGGCTCTTTCCTGAACGGGTGACACATCCCACACCGTCTGCTACAGCTTTCTGTTCAAGTCAGACGGGGGCTCTTGCCCTCTTTGATGTCCAACGCTTTCTAGCCAACACAACACAATTCCTACCCGAGAGATGCACCTACCGGTACCGCTGGGGTTAACAACTTTCGGCCTCACTACACACAACCGCGCTTTCTCTCTCCCGAGTTAAATAACCTGCAGCTATTTCCGATGCCTGAGCAAAGAAGTAAAATCTGCAGCGGGAGTACGGCAAAGCACCGGGTCCAGGGTGGCAGAACGGCACGTCTGCATCCCCGCGGAGGATGCTACGAGCCTTCAAGCTTGCACAGAGGCGGCTGTAGACTCTCTGCAAGCCTCGTCCGTGCCTACGCTACGGCAAAGGTGCTGGGATAAAAGCTTGTGAGGGGATATCCTAGAGACAGGCAGGCAAGACTCACGGATGATTCCTGGTACATCTTGAAGCAATTTAAAGTGTTTAGGTTTAAATCCCGCCCGGGCTGAATGCGAGAACGGCCGGGCAGAGAGCAGCAGCAGGAGAGAGGTGCATTTAAGAGGTGCTACAACACGAGAGGTTTTGCTCCCGGCTGTTAAAGCAGTGCTGCCAACGGCATTTGTCAATCCCTAAAGGTCTTTGCTCCACCACTGCAGAAAAACAGAAGAGAAAAACCGCACGCCACTAGACTGTGGCTTCCAGGATGGAGTCTTTGGTCCTTTAAAAGGAGCGCAGAGCCAAAGCGTTCGTCCCTGTACAACCGTGTCCCTTCCCTCTCCTCGGGGAGGCGAAGGGAGCTGTGGCTCGAATCTCAGCAGCGTCATATTCCGGGTCATCCAAAGACCGGCAGAGTCCAGGAGACGGGCAAGTCGGGACCGAGCGTTCCTACCGTCAGGGACCAGGCCTTTAGCACAAAGGCACCTCTGTCCCAGGAGAAGCAGCAGTGGGGTTTGTTACTTTGCGGGTTCCCTCCAAGGAGAAGCCGCTCTCAAAGGACACTGTCCTACGCTAACAGGAACTGGAGCGAAGCAGGAGACACTAGATCCGCAGCAGAGCAGCCAGACTGGCTCAGAGAGCACAGATGCTGTTTGTTTTCAGCCCAATTACCTTGCTGCACATATTGTCTTTACTGTAGTTCTCGTTATCCTTGTCTGTTGCTTCCTCCTCCACCTTTACAAGGGAAAAAAATAAAAAGGGTATAAATAAAAAAGCAGAGCTGGGGGGGGAGGGCAGACGGGAGGAGACTGAACAGCTGGTGATGGAGCGGCTGGATGGGATCTGGGGTGCTCCACGGACGCGGGGAGCCAGAGGAGCTGGGATTCAGGGAATAAGCCAGGCAACCCGCTTGGGCAGCTTCTGCTTCACGAACCGAGCGCCACAAAGACTTTGTTCCTAGGAGGGACGAGATGTCCCCCCAGCTGGGACACAAACCCCAGAGCCAACTCCTCGGCTCTGCGCACGGTGCCCGGGGAGCGCTCGGTGCTTTCTGAAGCCGAACTGTGTAACCGCGTGATACCGAAATTCTCGGCCTCCCTCCTACAAGGCTCAGGGCCGGTACGAAGTGGAGGGAGCTCTGGGGGGCTCCTGAGCGCTGCTCCTGCAATTATCCACCGGATAAAAGGGCCGATCTGGGGCTCTGGGGGCTCCGGAGTGCAGCCCAGCACCAGGAGGTCTCCTCACCCCTCCCTGCAGGTCTGGTCACTCGTGGGAGATTCAGCTTCCACCCCTCAAGCTAAGGCAAGCCACAGATCCCATTTTCTTATTCCCTGGAAAACTCTTCCAGGTTTATCCTCCTCCATCCCGCTGTTACATCCTCCAGGGAGCGTGGCTGCCGCGGCTCAGACCCGGCACTCTCCGCACGTCTCCGACGCCTCCCACGCCCAGCACGGTGCCAGCCCTGGATCCCAGCCACGCCGAGGGTGAGCACCGGCACCCCTGCCCCGGGCCCGGCAGGTAGGAAACTTCCAGGTAAAGAAAGAAGGTGGCATCGTTCCCATTTAGGAGCCTCGACAACCAGGCAGCTGCAGGGCGGATTTTCCTGGATCGCTATTTCAGACTTGCCGCATTCAAGCCCCGTTTTAGGTTCCCGAATCCATCGGCTGGCAGAGACAAGCCGTCAGTGGCAACCGGAGGGCTGGTGCCAACAGCACGGATCAGATCAAGAGCAACAAGAGAGGATCCAACCTCCAACAGTTGTTGATCTCTGACCCCACAAGGGAGAGCCACATCTCCGGGACAGCAGAGACGCGGGATGCTGATTCAGTAGCTGCACACAGGGCGAACCCGGGCCAGAGCACCCCGGGGCTGGCCGAGGAAGCCGACCGCACGCAGCTCTTCTAGCTGCTCTCCGCCTCCTCCCCGCACACGAGGCTGACGGGAGCATTCCCCCGGGACGACAGATGTGGGGCAACCCCAAGGAGGAGCAGCAGCAGATGGACGCGAGGTGATAAAACATCTCCCTCAAGGGGGAGGAGAGGACCGGGGAAGCGCGGTGGGGATGAAGAAGGCAGGGCAGGCTGGCTCGCGTGCATCTCCCCACCCAGGGCTCAGAGCCAGGTCTAACCGCAGCCTCCACAGAAGCCTGAGCAGGCACCTCAGGCTGGGAATAAAAAAACCCCAAAAACACAAAGAAAAAAAAACCCCAAACCCTCTCTGTACATCTCAGCAGCTTTTCGCCAGAGGCTCTCACAACCCTTTCTGAATAATTCAGCAACCTGCATAATCTCTCCGGAGGACGGACGTTTTGCCATCTGCATCCGACAGCAGACACGGGAGAGCAACCGGCCGCAGCCGCTCAGCCTGGGAACTGGTTACCCTGGGTGGTCACGCTGGCGTGAGGCTTTCCCAGTGCCGGGAGCTCCTTGCTCCGGCTGCAGCGTGAAACACCCTCCACCTACAGAGCACAGGCCTTTGAAAGCCAGCTGGTCTACCTCTGCGCTCCCTGGAGACCCGGTATCACTCCCCTGAGCCTCCGACTGCCCCTCGTACAAGCTGCAGTTGAGGACCAGGCAGAAACGCTTGCCGCTACAAGCCTCCTGCGAAGCCACTTCCCTGCAGTGACGGGCTCTTACCTCCTTCCTCCACTTGAGCTCGCAGAAAACCCGTTCGAAGCACTCGTGCATGTAGTTGAACTGCAAAGAGAGAGCAGGCATCCCTCAGAGCAGCCGGCAGCCCAGAGCTCCCCGTGCTGCGGGCTCCTCCTGGCGGCCACCAGCCCCTGCATCACCTCCCGCCCCAAAACCTGGAGCACAGGGTGCTCCTCCAGCTTCCAGGAGAAAAACAAGCAAGCTCTGGGTTTTTCCTTAGCAAATCTGCGAAGAGCAGGGGGTACTTACGTAGGGAGTGAAGATTTTAACCCATCGGGGTTTCTTCTCTCCTCGTGCATACTCAAAACAAAAGGCCATTCCCTCTTCGTCCGTGTCCCACCGCTGCATTTCGTCCCATTCGAACGCTATTACCTGGTTCTGGAGACGACGAAACCCGGGTGAGGGCAGAGCCTGGCAGACTCCCCGAAGGGGAGGTTTGGGACGGGTCGGGCGGCAAGAGCAAAGGGGGGATGAAGATGCCTCGCACAGCCTTGCTGCAGAGACAGCTACGAGCTGAGGACCCAGCGATGGAAACACACGCCAACACCCACAGAGAGATCCCCGCGCTCCCAAAATCCCTTCGGAGACCTCTCGGCAGCAGTCCCACAGCTTGGGGGACGCGGGGCTGGTGCTCTCTCCCTATAGCAAAGCCGAGGGGGCTGAGCCCAGCGCCCCGGGCCCTGCGGCAGAAGCCCCTCACCTCCAGCTGGCCCTCCTCTGTGCAGGCGTGGAGTTTAAAGTGCTTAATGCTGATGGCTGTAATCACATGTCCCTTCCGCCGAGAGTCACAGGAGCAATGGGGGAAGATGATCTCGTTGTAACCCTCGCACGTCCGTAACATGTTTAAATACTGCGGAGAGAAAGGCGCAGGCGTTAGCTTGCTGGGAGGAAGGGAAGGGGACTCCTGCACCCTCCTGCTTCCCCTCCCCACCTCCGCCTCTCGCACGCCCCCTTGGTGCTAATTGCCCCCTTGGAAATCCCCGGCTTCACCCCAGCCCAGGGAGGCTGGATCCCCCCAAAGGAACCCAAAAAACCCACAGGCAGCAGGGCTGTGCTAGGGAAGGGAAGGAGACCCCTCCGGCTGCCCAGCTCCCCTCCCCAAAACATGGAGCCATCCAAGTACAGAGACACACAGAGCTCCTCGCAGCCTCCAGCGCCAAAACCCTTTTCCAGGAGAGCTGGTGCAGCCAGAGCCGCCGATTAGAGCGACCATGTTCCCGCGGGAAGGGGACGGATCCGAGCAAACAGCCCCGGGACCAAAAGCACCGCTCTCGCCAGAGCCGTCCTCCTGACGGTGAGAGGCTGAAGACGCAACCAGAAAAAGAAGCTGCCGGGCAGACACAGGATGCGGGTTTCTCAGGCTCCTTCGATGCAAATGCTACAACTCACGGAAAGGTCCCAAGAGGTATTTTGGCTCGCTCTTTCTTTCTCAGTGTAGCCCGGACAAAGCAGCATGTGAGGCAATGCGCTGGGAGCTCAGCCACAGCTTGGGACATGGGAGAGACGGGAGCCAGTGCTCCGGAGCCCCACAACCCTTCGTTGCACGAGAAAGGTCTACGCAGGGCAGAACAACGAAGTCTGAAGTGACGTTTTAACCAAGGAACGAGCCACGTCCAGACCAATGGGGCCAAATCCTCAGGTGCTGCGCTTCAGGCAGGACCCTTAATAACGTGGGGGAGGCAGAGGATGAAGCACTTTGAATTCAGGGGCTGTCTGGGGCCAGACGGCGTCGTCTTGACCTCCTGCTAGAGCAGGGCCCTGCTGCACTGGGTGTATGCCTCTGTGCGTGTATAGACCCACACGTATATATGTATATGCTGGGATATAACCTTTCCAAAGATTCCGATCTTTCTTTGGTCACTAGAAAGCCAGCGAGAGGAGCAGAAACAAAAGAGCCATGAGACAACCCACAGGAGGAAGCGTCTATTTACTGATCCTTATCATTAGTGAATAATTAACCTTCTTGGCTTAGGAGCTGAGGTGACCCTTCTGCAGTCAAAGGGGCTTTGAGGAGAGGCCCGACCAAGACCAGCCAAGCGGAGAAGG
Organism: Balearica regulorum gibbericeps; assembly: GCF_011004875.1. Lineage (NCBI taxonomy): Eukaryota > Metazoa > Chordata > Aves > Gruiformes > Gruidae > Balearica > Balearica regulorum. The sequence goes on from NC_046211.1 coordinate 401,832, forward strand.
GGCTCCCAAGGGGCTCCCAAGGCCGTTGCTCTTCGAGAGCAGCCACGCCAGCCACGAGAACGCAGACAATGACGAAGTCGAAAGGGCAGCCCGTGTTCGCTCCGTAGAGCGGCCCCCCAGGGAGGTATTTACAAGTCAGATTCTGCTGTTTGATGTTCCAGCCAAGCCTGCGCCTGGCAGATGAGCTCAGGGCACCCCCTTTGCTCCCCCACGTCAGACCGAGCCCCCGAGCATTTGCTGGGCAGAGCGATAAGAGGCAGAAAATCCCTGCGAGCTCTGACACAGGATTTGTAATCTGGGAAAGACTCTGCCGGATGCAGAAGAAACTGAGGCACTGAGGGGGCAGCAACTCGCATCAGGAGTGGGCCAGGACCCCCCTCTCCCTTGGCTAGCCCAGCACCACCATCTCAGTGGCAGTCTGAGGCAGAAAGAGACCTTTGCCTCTCGATTAGGAGGAAGAAAGAGCTGTCCCCAAAGGGCTGCAGGTGAAGGATTGCTACACCACATGTTAAGCACCTCAACCTTTCAACGCCGGCAATAACCCAGGAGGTTTTATCGCTGCCTCGTTTGGAGCCGAGTCAATGAGTGATCTTGCCAAGGACGAGCCGCTGTTCAAACGTGCCCGGCACAAGGGGCGGCTTTGGCTCGTGCAGCGGCCGACCCTCGGGCACAGCCCAGCCCTGCGCCCAGTGTTCCTGCGTGTCTGCACGCCCTGCCCTCCCCACAGCTCTCCGTGGTTACTGCTTTCCAAGAAAGATGTGTTTTTCAAGGCTGCGTGCGTACGATCACAGAACGGTTTGGGCTGGAAGGGCCCTCTGAAGATCATCTAGTCCAACTGCCGTGGGGACATCTTTCACCAGACCAGGCTGCCCAAAGGCCCGTCCAATGTGACCCCGAACACTCCCAGGGATGGGGCATCCACGACTTCTCTGGGCAGCCTGTGCCAGCGCCTCCTTCCCAGACGCAGCACAGCAGACAGGAAGGAAAGCGAACAGGACAAGTAGGATAACTCACCATGACCATCTTTCTCTGCTCACACAGCTTCTGTAACTGGTAGGACTTCTCCTCTGCTTTGATGTAGCCTTTCTTGACATCATCAACAGCCTCAACAGAAAAAGTGAAAGGAAACGCAGGAGGTCAGACTAGAGAATCTCTTCACTGAGGCACAGTGCCTTGCCTTGCCTGGCTGGCCCCGAGGCCACCCAAATTCCTCTGACTCCTGCCCCTGTCACACAGCGGCTTGTAAAACCGCTGGCCAGCACAGAGCCAGTCCAGGAGTCCAAAGAACTTGACAGCTACTGGTTTTATTTCCATTCGTACCAAAGGCTGGTACGGGCCCAGTTCAGAGAGCGTTGGGACAGCATTTTGGGTAGCTGAGACAAAGCAGGATTCATCGTCCTGAGCAGTTATCTACCTCTGAGCTGGTCACCCCAGACTGGCTTTATACAGGCAGTGGGGAACACCGCCCTCCTCGGACTCAAATCATGCTGGAGGACGGGCACGAAGTGAAATCACAGGAAGAAACACCCCCCTTGCTTAGGGCGAGCAGGGAGACGGCTCTTCCCCAGCTGGTCACAGACATCTTCACAGACAACGTATCCTACCCAAGGAGCTGCCTCCTGGGATCCTTTCTGCTCGCTCTGGGAAGGTGACTTCCACAGCGAGAGCGGCAGGAGTCCTCCCTCCTGGTCCGATAGCAACTCGGCCACAAGTTCACCGCGGCACCACCGATTCACCCAACTCCTTGGAGCTACCCAGGCAGGGCTGGCCCTCGATTTCACTGTCACCAGTATGCCAAAGGACGGTGGTGTTTGCTCTGGGAGCCAGGCACTTGCGTTGCCTTATCGCCAGTAAGAGGTTACAGCTCTTGGGCACCTACCTGATGGAAGAAGTAAGTGACTGCCAGGTCATTGTCATTGAGAAGAACCTCCTCCTCTGTAGTGAAGAGCCATTTCCGGATGGTCAGGCACGTTCCCGGCACTGCCGAGGTGTAGTTCTGCACGTAGAGTTTGTGGGGGAATTCGTTGGGTGCCAGTTTACGCACTGGAAAAAGCACAGGAGACGGAGGTAAGCGCAGTGCCACATGCAGCATCATCAGCATCTGCGACTAGAGCCTGGCTGCCGTCCCTCGGCGGTGCCCCTTAGCTGAGCCAGCCGGGATCAGGACCCAGCTCTGCTCCAAGGCCCTTTCTTCTCCTCCCAGACCGAATCTGGCTTTTTTCAATGCCTACTTCCATAGCGCCAGCCCGCTCCGGTCCCTCACAATCGCCTCCAGCGCACAGGCAGGAATCTGCGCGAGACTGGACCCCCCCTCGGCCGCCCTCGAGCATCGCACAACAGCCTGACTTCATCCCTGCAGCGCAAGGGATGTCTGCCCTGCTGAGCCTCAGGACCACGCTGTCCTGGCCCTGTGCACTGTCCCCACAGCCTGGGGGGACCACAGAAGGTCCCCCCTGGCCTGGCAGGCTGCTACCAGAGCCTGGACAAAACCTGCTGCACTGCTCAGCCAAGCTGGAGCAGCTGAGCCGTCAGCGAGCCCCTGTCGAGATGTTTACTGTATTCAAATGTGTTTTACCCAGCTATGACGGACAAAAAGAGGCGAGTGCCAGTACGTCTCCTTCGTCAGGCAGAGACACGGTCACTATCCCACTGCAGAGGGAGCTTATGGTTTCCAGAGAAATTAAATGGAGTCTATCCAGACAGGAATAAACGTGGACGTTCAGTTCACAGCGAGCGTTCAGAAAGCACAAGCCATAAAGGTTAACTGGAGTTTTTACTTCCCAGCACAGTTTGAGAAGCGCACCACTCACAGGAACGAGGAATTAATAGCTCCAGTTAGAGTCTGGCACCGTAAAAGCTTCCTGCAGCAGTCCGTGCCAGCATGCTGCAGCGTCCCACCTCCCAAGAGCAGGAATTCCCACTCGAGGCTCCCTGCACGTCAACCCCCCGGCCCTAGCCTTCCCCCACGGCGGCCGGGCCCCGCTCTGACACGCCAGCACCCGGTAACCCTCAAAACATGACCGCAAACTGGGTGGCAGAGGCAGTTCTGCGATGCCAGCAGTTGTACAGGAGACTGATGATGCTGGCTGCCCCATGGTCAGCAAAGGAAGGCAAACCTAGCCTGTTCTGCGAGATGAGTCGTTTTAGGAGGGCTTTAAGTAGCTAAAAATTGCCCCGGCTGTTCAGCCAGAGTCTTGTGAGCACGAGGAACAGCCCCAGAAACCTCTTCCTACAAGGCGCAGTTTGCCATAACAGCAGGAGGAGTCTGAGGCACAGAGAGATGGCAGTCCAGAAATGAAGGTACCCGGCTGGGAACGAGAAACATGCTTGGCTTAAAACCCAGCACAGGGAAAAATAAAACACAAACCAACTGCTACACCCATTTTGTGGTGTGACCATGACATTTTGGCCTCTCTACAGCTTCAGCAAACCCACGGCGAAGCTGGGCGAAATCAGAGATTGCTGTGGCCAGGCATCTGAAGAGCAGCCAGGAGACCCCAGCACGTGCTACGCTGGAAGGATGGCAATTACTTAAGTGCCAAAACAATCGCCCAGAATCCCACAAGCCTCAAATACCATCAGGATTTAACCGCGGGAGGAGAGATGAGAAGCTAAGATGCAGCCCGCAGCGCACACGCCCCCAGGACCTGGATGTCGCCCACACCTACGTGTACAGACCGTGGGTGCCCTCAATCCACTTCCCGGCACCTTCGTTCGGTCCCAGGCCGGTGCTGTGCCCCCCTCTCCAGAGACCGCCGCCTTGCAGTGACACTGCCCGCTTTTTCTAAGCTCGCTGGACCCTTTGAACTAAAGTAAAACGCGTCTCTGGGTTTAACAAAAAGCTCATCTCCTTGAACTGCTTAAGAAAGGGAAAGTCAAGCGGCAGCAAAAAAAAAAAAAAGCCATTGAACTTTGAGGGCTCCTCGCTCTCAGAGCCTGCTGCGCCTGCCTGATTCCTCCCGGGGCTCCTGATTTTGTGAGATAAGCCCTAAATGAGAGTGCCACTGGGCTCTGCGAGCGCTGCAGAGCTCTCTCCTCGGTTGCTCGTCAGCACCGGGGGGATTAAAAGACTTACCAAAGGAATGATTGATCACTTCAAACAAGGCGAAGTAGTTGGCGGTAATACTGTCCATTCCGACTTTCGCAGCCACAGCCTAAAGAGCAACCGAACGGGAAAACGGGGTGAGCAAAACAGGAGCCAGCAGCTGGCCGTCCCGCTCCGGGGCAAGGCTGGCTTCATACAGGTTATTCCCAAGTGTTCCCTAACCCGAGGGGTTAGTCACCGTGGAAAACCTGAATTTTACTCTTCCAGTAAAGCCAGATGTTTTCTTAAGGAAGGGCTTAGACTCTGCTGCTTTCGCCTCCCTGTAAACTGCTCTCAGTTAAGTGCCGCCGTGGCTGACAATCAGCTCATCTTTTCCTGCGAAGCCTCCAGCTTCAGTTCCTAACAGAAGAGGGTGTACACCTCTCCTGGGGGTTTTCTCCAGCAACGCTCCAGTCCTGCACGCCACTACCACAGCCAAAACTAGGGAAGTTCAACCACACGAAGGCACGGCGAATCCCACCCGCGGGACTCTGCTGCACAGGGCTGGAGCTCCCCAGAGCCTGCCCTTCCGCAACCCCCCGGCTCCCTCGCTTGCAGCAATGTTTCTAGTGCCCCTTTCAAAAAGGGGTCTTCCCCGCATCATCTTACTCCTCCTAATTCATCGAATTCCACTTTTCCTCCTGAAGTCAGGCATACTTAGTTTTCCACTTAAAGCCCTGGGCCTCCGGCTGCTCGCAAACCTGTAGCATGGCCAGAGGATTCCCCAAAAGGGGTCACTACCCTTAATATTCCACTCGCCGTCCCGCCACGCAGCCACAGCGAGACTTGCGCATTGGCTGCCGGCAGCTCTTGGATCCAACCCCCCCACTGCAGCCTCCGCAAGCCGTAACACACAATCTGCCTGGCGCTCAGAGCCATCCGCCAGCTTTACGATATTATCAGCAACAATTAATTCAGTGATGACTCTGGCCTTGCAGCTGAGCCTGCCAGCCAAAGCGCTGCTTTGGCACAGTGTAAGGTTAGAGTTCTCTAGCGTCCCCGTCCTCTCTGCTACAGCAAAGCGGCGTCACCGATGCCCCCTGCACTCGAGAGGAGCAAGTGGGTGCCCATGGGGTCTCGGTGAATGTCCGAATCGCGTTAATCTTCCATCAAGGCAAAAAAAGCAGCAGCCCACCTGGTACACCTGGTCTGTAGTGCTGTTCTTTTTGACTCTGACGGTCACTGTTGTTATATCTGGCAACGCGACGCGGAGCTCCACGTCCGAGACGCCGTTGTAATTCTGAAGGAGGGAAGGAGAGAGGACAGAAATCAGCGTCACATGAACCAAGCCTCAAGCTCTGTTTATTGCCTTGCACTGGCTAATTAAGATGGTCACTTCTAACAACCGCCTGCTCTGCAAGCCTCACAAATCCCATTCCAGTCTGCACCAGAGGAATTCTGAGAGAAGGAAGATGTGAGCTCTGCTCCGAGACAGGAAGCTGAGCAAACCGCTTCAGACCACGGCGGGGCAGGATTTTCCATTCACGGGTTTGCCAGCGAAGAGCGAGAGAAAGCTCTGGGACACGGCAACTTAACGCACCATGGAAAGGTTGGGAAAAGAGCAGCAGCTGAAGGGCAAATAGCAACTCAGTGCTGCTGCCTGCAGCTCAAACCTTGGGAGAAGCAAGTCAGACAGTGGCCAGAGGCTGACAGCTACAAACAGCTCACAAATGCAAAGCTACCTGGGCTGCCACCAGCACAGAAACCAGCAGGAGAGCCAGCAAATGCGTTTTCTCTGCTGGGTGTTCCCTTGCCAGAGCCAGGGTACGCAACATGGCCGGTTCTGCTCTGTGCACGCCTCCGAGAGCGGCACCAAAGCTGCTCATAGCTACTGCTACGGAGAAGAGGATTCCTCTGTGCGACAGCAGACAGCAACCTGCACCTTGACTTTTTGCCATGGCTTTCTATTCAACCCCCGAGGCTTTGGCAGGGAACGTCTCTGCTCTCGGATCCAGTTCTACCAGGCACTTATGGCCTCTGTAACGGGGGGGTCACGGCAGAGCTTTGGCGCTGTCGCCTGTGTGCCTACCTCGTCCGACTCCGACAGGAACTCCTGCATGATGTCGCTCTCCCCAATGACGCGTATTGAACACACTGCAGGACAGAGAACGCAGGTTAGTGGGGTGCCTGGGGAAAGGGGGAGCCCTCCCCTCCTGGGACTGGCCCAAAGGCGACACAGAAATAACAACCGTCTGTTCTGCGGGCGGCGTGAAACAAGGGTGGGAGCTCCTGCCCGGAAAAACCTTCTCAAAGCGAGTGCTTTCCGGGCTGTATCAGGTGTCCTGGCCCGAAGCCTGATCCAGCCTGAAGCCCCTACAACAGCAAGTAACAGCGGTGTTGAGTAACTCCCCGGGATACTCCCTGCGGGTGAAATCCAGGCACACAGTCCACAGGAGGTTTAGACTATACTTAAAAGTGGGCAAAAATTTCATAAGTTGTACTTTTGCCTCAAAAAAACCCCCAAACCCCACATTATTCCAGAGGGACTGAAACTATTCAGGAATTTAGGCCAAGTTCAGCAAATAATTTGGACCCAAACTGTATCGTATTGCCTCCAAGATGCAGCCAGTCTGCCCTTCCTCTGGCCAGCTGGTAACTGAGGATGACGACGAAGGAGCTGGGCAAGGTCGAGCTGAGGAAAAACCTGACCCACGTCCACCTTTGGGGAAGAAGAGGCTTCACTCCCAGGTGCTGGGTAAGGGAAGAGGCCGTTAAGCTCACACAAATTAACTGAGCTGCTTCCAGGCAACTAAGAAAATAACACAGCATCCCAGGAACGAGGGGTGATTGCTCCCCGAATCCCACCTACAGCCTCTCCACTGCAAAATGTGGGGTCAGGTCTTTTAGCCAGGCACTCGGATACAGGGAGCAGGTTTTGCATCCACTTTCCCATCACCTGAGCTCGACCTAACGGAATCTCCTGCCACAGGTATTACAGCTCTGATTGCAAAGGGCCCAAGCGTTCAGCCAGGGGCAGGCTCGGGTCACTGCTGCTTGAGCCGAGCTCCCTGACGAGAAAGGCCTCGAACACGACTTTCTCCCCGCTCCGAAGTTCCCCTCATCTCCCAGATTACTGGTGAGCAACATGACACTATAAATAAAAGCTTCTTGTGCGTTAAAAAACTAATTATACATTTTGCTGTTGGAAGCGCGCTGCAAGCTGGTAACACACGCACCATTAAGCCGTGGCGAGTCTGAGCTCCCTCTCCCCACTTCAGCTGTAAAATCCAATCCAGCTACAAACGAGCTGCTTTCCCTCCCAGATAAACAAATCCCCGTGAAGTCTGGGACCACCCGTGGCAGGATTTGTTTCCCTGCTCGTGAGGAAGGCGGCGCAGGGCTGCCTGGGCTCTGCTCCCGGCTCGGTACCTTTCTCCAGGTACTCTTCCAGCCCTCGCCGCCGGGCGTCCAGCTGCTGCTCTGACAGAGAGAACGGCCACTTCCCCGGGAGCCGTGGAAAAGTGAAGTTGGCAAATTCCCGTTTCAGGTTCTGGTGCAGGATGGCAAACTCCCGGTACCGCTTCGAGCAGAGCTGGCGGCCCGCCATGTAAACGTTGTAGACCTGCGAGTAGAGAAGAGGCTCGCTGCGGGGAGGAAAGATTTCCAAACCCAAACTCTGCCCTCCCAGCCCCACAGGTAGCGCAAGACTCAATTAGGAGGGTCTGAGCTAGAATGAGAGACTGGTAGGAATAGTTAAATACACCACTGTGTATCCCTGGAGCTGGGGGATGTCCCGACTACTACCTCCAGCTGACAGCAGCAGGATCGGCACAAGTTCAAGGTGCCTTTCTACTCCAGAGGAGAGGAAAAACGCCCAAACCTTTTACAAAAGGCCCCGAGCTGTGATGCAGCTGTCGCGGCGTTCACCAGGACCACGTCCTGCACACAGGAGGGTCCCCAAGACGCACCAAGCCACCACCAGACGGATGCCACAGCAATACCGTGCCGACAGCATCAGCGGTTTTCGGCAACAAGAGCCTCGTCGTCTTCCAGATGTGCTCGATGCTGTATCTCCAGCTTGTTGCAGAACCGAGATTCACGTTGCAGCCAAAGCCCCAGAGCTTTGGATTCTGGTCACGGCTACCTCCCCTGAGACACGGAGAGGTCCCGCACCGAGCAGGAGCTTGGTTTGTGTTTGGAGACAGCCCTAGGCACATCCCAGGGGAGAGGCAGCACGAAATCTTTCAGGAACACTCCGAGTTAACGGTTTCTTCACGACACATGCACTTTTCCAGTTTCATCCTGGACACCACTAAGGAAATAGGACTCTGCTCCCAAATAGGGGGAAACCGGAGCAGAGTTACGGTTGCAGGACACTGCGATGCTCTTCAGGGAATTCCCTTCCCGTTCATTAACCAGCCGCCTCCATTTTTAAAGCCAAGCTGCTCAGTCTCACAGGCAAGTTAAACAAGCTCTTATCTAGGCACTGCTAACATGCCTTGGTGATAAGGAGGTCCCAAACAGCAGCGTTACCTTAATTAGCTTCACGTGAGGAAAGGGATGCAGCGGGGAAGAGAGCAGGTTCACGCTTTTTAACATTGCAACAGGGACAGGTTTGCAACCGCAACCTTTCCTCTCGAGGAGAGGAGCGTCGCCCTCCGCCGTCCTCCCGAAGCCGAAGGGCTGGTGGAGTCTGGCGAGAGGCACATGCTGCAGATGGAGGATGGCTTCAGCTGCGTTGGAAGCCTCAGAACCCCAACCTGCTCCCCTGGTGAGGGCCCGGAGCAGCCCCAGCTCGCTCGCCCTCCGTGTCCATGCTCCAGATACCTGCCTGACAACCTGCACCAGGGGAAAGCGCTCCAACAAACCCAACAGCTTCTTCCTTATAAAGCAGCATGCCTTCAACCCTTCCAGCATCGCCTGGGGAGAAGGCGCCAGGACGGGGGGCCTGGGGATCTGAACGATTCGGAGGAGGTTCCCTTCGACCCCCTGCACTGCGCTGCTTTAAAAACCTCTGGTCTCTGGGTCCCTTCTTCTCGGGTCCCACGCCTTATCTGACAGCATCCCGTGGGGAGAGCACGCGCTCCCCATGAGGTTGCGGATCCTCAAGGATCCCATCTGTCCCCTTTGGAGACCGGCGCCAGGGTGACCTGTTGAAGTGACACGTTTTGCACAGGAGCCCGACTCTTCTTGCGAGCCGAGCTTCCAGCCACGAGTGAAAGCAGCGGCGTAACTAAACCATCCACCCCCACCAATGGCCATGCAGGTCTCTGGCTCCGGAAAAACGAAGTCAGCACATGGAGCAGAAGAAAATGATCTGGACACATGTAGGACTGTGCTCCTAACAATAAGCAGCTTTTTGCAGGGGGGAGAATGACTGCCCTTGTGCGTGCTTCTGTCTCTACCAGTCGCCGACCAAAACTCAGAGCCAGCCGGGGTTCAGTGCAGGCTCTGCTGATCCTCGCCGCAGCTCAGACCCGAGGCCGGCAGCGAGACACGGGCTGCCGGAGGACGGGCCGATCGAGAGAGTTTGCAAGCTGAGCATCTGCGAACATGACACAGCCAGGCAAGGAAGCTGGAGCTAAGCAAGGTCAGGCTGAGTGAGGAGGCTAAATACACTCCGAAGGTTGCAAGAAGAAACAGTTCTGCAGATGAGTGGCTTTATCCAACCCGGTTCTGGGTCCCTCTCCAGACATTTCCTTACCAGCTGCAGCCAGCCATCCCTGATGAGCCAGAATCCACCGTAAGCCTCAGAGGATGCCTCCATGTCCAGGAAAATGACTGCCAGCCTCCCCAGTAAATGCGACAGAAGAGGCAGGGAACCCAAAGAAAAAAGATTGTTTTACAGCTACTTCCCCCTAAAGGGAAAAGGGAGACGGAAGGGAAAAGTAGTTCTCGAGATGGGGAGCTATGCTCCAAGACATCTGTTCCCTTTGCTTTTACATCTATCCTGGATGCCCTTAACACTCGGTGTGAAGCAGGAGGCACAAATACAAAAGCTTGTAGGGACAAAATAATAACTTCCTACTTAATCTTCACAAGACATCAAGCTATTGCAGAGATACTAATAAAAAGAGTGTCCCAGCACATGGGAAATAGCTGCAAAAGAATAACCAAGCACAGTAAGAGTGAAGACGGGCAAGCCTACATAAGACAGCGACAAAACCAGTCAATAATAAATTAACACGCCTTGTCCTGAAGATGAGAAAAGAGCGTTGCCACCAACTGTCACTAACAGCAGGGAGCATGCCAGCCCAGGGCGCAGATACCCGGAGATACCCAGAAAACGCTGTCCAGACCGATACTAACCACAAACTTCTCGCCGTTTTGCTCCACGTGCTTGTACGTGGGGATGGAGATGGGCACAGCCTGTTTTTCCGTGTAGTCGTAGAACGACTGCCCCAAAGAGTCGTCACCGGGATCGAGATTATCTGCCTCGTGGGGAGGCACGGACAGCACGGTCAGAATTAACTCCTTCTCTCCGGCGCGAATCAGGTCCACCACTTGCTTGTGCGTTGCTCCTTCGACATTCACCCCGTTCCTGCGAAAGAGAAAGCAGAAAAGCCATAAGCAAGGCAGAGGCGACCACAGAGCCTCCACACCATGCCAGGGCCAGCCCAGGGCTCCATCACATCCCCACTTCCCTTGGAAATCCCTCCAGCCTCAACTGCGCTGGCTGCCCCAGCTTCCCTCCGGTCTAAACTTGACTCGTTTTTCCTATTGATGATTTCTTGGGTTATTACTGAATCACGTTTCACAACTTCAGGCACAACTAAAACTTCTTTAAGGCTCATGCACCCCCTTGGATATTCAGAACCGGTTTTGTGGGTTTTGCCATTTCTCAGTGGTACGACATGGCACGATGGTGCCCAGAAAGCGAGCTTTTCCCCCATTCAGTAAAGGCAAATGCACAGAGACCACAGAATCGGGGAAGAAAACACTGAACACGTAACACACACTACTGCCAGGGCAAAGCCCATCTCCTGATCCTCAACAGCTCCAAAACATAAGTGAATTTCCCTAAACCTGGACTGAAACTTCCAGGTGAACAAGATGAGGCAGCAGGTGAGGAGGCTGGGACAGCACAGGGGAGCGATCTCCGAAGCCGGCGCTCCCATCCACCAAGACACAGCGCCTGCGAGCACGTCTGCTTCGTGAAACACAAAGGAGACGTGCATTTGCTTCAGCTGCCTCTAGGCAAACCGCTCTGCCTTGCCCCAAGCAGCCCGGGAGCCCTGCTACAGCGAGTAACATTGCCTTTCTGCTCCCTGAATCACTCCAATCTCATCCCCAGAACTCCTCACAATTATGTTCCCAGCCCTCCGGGAGCCCCAGGGAAGCTCTGAAGACCCAAGACATGCCCAAGCCACCTCTAAAGTGTTCCTGATATCCTGCTCTCCCTGCCGGCTCAGTTAACCAGCCCTCGGGTCTTGCTTTTTGCCCAGAGGATACGGACTGTACCTTGGCCAGCCTGGAAAGATGCTGGACCCGCGACTCGACAAAGAGACCAGTTAGGTTCTCTTCCAGATCTGGAAAAAGACAAGCCTGGTTTTCCTCCTGATAAGAGCTAAATTTAGTAGCGAGTCTCCATAAACTTGCAGTCATCATGAGCGTCTCTGTGAAGGGTTCGGTATCCGAAACATTCCCTGTATAAACAGGAACAGGCAGAGCTTCACCCACCACATCCCCAGCAGCCAGCAAGGCTGCCGGAGAGCCCATAGATCACAGGAGACGACAGGTCCCTTTTCACCTCTGCTTCCCAAGCAGCCTGGAACAAACCAGCCAAGGAGTTTCTCCCCGCTGCAGCAACACCGGCAACCACGTCACAACGCCAATTTGTCTTCGCTTGCACTTAGGGATTTCTCCACCAAGAAAGCCTGGCGTCGCTCTCATTCTGCTACGGCGGTTGCCTGATGCTTCAGAGGAGTGCAAGAGGAAAGCTGCCTGCTTTCCCAGCCACGAATCCTGACCGTGCAGGGAGAGAACAGGCTCGCAAATACTCCCTCTGGCAATCAGCTACTCCTTCCTGGAGCCTGGGGACAGACTGTCATCATCTCACCGCCGAGGACGTAGCGCTGGTCACGGAATCATCCCAGCTCACCTTAAATCAAGCGTGGGACTTAGCTTTCAATCCCCAGCTCTCAAACGCAAGAGAACAGCTCTTACTGCTTCACATTGATCATTGTTTATCAAACTTTTACTTAGAAGAATCGCCCTGGAAAGATTCAATCTCGACTTACAAATCTGGGTGAGAGATCCCAGGCTCTGAACCAAGTTTTAAAAAGCCCGAGGCGGTGTTTGCGAGCCAGAGACAGCACTTGGGCTTTGCCAGGAGCTGGACAAGAAGGCTGCCCCCGGCTCAGACACTACCTGCGGTTATCAGCCCTCTTAGAGCTCCCGTACCGTTCCGGGGATAACGAAGCCACCCTTGGCTGCAGCCCCTGGGCTCTGCGCCATAGGAGCGCTCAGAGTCGTACGCTGCTTTTTTTGAGGCCGTTAAGTTCAGGAGGAGGGAAAATCCCCTTTCAAGGGCAGAAGCGCGGCCTCCAAAGCAGCAAACTGAGCCGCAGAGGGCAGCCCTCGTTACCGATCGAGCTATTAGCCACCCACATCGCCACATTAAAGGGACATTCACTTCGTTGCACCTGACGGATGTTCGTGTGCTGCTCGCTTATCCCAGCTCCCTTCCACTCGCCTAGAACAAACCCCGTCCGCAAAGTCCTGTGGCACCGCTGCCCAAGTATGACTTTTGGTGGATGGGGATGAGACGGCAGAGGCTCCCGGCACACGGAGAAGGCTGCTGTTTGCCCACACCAGGCTGGCCATAACGACCCTCCTCTGCCTCTGTCCTTCTCTCTTCAGGACAGGACTGGGACACGCAGAGGAGTTTAATCACCGTTCCCGCCTGACTTCAAGCCTGTCTCCAGGCAGCGAGGGGCAGAGCCCCCCTCCAGCTGCAGGACTCGCTGCTCAGTCCACAAAAGTCAAGGCTGGTTTTCAGTTACTCAGCCCCAGCTAGGCTGGAACTAAGTCCTCAGCACCATCAGCACCAACCTCAGACACTGCGCTTTCCCTTCTGCCAGCAGACCGAGAACAAACACAACCGCCAGCTTCCTCCTCTTCCTCTCCCACACCCTCCTCAGCCTGTGGTGACTTCTGCTGCCACCCATTTCCTCCCCAAGCCGACACCAAACCCTGGGAGGGGGCAAGGACAGGACCCGGGACTCCCGACAATCAGACTGCAATGCATCATTTCATTCACAAAAAAACCCACCCAAACGGTAACACCCACTGCCGGCTCTCCATCGCTCCCAGCGGGCTCCTGCCTCGGACCAGCTGCTGCTTTAACAGCAGCCCCGCTCGCCCCTCCGCCATGCCGAGCCCTGGGAAGGAGCAGTCGGAACCACGGACACACAGGGCCGGAGGACTCGCACCTTTGCAATAAAGTCGCCATAGCAACTCAGGCTGGAATCATCACCGCGAACCGAGGGAGAAAGGGAACAGTAAATCACACGACGCAGGAGCGGCCGGCAAGGCGAGGGGTGCGCAGCTGAACGACATGCTGTTCATGCGGCCGTGGGCCTGCTGGGATGCGAGAGCCCAACGCACTCTTCCCGAGACAACCGGACACTCGGGTACTTTGCTCCTCGAGCTTCTGCCTCTGTTTAGAGTTGAAAAAAAAAACAACCAGGCGTTACCTTTATGCACGCAGTCCCAGGAGAGTGCTGCTCGGCCCCGAGCTGACCGCAGGGCTGGCTCCCTCCACGCCTTACAGAAAGGACGGACGACGACCGGATCCGAGGAATCCTTCCCTCCACAAAGGAGGTACCGCAGACCACACACGGCTCTCTTCTGTGCAGGAAGGGAAAGAGAGAACTCTGCACGCGGCAGGACAGAGACCACGGCCAGACGCACGCAAGCCCCGGCAAGGTCTGCTAGAATTCAGCAGCGCTCAAAGAGCAGCTTCCTCCGACAAATGGCTTCTCTCAGCTGCCCGCCACTAAACGTGGATGTGGTTAAACCAGGAGTACAAGGTTCTGTCACCTTCCACTGCAGGATGGTGGCGAGCCTCCTTCCCTCGGCACCCGGCCTCCTCTTCGGCTCGCTGGGAACACGAGCTGCCCTGCAGGAAGGTTACTGCAGGGAAGCTCTGAAGTCGGTGGGTAGAAGTGATGCTGGAGCTGCTCTGTGTGCTGTTGGACCAGGCAACGTGGAGGCTTCCCACGCAGGAGCATCCCCATCCGACCAGGGCTGCAAAGGGGCTCCCAAAGGCTCTTGCCGTTCCCCCGGGGAGCTGGGAAGAAGCCGTCCTCGTGCTGGTTAGGTCGGCCTAGCTCGATATTCGCCATGCCGAAGGGCTCACATTGGCTGAGCCAGATGAGCCAAAGACAGCATCACCCCAAAGCGCTCGTTACCGCGTCTCCGACGGCAATTGTCTCACCGCAGCAGAGGGAACTGCCCGTGCCGCAGTCCAGCACGATGCCAAGGACGCCTGCCACGACAGGCCTGGGCCAAGACTCCGGACTGTGACCCCAGGCAGCGGCACACTTTGCTTCCCGCTGACGCTGGTGCAAGGGCAGACACCCCGAAACGCCTGGGGCGAGAGCAGGCACTGCCAGCAGCGGCACTCGCCCGTTAGGGCTCGCCCGGTGCTACGGGGGAAGCCAAGCTCTGGGAATTACAGCAGGTTATGCTTAAGAAAAGATCTTCAGCCTGTGGTTCTGCAAGCTCCTGCCACAAAAAAATACCTGCCGGGGGGCAGAGCAGACCGGCAAGTGTTCTCGGCAAGAACAGGAACCACTGGCAAACACCGGGAGACCCTGAGGACGAAGTATGCGTTTGACAAAGCAGAATTCCCCATCATACCGACGCTAACGAGCAAGATCCCCGAGACACAGAGAAGAACATTTCACTTCTCCCATTTGTACAACGAATGACTCATTTTCTGCAAAGGCTTCTTAAAATTTCCCAACTCTCTGTCTGTCAAGAGATGACAAGGAAATTTACTGCAAGAAAGCCTGCAATAAGCTTCCTGGAGATTAAGACCACAGCCTGCCTTCGTGCTTCCTTCAGGCAAAGCGCCGACCCAGCCAACAAACCGTCCAAGGGAAAACACCCCAGAAACGACCCAAATCATCTTTAAGGTTTTGCTTTTTAGCAGAGGAGCGCCCTCAGCCATCCCGTGCTGTCGGCAGGACCACCGTGGCAAAGCACAGGTCAGAGCTCTCCCGTCCCGGCGTGCCAGAGCCTGGCTGCGTAGACGTGGCCTCAGCAGTGAGCCTGGCACAGGCAGCCACACCACAACCCCGTGCGTCACCCCCTTCTTAACAGGGACGCTCTGTCAAGTCCCCTTCTCCCCCCAGCTTTGCATCTTCCACCTCCTGACGCTTGGCTCAAAACACATCTGGCTCCAGCTCTGTCCAGGGCTGTACGTTAAGGCCATAAAATTCCGTACGTCGCCGAGAAGCTCCCCGCAGTCCTGCTTCTTCTCTAACACGCCGGTTCTCACCGGCATGCAGCTGCAGGAGAGGTTTTAAGCACGGTGCTAAGACAACAGCAGCAGTGACGGATTATTCTCTGCTCTGAGAAGGGCTGATGAAGGAAGAAGAGTGCTGAAGATGAGATCCAGCGCCAAGGGCAGTCGCCACAGGGATCAGCAGCCTCCTCGGAGGCTCTGGAATGAAGATGAACAGCTAATGAGCTTACTGGACACAGTGGTGTGGGACAGCTTCTCCAGGCTCGCCGCAGCAGCCGCAGAAACAGGCTCTTCATCCTCTTCATCCCTCTCCCTTCTCAAACCCAGCTAGCGCCAAGCACCAAAACGGCTCCACATGATGCCACCAAAAATAAATTATGGGGTGCGTTTGGAAAGGGGCAGCCGCTCTGACGGCGCCGGCTCCCTTCCACTGCTCCTCGGGAGAGCAACGTCTTCGCCCGACCGGCGCGCAGCAGCTTTAACAGACCCGGCTCCTTGCAGCCGATCCCAGAGGAGCGTTACATTTCTCAGTTGCACGACACAGACGAGACCACTCAAGCTAAACGGTTGTCCCCTGAACTGCTCGGTCCCCAAAGCCAGACGGCCGTCGGCACAAGCCTTCCCCAAACCGAGCCACCCCAGGGCGCGATGATCCTGCTGTGCTGTTCAGCTGAGGCCGAAGCAGTACGAAGCAGTATTTCCTCATTTCTAATCACCCAAAAGAAGGGAAGCCAGCCTTTCTCTCTTACAGCTAAGCAATCCAGACCCTGCCCGATATTATTGCGATCAGATAAGACACCCAGGAAGACACTAGCAAGTGCGATTCCAGTGACCCTTCCTATTTCTCTTATGTGGGAGAGACCAGAAGGCAGCTGGGATAATTACCGTTGTCACAGAAGCCTCTTACAACATTTTAAGGAAGTTTTAACGGCCCTGTGCACATTGACAGGCTCTGCTCTGGCAAACAGCATGATTGCTGTTCATGACAACAAGGAGTCCTTGCAAATTAACACTTCTGAAGCACCCTGAACGAAGACAAAGAACGTTAACATTCCAGCAGGTTAAAAACTAAATACTACTGAAAAGCAAACAAGTACTGACTCAACAGTGGAAAGCTGTTAGTCGTGCTGAAAAAGGAACAATATTTTGGACACTTCCGCAACCAAATCTGTATCAAATCCACTCTGGAAACCCAGGAGCAGTTAATTGCAATCAGCTTCTATACCAGCAATAGGAGACACAATCTAGGTCAAGGCCTCCTTGGTTTTCCCTTCCCCGAACCATCGCAAAACCACCCTGAGAAGCCCAGAGATGGACAGCGCTGCCGGACCGCAAGTCCCAGTGCTAGCACGGAGCTGGGCTTTTACGCGTCACCTTTGTGACCAACATCAAAGCAACGATTCTTATCTCTTCCTTTTGTAGACCCAGATTCTCCTCTGCTCAGTTCGAGCTGCTGACGACCAAGTTCAAGGCTGTGACAGCAGTTTTGGTTTCCCAGCAGAGCTCTGAGCAACGTCAATGAGCCCCTGAGGACTCTGCAGACCACACGCTGAAAACCACTGTCACGAGATGCTCCTCCGGAGAAGTCCACCTCTTCGAAACGGCATCCCGGTCCAACTGCAGCCTTGGCTACGGGGGTTCACGAGAACCCTCAATGACGCTTCGGACTGCAGCTCACATTTTGCAAGCACAGGTTTGAATCCCAGTAAAAGGAAACTCTCCCCCTGCCTTATATTTCGTCTGTCGCTGCTTCACCAGCGTTCAGACTGGTGAACAAGGGAGGGAAACGATGGGTACCGAGAAAAGGCACTGCAACACACCGGGCACCAACGTCCAGCACATCCCCAGCCGCTCTTCCCCACCAGGAGCCATTTCCATGGACTGACCCGTTTGCTTCGTTATCTTGAGCCGAACAAAGCAGGAGCGGAGAGCGCAGGCGGCGGAAATGGGTTTAAATTTTTCCAGCTTCAGTCTTCGCACCCATTCCTAGGCATGCGTAGAGCTCCGTTTAAATATACTGCAGAAGTGTTAACCCAGGGTAGATAAAAAGGCTCTTGCATTTATCTAATTGTACGCTTAATGGAAAACCCAGCACACGAAGGTTCTTCATTTACCCACTGCTGTTATCTCTCCAGAAAAAAAAAAAGATACATTTGCAGTTTTTCACTCAAAGAGCCAACGCCAGCCTTATTGAGCACACCGAGCACAGGCTGAAAGGCGCAATCAGGAGACCCGAATTATTCCCAGGTCTAATCTACAGCTTTAACTGGGTGAATCTGCTCCCCCTCCTCCTGCCCTGCTCGTCAGAGGGGGAGAGATGCTGACCCACAGTAAAACGCTCTGAAAAACGTGTGCAGGAAAGCCAGGGATGGAGCCCGGAAAGGCTGGGGTGAATTCAGGAACGTTACCGGGAAGACGGTGTGTTTAAGAGGTGGGAGGAGGAAAGACAGGACATGCACCTGCTGCTCCTTTTTACAGACCGTTCTGGACCTTTCCGAAGCAGAACCAGCTTTTTCTGTCCCAACTCGATACACAAAATTAGACTTCAGACCAAGAAGAGATAAAGAGTTTAATCTCCCGAGGGAAATGCCTTTTACCCCACACACCAGGCACGAGTCACTCCCCACGAGCGTCAGCACGAAGCCGTCTCCGGTGGGGGTTACTCCATCAAGACCTGTATCGAGGGGTACGAAACCTTCCCTTGAAGCAGTCGGTGCTGCCACCATTTCAGACGTATTTTTGGATGCAGGAACGAGCGATGGAGACCACTTCTCCGGTCCAGCGGGGCACAGTACCCCCCTACCCTCGCAATCCCACCTAGATCGGACCAGGTTTCTGCTGCACACGGCTCAGTAATATCGAGAACAAATCCCTTCTTTATCTGTTCTATTATTTTTGAGCGCACTTCCCTGCAAACAGAGCAAACGCTAGTGAGATAGTGAGATTTTCTTCCCTGTCAAGATTAGTTATGATTGTCATTCACGGTGATAATCAAGAACTAAATTAGCTTTCATTGTCTGTCTCCAATGCCCTCAACACCCACAAACACACAACCAGCTAAGAAGATTAGAGAGCACGCCATAGCTATGTCGCAAAACCAGCCTTCGAAAGCGAGAAGTCTGAGCTAGATGCGAGATATAGGAGCGTGACGCAGCGAAGGATGCCAAAAAAGGGCTTCGCAGTGACGACAGGAATAAACGCATGTCCCGGGTGAGCTGGGGAGGAAACGTGGGGCGACAGACCCCACAGACAAGTTACCACGTGCTAAATCCCCCGTTACGCTGCAGCAACAGCCACAGCAATTCCATCACGGCCACGGAAGAATCTCATCTCTCGGGCTCCTGCTCCAAAAAACTCTCCCGGGCCAGTTTGCTGAGGGTTGCAGGAGGCGGAAACAAAGCCCTGCTCGGAAACCAACAGCCTGCTCAGAAAACACCAAACCTTTCGGTGGTTTCAGCACCCGAACGCCACACAAGATCTGTAAAGACGCCGGGCAGCCAGTAATTTTGACCAAAGCACCAGGTCCTTACCCCACTGCCCGGCTCCAGACCCCTGGCGTCGCTTTCGGCGACTGCCGAACCCGCCGGGGGACCTGCGGGAGGATGAAGCGGGCGCCGGGACCGCCGTGCCGGGGAGGCGGCGTCGGATGGGCCCCCGTGCCTCCCGGGGAACCCCACCCCCACCATTGTGCGCAGGGTGCTGCTGTGCAAAGGAAGGGAAATCAGAGCTATTTTTGGAGTCTTGTTTTATTGTTTTCTACTCCAACTCACAACCGTGCTAAGATTTACTTACAGGAGTTGGATTTTAATAGACCCAGGGAGAATCAGCGTCCTCTTGGCAGAGCGCGCAGGGACACGGGGTCCTCACGCCGCCAAAATGCAGCCGGTACCATGTAATACTTTTTGGGCTGATTTACGCAGCCAGGTTAACAAAAGCGATAGGCGATATCGGAAAAGGGCGAGAGCCAATCTGGCAGCGCTACAAGAAGATGCACGGGCAAATTAAAAGCGACTTCTCCCAGGAGATGAGAAGTGGCAGATAAAGCAAGAGGAAATCCCCCAGCCTTCCAGCCCAGTTGCTCCCTGCCCCGTGGAGGGGGAAGCCAGGGGTCCAGAGAGCCTGAGCAAACACTCTGCATGCCCCCCCCGCCTCGTTAACCATCGTTATCTGCAGGTCTTAACTCTTTCCCACACTGCTGCGTGGTTTGGTGACAGACTAAAGGTCAGGCCCTCGCCTCACGCCGGCCTCAAAAACCTACCTCTGATTTCAAACATAGCATTTTAAGCGTTTCCCCACAGCGGGCACAAGGGAGAATTTCAGCTCGGCACCTTGCAACGCATACAAAATATTCACCCTTGGTCAATAAATGCTGTTCCCTCAAGCAGATCCTCCAGGTGCAGAATTCACCCCCTGCATGGTTCTTCTGCACAGAAAAAAATCAAAGCGCAAAGTATTTGGGTCACGCGGGCGAGAGCCAAATCCCAACAGCAAGCTTTCTGCGGGGCACGGCCAGCTCGCTAGCCACGGGCTAGTCAGAACAGATCTTCTCTGCTGGGCCCAAACACACGCTGTCGTCCTTCACACACTGCAGCCTGCAAAGACTGGCAGCAAAGCATTCCTGCTGCTATGAAATCCCTGTAATTAATAAGTAATTGAACTTAACCAACTCAGCATGAAGTACAAATACGTAAGGATCAGGAGGTATCGCACAGCTCAGCGCGGGCAGAACCAACCCCAAGAACCACAAAACGAAGGGGAACACGGTAAGAAAAATACACCTCGGCAGGCTGAGGCTACAGAAAGGCCTGAAAGCGATCTAACCGATGTCGGTCCACAAACACGGGCTCAAAGTTTAAGGTTTTTTTTCGTTTGGGCACAAGGGGGAAGATCAGTTTGAACACAGCTGAAGCATTCCCACGGAAAGACGTTTTCAGGCTCACATCACCATTCGTGCTGTCAAGAAACAGCGCTGGACATCCCGAGGTCCCAGTGACCGAGAAGAAGGGAAACGAAGCGGCCGGTCGTGTCCCTGAGCGTGTATTTCCATCTCCGCTGCCTCCTGCAAGGCCGCAGGGCTGGGGGGGGGGAAGGCAGGCCACCAGCTCCACAGAGCAGCCCTGTCGTCTCTCAAAGGAGCCCCCTGCCCTCTCCACGGTGAGGCCCGAGCGTCCCGCTCGCCGGCGGAGGGTTCGCACTCACGGGCCCTTCCTCCTGCTCTCCCCCCGCAGACCTGCTCAGGGTGAGCTCTCCCTCCCTTCCAGCCGCCTCCTCTCACATCTCCTAACCTACTTCCCCTCCTTACCAGGGATCTCTCCCGGGAACAGCCTTTCTCCAGGAGCTCAGTGCCTCCCCAGGCAAATTCCCCACCGCGGCCACCCCCTTCCACCAGTCCCTTCCCGGCCGGGGAGGCAGATCCGCGGAGGTGGCTCCTCCAGATGTTTCTGCAGCTTAGGAGCCCTTCTGCGATCCTAGGGATGCCTCCGAAAACAAAGGTGGGGGGAGAACCTCCCCAGGGATGAGCTGGTGCAGGGACCCCAGATTGCCCCTCCAAGGGCTTTATCCTGAGGCTGTGACCCTCAGGCAAAGATGGGGATCCTCTGAAGAACCCCCTAAAAGATGAGTGCCTTGCCTTCAAGGAGATGGAGGCTGTGTCCCTCCACCCGCAAAGGGGATCCCCAAATCCCTCAGGGAGGAAGATGCTGGCCCACAGCTCCCTGTTGAAAGAGGTGCCCTAAAACCCTCAGTAAGACCACGAAGACACACCCCCCCCATATAAAAGGGTCCTCAGGGAGCAGAGGCTGGTCCAGCCCCCCTACAAGGGCTCCCCACAGCCCCCAGTGCGACACGACCAGACCCGGCCCCTTCCTCAGGGCCCCCCCCCAAAGCATCTGGGCAGACAACGCAGCTCCCCACAGGAACCTCCCTGGGGGTCCCCCCAACGCCCCCGGGGAGCTCCAGCCGCCCCCCCGGCCCCAGTGAGGGGAAGCCAGCCTACCCCCCAGGCTCAGCCCCCTCCCCAGGCTCAGCCCCCCCGCGATAAGGGCGCCCCGAGCCCCCAGCCAGGCTCAGCCCCCTGGGGACCCCCCCAGCAGGAGGGGGTCCCCCCCCAGCCCCCCAGCAGGAGGGGGTCCCCCCCCCCAGCCCCAGCCCTCCCGCAGCGGAGGGGGCGGCAGCGGGGCGGGGGCGGGCAGCCCCCCACGCCGGGCAGGGCAAGGGCGGCAGCGGGGCGGCGGCCCCCCCGTACTCACACCTCCAGGATGCGGTCCCCCTTGCGCACCCCGGCGCGGTCGGCCGCCCCGCCGCCTAACACGGCGCTGACATGCTGCAGCGGGGCGTAGAGCTCGCCGTTGATGCTCCGTAGCTGGCCGCCCTCGCTCACTTGACCGCGTACGTTAAAGCCGTAACCGGACTCCGACTTGACGATACGGACTACGCGGGGGCCGCCCGGCCCCGCCGGGGCCCCCTCACCGCCGCCGTTCCGGTGCGGCGCGGCCGCCGAGCGCGGCAGCCCTTCGCCCTCCTCGTCCGCCATCTTGGCGAGCAGCGCCCGGCCGGCCCGTCACGCGACCGCCGCCGCGCCGGCCACCGTAAGGCCCCGCCCTCTCCGCCTGTGAAAGGGACTCCGGGGGGGCGCGGGGGGCGCTGGGAAATGTAGTCCGGCACGGCGGGAGCGAGGCCTGACGGGAGTTGTAGTGCCGCGCCTCCGCTGTCGCCATGGCAACGGTGGGTGTCGACCGCTGTACCATGATGTCACTGGCGTGACGTCACACTGCCTCATAAGGCAACAAGTGGCAGAGAAGCCTTACCACAGGGCCGGGGGCTGGCTTGGGCCAGACCTCACCACCGGGCCTGGGGGTCTGAGGGGAACGCCCCCGTGCCCAGGGAGGCCACCCACCGCAGCAGGCCCGCGCTCTCCGTGACCCCCTGCCCTCACGGCAGGGACGCTGGCTGCCGCGGAGGGGGGTGGCACAGGCCACGCGTGGAGCGGGAGCACCCGGGAGGCACCGAACTGCCCCAGGCCGGAGCCCGGCTCAGGCCCCACCGGGGGGGCTGCTGGCAGGGAGCTGCGCTGTGGGGCTGGCAGAAGGGGAGCAGCTCTGGTCCTGCATCAAGGAGCCGCACCTCAACGCCAGACGGCCACCTTCCTTCCCCCAGGCGCTGGGGACAGGCTGCGTGGAGAGAGCAATTGATTTAATTCCACTGCAGAGCAGCCAGCTCAGCCCCTCCTGGCATTCACCAGCACAGGACACAGCATGGGCTCGCTCCAGGGGAGCACAGGACAGGGCAGGGCAGGGCAAAAAAAAAAAGCAAGAAAAAGAAAAAAAAAAAAGCAGAAAAGGCAGCACACAGGGCCAGCGCAGCCCAACCCACCCCCAGCACGTTTCCACTGGTCCCAGCTATTCAGTCCAC
This sequence comes from Balearica regulorum gibbericeps, assembly GCF_011004875.1. Classification (NCBI taxonomy): domain Eukaryota; kingdom Metazoa; phylum Chordata; class Aves; order Gruiformes; family Gruidae; genus Balearica; species Balearica regulorum. Next base: position 424,742 of record NC_046211.1, read on the forward strand.
TACAGTCAGAGGGATTAAGGCACGTGTATTTCTGTATTAACATGCTCAGTACAAACGCCAACGACTTTCCTCTAGCTGTACCCAAGCTCCTTTCCCGAGCACAGGTGCACACCAGACACAGGGGAAGCCCGGAGGAAGCCGGTTGGTGTTTTCCAGTTCAAACATGGGACAGGCAGTCCTCAACTGTGCTCCCATGGAGGTGGACAGCAGCAATCATGCCTGTCACCACATCTTTGGAAGACACCAATAATTTATTGAAATAAATACAGGTAACAGACCAGACAGCCTCTGGGTTCAAACACTACACGTACGTCGGGTACAATTTCTCTACGCTCTTGGGAAAAGCATGGTGATACACTGATTTATTTATTTTTTTTGGCCATGTGAGCCTTTGCCAAGTCCGGAGCAGCCAGATGTGTGCTGGAGATCGGAGGTGGAGGCTCCCAACTTGTCACGTATTGGGCTTTGCTGTAGGAAGGAGTTCCAGTTTGAATAGGATTTCTTTCTTTCTTTGTAAGAGTGAATATATATTTTTTAAAAAAAAATTTTAACCAAAAAAGGTTAAACCCCAAGTCCACGTTGGCAAGCTGCAAGGTGAAGGGGGAGCTCTGTTTGGACGAGGCCCTTCAGAAGCGAAGGCTGCTCTCGCAGAGCAACCCCGGCAAACCCAGGACTGACCAGGGAAAGCGAGCCCAGCTCTCCGGCCAGAGAGCCACCGTGTCCACGCCGGGACCGGCTGGTCCCAGCCTCCAAACCGGCATCCGTGTGACCTTGGGACCCAGTGGGGACAGCAGCGTGGACGCTTCGCAAACCTCCTTCCTCTGCCAGGACCGCCCCGGCTACGTCTGTCCTCGGCTGCCACAGTTCTCCAGGGCACGGCCCTCCGCCGACGGCTCCAGGGAGACTCCGGGAGCACAGAGGCCAGAGGATGGCAGTCAAGCAGGGAAATCCAGTCAACGATAACAAGGGGAGAGTCTTCAGCTCGAACCGGCCCTCGAAACTCATGTTTCCACTACTCGAATGAGAGGCAGTGGCTTGGGGCCCGTCAGTCTTTTGCTGCAAGACAGAAAGGGTTTGTTCAGCCCGACGAGCTGGATAGGGTTTGAGGAGAAAAGCTGCCGGAGAGGCTCTGCCCCAGCCCTGGTTCCGTGCTGGCTCGCCCCAAAACTGCCCACAGGAGGGCCCTCTGCTCCCCTGTACTCCTGAGGGAGACAGGCAGCAATGGAAACCTCTGCAAAGCCAAAAAAATACAGTCTGCTCCCACAAGAGCATCCCTGAGTCCAGCATCATCTCCTGGCCCACAGCTCCCGCCGCCCCAGGTAAGACGCGGATCTGCAGATGAAGCCGCTGAGCAGCCAGGCAGGCTCCCGCCATCACTGGAGGGTACGTGCTCCCCACGTACCTGCTCACGTACTCCGACTTCGAGCGTGCTCTGGAGCTGTGGCCGCCCCGACTGACTTGCTTCTCGATCAAGTGCTCTATGCGGTCGTGCATCTCCAGGTTCTGCAAGAGATGGAGCCGTGGTTAGCGACAGGGAGCTGGGGACAGGCGGGCTGCAGGGACACAGGCTGCTTGCCGAGGAACGCTCCTGTAAAATCTCTTGCAACGGGGTAGCTTTTTCTTGAGGGAAATGAAATCCAGCCCTACATAGGGACTGCTTGCCAAAGGACAGCCGGGATGGTTTGTAAGACCCACCAAACCCCCAACACAGAGACCCACCGGCACACAATCTCCCTCGCTGGATGTTTTCCGCCAGGGTTCATGGCTGGCTGTGCTCACACACACCATCCCCATGCAGAAATTAGCAAAATAAATCGCCGAGGAGGGAAGGAAATACTACAAGCACCAATGCAGGCTCAGTTTTTATCCGAAAAAGGAGAGAGGTTTGACACTTGTTACAATCCTAGAGGCTGGAATGCAATTTTAATTTCCAACATGCACGCACTCAGCAGCAGTTTTGTAAGCAAGAAGGGTTCTGCTGCCAGAGAAGTGTGCTTGATGAGATTATTTTGGACTTGGCTTGAGTTCACAGCTGCTCCAGCAACCCCGGCTGCATTGGAAACCATCACCACCAGCTCGGGGAACCAGCACAGCCCTCGGGGCTGCGGAGGGCACATTTTCCTACGCGAGGCAGGTGTCAGTGCCGGGGAAGGACTTTGCTGCTGGCCGCTCTGCCCAGAGTGAAGCTCATCACCGCGAGGGAGCCCAGCTACGACCCGCAGGCGTGCACAAACCAGTCGTGCCAGGGGGTTTCAAGGAGAGGGTCTGAGCTCGGAACAGACCCCATGCAACCCCCGAAACAGCCCCGCTAAGACGTACCTCAGCCTCCAGGTAAGCCACTCTCTCCTTCAGCTCCTGGATCACGGCATCTTTGGCCTGAATCACCGTTTTGGAGTTCTGGAGCTGTAAGAGAAAAGTTCATGGCAGCTGAAAATCCCTCTCATGTACGGCTGGTCTGGGGGCACGTCTAGGGAGGAGGGCAGCTTATTCTGCCTGTTAACAGCCACAACCTTAACTCCAAGGTCTGCATAAAAAACAATCAAAAAAAGCCTCAAATTAAGTCTGTGAATTAAGCTCTAGGTGAAGGAGCCTCTGCTCACACAGTTTGAGATGATTTAACTCTTTCAGCAGGCCAAGCTGGGTGCACAGCACTCCTTTTTCGTTCCTTTTCTGCTACTTTTTTGCTCCTTTTATTACCTTCCCCCTCGGGCCGTCACACCGGGGTCAGCCGCAGGACAGGGCTCTGGGCTGCCTTTGGTTTGCAGAGGGACTCAGCCCCACAAACCAGCAGTTCTTTGCTTCTGAGCAGCTGAAGAGATTTAATTTTTTTCTCCTTTCTCCTATATTTTTTTTTTTTAAAGCCCTCTTGAGGCCTCCCAGGCTCTGCCTCCTCCTCCCTCCCACCCCAGCCCTGCATCCTCTCACCTGCTCGATCATCTGCCGGACTTTGCGTTGCTGGCTTTTCAGCATGTCGTCCAGATGGTGTATCTTCTCCCGCAGCATGGCCACCTCCTTCTCCAGCTGGGCTGACCTGCGAAAAGGAGAGGACGAGAGTCTGGGAGCTGTCGGATGGCTTCCCAGAAAGGGAGCACCCACCCAGCTCTGCCCAGAGCAGCTTTTGTCAGCCAGGTCTTCTCTGCAGCCGCACAAAGTTGAAATACTTTGACTAGACGAGGTAAGGAGAGGCAGAGACAAAACCTATTCAAGCAGGAGCCACAAAGACTAGCAACCACAGACTGCAGGGACACAGGAACATCAGGAAGAGTCAGGCCACAAACAAGGCCTTCCAGAAACAAGCCATCGCCAATTAGCCCCTGGAGCACAAGGATACCGGCTGGGCGGAACGAATCTGACATGATGGGGAGAATCGGCTGCTCCGGAGGCTCCCTAGGACCTGCCCCGAGCTCCCAGCCTGCAGCGGGGCCGCTAGAGGTCTCCGGGCAGCCCGGCTCCGGAGCTCCGGATCTCTCGGAGCAAAGCAAAACTGCAGGAGGTATTTGGAGATTAGTCAGCTCTTGGGAGTAGGGTGCTGTTTTGCAAGCCAGAGAGCAAGCACGCCCTTCGCAGGAATGTGCAGTCATGCCCCAGCGAGCTGACACCCCGACCCAGCGGCGTGGGCTTGCTCTGGAGTTGGCAGCCGTGCCGGAGGCCAAGCCTCACCGGTCTTGTTCGGCGAGCTTGTCGCCTTCCACGCTTCTCAGCCTCGCCAGCTCTGCTTCGCCTTCTTTCATCTTCAGCAGCAAACTCCTGTGCTCCTGCGGCAGAGCGAGAGGCCGAGTTACACGCACGGAAACAAGTCGCAACACATGCTCCTTGGCCTGCGCTGCACGGCGGCGAGCTACAAACACCCAGGGAGCCCAGGCAGGCTCAGCTCAGCCTCCTCGCTCAATCTGCGGGTTGTTTTCACAAGCAGTAAATTTACATGCGAGAGACAGACAGACGCGGGCAGCCGCAGAGATGACCGACGGCAGACGTCCCGCTCCTTTCCCCCTAGGTTACAGGCGAGGCACCGACCCGGCTCCTTCCCCGCTGCCGGGCCAGGGAAGGCAGTCCCAAATCACTTCACGCTCACACTGCGCTGTTACATTTATGGCTTTAAGAGTATTGTGAGCAGACCGCAGCAGGAAAAAAACATAAAATAATCAGGGCCGGAGGTTGTGTTAGTGCCCCCATGAGAAGAAGAACCAGGCGGCTGTCTAGACTGAGCGTTCGTTTCCAGGATACCTGGAAGAGTTTGCACAGACCGACCAGATCTTCTAGACCTGAGCAACGCAAGCCTAGATCAGCAACGCTCCATTCTCAGCCGTTCCCAGCGGCTGGCTTTGCCCGACGCTTTCGGGTTAAACCTCCCCGGTCAAACCCTCCGCACGGTGGGCGCTGAGCACTGCCAAACTCATCACCACTGGGCTTGCCGATTCCCCCCGCAGCAGAGCGGGACCAGGCAGCTCCGCTAATCCCACCACGGCTTCAGGGCCGGTACCTTCTCCATCCCTGCCAGGAGTCTCTGCAGCTCATCCACCTGCACCTCCTTCTCCACCACGCTCTTCTCCGCTCTGCGCAGGGCAGAGCTCGTCTGCTCCGCTTCCTCCTGGTACTGCGAGACCGTCCTCTGCAAACAAGAGGAGACGCCTTTACCCCCGACCCTCGCGCCACCGGAGCCCTTCTCCCGAGCAACGTTTTGAAGCCGCACCGGTGCTGGAAGCCTTGGCAGGCAGATTTTGCTGAAGGCAGTCGGGCGTCTCAGCAAACAGCCCGGCGTGCTTCAGAGAGAAGAGCTTCTTCAGAAAGCTCCCTGGCTTCAAAGCACTTCAAAGGAGAGCGCGCCTAAATGCTGTAGCAATAAAGGCTCCTCAAACGCAAGAGACATGTTCGTTCTCAGCCACACACGTTCTGGGGCTGCCCGAGGAACCGTGCTCGGCAGCCAGCCCCATGCCTGCACCCATGGCAGGAGCCAAGAGGGACAAGGGTGTCCCCATGGGTCCCCACAACAGCTGGAGAGCAGGCCCAGACAACAAGGCACACCGAGAACATCTGGGCAGCGCTGGCGGGATCAACAGCTGCCGGAACACCCAGAACCCACAGTCAACGTCACAGCTGACCAAAGACCCCAAAATGCCACTGAACCACACGACTTCTGATGCGCAAGGACAGGTGTCCTTGGGGCACGTGCCACCGCTGCGGGCAGGCAGACGTCCCGGTGCCGGAGGAAGCGGTTGTCGCTCAAACCCACTTCCCCAGCGGACGCTGTCCCCCGTCCCGCCGTGAGGAACCCTCCAGGCTGGCCGGGACCAGTTTGGTCTGCGGGACAGGATGCGAGCCGGGACGTCACCGCTGCCACCAGCGCTGCGGGGTGACGTGGACAGGCCCAGCCCATCCGGGACATGAGCAGTCACCAGAAAACAAACCCAAGGGGACCATTAACCACCAGGGCTGTGGGAGGAAAGCGAAGGCAGCAGCTTCGTCAGCACCGCTCGCCGGGCAGAAGCCAAGGAGACCCCCGGTCTTTTGGCTCACCCCTCTCTCGGCAAACGGCCCCGCAGATGAGGAGGCTGAGCTCTGAGAGATGCCACGCCAGCCAGCACGGCCGCAGCAGCCCAGCACCGTGGCTGGGGACCCCACAAAACACTCCTCTCGCCTGGCTACGGTCGGAAAGGCTCAGCAGAGTTTGGGGGGGATCGCCTTCCAACTGGCTGACGCTTTTGTTTTATGTGATTTTTAACTGGGAAAGCATTTGGGTCTTCAGACTCATCTGGGCAAGCAGGGAGGCAGTTCGCTGGGGTTTGGCCAGGTCTGGACTCCCCGGTGTATTTTAACCATGCACCGAGCCCGCTGCTCTGCAAGGAGAAGCCAGACACCTCTGGCAAACTCACGTGCCCATGCAGCTCCTCAGACTTCCAAAAAGGGGAAAAAAAACCCAAAATAAAATAAAAACCATGCTTTCCCAGCAGAGAAGTGCGCAGCATAGTCACCTCAAAAGCTTGTTTTTCCAACTGATGGTGCTTTTCAGCCTCCTGCAGCTTCGCGAACAGCCTCTTTGCTGTCTGTCGGATCTTTTCTACGTCTTCACCTGAGCAGTCGTCCTCCTGCAGAGACGGTAACAGGACAGGATGAGCAGTCGGGAGGTATCAAAGGAGCCCTCCGCCCCAACGTGGGCAGCGCTGTTGGTGACAAAGCCTGGTAACATCACTTCTCAGCTTGAAAAAACTAAAGGCGCTCCTGTCCTCACCTCCCACGCTGGAGTGACAGCTTCCAGCCCTCAAGATAACATGCATGGTATCCTTTGGTTGCCTTCCAAGCCCTGTTCGCAGGATGCCATCCCCATCTGCGCTTGGGCAACCTGAAACCCCGCAACATGAACCAGGTCCACAGCAACCCAGCCCGAAAGCCCAGCCCAGAGCCTCTGCCCCAGCCAGGGGAAAGACAAAAAGCTGGAGAAGTATTTACCAGCTGAAGATGCCTGTTTACCCCTCCTGCTAAAAACCTCTCCTGTGCAGAGCTTTAACAGCCCATTATGCACATTTTTATTGCTCTAATAGAGCCGTGCTCTGTTTCTGATCTGACCCTGATAAAAAGACTCGAGTTTGCTGCAGGAGCGCCCAGTTGTGTGCTGAACGGGTTCAAAGTTACCTGCTGGGAGGAAAATCTCAAACTAAACCTGGCATTTCTTCCCACAGCGCTGAAATCCCCCTCTTTAGCCCCATACCTGGTCCTCCCAGGAATCGGCTTGCAGCCTCTCGGGGTACAGGCAGCTCCCGTTCTGCTTTTCCAGCACGACCTGTGTAAGCAAAGGACAGACAGGGATGCAACGCCGGCCGGCACGGTCGCTCACGCGAGAGCGCAGTCGCATGCAGACAGCTAGCTCTGGGGCACCGCAGCCACTCGAGACCAAGGGGTTTTTCCCCGCAAACGAACATGCAATGGTGCATTTGGCCAGCCAACGCGCTTTGCTTACTGACTCCTCGTTACGTGCTTGTGCAAAGTTTCGAATTTTGCCTGTAAACGGTGCCAACGTGGCTGTCGTTTGCCACAAGCGCCTCGATCTTTAAGGCCCCTTCTATCATTTTCCGGACCCAAAGATGACATCTTTTTAATCACTCAATGCCATTTAACGCCCGAGAAATGCTCCCGTTACCTGTGCATGCTGTTTAGCTCCTTGTCTGTTCTCAAGTTTACTACTTAAGTCTTCCCGCAGCTTCTTCAAAGAACTTCTAGCCTGGCAAAGGCAAGTCAATTTAGCTCGATCTGCATGGACAGTGTCACTCAGCCTAACAGAAATCAAACGAAGGTGCGGTGGCTGCTACGATGCCCTGCGCCGGTACGCAATCGATGGCTTCTCTGGCAGCCTGACCCTCTGGTTTTACTACAGCCCTGCCTGCAAGCAGCACCGTCTCTGCCAGATGGGATCCTTGCGAGGCAGCTGTCCCACATGGTCATGGGAAGAAAAAAAAAATTAAAAGGAAAAAAAAGCAACAATCTGGAGATGCCACTGATTTTTCATGCATTAGTCATCGAGTTCACCTTTGCAGTGCTGAGAAGACCCTTGCTGTTCCCCAGCTCCCTCTCTGCTGCGCTGCAGGACGCTGACAAGTACAGTCTTGACTTGCAGCTACTCGAATTAGTCAGAGTGAGTGAGCCAGAGGAATGATTTACAGGCTTTTACAGCAAACGCTGCCCCAACGCTTTTCAAAGAAAAGCTTTCTCAAAGCATTAACAGTGTGGCTTCATCCCTACCCCTTGATTTTAGATGCCCGAGGTGAGTGGGGCAAGGCAGTTTGCCGGAGACTGGGCAGCGCCAGGACAAGGGATGAGGCGCAAGCACAACGTGCAGCTCTCGGGTCAGCGACCAAGTCCTTATCCCAAGGACAGCGATCCATGGCTTGGATCCAGCTGGATCAAGACATCCCTGAGGTTTTTACACCACGACCCAGTGCAGGGCACTTCTCTTGGATGCGGACAGACTGGTACCGCCACCATGACTTACTTGTTTAGCTTATTCTCTGGTTTTCACATGCAGGATTAAGTTGTGCTGCACGGTTGCGCTGCTTCAGCTATTCTGATAGGGCTACGCAGAGCCTTTGCGGCCAGACGAGGTCTAAGTCCCGCTCGACTATTGCTAAGGGGCCCTTTTAAAACCCGACTCCTGTCTCCAGCTGCGGGGAGCTACAGGAAAGCTCAGATCAGAAGAGCTGAAGTCGAAGCCCCAGGAGTGGGAAGGATCACGCACAAAAACTGCAGCATCTGGGTGGCTGCGAGAAGGTCTGGGATGAGCAACACCCCTGGAGCGCTGCAGCCCTGGGCAGGCAGGAGCCAGGCAGGTCTGGGTTGCAGGCAGGAGGCAGCGGGAGCAGGCTGTTTTCTTTTGGCGGGGGGGGGGGGGGAATAAAACATGCGTTTTGGCAGAGGAGTCAGAAGGATGACGTAAAAGACCTGGAGGCCGCCCTACCAGATCTGCCCCTTGCTGCTCCCCGAGGCCAGCACCCAGCACAAACTCTCCCATGAAAGCAAACCCAAATTTATTTTTTTCCCCTTTTTATCTCTTTTTTTTTTTTTCAGGCCAAGCAGCCCAGACCAGAACATGCACATAACCGCTTCCGTGCCTTGCAACCAGCTCTCCAGAAATAACATCCCCACCAGGAGCAGAGGGAAGGGTTAATCTTCTGAGAGCCTCATCATCCAGTTTACTTTGGGAGATGAGACATACCAAAGAAACTGCCTTTTAACAAGAGGCTCCGGTTGTGCCGCACCCAGGCATGCAGGGGACAGCCTTGGGGGAAAGTCATCACGCAATTCTCTTCAAATTCAGTCCATATAGCAGAGCAATTAGTCAGGCTGAATTAATTTATGGCGCTTGATTAGACTACTGCCCTGTACAGGCAAGTCAACAAACTGGAGAGTTCAGCTCCACTGCCAGTTCGCCAGAGTGGTTGGGGCTCAGCCGGGGCTCGAGTGCCACAGCCGGCGCGGGCATTGCCGCCCACTCGCGTGAAACCCCCCCGGGGGAAGCAGAGCACCCCGGACCCTCGCCGCAAGCCCCCGCGCACTCAGGCAGAGGCACACAAGCCAGAGCCCCCCCCTCGCGGACATTAACTACCTCTTGAATGTAACGAACTTCGCTTTTCAGCTGGTTGACGTGCTCCTCGTGGTTCACGCTGCCCTCGGCCCGCGCCTTCAGGTAAACCTGCCCCGGAGAGACAGTGGCCGCAGGTCAGACCGTCCCGACTCCAGCCAGCCCAGCTCCACAGGGACCAGGACATCACCGCTTCCTGAGCCACGGCACCCGCAGGTTTCCCCTTTGCAGTTAACCTTCCCCAGCTTTTTGTTTTTTTGTTGTTCTTTTTTCAAAGCAGCTTCTCCTCCTGCGTGACCCCCACTGTGCAGACCCACCACGGCTGCCCCGGCTTCTCGCTGCATCCCCCCAACACCGGGGAAGCCCACCGCGCTGGTGCTGCCAGCCAGCAGCACCGCACCAAGCCTCCTGCCCGCACCATCAGGAGCTACACCAGGGAGCTTTTTGCCAGCGTAGCTTCAGATAAAACCTTTTTTCCAGCCCCACTTATTAAACGAGATCTCTTTGCAACAAAGCTGGGGAGCCAGGGGCTGTACCTTGATGATCTCCTCATCGCCGTCGTTGGACTTGATGCATTCGGAGGCCAGGGAGTGACCGTTGCTGGATCTGTTGGCCACCATGGCAAAGGCTTTTCCCACCGGCTGCAAGAGACAGAAGCGGCAGGGCTTTCAGAGAGGCGAGACTGGCTGGAACGGTTTGCCCGGCTCCAGTCAAATGAGCATCGTGCACTTTCACAGAGGAAGGTAGTGCTGAGCGTGGCCTCGGGAGCTGGCACCGAAGCGTCTAACAGACCAGGAGGTGAATTTTCTAGTTCATGAAGCACAAAGCGACCGATCCTCCCCCAAATGCCTGTTCCCCCTCTCCCTAAATTAACTCACAAACTTGTATTTTCAACTCCAAACTGAACCGCGGGGGAGACGCACCTTCTGCTTCACCTGCTCGCGCCTGTCGCCCGGGAGGTCATTCGGCAGAGTAAGCCGCAGCACCTTCACGCTCTCCTAAAACAAGAGGCAGGTTTTAGTTTTAGAACTCCCTGAAAGTCTTTTTACATCCAGCTACAGCAGGAGCCAAGAGCCGGGTCAGCATCGTTGCAGACGTGGTGACAAGCTGCCTTCCCCCTCGGTTTGAGCTGCAGCCTGCGAAGTAACGCTGGGATTAAAATGAGTAATAGTGAGCGCACGATGGCTACGTTTACCAAATCGATCGGGGCTTGGAGGAGCCGTGGCCCAGCCAAGGCAAGGTAATGCAGACGGGCTGGAGAAGCAATCGCTGGGCTCGTTTCCGTGCACACCCTCCTCTGCCGGGAGTCACGGCCGCCATCCATCGTGGCAGCCGGCTACGGCAGTGCCGACGCACGGTGCTGGGCAGCAGCCCCAGAGAAGGGGAAAGCAGACCTTGCCAGCTCGCGTGCTGGGACCTTGCCAGATTCACCCTTGTCCCTGCCCTACCATGACAGCCCCGGCTCGGCACAGCCCCGGCTCGGCACAGCCCATTTTGGCAGCAGCCAGCAAGACCGGCGGCAGGGCGCTCCCTGGCTTGTGGCCACGAGCATCCACACAGGCTCTGGCCAGGACCCAGTTTGCCTTCATGGCTTAACTCCTCACCCAAAGCCTTCCTACCAGCGCAACCGCCAAAGAGGCGGTTCAGCCGCATCCAGCACCGTGCAAAGCTTTCGGGGAGATGCCTGGAGCCTATAAAAGCCCTGAAGCAGCGCACGGACACCCAAGACACTCCATGGGTTTGCCTGCTCTCTGTCCACAGCTTGATGCCAGCACCACACACCCACAGCACAGCACAGCCCTCCTGTCCCAGACAGACCTCGTCGGCACCCGGACAGCTCATGGATCTTCTTAAACCGGACACCGAAAGCGGGAGCTGCTCAGCGCGCGACGGTCACGGCAGCGGGCTCTCGAGTGGCAGCACCGCAGAGCCGGGGTAGGTGCCCGTGCAGTGCCAGGCGCCCGCCCCTCGCCACACCTCAGCCACGTCAGCCTCCTGCTCTCCAAAACCAACGTCAAGGTATTTTTGCCTCCCCGCTTCCAAGCGCTCTCCTCGCCATCCAAGTCTCAACAAGCCATCTGTTTGTTTCCAAAATATTTTGTATACCCCGCTCACACAAACCCCGGCTCCCTGGGAAATGAGGAGCCCTCCCACGGGTCTCAAACACGCATCCAGACCCCTTCGCTCCCCCCCCGAGACAATTATCCGAGAGAAACTTCACTGGGGCTCTGCTAGCACTCAGCAGCACCGATCGTTTAACCAGATACTCGTCTGCAACTTTTACTCCAGGGAATGTTTTCACAACCATTAGAGCAGCCGGATGCAGCGCGCCCCGTGGTTTTGAGAAGATGCAAGAAGCAGTCGGGGTTTTACGGCAAGGAAAATGGCTCACAGCAGCGCCTGCACACAAAGCATCGTCCATCATCTTCGTGCTGCCCAAAGCAAACGGGATGCAGGGAAAGGCCGGGGGTGAGATCCGACGCGGCTGGCGATGGCAGCACCTCAGTCCCTTCACGCCTCCTTACTCGCAGCTTTGTTTACAAGCGTCGGGATCTCACATCCGCCATCCCCGTCCCGTCAAGCCCAGGCGAGGGTGGGACGCTGCCAAAGAAATCGCTCGCCCGGGGAAGATTTTGTGCGATAAGAAACAAGCACCAGCCCATTTCCATCCCCGCAGCCAAAACTACCCGGAGTCGGCATGCGGGTGCCTTCTGTCCCAGCAGACCCCCAAAAAACCTGCTCCTGGATCAACCTGCCATTGAGCTGCCGCAAACCGGCTGCGGCAGGAACCGAAGAGCAGCTGGTGCCTTCCCCACCGGCACCGGCGCTACCAAACCTCGGGTCAAACAACCAGGAAACCACCCATGCAAATGCTGGCGGGGGAAGGCTCCGCCGTCTCCATCCTCCTCCACGCCGGGGAGGCACGGAGGAGACAGGGATGGCGAGACACAAGATGGATGCCTGAGCGAGGCTCGCTGGACCACCGGCAGAGAAAACCAGCTTTTTCGGTGCAGTGAATGCTATTGAGGAGGCCGAGGGCGCAGCCGGGCTCAAGCAAACCCCTCCCTGCCCAGCTTGTTTGTCTGCAGCACCTCGGCTGTGCTGAGCTGCACCCGGTTGGGGCCGGAGGAGAGAAGAGGCACTTTGGTTCTCATCTCATGCACCGCCGGTCCCCGGTGATGCTCCCGCACGGTTATTTTTGGGATTTGCTCTTACCATCCTGCAGCCAAAGCTTCACTGGCTCCTTGTCAGCGCCAGGGCGGTTACCAGGAGAAGCAGCTCCTCTGATACAAAGCCGGAGCAACCCAGAGGGACGCCGCGGCCGGTACACGCTGTCCTCCCCCGTCGAGGTGCCGAATTTGGCTGGGGCAGGAGGAGCCGAGCCATGGGAACTCCTCTACCCCACTCCTTTACCTCCTGGCTAGTGTCAAATCCGCTCCGCCTCCTGTTTACAGCCCCGGAGAAGAGGGGGCAGTGGGTTTCGGGCCCCCTCTGTTATTTTCCGGGGAAGACAGGAGGGTTTTGCAATGTGGCCAGCGCTGGGAAGATGACAGAGTGCCTTGCACTTGTCTCCTGCTTGGAAAAAACCCACCTCGTACAGAAAATGCTTCCTTAACACCCCAACTGCGCACCCCAAGAGCTACTCCAGCCCAGCAGCGCTTGTTCATGGCATTTACTACCAGCCTCGGGAATTAACCGCCATCGGGGGAGCTTGGCCAGGTTTGGGGATTGCTGCAGCGGTTGGAGGCTTTTTGGCAGGACAGCTGCGCTCCCGTCCAGCTCCCTTCGAGGAGGCGTTCCCAAAATCCCAGTGGCCCTTTGGGTCCAACCACCAGCAAGAGCCAGGTCCCCTGGAAACAACGGCGAGCAGTATCAGCTAGGATGACTAGGGACGAGCTGTTGGGGATGCCAAAGCCAATTTTAAATCTTTTAGTCTATTTTTCATCATCCAGCCCCAAAAAACCCCACCTGGGAAAAGCTTAGCTGGAGGGAGAGGCACCGACTCTGCTCCCGGGGAACCGCACAAATCCCCACCACATCCCAGGCGGAGGAGAGGCGGCACCATCCGAGGACCCGCAGCCGGCGATCCCGACGCCGGTGTTTTGCAACCACGGGGAAGGCGCTCCGTCCGTCCGCCTGTCCCGACTGTTAAATAAGAACAGGCCTGACCTGACCCAGAGGGTATCACCAAAATCAGCAGCAAACAGCTCCGGTGTTTGGAATCGCTGGCGTTACAGAGGCGCTTATCACCGTAATAACCCATTAGCCAAACGAGCCCAACTCTGCAATCGCTCCTTATAAGGCCGGGCAAGCTGCGGGGAATTAGGACTCTCCTAAGGAGACTCAGAGCTGAGTCACCCGGCAGGACTCGGGCCGGGGAGCCGGGCAGCCGGCGGCACGGGGGAAGGCAGCCGAGCACCGGCGCGGTTCTTCTGCCGCCGCCGGCACCTTTGGGTGATCCCTCCAGTTGCCAAAACCCGAGCAAAAAGCTGAATCGCTGACCGCCGCCGGCGGCTTTGCCCCTTTGTGGGGAAATCGGGGCGCCACGCCGGCTGCCGTGCCGACTTTGGGGTGCTGCCAGCCCCACCCAGGGCCCGTCCTCGCGGCGATGGCCCGGCTACTGACGGCGATGGGGAAAACCCAACAACCAGGAAGGGAAAAACGCCAGGCCCTGCTGAACCGAGGGAGGCAAGCGCCAAAACAGCCTCGCTGCCGGCCGCTCCCAGCACCACGGCTCCGCGGCCCCGGGAGCCGCTCGAGGGTGCGTTACCCACACCCCCATTATTCAGGGACGGCCTGCCAGCCGGGAGCCCCCCGTAAGCGCGACGGGGCACGGTGGGACCCCAGCACCGACCCCGGGGCGTCCCGCGGTGCGCTCCCGCCGTCCTCACCCTCCCAGCCAGGTTCACCCAAGCACCCAGCGAAGGTCGCGGGGACCGGGCGGCCGCAGACCCCGGCGGCAGGGAGACCCCCGAGCACCCCCTGGGACGGAGAGCCCCCGCAGAACCCCCCCGAACCTCCCCACGGCTGCCGGGCGAGCCCGGGCGCAGCGGGACAGGTCGGAGCAGCCACACCGGGTGCCGGGCGGGCACAGCCCCGCTGCACCGACGGCGCGTCCCGGGTCCCCCCCCGCCCCACCGGGGCGCCCCCGCGGACAGCAGCCGCCGCCCAGAAGCACCGGGAGAAGGAAAGGGACGGCCCCGCGGAGCGGGGGTCGGAGGGCCCCGGAGGGCCGCGGCTCACCGGGCTCTCGCCGTGGGGCCGCACGTCCAGCACCGCGCACCAGCCCTGCAGCCCGTTCATGGCCCCGCCGCGACTGCGGGGCGCGCCGCCCCCCCGCCCCTTTTATACGGCCCCGCCCCGCCCGGGACACGCCCCCTCGCCGTGGACACACCCCCTCGGCGGCCACGCCCCTCCGCTCCGGCCACGCCCACGGTGCCCTGGCGTGCTGCGCCGGAGGGAGCCGAACTACAGCCGAACTGGAGCCGAACTGGAGCCGAACTGGAGCCGAACTACAGCCGAACTGTAACAGCCAAACTGGAGCCGAACTACAGCCGAACTGGAGCCGAACTACAGCCGAACTGTAACAGCCGAACTACAGCCGAACTACAGCCGAACTGTAACAGCCGAACTACAGCCGAACTATAATAGCCGAACTATAACAGCTGAACTGTAACAGCCGAACTACAGCCGAACTACAGCTGAACTATAACAGCCGAACTACAGCCGAACTACAGCCGAACTGTAACAGCCGAACTAGAACAGCCGAACTACAGCCAAACTACAACAGCCAAACTATTACAGCCGAACTACAGCCGAACTGTCACAGCCAAACTACAGCTGAACTACAGCCGAGCCAGAAGTGAACTACAGCCAAACTACAGCTAGACTACCAGCCGAACTACAGCTGAGCCAGAGCCGAGCCAGAGCCAAACTACAGCCGAACTACAGCTGAACTACCAGCCGAACTAACAGCTGAGCCAGAGCCGTGCCACGGCCGTGCCAGCGCCGTGCCAAGCCACAACAAGCGCTGCCGAGCCGCACCCCGTGCCAAACCCTCGCCAAGCCCTGCCAAACCAAGCCAGGGCCTGCCCAGCAGCACCGAGCGGTGGGATGCCGTGCCAAATCGCGCCGTGGTGCCCCAAACCGTGCCAGGGCCGGACCTCCCACGCCTGAGGCACGTTTGGCCGCGGGGTATCGGCACGGCCTGGCGGGGGGGCTGGGGGTGCCCCCACCCAGAGCCGCGGGGTTACTGGCCGCACACCAGGGTCAAGCGCAGTGGGTGCCGCAGCCCCTCGCCCGTGCTGGGGGGGGTCGGGGACCTGGGCACCGCTGGGGCGGATGTCCCTGTGCTGCGCCGGGCGGCCTGGGTGTGCCGGCTGCCTCCTCTCTGCCCGGTGCTAATTGCCACATACCAGTGTGATGAGCTCAGCCGGCCTCAGGTTCACCACAGGCCCCAGCCCTGCCGGCCAGGGACACGCTCCAGCCCCGTGCGGTCACCGGGGCCGAGCCGGGGACACGCTGCAGCCCCGGGGTGGGGACACCCCGTCCCAGGGGGGTTGGGGCAGTGGGATTTTCTGCAGGCCGGAGGACATCGCTCCCTCGGGGCTGGCAGCTGGTGGCACAGCCGGGGACCGGCAAACTTCACTCGCGCTAAGCCGCGGCAGCCGGCACCTCCTCCTCCCCCTGGGCACCCAACGGCCCCCGAGTCCCCCAGCAACGGCTGCAGTGCCCACAGGGGAAACTGAGGCACAGCAGGGCCCCTGCTGCCTCCTCGGGCCGAGCAGCCACTGGGGAAACTGAAGCACAGGGTGGGGATGGTGGTTGACCTTGGCTCCGCCACGCGTGTCCGGGAGGAGCTGAGGGCAGAACCGGTTGTGCCGGCCTGGTTTAGCCGCAGCGGGGACGCTGTGGGTGCGGGGCCAGGTGCTGGGCACGCCGAGCCTGGCACGGCCCTGGGCGGCGGTGACGCAGGGACACTGCCACTACTGACTGGAGAGGGGACAGGGCCGTCCCCGGTGCCGTCACCGCGCCCATTCCCACTGGCTCCATCCTGGTTAAACATCACGGGGGCGCAGGAGGGGAAACCGAGGCAGCAGGGACCGAGCGAGCCCCGTGCCGGCTTGGGGACGGAGCCAGCTCGGCCTCGCTCGAGGCCACGGAGGGGAACTGCGGTAACCACCTGCCAATCAACGCAATGGCGCTAATTAGCAGTTGGCAAGGCTCCCATCCTCGTTAATTAGCGATAACAAGGATTTATCTCTAGGCCAGATCCAGCGGAACGGGGAAGGAGCTGCGTTCCCCGAGCCGGGCAGGAGCCTGGTGCCCTGCAGCCCCGTGTGCCGGAGTCTGTGCCGTGCCCCGGATGGATGACGAGCCGCAGGCGTTAAAATGCTCAGTTTTATTTAAATTAGCACTTGGAGAGGACAAGGGCAGCGGGGGGACAAAGGGCAGTTGCATATAAAAATAAACCAGGGTGGCCAGAGCCATGGGTGCCCCCCGCTCCCCCCCCCGGCTGCCCCCAAGGGAGCCTGAGCCCCCGGCGCCGTGTCTTGTCCCCAGGGCCATGGGGTCCCGGCAGCACCCCGTCACCAAGGGGGACACCGGCTGTGGTGAGCAGCTCCCTCCCCGGCAAAAAGCCACGGTGCAAACGCACCCTGAGACCCGTATGAAGACGCAGAGGCGAGACCTCCGGCGGGGGGGTTCCCCATCCCACCGCCTCTTGAGCGGCACCTTCCTTCACGGCGGTGGTAGTAGAAGAGTTTTTGCAGCGAGCAGCAGCGGCTGGTCCCTCGCCCGGCTCTCGGGACACGGCTCCGCTCCGGGCGGGCGTCAGCAGGAGCTGGTCTGCAGGTTGGCCTCGTTGAGCAGCGAGGCGATGGAGGACGGCCCGTAGGCGCTGTCGAACTCCTCGTCCGAGCTGAGCTGGTCGTCTTGCAGGGAGGAATCGACGGCCGAGCGGGCGGCTTTGCGCCTGGGGAGGGAGAAGAGGGGTCGGTCCTCGCTCAGGGACGGGGCTGGGACCCCCCGCCAGCCCGGCGACGGGGCTGGGACCCCCGCCAGCCCGGCGTCCCGTACCAAGCCTCCTTCTCCAGCGCCTTGATGCGGTTCTGCAGCTGCTCGTTGAGCTCGTGCTGCTCCTCCAGCTCCCGCTGCGCCTTCTTGCGGGCGCCCTCCAGCCGCTCGATCTCCTCCTCCGCCTCGTCCACTTGACGCTTCAGGGCCTTCACCCGGAGGCTCAGCTGCAGGGAGACAGGGCAGTTCCCACGGGATGAGGACGACCGGTGCGGGGCAAGCACCCAAGGGTGCCTGAGGTGGGTCCCGATGCCACTTGACCCCCCCGAGGGGTCCCGTCTGCCACCCACCTGGTCCTTCTGGTCGCTGACGTGCTGCCGCTCGTCGTCGATCTGGATGGTCAGCTCCTTCACCTTCCTCTCCAGCTTGCGGTTGGAGGACTGCAGGACGCTCTTCTCCCTACGGCAAACCAAGGGGTCGTGGGCGAGCCGGGCCGGCACCCGGTGAGAGCGATGGCACCCCCCCCGTGGCGGGGGTCTCCACGGCCGGTACCTTTCCTCCGCCTGCAGCTTGTCCTGCAGCTCCTCCACCCGCGCCTCCAGCTGCGAGACGTTGCTGCTGGGTTTCTGCAGCCCCTCCGAGCTGGCCAGGCGGCTCTTCAGCTCCTTGTTCTGCAGGGGGAAACCAAACCAAACCAACAAAACCCCAAAGTCGTCCCCGTCACCCCCCGCGGGGCTCCCAAAGCGGGTGGGAAAGGCTCAGAGCCTCGCTTATGTAAATCCCGGCGGTGAGTCAGGGCCCAGAAAGCCTTTCCCAAGGAGGAGACGTAACGAGCCGGGTTATATAACGGCAATTAGCTGTGCTGGCACCAGCCAGGGCACGAGGCGAGACCGGGATGTGCCGGGAACCACGAGGTGCAAGAGCCCCCGCCGGCCCCATGCTGCCCAGCATCCCCTGGCTCCCCACTTGCTGCTCTTAAACACCCTCGTTGGCCAAAAAATCCCCCCAAGCACCACAAACCCAGCTCCTCTCCCCGTCCCGCACAGCGGCATCGCCCCGGCTTCGTCAACCGAGCAGCGGTAACGATGGTGGGTGCCGCCGGGCCGGGCCCTGCGGTGTCAGCAGTAGGAGCCCCGTGTTTTTCTTGGCAGCGGCAGTTCCGCACCGGGAACAAGAACAGCTCGGGGAGCTTAGTTCCCATCCATCATCTCGTTACGAGCCAGCTCGGGGTTAGGTAACGAAGGGTTTGGAGCACAAGCCCGGGCAGGCTGGCAGGGGGGTCCCGCGGGAACGCCGCCCCGGGGAGATGCCAGGCGGCTCCAAGGATGCTCCAGCCAGGGCTGCGCCATGGGGCGGCTGGGACGGGCCGGATCCAGCGCAGGGAGGAAGAGGAATGGGTTTACGGCAGGAAAAGTGCCAGGGAAGCATGGTCCCTCTCCCGAGGCTGCACCGGGACACTTTGCCCTGCACCGCTCACGGCACAAGGGGTCCGGCTGCCCTCCGGCTGGCCCCAGGGCCGCGGGCTGGACGCGGCACAGCCGTACCTGCCTCTCCAGTGAGACCTTGTCGCACTCCAGGTCCTGCCGGCAGGAGCGTTCCTGCAGCAGCTCTGCCCGCAGCTGGTCGATCTGGGGACAAGGACACGGCACCGGTTGGTTTTGCCACGTCCTCCGCCGCAACGTTCGCTCGGCAAGAGATCGGGGCCACCGCAATTTCTGCCCCTGACACCGGTGCCACAAAACACGGGTGGACTCGGTCCACCCAACAGCTGCACGGTGGCGGTCCCACGGCACACAGCCGGTATCGGTGACACCAAAACCCCCCGACAAGAGGATTTTGGTTCCTTCCTAAATCAGTTACTGCCGTTCTGGCGAGTGGCCCAGAGACAAGGGCTGCAATTTTCCACTGGAGGGTTTAAACTGGTTGAACTGGGATTTGGGGACCTGGCTGCACTCCTGGCTCTGCCCGGCACCGCGGGGCACGGCAGCGCGGCTGTGCCAGGGGCAGGAATGGGTTTGATCCACCAATGGAGCAAAACCAGAACCGCCCCAGGGGCCTCCTTCAGGTTGGCCGAGGCGAAACGCGCAGCTTTTAAAGCGAAGGAAATGGGACTTGATATAAAAAGTTGCCGGATCCCGGTGGGGCAGGAGGGAGAGGGGCTGTGAGCGGAGGAGCTGCCGGTCCCGGTAAAACCCAGCGCCGGATCCCGGGAGGCTCGGCAGGCAGCTGCCACCCGCTCACAGAGCTCCAACACCACCTCCGGCTTTGAAGGTAATAAGCAGGCGGGTTAGGAGGGAGGGGAGAGCCCGGAGCCCGGCATAATTTAACCCCAACTTCCTGCACAAACACAAACCTGATCCGTCATTTCAGGGGATTTCTGGGTTTGGTTTGGTTTGGGGTTTTTTTGCACCATATAATTCCTATTTGTGCCCAAACCAGCTTTTCAGACACTGGCATCCCGATTGCGTTTAGAGTGATGGCAGGCTCCGGGCTGCTCGCTAACGACTCATTAATGGGGTTTTAACTCTGGTGAGCAGCTCCGGAGGAGGATATAACTCCGAGGATCCGAGTTATCCAGCACTATTTGGCCGGTGCCGGGGGCTCTGCTGCGGCACCAGCCGGGTTCGGGGCGGCACCGCCTGCCCTACCTGGTCTCTGCTCCGGTTGACCCTCTCCGTCAGCAGCTCCACCGTGGTCCTCTCCTCGTCCAGCTCCACCTCCAGGCGCTTGGACTTCTCCTGCAAGGAGATGGGACCAGGGGGGTCAGAAGGGCCTCGGGGTCCCCACGGGCAGGGGGGGCTGGGGCCAGCCGGGGCCGGCGAGCTGGGATGCTGCAGGGAGGGGTTCGCTCCAGCGCTTCCAGCCCAGCAAAACCCAACCGGTCCGGAAGGCTCCGACGCAGCCCGGGAGGTAGAAGGGAGACGCTCGGATATGAGACACGGCAGCTTGATGCTGCGCAGACCCCCGTGCACCCATTGCCCCGTTGGGGGCGAATAACCTGCAGAGCAACAGCCTGCGGCAAGCCGAGCCGCCGGGCAATGCCGGACGGAACCGAAACAAAGCTGGCTGCGCTGGCAATTAATAAATATTAATATTAGCAAAAGCACACCCCCCCTCCCAGTGCTGCCGGGCTGCGTAACTCCTCTTTGGCTGCGGGATGGAGGATGGCTGGGTGAGCTCTGCCCCTTGCTGTTAGCACACAGCACTGCAGCAACGGGGCGAGCGGTTTTGGGGTGCTGCGCAGCGCTCCCCACCTCCAGCGCCTTGGTGTGCCGCGAGCGATCGTCCTGGGAGCGCTTCTTGGTCTCCATCTCCTGCTCAAGGTTGTGCAGGCGCTGGAGCAGCACCTCCTTATCCAGCAGCACGCTCTCCCGCTCCGCCTGGCTGTCCTGCAGCGCTTGCTTCAGCCGGGCGACCTGCGGTGCGGAGGGAAGAGGCGTCCCCACGTGAGACACGTCCCGAGGCTCCCCACGGAGGGACGGAGAGGGCGGCGTGGGGACCCACAACCTGCCAGCGCTCGCCGTACCTCGTCCTGCAGCCGCCCCACGCTGAACTGCATCTTTTCCACCTCGGCGCCCCGATCCTTGGCTTGTTTTTGGGAGTCCGTGATCTCCTTCCGCGACTTCTCCTTGAACTCCTCCAGCTGCGACTTCAGCACGGCCAGCGAGCTGTGCGACTCCTCCGTCATCTGCGCCAGCTGCAGCAGAGCGGGGACGGCTCAGGAGCCGGGGACCAGCCTTACGCACCCCGTCCTGAGCTGATGGGGCTCAAGGTGGGAGAAGATACCCGTGGCCGTGGGGCTGGGGGGGGACGTTTCTGCCCCACGGGCTCAGGAGCATCACGGCGAGGGGTGTGAGCCCTGCCAGAGCAGCCTGGATGAGCCCGGACTCTGCGCAGGCACTGGGCTCTTGCCGGAGCCGCTTGGGGAAGAGCAGGGGACAGCACGGCCCCAGGACACTGATCCCTGGGGACGGTGGGGGTTCACGGAGTCTCCCGGGACATCAGGGAAGGATCGGTCCCAACTGGCTCAGCAGGGAAACCGGATCTGTGCCCGATGTCCCGGATCCCTCCCCTAACCCAGCGAGGGGAGATCTCCATCCCACGGCACAGCGACCGGGTGTCGCGGCACACGATGCCCCACGGGACGGGGGGTCCTGGGAGTGCCAAGGGAGCGGGTGGCCCAACCTCTTTGTTCAGCTTCTCGGTGGTGCGGTCCAGCAGGCGCTTCTGCTCCTCCAGCTCGCTCTTTGCGCGCTTGAGCTGCTCCTTCTGCCGCTGCTCATCCTGGTAGGATGCGCTCAGCTCCTGGTGCTCCTGCGTCAGCCGGGCCAGGCTCCGCTGCACCTCCTCCAGGCGGGTCTCCAGCGACCGCTTGGCCATCAGCAGCTCCTGCTCCCGCTCTGTGGCTTCACCCAGCGACTCCTCCATCTGCCTGCGCTCTGCCTGCGAGGACGGGGCTCTTCAAACTCCTTCCCGTGGCTGGGAAACAGCTCAGGGCAGCTCAGGAGCGGCCGCAGCCCCAGTACCTCCAGTTTGGTGACCTTCTCCTTGAGCCGTGCCTGGGAGCCCTCCCAGTTCTCGCCCAAGCGCTCGTACTCCTTCAGCTGCGTCTCCATCCCCAGGACCTTCCTCCTCAGGTCATCGTTCTGCTCCTGCACCTCCTGCAGGCTGGACTCAAGGGTCTTCCTCGCCTGCTCCGAAGCCTCCCGCACGCTCTCCAGGGAAGCCTTTGCCTGCAATGCGGCCACGGCGCGGGGTGGACCTGGGACCAGCTGCTGAGCCTTCGGGGGGGCTTCGGGGGGCAGTTTGGGCTTGCAGCCCTTGGGACGGCTGGTGGGGAGCAAACCCCGTCCCCCACACTCACCTTGGCGGCCTCATCCCGCTCGTCCTGGAGCTGCTGCAGGTCTCTGCGGTACCGCTCCAGCTCCCCATCGCGGCTGGACGCCTCCTCCTGCATGGTGCCTTTCAGCGCCGCCAGCTCCCGCTCCCGCTGCCGCAGCAGCTCCTCCTGTGTCCGCTTCTCCGCCGAAAGCTCCCGCTGCGCCTCCCGCGCCTGCCGCAGCTCCTGGGACGGAGGGGACGGGGCGTCAGGGACCCTTGGTGCTGGACATTGTCCCCGGCGACTCCTCCCTCGTCACCCACCTTCCTCAGTGCCTCCAGCTCGCCGGGGTCCACCGCGCTGCTCCGCGCCTGGTCTGCCTCCTCCCGGGCGGCCGCGAAGCGCTCCTGCAGCTCCCGCAGCTCCTCCTCAAACTCTTCCCGTTCCATCTTCACCTGCAGCAGCCTGGAGAGGGGCAGGATGAGGCCATCCAAACCCATCCTCGCATCCCGCGCCCCCGTTCCCAGGCCCTGGCGTGCTCGGACAGCAGCACCTGGCTCGCCCATCGCCTTCCTCCCCACATGCCCAAGGGAGGAAGAGGAGGGCCAGCCCCATCCCAGCTCCCGACCTGTTTTAACAGGGTTTGGAGCAAAGATGCTGGATGGTCGCGAGTGGCTGGACCTCCCCAAAAGCTGCTCATGCCCTGGGCTCAGCCGCAGCCCCGGCACTTACTCCTGCTTGGTGGCGCGGAGCTCATCCTTGTTCTTCTGGAACATGTCCCGCCAGTGCCCCGTCTCCTCCGCGCTCTCCTCCAGCTCCCGCTGCAGGTTCCTCACCACAGCGCTGATCTTCTGCTTCTCCGACTCCAGGTTGGCCTGATCCTGGAGCGAAGCGTTGAGCGCTCGCTCGCAGAGCGGCATCCTCACAGGATGCTCCAACGACGCTGAGGTCCTGCCCCGGTTAATGCCCACGCAACCGGCCCAGGGAACCCACGCAGGGCCCCGGGGAGCCCCCACCCCTCCGCAAACTGGCTCTGCTCCCCCCCCTCCCCAGCACCTCCGTCCTGGGGCAGCGAGAGCCGATGGGGTGAGTTTAGGGCAGGACACAAACCCCATTTCCAGCTCAGGACCGTTTAAAGGGGGAATTCTGAGCAAGACCCCGTCCCTCCCCAGCAGCCCCGCTCAGGGCCGGACCTGTGAGACGCCCTCCATGCTGCGCCGCAGCTGCTCCATGTCGCTCTGGTACTGCTGCCGGACGCGGTCGAGCTCCTTGTCGTGGCTGGCCACCTCCTCCTTGAGGGCTCCCTTCAGCGCCGTCAGCTCCCGCTCCCGCAGCCGGAGCTGCTCCTCCTGCCGCTGTCTGGAGCTCAGGGCCTCCTCCAGCTCCTCCCGGGCCTCCAGCAGCTCCTGGGCAAAGGGGACAGCCGGGCTCGGTGGCAGAGAGGTGACGGAGGGGGACGCTCACACCCCCGGTGCGACGGTCACCATACCTTGTACAAGGCTTCGCCGTCCGGGGACGTGCCGGAGCCCTCGCGCAGGCGGTCGAGCTCTCGGTGTGTTGCCAGCAGCCGCTCCTCGCAGTCGCCCAGCCGGGTCTCCGCCTGCTCCTTGGCCGTTTTCACCTCGCGCAGCCTGGCGGGGAGCGCGGGGACCCTCAGACCTGCTCCGCCTTGAGACCCCGGCCACATCTGCACCCCGAGGGGCCGCGGCTGCGGCACCCACCCACGAGCAGCTACACCAGCGGGCGGCTCGTCCCGGCGCGGCAAAGGGGACGGGGACGGTGGGGGCGACGGCCACCCGCCCTGCGCTCCCCCAGCCCTCGGCCCCCTCCCACCGCCCTCCCTCAGCCTCCCCAGCCCTGGCGCGTTGGGTGTCGCGGCCGCAGCCCCCGGGGGCGGCTCCTACTCTTGCAAACTCCTCTGCAGCTCCTGGGTTTTCTTGTCCAGGGCCCCCCGCAGCCGCTGGCTCTCCCCTTCGGCCTCCCGCAGCCGGGCTTCCACGGCCCGAGCAGAGCTGCTCCTGCCCGGCTCCCTGCTCAGCTCCAGCTTCTGGCGGAGCTGCAGGAGGGGGGACACCGGTTACATCCCCTCCTGGGGACAAAGTGGCCCCGGCCCCCTCCCCAGCATCCCCCCCCCGTCCCCCCCCAGCTCTGGTGGGGACAGGAAAGACGCCTGCACCCCCGGCATCCCTGAGACACCCTGCCGGGGCGTAAAACAGACCGGGAGAAAATTTGGTCTTGCCTGGGTGCCCAAGCGAAGGGGGCTCAGCGCCTGGATCCATCGCGCTTCCCCCCTCCCCAGGGATATAAACCGCCATCCCCCGGCCCCCCCGGCCCCCCCAGCCTTCTGCCTGGCCTCGCCTTGGTCTCCTCGTCGAGCTTCTCCTGCAGCTCCTCCACCTTCCTGGCCAGGTCCCTGTGCTGGGGCTGGGGACATGCCGCGTCCTTGGCAGGACCCTGGGA
Organism: Balearica regulorum gibbericeps; assembly: GCF_011004875.1. NCBI lineage: Eukaryota > Metazoa > Chordata > Aves > Gruiformes > Gruidae > Balearica > Balearica regulorum. The sequence goes on from NC_046211.1 coordinate 449,104, forward strand.
AGACCCCCCCGGGCTCACTCGGTGGGCTCGGGGCTCCAGGATGCCCCTGTCAGCCGTGCCCCACCGGGTCCCGTCCCTGGCATGCCGGGACACGGCACAAGGCAGGCAGAGCCCCTGGGGGTCTCGGGGACCGGTCACCCCCCCTGCAGCGGGGAGCAGCACCGGGACGGCCCTGACTCACCGCCAGCTCCTGCATCTTCTCGAGCAGCCGGGCAGTTTTCCTCCTCAGGGAGATTTCGCTCTCGCTGCTCCTGCGGGTGTCAGAGCGGGGAGAAGCGTTTGGGTACGGGGGGGGGGCGAGGGCCGAGCCCGGGGTGTGGGAACGCCCCCAGCGCTTCGTCGCTCGTTCCCCCCGAAATCCTGAGCACCAGCCGGCTGCAGGGGCACCCCCGCTCCCAAAGCACCCCGCGGCATCCCAGCCGCAGCCAGCAGGGCTTTGGGAAGGGGCAGGGAGCAGTGGGGGCATTTGGGGGGGCTTTGGGGGGCTCACCCCTCCTTCAGGATGCCGTAGATGAGCTCCTTGGGGTGCTCGCTGCTGCCGGGCTGGGCGACCTCCCGCTGGTCCCGCAGCAGGTCCGGGGTGGATTTGAGCTGCCGCAAGGGACAAAAAAACCTCTCAGTTCCGGCAAGGACACGAGTCCCCCCACGGCCCCCCACAAACCCCGCCGCTACGGAGGACGCCAGCGCCCGCCGGAGTGCTGGTTCCCCCCTCGGTTCAGGAGCTTGTGACCCCATCAGGATCCGGCCCCCCGGTACCTGCAGCTCTGCCCGGGCTTTGCTCTGCAGCCGCTCAGTCGTGGGCTCCTCCGCACCCCGGTTTGCCCGCTGGCTCCTTGTCCTCCCGATCTCCGTCCCCCCGGCCACGCTTGGCCGGCTCAGGCTGCCAGCGGGCACCGAGGGCTGGGGGCGAATGGCACCGGCCTGGCGCTGGGCACTGCTCAGCTCCCTGGCATCCGGCACGTCGTGGTGGGAGACGCGGCTGTCCAGGCTCTGCGAGCGTTTCCTCTCCTCCGAGGGGATCCGGCCCCTCCTGGCCGTCCGGCCTCGCTGCTGCACCTTCCCGTCGAATTTGCTGATGAGCGAATCCACCGAGGAGAGGGGTTTGGTGTCCACGTCGCTGCCGCCGGCGGCCACCGCGGCCTCCGTGCCCAAGGAGGGGTCCTTGGCCATGGCCTCTGAGCCGGAGGCTTTGCTCTGCTCCGGTGCGATGTTCAACATGCTGCTGCTTTTGCCGCCGGCCAGAGCCCGGTGGTGCCGGCTGCCGCTGGCCCAGAGAGCGCTGGCGGCAAAGGGTTCCTCCGCATCAGCACCGAGCAGATCCCCGTGGGACTGCGTCCTCCGCAGCTCCTCACCGAGCGGCCGCTTGCCCGGCGGAGGTTTGGGCTCGTGCCGGGAGGTCGCTGAGATGCCGCCTGCCTCCTCGTCCGAGGTGCTGTAGGACGAGCCTTGCCGGGGCTGCCGCCCCGCATAGGGGTTTTCCGGCAGGTCCGAGTCAGAGCTGATGGAGCCGGAGGGCTGGGGGCCGGCGGGGGGGTTCGGGTAGGAGCCCTCACTCTTGATCTGCACCCCAAAGGAGTCGCCGCCCTTCTCGCCGCTGTTGAGGACGACGAAGGGCTGCCCGGCGATGCCCTGCACCCGCACGGCCACCCCGTAGGAGCCGGGCTTGCCCCGCGCCTTGGGGGGTCTCCGGGGCTCCTGCAGGTCGTTGATGAAGCGGATCTGGACGCCGTAGTCCACGGGGCTCTGCTTCTCCGCCATCGCCGCGTTCGCCGGCCACTCCATCCCCGGGGCTCAGCACCGCGGTCCTGGGCGGGGGGGCGGGGAGAGGGAGGGCAGAGTCATCCTTGGATCAGAGACGGCGCTCGGCGAGGGTCCGGCAGTGCCGGAGGACAGGCGGTGCCAGCGCTGCAGCGTCCCCAGGACAGGCTGAGGACAAGGCTTTGCTGTGCCGGCACCGGCATCGCCCGGCTGCTCCCAGGGGGGACGCTGGGGAGGGCAGGGAGAGCAAAACCCCCCCCCCCACCCCACGCACAGCGTCGGCGCCCGGACCCTCACCGCGTCTCCCACCGCTCAGCCTTGGCAGGACTTGGGGATGCGGAGGGTTTGCAGAGATCCCAGCTGGGTTCCGCAGCCCAGCTTCGCTCCCGCTGCCTCCCGGGCGCCTGCGGAACGCTGCAGCCTCGCTGCAACCGGAGCGCCGGCGTCCCTCAGCATCACCCCAGCACCCGCCGTCCCCGCGGCCGGGGCAGCCGCCCGTGTCCCGTGGGGAGGGGACAGATATGAGCAGTGACATATTGGGAGCAGCGTGATGTAACCCTCCCCCTCGGTCCCGGCGGCACCCAGGGCGATGCCGGCCGGCGGGAGAGCGGCAGAAGCGGCGGAGGCGGGAGGGTGGGCTCCCCTATAGGCACCGGGGGGGTTTAAGTGACGGAAAAGCCCCAGATCAGCCCCCGACCCCACGGCAGCGGGTTTTTGCCCCCCCCGAGCACCGGAAGCAGCGGCGGCTCCTTTCTCGGCTGTAAATAAAGGGGATGCCAGGAGCGACGCGAGGTGCGGGAGTGCTCGGCCTGCGCCCGCGTCCCCGGGAGGGTGTCCCAGGGGACCCCGGGATGCAGGGGGACCCCGTGCCGGGGTGCTTAAACACATCCTGCACCCGGAGAAAAAACAAACCAGCAAACCCCAAACCCCAGCATTGCAGCTCAGGTCCAGATATCGCCCCAGAAGCTGCCCCAGCCCGGAGCGGGCAGGGATGGAGCACGAACGCGGACGAGGCAGCAGGACGCCCGGCGCAGCCGGGATCTCCCACGGCCTCGTGTCAACCCCCAGCCCGCGTCTCCTCCCGCGCCCACCCCAGGGAAGAAGCCGGAGCCGGAGCCCCGCTGCCGTGGGACCCCACAGAAGGCGGGAGGCACGGGGGATGCCGGGCCCTGAGCAGCAGCGTGGGCCGGAGGCAGCGGCGGGTGCCGGGCAGTGCCAGGAAGGACGAGCCGTTTGGTTCCCCGGGCCCTGCCAGCTCCCCACCACCGCCGTCTGCTCCCGTCCCCCGGCCAAACTCGGGGGGGTGGCGGCATTTTGCCGGAGTCCCAACAAGCCCTTCGGGTCTCCCGCATCCCGCCCCAGACCCAGCGGCGAGGGCAGCAACAGGGGTGGGAGAAGAGCCCCCGTCTCATGAGCTCGTTATCCCTGCACGGCGTACAGCTAACGAGATCAGCAATGGACACCAGCCTCTCTAAATACACGCTAAGCCCGGCGCCCGCAGCGAGAGCCCCTAAAGCCAATCCCATCAGTCCCGTCCCTGCGGGCACCGCAGCGCGTCCCCCCCCCGAACCGCGGGGACGGGGGCTCTGGGAGGAGCAGGGCGGCCACTGACCCGCCGCGGTGAGCAGGGGAGGGGGAACCGGCTTCGGCAGCAAAACCGCAGAATTTTCCACTGCTGCCAGCGTTCAAAGTGCGGCCGCGACGAGGCAGAGCCCAGGTGGGGAGAGGTTCGGCCCGAGCGCTATCGGGGTGGGAGCCGAGCCCTGGGCGCAGCACCCGCCTCGGGAAGACCTTTGGATGGGCGGCGAGGGGCGGCACGGCATCGCGGCGTCCTCCTGCGGCATTGCCAGCGGGGCAGGGGCTCGCCGAGCAAAGCGCCGGCTTGTGCCAGCGTCACCGCCACCGGCAAAGGACGCGGCTCTGCGTCCCCCCCCCGCCGTCCCCTCCCTGGCACGAGCGGGAAGCAGGTGGCGGATAACTGGGGGGGTCGGATGCGGTTGGGGACGTCGCTGGGCTCCAACCCAGCCGGCGCAGGACGGGGCCGGGGAGGGGAAGAGCTGCTCTCTCACACCCGTCTGCGAGGCACCGGCTTCGCTCCCGGCTTTGGGGGACCCCGGCGGCAGGAGCCGGGTGTTTGGGGGGGCCGGGAGGAAGCAGGTGAGCGAGGCCCGGCCCGTAATCTCCCAGGAATGTCTCCCTCCTCCTGGAAGCGCTCCAGCTAGCAGATAAAGGGCTGGAGCCGGACGGCATTCCTGCGTGGGAGAACAACACCCAGCCCCGGGCTGGAAACAGCCCCGGGAGGGGATTTCACTGGAAACCGCAGGGAAGGAGCCGGGACACGGGAGGGACGGAGAATTGGGGCTAAAACCAGGATGGTTCTTGTCCCCGGGGCACGCGCTTGTGCTCCAGCACCCCCCGGCGCTGCCCCAGGCCGGGCTGGCAGCGACGGTGGCACCGGGCAGCGGGGGTCCCGCGCCCGGCCAAGGACAGAGCAGAGCTGGCAGGAGCGGGCAGGCGGCAAACTGGCAGGAGAGGTCTCTTGCCGGCGGTCACACACCTCCGGCATCACGCTGCCGGCCGGCAGCGCCGGGGATGGCAGGCGGCCAGCTCCGCTCGCCCGGATCGGCGGCACAATAAGCCCTTTGTGCCGACGACGTTAACCCAGAAAGTTGTTTTGCAATTTGGAGGCGGTGCTGGAAAAAGCTCCTACGCCGAGCGGGGCTCTGTGTCACCGCGGTTCGCCCCGGCTCCCCGCTCCTGTCCGATGCCGAAAACACCCAGGTGGGAAAGACGATGGCTGCCAGGTCGGGCTGATCCTCCTCCATCAAGGTCAGCCAGTAATTTGACCGCGGGCAGTCGCACGCCGGGACCCCGGCAAGGAACCGGCACGGTTTCGTGTTGAAGCCAGAGCCCACCTCTGAGCCACCTCGGTCGAACTGAGCAGGTTGGGTCCTGCGGCCGCCGCACCCCCGAGCACGGGGAGCAAAAGCCGTCGGCTTATCCCAAAGCACTTTGTGCCTGGGCCGACGTCACGGGGAAGGGGCCGGCAGAGATGTGCAAACCCGGCGTTTCTCCCCCATCACCTGGATTTTTGGCTCCCGGCACGGTTTAGGCTGTTTCCACGGAGGGTTCCCCCAAAGCTCTGCCCCGTCTGCAGCGCCGCGTGCTCAGCCGGGTTTGTACGCAGCCCTGGTTTTGCTCGGGGCCAAAGTCCGGGGCTGATTTCAGGCGCAGGCAGCACACGCCGTGCCTGTGCCCTGCCTGTCACCGGGCCAGCCCGCGCCGACACCGGCAGAGACCGGCTATTCCTGCTCTCCCGCAAACCCCGGAGCACAAAACCCCGATAAATCCTCAGCTGAGCACGTGAGCCGAGCGCTGCCGGCTGGGTCGGAGGAACCCGAAACCAGGGCACCTGCGTCACGCCACAGGGACGGTCTCACCGTGACGCCGGGGTGCTGGCATCGTGCCAGGGGGCTGGAGAGGGATGTCTGTGGGGGATGAGGGGCGGGCGACGTCCCCCGGGGCTCCCCCGGGAGCTGATAAGGGCCGAATTCCTTCCCATCCCAACCCAGCCGCAGGCAGAGCCCTCAGGTTAATCATCAACCCAGATACTGGAAAATCCCGTTCCCTGCCGCTCCCAGGGCCCCGTTTCGGAAACCGAAGGCCCGTTCCCCCCCTGTGGGACCCCAACGCCGGGGTCAGACCCGAAACCAAACATCGTCACCCCCAGGGCAGCGCTCGAACGCGGCGCCCCAAGACCACCGGCACGGCACAAGCCACACTAACGCATTTACCGCAGCACCGATCAGGTCGGTTTACTGGTTTCCAAGCGAGCCACGCCTTTGAAACCAGAATTATTTTCATCCACACGCTCGTGGGGATAAATATTTCCTGGGGGACACCGGCGGGGAGCGAGGAAGAGCCTCGGGGGCATAACGTGGATCCGCAAAGGCCAACAGGTCTCTGGTGCTGCAGGGCTGGGACGCCCTGGTTTCACCCCAAACCGGGGACCCCCCCGTGTGTCCCCCCCCATCGCCACGATCCCCAGGGCCGGCTCGGGCAGCGCGAACACCAGCACACAAAGCCCCCGGAGATGGCAAAACCTTCATCCCCCTTCCCCGGGGCAGGTAGCGAAGGCGACGCTGCAGCTGCCGCCCCAAAACAAGGTGCTGCCGAGGGGAGACGCCGCAACGCGGCCGCGTCGCAGCGGGCGAGGGGCTCCGTCGGCCAACGGCACCTTATCTCCCTGGCTGGAGATGGAAAACCCAGCTCGCTCCGAACCAGCTCGACTGGTCGGGGTGGTGGGAGAGGAAAGGCGGCCGGGAGCAAGCCGCAAACACCCTCCCAAACAAAAGCTTGCGACGGGGCAGAGGACGGGGACGGGTTAGCGAGACCCGGAGCATCGCGGACCTCGAGATGCAAATAAGTCTCGAGGCAGCGACTAAGTCGGATGGCAGCAGGGATGACACCCAAGCCCTAGATTTTTCTTTCTTATTTAAACAGGCTGCTAAAAATACCGCCCGGGAGCCCGGGGAAGTAGGGCAGCTCCACGCATGAAAGTTTCAGGAGGTGCCGCGTTACGGCGGGGCAGCACCCAGCCAGGTGAACCCACCGGGTCCAAAGGGCTTTTCCCCCCCACCCCGGGGTGTAACTCGCCCTCCCGGCTCCGGGTGAGACGAGGCAGGGGGCGATTAACTCCATGCTAACGAGGAGAAGCGGCGACGGCCACCCCTATAGAGGGATGCTATAGGGTCCCTGCACGGGACCTCTGCGCGAAGGACAGGAGCACCTGCGGATACAACTTCCGTAGGGAACGCAGGTCCCTTGGGGAGAGGGCAGGCTCCGCAGGCGGCAGGTAAAGGCAGTTCCTATAGGGGCTATAGGGGACGGCGGATCCCGATGGAGGGGAGCCAGTGGAAGAGGCACAACCCAGGTCCCTCACCGGGGGAGCAGCCTGGGGGTCCCTATAGGGTTTGCTATAGGGCAGGTCACACCCTGGGGGGGAAGAGCCCCTGGGGGGGCTGCCATGGGCTGAGCACACGCCAAGGACAAGGCTCCCCCCGGCACGGAAAGCCCCACCGGCCCAGGCCCTATCGGTTCCGCCATGGGGCAGGGCACACCGCAGGAAGGGCAGCCCGTACGGCCCCGGCCCCTATAGGCGCTGCCATAGGGCAGGGCACACTGCGGAAAGGACACCTCCTATAGCCCCGGCACCTATGGGCGCTGCCGTGGGGCAGGGCACACACCAGAGATGATAACCGCTTCTACAGCCCCGGCACCTATGGGCGCTGCCGTGGGGCAGGACGCGCTCCCGGGACAGCGGCCCCCCCGGTCCCTCCAGCCCCCCGGTCCCTGCAGCCCCCCATAGCCCCCCATTCCTCCCGGTCCCTGCAGCCCCCCATTCCCCCCCGATCCCCCGGTCCCTGCAGTCCCCCGGTCCCCCCGGTCCCTCCATCCCCCCCTTAGCCCCCCATTCCCCCCCGATCCCCCGGTCCCTGCAGCCCCCCGGTCCCTGCAGCCCCCCATAGCCCCCCATTCCCCCCCGATCCCCCGGTCCCTCCAGCCCCCCATTCCCGCCCGGTCCCTGCAGCCCCCCATAGCCCCCCATTCCCTGCAGCCCCCCGGTCCCTCCAGCCCCCCATAGCCCCCCATTCCCTGCAGCCCCCCGGTCCCCCCGTCCCCCCCCGCACTCACCGCCCGCCGCCGGCGCCGCTCCCGCCGCTGCCCACCGCAACCTGTTACCTTCGCCCGGGCCCCGCCCCCGCCCCGCCCATTGGCCCGCGCCGCGCCCAGCCCCGCCCCGTGGCGGGGACAGACCCGCGCGGCCACGCCCCCCACCACGCCCCTCCGGCTAACGGCCCGCCTCCGTGCACGTGGGGCACGGCCAGCAGAGCGGCGCCATCTTGGGGAGGGAGCTCCGTCCGGGGCAGCGGCACCTCCGTGCTCCTGAACCGCCTCGCCCGTCCCCGCCTGCCCCCTGGACACGGTGCGGCGGGGCCGGCGCCAGCCCCTCCCGCCCCCGCGATGAGCCCCTGCGGCCTCTCATCCTTCAGGGACAGCGGAGGGACCCCCCCGGGGCCTACGCAGGAGAGTTCCGCCACACACAAGATGGCGCCGGGCGCCGCCCTCCCTTCCCGGCTGGCTCGGGCCACGCCCAGGGTGGGCTCGGCCTACGGCGGCCGGGAGCGGCCGCTCTTCCGCCGCGCCTGCGCAGCGCGGGCAGCACCGTGACTAAGATGGAGGTCGGGGGAGCGCGGGCGCCGCCGCCGTTCTGGGCCGGGGGCCCGGCCCCGGGGCAGACCTACATTCCCGGCGGGCCCGGCCCCGCCGCCGGCCTCCTGCCCCTCACCCGGACGCTGTGAGTGCGGGAGGGGCCGAGGCGATCGGGGCTGGGGGGGTGCGGGGGGGGGCTGGAGTGGAAGGTGGGGAGATGGAAGGGAGGGGGGCTGGGAGCGGGGCCGGGGGGGCCGAGGGGCCGGGATGGCGGGGATGGGGCTGCAGGAGAGCCGGCCCCCCCCGAGGCTCAGGGCCCCCCCCAGGCCCCCCCCCTCCCCCGAGGTTCAGGGCCCCCCCCAGGCCCCCCCCCCGCCCCGAGGTTCAGGGCCCCCCCCAGGCCCCCCCCTCCCCCGAGGTTCAGGGCCCCCCCCCAGGCCCTGGGCCTCCCGGCCGCACTGACGTTGGGTCCGCAGGAGCCCGATGGTGACCGGCACCTCGGTGCTGGGAGTGAAGTTCGACGGGGGGGTGATCATCGCCGCGGACATGATGGGCTCCTACGGCTCCCTCGCCCGCTTCCGCGGCATCTCCAGGCTCCTGAAGGTGAACGACACCACCATGCTGGGGGCGTCCGGCGACTACGCCGACTTCCAGTACCTCAAGCAGATCATCGACCAGATGGTGTAAGTTCCCCCGTCCCGGGCTGCCGCGGCTGCGTCCCTCGCCGTGCTGCTCCGAGATGTGATGGCACGCGTCCGCTGGGCAGGGACAAACCCCTCCTTGTTCACTGACGGTCCCTTCAGCATGAGTGTTTTCCACAGATTCTTTGCTGAGCACCGTGCAGAACCCGTTTCAGTTATTCTATTTCACCGCTTGTAAGGTTTCGTTTGGTAACGGCCTGTGAGGATTTGCGGGAGGGTGCTCTGTCCTGCTGGCCATGCAGCTGCTGCTCTCTCCTCCCTCCGAGTGGTTTCCCGCTTTTCTTAGTTGGGTGAAATTTCTGTCTAAATTAGAATCGACGAGGAGCTGCTGGGAGATGGTCACAGTTACAGTCCAAAAGCCATCCACTCCTGGCTGACACGAGTCATGTACAACCGGAGGTCCAAGATAAACCCGCTCTGGAACACCGTCGTCATCGGTGGCTACTACAACGGTGAGAGGTGAGCGAGGATGGGCAATGTGGAGCATGTGACGGTTACCGCTTGCGGTGCGGGATTCAGAGAGGTCTCTGGCTGGGTGTAGCAACACCAAAGCCGAGTCCCTCCCCGCCACGCTCACAGATCTGTCCCTTCAGCTTCCTAGGATACGTGGACATGCTCGGCGTGGCCTACGAAGCCCCTACACTCGCTACAGGTTACGGAGCGTACCTAGCTCAGGTAGAGTATGCTCTTGATCAGCTGCTGAACAACCTCAGCACTGGGTGACCGAGCCATTGAGCTGTTGGATTTTATTTTTTTTCTCTCCCCAGCCATTGATGAGAGAAGTCTTGGAGAAGAAACCCAGCCTGACGAAGGAGGAGGCCCGTGACTTGATTGAGCGGTGCATGAAGATTTTGTATTACAGAGATGCTCGGTCATTCAACAGGGTAAGTGTCCGGCTCTGGCGACGTCCCGGCGTTTACCCCGGCTCATCTGCTGTCTCTGACCCGGGGAAACCTGGCAGTACCTCTGAGCTGGCGGCTGGGCTGTGTTTGAGATCCTTTAGCAAAGCTGCCCTCTGGACTCCCCTTGCGCGTGGCAGCCCCAGGAGAGCTGTTGGAGTTGGAGCGATGCTCGTCTCTGGGGTTTCCTTAGATCCGAGGATCCTCCTGCCCTCCCTGCAGCACTGGCATCCAGAGGCTGCAGCCTTTTCACTTTGCAAATGTTTCTGTTTACTGCTACTGTCTTGTGACCTGCCCACTGGGGGAAAAAGTCAAATGTTCCTGTTATAAAGCTGTGTTAAAACAAACTCATTTTGAGAAGAACTTATTACTGGCTCTTCCTGATTAGAACTTTCCCAGGGCCGGGCTTTACTGAGAGCTGCTCGTGTTTTCTCTCCTCAGTATGAAGTAGCGATTGCAACAGAGAAAGGCGTGGAGGTGGAAGGGCCCCTGACGCTGGAAGCCAACTGGGACATAGCGCACCTCGTCAGGTAATGCCGTGGATTGCTCCCGGTCTGTGCGTTGGCCGCCGGGCAGAGCCCGAAGGTGCAAATCGAAGGGCTGGGTGATGCACAGCTGTTGCAGGAAAACGTCCCTGCCACGTGCTTCGCTTCCATTCCCCCGTCACAGCCAAACTCTTGAAGCTGGGGGAGCGGCTGTGGCCAGGGGAGGAAGCACTGGCTGCCACGCCACGGGAAGCAGCTCCGGGCTCTGGCTCATGCTGGCCATGCTCCCCGTGCAGCCTGACGGCGTTACTTTTGGTGACGTCCTGTCTGCTTTGCTGCCTTGGTGCTTCCTGGGGACCGATGTCACTGACGGGCAGCACCCAATGAAGCAAAAAACGCCAGTTTTAGTGCAGAAGTTGCGTGTTGTCCTGACCTTATCAAAACATCTTCTTGCAGTGGCTTTGAGTGATCTTGAAGAGCTGCCCCAGGCCCTTGTGTCATCGTCATCACCCTTTATACGTGCTGTAAATCCGTTACTCCTTTTGAAGCCCTGATACACCTTGTTTTGGTAAGGAAATAAACCTGTTAAGACAAGCCTGTGTGTGTGCGTGCTTGGGTTAGGCTGCCCCAGAACTGCTTTCAGGGACTGTTAGCAGTGGCTGCAGGTCCTTAGTTTTGCTGGAAAAGGGCAGGGGAGGAAAAAAAAGGTGTTTATTGTTCTTGGCTGGGGCACATAACCTGGCAGTCGGACAGAGATGAACCAGGTCAAGTCATAAGATTTGCCCCAACAAATGAAAAATCTGCAGAACGGCAGCGTCTGTAATGTCTGGGGGTGTTTTGGCAATCTGGATGTACATGCAGCACGCACCACCCTCCTCCTGCAGGCGCTTGTAATCCAGACAACCACCAATTCTGATCCGGGCAGGTAAAAAAGCCCCAGTCACCCTTTAAAAGCCACCTGCAGCCAGAAGGAAAACACACCTGTAAAGATGTATTTGCAAACAGAACAATGGAAAAACGGGATGGGTTCTCCTGCTTTGGAGGAGCGTGGTGGGGAACAGCACGGTGCTGGAGCCTGCGGGGGAAGCAGGAGGCAAAGCGGCTTTTCCAGGGTGAGATGCCCAGGCGCCTGGGACGGACACGGTGTCACCCTCGTATTTACACATTCTGACAAACACCCCCGTGCTGCTGCTCCTGCGGCTCACAGTGCCTGTTTAATGCTCCAGCTGAAAGCACAGAGGGGAGAAGGGAAGGGGCAGTTGATTAATTTCTTTAGTTCCTAATAGAAATTAGAATAATGAAGATCTCCCTATTTACATTCCTACATCCACTGATGTACTGAAAAAAAATCAAAGAGGAGACTCTGGCTGCAGGCAGGAGTGACAAACCAGTGTTACATGTACTCCTGATCAGGGTCTGTCAGCCTGACAGAAAACAAATTTGTAAATAGTATTACTGCTACCCAAAATAAACAACAGTGAAAATGTTTATTCAGGAGAGTATTTTATTAATGATTTTTCAGGCTTTTATTTAAAAAAAAAAAAAATCTCACTGGGGAGAGCAGGTTGTTCCACAGCCCCCAGTGCATCAGGGCTGCAGATGGGACAGAACTCTGCCTCATGGTTAACGACATGTAAACACGATTAATTACTGCCCCAGCTCTGGCCATGCTCAACGCCTCTGGGTGCAGCCCTGGAGACACCCAGCCCCAGCTCGCCTCGGGCACAGAGCGATCTGTGATGCACTTTATATTAAGTATTATGATACCACAAGAGTTAAATAGTTCTTTGTAATAAAAACACATGTTTATAAATCCATTTCCCTGGTTTTATTAAATGTTCCACTTATGTACATTTTAAAGATGAACCATTTACAGGTCTGCACATGCTGCCTCCTGCTTTCCTTCGGTAATAGGGCAGGTTCACAAAACCTCTATGGAAACAGAAAGGTGCAGGTGCTTCAAATTCTGTATGTCAAAATGCTTTCCGTTTATACCGTAATACATACAATTAAAAAACCCTCAAACATGCAAATTGTAGAAAAATTTAAGCTGGCAGTGAAAAATAAAAACAAACGTCTTCTTTTTGTGCACGTCACAGTTTGTTGCATTAAATCGGATTTCTAATTCTAAGGAACGTAGTGTCTGATGCCACCAGTTAAAGCAGGTTTATCAACTACGAGGAGTTCACGGTCAATGTTTAATGGTCCGTTCGGTCTCGGCTCCCACCTAGCGCCCAGGAAGATGAGGACAGCCTCGGCCTTCCTCCTCCCCACGTACCCGCGGTCAGAAGCTCTGCGGAGCGAGGCGGGGGCCGGGGGGAGGAGAGGAACCACCGCACCCTGCCAGGGACCGAGGGCTCAGGGACGGTGCTACCCCGAGCCTGGCTGCGGCGTTTTAGAAGCATTGCTGGCATTGAACAGGCAAAATGCTTTCGCTTGTGTTTTCACCCCGCCTCCCACTTCACAAGCAAAATAATTACTCTTAAAAAAAAAAAAAAAAACCAAAAAAACCAAACCCAAACCAAAAAACCCAAACCAAACCCAAATCTTAGTGGCCAATTATAGAAGGTTCACACGTTAAAGCAGTAACTCATATCTAAGTTTTCCACAGAAACCTAAATCTCTGGGTCAAGTGTTAAAAAAAATTTAAAAAAAAAATCTGTGTTAAGACAACAAAAGATTTATATACTGGTTCATTAGCTACATATTTTTTCCTTTCTTTAGAAATGGTCACATTGACAATGTATAATTCAAAACATTTCTGCACAATAAAAACAGAAAACTATGATACAGTGAGGTAAAGAAAACGCAAAAATATTCACCCACAATATATTTTCAGAAAATACCAACACAGTGATTTTTCTTTTAAAAAAGCACAAAACTTATAAATGAACAGCATAAATGGCTATTTATCTGAGTGATCGCCTACGAATTTCCTAAACCCACAAATCCACAGGGAAGTGTAATGGTCTCATCCAACATTTATTTAAAAAATAACCCTTTCTGGATCACGGTTCGCAGATCAGTGCTCAGATTTCCATCAGATCCAAGTCAGCGTCTTCAAAGCCATAAAACGACTCAGTCTCGCTCTCCCCTTCAAACAGCTGATGGAGGATTTCCGGGTCTGCAGACTCCTCGGCCTGGGTCCGATCCTGGCCCTCGGCCGCCGCCGCCTCCGGCTGCTCGTCGTTCAGCTTCAGCTGCTCCTCCAGGGAGGCGATCAGCTCCTCCTGCATGTCGGCGTTGCGCGTGGGCGAGTTGGCCGTGCCGTCCGGGCCGGGCAGCACGCTGGCCACCAGGAAGGACTGCTGCACAAGTTCAGGAGAGTCACTGATGACCTCCAGCACCTCTGCCAGCCAGCACAAAACCAGCTGGAGAAGAATGTCCGAGTCGCACGTGGAGTCCGCCATTTCCTTGGCTTGCTCTTTCCACTTTTTATGCAAGAAATTTTTCACAGTCCTTTTTATACAAACATCTAGAGGTTGGATTTTGGAGCTGCAGCCAGCGGGGACAACAGCCGGCAGAGTGCTGGACGCACTCAGCAAGGAAAGTACTTCTTCCGAGAGGTGCGTTCGGTGGCAATCCAGCACGAGCATGCCCTTGCTGTTCTGGCACTCCGTGTGCTTCTGCCACACTCGGGACGACCACAACTCCATGACTTCATCATCGCTGTATCCGTTCTCCTTCGCTTCCAACAGGATAGATTCCGGCACGTTGGCGGGCTGCTGTACGTGACCCCTGTAGAAGACCAGCGTTGGGAGAACACTTCCGTCAGCGAGGATGGTGAGGACGACGTCGCACCAGGGCTCCCCGGTTCCCACCGTCTGCAAAGCATTCTCCTTGCGGTCATCGCTGCTCAGCACCTCCACATCGAGGAAGAGAGAGATTTCGTCGATGGCCGCAATCATGGAGAGAGGCAGGTCTTGAGTGTGGATTTGGCGCTGCACAAACTCAATGAAGCAACTGGCGTTGTCCTCTACGTCTTTGGGGAGAGGGTGAGCCACCGCCCTTCGCGTATGCATGCTGAGGTTGTGCCGCAGCATGAACCTCACCGCCCACTCGTAGGAGATCTTGAAGCCACCTTCGAGGGATCGGCCAATCTTGGTGGCTTTCTGGAAGAGAGTCTCCTCGTTCACGGGCAGCTGCTGCTCCCTCTGTGTGAGGACCCATTCCGCTAGTTTCTCTTCAGCCTCCAAGCTGAGGTACTTGCCCTCTGACAGAGACGCCAAGTTCTCTTCTTGGAAAGCTTGAAACCTTCGTAGCCAGCGCTTGATCCGCCTCGGAGGATTTCGGAAGTGCTCCGCAGCCTGTTCAGTGTTGCAGCACAAAGCAAACAGTACAACTCGCAGCTTTTTTACTGACAGCTGCTCCTTTTTGCTTGCAGGTTCCGGCTCCTTCATTGGCTGCTCATCTTCTCGAGCATCAATATTTAAGCACTCTTCTTCCTGGCAGAGCAGAGGTCTGTTGTAGGCTGCTAGGGCCAGCTCCGGCTCCAGGTCATCTTTCGCAGGTAACACAGACTTGGTTTTCACAGTAGCAGCTTTACTTGGGGAATAGGCAGGGCATGGATTCTTCAGGCTTTTGTCCTGGGGCTGAACGTGCCTTGAAAGGAGAGAACACAGGACCTTCTTAAAACCCAGAAAAGCTGTTGAGGGAAAACAAAGGAACAGAAAAACAAAACCCAACCCCACAAACTGAAACAGGCGATGGGGAGTAAGAGTTTACAAACAGTTTACCTGGAATGTGACATCCAAGTAGGCCCTGTTGAGAAAAACAAGACAACGACATTTGTAGCTTTGCAAACAAACGTTAAGTCAGTGCAAACAAGGCAGTTCTCCTACAGTGAGGAAGATCAGCGTCCCTCTGCTGTCCGTTACTCCTGAGCACCCCCACATGCTATAGGAACAGCTAACGTCCCTCCGTTGGAACCCTAACCTCCTCCTGCACCTAAAATCCCTTCCCGTCCAACCGGCACGCAAAGACCGCTCGATGGGACAGCAGAGCCCTTAGAGACGAGGGGAAAAAACCCAGGTCCATCTGAAATAAGGCGAGGGGTTTGGCTGGGAAAGCTTGGCTTTGGTGACGCCCGTTACAAGTGGGGGTGATCCACAGTGAGTGGCTGGAACGGCATTTGGGGCCCTATTCAAACCCCAGCACCGGCAGCTGCTCCAGGCCTCCCGGCATCACAATGATGGCTCAGAGGAGCTCCCAAGCCCCGGCATTGTCTCTCCCTGGCATTGTCTCTCCCTGGGAGGGTCTCAAGAGAACAGTGGCACAGCTGAGCTCCAGGCAGAGCAAAGCTTAACTCTCCCATCTCCATAACAAAGGAGGCTCTTTCAGGCAGAGAAGGTCCATAACGCCAGGGTTTATTAGAACTTGGGACTCAGAGTGCTCACCATCTAACCTGGAGTCTATGAACTGATCTGTTATGTCCTGCAGTAATACAATTGTTCCCCCCCCCAACTTTCCCGCTCCTTTTCAAACTCTTACCTCGGAAAATAATGTTACTAAACTCGTGTGACGGATTGAAGACCAGATGTTTGGCCATTGCATCGCCCTCGGATGTTACAAAGAGACAAGAGGAACAGGACAGCTTTACACCACTGGAAGGGGGAAAAATAAAAAAAAAGGAGAAGTGAGCTTAGTGTTAGTATCAGGTATGAAAATATGTACATCCCCTCACTAACAGAACAGGCAGTGTCCCCACCCCAAAACATTAACTCCCACTGGAAGGCAATGGGAATCTCAGGCAATATATTGCCTTAATTCAATATATCTTCCTCTGTGGCAAAAAAATAAGAGCTTCTTCAGAAGCAGATCATGAAAGGAAAGAACAGAACTGGAAAAAGCAGAAAGTGAATGCACAGTAGATTCCCAGGTGATTAAAACAAGATGACAAGTTTTCCATTACCAGGCAGTATAGTTTTTAAACAAAGCCAAGTATTTTGGGCTCTTCCGAGGAACATGGTTGCTGTAAGACAAAAGAGTTTATTAAATGTCAGAATTATTCCGGGTATTTAAAGAGCTACAAACCCATGCAAAATACAGCACATTTACAAAGACAAACCCAATCCTGGTTTAACAATGTTTTGTCTGCCAGTCTTGTATTCAAGGAAATTAAAATTCTGCATCTAAATAAAAAAAAAAAAAAACCAGCTGTACACTATTGCTTAAAACTGCCCAGATTGTGGAGTAACTGTTCTGCCACCCTGCCTGTGGCCTCTCCATGGTTCTGTACAGACCACAGGCTTGAATCATGGCAGGACTTATTTTTTTTTCCCCCCTTCCTTTTCTAAATTATTAAATCTAAGATGAGAGTTTTACAAGAAGTCCCAGGAGCACTGAAAAGTACCAGTTTTCTGCAGCAGCATGCAGTACACACATCACTAGCTACAATGCTGACAGTTTGGAATGAATCTTTCAGCTCCTGCGCTCAGTTTTCTCATTTGAAAGCCCTCACCTGTGTCTGTGCTGATACAGAACACATGTCCAGAGTCTTACAAACCATGGCAGCGCAATGGAATTTCCCAATACCCCTGTCTTATGGTACAGGGACAGGGGTGCTACTGCATTCAGGCAGGAGGAATTTCTACTACAGCATTCAAAGCATCACACATACTTGATCATGTGGTTGGCGTAAGCTCTGGAGCAGCAAGTGCTGTAGCGACATAGCGAACAGTGCACGTAGGTGGGAAAGTGGTTTGGGAAGTCAGGGATTTCAAAGCTGCACTCCAGACAAGTCTGTCTGCCCAAGACGCTCCTAAAGAGAAGAGGGATGTTTTCGTTAGTGTTTGAACAGGGATCTTTGGAGCTATAACAATCAGCAGGATGGAGAAGAAAGTGACATGAGAATTTTCAGAAGTCTGCGCTCAAACAAGTCTCATCTTGCACCCCAGCTTCCTAGGGTGCCTTGGAGCCAGGCTACGTATTTTCCACTTGCTGTAGTTGGGAGTATACCATTGAAGAGTGGATAATAAATTAAAAAAAAATACAAAAGACAAGGCAGCAAGACAGCGGATGGGCAGAAAGCGCTTACACTGATGAAATTCCCTTGTTTCTGTAAGAGTGCCCAGCTAATCCTGTATTTCGCAGTTTCACCTTAAGGGCTTTCATAACATGACTTAATCCTGGTTTTATGGGAAGCTAGATTCTCCTGGCATAAAGTTTCCTTGGCAACCAGTAAGACAGAGCTGTCCAGCGCCAGAGATTGTATTACCCGTCACTGTGGCATTAAAAACTAACTACATTTCCTTTTAAAAAAAAAAAAAATATTTTTTAATTTGAGATTTAGCAAAATGTTCTGACATTTTTTTGACTGCTCTCTTCTGGACGTTCCTCTGGACAGGTGGGTACAGGAAGATGGGCTGGGGATCAGTAGAAGACGACAGCGGAGTAGTTTCCTGTCCAGCGCCCTGCGACATGTCATTTGACGATATTGGTACTGTCCGTGGCTGTCCTCTAGACGCCCTGATTGTAACCTGCAGAAAACAGATACACCCGTACCTCCTAAACACAAGGGCAGGAGTCACCTATCCAAAGTCAGACTCCTCTGTCGGAGCAGTCTTTCAGACTCTTAGCAGAGAAGAAAGAGGCGCTCCTAGGACACGATTCCTCCCACCCAGGGCAGCAGTAGCCTAAAAGAGGACACATGACTTGAGCCCCAGAAGTGCCTGTCTGTCCCAGATGACTACAGCGGGCATCCAGGCACCAGAGTTAGGAGAGTTTAACTGCCGGCGCATTGCTTTCAGCTCTGCTCTTACTCATTGTTTCTATGAGGTATCCGATTAACTAAGCACACACAGCACAGACAGAATACAAAGTGGTTTTCTGTCCCCGCAAGTGTGGTTTAAGTGATGCAGATGATGCAAACATCAGTTTTGCAGCACTTCATAAATACACACCGATACAGATGCTACAGGTGTTTCCTGAGGAAACAGGTCTGCTGTTAACTTTGATTTCTTACCTTGGTTCCGGGTTTCAATCCTTCTAATTGTTTGGGCTTTCGGAAAGTTTTGTGGTGTTGCAGCTTGTGTTCAATTTTATCCTTGGCAAACAGGAACTGGAGTCTACACTTGTTGCAATGATAAACACTCTTCTTCTAAAGCAAATACAAATAGAATATATTTCATTTTAGAGAAACAGAAGTCACAACACAGCTGGGTTTTTTGTTTAAAAAAAAAAAAAAGGAAAAGAAAAAGCAAAAAAAAACCAACCCACCTTTGAAACCAAAGGCAGCCCCATTTTTCTTTAGCATCTGGAAATCCCTCCCCACCAAGCCCCATATCTTGGGTGTTCTGGTTTAAAATTTGTTTTGATTTCTTAATGAAAATCATCAGGCTCTGCAGAGACCCCAGACCTGGAAGTGCCACAGAACAAGTCCTACCTGACTTGTTTCGGCCAAAGTAAGGCATGCCAGCGGGGCAGCGCGTGGGGCAACAGGCCCTCAGAAGCTGCCTTGCCTCTGCCTCTTACGGGAGCCAGCGAAGGATTCAGGGCAGATCAGTTCAGGCACTTGGTAAGAGCGCTACATTTCTATATTCTGAAAGTACACTTCAGCTACACCCACATAAAATATGTTGTCAATATAGCCAACATATATGGAAACAGAACACTGAGCTACAAAAATTACATTCATTTGTGCGTATACAGTATTATTTACTTATTTATTACCTGGAGATAAAAAAAATTTTAAACCCAAATGAACATAGAGCCCACTGCTGGTTAATCATCACATGAAGCAAACAGTCCAGCAAAACATGCTTTTTTCTGCTAAGTAACAACAATCTGCGCTGCTCCCAAAGGAGCAATGCCTCATCTCTTCAGCACAATCCCTACGAAAGGTCTGGAATGACAGCATGCAAATTGTGTTTGTTATGGAGAGAATACAGCACCTACCAAAAACCCTCTTTCAACCAAGTTTTCTTTCTTTCCTTCCGCTTTTATTCCAAGCAAACGCTCAACTAATCACATGCTCGCTATCCACTGAATCTCTGGGGAGAGAGAACCCCTTTAAACAAGAGGAGGTATGGCCTGGACATAGTACCTGATGCCTCATGAAGTGCTGTTGGAACGCATTGCCGTTCTTAAAGACTTTGAGGCAGTACGGACAGAGCAGGTGCCGCGTGTCTTCGTGGATCATTCGGAAATGGCTATCCACTTCAGAATAGAGCGATGAACGATACTGACAGACCTACGGGAGTGGACAGAAGCAGTTAACAGTGAAGTAACACAGGAATCTGTCTCACATCCACCACTGCAACATGGAGATCTTAACAGCAATGCCCAGATCCCCAAAGATACTTATCCACGGAGTTTAGGAACCAGGTCCTAAAGAACCTGTTGGCTTATTCCAACTGTAAGATACCAAATCAAACAGTGTATGTTCAGAGTAGCTTGGAGAAACAGACTTGAACTACTTGTATAAAAAGAAAGTAGTGACAATTGAAGCTCCAGATTCAAGAAAAAAAGAAAAAAACCCACAAACAAAAAAAAGGAGACAGTCAATACAAAGCAGTTGGAATAGATTAAAGAGCAGTTTCTTCAGGGTCTATGTAAAATGCAGAATTTGGAACATAATCTGTTTTAAGGAAAGATATATTAGAAGTTTCTTCTGTTTTTTTTCTTTTTGGAGGGACAGTGTTAGGACCTCTGGGTGAAGACAGCACGCTCAGAATTGATGCAAGCACAAATCTCATGGCAACAGGGTGTCAAGAAAAAGGTATCACACAAACAACATAATCTCATCTGCTCCAGAGTGACAACTTCTCTTTATGGCACAGCAATTTGCCTGCAGGCTCTGGCAGGAAAAGAAAAATTGGGCCCTGAACACCACTGGGACTAAACAAACGTCTGTCAAGCTGATGCAGTGTCAGAGTGCTGGGAAGTGGTGCAAACCTTCAGCTGCTTGAGCTGCCCTAATGGCCACTGAACTTAGAGAAGTCCGTGCCTGGAAAAAACACGACAGACTCCACAGCCCTGTTTCATGGCCCAAGCCTGTTTTGGGCCCTACACACTTTGCTGAAAAACACCGATTTCCTCTTACTCTCCAGCATGCATTTATGGAGTCCAGCCCCTAAACCACTCTCAATACCTGACAAACATAGGGCATCTCCCCAGGCTTGTGAGTGTCCTTCATGTGCTGTAGGAACATCGGCTCACTCTCGAACGCCCACTCGCAAATCTTGCACTTTGCTGCAAAAGAAAGGAAAAGCAGGTAACAGCTAGGGGACAACAAAACTCTGTTAAAATGTACTAAGAAACTTGCACCCGGTAGCGTTAACAACTTGAAACAAAAGAAAAACCAACCAACCCAAAACCTAGCTCCCAACTCTTTGAATTGGGTAGACAACAGAATACATTCCGAGAGGTTTCCAAAAGGCAGCAGAAATTCTCTTAAACAAAACAGTGGGTACCACAAGCAGGAAGATGTCCTAACAAGGAAACTGCCAGTGATTTTAAATCAGATGTCAACCTACTGGTAAAAATTCAAGTCCACCATGACATTATTATTGAACTCAACCTTTAAAATACTCCCGACTAAGTCTGGAGAAATGCAGTTTAGATGGATTTTTCTGCTGGCCTAAAAAAACAGCGCACCAAGGGCCAAGGCAGAACAGACACTCCTTCCTCAACAGATCTGCATTGAGCACAAGACAGAAATCCTCTTAAACCTAACCAAAGAACAGCAGCAAAATCTACTCACTTGTTGACTCATAGGGACTGTGGACATTCTCTAAGTGACACTGTAGCTGAAACGGAGTGGAGAACTGCCTGTAGCAATGCTGACAGATGGTGTGGACATCTACCTCTCCATTCTGCTGATCCAGTTCAACATGGTGCTTCATGTGATTCATAAACCTGACGGAGGTGAAGGGAGAACATGTGAACAGAAACCCCAATATTTTTCACCTGTAACCCAGCAAGCATCATGAATGCTACACCGGGAGGTTTTTTTAGCAGCATTAAGGTGTTTCCTTCTCTCTCTTCCCATCAAAAGCAAGCAAAGTCTCTTCTACCCAGCAACCTCCTGCTCCGCAAGGCTAGGGGAAGCGAGATAACAGATGTTGCAGAACAGAGGCTGCACTACTTGCTTCTGAGCACCTCTGACACCAACCAGGCATTCTGCTGCTGATGACAAACACTTCAACTTAGCACAGCAGAACAACATAGCAGCTGGCTCAGACAAATATACTATTTCATAAAAATATTTTCTCCCTCTGTTGAAAAAGCACTGAATAAAGATGCGAGGCATAATTATTTCCTATTATCTAGTAAGACTAGGGATGAACAAATGAGACTTCTCTGCTGAAGAATATAAATGCAATTATCCTAACCGCGCCATCTTCTCCCAACTTTTGCCCTGAGCTACGTGACAATGAGCAAATCTCTCCCTTTCGTGCTTCAGTTCTGGTCTTTAGCTACAATATGGGAGAGCTGCAGGGCCTGACAGACTGATGTTTACAACTTGTTTTTCCTTCTGCAGATCAGAGGCATTCAGAAGACCATACACTGTTTTTGTGGCTCATCGCCTTCATCTTACCGTATGTTGTTCTTTAGCCTCTTGGTGCAGTGTGGACACCTGAAGGAAGTTGGAACCTTGGGGAAGTTCAGTAGCTGGCTCACTTTGCCACCATCTCTGCCATAGTAGAAATCATCTACTAACATAATGAGCTTACTTTGGGATGAGTCAACTACATTTTCACTTGGCTCTGGAGCTTTAGCAGGTGGGGATAGTGCAGGGATAGGGGTAGAAGAGGGTGGTGAAGCAACAGCTGCAGTTTTTTCTGGAGATGGAGGCTTTGCAGACTGAATATTTGGTTCAGATTCTAGAGATTTTCTTTTCTTGAGGAATTCAACCATTTCAGGGCAGCAGTACTAGAAGGAAAAAAACCCACAACCCACACACACATTACAATGTATCTAGGAAGAACTATTTATACTATTAAACAAAGACTAACCAGCACTAAGAAAAGACAGAGGAACTCTAGTAAAGAGTAATGCAGATCCAATATCCAATTTCCTGGTTTGACTATTTACTGCTAAGTAAGATCAGAAAATAAATGCATCTCCTGGCACCAACAGGACATAAAATTGAGGACCTGCCTACTTCCAAGCAAGCGATGTCACGGAATGTCTTCCCTTTCTCCTCATCATATTCCTCCTTCTCACCCAAGTCCCTAATCTAGGGAGAAGGGCTACTCTTTGCATTCCACAATGGTGAGCAATTATCCATTAACTGCTCATCTCAGAATGGTTACTTACACACATATGTCCTCTTAAAGCTTCGGTGACTCGAAACTGAGCGTCACACCTTGGGCAGACCTTCCTGCCACCATCTTGCAAATCAAACGTGGGAATAGGAGATGAACTGACTGTAACAGGAAAACCACAAAAAGATTAGAATCCTTGCACTTCATCTTAAGTCTAGGCAATCTTTTTGGCACGCTGAAACACTTTCAAGAGCTTTACTTTAACTACTAACTAGACTGAAAGAGGCAATGCCTTAATAAGGTGCTTTCTTTGGGGGAAGAGAAGCAAAGAGTGTATCCTTTTGCCTCCTTGTGTGGAGTATTCCAGGTGTGTGTATTTCTGAGCTGGCAGCACGCCCACCAATAACTCTGAATGCACAATAACGTATGCAAGCAAATCTCCATAAACAAAATAGTCACTGGATAAAAACATACAGATAAAGAAATTAATAGCAAAGCTTTTCAAGCGTTTGTCCCTGTTATGACATCTCAGTGGTTACAGGTTAGCTTTTTTTTTTACTCCAGAAAATAGACTTGTGGATTCTCAGCCGAATCCATCAAGCTAGGAGAGCTGCCACAGACCATACCTTTTAATGATGACGACGATGACGACGACTCCGAAACACTAGATCTCTGGGAACCGTGCACAGGGCTGCTGTTGGAAACCACCAGCGGGCCAGGGCTCTGCCCTAATGAAGGAATGGTGTTCAGGGTGTTCACTAGCTTAGCCACCTCGTTGCTGTTCTCCCCAGTCACTCCAGGTCTCTTCACAGTCACAAAGCTCGCAATACTCACTGCCAAGGGAACGGGTAGTGCGAGAATGCTCGTGAAGAATCAGTAAGATCTGACCCGCTGGGTGAATCCCACCCCATCTAGCATGCCTTGTCTCTTGCTCTTCTACCTTAAGTCTTCACCAAAGATGACTTAAGCCATCAAATATCCTGTCCAGTAACGCAAAGGCTGGCAAGACTGGGAAAGTAATTTCCCTAACCTTCCAGACCACACTCCCAGGTATGAGCCAAGATACTGATGGTCACAAAAATTATTTGTATTTCTTTTCTAAAGGCAGCTGTGTATTTCTGGCCACTTAAAG
The DNA here is from genome assembly GCF_011004875.1 of Balearica regulorum gibbericeps. Lineage (NCBI taxonomy): Eukaryota > Metazoa > Chordata > Aves > Gruiformes > Gruidae > Balearica > Balearica regulorum. Next base: position 472,501 of record NC_046211.1, read on the forward strand.
CTAAAAATAACCTGACTACTTGCTGTGTGAAGGATTTTTTTTTTCTCCTTTTTAAGCTGTTTGTCACTCTTCTTGAGCAACCATTTCACTCATGAATTCAGCCAACATTGGTGGGGGGGAAGGCAACATGGTTAGTTTCTGCTTGTGTTCATCATCTATTTAACTTCACCTTTCAAAAAAGTACAAGTGATTAACAAAGTATTTTTCACTTTTGGGGACTTCTAATTGATGGTCTCAGAACATTCTACAAAACAAAATTTAACTAGTTCTCAAACCAAACTGGACACGATGGCAAGATTATCCTCACTTTCCAGGTTGGGAAGAGAGATGAAGCGTTGAGTCAGTGACAGAGGCAAAAATAGAACCCAGGAGTTCTGACTCAACTTCTGCCTTTTAGCCGGTACACCGTATGTCTGATGATCAATTATAGACAGTGTTATACACTTGAGTCCCCTTGCTTTTCCATGGCAAGTCTTACCTAATTTGGGGTTAGTAGCTTGACTGGACTGCCCTGGCTGCTGCACAGTTAACTGTCCAAGTGTTGGTGGCTGCGTTGCAGTAGGAGTTGTGGAGGTGCTGGGAGTGGACTTACTTTGCTGTTGTGCCTGGGACTGTGGTACAGTGCTCCTGATGGTGAGCGTGGCCGGAATGACCGTAGTGAAAGTGTTGGTGGTGGGTCGGACCGGCATGGGTGTACCTGGTCTCACCTGGGCCATTTGAGAGAACACCTGAGGAACGCCAACTGTTGGTTTAACAAACTGCGTACCTGGGGCTTCAAAAAAAACAAACAAACAAACAAGGTAGATCAAGTAATCGAACTCCATTCCTCGTGCAGTAATACCTGAGTGCAACCTATTTTCCAACACCGCCAAGCTCCCAAAATTCCCAGTAATTTCAGCGGAAGTTTTAAATAGTTCAGTTCCCAAGCAGACTAAAACTGAACACAAACGCAGAGCAAAGATTGCATTTCAGCTTTTTTTAGGTGGAGTTTTCCAAAAGGCCCAAGCAGCTTACAAGCATAAATCCTGCTGACTTTCATGGGGCTGACAGTCCTAATCACTAGGCCTAATGGAAACTCAGGGAAGGCATCTCACGGCAGGACAAGGGTGATCCTACAGTTGCAAATTAGTTTGCGATATGAGGTTTTGGAGCGTTCTTAGTCTTTCTTATTGGGTAGCAGAAGTCGTCCTCAGGCTGTGGCTGGGCTTCCAGGCAGTCAGAAAGCACTGGCATGGCACAGGGAGATTTTGGAAGGAAGGAAGCAGGGTGGTCATGGGCTGGGATCTTAGAATTCAGTCAGCTGAGGAGGCTTTTTGAAGAGGCTGGACTACGTGGAGCTCTGAGAGGCAGATCGTCCTTCCAGCTGGAAGTCCCCTACTCTGCAAAGTTGTTTGTTACTACGACCGACGGGCCTACACTCCACTGTAAAACAACTAGCAGAACTGGAGCCACAAACACAGACAAATCTCACCTGCTACATAACTAAAAGAATCCCCTTCTTTAGAGCTACTAGAGATGCAGGTGAAACACAGATTTCAAATATATTTCTTTTTAATCCATGGCACTCTAAAAAGGAACACGACAGTGGCTTTGGCTTGTTTCAGTCCTTACCTGGGACAAGGGTGATGGGCCTAACTGTCTGACCTTGCTGAACATTCAGAACGATTCCAACTTGGTTCATTGTATTTTGTACAGGCCGCACATTCCTCACGGGAAATCCCTGCAGTCAAACAGCACCGTTACCATTAACATACTGAGTATATTTCAAGCACTTTCAGTGTGAGCTTTCTACCCTAAAAAGACAAATAAACAAGCTAAACCCCCCCCCAGCACTACCATCAACAGATCAACTGAACTACAAGGCCATACTGTTCTCAGCCAGCACCTAACCCAACAGTAAAGCCCCCTCCTTATACTCTACAACACGCTGATATACAGCCTCCACTCTCAATGTCTCCTTCCTGAAGCACCTACAGAAATCTTCTCCCCAGTCTTAAACAATTTAGAAAGCTCTGGAAGCAGAGGTAGGTTCCTGAGATGGAAAAAGCTGCAACATTCAAAGACAGTTTTTAATTTTTTGTTTTTTTTTTAAATAAAAGCAGAAGCTCCAGTAAACATGGGCACTCATTTTGTAGGAGTGCTTCCCCAGGCAAATGCTTAAAGAAAAGCCAGAGGACATTTAAAAATTACCTGCACATTTCCCAAGAAAATGAACCAAAGGAGTTAAGTATTCAGCAAGGTCAGATTCACGCAGAAGGGACAGAGCCTACAGCAGGGAGGCAGGCCCTACTGGTAAGGCTACAAGCGAGAGCCAGCGTGAAGCCCCGTCAGACCTCTGCTGGCTCCGCAGGCCCTGCTGAGGTGTGGAACGGGGCCAATTTTCCCACGTGAGATCCAACTGAAAAATTACTAGGAACACACGGCATTTCCACACAAAGCTATTTCTACATCTACATCAATTAAAACACAAAAGCCCAACAGATTTTCAGCTCAAGCGTAACATCCACTGAAGTGCACACGAAAAACTGAAACAGGCATCCGATTCTTTCTTGACAGAGAAGAGTCTTCCATGGAAGAGTGCACCAGATCTTCTGTCTCGGCCACCCCGGCTGGAAGGACACTCACCTGGGTCGTTATGAAGATGGGCTGGCTGGTCACTGGAGAATTCGTGACATGATTGGCATTCTGCATGATCTGTACAGGTCGTAATACTGGCTGAGTCACCATTGTGCCCAGACCCGAGGTCGGGTTCTGGGTAAGGATTAGTGGCTGTCCACTTTGCTGAACAAGAGGATTGCCAGCTGGAAGAAAAACAGAAACATAGCAAAAGTCACATTTGTCAGGTAAAAAGGCTGCTGCTTCTCACACACACTCAGCTGGCAATTTTAGCCTTCAGAATTTGAATGAGTTTTCCAGAGCCTGCTTTAAAAGTAAACTTGTGAACCTATCCAACCCTTTTATGTATTGTTTTAATATTCCTATTTAGGCTAGGATTTTTCAAGCTGCCTAGGAACTAGGTGTTCAGTCTCTGTGGTTGCTCAAGGCTAAGGGATTTGATTATTCTGGCTCCTGTGTGCCCTTCAAACACAGCCACAGCAGCTAAAGAAAGTATTTCTTCTAGTTTCATTAATCAAGTAAAAATTCACCTGCTAGCAGATACTGGGAAAACTCATGCTGAACCACTACAACCCCTGGCACAGGAGGCGTACCAGAGGGAGAGCTACACTGAAGGTTTCTGAACAGCATTGACAATCACAGGCCATTGGGGACACCAGAGTCTGCTGAGGGCTTCGACGAGGGCTTCAACTCGCTAGGACCAGGAGGTCACAAGAATTCTGAAGTAACCTGAAGCTACAAGATAGAAAGAGGACTATAGGACTGAGTCTTCACATAGTGGCAGACAAGCTTCAACTTTAACAAAAGAAGGAAAAAAAAAAAGATAGAAAACATCTGGATCACATTGAAGTCATGATGTGCACGCAGCCTGTGTCATAAGAATATCTTATAATGGTTCAAAGTGCTTATTCTCTTGATTCAAGAGTGAAACATTCTGCTTGAAACAAAGTTAAGATGGGGAAGAGACAGCAGTTTTATCTGCTAAACTCAACATCCTTAATATCACACAGCACATGAAATATTTCACACAAGTTCTTTGGTCTGACAGCGTGTTCACATAATTACAACCAACCAGGTTACCGCAGCTTCACAAGATACCACATGTCAGCCAAGACCCACTGTCTGTACAGGTGCTCCTCTGGAAGTAAAACCACTCACTGTGTTTTGATTTAGTATTTGCTCGTTTGACAATAACTTGTGCTTTATGCTAAGGAGGGGCAACTTGATTCCTTGCAACTGTGCTGATGTACCTGTCAGGGAGCTCTCACACTGGCATGACCCACCATCACACCCAGAGGGACTTCCCTGCTGGATTTTCACTGTACAGATCTACTACAGACTTGCTGCTTACAGACACAGCTGCATAGTAACTCTGCCGTGAGGTTTGGTCCTCCAGTGAGCATCATCTCATGACCGCCAATGTCCCAATGCCACTGCTAGAGTTACCTAATGCTTTCCATTACCTGCAGATGAAAAGGGATCCCATTGCTTTGTGAACCGCTAACTGTGCAAATCAAGGTTTCTATGACAGAGGGCTGCCTCAATGTTTTAGGTTTTTTTTTTTGGTGGTAGGCTGCAACAAGTAGAATTGGTCAGTCATTAAAGAAAAGCAAATTTTGCTTCTTCTGGTGCCTTTTTTTCCTTCTAACATTTTCCTCTGCGCAGCCACCCAAGGGCTATCTGTGATCCCCAACTACCCCTAGGAAAATCCACAGGGGTAGGGAACATCAATCAGCTTCTGGCATCTTGGCTTGCACCAGCACAGCAGCCGCTTCCCAGCCGTTGGCTGTGTCCTTCGGTCAAGATCCCATTTGTCCCACATGTGCTCTCAGCTCCACAAGCTCTCACTTGCCAACCAGGGCAGGCTTGCAATATTTGCACTGAATGAGGAAACACGAAGCCAGGAATATTGCCCAGTTGCTTCTGGCAACTTGGGGGCCAATGTCACACCAAAACAAAGATCAGAAGAGTCTCCCATCTACTGCCAATGTTTGCTGGCACCCGAGATGGGGAAGGAATTAAAAGGAACAGAAGAAAGGATGAGGGAGGAGGCTGTGAAGAAAGGTGCTAGTGAAAGGTGAGATGAAACGGTCTATAACCGCCAAGGTACCGGTTCAGGGAACACAGAACAAATCTTTGCTACTGACAAACACTAACAATGCTCAGCAGAACGCTGCTGACGTCGTTCCCCTTCAGCGGCCAGTCTGCTGGAGGACAGAGACAATTCTCTGTTCCCACACACCACGTCAGCTCAAGCTCGCACGGTGCACCCGGCTAAGAAGTAACCACAAAGGTCAGCTACTGTAATCTTCATACACCCTCTCACAACACAGGCTTTAACTCACGGGCAGACGTTGTCTTTTCCACAGAAATCCACCTCACTTTGTGCACAGCCTGGACGATGGTCAGGGAACAAACCAAAGCTATGCAGGAATGAGGAGATGTCTGCACACACCTTCCTCTTGTACTGTAAGGGATGGAAATACGATGGGAGCAAGGGACCATGGAAGAGAGGGGTGTTTTGGTACCTAAGGTTATTGACTATCATCTGGAAAAAAATTAATCTTATCCTATTAAGCAGTTCAGCAAAAAAAAATTAAAAAAAGATTAGTTTTTCCTCTGGTGATTGCTACATCTTCATCTCCTAAATGCCTATTATAGGTGGCATGTGGCCAGGTCTAAAGACAGCGAGGAGCTGCCAAGAGCAAGTGATCTGCACACATAAAATGCATTACTTTTTCCAAATATCATGAGGAGGGAAAACATTTAAAAAAATAAATAAATCAGGCCACAAATATTTCCAACTCAGCTCCAGGAAATAAGCAGGATACTTATTTAGGCTTCAGCTCCTTCTTCCTCTATACCATTCTCCCTCACAAAGTTTACCTCACTCGTGTATTTGTGTTCATGCACTACTCAATCCCACGTTACTACAATCCGTGTCTTGAGGACAAAGGGCTCCTGGATGGGCAGAGGAAGGTGCGATGCAGGAAGCCCACAGGAACCTTCCCACCGTAGATTTGCAGCACAGTATGACACAAGACTGACAGATTCTCCAGGTTTGGATTCTCCAAACTGCTGATGTCAGAGGAAAGGGTTGCCGTACCCAAATAGCAAGTGTTTCCCACGTAACTGTGTAAATCCAGGAAAAGAACTGCTGCATGCCAAAATGTTCTGACCCACAGCCAGAACAGCTTCTTCTAATGGGAGACGCTTTACACTGACAGTCTGGCTGCTGCCTGGCTGGCAGCCCTCAGGGTACAGAATCCAAATGTTTTCATGAAGATTCTGCTCGGCAGACACAGTCGGGTGATGGAAGGCACCATCAGAAGGTTCAGATCCAAGCCACACAGCTGCCTGCCCACACCGCATCTTGCTTCACTTTTTCAAGCACCTTAGTGGGGGAGACTGCTGGACAGAGACACCAGCTCCCACTTCCAGAACATGAAAAAAAAAAACCACCTCAAAAACCCCCCAAAATGCATCAATCAGCAAGCGTAACCTCAAACCAAGGCAGAGGATGGAGATGCTGAGATGTCATGAAGGCTACCAGCCTATCTTTGACCATTTGCTTCTTCAGGATAAAAAAAAAGAATGAGCACGAAGCCACCTCTGTCAGCTTTGTGCATGCTACCTCCAGTCCCAAGTGAAAAAGAGGGGATGTTTCCAGCTTTTGCTGTTTTATAAAGCAAGGTCTCTGAAGAGGGACAGGATAAAAAAAAAAAAAAAAGGAAGGAGTGAATGAAAACTAGAGACAAATAGCCTGGATTTACAGTCTTTAAAAAAATTCAGAGAGGTAATCTCTTCACAATATGAAGGTGATTATCAAAGAAGAGACAGAGAAGTTGAGAAAAAAAGACACCCAACAACAAAAAAAAACTTTGGATAGTTCTACCAGATTCTAAACATTTACATCCCACCTTGTATCTGATGAGGGCCCAAATCCAGAGCATTGGCAGATCATTTTCTCCTCAGTGTCTTGAGGATTTTACTTGGCTAAGAAGGAGCAGACCATCACCCCCAAATCTTTCAAGGAATGCAGACCCTGCCAAACACTGGAAGTCTGCGACTGCAAGTGAGAGGTCTTACATTGCCACTGGAACTTCCATGAGGAATCCTGAAGACTGGAGCTATGACGACCTCATGGTTAGCACAGAGGCCACTGTGCAACCTCAAGTGGAGTGTGACAGGGTCCCAACTCCTTCTGGCACTCCTTGGGAGTTTACAAATAATCTGGGAAGACTTGTACTAGTTTAACAAACAAAAGATGACTTTGGGTTTAAGTCCATTTTAAAGCAGAGACCAGCTGACAGAGATCTTCTGGTCAAATCAGGCCAAGGATTTTGACTCTTTTCTCTCAATGTGGACTTGGCAGGTCCCTGGCACGTTGCGCTCTCCTGAAATGCTATCATTATGAGACAAAACAATAGCAGAAGCATATATAAATACTCTAATTCCTTACCAGAAACTGCAGGTTCTTTTCAATGTGCCCAGGATAGACACAGTTGTATGCCCAATTATTATTTTTTTTTCCAGGCTTTGGTAGACTTTCATTAGTGAGAATGACAAGCCTTCTGGAGTAGCATGTCCAAGAGTGTGCAGGACTTCTCTGAGATTGTTCCCAAGGTGGTGTGTAAGGTTTCCACAGGTCCTGGAGCACTTTGAACTCACCGGCCAAGACAGATGTGCATTGATTCACTACTTCATCTAGGGAGAATGAGGAGACCATGGCAGAAATCAGGTGCTGGGAAAGAACACATTATGTTCTTCTCTCTTCTTCTCCTGCCTCTCAATTGTATGATTTTCCAAGTACCTTGCTGGAAACAGCTTAATTGGCTTCTTGGAGGAGGGTGATTTAGACCTAATGCCAGTTGATGAAGCAAGCCTCCCGAACAGCCCGTTCAGTGCAATGATCCTTGTGAATCCTAGGCCTCTTCCTACGCTTCTTGAACTCCTCCTTGACTCCCAGTACGCTACCAGGAAGGCAGAATGTAGACATGTAGAAGAGGAGTTTCTTTATTCTCTCTCAACTAAGCACAGCAGAAACACTCTCCTCTAAAGGAGAGGCCACTCTTATCAGATGTGCCCTGCCTGATCACAGGAGAGGTTGGACTGACAAAGCCTCTTTGAGCTGACAGTCCAGAAACCCCCATATGGACGATCTGCACTTTACAACAGCATAAACTTCCAAGAGAAGAACGCTAGTGCTGAGCCCATCAACAAATTGCTTTGCACTGCAAACAACCCAGGTGCCAAGATAGGGACGCCAAAGGCAGAGCACGCCATGCCATTGCCAAGGAGGCCATTGGTGCCCAGGCTCCCACTGCTGACGTGATCTGCATCAAAACCAGCGATAAACAGTTAGGACTGGTGTCAGCATGTCATGATTTAGAGGTTACCATACACGCAGACTTTGAATTCAACACTTGGACATCAATAAAGGTCCTCTCAGGCTTACGAAGGTGAGACTAATAACCTGGGATGACTCAATTCCTTGATGACTTTGTTTTCTGATGAATGGCACTCGACGGCCAGCACTAATAGCTGAGGGGGTGAACAGAAGCATCATAGGGACCGCGTAGGGACATTAAGGCTTTAGTGGCAGGTGATTTGGGCATCAAATGGAGTCAGCTCACCAGGGCTCTCCCCGAGAAGTAAGGGATTACTGGGGCCTGGGGACAGACACTCGTGGGTATCTGAGGAGCCTTCCATCATTCTTAGATGCAACTTGAGATGGCTCCTGTGTGCTCCCAATCCATTTCCAGAAGTATGGCAGGTCAAGCACTGCTCCAAGACGTATCCTTCAAGACACGGGAAGCACAGGGAGCAAAGCTAAGAGAAGCTTTTGTCGTGCCACCACTCCCTGGATGACAGGCTAGCTGAGCTTGGTGTAAACAAACATATCATTTTTGTCAACAAGTGTCAGAGAAAAAAAAGTTACACTAAATATTACATACGGTTTAGGGGAGAGAGGGATGCCAGGACAGCACGCAGAGTAAGCATGCACTGCAAGTGTCTGTCAGGCTGATGCAGGCAGTAATTTAAACTGGACTACGTTTTCTCACTCCCATCCTAACCTGACTTAACCACATACTGTTATGCATTTGCTGCGTATTAAATATAAGTGCAGTATTTTCTTCTATAGTTTCTATATTTTCAGGACAAAGAGCACTTCGCAATTCTTGTGGTGAGAAGAATTACAGCAGTTCTTGGTGGTGGAACTATTAAAAAGGAGTCAAGCTGTCAGGCTGATGTGCTGCATGGCACCCATCTCATTTTCTTGTCAACAACAACAGTGCTCTTACGGACTCTGCGGAAACAGACAGACGTACACACTATACCAGCCAGCTATGCACATACATGCAATATAAGAAAGAACTGGTTTGAGTGGGATACAGGTGTGGCTAAAAGCAATCAAAGGAAATTAAGGAAAGAAAAAAATTAGGCCGAGCGTCACTTCAAATATATTTAGCTTACAGTAATTTTTCCTTTTATATCCCAGTAATTTGAGACATTTTAAAACTGATCTGCAGGGAAAAATTTGGATCCAGCAAAAAGATGGAAGAGGATAAGCTAAAAGGTATTTCCATCTTTAGTTTGGAAATCTTGGTTCTTGATTTTTGGACATGGGGTCATTTCTGTCCAGAGTCTCTCTGCTCATTCAAAGGAGAGGTGATGGTTTGTGTACATTGGTGTTAACAAGTACAATATACCTCACAAGAAATTTAAGCACGTGTTTGTTAACGTATGATCTTGAAAGTTAGACATTTACCAACATGGATGCTGTTATTTAACAAAAGGATAAGTTTTAGGTCTCCAGATTTGCTCACAAGTGAATTACATCCTAGAGGGAAAAAACCAAACCAAAATCCAACAAAACCTTACACTGGGAGAACGGATAGATTTAGTGGGTCTTTTTCAGCCCTGGCTTGTAAGTCTTTTTAATTAATGTAAAACAAAATGCAAGACGACAGCCATGAGCGTAAAAAACAGATTGCTGAAAGCTGGGATGACTCCAGACATGGCTCATTTCAGGAGCGTTCCACACAGTCACAACTTAAACTGGGATGTGACCCTCAGTTACTGGGCCAGCAGAGACTGCAGGGACTGAAGAGGTGACAGATGTCCCTGTGGCACTTTGCCACTCAAAATCCTCGCTGGTGTCAAGCCAAAAAGGATTCCCCTGCAAGTCAAAGTCATGTCACACGAGCTGGTAGCGACTCGACGAATACGATACTCGGGAAGGAAAAGGCCATGCTGTAGGCTGAAGAATTTTGTTTGCATTGGTCCTGAAGTTAATGGGCCGAGCTATCCTCTGCTGCATCAATGCAATCAAGAGGAGAATTTACTTCACCATAAAACCTGACGTGCTCCAGACATATGCAAAACCAAGCGTGCTTCCATGTTTTTTTTCACCTAACAGCATCCACCCAAAGCATTTAAAAGCCTACCGCTCGGTGACGGAGAAAGGCCACGTGACCGCAACAAGGAGCACACAGCACTACCACTGGCATGTTCCTCACGCCCAGACAGAGTTTAATTCATTCCAGCAGACCAAAAACCAGAAATATCACCCACATCCCCAAGCTTACCCTGAACCACACAGCCCTAAGCCTGATGTTGAATACTTTGATGTTGAACGCTTCCTTTGACAATGCTAACAGAACTGACCAAGCTGCCAAGTCATAAATTCGGCCTATTTGGAAAGTAACTGTGCCTTGCGGCTTAAAGGGCATTTCCCTCCCTCCTCTCTTCCACAGCAGACCACACACCCCTGAGACTTCCAGATTTTTTCAGCAGTCTAAGAACAGTTTTCCAATCAAACAGTACTTCAGAAATTCTACAAGCCCTCCTTAACACGCAGACCTGCATGGTGGGGCAGAAGGAGATGCCAACATGCAATACTGCAGCATGAGAAGGCGGCAAATCCAGCGCGGCTCCTGCAGCGATACAAGATGCCAACGGTACATCCGGTGGGGCAATTCCTGCACGAGCAGGCAGCCCAGCAAACTGCACTCACTGCTCAAGTCACTCCCACAGTGGTAATTTATAATTAGATGACATACTACAAGAGATACACAAAAGGAGAAGGACTATGGAAAGTGATAGATGAAGTTACAGCGAGTAACATGCCTACCTGACTTCGGTTTTTACCTATGGAGTAAAATCCAAAGGTATTAGTTCCCCAATAGCTACCCATAATTCTGTTTGCGAACCAGAATAAAAGCAGCAGCGCGTACAAGACAACACTCATAGGTAGCTATGCCTATGATTTCATTCCTCTAGTACAGATTAGAGTGATTAATGTCTACAAACATAATACCGGCTTTTCAGGGAAAGGGTGTTCCAAAGGCTGCAAGGAACTAAGCCATTAGGAAAACAGTTCCGTGTATCTCTGAACTGTACCACAGACACTAAGAAAAAATAAATCTATTTCTAGCTAGCCTACAGCAGCAGTATGCAGCAATCTTCCCAAATCTCTAACGCTCTCGACGCTCAGAGAATGCCGAGCATGATCAGACTATGCAGCAAGGGACTGAGAAAGGAAGCAAAGGAATTGTGATGGTTTTGTCTTTTCCAACCTTCCTCGCTACATTTTCAAGTCAGATGATGGAGCTCTGGATTAGTTTGCAGAGCTACCACGGCTCTTATTTTTGAGACAAACGAACGAACAATAAAGGAACAAAGGAGAAAGTTTCTCAGACAGTTGCAATTCTGCACAATCCCTTCAAATTTAAGATGTGACAAAGGCCTCTCCAAATTAGATTCCTGTGAAATCCCACCAGTTTTAATGGGATCTGGGAATCATCTGGAGAGCAGATCCTATGGGAGCATATTTGTATACTCATCTGACAAGTTCAAATAATTTACTGATAAATATATCGCTATTAGCAGATTATTTTTTTAGTAGCCACACTTTTTTTTTAAACCATTAATCTAATTATAGTACAGTGGTATCACCAAGCCTTTATTAATTTCTTGTAATTGATTTAGAACATCTGTCTCAAATTACTTTTATTAGTAAAGCTATGAAATATTCATCACAAGTGTATTACGTAGTGATATCTAATACATTTGGAGCTCAAGATAGTTTTAAGACTCTCAAAGACATCAGTTTCAAATAACATATAGAATCTTCCTCATTACTTGTGTGTCTGATCAAATTTTATTAAAAACAATACAATGACTTTAGGTAAGTTCAACAACGTATTTTTACAGCTCCTTAATCCCAAAGAATCATAAACCCACCTTATATTTCAGTATATTAAGTTACACAGAAAGATTGCTTAAGCTATCTCTGAAAGGAAGCACAACCACCGTTTAACAGCAAACATCACCCACCCCCACCCCGAATTATTCCCCTTGGAATTTGGCCAACACATCAATTTAACATACCTACTCCTGCAAAATGCATCGTGGTGCACAAGAGTGACCCTGAGTAGTCAGGACCTTCATTTTGTATCTTACCTGGAGGGTAATACTACCAATGGTAATTTCCACTAATGTGCAAGGACACTGGATTCACTCTCGGATCGAAGAAAACCAGCTGCTACTCCCTGTAGTCCCTGCAAGTCTTAGCACAACTCCCAAACACTGCCCTGACACCTCCCTGCTCAGCCTGCAAAATCTCTCGTGCTCACAGCACAGGACACCGACTGCAAGCGAGCCCTCTGTGCCCCAAACCGTTCTAAATACTGAAGGGATTTCTGCTTACCATTGTTGTTCACAAATATTGTCACTAGCGTCATCTTAGCACTGTCACTATTCTGAGCCCCACTGCTACTGACTGACGTGGCTGCAGAGAGATTAGCACCTATGGATGCATGGGCAACAGCTGGCAGAGGGGCAGAAACAGGCTGCAGACTCACTGAAACTGCTAGAAAGGAATGGCATGATTGTATTTAGAAAAGATAGAGAAAGCACAATTTGTTTGTAGAGACACCACGCTAGCATGCTGCTTGGCTGTACTGCCATGCTACCACACTACGTCACACGTTTAGCTTCATACAATAGTCCACACTCTCATCCAGCTTCTCTAGCTCTGTATTTGCTACTGAACAGTGCAAGCAAGGGAAATTCAACTTACTCAAGACTATGCTTAGTTTCATGTCCATTCCAACTCGCCTATGGTTGAATGTCTTTCTCTCCTTCCAAACACCCTCCTGCCTTGACATCTCTAAACACTGCTCAAAGTAAGCTCCTTCTAAATCCTCCCCGGCAGGAAGGCCAGAGGAAGTAGGGGAGAGCAAGCAGCAGTAGAAGCATACCCTTCCCTAAGCAGGGACCCCCTCATTCTACTCACCTCCAGCTAGCAACAAGCCTTCCAGAGCCCCGAGTGTACTTCCACAAACAGCCTGTGTTAGCCACGAGTTGTGTGGAACAGCTGCTGCCAAGGAGTTAGCAGCTCTGACTACCAAGAACGCTCCCACAGCACTTCACACGAGGATCAGAGTTTAGGATCGCAGCAGCCAGAAACGTGAGACGTGTTGAATCACCATCGTTAGTTATCCCTGGCCTACAACAAGACACAGGCCCATCTCTATTCCAGATGTTAAGCTGATGTTTTGCTTGATCTTGACCAAGGAAAAGGTAATTGAAACAGCCGAACAAAAGCCTGACTTAAACATGCCAGTCTACTGCACACACACACACAGAACTGGGGTAAAAATTCTTTTTTTCCCCCACGCACTGGACTCAAGTGTGTGGCAAGAACCAAAGGGACAGTGAATAAAAGTTCTTATTATAGTCATGTTTCACTTACTCCCAAATTGTGAAACGCTGATCACCAAGGTCTAAACTGTATAAGACAGGTATATGCACAATGTCCCAACTCACTCTGGTGATACCAATAGAAATCAACAATCAGAAAGTACCTTCCTTGTATCTTTACTTAGTTAGGGTTCCATTACCAATGGAATGATTATACAGCATCTGAAAAAACCATAAAGCCTCCCATCTGGCAATTATTGCTTTTTACGAGTCTAAATTTCTCATTATTTGAGACAACTAGGGGATAACAACAGACTGACCTGCACATTAAATGCAAACTCTGAACAAAGTTAAGCACCTTTCCATTTAATTTGCAGAAAACAGGCAACAAAAACAAACCAACTGAAATTGATTATATCAAATCATGGGTTAAATAAGTAATAATAAACTAGTTTTAATCTCACTCATTTGACTATGGAAGTTAAGTCACAGGGACCACAATTCACCAAGCTAATACCTGACTTCCTCATTTCAAAAGTGATCAAGAGTTACTCACCACTGAATGCTGATACATACTCAAGCCCTTTGTACGAGAAAAAGCATCAGCTATGTAAATTTTCAATTCTCTGCTTTTAGGTAACCACTACCTTGGCTATGGAACATGAAGAACTTCGCCAAACTTTTCCTCTAATTTTTGAAACAGGCCACCCTTTCCAACACCTGCAAAAACCTTACTTCTCTTGCACAGAGAAAGAGCTGTTCCTGCCTCCTGAACTACTCATTCACAGGACACCTAACCTTGTGTACCACCACCATTGTGGCAGCTCTACCCTGCACCCAAAAGGTCCGTTCACAACTAGAGAAATTGAAATTCGTTACATGACTCATTAGCAAGCTTTTTAGCTATCAAATAAGACTACTTACTGGCTAGGATGTAACCAATCACTAACGTTTCCCTTTAAATTTTAACACTGATAATGGGAATAATTCTAGACTAAAATAGTTAATTACCCGTAGCAGTTTTATCAACTGAATTATAATCCTCAACAACAGAATCTTCAATCACATCGCTGATTTTCTGCCATGGCTCCAGCTCCTCCTCCTCACATTCCATAAAAAGGTCTGTGTCCGCCATCCTGCAAAGGGAAAAGAAGATAAACCTTTATTGGAAAACTGTTTTGTTGGGCAGCAAAAGTCTCATTATAAGAAAAATCCTAATGCCAGAAATACGAACAGTGTTTTTATTTCCCAGTATTCCCAAGGAAAAAAAAAAAAAAAGAGTATTTTCAGGTTCTTATTTATTTCTCTGGTTATAGAGCTGACTCCACATCCTACTTTAATAGGTTGTGTTTCCTTTTCAGATAAGTCTGTGGAGTTGGTGCTGAAAACCCTGGGTTTTGACTTAAAATTGCAGTGTGTTTGCCTCTCCTGCATAAGAAAGCCAATCTAACAGCTCTGAAATAAGTAGTCACTGCCCCAAAACTCCAGCACTTTTAAATAAATGAATAACTGTGACTAAAAGAAGGAAGAATCATGTTTTTTGTCCTGTTCATGGTTTTGAATATTCTAGGATTACTGCCAACACACATGACAGAGATTGATTATCCAAGCTCAAATGAGTAAAAAAAAATATAAATAAATGCGTGCACAAATGCGCGAACAGTCCTCAGCTAACCTCAGCCAGCCCCTCCAGTCAAACCTGTGTGTACCCAAACCCCTGCACGCTCCCACAGCCCCAGCTCCTCATCTTGCTCGTAGCAGGGATATGACAGGCAATTATGAACTAGTTCAAAGAAAAAAAAGTAAAGGAATTTTCTGCAATTAGATCCACAGTTATGGTCTTTCAGCTCAAACGAATGTTCTCTTCATCTCTGGACTAAAGTACCCAATTTACCTTTTCCGCACAACTCGTATAACCATTACCATATTTATTTAGAGGAAAGACACAACAGACAGTTCCAGCCCGTTTCATCTCTCCTCACAAATAAGTCTCTCTCGTTCTTGCCACCAGTCTCAAAAACTTCTCTTTCGACTACATCTTTGTGAGACACAGGGAAGCAGAAACAAAGGCAATTACATAAGCAGAGGGTGTATCACTGCTAATACCACCACATTATAACGTTATGATTCGCAATGTTACTTTTTGCTCCACTATTTACATATCTTCTCACTTTGTTTGCTTTCCTGAGCACCACTGCACACAGAACACAAGCTTTTATGGATCTGCCCACAGTGAAAGTCAAGTACGTTCTCCTGGGACTGCATTCAATCTAGACCTCAATGATGTATATAAATCTGTAGGTGTTTAGAGTTCAATTAAACATTCAGACCAGCCAGAATTAAACCCAAGAGGATTCACAATGACCAACAGATCTCTCTACAGGAGATCTGTTCTCAGCCAGTGGGAGAGTTGCCCCCAAAGGTCTCCAAAAAGCTGATGAGGGGGACTCACCACACGCATTGCCAACCACACTTTGACAACTGACGAGCCATTCAGCTGAGCTGCTGAAAGGAGTTTCTCCCAGACCTAGCTTTGCATTGTTTCAGGATTTGGCCATTTCTAAACTTCACTTGAAGCTCAAGTGCATTTTTAAAGGAAGTAAGGATTACTATAGGAAACAAGACAGCACAAAACCTGAATTTCCTAATTTCCCACCTGAGTTATAGTAAAAAAGAATCAATTATTTCCCTCTACTATCAACCACCAGAAAGGATGGTGAGCAGAACAAGTGGCAGTTCTGTACTCTAAGTCAATGGGAATCAAGCTGTCTAGGAGGGATTTTGCTCTTCTTGATTACATTTTGGTGGGAAAAGAGACCATTACGATTGCATTTTGTCATCTCTACTACCATTTGATGGCCGTAAAAATCTAGTGAGAAATCTTCTGAGACAAACTGGCCAAAAGAAACCACTTCTAATAGGGGACAAACAAGAAAATAATCCAACTCATGCGCAGGCAATTTGCATTTTCAATAGCCACTGAAAACAGCGATGACCAGAAGGCTTAAACACAGACTAACATTTATTAGTTCACTGTTGAAAAACCAGAAGAGAAGTAGCTTTAAAATATAAGATGGATTAAGTAACCACAGAGCAATTAAACTATAAGTCTTGTATCATTAAGCAGTGTCTACCCTTCTTATCCTAACAGTCACAATTTTGGCCAAACAAATGCTCAACCTGCTTTGAGCTTCAGTTTGCAAATCAGTCTAAAGCTAGGATTTACAAGAGTAAGACTACAGACTGTGGGTGCGGCCACTTTGTGCAAATGCAATCTTTTAATTTTTATTTGCGTTGTGCCACACTGGCTGTAAAATGCAAAAGCATGATCATCAGGAATCTCCTGCAACGCAACATGAAGTCAAAACAAAACTTCAACAAATGCTGAAGTAAGCATCTTAATCAGGTAACCCCAGGGAAAAAAAAAATCCTAAAAACTTGTTAATGTTTGCCAAATTCAAATTGCCAGCACTTAAGCAACACATACTGTTGTTTTCCCCTAGACACAAAGGCAGCCTCTCAGACTCTCATTTTTCTGCATTGTATTTGTCTAAAAAACACTCGCAGAGCTTATATTGTGACGCTGTCATCACATGACGGTGTTTTACCAAGAAATACTCATTTCAGTTTTATGCTTGGTTATACTAATACAAGTAATTCTCACTTCCCAATTATGCTTTTGAAGCACAGCAATATTCATTTTAAGAATAAGATAAAGAATATTTAAAGGAAGCCCATCGCACCACTCGTGTTCAGGAGCTGGTCTTTTGTTCCCCACTTCCTCAACATTCATATCGATAAAAGAACAAAAGTCATTATCTTATCCTGCACACAGCTCTGAAGGACTAGTCCTGCCACCGTTTCTATGAGGATACAGAACAGGAGCACTTTTCATTGAAAAAGTTTATGCCTGTTCACACATACTGCCACTCTGAAATATTTAATATTAGCTATCCCCATGCCTCACAATTTTGTGTCTTTACAGGGCAGAATCTTAAATAATACAGTAAATGAAAACATTTCTTGAAAATTTCACTTTTGATCTCCATGAAATTGGATTTGCCCTTCCTTTATGAAGGTCTTTTAAAGACAACAAAAAGCCCCCAGTCCAACCCAGCTCACAAGTAGCTTACTCCTACCAAGACTGCCTCTTTTAGGGGATTTGGGGGGGACTAAATAGATTGCTCAAACTGAGGGTGTTTGTGGGCTCGTCCACAGCTATCAGGAAACACTCTTGGTAGAGAACTAGTATCTAGTATTGTGATTTTACAAAGAAAGTACCAAGAATCCTGTTTCTTTGAACACAGGTAGAAGAAGAGATCATTTATTTTCTCACTGTTTCAAGTCCTTTTCAGTCAAGTTTTAACCCAAAAAGCACTCTCTCAGGAACTTGAAGTGACCTTGTCTCTTCTAGCTGTCCCCAAAGTGCTCTGCTCCAGTATTCTGTCTGGAGATACAAGCACATCTCCGTAGCTGTTTTCTCCTCACTCTTATCACACCTTCCCAGCATGCATTTTGAGATGAGAAAAATCCAGTAACAGCTCAGGCTTGCCAGTGGATCCACTAGCGAGTTATCAGCAAGCAAAGGGACATTTAATGGTTTCTCATGCAAAAAGACGAGCCCGTGCTTTGCATGCTCTACCACTGCCTGGAGCGTAACACCGATCGACTTAAACCAACTAGAGTCCAGAAGAGAGCTAGAAAGTGTGGTCTTCACGAAAAGAAGGAATGATCCAGAGTTGTTCGATCTAGAGAGGAGATTACTGAAGCACAATAATCTTCAGATAGATAAAAAGCTATTGCCAAGTGGAAGGAAGTGGTCTCTTCTCCACATCGGTGATGGAAACGAGAAATGAAGGGCTTAAACTGAAGAACAGGAGATTTCAACTTAGATACCAAAAAACCTTCTAGGAATAAAGATGAAGCACTGGAACAGACTGCCCAGGGAACTCGTGAAATGTCCAGTTCTGGATGCCCCTGGGAACAGACAGATGGGTAAGAGACGGTACATATAGTATAAGGGAGGCAAGGCAGGTTAAATGTCCTGCAGGGACATTTGAGGCTCCATTTTTTGACAGTATAGTGTAATTCATGAACTAAACACGTATTACTAGATATTTCTGCACTACTACAAAACCACAAGTATATTTTAGTTGTTGACAATGAGGCTTTTGCTATAGAAAGTAACTGTTAAAAGAGTATTTAATTAACTCCCTTCATCTCACTGAATACACAAAACATTACTAATAAATACAGCACAAACCAAATTACCCCAACTTAACACATCCAAAGTCCTGCGCATAAACACTGCATAAAGCAGTAGCTGTTTAAATGTGCCCACTGAACTTTTCACAAAAACGTGTCTAAAACTAGTCTGATTAGTAAAATATCTTATAATCAATGAGAAAAAAACCAGCTGACAAAAAACCCCAACACAAACCCAAGTCTCTTACTCATCAAACACAATAACATTACTATATTTAAAAAAAGATAATCAAAGAGTATTGTAATAATATACAATTAACCAAGTATATTATATTAAGCATGAAAAAGCTGACATTCTCCATAGCACCCATTACCTGCATGCTTCACAGACATTACCAGCTTCTTAATTTACATAAAACCTGCAGTGTGTAAAAATTTTTATTAACCTTATCTCAAAGGTGGGAAACAGAGTTCAGTGAAATTAAGTGGCTTGCCAAAGGTTCTACTAGCAATGAGAGGCTCAGTCAGAAGTAAAACTCAAGATGCCCAGCCCTCATTCACTGAACTCAAACTTCCTCCTGTTAAAAAAAAACAACAAACAAACAAACCACAAAACCACCACCCCCCAAAAAAAAATGATAAAAAATCATTTCTGAATGACAAATGGTTAAGAAAACAGATACCAAGAAATGAAGCACTTTAGTACAGGTTTATGATAGAGATCTGCTTAGCAGAGGAAGGAAAGACTCAGAGTCTTAAATATTATTTTCTCTGCCTGTTAACATAAACTTTTTTATAATTACAAGATCTTAGTAAAACCAAGCAAAATCTCATACGAGACATGCACTAGGATCTTGAGTGGATAACCATTGTGACTGATCAATACCTACATATTTATGATTTTCAATAGTCATCCTTCACAGAAACATCTAGAAAAAATCCTCTGTGAAGCTTCTAGGACAAAGCTTCTCTTCGCTGGCAAAACCAGTGACGCTTACAACAGTAACTATTTGTCTGGAATCATATTACTCCACACCAGACAAGTAACAGTGCCTTAATGCTATAGTGATGGGCAGTCTATAAATAGTCAGGATAAATAACCTGATCTATTAATTAAAGCATGCACATATGTCTACCCAGGAAGGTTAGAACTACAGAGAAAGTCTTTGCACACATTGTTAAAAAAAAAATTATTCAACACCTCATAATTATTCAAAAGATGCAAAGACAAAATGCTAAAGAGACTGTAGTTACAAGCTTCTTTTGACACTAACTTACATTATGCGCATAGTATTTCATCTGTTCATATCAACTGAACTAAGAAAATGTCTCCTCTCTTCTATAATGTAACAGCTTTGTTTTTCAAAGCTTTGATCTTGAATATTTTTATATGTAAGAAGCCTTTGCTCAATAAAATGATTAATCCCAATGATAAATACTCTACATTTAGCTTTTCAGCACATAGCTGGCAGATGCTTGGTTGAAAAACATGGATGCCAAAAAAATTACAAAAAAATAATATCACAAAGTGTTCTAGACACACTGCAAGAAATAAAGCCTTTCAGACTGAAAGGTATTTTCTCCTCCCTTTAGTTGGAAAATGGGAGAAGACCTTCAGGGGGAGAGCCAATATATATTAGCTTTACACAAATAACTGGCACGACTGCAAGACACAGACCCTTTATTTTTTGTCAGCTGATGTGGTTCATACTCATTGTTGCCCTACAGTAGAAAAAAGCCAACAGCCATTAAACTCTTATATTAACAAGGCTGGCCACCTGATTACATTCTGAGCAACGCGATCACCATTACCAGGGGAAATCCGATGATAAAGATGTTTTATTTGCATACAACCTGACAGATTACCTTGTCATGAGAAAAGGAGAAATCCTTTTCTTTTCTCCTATGCCTCACTGCAATAAATAAATAAAAAAAATATCTCTTGTAATTTCAACTGAAATTTGGAAGCCAAGATCCAATCGCATTTATTTATCGATGAACCACTTTCACGTAGTTAGAAAGATATCAGATATAACCCCTACAGGCTGTCATTATTTTCTCAAGAGAAAATGACTGAGCAGGTAGAAAGGACAAAAGACTGTACTCTAGTTTAAACCATCGCTGGCACTTTCAATGTTCCAAACCATCTCAATAAACAAAATAAACACTTAGCCCAGCCCCTCCACCTAGATGAGGCAGCAAACAAAGGACTCCGCTACCACGATGCAAGTTTTAACTCAGCCAATTCACCAACGCGGTGATGCAAGGGAGAGAATCGGGTCCCAAGTGTTTTCTCCTCTCTGAGCACCTGTGGATAGCAGGTTTTACATGACAGCTGCAGAACAAGGCAGCTGTGTCTCACTGAAGTGATCTCCAAAAGAACTGTGGTTGTATATTTACAGTTTCATTCACAGCTTGATATTATTTGACACAAAGCAAACAAGTTATGACATACATAAGCTGTATACACACACACCTCTTTTAAAAAGGACTTCAAATTAATGACTTGTTCACAGTGTTCTTCAAAATCCACATGATGGGATGCACTACTCTTGCTATGTAAGCTTCACTTTCTAAGGCTTTTAATTAAAAAAAGTATAAATAAATCAGTACTTGTCAGGGCACCGCTGGTGGCCCAATTTCTGCCTACTGGGCGAAATCATCTGCAACACAATCAGTCTTAAGGGCATACTAGCAGGTCAGAAGTATGTATGTGCTCCACGATACAGGTGACTTGGTAAAGCAAAAAGCTGAGTTTGTTCAAAGACTGAACAACGAGGAGGGACAGAGACCATGACCCGGAATCTCACATCCTCCCTCCAACATGATGGCACCAACAGAGGTACGAATAGA
This sequence comes from Balearica regulorum gibbericeps, assembly GCF_011004875.1. Taxonomy (NCBI): domain Eukaryota; kingdom Metazoa; phylum Chordata; class Aves; order Gruiformes; family Gruidae; genus Balearica; species Balearica regulorum. Next base: position 493,885 of record NC_046211.1, read on the forward strand.
GCCACGTACTTTACTGACGGAGAAACACGGAAGAATTCATCAGCCTCGCGCGGCTCCAACAGGAGAAGTTTTGACAGAGCAGTGAGGGACCCAGGAACCTCCGCTCCCACCTCCGACTCCTGGAGCTGCTTGTACCGCCTTTCTCCAGCTAGGAGTGAGCTCCAGGTGCAAACACATTTACACTCTGACCATCACAAAACAAGTAGCAAATTCACTCATTTTAAATGACAGATATCCTAAACTCAAAAGATACCAGCAAGCCTCCAGCAAGCCTAATGTAAAGCTTTATTCATGTTTTCAAAAGAGAATATGTGTCTTCATGTGAACTTACAATGTAAAAACCCAAGTGAATACGCAGTGAGAATCAATCCAAGTATTAGCATGTAGCATTAACACGCTAGTTGTTTTTTTTCTTTAAAAAAGAAAGAAGTCCCACCTGACTCCCATGGGGAACCCATGCTCACAGTTGACTATTAGTGATGAAGGACTGCACAAAAGCTGAGCAAATGATGAGGAAATAGTTGCTGAGCTGTAAAGATGGGCCTTGCATCTTCCCAAAGCCTACGAGTAACAGACTTCAGCACAAAGGTGACTCCTGCAAGTCCTTGCACAGAGCTCCCCCTCATTCACAGAGGCTACGCCTGGCACGAAGAGCAAGTCCCCGTGGCGCGTCTGCACAGGGAATCTCTGCAACAGCTTCCAGAGAGGAGACAGCCCAGGTCAGCAAACAGGCTTCTGGGGAAGGAGGAAATACACCCAGGGCAAACCGCATCCTATCGACTCCACTGAAACGCAGAACGCAAGCAGAGGTGGGCAGTGCACAGACTACATCCCAGATGACATTTATAGCGCCAAGCCTATAAACTTTCTTCATCCTTCTTGCCAAAGGTTTGGCAGGTTTTATGCCAGTCTAGACTTGCCATTGTAGATTTAATTGTGGCATGGTTATAATGCTACCAATACCCCGATCCTTTAAAAAAAATACATATTAATAATTCATTGACCCTTACATTTTCTTCACCACTTGTTATAAGACAACCTCCTCCCCTCCTGACAGGCTAGAAAAGAAAATCTAAAATGTAAGATTGAAGGTCTGTCTTTAAGAGACCTACAAATAAGCTTGTGGAGATGATTCAATGCACACTTTAGGACAGGAATTAATGCACAAGTCAACTGCTCTTGTTCAGAAGTTCTCCTTCTGAATGGCCACATCTCTCTGCTATGACTTCCCCAGCTGAACATGCAGCCTCCACAGAATTGCTGTCTTGTTACTTATTTTCTCACTTACTTTCCATGATGCGTACTTAACAGCCAGGAACGTATCTTAACTTTTTAAGAACCTAGAAACCCAATGAGGTTACATTAAATGCAAATGAATCCTACGATAAAGGCTTCTGCTGTCAAGACATGCTGCAATCCCTGCCCTGAAATAAAGATAATGCTCTTCAGTGGCTTTTAATGACTAACTGGCACAGCCTAAACCTGATATAATCTAAGTGATGAAAATACATATTGGATGATGTTTTCATTACTGTTTATACGCTATTCATCATGAGCAACACCTCCAAAAGAAGACGGGAGGTGAAAGGCAGTGCGCAAGTTGAACAGCAGAGTTCAACAGTTACATCCTTCGGGCCAAGGTACGTTTACTTTCCGTTGACTGATGTGGTTGACTTGACTTTGCTGGGTCCTGAAATAATTTCAAAAGGCATATTACATTTCCTATGAATGCTATCATTTAAAGTCCTATATGTTTTATTAAAGGCTTTGAAGTGTGTGATGCTGACTAATTAAAATGTATTATTACACACTCAATTATAATGATTGTTATCTACCTTAAAGTTTGAACTGCAGAGTGATGAAAACAAACCACTTTCTGATTTTTAGCACATTTTGTGAGCGCAGGACTACCCTGAAGCTTCTAACGGCCAAAAGCATGTCTGTAGCTACGTTTCTGCAAGGGGCTCTTTTGTGAGGAGACAGTATGGAGCACTCTGCTCACAGGAGCGTGGATGCAGGTCTACTCGCATGAAGACGGTTGGAGGTTCTCTGACAGTATCTAAGCAGCTGTGGGGATGGTGCACACAAACAACATAACCGTATATATCCACAAGCACAAGACCAACTCTAAGTAACATTCGCAGAACCCTACACCCAGACAGACCTTAAAGCAGTAATGGAGAGGCAGCTCTCTGGGTGGGCAGCCCTGTAGGACAGCCTTATTTGTATAATAATTAAATGATTAAGAAAGAGATGTGCATGTAGTAAGCTTGGCTTCACATTCAAGAATAAAAATTAACAACTGCAGCAACCTGAAGCTATGAGACAGTATACATGGAAAACCAGAGTAGGGAAGATGCATAATTTGTCTATCTTTGCAAAGTGTTTCCTAAAAGGAGCAACAGATTCCCCCCTCCCCCCCCATCCTCTACCCCCACTTCCGATCACTCGCTCCTGCCCCATTTGGTATGTCTTGGCGACAGCTGCAACTGCTGCCAAGTTAATAAAAATAAAGCTGTGTGTGTTGTCATGTGTTGCGTGTTTTCCACAAGGGTGTTGGGCAGCAGGCTTCATGCCTCTCCTCCATCTCCACACATGCTTTATGTTGCATCCCAGCCAAGGAAAGAAGCAGAGAGCAAGGATGCCCTAATGCAGCAGCCGGGGTTCCACAGATACTCAGGGGAGTGGGACCACAGCAAGGCAAACGCCTTCGTGATACCAAAAAGCTAATTTTTAGTACCTGTAGCCAGAACAATCAGCCCTGGGGTATTCTGCACAGGTCTTTCAGCAGGCCCAGTCCTTCTCCATGAGAACCTGGTAAGCTGAATTCTGACCCAGCAATGGGGCAGGCCAGCAGGTATGTCGGGGCACACAGCTTACCAGGGGAAAGCGCTGACCAAGGGCGGTGAGCAATCCAAGATTTGTCAGTATAAAGGGACAGGGCAGGCGAGGAGACCTAGGGAGAGGGCCTGCAAGCTCAGGGGAACAGATAAAGAGTTTCCCCTCTCCCCCTACTCAGATGTGCTTGGGAAGGACCTCTTCTACCCGGGCCATGGGCAGGGAGCCCAGTGCTGAGACCGCTCTTGTCACCAGAAGATGACACAGGAGGGAGAAGCGAGCAGCAGGGCCAGCAGACCCCACTGCCCGAGGGACACTGAGGAGAGGGGTAGGCTGGCAAGCCCCGCTCCCCTCAGCTTTGGGCAAGAAGGCAGCAGAGAGGGGGAACCGCTCCGCAAAGGTGGAGAACACATAGGCCAAGGGGGGCTCTCACCCTCTGAGAGGGTGGGCAGAGACTCACCCCACCGTTAACTTCCCTTAAAAAGGGGCAGAAAGGACGTTTCTCCAGAGAAGTAAGGCAAAACCCACCCCCAGTGTATTGTGGCGGCTAAGAAAGAGAGAGAAAAATAATCCCCGTGCCCAACATGGCCGCCCACCCAGCACCAGCCACGGGAAAAGGAGGAGGGGGAGGCAGGACGGGGAGGAGGCGGCCGCCCCCTCCCCCGGGGGATGGCGACCCTCGAGCGGTGGGGGGAGGCCCCGCTCGGGGCCGCGGTGTTTTGTGCTGCGTCCCCGGCGGCGACAGCGGCGGGAGGGAAGGGGGGGGGGGGGAGCGGGGCGGAGGGAGCTGCCGGTGCCGCTTCACCGCGCGCCCCCCTCCCCCCCAGCGGCGGGGGCTGTGCGCGGATCCCTCCGCCTCCCCTCAGAGCCCGGGCGGGCGAGCGGCGGCCCGGCGGCATTCCGCCGCCCAGCGGGAACCGCCGCGGCGGCTCCTCCCCGTCCCCCGCCTCGGCAGCCCCGAGCCCTCCCTCCCTCCTCCCGCGGCCGCCGCCGCTGCTTTGTGTACGGCGCGCTCTGGCCCGGCCGCCCCCCTCCCTCTTCTCCCCCAGACCCGGGCGGTTCGAACCGGTTCCAACGGTCACCAACCCCCTCCCGCTGTTTCCCCCCCCCACCTTCCCCCCCCCACACACCGCCGCCACCGCCCCCCCACATAACGGACTCGCACCACCTCACCTTCCTCACCGCCGCCGCGCTCTCCCGCCGCCGCCTCAGCCGCGGCCGCTCGCTCTTAAAGGGCCCCGCGCGCGCGCCCCCCCCGCGCTCCGCCGCTCTCCGGGCGAGGCGACCGGCAGGGGAGGGCAGGTGGCATGAGCCCTCGGGACCCCCGAGCGTGATGCTGAGGAGGAGGAGGAGGAGGAGGAAGAGGAGGAGGAATTATCTGTTTCTGCTCTCCCTCTCTACGTTCTCGCGGGGGGCGGCTCCGTGCCTTTGCGTGTGTCTCCCTCCCCCCGCCCGTCCCCCGTCCTGTTCCCCCCCTCCCTCCCCCGTCAGGAGAGAGAGAGAAAAAAAAAGAGCGCCCGGCGGGCTGATACACGCGCGAAGCGCCCGCAGACACACACACACACACACATACACACACACACAAAAAAAAAGGGACCTGGCCGGCGGAGGGATACGGTGACGTCATTTCCTTCTGGGCCGCAGGACGGTGCGGGGATTGGCGCGCGGCGCGGTGACGTCACCGGGAGGCCGGCACCGCCTATCCCCCGGCCCTGACGAAGTTTGTCTGAGGCGCAAACGCGGCGGGGCGGGTCGGCGTTCCCCGCCCACCCCCTCAGCCGTGGCCGGCCCGGGGGGCTGCGGGCCCGGGGAGGGGGGGTGGCGGCCCCGGGGGTGGCCCCGGCCGCGGGGGGAGGCGGGAGGGGCGCCCCAAGGCCGGGCGCGCCCAGGCCCCGCTCGAGGCCTAGCGCTGCCTCAAGGCCCCGCGGCGCCTCGCCGCCATCTCCTCAGGTGGGCGGGGGGGGCGCCCGCCTCGCCGCCTCCCGCCTCGCCGCCTCCCGCCTCGCCGCCTCCCGCCTCGCCGCCTCCCGCCTCGCCGCCTCCCGTCAGGGCTGGCCCGCGGCGAGGGCCCTCGGGGCTGTTGGAGAGGAGCCCAGACCCCCTGCCGGTACACAGCCAGGGCTGGCCGCGGCGGAGCTGGTTTCCAGTCAAAATCGCCCACTTGCAGCCGGCGGCGCCTTTGGCTTTACCTGGAGCTTTGGAATTTGCCGCCTTTGGTGGCATTTGTTGCGTCTTAGACCTGCCAGGCGCTGCAGGTTGGCAGTATGGTGAGGACTCAGTGCTACCATCTATAGGTGTAGGGATAATTACGTTATTGATGTTGTAATTAGGTCTTGATGTCCTAACCGCAAGATTCTTTCGGTGGCTAGCGGTGTTGTCAAGTCAGGCGTGCCACCTTGGCCTTGTAGCCTTTAGTTTTCATGGAGAAGGTGATGAGAACCGCTGATGCGGTTATAGGACTGAACCCCATCATCCGTAAACAGTAACATGTTCAATAGTGACATTCAAACGGGTTTCGATGGCTGCGCCTCCAAATGATACCTTTAGTGATGAAAGAGACTTCCAAAAATGGTTAGAGGCCTTTCTGATGAAACTATTCTTTACGGTTTATGTCCCTTCTGTGAGACTGCCATCGACCGCTGGCCCAGGTTTCATCCCTTGGAGATGGCTTCAAGGGGAGGCTGAGGATGACATCGCCATGAACGTCTCCACAGCGTCCGTGGAGATTTCCTGGAAGTCGGGAGGGAGGTGGGTGCACACGGCAGTGCAGGGCAGCGTCAGGAGCTGTCCACCCAGGCGTGCGGGCTTTGCTTGAGCGAATACTTAAGCCTGTACCTAACTTTATGTACGTAAATGATCCACATACAATCAAAGCAACTATAGAAATGCTTGAAATGGTTCATTTACTTAAGTGCATTGCTGGATCAGTGCCATCTGTCAAGGCAACGTGTCATCGGTGACCACATTTCTCCCTAGCATAAATTCAAATGGTTTAGATCTTTAATAATGAACTTAGTATTGTGATCATACCTTTAATAATGAACTTCTTATTGTGAATAATTTAGGAATGAGGGACATACAGCTTTTAACTGCGTACCGTACAGACTGAATGCTGAAGACAGTATGGTTAAATTGGATATGGCATGTTTTTCATTAATAGTTAACATGTAACAGAAATATAGGGATACATTTTATAACTCTGTTAACATTTATATCTCCAGCATACTTTGAAATGTTATTTTATTTACTCTTTAAACACTCTTATGAATTTGGGAAGCAGCGTGCTTCCCAAATGGACCCCCTTGCTGTGATACCCATGTGTTGCTACAACGTGATTTATGATTCTGCAGTTCATTAAACAAGCACATTCATTTTCTTCTGATGGTCTTCACGAGTTACCAGGCATTCTTCCTGGTTTACACAATGCACCAGGCTACTTCACCTCATGCTGGAGGGAAGTGTTTTCATTTAACTGTCTATCTGTCACCTATAAATCATATACATACGCAACACAAAGGGCCGCATTCTCTTCTGTGGTTATGCCACTGATAATAATAACAAACATCATTATCGCAAGTTATGCACTTGTATTCCTGATTGCGCTTCACAGCCTCTGCCTTAGATGAAGTCTTATTTAATTATTTAATGCAACAATAGCTATTTTCACTTCCTTTTTCAAAAAAAAAAAGATAATCTGGAAGCAGAAGCTATGAATAAATGAAGGGGAGAACAGCTAGCCGCGCTGGCATTGCTAGGGATGGAAAAAATTAAGTTTGTAAATGGAATTCAGATGTCGGTAGCAGCAAGGATTTACCAACGAAGTTCTATATTCCTGACTGATGAGTAATGGTTGTGTTTACTGCTGAAAAAATTATCATCTGCTAATCCCAAACTTGATTACGTGCTTCCTTGTAAATGCAATGTTTCTTAGACCTGAGATAAAAAGCAAAGTTTTAGAAACAAGCCATTAGGATTCCCCAGGATGGTTTTGTCTTTATGCAGTGTATGTTCTGCAGATACCGAATTCAAATGAAATTAATGCCAGGACGAATGCAGGTCGTTGAAATCGTGTCGCCATTGGCGAGTTATTGTTCATTTCTGCCATGCCCAGCTGGAAGAGAAGGAAAGCCCTCTGTTTGGCAAGTGCAGGAGAATGGGCATTTTTAGTGGTTACTGAACTGCATACATTCACGAGGGCAGCAAGACAGGGGTTTGATATTCTTGCTCCAAAAAGAAAATTCCTATTTCGTAGAATAACTGAGCAGCTCCTTAGAGGGATGTACTTCGGCTCTGAAAGCTGAACAAGGTGTAGTAGGCTTTTCCCAGTTGTGCAGTGTATTCAAACAATAGCGTGGGGCTAGCCAGAAAAACAAGTAAGGATTTTAACAGAGCAGAAATTTGCACTAGAATATGTTTGAAAGAAATAAGCTTTGAGAATGCCACTAACGATTTGAAAATGAAATTATATATGTAACTTCTTTTTTTTCCTCTGGCAGATTGGCTGAGTCAGGTACATCAAGGTAGACAGACGCTTATGCAGCAAGGCGTGCTGGCTGCCCAGAATACCCAGATCGCTACAGTTAAGTGACATTTTCCCTGGTTTTTTTCGGTTTTTTATTATATTAATTTGTCACTTTAAGTACAGGACAGTCCCTGTTTTCTTTTGATTGTAGAACTCTCCATTTCATTTTTCCCATTGAATTAATACTGAGGTTCAGTTTCTATTGTTTGTGAGAAATTTAATGTTAACTGGTATTCTTTAGGTCTGAATGTTTAAAACACCCACATGTTCTATATTTTAACTTACATATAAAGTTTTGAAATTTGTTTTTAATTTTTTCAAACAAACATTGAAACAAAGCTCTTCCTAAAATGCTTTCCTAATCTGCCTCGTGAAGCAGAAGTCAAATGTATTGTTTTACCTCAGAAGACTGGATTTGGGGAATCCTCCATTAAGTGTTTTTCCTTAATACTTTGCACAAATGGGTCACTGTGATGCCTGAGGATGCTTATTAATTGGTTCCATGCTCAATTTAATTCTCAAATACATTGTAACTCATTTATGTTTACAAGGTGTAACACAGAGCATGATTTTTCATTAGTTTATAGCTAGAAATTTCTCCCTTTTCTCCAAAATTTCTCTGCGATAACTAAATGCATAGGAGATGTCTTCCCCTGTCCCCCGCTGTTTCTGTACAACCCAGTGGATAGTGTAAGGGCAGGAATGGGTGACCAGGAGTTACCTCAGCTGTCTTAAACCACATAGCTACCAAATGCGTAAGCTGCAGTCTTCACCTGTGTCTTTGAAAAGATTGCTAAAAATCATTAAAAACTCTTACATTTCTATTTTTAGGGTAGAAATCTGCCGAGCTGTTTCAGCATGTTGCAGAGAGGGAAGGAGTACATTGTCCTTTTGTTTGGTCTCTGAGTCTTTTTTTTTTTTAAACTTTTTTACTTTACAGTATGAGGTCTGAGGGGACCTGATTAACTCTTGAAGGCATGCGCTCAGAGTTATATTTATGAAGTACTCCCTCTGGAAAACAAACAGCCCTCTGAACAAAGGATATCCTGTTGGTTAATACTGAAGTTTTGGACCCATTTGGCCAAGAATGTATATCACAATTAGAAGCTGTTCTTTGAATACACGATTGTGTAACAGGGGTAAATGCTGAGGTAGATCAAACCTAAACCTTTCTTTTTGAAGGACACCAAACATCTGAAGGGATGCTAAAGCGCATCATCGTCCAGCTCATCAGCTAATACAGGTGTCTCCTTTATTCCTGAGAGAGCCTAATTGAGCAACAAAGGTAGAACGGGATTCCTTGCCTTAAAAAGCTGCTAAGACGTGGCAATTTTTTACTGACAGCTAACAACACTAGTCCTGAAAGAATGACAATATTATCTACTAGCTATGAGCTAATTACTTAGGCAAATAACCTACCGCCGCAGAAGAAACCTACTCAAGGGAGGTCTTAATAAAAATACAGTTAGAGGCCTGTAGCCTACAGGACTCTGGGATTTGGCCCAGGATCAAGATATTTCTCTGCAGGAAGCTGTTGTGGCTATAAAAATGTCTGTCTTTTTAATCATTGGCTTTGTTTGTCTTGTCACGTCCCAGCTGAGATTTCCCTTTGCAGTTTCTCTAAACATCTGGTTGTTGTCATTTCGTTATTATCAACCTTGAAGGAAAAGATTGGGCTCTCCAAGATTACGCCATTTCTTTAAACATTATGAAATTATTAAAAATAATAAATGTGTGGGATTTTGTACTTGTTTCAGCGTCAAGCTGTGAGCTCTCCATAAACATGAGGCTTAGCATATTGCCTCTTAAAAAGAAAAACTGTGATTCCTTCAGATAGCACGACTGGGGGATTTAACAGAAATCTCTATTGTAAGATTTGTGATAAAATTTGAAAGTTGTCAAAAGCATCATTTATTATTCCATGTGTCGTTATTTAACTCTGGTTGCCAACGGACTTGCCGTATAGATGTAGTATTTTATGTAACAATTAAAGAACAATTATGTGGTTTGCAAATATCAGTGAAGTTCCAAGAAGGCTGTCAACGTTTGTGAAGCAGACACTCATTTTCCCAACTTGACATCAATTAACGTATCCAGAACTGTTTCCATGCCATTTTAAGACAAATCCACACTAATGCTTTTCAGCCTGCCTCTGATTCCACGTAAGGTTAGGAACAAATATCCAGATAAATACACTGAGAAAGGAATCCTGAAAACTCTGTTTACAATCTGTTAGGCATTTCTAGCTTCCAGGCTAATTCTGTTAATGATGGTATTATTTCAGGAAAAACACTCCTCCACTTCCAAATTTCTCCATTTTTTCATACTCGATAGTCCTCTTTGCTACTCTTTGTAGATTTAATGTACCTATTCTCCATTTCACATGCGATATAGTACTGACATTACTTGTTAATGTGGGTCCAGAGCTACAGTGGAAACACCCTTCCCATTTGAATCATCACACAGCTGGGTTTTTATAGTTTTGCGGGTATTTTTACACCAAACTTGCAGTTGTTTTATGTGAGTTGCTTTATATGTTTAGTTAGGAGGAAGTTGTGAGGCAAAACATCAGACTTGTCACTCTAACCAAGATATATGTTCTCTTCTACTTTTCCCCTTTTGCTCAAAGTCTTCTCTTATCCTAGAAAGAAATTGGTATGCCGTGATTTGTTCTGGATAACTACAGGCTAGTTCTTTCCAAGTTATTTTAAGGTTCTAACAAATTGTTGAACAATTTTCCAGGGAGCGAAGTGAAGATGAATGGTGTCTATTTCCCGGTTTCTTCTTTTGAAGGTAGGCTGGGATTGACTCTTTTTTTGTCTTCTGCAACCTGATTTATGCTCTACTAATTCTCAAAAGTAAATTCTGATGAGTCGCTTAAACTACAAATTGGGCCACTAATTGGGTAGTTTTCATTTTTGGGTGCTCAGCATAAAACATCTGCAGCCAGATTTGCAGAAGGGAGAAGTGAGCTCTCTATGTCGTTATAAACAAGCTAAATGCTTGTGCTTTTTCTAAAGTGGACATTGAAATTTAGTAGTTGGTTTTGGTCAATGCAGTTATAATTCTCCTCTCTCTGAAGTCTGCAATTGTCAGGTGAACTAAATGATGCCACCTAACATAGTGGGTATTGCGCAGCTAAATTTAATAGTGTTTATAGAATACTTATGTGGCAAGGGTCATAAATAGGAGTTAAAAATTGCACTTTGTGCTTGGTTGGAAAGCGTTGGGGTTTTTTTTTGCTAAGCTTGGGGTTATGCACTAAATGTTAATGGTTAAAAATGTTTTAGCTACTCAATCAATTGAATTGGGTGTGTATCTTACAAAAAAATAATGGTGAGTTATTTCACAATGTACGGTTTACAATGCACATTTAAAAGGCAACTGAATGTAATTTATATCAGCATAAAAGAGGATTGAATTTCATTTATATTGACACCCTTAACCGGAGCTTTCATTAACGAATGTTTGACTTTGCAATCACAATGGGCTTGTCATATTTTTTCCTGATAGTAATTCTTCACCAGGCCCTGTTCTGCCCACACCTCTGGGGTGGCTGAAGGTTTTTCCAGCTGTCCATCAGATGATCCGACTCTTGTTTGTCATGGTGGGTTTTTCTCTTTCACCATCCTCTTTAGAGGTGAATGAATCTGTCTCCAGTGGATTGCTCTGTTTTGCTGGGCTTTTTGTTTGGGGGGGGGTTACTTTTGCGTTGCATTTGTTTGGATTTCTTTTCTTTTTTCCTTTGCTTTAATACTTTCTGCACAATCAGGAGACGAAATAACATTGCTCATCTAAATGCGATAGTCTTTACTCAAGCACCATTCTCTATGAGGTTTTTGCCTGAGGTTTGCAAGATTTTGCCTGTTCTGTGAAGATTCATTTAAATTGCCACGATGTTTTCATAAACATTAAAAGGATAAAACCTTGGCATTAAACTGTCTACTAAGCCAAACGCACAACAGGGAATTCTTAGTTGCTCTACTCTTTGACAATGACATTTAGATTTTTGTTCCCATATTCTTGTTTTGGAGAGAGGATTGAGATGTTTGGAGAGGGAGGAGAGATGTTGTTTGTCTTAGTTATATGACTAGAATGAAAATATGAGTGCAATGTAAAGGTCCTGATCTTACTCCTGAAGAGGTTTTGCACTTTGTAGGATTGCAGAACAAATGATACAAATCAAACACGTAACTCCTGGTTGCTTAATTCTGTAAACACATTGCTGAGTTCAAAAAGTCATTGATGTTAAGGTAGAAGGGTTGACAGATGGCCGGTTTGAAACTTGTCCAGAGCAGTGAAGAAAAAAAATAATTTCTAACTCAGACTGTAGCTATTTGACCTTATTTTATATGAACTTTTTGATATATACCTGATCCAGTTTATAATGGTTAATAACTATAATTCTTTTTTTTTTACGGTGCTTTTATACAAGGACTCTCAATAATTATTAAGACGAGGGGCCCAATATCCCACATGCTATGCACATGTAATATACAGGACATCCGTTAAACTAGAGAGCTTACAGTTTATTTTTCCATTCTCTTTGTAATTGAAAGAATTGGCATGAATGTTGGTAGATCCCGTGTAGAATCTAAAGATTGAAAATAAAGAATTTTCACATTCTATCCACCTTGGAAGAAGCTGAATCAAACATCAGAAAAACAGTGCATCAGAATGTGAGGGCATGCACCACGCTGTATCAGCTGAGAATGAACCATACAAAGTCTCACAAAGAAGAGTAACAGTGAGAGCATGTGAAATCCTGGCTTTACGATCTGGGCTCATTCCATATTGCTCACGAAATGTAATGAAAATGTAAGGAAACATCAGGATGGGACAGGTGTTGTGCAGTCCCCTGTTTCCAGGCTTGCTTTCAGAACAAAACCAAGTTCTCTGTGTGTGCAGCACTTAATGAATGGCACGCAGAACAGGGAAGTGGGGCTTTCGGGGAATCTTTGGCATGTGAAGCTCCAGACTAGATAAACCATCTAGTCAGATTGGTTTGAACCAAATCAGAATTTTCCTCAAGCATAATTTGGAGTTTGGATGCCATGAAGAGGTGTGGGCTAGAAACCAATTCTTTGGCTTTACCTGCACATTCTTTTTGTGCTGCTATAAATAGAATGATATATTATAGCCACCTCTCAAGACAAGGCATGCCGATGTGTTGATTACAAGTGTTCTACTTTATTAAAGTATGTTTGCGAATCTCAATGATGACGCTGCAACGAGATTAATTTCGAGATGCAGGATACAAAAATGAGGCGCGCACTTCCCAAGAGCATTGCAGGAGTCTGAGCTGTGACACGGGGCATCACAGTAGTAAGAGCTGTATAGAAACTGGAGAGCAGAGGGGCGGCGTAGGTTGGCCTGCGAAGGGCTAGATGAAAGTATTTGCGGCTGCTAGTGTGGGGTTTTTTAACACAGTCCTATTTCATTCAATGGGGTTTATCTCACGAGCTGTTTGTTTTCACCAGGCTGTTCCCAACCGCCCCCTTTGGCACACGCTTCTTTTAATCTCTAACGTCTCTTCTGCAACTTCCCTGCTTCAGGCTGCCTCTGAGGCTGTTCCCAAGCCTCTGGGTGTGCACAAACTCATCTTGGCCTTTCTCTGTTATTGTGTTTGTGATAGACACATCCCGAGGTGTGCGGCAGATCCCTCTGCCTCCGCAGTGGCGCGAGATGTGAGCCAAGAGCGCTAATGATTTAATATAATGAGATTTTCATCCTGAGCAATAATGCATTCCTTGTTGGGTCAGGTAATTTAAAGAGAAGTAAACTATTGCCTGATCAGTTGGCAGAGTTTTGTGGGGTTTGTGTTATGGGCTTCCCCTCTCCCTGGCAGTACAGGACTTCAATGGATGTGTGGACCGGCCTGGCTGTGCTCCTGCTGACCTAGGGAGCGAGAACTCCTGGTGATTTTGACGGAAGCAGTAGGTCATTGCTGCAAATGACTGAATTCCCACCCACTCTGCCTAAAATTCAGGTCATCGATCTTGGAATTGGAGTGAAGTTGTGAACTGTCTCTCCATGGAGTCCTGTTAGGGGGGTTCTTCAGGAGCATGCCGCTCTGAACAGACAGGTCTGATTCCTCAGGGTGGCTCAGTTAGCGTTTCATGGCGTCTCCTGAGAACACAGTCTCTCGAGTTTATGAAATCAATTACACTTTTTAACAGCAGCTTAACACCCCCCCCCCCCGAATCAAGTTTATGTGTAGTAAAGTGTTGTAAAACGAAAAGTTAAGGAGGGAAGGAACTATTGGACAGACAAGGCTGCATCTGAGGAAGAAAAGATCAGAAAGAGTGATAGAAATACAAGGAACTTTTAATGAAAGATGGACAGTCCAATGGACACTAAGGATTTGTGGACAAAAATAATAAACATATCTTTTTTTTCCCCAAATATTATCTTTTTGAATCAGCTAGCAGAAGTAAGCTCATCAAATGAGATGAGAAAGCCATGACTTGGATGGCCCATCACACAGTTCAAATACCTGACTACAACTGTGGAGTATTAAGAACAAAATTTACAGAAAAGCATTTTCTGAGCAATAATTTGTTTGCACAAAATATTTAGCTAGCAGTCTGAAGCAGTAAACAGGTGAACAGACTGCAGTTGTCTAATTTGTGATCAGGAAAACAAGGGCTCAGTTCAGTAAATAAATCTAAGTAAATGGATAGTTCTTGGTTGTTTATCAGTGCTCCCTGACATTCCCTTGGCTTCACGGAGGGAATTGCTTCAGCAGTTCTGGTGTTTCAGCACTGTTTTGTTTTTCTGCTGTTACTGGTGGCTTATGTGAAGGGCAGAGACAAAGTGGGACAGGGCTGTGAAATGTGGTATCCTCTCTTGAGAATGTTTTGGAGATAAGGGAGGTCATGTTGCCTGGGAAGATGTGCTGTCCTTGAAAAAAATCATTGGGCAATAATAGACTAATTCTGATTAGGGAGAGTTTAGCAGAATCCGAGATGGAAGGGAGAGTGAAATCCTGATTTTCCAATACTCCAGGGCAGCTGTCAATCTTGAAAGAATCTGCTTTCAGAAGTAATTCTGTGAAGTTTTCAGCAGGCAAGTTGTCCTTTCGTAGCTGCCTTGTTTAGGGGACTGACGGGCTGTGAAACGTTAAAAACATTGCTGCCTGCCAATCCAGACACAATCGAGAGCTGTGATCCGGTCTGGCATGCGTTGACTCCTGGAGAACTTGAAACATTGCCCAAAATGGAGAGTTTTTAAGCACAACTGTTTCCCCTTCTGCTGTTAGAAAGCACGCAGGCTCTCTCTGCGTGAGGGCGGTTACTTGGGTACAAAATACCTAGATAAACAGATCTGGAATTTAAACAGGAGGAGGTGGAAGGCACAGCAGCATCAGGGCCAGGTGCAGCAGAGGACGGGGGTCCACGCAGAGCTCTCAAGCTTCCTCCACTCCTTCCTGGGAAGCAGAAGCTGAATTTCTGTCCCCGTCCTCCTGCACTCCCAGCTGCGCTGGATCCTCCCCTTGGCAGTTCCCTCCCCAGTCCTGCCCGCCCCTTCGCTCTTGTATATATGACCCTCTCCCAGCAGCTTTTGCTTCACAAAAATCAAGTCCGGGCAGCCATACTCCCTCCTGCGCACACCCAGCAGCCCTGAGCGTCCGATCCAACATGGGTAAGAGATCCAGCCAGTGGATCCAGCTGGGATCTGCTGCCTTTGGCTCCAGCTCTGCACTGTGACACTTGTAAGAGGGGGCCGGTGGGTTCCTTAGCGTGGTGGGCTGGTGAGGAGAGACCCAGGGCTGAAGTTCAGCATTTCCTCCGACTATTAAAAGGTTTACTTCTTTATTGAACCCCCCCTGTGGTTTTAAATAAGTAGCTTTAATGCTATCAGTAAATGCCTTTTATGCTACCATTAAATGTCTCTCTCAGTACCTCAGCATTTAGGAACTGCAATAAGCATTTGGACTCACCGCTCTGTTCACTGTGGATGTGAATGGCTCTTAGGAAGGTTGTCGGGAAACTCAGGACCAGAATTTAACTCTTTGCTTATATTTTTCTGATAGACCCTATAATTTGTATGGACTTTCATTTTTGGATACCTGGACAGGAAATGGAGGGAGGGGACTAAAACAGATGGCGGGTTTTTTGCCTGTGAATATATTATTGTGTAATTTGCAAGGAGGACGCTGTTACATTGTCATTTCACAACACAGGGTAAGATTGTAGATCTTAGTCAAAAAAAGCCATTATTACACAGACAAAAACAATGATTCTGACTCAGCAGAAGTGTCTGGTCTGGTTTATCTGCCATGGGGGAATGGTTATCTTTTTGTGCTGCTGGAAATACTCATAGTGCAATTATATTTGTCTTGCTTTGCTTTCCAACGGTATGTTTCAGTGTTTAACCTGTGATAATAACAGTTTTGTGGCAGTCTGTAGGAAGTCGCTAGGCAGTGTGTAAAGAGTAAGTTAAATACTGCACCTTAGAGCTTAAAGTACCATGAAGGTGATTGATTGCTCACAAGGTTTGGAAAAGTATGCTCTTGGCAGTGTCGGAGATCAAGTCTTGGACTGCTCTTCAAAAATTTAACAGATCATTAAAGTCTGCTTGCATAATTTGTTACTTGGGTTCCATAAAATATGTGCTGCTTTTGTCTCTGCTGTTCTGGAAGGCCTGTGTCTTGTCATGGACATAGTACAGCTGATATACCAATTTCTTTTTTTCCCATTTGTGTGTGTACTTCAGCAGTTTAGCACAATCATACCATAAAACAGATTTGTCTGCCTTCATTTTTTAACGTATCAGTGTTTAACCCACGCATACACCTTAACTTCAGAGGACTTTCTATTTACTCAGGCTCTGCAAAAAGCCTGGTCTGGCCCAGATTTATTCCACCTAACTTTAAGCTCTCAACAGAGGTGCCTAATTTATTGCCACATTTCTCCTAAGCTCCCTCTGTGAAGAGGCTTAGGCACCTTCACAGGTTAAGTGAGCTGAAGAACTCTGCTGCCATAAAGCAGTGCATATAAAAAGACAAAGTCTTTCCTGCTCCTTTCTTTTATTTCATACCATTAAACACAAACTATCAAAGAATGCCTCTTTGTGTTAATAGTTACTGAATTTGCTCTGCAACTGCGCGTTATCAGGTGGGATTTTTTTTACAATGCTGTTGCCCGTTGTTGTAAATCTATAAACCTCATTATCCAGGCTACTAGTGACTCCAGGTTAATCTGAGTCTAGTTTGCTTGTGCTGCAGCTTCCTCAGAGGCTTTGCATATCGCTTGAAAACTTTTAACCCACTGTTTAGGTAAGTATAAATGGATTGGCCTTTCATTTTCTAAAAAAAAAATAGCTACTTCAGAAGTTTTTCATAAAACAAACTCCTAAATCTTGCTTGTATGATGTTTTGTGGTATTTGTTGTCCCTTGGGATGATCTGTACTTCCCAATATTTCTTTGCCCTGAGGAGCTCAGCATTTCTGAAGACTTGACAGCCCTTGAAAAGGCTGAGAGGCATCTTTATCACCTGCCTGGCCAGGGAAGCGCTTGTACTCGGAGGTGCAAAGCAACACAGCATCTCGGCTCACCCAGTAGCAGGGACAAGCGAACCCAGAGGTGTTAGGACTGTTTCTCCATGCTGTGAGTGCTAGACTGATAGATCCAGTCGTCATCCTCAGACCTTGCACCGTCTGTGATACTGCCTGGCACGGTGGTACAGCTTGGTGCCCAAAAACCAAGTGGAATGAAACATTTTGTTCTTCACTGCCGCCCAAAAGAGCACGGTTTCTTTGCCACCATCAGAGAAGCTCTTTGAACATTTATGACATTGAGAACTGCCTCCTTTTTGTCTAAAACTTGCTGAGTGGATGGCAAGCTGCAGGGAGTCCCTCATTATGCTTTATGTGGGAAATTATGGCTTACATATTTTCAGCTGTTGTAAGCGTAGTGAAATATCCCCAAACCTTCTTGTTGATTTGTATGGAGTTTTCCGGAGTGGCCTGTGGATCTCACTGGTGGTGGCTCATGAAGGACTGGACACTTGCCTTTGGTTTACTGTCCCTCCTGGTCTCCAAAACAAGGAATGGAACAGATGGAAAGACATGAAAAAATACAAAGCGAAAGGAAACGAGACTGGGTTCCTCAATTCCCTTTGCTCTCCCCAGGAGAGAACTGCTGTAGACAATGGTAACAAAAGGAGCAGTGATATTTTTATCAGCTCTGAGTGTATATGTATGAATAACTGCATAGGAGTAAGGAGGAATGAGGCTTCATTTGTGAAAAAAGGAAAATTGTACAATGAACGGTTAAAGCTAAATGTGTTCTCTCTTCCCCTTAAATTAACACGTGAGCCATTGGTGGCAGAGAAACGTTCTTCAATTTAGAAAGACAGGGAAGGTGGACTTTGTGGATGGGAAGCTACCCGTAAGGGAATTTGCCTATAAAGGTGTGAGACATACTGCAAAAACAAAATCCCAACACTTTTGTCCTCGCTGGAGTTTGCAAACCGCATGTATGTGATGCAGTGTCCCGCTTCCTGGTGCTGGAAACACTCGGCCAGCTGCCAGATTAATGGGGGATCTGGAAGGAAATAAGCAATATTAACATGTTTAACCATGGATTATTAACATAGCAATGTAAATATTATTGTTAACATGTTGCTACAAGATGGTACAAATCACAGTTTCATGACAAAAACCTTATTTTGTATTCACAAATGTGCTTGGCATCACGTAACACGGAAAGACTTGCATCACCCGCAGATATCTTCAGGCAGTTAGATACAATGGTTCAGAATAAAAGAGTGTTTGAACAAGATCAGAGGGAAAGGAGGAAAAAAAGTGTATGAGAAGAAAGAAGAGAAAACATTCATCATCTTGCTGTATGTTTTCTCTGGAAAACAATTTGGCACAAATGATCTTTTTCTCAAAGAAATCTGTGGAAAACTGCATTTGCAATGCTAATTGAGCTGCGGTCTAATGCGTACTGAGTTCCTGCTAATTTAGGTGATTGAGAAAATTGGAATAAAGTTTAAATTACGGCTTAGACATAAATGGAACAAAGCAAACTTTGTATTTTGTGTTTCCAGATAAAAATATTCCACAAAGGATGTGAAATTAAACCTAACGTACTAAATTACTCTTTTTGAGAAGATCCAGTTTTTAAAGTTATGAGCCCCTGTGAGGGGATTGCTGGGAGCAGTTTGCCTTCAAAGAAAGGCTCCGGCATTAACTGGGCACTGGCGCTGTCACTGCCTCCGGGTCTGAAATCTTAGAGCTGTGGCATTCTGAAAGAAACTCTTCCTATAAACCTCTCTTTTCAAATATCAGAGAATGGCAAATAATTAGGTGGTTTGCTTATTTTTAGTACAAGTACTTGAGGTACAGAGGGAGGCACCTATCTTACGGGTTTGCTTCTGTCAACGTGTATTTCACTTTGTGGCATACTGAAAAATTTTGCTGGCATCCCGCTGCACAGCACTTGTATATTTTTGCGTTTTAAATAGCTGATTGTATACTGGTTCCGTTTCGGAACAGAGCAGAAGCTTCCTGCATTGTGGAGTGGGTTCAGCAGGGCTGCAGCTCCCTGACTCTAGAAAAGTAGAGATTTATGTGTGTCAGTTAAGCCTATAAACTTCCAACATGTTGTAACTGCCCCTTAAAGCAATATTTCAGGGTAATACTGTCTTAATTGTAGGCAACAGTTCATTGATGCAATCCTGAGCTTGTACCTTCTGTGACTGTGTTAGAGTAGGAATGGCTGTGTACAAGGCTGTTTTAAGGCACTTTTTGATTAGATGTTATTAGGATCCAAAGTGATGCAGAGGGAGCTAAGAAACTTCTTAGGACTAAGCTGAAATGCTGGTGAAGCATTACACGTTCGTGATGAGCAGTGCTTTAAGCTTGATGAGGATCCAGCTCTTAATTCTGGAAAATCCTAATAGAGGAGTCCCGTGTTTTTGGAAGGGAACACACACTTTCCAGATGGAGAAGCTGTAGATCACAGCTGCTGTGGTTCCCACTCCCCACCGACATTTTCAGGGTTGGTGCATGGCCGCACCCGGATGCATCGGTCAGTTTTGACTCTCAGCACAGAAGAGCTTTGCTTCTCAGTCTTCTGCTGCTATGAAATGACACGTTTCTCCTAGCGCAGAACCCAGCCTTCTACCAGACAGGATCCTTTCTTCTGCTTTTTTGGGGTTTCCTTCTCCGGAGGACGTTTAGATTCCCTTTCTAGCTTCCTAAAACCACTCAGATGTCTGATGAGTGATGCAGTTGCTGTGCTGAGAGTGGAGAATGAGCAATGCCAGTTCAAGGAGAGTTTCTGTAACGGTGGTGTGAGAGCAGAGGTGGGGAGCTGAGTTTTTGTGGAGAGAAGGTGGAATGGTTGGTAACTCCACTTCCTCCTGTCCTGGCTGGTGATACCTGTATTATCACCTCTTACCCAGGCTGTAAATCCTTGACAATAACCACTTCTTCAGCAGTTGTATGCTGAGAAAGGCTGGAGGCTTTCCAGTAATAATAAAATGGACTGTTCAAATTGGGCAATCTGTCTACTTACTCATCTGGCAGTGATTCAGCAGCTCGCTCTAAAACATTTAACACAATTTTCTTAAATCCCAGACCCTTGTCATATATGAATGTGCTTTAAAATTGTGAGGCTGAACTCCTTGAAACGAAGGCCCAAATTTCCCATTATTTTTCAGCGTGGGGTGTCATATTGTGTACATTTTCAGAAACTCGAGTAACCTCAGCACTGCCTGGGGTCAGTGTGACTGACAGGTGTTTGGCAATGTAACAATTGGATCTAAGATTTGCCAATCTCTGAATGCAAAGCCATTGTCCTCTTAGAAATATGCTTCAGAATAATTTGGAGATGAAAATAACTTCTTTTTTTTTTCTCCGATCAGCAAAATGCGGAGCATGTGGTCCAGGATATGCAACCCCTCTGGATGCCATGAAAGGCAAGTACTGTAACATCTTTTCTAAATCCAGGCCGTCAGAAAAGGGATTGTTTCCAAATTAGGTGAAGACTAGGACGTTGGCTCATTAATTAGGAAGCCTAAGGAGACTTTAAATATCGGGAGAGGTTTTATGTCATTTTGAGTCCAACTCTGGGCAAAGTACGCAAGCTCTGTTACCATGAGTTCACTTGCCACAGCACCGAACCAAAGGCGGTTTGGATGTATGCACAGCTGTAAGATGCTAACACTCAGCAAACTTTCCTGCTTTAATATGCTGCAAAATAGAGCTTTGCTTTAAGAATATTGGGGGCAAGTGTTTAACCTAAAATAAAAAATGCTTCCTTGGTGGTTTTGGATGGTGACCTTTACAGACTACCCTCAGACTCTCTCATAAACACAAGTGATTGTCTAGGACAGAAGAAGGGGAGATAGGAGAGAGGACTGTAGGGTAATCTGTGTGACATTTCAGCGGCAAGCTTCTCATCTGCATGTAGCTGTGGTCTGTTCTTCCAAGCGGTGTCCGGCTAAATCCTGAAGCCCACTAGAGCCCTTAAGGCATTTTGCTATAGCTTTTAATTGTGTCAGAACTTCACCTTGAGTCCTTTGATATATTTTAGAAGCCTCAATTTTATAGATTGTGATAAGCAGGCTTTTGGCACCGGTAGACTGAAGGGTGGGCCCTGGCACTGGGAGTCGTCACTTGTGTAACTGGGAGGAGGAGATGCTTGATGCGGCCTTGCCGGTGGGAAGATGGTCTCCAGCACGTCCCTTTTTCAGAGGAAGAATGGTATCCCCAGGGCCTCTTGCTTTGGAGGGCAAGGGAGTGGAAAGGCCCCACAGCTGTACAAGCGCTTTCTCCTGGCTGTTTCTGGCTGCCCAAACTATATATTGCCAGTGTTTCTCCATACAGTGGAAATGCTGAGGTCCAGCTTCCTAGGAAGAATCACCATTTACAACAGAGAGATTAAATCTAGTGAAGAGTGTCTGAAAGTTAACCACAGCTTTTTGTAAAAAATGGTTTCTTTCAATGCATTCAACAAGACTTCTGCCTTGAAAGGTCCCCGGGAGGAGATTGTGTACCTGCCCTGTATCTACAGGAACACTGGGGTAGAGAAGCCTGACTACCTGGCCACTGTGGATGTTGACCCCCAATCTCCACACTACTGTCAGGTACCCCTATGTAGAACGGCTCCGGTGCTCTGTTTTCTGGGGTGGTGAATATTTGGGTTCGCGTTCTCCATTTCTAGCTTCTCGCCTGGTTTGTGACCCTTATGAAGGTTGGGTCTTGTGCAGCCTTTCGTCCCCTGCTCTGTGTCTGACTTCATGTTTCTTTTTCTTTTCTCATAATCCTGTTCAAGTAGATATTTGTGTTGAGAACAAATCAAATCCTCTGCTGTTCTTCTTAATAGGTTACTCAAAGCTAACATTTAGCTTGTTAGTCTCAAGATGCTTTCAGAGCATTTTTGTGCTTGGGATTTTAATAGTTCCTTTTGTAACACTGATTTATACTGAGCATGAGTTTTAAGCTCTAGAAGGTGGTATTTCCTCGCGGTGTGTCAGTGGTATGGAGAGAGTCTATAATGTAGGATGTCCAATACCCTGGGAAATTCTACACAGTAGGCATTATAAATATTATAAATCCAATCCATTTACTTCATAGATGGAAAGCTGTGGGTAGGTAGCTACCAATATGCCAGATCCAAAATACTGGTAAGACTGTCCTGAAGCTGCTCAGTTTGTTACTGCAAATAGTGTACACTTAAATGCATTTAGACACACAGTGCTGTATGACTGAAATCACTGAAGATACTTTGGACTCTGATCTCCATGTGTTTAAGGAGCAGTGAATCTGGTTTGACAACAAAGATTTTCATAATTTGTTCTTTTTTTTTATAGCTACTGCTTAGAGTTTTATTGCGGAGGAGTAGAGGAAACAAATCTCCTAAAACTTTGACAAAAGTCAGCTGTAATCTTTCAATTTTTCTTAGTTATACAGTGGAAAAGTAAAAATCAGAGGCGAGAGTGCAAATTAACATGTCTGTTTGCTACAGTCAGCCCCAGTTGCAATCGGAGACTTGCAGCACATGGACAAGTGATGGGTTTGCTGTTGTTTTCCATATCATTGTTCCACATCTCCTTAATTAGAGAGAGTCTTTTAAAGATTTGGATTAATTTAATAGCATACAGCGTTTAGCAAATGCTGGGCAATCATGATGTCCAACTTTCTTCTCCCACTTTACAGCTTCAGCTCTGCATATCTTGGGCTGAATCTGCCTCCTGAATAACAAATAGCAGGTTCCTTCTGCTCTTTATTAATTTATGCTTTGACATAAAGACCCATTTCTTTGCCTAGGGGAAAAAACTATGCCAGACTGAATCTTAAGTCTGTCTCTGACTTTGTAGGTGATCCACCGCCTGCCCATGCCTAATCTCAAGGATGAGCTCCATCATTCAGGGTGGAATGCCTGTAGCAGCTGCTTTGGGGATGCCACAAAGAGAAGAAACCGTCTGATTCTACCAAGTCTCATCTCTTCTCGCATTTATGTGGTGGATGTGGGAACAGACATGCGAGCTCCTAGAATCCATAAGGTATATTTAGATGACTTTAAGCTGGGATTTTATTTCTTATATTTTGACCAAGAGACGGTGATTTTGTGGATGCCAACTTCAAATTAGAAAAGGAGAGTTGGAACAGTTATGGAAGCTTTTGTCAAATATTAGGAACTTGTGGGAGTTTTGAAACTCCTCCAGTTTATTAATAAAGTACACACAAAAGTCTCACACTAAAGAAATACGAGTAAATGCAGCATCAAACACTGAAGAATTAGGCAGTTCCAAAATTCCGCCTGCCTCTGCGATATGTGTTTCAGTCGAAGTAGTTGCACACTGCATTATTGGTTTTGACTACAGGACCTACCTGACACCTTCAGCTGAGCGTACGTAGATTGTGTGTTTTTCAGAGATGAGTTCAAATTTGATTGGATTTTCGCTAAGCAAAACCAGGTCTCTTCCGTAAAGGACACCTCCTCCTTGATTTGTAATCCTTGGTTCCTAAACATGGGATATGTAGATTTTTTAAAAGAAAATTTGAAGAAAATGTTTTAATATGGGGAAATGAACATTTTTTAAATCTCTCGATCATGGAAACAACTGAAATTTTCCCACTGCAAATAGAATTCATTTGGCAGAGATTCAGATACTGGCATAGATATAGGTGCAGATACACACTTACACTTTTTCATGTCTAACTGTTTAGATTCTCTTTACAGTTAGTGAAAAAAAAAAAGGTATTGCTGGAGTCAGATTTGTCTAACTTAGTTCAGAAAAGTGTTTTAGGGTAAAGGAACTGTGTCTTAAGAGTGTTTGTTTCTTTTCGCTGGCTACAAAGTAAGCATAGAGGATTAGCTTAGATGTAAATATATACACTGTCAGGTGTGAAACTGCTGTACAAAGTTCCAGGTTTGGCAGAGACTGTATTTTGGAGACAGGTCACACTGTGGAATGTAAGGAAACTTTTAAGTGGTCTTTTGTCCCACCCCACCTGCCTGCCAATACTCTCATTCAGAGTCTTTCAGTTGGGAGTTCTGTAGGGCTCTGCCAGCCTTTAACTGTTAATGCAGTGGAATAAACCCCCCCAAAGGTCTCTTCCTGTACAGTGAATTTGGTTTCAAACTGAGTCTCTGGCAAGCCTCAAAGATTTTTTTTTCCCCCTCTGAACTGCTGGTACTCCAGTGAGAGCTGATGCCTGAATGCACACAAGTGGTGTTTCTGCCACTGATACTAATTAAAACAAACGCAGCTGTCGGTGCCTCACTGGTGCAGGAATTAGACGGATTCTAACCATTCCACTCTTGGTGTTTATATTTTTGAGAAGAACAAATAAATGTCATGGAGTATTACTGGGCAGAGTAGAAAGTGGGAGGTGGCAGGTGCTGGAAAAACAAAGTAGCAGCAGAAACAATCCCCCACACATACGCCATTCCCACTCCTTCCTCAGGCTTCGAAACCTTCACTCTTAGGAGTGGAGCTGGTATTCTGCAGCCATCTCAGGGAAGCTGACTGTGACTATGTGTATGTTTATTTTAGATTGTCGAGCCAGTGGAGTTGTTCTGGAAGGGTAATGTGGCTAATCCTCACACGTCTCACTGTCTGGGCAGTGGTGACATCTTAATCAGCTGTTTGGGAGACCCTTCTGGCAACGGAAAAGGTACTAATCCCCTTCATTACTCTAGAAAGGTATTGGTGGTATAGAAGTGTCCCGGTCCCAAAGTACAGGCTGCAAAGCCAGAAGGATTTGTAAGAGCTTACAGTTCTTGTGTGCACATCACCATTCCAGCAGCTGTTTATTTAACTGTAGAAGAAATACTTCAGGTACCAGGGAAGCTGTATGGACATGACTCTGCCATTCAGACCTGGTGTGGAGGCACCTCGATGAGTTCAGCTTCCATGTCTCAGTCTTTCACATATATTACTAAAGACAACCAGCTCTAGTGGTTTTAATACGAGCAAGAAACCCACTAACGTTTCACTTGGGTCCCTTCAGCATAGAGCAAGGAGGAATTGCTTTCAAACGTCATCTGTATCAGCTCAGTATTTGTGACTTGGCCATGAAAGATTCTGTTGCCACCCTAAATCCTCTCCATCTCACTGTCTAATGAAAATGAAGCCTTTCAAACTATTCTAGAGTGCACTTCCTATTTAAAACCTTTGAAGCATTCTTGTGTATAAATGTCGTTACCTGTTCAGACATAAAGCACCTGACATCTAAAGAGAAATACTACCTACTAGGAGAAATAGGCTTCAGATGTAAAAGTGGTGAACCCTGCTGCTTTTCATGGGGTTTTTCTCTTCTGGAGTGTGAGCAAACATGTCCTTGAATAGATGCATATTATGTATGTAATTCAAGGATACTGGTGGCAAGCAAAGAAAAACAGAGGTGACTCCTCCAGGATCTTCTCTAACATATCTCTTAATTGAAATGTACTCTAGGAGGCTTACTGATTTATTGGAATGACTTGAGTAAGACATTGAGCCAACTGGAGCTTAAAAAATTCATTACAACATGATGAAATTCTTTAAAAATCCAGCTTTCATTTGCTTTAGTCCACAAAAGCGATACTAACGGAATGACAAAATTTTCTTTAAGCAGAGTTGCATTTTACAGCGTGTTTCAAAAACAGACATTTAAATATTAATGTATTATTTAACTTATTTAAAGCTGTGAATCTGTGTGAATGTCTTCAAACAACTTTCTTTGGTTTTTATATCAGGTGGCTTTATTTTGCTGGACGGAGAGACCTTTGAAGTGAAAGGAAATTGGGAGAATGGGGAAAAGGTACCTCCCCTGGGTTACGACTTCTGGTATCAGCCACGACACAATGTCCTGATGAGCACCGAATGGGGAGCCCCAAAAGTCTTGGCAGATGGGTTTAATCCAGCTGATGTAGAGAGAGGTGAGGAAGTGTTTAACTCTCAAAAGTAAAAGGGATTCTTGTTTAAACTAGTATCTTCTGTGCTTATTTCTGTCTGACCTGATCCATTAGGGCATTATGGCCGCCGCATTAATGTGTGGGACTGGAGCACTCACACATACGTTCAGGCAGTTGACTTAGGGAAGGGCTCCATACCTTTGGAAATCCGATTCCTCCACAATCCGGATGCCGCAGAAGGGTTTGTTGGATGTGCACTGAGTGGTGCGGTGCATCGCTTCTACAAGACAGAGGTACGTAATGAAAGCCACGGCAAGTGCAGAAGCTCAATCCTAGTTGTTTCAGAAATCCACCAATCACTTAGGAAATAAATAGAATTCTGATTAATTCTAGCCAAGCTATAACATTGTGTCAGAGAGCAAACCTGCATGCACAAAGCCAATGCCGCAGCTTTCTGAAGCTCCCGCATAGTCCCTCATCTTTGAGCAATTGCAGTTGGAAGTCTCTGCAGCCGTAGTGCTGATGCCTAGCATGCAAGTCTTCAGCAGCCTGACCCTGAAAGGAAGCAAAGCTTAGGAGGTCATGGTGCTGGTCTGTCAGCCCCACTTCCATCTCTCCTGCCCTCCAGATTAACTCATTGATCAATTTAATCACAGTTAATGAATTGTGAAGGTCTCAAAGGTCTTGTGAATGATAGGAACATTAGTGATCACTTGAACATGAGACAATCCACTTGCAGTGAGGAAAGGGCTGCAGCATTAGCTCAGCAGCTTGCTTTTCGGCCTGCCGGCTGGTCAGCAAACATATATGAATGGGACAGACCACGCGAAACCTGTCACCGGTGTCCATGTGTGCTGCCTGCTGCACGGACAGTATTTGGACACATAGGGAAGACCCAAAGGGAGAGGAGGAAAGGAAAGCCGTGGGGTCACAGACAAGGGGAGCAGAGCTGTGGCCTGTTTAGAGGGCGAGTTGGAGACAGACAGGGCACCAAACTGTGGGAGATGAGCAGTCTATAGTTCTGCTACTGTTACAGCAGTCTGAGGTGTTGGTGCGTGGTATAACCATTAACATTCTCACTGGCACTGTAGTTGCCATCCTCACCCCTTGGTAACACTTACTTGCAGTGTGCATATCACCTCTGTACAGGACCTGCTAAATACATAGCACTGTTTGCTTCTCCTCCCCCTGTCATGCATCGCTGAGCTCTCTTGGTTGACATCAAGGCAACAATAATGCCGTGTTCTCTCCTGTGCCCTCTGCAGAAAGGAGACTGGGCAGCAGAGAAGGTGATTGAAGTACCCAGCAAGAAGGTGCAAGGATGGCTTCTCCCTGACATGCCAGGTTAGTGTGAGCATGTTTGGGAAAGAAATGGGGTGTTCTCCTCTTCCATTTCCCTAGTACAGCCAATTTCCCTAGTACAGTGAGCTTTTTGGAAAAATCTCATCCTTAAATGGCAAACTCTTCCCTTGTAAAATTCTAAATTTCAGTTTGGGTTCTTTCTGCAGCACTTCTGATGTAACCAAATTAGCCTGGCTTATGGGCCGCCAAGCAGGAGATTGTCAGGCCTCTGCTCCCACACTACTCAGTGCTTGAGGCCAGTTTCTTGGAGTTTGGGTCTTTCGGCATGAGCTCACAGTATTCAGGAATGGTCCTGGGAATGCTGGTGGAACCTGAACCTCCTTTGAGTGGGCACTGGTTTTCCAAGGCTGATTCTGTTTGTTCAACCCATATCTTAACAAATTTTTCTGACGCAACTATGACTAGAATTTTGTGGTCTTGTTTGTTGCTGGTCCTGTCCATTTCCTGACTTGGCTACTGAATATGTTCTTGAAGGTCTGATTACTGATATCCTCATCTCGCTGGACGACAGGTTCCTGTATTTCAGCAACTGGCTGCACGGAGACATCCGCCAGTATGACATCTCCGACACCCGCAAGCCCAAGCTGGTGGGACAGGTGAGGCAGCATCAGAAAAGCTGTCACGTACAAGGGCAGTACAATCCTTTTATTTCCTTCTTTTTTCAGAGGAGAAAACGTCAATTTACTTTTGCTTGAGAATTGTCACTACGTTGCTTTCATGTTCCTTTGATAGCTGATGCCTATTCTCACACATTCCCTTGGCTACAGGTGTTTCTGGGAGGCAGCATCACAAAAGGTGGGCCTGTAACTGTACTGGAAGACAAGGAGTTGCAGCATCAGCCAGAGCCATTTGTGATCAAAGTGAGTTTTCCAAACATGCATGTTGTCAGTGCTCTGCTAATTGC
This sequence comes from Balearica regulorum gibbericeps, assembly GCF_011004875.1. Lineage (NCBI taxonomy): Eukaryota > Metazoa > Chordata > Aves > Gruiformes > Gruidae > Balearica > Balearica regulorum. The sequence goes on from NC_046211.1 coordinate 521,873, forward strand.
AATCCATTTTGAAATATCCTGACCCCTCAGTCAAAGGTACCGCCTATAAAGCCAAATCTGAGCTAGTTTAGATCTTGGCTCCCAGCCTGGGCAGGTATCACATCTCAGCACGGGCTGGAGTTGGTAAATCCTGGTAAGTGTTCTGGGTCCCAGGTGGGATCAGACAAGCTGTTCAACTGAACTGAAGCCTGTGTAATTACATCTTCCCTGCTGTTGGTAGCTAGCTAATTTAAAGCTAATGCAGTATGCATCCATCACGCTGCCATCATTGCTTCTGATACTTTTTTAACAACTGATGGTCGAAGCACTAAACCAGCTCATTCTGCAGTGGGGGGAGTGTGTGTGAAAATGAAAAAGCATTAATTGTCTCTGGTCATTAGCAACGTGCATTACTATTACCACTGCCAAGGCAGCTACCTATGGAAAGTCTTGTGGGATGTGCAAGAACTCAGTATGGTCACAGCTAAGCTCTGTTGGCCACTGAAGGCAGTTTCAGGAAGTTCCATGTACTCCTTGTCTTCACAGTGCAGACTGTGACCTAGCGGCAGCATAGACACGTTCTTGTTTGCAACTGTGTTATACCACCCACCTCCTGATTTTTGACGCTTCCATCCAGGTACAGCAGCCTGGACCCTTCAGCCCTTATTTCTTACATTACTAGTTCTGTGAATTAAGTGGGACTCGTCTGAAATGGCTTCAAGGCTCCCTGTTAGGAAGGAGTCAGACTCCCAGTAAAAACTGTTCTCTCCCCAAAGTAGGGGCTTGGTGTTCTTGTGTCAAGGATTTCGGAGTGCTGATGGTCCTCCGAGTAGTAGAACTGCTGTGCTGTTTTGTTTCTCCTTGCTGTTGCTTTTCTTTTGTTCAACCTCTGTGGCAGCATGTCTTGACCGCCTTGTTCTCTATTACCATTTTAGGGGAAGAGGGTGCCAGGTGGTCCTCAGATGATTCAGCTTAGTTTGGATGGGAAGAGGCTATATGTCACCAGCTCTCTCTACAGCGGATGGGACAAGCAGTTCTACCCAGACCTTGTCAAGTAAGAAAACTTTGGTAAACGAGGATGGCTGTACAAGCCCGTGTTCCAGATTTCTTTCTTAAATAGCAATATGCATATACCAGCTGGTATACGGAGCAAAGTTCCCACGCAGGGAGGGCGAATCCAGTAACTTTTTATACACAGCCTACCCACTAGCCAGAATCCATCCTTGCCCAGCAGGCACACAGGAGTTGGGGTCTGCACACGGTGTTTGTTGAAATCATGAGCTATTAGGAAATAGGTGAAAATGGGAAGAAAGCAGTGAAGGTGAGCTAGCCTCCTGGAATCTGTAGTACTTCCAACCTGCCTGTGCCTGTATCAGCATGATTTTCTGGTTTTCGGTTAAAGGAGATGATCTTCCAGATGGCCACAGGAGGGCATGGTGCAGCTCGCTGCTTCCTTCCGAAGTAGCAGCAGCTATTCATTTTCACTCGTTCATTGCTAATTTGAGGTTGCAGGTTTCACCGAGGCGATGTAACTCACTTTTGATGGAAGAGAAGAGCAACAAATACAGACCTTTTTCCCACTCTCTGTTTTCTTGTCCCTTTTTCAGGGAAGGCTCTGTTATGCTGCAGATTGATGTGGATACTGAAAGAGGTGGATTGAAAGTGAATAAAAACTTCCTAGTGGATTTTGGGAAGGAACCTGATGGGCCTGTCCTAGCTCATGAGATTCGTTACCCTGGTGGAGACTGTACCTCTGATATCTGGATGTAACTGTTGTTTGGAGCTGTTTTCTCTTTTCTTGTTCTTTCCTCCTCTTTCTCCCTCTCTCTCCTCCTGACCCTCCACTTCCCTTTTGTGTAGGTGAATCGTTTCAGCTGGAAATTTGTCCGCAATCTAAATTTAGACTTCCATTAGGATGAGCCACAGAAGCTCTGCTTTCTTCTCATTCTGAGGCAGCCAAGTGAATCTCTCTGAAACATGATATACATCTCATTTTCTCTACTTCTTCCCCTTTCGTAAGGTCCCATGTAATCACTATTGACTGTAGGTTTCATGGCCAAGGTCACCAGTCTTTTAAGGACCGTTTGCATTGTCTGGTGCCACTTTACCTTGTCACTGTTTGGTGGTGGAGAAGCTGTTCCTCAATGACTCTGTATCCAGTTCCATGGGCTTGCCCCAGAGCAAGAGTGTCCTGTCCCTGCAAAGCTTAATTTGCTCATAAAGTACTCAGTGCTTTACAGCAGACACAGCATAAAAATCATGCATATCTAATCTGAAGCCACATGTTTCCAGAGCTGGGTTATATTTTAACATTTGTGCACTGATGTTATAAAAAAATCAACAATAAAATTGTTCTCCAAGTCAGGTGGAACTTCACTTTTTTTTTTTTCTTTTTAGCATTTCAGCCTTTTCTATTTCAAAGAACACAAAATGTAAATTCATTTCAGCAAGTTAACAACGTCTTTTGTCTAAAAATTCTTTGGTAAGGAATTTACTTTCGCAGAAGCCACCTTTGTTCCCATTATCAGAAGCAAAGATTCTCTTCCATGTTCTAAGACCGGAGAAAACTGCAAAGAGCTTTTCTGCCCACTGAGCCAAAGCCAGGTGATCCTGGCAGCAGGTGTCTTACAGGTGTCTTCCTCTTCTTGAACAGACAAGCACTCACAAGTCCACCCTTTCTTCTCTTGCCAGTTCCCGATGCGTCTTCCTGAAGCTGTTTCTTGGGTCTGATTCTTTTTTCTGCCTCTAGATCTGTTGCTTTCCCATCTGTGTCCATTGCCAGCCTCTGCTGTTCCCTGCTGAGCTTGAGCATTGCCAGTTGTAACACGGGACTCACATCGGCAACGTTGGAGGAGCAGTGTCTCAATGCAACTTCCCGCTGGAGCCTTTTGGCTGGGTTTTTTTCTGACTTTTCCTGTGCTTCCACAGCAAAATCCTCATCTAGCTGACAGATCTTACTTCATAATCAAGACTTCATTCTGCTGATTGTCTGGCCTAACATATTTGGAACCAGGTTTTGAGAGTTTGATTTTGTGTTTTTAGCATAGGGCAGCGGGATTGCTGCCCCTTGGTCCCTTTGAAACCTGTGACAAGCAGTTCTGTGAGGACCTGGTAAAGCCTGAGAGCTTTCTAACTGACATGGCGTTGTAGCTACCCGTGTCTGATGTAAAAGCCCATTTTCAGCAGCTTCTTGTTTGAAATGGGTGATGTTTAAACCATCTCACTGTGAGGACCCATTGCTTGCCTTGCGAAGGGACTGGTTGCAAGAATGGAGTGTATGCTGCTAACCCGTGCAAATGCCGAGTGGGTACTGTGAGTACTCAGTGTCTAAACAATCTCATGTTTCCCAGGAAAGTCATGGATTTGTTAGGAAATCATTTGCCACCAGCCGATACTACTGGAGCCCGTATTGTTTTCGCACCTATTTCCTATGGGATGGAGCGTTTTAAATTGGAAAAGGTGCCTCATCTTCCACATGGCCACATGAGGGCAGATGGCAGCCTGTCTTCCTGCAGCACAGGAGCAGATGGAGGAGTTCCTCTCACTCTACCAGCATTTTTAGGTCGTGATTTTCCATAGATCACAAACTTGCTAGTGAGGGTGGCCCTCAGGTCTCTTCTCAGCCCATCAATGTGTGGCAGGGTGACCAAGGTCTCTCATTCCAGCTACAGCGAACACTCCAGTCTGGTTCCTGTCCTAAAATCTCCATTTGAAATGCCCTTGAATACAAGTGTGTACAACTACTGAAGTGCAGATTGCTTCTATTCCTTGTAAAAACTAAATGCCAAATGCAAAAACATGCTTACAGAAAGAAGAGAAGCAAAGCATGGGACTCGCTTGAATTAAAATACTTTCTTTTTTCCTAACATTTGTTAATCTGGATACTGAAAAAGGTAAGCTGTGAGTAGAGAGTTCCTTGTGAGTCTGGGAGGAAACCAATGGGTCTTGCCATGCTTATGGGATCCATGTCCATAGGAGAGATTCTGCTTTTAGTATGTGTGCTTGTCTGGGTCTATTTATTGCAAGGTGAGCTTTACCATGGACTCACCTGACCACACCTTCGTTGGCTATAAGGAGGTTTCTGAGGGGATGCTGTCATGGTGAATACCCACAGTCGGTCAGAGCCCGTTGGAAACACACCCTGGAATTGCAGACGTTAGCCAAATGCCTGCTTTTTGGAGAATCTGTGAAGGGGTTGTGAAACCTTCCCCTCATGACTGACCAGGGGCTCTCTCATGCTTGTCAAAGTGGAAGAAATGCCTGCAGTGAAACAAAATAACTTGGTGGATGCAGAGAAGGGTCAAAAAAAGATACCTGTTCATTCAGCGTGTAGAGGTTTCACCCACTGACCAAAATCCATCCTTACTCACAAGCACACAAAACTGGATCTGCACATGCTGTTTGATACTGTTTGTTGAAACGTTGTAAGAATGTGAAGAAACAGGTGAACATGACCTAGCCTTCTGCAGTCCCTGGTACTTCCAAACTGCCTCTGAGTGCATCAGCATGACTTCAGTTTTTGGCATTAAAGTAGATGATTTTCCAGGTGACCACAGGAGGGCATAGTGCAGCTTGCCTGGGCCCTCCTAAGTTACTGTCTCCCGGTTTTCACCCATTGATTGTTAATTTGAGGTTTCCAATTCATTTATATTTATGCTGCCAGGCATATCCAAGGCAAGTAGATGTGTTTATATAAAAAAAGGAGACTATTTGAAGTATTTTCAAGGAGTGTGACAGGACAGCAAGGTATGTTATATCCCAGGTAGTAGCTGGGAAAGCATTATAAATGAGAACAGTTTCTGCATAAGTGAAGCCAGAGCAGTCACGATGCAAGTCACCATTAAAAAACCCCTATTTTTTGGACTGCTGCCTTGAGCTCTCTACTTCTGTGAAGACTGACCTCCTACTTTGGAGTCTAAGAGTTTGCATTTCCATCTCCTTCAGTTGGAGGAAAGAAGCCATTCTTCTTTTCATTTGTTAGAAGCTCAGAGTCTGATTTGCAGTGCTCATAGGGACCTGTAAGGGAAGTTGCTACTGCCTTTGGGCAGAGGTGTGGAAGAGGGGAAGAAGCAGGTCCTGCTCATCTGCCCTCCCCAGCTGCGTGATGCCGCCACTCCTCTCATGTCTGATGGAGCGATTGTGCAGTCGCGGGAGGAGTCGGTTGCCGGAGCTGATCCGGCAGAAAAGCGTGCTGCCAAAACAGCGACTCACTGTCCACCTCCCCGTGGCTGCACCCCGCAGGGCCCTTCAGCGGCAGCCTGAAATCACTGCTCGTTACGTGGCCTCTGAAATCACAACCTCAGGATGTGGCTTTCGGATGGCTCTGTCTGGTTGTAGCTGTGGGCTGCGGTGGGGAGGGGTGATCCCACTGCTGCCGCGCTTCTGGCCAGAACTTTCTGCCCCCTCCCCTGTGACTCCTGCCCCACCTAGTCTTGCCCATTATCAGAATTGGAGCATGTTCTTCCCTATCAGGGCTGGACGAGACGGTCGGGAGGAGGGGAGTAGTTGCCGCCTCGGCGTGGGCTGTCCAGTGAAGCCCTTGATTGCTTTTCCATGCCACGGTTTCCCATCTCTGCCTACCACAGGAGCTTTTCTTGGGCCAAGAGCAGACCACGCTGATCGTGTTCTCCGCTGACCATCGCTTGCTTTTGTGTTGGCGTTGCTGAGCCTGCTCTTACCCTTCCTCCTATCAGTCTTAATTAGAAAACTCTACACCCCACAGCTTGGTTTTGTGAGGGATGCCAAAGACGTCACCAAGGAAAGCCAAATAGGATGACCAGCAAGCTTTGTTAATGAGCCGGGAGACTAATGAACTTTTTAATTAGCAGGTGTGCGGGTGCAAGAAGAAGGTGCAGTGAGACATGCACGTTGTGGCAGCAGAAGCATGCGAGGAGGCATCAGCCGAGCATCTGAAATTGCCTCTGATGGAGCAGGAGCTTCTCACGCGTCCTCGGGCCGTGGAAGATAGCCCACGTTCAGCACTCTGGGTCTGCTGGCACTGGCCGGTCAGTCGTCGTTTTGTCAGTGAGGATGCGCAGTGGTCTTTCACTGAGTCTCCTCACCGTTTGGAGATGCTGACGTCCTGCACACATGAAACCTGGTATTACACTTACCCCCTGAAGTCCGGTGTGGAGCCCAGTGCCTTAATCCAGCTTGGCCTGGTGCAGCTGACCTGCCCCACGTGCAGTGTAGCTCTCTGCTGCCTCTTTCTTCTGGCATCCTTTGCATCCTTTCCTCCTTAGCTTTGGTGTTTTTTCTGACATCCAGGAAGGGTTCCTCTCTTGGGGTCTTCCAGGTCCTGGGTGGATACCCTGCTCAGTTAACTGGGGTGCTCCAGTGCTGTGGAAAAGCCATCCAGAAGTGCCCCATTCCATGTCAGAGTTGATCCGAGGACAGAATTTCTTTCCGTGTGGTTATTCTTGCCCAGGATCTCAACTTCTCCCGTGGTCAGTAACGTAAGGCTTTGAGCCATTCCTTTGCATGCTTTCTCCTTTTGCCCATGACATTATTTTAATGCTGTCTCCTTGCCTTATAGTGAACCTTGGCGTACGTGGGACGCAGCTTGTCAGTAGGAACCGTACATCGACTGGTGTCACGGAAGTGTCGGGCTGTGGCAGGTACCGATCCCTCTCCCGGCTGCCTTTGCCTCTTGCACCGAAACTGCTGAGATGGATTTCTGGTAAACAGATCACGAGTTCTTCCGATTGCAGCAATTTGCTGCTCCTGGCTTAGAGAAAAGACCAAGAGTTTGGCTGCTCCCATGTGCGCCTGTCGCATGTTTAAAGCACTGCTCTGGAAGTCATTAATTACAGCCCTGCTGAGATGGGCTAAGCTGTCCTCTCTTCTGATAGAGATCTCCTGAGGGCTTCTTTAATGGCGCTGTCAGATGTTTCTGCATTCCTTCGTGGAGCAATTACCTCTCCCGTGTAATTTGCCCACTGATTGAGGAGGTCTTCCACAAGATAGGATACTCGTTCAGCTTCCACGACGCTTGGTGTTTTCTTCCTGCTGCACTTTGGCAGCTGGTGGCAGCCAGGCTCGTGGTGATCTCAGGAGGGGACCCTTCTTCCAGAAGGCTTCCCTCCGACACCGCGGTCCCTTTAGCGGAGGTCTCTGCTGTTCCCGTGGGGGTTTGTGGCGGTTTAGGCCAGGTGGCATGGAATTCCACCACGCTGGTGCCAGGCACTTTGTGGTATGGGTGCCTGGCATGGAGCCGTGGGTGTTCATGGACCAGACTGGTGGGAGGAGTAAGTGGCCACTGCTCAGGCACTGCTTCACCGCACTGAACTGCCCTGAATCCTCCAGGTTCCCCTTCCCAGAGGTGGGCTGACGTTCCCAGACGGAGACGCAAACCTGAAAGGCAGCAGGCATGTCTGGCCCTCGTAGGTGCTGCACCAGCAAGGGCTCAGGTTGTACTTCCTAGGGCACCCATTGCTAGGCTGAATGGCTTTTCTAGCTCTTTGGGAGCTGTCGACAGCTCCTCATCTGATGGTGGTATCTGCCCTTGGGCAGAGACGTGCCTTCTGTCAGGGTCCAGGTTTCAGAGGTGCCTTTGGTGGCCTCCGCAGGTTCCAACCATGTAATTTCCAGGAGGCTGCTGGTGGGGCCGATTATCTAGCTGGGCTTCGCATCCAATCTCGCATGGAATTTGCAGTCACTGCACATTTGTACGGTAGGAACCTGGCTGCGGGGATGGCTTTAATTAGTTTGTCTCAGCTGGGACATGGAGGCCTCCAGAGGTGAGGAAGTGCCAGGGGAAGTCAGCAGAGCCCCAGGATCAGATACGGGAGGTTGTGTTTAAGGAAAAGACCTGCATGGAGCAGCAGATTTTCCCTCTAGATCGGTGGTTAGCAAGGCGGAAACCAGCCACAGTGCTGGTCTGGCACCTCCCAAAGGCTTCGGAACGATGGCTCCTCCCTTGGCAGCTTGCTTTCTCCCCCACCCCTTCGCCTTGGATATAAGGCCCCCGTGGAGCAGCCCTGGCACAACACAACCTGCTCCAGCGAGGCAGACAGCAGCTGCACCTCCAGTTCCAGCCCCTCTGCTCTTGAGGAGAGTGACCCAGGCGGCCATCAGCATGGGTAAGAGATACTCTGCAGCCTCCCCGCAGCCCAGCGCAGCTCCGAGCCTTGTAGCCCCATCCTGGATCCAGCTCCGGGCACTGCCTGGAGGCTGCGGACATCCCACCTGGAAACCCAGCCCCACCTGGGACTGCTGGGTTTGTTCCTCTGCAGCGCTGCAGGGAGGAGAAAAGTGGGACTGAAGTTTGGCGGTTGTCCCACTGGTCCCAAAGGTTTCCTTGTTCTCCTTCCTTGGTTTCTGAGGTTTGGCAGTGCCAGAATGACAGGAGCTGGTGGTCACGGAGGTCCCCATTGGCACCTGGGCTGGGAGAAGGTCCTTTGGGCAGGACAGAGTCTTCGGGAGAGGCACCTTTTAGGACAGGGAGGTTTTTCATCTTGTTCTTCTCTTCTTCTCAAACCAGACAGATGCAGACTTCAGTGCTATGACTACCCCACCTGCCCGGACACTGTGAAAGGCAAGTCCTGCTGCCTGTGTTTTGGAATGGGACAGAGCTCCGTGTTAGTGGAGACCACCCTTAATTAACTGCGTATGTGAGGTCCCTTTCCCAAGGGAGAAACTTGTAACTACATGGAGATCCACTTGTGTTGTGCTCTTACCTGTGGGTCAGTAGAGGAACCTGGGTTGGGCAGTTGTCAGTGAGCAAGGAGGAGTGGAGCCGAGTAGAGTGGAGTAGAGTGGAGTGGAGTGGAGTAGAGTGAACAGAACAGAACAGAATAGAGCAGAACAGTTCCAGCTGGAAGGGACCTACAATGATCATCTAGTTCAGCTGCCCGCAGGAAGGTCGTAGCATCCAGAAGAAAGAGTTCCTTCCCATCTGAGAGCCTGTTGAAGCTTTTCTTTTCCTTTCTGGCGGGTTCACGGCATGTTTTAACACGAGCTTTCCGTATCCCCAGCTCCTAGAGAGGAGGTTGCCTACGTGACCTGTACCTACAGGGAAACATGCATCGACCAACCTGACTTCCTGGCCACCGTCGATCTCAACCCCAGATCTCCATATTACGGCCAGGTACCTGTCCCTCGCCTGGGTTTTTATCGGGCCGATGACCAGCTGCTGGCTTTGCGCTTCGAGTGCCTCCGGATGCAGGACATTTACGCCTTGTGGCTGGGGAAAATAGGATGGCTTGACAGCCACTCTGTCGTGCCTCTCTCTGTTTATGCCTCGTGCCACCTTGTCTTCCTGCATCTTGCTGTCTGGTCCACCCTGGCTTGACTCTTGGCCCCTGCTGCCTGGTCCTGTCCTGCCAAGACCCATCTGGGGAACCACTTGGGAGTTTTGTCGTGACGGGTCTACTTCTTGCTTCTCTGCTGGTGTTACGCGTGCGAGAGGGACGTTGCCTGCTTGGACTCTCACCTTCCCGCTCTCTTTCCACCGTCCTCTGTGTGCTTGGCCCTGGGCGAATCATCTCGGTCTCTGTGTCCCGGGGACAAGTCGGCTCTGACTCACTTCCCAACTCACTTCCAGAGCATCTTGGTGCTGCTCGTGAGCTTTTGGGCAGCTGCTCTGAATCACCCTGTCAGTGGCTGCTCAGCATGGGAAAGGGGCTCCAGCGACCCGGGGGGGGGGGGTTAGGGTATCCAGCCCTCGGCAGAGCTCAGCGGGTTTCTAGTGCTGCAATTTCAGGGACCTTCTGCTGGGCGCTGTACTGGGCACTCTGGGCTGTCACCCGAAACGGGCCGTCAGCATTTACTGTCTCTGAAGGCTGCAAAGACAGGCTGTCTGCATCAGGGGTGTGGGTATGACCTGACGCGTCCATCGCTGCGAGAGCTTAGAAGAAAACGCGCGTTAAAGCCCATACAGGCTTCCGAAAGTTTTTAAGAGACTACGAACTGTGCTCTTAGGAGCAGCTTGCAGGGCAGTGCGCCGGTTTTGTCAAGGTGATAGTCATCATTTCTTCTTAGGCCTCCTTTTCTGAACTTGGGGTGGGGAATTCTTGAAAGAACGTCCAGATGTGTGAGCTGCAGGCAGCACCCTGACAAAGAGCAGCGGCCAGTGCCAGGAGCAGCGTTGTCCTCCCCGTCTCTAGAGGCAGTCCCAGCTGCAGTTGAACGGAGGCTCCCGCGTCAGGAGGAGCTGGCAGCATCAGGGTCCCCATTTCCCCCCTGCGAACCCTAACTCTACCTTGACTGCCTAGGTGATCCACCGCCTGCCCATGCCCAACCTCAAAGACGAGCTGCATTCCTCGGGGTGGAGCGCTGGCTGCACCTGCTTTGACAATACCACAGCGAAAAGAAACAAGCTGATTCTTCCCTGTTTGATTTCTTCCCGCATTTACGTGGTGGATGTGGGTTCACAGTGCCGGGCTCCCAAGCTGTGTAAGGTACGCCTGAGGTGATTCAAAGACGAGTTTCTGGGAAGGAGTTGGGAACTGGTGCTTCTGGGATAAAACACGGGGAAGAAGGGTTCTCTCTCCATCTTCTCTTCCACCCTGATTTGAGAGAGCTGGGTCACGTTTCCCCCTCAGCTCTCTCCTTTTCGGACCAAGGGAGGCTCCGATCGGGGTTGCGTTCCCTTCTGTCCACCTGTTGTGTTCAGGGAGCGTCTCCTAACTGGAAGTCCAGCAGCACACCACGCTCCCAAAGAGCGATGGGACAGACACGCTGTTCCACGTTGGGTGTTGCTGCATTCTGGCTGTTTGTGCAGAGGCAGCTCAGAGGCTTCTGTGCTCCTCTGCAGGGGGGAGCGTGGCCTGGCAAGGGTGCCTTCTTGGGAAGAAAGCTCCTGCAAGTGTCAGAGGTTTGCAGAAGCCTCCAACGGCCAAAGGCTTTGCCGGGGAGCGTGCAATGAGCCGAGCGGTCGGAGGCTGACGTGTGCGTGTGTCGACTTTTTCAGATGATTGAGCCGGTGGATGTCTTCTGGAAGTGCAACAAGGGATACCTCTGTGTAGTTCATAGCCTGCCTAATGGTGACGTGTTGATCTCCAACATGGGAGATCCAGCTGGCAACGGGAAAGGTACGTTTTCCTGTAATCAATCCGATAAGGTCATTGCCCCTAGAACAATAACAAGCTTAAACCCTGCCGACTTTTAGAGCTGAAATCCCTGAAGTGACTGTTAAGTCGGGATTGGTTTTGGTCCCCAAAACTTCTGCTTAGCACGTACAGGCATCGACAAGCACATCTCTCTACCCAGCAAAGAGCTGCAGAGCCTTTGCAGCTGAGTATCTCGGGGTAAAAAGCCTCGTTAAGATCTTGGCCATTTGAGTTCGGCTCATCCTCAAAACCTCTTCCCGGCTCAGAAGCGGAGCAGGTGATTGTCACGCACCCCCTTTTTGTGTCCCAGGGGGATTTATTGTGCTGGATGGAGAGAACTTTGAGCTGAAGGGGAACTGGGAAAACGAGTGTGAGGCTCCGCCGAGTGGATACGACTTCTGGTACCAGCCGCGCCACAACGTCCTGATCAGCACTGCCGGATTAGTCCCAAAGCGCGCGGGACGTTGCTTTAATCCCGATGACTTGAAGAAAGGTGAGGGAATAGGAATAGAATTCTGGGGAGGGGTTCTTCTCCATGGGCAGCCCCCTCTTCTGACGTGGTTTTCCTTTTTGTCAGGGGTCTTTGGGCGCCGCCTGAACGTGTGGAACTTGTCCTGCCGCACCCTCGTGCAGTGCTTTGACCTGGGGGAGGACTCTCTGCCCCTGAGCGTTAAATTCCTCCACAACCCCGACGCTGCCGAGGGATACGTCAGCTGCGCCCTGAGTGGCATCGTCTACCGCTTCTACAAGTGCGAGGCAAGTGTTCTGCCAGCAGCCATGGTGAGCTACAGGTGGTGGGGAGAGGGACGGGCGGAATTTGGGTCGCAGGGAGAGAGAGGGAAGTGTGTGGGGAGGGCAGAGCCCAGACCCTGCTTTGAGCACGAGCGCTGGGATGAGAGGAGCCTGTTCTTCCCCCGAGGGTAAAGGGAGCCCATCGTGACTAGCTGGGATGAACGTCTGGGGGCTCGTTTGGGTGCTGAAGGCCTGCCTTGCTGGTGGCATCACAGGATGCTGTCCCTCATGGCGCCTGCTGCACATAGAAGCTGGGGGCAGCGGTGTCCTTCCTCAGGCAGCTTTGCCGAGCTGTGCAGGCGTGCGAGTGCAGGGCAGCGCTCTGGCCTGAGCAGGCAGGCAGGAACGCGCGCTCACGGTGCGGCGCCGGTGTTTCTGGTGCAGAGAGACAACTGGTCAGTAGAAGAGGTGATTCGGATTCCGGCCAAGGACGTGACGGGATGGATTATGCCCAAGATGCCAGGTTTGTGCGCCCTGGGGCGGTGGTTCCTTTTTCCTCCCGCAGCGTTGTGCTGTGCAGCCTGGCAAAGCCCGCTGCTGACGCTCGAAGCCTTGCTGGGTGAACAGGAGGGAAGGCTGGTCGGAGGGGCCGAGGGGCTGTGCACACCCCCAAGAAGACGCTTCTGCTCCAGCTGGAGCCCGTGCGCTTGGGCAGGTCTCCTGTGCTGGAGGCACGGCAGGCAGGGTGGTGGGGCTCGACGCCAGCCGGGGCTCGATGCCAGGCGGGTTTTCTGCCAATGCTGCCTTCTCCGGAGCTCTTTCTGTCTGTGCCCTAGCCTTCACAGTCGACCTCATCATCTCCACGGACGACAAGTACCTGTACCTCAGCAACTGGCTGCATGGAGACATCCGCCAGTATGAGCTCTCCAGAAGCTGCAAGCCCCGGCTGGTGGGACAGGTAAGGCAGGAGCAGAAGGGCTTGTGGCGTGGGGTTCCTGAGCGGGATCTGGTGGCGGTTGGATGACAAGACAACGCATCTCCCGCTGCCTCGCATACAGGTGTTTGTGGGAGGCAGTATCCTGCGAGGCGGACCTGTGACCGTGTGTAGAGACGAAGAGCTGAAGTGCCAGCCGGATCCCTTGGTGATCAAGGTGAGTTCCGTGGCCTCTTTGCCCTCTGTCATCCTTTGGGCTTTGGCTCTGCGCTGCTCATTCTCTGCCCAGGGTTTCTGGGGTAGGTCTCCTGTGCAGTCGCCCGCGTGTCTGCGGCGCCTGGGAGCTTGGCTGTGTTAGGAGGGGAGGCAGCCTCTCTGCTCGGCTCGGCTCGGCTCCCCTGCTCCTGCTCGTGCTTCCTGCTGAAAGGAAGAAGGCAGTAATGTCACTGGTGTCTGTTGTGCCTCCAGTGCAAGAGAGTGTACGGCGGCCCGAGTAAAATGCAGCTCAGCCTGGACGGCAAGAGGCTGTACGTCACCAACTCCTTCTACAGCACATGGGACAAGCAGTTCTACCCGAACCTGGTCAAGTAAGAGAAGTTGGGGAAGAAAGGGGCCTCTCTTGCGTGGCCTCTCTACTAGAAACGGGCAAGGCGCCCCATCGGGGACAGTAGTTTGCTTGTCTGTAATTGCTGTGCTCTTGTCCCCTGCCAGGGAAGGCTCTGTCATGCTGCAGATTGATGTGGACACGGAGAAGGGAGGCCTGACCGTGAACAAGAACTTCCTGGTGGACTTTGGAAAGGAACCCAACGGGCCTTGCCTTGCGCACGACATCCGCTTCCCTTGTGGGGATTCCACCTCCGACATCTTGGCCTAGGCGCCACGCGAACGACTCCCCGCTTCCCTCTCTTCTGTATTGCGGCCGTTAGAAACGAGCGTAGGGTAATTGGGTCTGGGGGTCCCCGCTCATCGCTGGAGTCTAGATTTCTGCTAACGTGAGCTACGGAAGCTCCGCCTTATTGCGAGGGTTTGGTTCAGGCAGACCAGTGGGCAAAGACACGCGGCAAGTTTTCATGTTGTTTTCAGTGCAAAGCAGCCCCTGGGTCCGATTCACAGAGCAGAGCCCGGGGCAGTTGCTCAGATCTAGAGGTGTGCAGTGCACACAGTGCCTTTCGGCAGAAGGGAAGTGCCCAGTTCGTCTGAGTTACCGTTCTTCAGCCAGGTCGTTCCTGGATAGTCTTCCCTGGCACGAGAGCGCTCTTGGCTCGTCTTCACAGGCTTGGGTCGGTCTACGTCATGGCTGAAGGAGAATGAAGTGCTTTATTTTGAAGAGAGGTGCCTGTTTCTTGACACTGGTTTGCTGTTGAATTCTGCTTTAAACAAGAATAAACCTGTTCTTTGCATCAGCTACATCTTCACGTGCCTTATTTCATTGAAGCCTTTCTATGTTTTTTTTCAGCAGTGGTTAACGATAGGTCAGGGTTTTAGAAATCCCTATAACAAAACCAGTGATTGGTCAGGAATGTCTGTTAGTCTTTCTGAAACACAAAGGTTGCAAAAATCTGCATGTAATGAGGATCCTTATACATTTTAGCTTTTCACATACTTACCTTGGAAGAAGACATCTTCACTTTCTTCCTTCACACTTTCCATGGCCAAAGATATTGCTACAGCTTCCTTGTGCACCCTTAATATTCCCAGGAGGAAAACGATCCCTTCTGGAGAACAGTTCCATAGCTTTGATGAGGGGTCCAAGAGGTCTGGGAGAAGTTGACCCCTGGGGGACCTCTTCTCGCTGGCTAGATAGGATGATGTTAGACGAGGTCTTGAGTTTCAGGAGGTGAGAGGTATCCCTGGGGTGCTGCTTGAGTGTGATACCTGGTCCTGACCCTCCAGATCTGCCTCGTTTGAGGGCCTTCTCAGGGGACATGCCTCCTCTTGAGGGGGCTTTGGAATGAACCATATCTCACTATCTTCAGACCCTGCAAAGCACCCTGGAAACCCCTCCTTGTGATGCACCAGCCACATGAACGCAGGGAAATGCTCCCTTACCTAATGGCCACATCTACGGGGTTGATCGGACAGTCTGCTGTCCCTCACGCCATCGACTGACCACCCTCTCTGACTTGCAGGTGGTCTCACAGCAAGGCGAGGACTTGGCTCCTGCTGCACCATCAGGCCACGCTCTGCCCGAGTCGGATGGATGCGGACGTGTTTCTGCTGGTAGGAGCAAACTCTTTCATCCCCCTCCCAGGTCCCTCGGTCCTGATTTCCATGTTTCAGGGAACGCTGGGCCTTTCCTCACCCTCGTGCGTGAGTTATCCTGAGGAACGTGGAACGCCGTGTATCTGCAGTGGCTGAACGTGCTTTGGCGGTGACTTGGGGTGGCTGAAGTTGATGGATGCCTCTTCTGTTCCCTCTAGTGGTTATTTGGAAGATCTGCTTCTCCCTGGTGCCAGCACCCGTGAAGTCCTTCGCAGCTTCCAACAGATCTCCTGGGACAGACACCGCTGGCATCACCCTTTTTCCCTGAGGGCGGTAACACTCTTATGGTGATCTTGCTGAATGGGAGCAGGGACATTTCTACAGCACAGATGAAGCTGTGCTGCTGCTTATACATGCCTTAACTTTTGCATTTAAGCCCTTGAGCCTCTTGGGGAAGCTTTCCTTGGTCAGAGGCAAGGTGGGACACAGGGGGATTTGCTGACCACGCGGTGTGGATCCGTAGCATGGTGTTGAGCATCGAGTCCAAACAAGAGCCCAAGCAGGTGAGTGTGGGAGGGATTGAGCCAGGGCCATCAGTCTTTTTGCTGGCAGGTGCAATGGGCTGAGAGCCTCTGATGGCAGAGATTGACTCTCAGCTTCTGGTTTCAGAGTCTACATCTGGAATGAGCACTGCAGAGGACAAGGCAGCAACCTGCCAGCAAAGATGTGTGGGTGAAGGCTGAGCATCCGCTGCACGGCCCTTCCAAGGCACGCTGGCTGACGCCCGGCTTTGCAGCCAGAAGCAGTAGCAGACACTGACTAAGTCAGATGTGTCATGGGGAGAACTGTTACATCACTTCTGCCCTCCTGCCAGCCAGCAAATTAACATCCCACAGTAAACACTCATCCTGCAATTCAAAGAAACCCAGTCCTCGCTTTTCATTTTCAGCGGTGATTAACATCTGCAACCTCATAAAATTATTTCTGCGGTTGGGAATGCAGTGCTTGCCCGTCTCTCATCAGGGCACCCCAGCAGCCCCATGGGGAGACTCAGAGCATCTCTTCTGGCAGGGAATCAGAGGAGAGGAGCCACCTGCTTTCCGTTCATGGCTAAAAGCCCTTGGTTTTCCAGTGTGCGAGAATGTGTGCGCTGTGCGGTGCAGCCACAGCCATGTCCCCTACCCCTCTGGGCAGGGAGGAAGCTCTGGCAGCACTGAAATAGCTTCCCCACACGTTTCCAGTGCTGTAAGACACTAAAGGCTGCCCTGGTACCTCCCACACCCCCAGGCCTGCGGATCCTCCCCTTGGTGTCCTTTTCACAAACCCTCCTCCTCCCCATCCCGCTCCCTCTATATTTGAACCCCAGCAGAGCTGCGGAGCTGCATCGTGTCCTTGACTTGCTCCTAGCAGGCAGAATGCAGGCAGGATCATCTCCTTCCGCTGCTCAGCAGCAGGTGGGATCCAACCCAGCCTCCAGCACAGGTAAGAGATCTCTCCGTTGACTGCAGCTTGCTCTCAAGAGAAGGCTTGGTGGCTTGCTGCCTTCTCACCATGGGCTCTGCTGCCTTCTGGCCGCAGGCTCTGCTAAACTCGTTTGGAGCTGGGTCTCATGGTTTCATTACTGTGACACCCAGAAAACATAAAGTAAAAAGAAACGTGGGGATGAACGTGGTGATTTCTCTGGCCAGGAAAGGGTTTCTTTTCTCAAGCTACTAAAAGTGCCAGGAAACGTTTAGGCAGACTGATGATTAAAAACCTTCGAACTATTCTCTCATTTATTCATCTGCAACTTGTACAGGCTGTGCCTGCTATAGTCAGGTACACCGTGGCCCTGTCAGATACAGGGAGCCCTCAGTGTGAATCTGGCTTTGACGGGGCTGTTTTTGAGAAGTAATCTAAGGAGAAGTGAGAAGCAAGCTGGAGGGGTGGTTCCTCAGTGCTTCAGGTCTGAGCACTTCCCTGGAGGAGCAGGGACACAAGCAATAAAACAAGAATAAAAACAAGTAAGGAGCTGATGCAGCAAAGCCAAGTCGTACGATTTAGCTGGGGGTTCTCCTCCCTCTCCTCAGGCTTGCTGTCGTAAGTGGGGAAAAGGAGTCCTTTTGGTGGCGGTTGTTTCCTAACAAGCTCCCGTTCACCTGCATTAAGGACAATTTTCTCAGTGGTTGTAAAGAGGCCGAGGCTGGCAGGGTCCAAAGTGCCTGGAGAGCTGCAGCAGCATGATGGGGATGGGGCCGGTGGGGAGGCTGATGCCTCGAGCGCTGAACATCCTGGGTGGAAACAGCTTTCCGTGCGAAAGCTTTGCTGTAATGCCCCCGAACCAAGGCAGAGCAAAGCGCAGCCATCCCAAAGAGGGTCAGGAGGAGCCGCAGAGCAGCGCCCGGGGCTCAGCTCATCCCCCTCCTCATCCTGCAGCGAGGGGATGCTCTCTCCCTGCTCGGCTCCCAGCAGAATCCTCTCCCCTCCCTCTGCCCCCGGCACCTGCGGAGGCTCCTGCGGTGCCACAGCCCGGCCATACTGCCTTTCTTCCTCACTGCCTCCCCTCCTCCTCCTCCTCGCAGAAGAATCACAAGAGCTCTCCTCAAGGCCGTGGGAGCCTGGCATTGCCCCTACATGCTTTGGCCACCCTTCCTCTCCACTGCAGGGATGTGATGGGAGGCAAAGAGGAGAAACGCAGCTCTGAGCCTTGTACCTTCCTGCACTAGGAATGTATCACTGGTCCTTTTGGCTGCCCAGAGCCGCAAACCTTTCTGGGGGTCACTTGGATGCACGTGGGCATCCCAGTTTGCCTCGGACATTGCATTGGGAGTGCGCGCAGCCACTCCAACGAGTGGTTCCTTCGTAGAAAGGGGATTAAAAGAACCCACTGTCATCTAATTTCTGTTTGTTTCTGTTCTTCTCAACACAGAAAAGTGTGGAGCGTGTGGTCCTGGCTTCGCCTCGCCTCTGGATGCGATGAAAGGCAAGTCTGAAATGCAGGGCAGGCAGGGAAGAGCCCTGCCCTGTCTGTGATTTAGGTGACAATTAAAACAATGCTTTCAAGAGGGCGTTATCAATTAACTCCATTCTCCGAGCAAGCGTTAGGAAAACTAATGATGGTTTTGCTTCTGGGCTGTCCTGAGGCCAAACATCAATTGCATAATGACAGCTTGGTGTCAGAACAAACGTTTTTAGATTTCACGATGGCTTGGGATGGGTCAAAGCCTGCAGCAAAATCACCTGTGGCTTCCTTGTGCAAAACCAAATGGGATTTCTAAGTTTCTTGGAGGCAATTGTATTGCCCATGACACCACATCCGGAGCTAAAGCTGGGGAGGGAGAGGGGACCATCCTGACTTTTCCACGGGCCCTCAGGACCATGGCCTTGCACTCTGCTCCTGATGGCTGGGGTCACAACGTGACTCCTTGTCTGAAAACCAGCCTCACGGGCTGCTTCCTTGCGTGTCTGGACACTTTGCCTGAGAATCCTTCTCGCTGCATTGCTGAAACACTGTGCTCTAATGTGAAGAGACCTACGAATGCATCATCTTCGGCTATCCCTCCCTTAATCCTCCTCTCTAGGGCTTAGCAAACACATCCTTGAAACCTTAGAGAGCTCTGGAGCTTGCTCATGATCTGTGATTCCTATCCCTGCCACGTCTTTGAACCAAGAAAACAACAATGAAAAGATGAGCCTTTAAAACATCCCCGCGTGTTGGCAGGGCTGTACCGTGATTTAAACTAACAGCAAATAGCACAAATCCTGCTGACTCTGCTACTCTGGGAAGTTCCCTTGGGAACTATCCGGTTGCTTCAGTGGTGCTGGGTAGCTCTGGCACCCAAAAGCTCTCCCATGCAGACATCTGGCATGTTGGGCTCCCAAGCAGGTGGTGAGAGGCTCCTTGGTGTCCTCTGGATACCTCAGGAGGTGTAGGAGGACGGAGGGGAGCTCTGCGGCTGTGTCCCATGCCCTGGCTTTTGGTACTGCAGGATGGGATCCCTCGGCGTTTGGCAGCTTCTCTCAAACCTAAGACTGACACGGGCACCACTGTATAAAGGTTTATAAAGGCAGCGTGTTGCAAAGCCAATTATCTGCCTTGGATGGAACCCAAAGGTCCCAAATCACCTCTCTCTCTCCGTTTCCCACTGCTCTCTCTTCCTCAGCATTTCCTAAACCAGTTCTTCCCCTCTAGCCCTCGCTTTGGCAGTACTTTATCCTGACACAACCCAGAGCGAGTGCCGCCTCCGCAGTGACGAGGAGGAGCCGCCGTGGGGTCTGACTGCCCTTGCCTGAGGGCTGGGCAGCGCTCGGTCCCGAAGCAAAGCCACGTCCCAGCCAAGCTGATCGCGTTTGCTGTCGGGAGCGATGGCTGCACGGGGCAGCGGCTCCTGCTTGGGGAGCAGGGAGCGTGGCAGACCTGTCGCTGCCAGGACATCCTCGGGGCAGAGCCCTTCTCCCTTTCCCAGCAGGATGCCCTGCAGGCAGGGAGCTCTTGCACCACCGTCCCACAGTAGATTTTTGCTGCTCGGCAGGACTATTGGACTGCACAGGGGCTTGGGGGGCTTTCTGCCTTTGACTTCAGTCTGGCAAGCGCTTCTCGTGTATTTTTAAGGCTTCTCCTGTGTAGATGTGATAGAAACGAGACACGCTGTGGTTTGATCTGAGTGACTGATAGAACTGGGGTAGGGCTGGCACATCCTCGCAGGCATGGGGTGATCAATCCCAAAGGCATGGACTTCCTTAGGGACCCTGAGGTTCAGAGATCCCTTCCCAGGGCAAAGGATGTGAGTAAGCCCAAATCCCCACAGGGCAGCCCCCTCCAAGCTGAGTCCAGGGTACGGCAGAGATGGAGATCCGGCTGCCCCATACACATCGGGGAACACCCCAGCTCCTCGACAGGGAGATCCAGTCTGGCCAGAGACTCCTGCGTGGGTTTTATTCTGTCACATGTGGTTTCTGCTGATGCTCATGCAAAGTTTCTGTCTTGAAAGGTCCCCGGGAGGAGATTGTGTATGTGCCCTGCATCTACAGGAACACTGGGAGAAAGAAACCCGACTTTCTGGCCACCGTGGATGTCAACCCGAAATCTCCGCACTATTGCCAGGTACCAAACGCTTTATCTCGGTACTAAACTGGCCTGGGAAACAGCTCAGTGCTTCACGCTTCCCAAAGCTGCTGGCTCAGTACTGAAGGCTGATGCCTGTCCAGTTCTCCCCAAGACCCCGAACCTTCCTGTGCTCACAAATTTTAGGTAAAATCCACTTCCCACCCCATCCCTAGGATCCCCCCATGCACCCTGCGGCACTCTGACCCTACAGTGGGGTCTGCAATGCACTGAGCTCTGCGCTCTGCCTGCACTTGGCAGAGGAAAGACCAGTGTACGCAGGGCTGGGACTTTGCAGGTGATCCACCGCCTGCCCATGCCCAACCTGGGGGACGAGCTGCACCACTCGGGGTGGAACACCTGCAGCAGCTGCTTCGGGGATGCCACCAAGAAGCGGAACCGCCTGATCCTCCCCAGCTTAATCTCCTCCCGCATCTATGTGGTGGACGTGGGAACTGACCTGCGAGCTCCCCGGCTTTTCAAGGTACCTTGGAGGTGGTGCCGATACACGTTAAAGGTCTGGGATTGCGGCTTCTGGCTGCAGGAACAGCTTGGCAAAGAGGGATACATCTTTGGGGTACATCTAAGAGCTTAGCAGGACCCTGATGTCTGGATGACAGGACGGGAAGGCTGTGGAAGGTGGTTGTTCTCCTGCTGATGTGCAGATATGGAGTTCTCCATCTAGCTCAGTGCAGGAGGGGACCAGGGCACACCGGGTGCCAGGCACAGCACTGCCTGTCAGGTTTACAGTCCCGGTCTCGCCTGCGGCGTGTGTCTCCGAAGGAGCCCCAGGCACCTGCCTGCAGTTTGCCCCATGCCTGAGTGTGCGAGTGGCTCGCTGGTGGCCTCAGCCAGCTTCTCGGGGTGAGCGCAGCAGCTGCCCCGTGTGCCGGCATGCCTGGGGACGCAGGACCGTGCACGCTCTGCCCCTCTGGCTGCACGGCAAGTCCCGTCTTGAGGACAGGCAGGAGCTGCCCGGCTGCGCCACGGGGTAACGCCAGGCTTGTGAACAGCACAGCAGCGAACACCCTTCTCGCCTGGGGTGGCCCGGCACGGAGGAGGTGACGGTGCCTGTGAACTCCCGACAGGTTGTCAACTCAGAGGATGTCTTCTGGAAGTGCAACCTGGGCTACCCCCACACCTCCCACTGCCTGGGCAGCGGTGAAATCATGATCAGCACCCTGGGAGACCCAGCTGGCAGCGGGAAAGGTACCCCAGTCCCCCCCAGTCTTCCAGGGAGAGCGTGCTGGGACAGGAGGAATGGTCCCCACATCCAGAGCTGTCCTGGAGGCTTCGTCCAGGTCTCCCATCCCATTCAGCAGCCTGGTCTGCAACAGGTTGATCTGTCTGTCGCTGCGTGGTTTAGAACACGTAAACTGTTTATCTGGATGGTTTCCTCACTACCGATGTGGTTTTGTTTCTGCATCAGGCGGCTTTATTCTGCTGGACGGAGAGACCTTTGAGATCAAGGGGAACTGGGAGAAAGGGGACAAGATCCCCCCAATGGGTTATGACTTCTGGTACCAGCCACGCCATAATGTCCTGATCAGCACTGAATGGGGAATCCCAAAATGCCTGGGATATGGCTTCGACCCAAATGATCTGAAGAAAGGTGAGAAAGCACCTTTGTTGTTTAACTACCCCAGGAGAGATGCTGAGCAGGACTGCAAGAAGGCCAAATTCCAACCCTCTTCTGTTGCTAGCGAGAGCTGGCATCTAATGGGCATAGATGAAACTGTCCAAGACAGTTTGCTTGCAAAACAAATTTCACACCAATTCCTAGAGATCACATGGATTTAAAAAAGACAAGCCCAGCCCATTCACTGTGAATACGCTTTAGATCCGAGCACCAGAAGCTCAACCCAGACGGTCCATACATGCTGCTGTACGTGGGGTTGGATTTTGGCCGTAGGGATGAGGGATGAAGCCCCACCTCAGCCCAGCCCCCTCTCAAAGGTTATTCTGCCCTTCCCAGCCCCATCCTAGTGAGATGGTCCCCGTTGGACGCTGGGCACCTTCCTGTGGCTTTTGCCAAGGTCCAAAGCAACCTGTGCTGGTGCAGAGACCGTGGGGTTGTCCTTGTGGAGAGCCAAAGGGGCTGAGGTCTCCCCTGAAGCCGTAGCACCTCTCCTCGAGACCCCGCACCTCGCAGTATCCCCTCTAACCCTCCCTCCCAGGGCGCTACGGACGCCGCCTCAACGTGTGGGACTGGACCACTCACACCTACGTCCAGGCCATCGACGTGGGCGAGGACGCGGCCCCCCTGGAGATCCGCTTCCTCCACAACCCCGACGCTGCCGAGGGCTACGTGGGTTGCACCATCAGCAGCGCCATCCACCGCTTCTACAAGACCGAGGTACGTCCTCCCCCAGGGTTAGCGGAAAGGGGGTGCTGCCCCTTGGTTGAGCGAGTCGCACGCCTCTGCGCAGCATCCCTCTTCCCGCATGCCCTGCTGTCCTCCCAGCCTGACACGGGTCCCTGCGGATGCACGCGCCGCCTCCCCGTGCTGTGCAGCCACCTCTCTGCACCCAGAACATGAGCTGGCCTGGGGTAATCTCACCAGAGGACTTGTTCTGACTGGTAGCAGTTTAGGCTGAAATTATTTAACTTAAAGGAGATTTATTATACCTTTGTGGTGGATTTACAACAGCCCAACCAATGTCCTTCTCGGCGTCTGTTGTTGTGCGTAATGACAAACTGGGTGAGGAGAGAGAACATCTTTCACCAAACCAGCTCATCTAGCTGGGAAATTAGACCAGGTTTTGGCCCCCAAAGCCCTTCCTCAGGTCCCAGAGCCTGTCTGCCCCATGGCTCCGCAGAGCCAGAGATGGCCGGCAAAGTAGCTGAGCTGCAGCCAGAGACAAGAGGCGGTGGACACGCACACACGCAGCATCCGCACCAGCATCAGGCCTTATCCTGCCTCTGCTGCGCATGCTGAGCCCCCTGGGGCCATGCTCTGTCCTGCACCTCCTGCAGAAAGGAGACTGGGCAGCCGAGAAGGTGATCCAAGTCCCCAGCAAGAAGGTGGAGGGATGGCTCCTCCCGGACATGCCAGGTCCGTGCATCCCCAAGCTGGGTGCTGAGCTGCTCCCTGGCTCCCCCGGGCACTGCCGGTGCTGCCGCCTGTTTGTGCAGCTCTGTCATACCCTCCCCAAGGCTTCATCACCGACATCCTCATCTCGCTGGACGACAGGTTCCTGTATTTCAGCAACTGGCTGCACGGAGACATCCGCCAGTATGACATCTCCGACACCCGCAAGCCCAAGCTGGTGGGACAGGTGAGGCAGCGGCAGGCTCCCGGTCGCATCCCAACGCTTTTCCTCCATCTCTTGGGGACGGTCGGGATCAGCCCCTCCTCGCCATCTCAGCCACCCAGACCTTTGGTCTCTTGCAGGTCTTTGTGGGTGGCAGCATCACCAAGGGAGGACCCGTGATGGTGTGCAGGGATGAAGAGCTGCAGAGCCAGCCAGACCCGTTTTTCATCAAGGTGAGCTTGGCCGTCTCCCCAAAATCCCAGCCTGGACAGCGGCGGCATGGCAGGGGAGCGGGTCCTTGCGGTTCTGCTCCACCACATCCCACGGGATGCACGTGGCATCCCGCACCGCCGGTCTGGGGGGAGGCAGAGGCGTTCCCCAGTCCTGCACCTTCCGGCAACACGTCTGCTCCTCTGCCCGCTCCCAGGGGAAGAGGGTGCCGGGGGGACCCCAGATGATCCAGCTCAGCTTGGACGGGAAGAGGCTGTACGTCACCACGTCCCTCTACAGCGCCTGGGACAGGCAGTTCTACCCCGACCTCATCAAGTAAGAAAACTTTGATTAACGAGGATGATTGTAGGAGCTCGTCAGGCGGGAGGCACGGACCCCGCAGCTCGGGGACCGAATCTCAGCGGCTCCTTGGAGGCAGGGGCAGCCCCCCCGCACGGGGCAGCGGCGACGCCCGGCTCCCCCCAGCCTCCCCGCTCTCGCCCCTCCGCAGGGACGGCTCCGTCATGCTGCAGCTGGACGTGGACACGGAGCGGGGCGGCCTGACGGTCAACCAGAGCTTCCTGGTGGATTTTGGGAAGGAGCCCGACGGACCCTGCCTGGCGCACGAGATCCGCTACCCCGGCGGGGACTGCACCTCCGATATTTGGGTCTAGCCGCCTTCGGCCACCCCCAAAGGCTCCCCGCAGCCCAGCACCCCAGTGCACGAGGGCTTCGGGACTTTCACACGCTCAGCAAACCGCTGAGCAAACCCATGCGTCCCGCGCTTGCTTAAATAAACCCGAGAGGTCATCGTCCTCCTCCTCCTCCTCCGCAGCTCTCCTCCCCTCGAATCTTGTTTTGAAAGTGTTTTCAGGAGCCACAACCCAAACGCGTGACCAACCCAGGGACACGACACCGCGAGCCTCTCGTCACCGACGGGATTTCCCCCACGCCTTGTGCCGCCAGCTCAGCGCCGAGAGCCATTTCTCCCGAAAAAGGAAACCGGGTTTACACGCCGGGAGCGGGAGCCTCTGGCTTGCACGGACACTGCCCACATGGGCTGCACACGTGCTGCACGCACACGTTGCACGCACACACTGCATGCACGGCGCCCAGCATATTGCGTACATGCCCATACTGCATGCACACGCGTGCCATGCACACTTACCGTGCGTGTGCTGCATGGACACGCACCGCATGCATAAACACATTGCACACACACTGTGTGCACACATATTGCAAACACACACTTCGTACACACATGGTGCACACATGTTGTGTGCACGCGCACTGAGCACACTGCGTGCCCATGCACTAATGCACGCATGCCCGTGCACTGCACGCACACACTGTGTGCACACATATTGCAAACACACGCCGCGTACGCACACGGTGCACACACACGGCGCACACGCGTGCGCACACGCACTGAGCAAACTGCGTGCTCATACCCTGCATGCATGCACGCGCACTGCACACACACACCCCGCGTGCACACCGAACGCGTGCTGTGCACCTGTTGCACGCGCACTGCATGCACACGCGTTGTACGCACACGCACTGCACGCGCAGAGGCTCGTTTACACTCGTGCTGCCTCCTCCAGCCTCACCAATCAGAAGCCTGTTACTAGGCAGACTTCAGCTCGCGCGGGGCCACTCAGGAGACCGACCCCGCTT
Source organism: Balearica regulorum gibbericeps (assembly GCF_011004875.1). Lineage (NCBI taxonomy): Eukaryota > Metazoa > Chordata > Aves > Gruiformes > Gruidae > Balearica > Balearica regulorum. The sequence goes on from NC_046211.1 coordinate 546,995, forward strand.
GTATCCGGGTAGGAAAGCCTAGCAGCCAATCGCATTAAAGGAGAGCGCAGTATCCGGGCAGACCGGCGGCGCGACAGCCAATCAGAAAAAAGCGTCCGGCGGGGCCCGCGGGCGCGTCCCGGTGGGGCGCAGCACTTTCGGTTCCTGTTGCGCGCGGGGCAGCGGCACGTGGCGGGGACGGGACCGAACCGGACCGAACCGGGCGGAACCGGCCCGGCATGAGGCGAGCGGGGCGCCGGCTGTAGCCGCCCGCAGGTGGGTGCGGGTCGGGGCGCCTCGGGCCCGCCGGGCTGCGGGGCGGGAGGGGGGGGGAGGGCGGTCCGGTCCGCCCCGGTGCACCCCCAGCCCTGCCGGGCCTGGCCCGCTGCTCCCCGGCCCGGGACGCGGCTGGCCCCGATCCCCGTCCCCTGTCCCCTCCCCGGCAACCGGCACCGGCGGGGCTGTGCTGTCACGGAGCTCGTGGCCCCCCTTGACCTGCCCTTTTGGTGTCCGTGTCCCTGGGGACCTGCCCTCACCCCCCCCCCGGGGACCTGCCCCCCTGCTGCCCCCCCGGGGACCTGCCCCCCGTCCTGCCCCGTGTCCCCATGGCCCTGGGGACCTGCCCCCCTGCTGCCCCCCCGGGGACCTGCCCTCACCCCCCCCCCCGGGGACCTGCCCCCCGTCCTGCCCCGTGTCCCCATGGCCCTGGGGACCTGCCCCCCTGCTGCCCCCCCGCATCCCTGTTCTCCTGTCCCCACGCCCCTGGGGTTTGCATCCAGGACCTGTGGGACTGTCACGGTCCCCAACAGCATCCCCAGCCCGGGGCAGGCCAGGCCGGCAGGGACTTGCCGTTCTGGTCCCCTCCTGGCCACGCTGGCCCAGGGACGCTCTCCTGTGCCCCCAGCTCCCCTGTCAGGAACGGGGTACGCGGAGCCGGTCGCTGTCTCTGCTGCTGGAGACGCCTCTCCTGGGGCCATTTCCACGTCCGCTGGTGGCTCCCGCTGACATCCAGCCCTCCCCTCGCCCGCTGTGCTGATGGAGCTCAGCCCGCAGAGCTGGGGCTCGTCTTCGGACCAGGACGGACGGGGGCTGAGGGCGGGCGAGTTTTGGGCTGCGCCGAGCCCCGTGGCCGCCCTGCTCTGCCCTTCCTCCCTCACCCAGCCCTGCAGGTGCCCGGTGGGGGCTTTATGACTCTGAAGGGTTTTTGTTCCCCTTTTTATAGTTGAATTTTTGGGTTTTGCCTCCCAACAGGAACCAAATGTCATGGCTGATGAAGAGCTGAGTGCCCGAGCTGCCAAAAAGGGAAGTTTGTCACCCAGCGGCTCCCGGGGCAGCACGACCGAGTCGAGCACACTGCTGCAGGAGCTGAAAAGCAGCATCTCGTAAGAACAGCTCTCCCGGTTAATCTGAGAGTTACCAAATGTGGGTTAATTTAATAAGGTTGATTAATTTGCAGCCCCAGGGACCGAAGGGATAAGCGTTATGGTGCCTTGCAGCTTCTTGCGGTGGCGCTGCAGAGGGCACGGCCTCAGGCGTGCCCTGCTCGGTCCCGTGCTAGGTGCTGTACGTGGAGTGCAGCCCCACGCTGCGCTGCCAGCAGCTTGCTGCCTGGTTTGGGTGCAAAATCAATCCAGGGTTTTGTGGTAGCGTGGATTGGTCTGCTACAACCCCACGGGATGTGGTTTTGCGCCTCTTCTGCCCTCCCTGGAGTAAGGGGAGAGAATGCAGCTTTAGAGAGGGGTTGTGGGTGCACAGGGAAACCCGGGGCATGGGGAGAATGGGCTGCGCTGATCCAGCCTTTGACTTTTGGTGCTCCGGTGTCCCCATCTTGGCATTGCCGCTCACCCTGGAGTGCACATGCGGGCTCTGGAAGCGGTCAGCGCTGGCCTCGGGGGCGCTGGGCAGCGGCTGTGGCAGGGAGCTGGGGGGGTTGAGGGATGCCCCGGGTGCTGCGGTGTCATCCTGCTCTGCGCTAACGCCTTTTGTCTCTCTCCTGCGCAGCAAATCCGTGCAGAACAAAGTGGACTCCATCCTGGTGAGTGCCCCCGCAGCACATTGTGCTGAGCGTGAGGGAACGACATGTCTCCACCTCTCCTAGCTAAACTGAGCCCTGGGTTTTGCCTGATCCGTTCCTCATTGGGTCAGGATCTGGCTGCACCAGCTCTTCCTTATTTTGGATCCTTAACCTCTCTTTGTCTCTGGTCCGTCCTCCCCCTCCCTGTGGACCCTTTGACTGTAGCAAGATGTCCAGAAGTTCTCAGACAATGACAAGCTCTACCTCTACCTCCAGCTGCCGTCGGGACCAAGCTTGGGGGAAAAGAGGTGGGTGCCAGAGAGAGCTGGGGCCGTGTCTGGGTGAGCAGGGGCTGTCCGGCTGACAGTGGGGGACACACATCGCCAGAGGCCGGGAGGAGATCGCAACGGCTCTGCCTTCTCCTGTCCTGCTTGTGCTGCTTCTCCACTAATTAATTGTTATTCTTGGGCTTTCCCCGGGAGCAGCGGTAGCCTGGACCTGAGCTCGCTGAGCACAGCCGAGTACATGCACGCGTGCAACTGGATCCGAAACCACCTGGAAGAGCACACGGACACCTGCCTGCCCAAGAAGGATGTCTACGACGCCTACAAGTGAGCGCAGGGACCAGCCTGGTGCGAGGAGCCTCTCTCCCCGGGGCCGGGCTCGTCCCCCAGCAGGGAGGTCGGTTCTGAGGGCAGCGAGCACCTGGGTTTTTTTGGGAATGGCCCTGCTGGGTTTGTCCGGAGGGCAGTGAGGACTCGATGGCTGTAACCCGCGGCTCTCCCCCACAGGCGATACTGTGATAACCTCTGCTGTCGCCCGCTGAGCACCGCCAATTTCGGCAAGATCATCCGGGAGATCTTCCCAAACATCAAAGCCCGACGGCTGGGAGGCCGAGGACAGTCGCAATATCCTTCTGTGTGCCCAGCTGGCCAGGGGAAGCCCAGGGAGCTGGTTGGACTGGTGGTGACAGCCGCTGCTTCTCCCATTTTTCCCACTTACAAGTCTGTGCACGAGGTGGTATTTTGTAGCTTCTGAGAGGGTCTGGTTGCTGTTTTTTCAACTCGAAGGTTCAGCTCGGTTGTCTGAGGGTGGCTCGGAGTTGTCCGTCCTTGCCGTACCCTCAGAGCAGCCCGGGGGAGCTCAGGGCGGGCAGGGGGCTGGCTGCCGTCGCACCTTCGCACAAGCCCATCGCGAGCCCTGCAGCCGCATCCCTTTGAGTTGTAACGTGTCGCGGCCGCGTTCGTGTGACGGTGAAGCGCCTTAACCCTGCCGAACGTACTGCTACAGCGGGATCCGGAGGAAGACGGTGGTCAGCCTGCCACCCCTGCCCAGCCTGGACCTCAAAGTGACAGAGACTGTAAGTCCCCTGCTGCCTCCGCGGCTTGCGTTTCGCCGGCCCTCTTTTGGTGGGGTAACGAGCCTCCTCGCTCATTAGCTCTAACGAAGGCAGGGGGTGGAGGGATGCCCTCCCTGGGGGCAGGTTCTGCTCTGTCCCATGAGCCTCCCTGAGGGTGGACGAGGACCTGCCTGCCCATGCGGACTTGTGAGCTGCCGGGGTGTCGGGATCCGGCCCTGTGGGCATCCAGGGCGTCGTGTCCCGTGCCGCCGGGGGCTCACGGCTTGTCCCGCCACCAGCAGCCGTCGGAGCTGTCGGACCTGGTGCAGTCCTACAACAGCGAGGTGATGGAGGCGGCCTGCGCCCTGACCTGCGACTGGGCCGAGAAGATCCTCAAACGCTCCTTCAACAACATCGTGGAGGTGGCCCAGTTCCTCATCCAGCAGCACATCATCAGCTCCCGCTCAGCCCGTGCCGACCTGGTCATGGCCATGGTGGTCTCAGGTGGGTGGGGTGGAGCCCCAGCCCCGCTCGCCCCGTTGGGGTCCCCAAGGGTTGGGATGCGGCGTCCCTCTCCAGCTGCCCACGGCTTGTTCCCCCCTTCATCACCCTCTGTGCGCCCACAGAGAGCACGGACAAGATCCACCGTGAGGGTCGGACCCCACTGACGACGAAGAAGAACGGCCTGGACACCTCTGAGAGCGGCGACAGGAGCCAGGGGCAGGTGAGACCCCACTGGAGCTGGGGGGGGAGCCAGGACCCCCCGGGTCCCCCTCTCAGCATGGGGGGGGGGCACGCTCGGGGAAGCAGCCCGGCTCCACCACGATGTCGCCCCTGCCAACACCTCTCTCCACCCGCAGATCAAGAAGGACAGCGGCCCCAAGCCCCCCGGCACACCCCGGCCCGAGAAGAAGAAGCCCCTGGAGCCCCCCAAGGCGGCCAGCAGCCCCCAGGTGAACGCCCTGGTCGCCCGCCTGCCCCTGCTCCTGCCCCGCATCCCGCCGGGGGAACGACCGACGGCGCCCGGTGCCGCGGCCATCCGCTCCTCCCCTCCCGTCCTGGCACCCAAAATCACGGCCGCCCCCCTGGGGGGCACAGTCAAGGTGGCCCTGCCGCTGCCGGTGGGCACGGCCTCCCCCTCCCTGCCCCTGGGGCTGGCCCCGGGGGGCAACGGGGCGGCCGGGCTGCTGAGCCAGCAAGCCGCTGTCCCCGTCCTCAACGTGCTGCTGCCCGGCGTGGGCGTCCCCGCGGCCGAGAGCCCCGCCAACCCCCGGAGCGTGGGGGGCAGCGAGGGTCCCGGACCCCAGGACTCGCAGCGCCCCAGGGCCACCAAGCGTCCCCCGGAGCCGGCCGGCGACGCCGCCCCACAGAAGCGGAGACGTGGGCGGCCGCGGAAGAGGCCGGAGGAGGGGGTCGGGGGGTCCCCGGGGGGGACGGCGCTGGGTGACGGGGGCTCGCCCGGCGGTGGCAGTGCCCCCGGCCCCTTCGGGGACAGCCCGGGGGGGGGCTCCCTGCCCGCCCAGGTCAGTGTCATCCATGACGGCAGGACCGGCGCCAAGGTCACCAACAACGGCCGCGAGCTGGCACCGGGCGAGGAGGCTGCACGGTGGAGCCCAAGCGACACCGGGTCCCCCCTGGGTGACGGCGGGGGCTCCTGTGCCCCCCGGGACGGGCAGGGCCCCCCCCCCCCTCCGTGCGATGGACACACGCTGGCAGGGACCAGTCCCGCTGCCGCCGCCTCCCAGCCCTCGGACGCGTCCCCCCGTGTCCCCGGGTCCCGGGGGGGCTCCCCGGGGCGGGCAGGGCTCTGCGCCCCCCCCGGCACTTAGGGGCCCGGGACCCGGCCGGGTGTGGGTGCCCCCCGTGCCCTGCGCCCCGCCATTAAACGCCGAGCGCTGTGTCCGTCCGTCTGTCCTGTCTGTGGCCCGCGGCGTGGGGGGGCACCGGTGCTCTGGGTCGGCCCGGCACCGGCTCGGGGTGGTATCCAACAGCCGGAGCGGGTGTCACGGCCTCCAGCCGTGGGGAGGGGGACGCGGGGCCGTGGGACGGGGGGACACGGGGGGGGGGGGGGGGGCGCCGGGCGGGCGCGGAGCTGTGCCTCAGTTTCCCCGCCTGGGGCGTAGGCAGCGGCGGGCCCGGCGCGGGGATCTCCGCTCCCGGTCTGCGCCGCCCCCGCGGGTGACGATGATGACAGAGGCGATTTTGAACTAAAAAACCCGGCGGTTTTCGCCAAGCTCGCGGCCGCGGAACCCAGGGGCCCCGCCCCCCGCCGCGCGGGGTGCCGCCGGGCCGGCAGGGGGCGCTCTCGCGCGGCCAGGTCCTCCCGGCCCTTCAGCCCCGTCAGGCGGCGCCGCGGGCAGCCCGGGCCTGCGCCTGCCCCCGCCGGCCCCGCCGCTCCGAGCAGCTCCGTTCCGCTCCGCCGCCCCGGCCCGGCCCCGCGCAGGTGAGCGCCCCGCCGCACCGGCATCCCCCGGGCCCCACCGCGGCCCTCTCAGCCCCCGCGGCCTCTCCCAGGCCCCCGCCCTGTCCCCCCGGCCCGGGCCGCGGCGGCATCGTCACCCCCGGGAGGGAAGCGGGGGGGGGGGGGGGGTGTCTCTCGGTCGGCTTTACGGCCGCCCCGGGAGGTCAGTCGCCGGCCCCGGCCCGCGGCCTTTCGCGGGGAGTCGCCGCCTCCTCCCGGGCCGGGCCCCTGGGGCTGCGCGGGGGCAGAGGGGCCTCCCCCGGGCTCACCGGCGGCCGGGGCTCTGCGGGCCAGGAGCGCCTCGTCGCGCAGGAAAATCATCTTTTCCTCTTTTTTTTTTTTTTTTTTTTTTTTTCCCGGTCTTCCTCCCTCCCCCAGCAGCAGCCCGTCGTCCCCGGAGCCCCGCGGAGCCGCTGCCCAGGATGAGCCGCCCGCGCTGCCCCGGGAGGAGGCATCCCAGACCGGAGAGGCGGCCGTGCGGGATGGGATTGCACCAGGTACGGCTGCTTATCCTTATCTTTATCCTTATCTTTATCCTTATCCTTCCGGGGAACGCAGGCGATAGCCTCTGCCGGCCGCCTTCCCTAGATCCCGCTGTGCCGGTGGGGGACACACCAACCTGTCCGGCTGCGGTGCCGGCCCGAAAGCACGTCCCGCTCTGGGATGCAGCTGGGCTCGTGGCGTAGGCCGGCTGGAGAAGTGGCCAAGGACCTGTTAAGAGACTTTTTCAGCTGATTTTTCTCTGTGCCGTCAGACTGTCGTTTCTGACTAGGCTTTGCCAACCCCCCCGGAGCCATCTGGTGCCCCTCGTGCTTTGTAGTTGCCTAAAATATCTACTTAAAGACTGGAGATATTATGTAACGCGCTCGGTTGGTGGGCTGCTGAGCAGCGGTTCTTAACGATACGCGTGTTTGCCGTGGGTTAGTAATCTGTCCATTTGCTTTTTTTTTCCCCCTGAAACTTCTGCTTTGAGTTGATAGTAATTTCAGGCGTTATAAATAATAACAGTATTTAATCACTCCCTTGGATGTCCCCTACTTCTCTTTAACCTATGGTGAAACTTCGAGAAGCAGCGTGGGGAAGTAACCGGGTACGGATCTGGGTGGCAGCGCTGGTTTCCAGCTCTTTAGCCCAGCGCTGCTGCCATCCTGCTCTCAGCGCTGGCTGGAAGAGCGGAGACTTTTCAACACCTTGGAGCTTTTGAACTCCCCTTGGGGACTTCGTCGTTCTCTGTGCGAACCGGTGGCCACCCTCGACTCGTGTGAATGCCGAGGGATCTGCTCCTGCAGAGCCAGCCCCAAGGCCTGGGGTTCAACCTGCAGTCTCTGCTCGGCAGAGATAATAGTCTCTGACTTCTTGCTGGGCAATCTGAATGAGATTTCAGTCTGTGCCACGGTCGTGCGCTCCTTAAATTACAGCTGATTTGTCATCACACAGTTCAGGGTCCATGCTTGCATCGGCAGCAGAAGAGCTGCTCTTGGAGTCTGAGCCGGGGATGTGGGCTCCTGCTTTTCCTCCTTCCATTTTCAGTCTCATCTAGACAGCTTATTTCAAGTCACGCTTTACTCAGACATGACTGTGGGTAACAACAGCAACTTGAAATAGTGAATTTACATACATAAACGAGTGTGGGAACGTTCAGGCGCAAAGTACCTTGTGATCGCTGGGAGGAGGAAACTTCCCATGGTGGCTGTGCCAGCACGGCTTGCTTAAGGGTTTAGTGCGCTTGGAAACAGGTTGCTGGGATGGAAGGGTTTGTCCTCGCTTGCTCAGGGATCGTAATTAATGCTCGTTGGGGCGGAGAGGTGCGAGGGAAGAGGACAAAAGGTTGGATGTGTTTGTGTGAGTAACGTGTCAGATGAGCCGCTGCTGTGGTATGCATGGAGTGGGTTTGCGAAGGGCTTCCTCGCTGAATTGACGCCTGTTGCGGCAAAAGGAACCTTTTCCGAAGGGCTGGGGCGTTTCTTTGCATCTCTGAGAGGTGAGAGAGGTTTAAGTGCTCCTACAATTATTTTTTTTAAATGGGGAAGTTAATTTATAAGTAAATCGCTGGATTTAACCCCTTCCCATGGGGCTGTATCATTTGTGGAGGAGGGAGGAACGAAGGAAGTGCTGGCGGTGCGGCTCTGGGGCTGGCAGGCTGCAGCTTTCCCTCTCCCCTGCGCCTCAGTCCCTCTGCGGCCCCGGGGAGGCAGCTCCACAGCAGGGGAGGCGGAACGACTTCCTAGGAAAGATGCCACAGAGACAAATTATAAATAGTTTGACGTGGATGGACATTCAGAGTAGGGAGTTAGTGGCATCTCCCTTAAGGAGCCAAGAGGCTGAGGAGCACTGGGAGCTGTTCTTTAACACGTAGAGTTTGTCATTCTCTTGCTGCATTTCTTGCAGCGTGGCTTTTATTTTATTCCAAATTTCAGGGCGAGTCATTGTTCCGCCTGTGCGATCCCCAGCGTTATTGTTTTTTTGGACGCACAGGCTTGGCCAAATATAACCAGGGTGCAGAGTCCTTCCACTGAGAGTATCTCAGCGAGGCCAAACCGGAGTGGAGCCTCCTGCGTGCCATCCCAGCAGAGAAGCCAAGCGGTGCCGTGCCGTCACCGAGCCGGTGAGCCCTGCCGCTGGGCAGGGGATCGGGATGCGTTTTAGGAGCCGCACACTGCGGAGCTAAGGTGTGAGTGAGCTTGGGCTGCCCTGACGGTTGCTTTAGGTGCTGCTGTTTCTTCCTGCAGAGCATTGCTCATAACCTGCTGTTTTGTTAAGAAAACTGCTGGTTTGATGTGTCGGGGCTTTGACGTACTGGTTTGAGGCACCGATTCAGCCGAGAGGAGCTGCACTTGTCCTGTTTCCCAAGGAAAGGCTCTCAAAGGCTTCTCCATCCCGAGGCCTGACGCGGGGCAGTCGCGTTGGGTGGAGGAACCTGTCCTGTCTGTCTGCGGTACCAGCGATCGCTCGGTCTCTGGCTCAGGGCCTCCCGTTGCCCCTTTTCCCTGAAAATTCACCTTTTTTTGCTTTCCCTCTGCTATTTGCTCTGTAGTATGCATCCTTCAAGATGGAAGCGGTCCTGCTCCGTGGGAGAGAAGTCCCCCAGCAGTGCCCTTGTGCAGCAGGGGAGGTTTACAGGCAGAGTTTGTCCTCGGGGGATGTCTAGAACCTGGCATTTTATTTTTTTTGAAGTGGAGTGAGACCCTTGTGCTGTGCAGAGGTTGAATCTGCTTCAGCCAAGCGTGAAAAACGAGTGGGAGCCTGTCTGTGTCGGTGCTGAGTCTCTCCAGGGGATTTCGAACTTGAAAGAGGGTGCAGCATCCCCCAGGAAGAATTATTTGTGCTCGCCTCAGTGGTGCTTGTGGCACGCTGCCCGTCTCCCCCATGCGAGCCAAGTCAGTCACAGTCCTTTCATGCCTCAGTTTCCCCAACCTCTAAGCTATCACCTAATAAGTTGCACCGAGTTGCTCTGTTTGCAGCGGGTCCGGAGGGGCTCTCCCCTTAGCGTAGTGAGGGGCACTGACTGTACGTCCTCCTCCAGCGCTGCTGCGATGTTTTCTGCCCCCACCCCAACTCCTGTGGCCTTCCCGAAGGCATAGCAAGATGTCGAAGGCCGTCAGTGCTGAGCAAAACAAAAAGTAATGCAGCGTAATAGAGACCAGATGTCTTGGTGAGGCTTCATCCTGTCCCCCTGGTTGTTTGCCAGGGCTAATATTTCTTATTCAAGTCAGGCAGGAGCGAGACTTTTCTTCTTTTTTTCCCTGTAAAGCCACAGCTCTGTTCCTGTAGATCTCCCTCTGCTTTTGTCCCTTCCTGAAGGAACCGCGCTCTCGAATCTCTGCACCGACACGCGGCTTCTTCATCGGTAGTTTCTGTGCTAATAGGGGCTTCCCTTTATTTCGTATTTAATCACCGACTTCAGGGCCGTTCCACCAGAGAGAAACTTGGCCCGTTATGGCTGTGGGTGGAGGATGAACCACATGAATTCAGCTCAGCCTGTTTTCCAGATTGGATTGCTTCATTGTGTGCAGCTGATGGGGGTTTTATCCCTGTTGAGACCAGCGATTTGGAATAGGGGAGTTATGCTGAGCCTCGAGAGGTAAATACTGTGTGGTGATATGTTTAACAAATGGTGGTGTGAATCACGGAAAAATGCGGAGAGGTGCAGGAGGTGGGGAGTGAAGTCCCTCGCTGGGGTTTTGGGGAGCGCTAGGAGTGGAGACGTGTCCTTGGCGGGCTCCGAACAGCCCCGTTGCCGGGATGTCACTGATGAAGGTGGCTGTGTAAGTGTCGGGGGGGGGGGGGCTGAGGAGAAAAATAGTAATAAAAAAAGCAATGCACTGATTTTTTTTTAAAAAAAAAAAAAAGCAATGCACAGCTTTCAAAGCCGTGCAGTGCAGAGGTAACCCTGCAGGCCCGTGGGTGGATTTATCTTGCGCAGTTCCTTAATCCAAGTTTAACCCACTCAGCAGTTGCGAGCTCTGGCCGGCCATCTCCTCTGCGGTGCGGAGCCGGCGCACGGGGCCCCTCCGGGCCTCGCTGGCTGCGTGAAGGTGGCGAAAGAGTCGGGGAGTTTGGGCTGGTGGTGGGAGCTCTGCTCACCGTGACTGTGCCGTGCGACGCAGGGGCCGCGGAGTCGTCGGGATACCTCGCGTGAGTAGGTCAGGTCGGACCCAGCCTCTCCTGTGGATGTGGGGGAGATTTAACATCAAGAATTGCAGCCTGCGCTGTTGTGCTGCACCAGGCTTCTCCTCCGTGCCCTGTGTTTACGGGGAGGGAGGTTTCACGGGATCCTACGCACTTTTTCTTCCTCTACAGCCCAGCAAGGAGGATGTCAAAAGCATTTCCCTGCGTCAGATAAACCAGTCGGGGCTCAGAAAGCCCTCTGCGGGTGACCGAACCACCCGGGGTCGCAGTATTTCTGCACCCAGCATGTGGCTGTGGAGCTGTGCTTGGGAGTCCTGCTCATTTTTTTTATTTTTATCAGTTTGTCATCCCAGTCGTCTCGATGCGAATGTTTGAAGGACCCCAGAAGTGCTGACGCGAGCAAAGCTCTGTGCGACGCTTCCTTGGACCCGGCTCTGCTCCGTGCCCCTTCAAGTCCTGCCTTGCCGAGTTAACGCTGAAGGATCTCCTTCCTGCCGACGTGGTGTTAATTTAAAAATTAGATCGTCTGGGCTTTCGTGAGGCAAGGCTGGGCTCACTAAGAAGGAAAAACAACTTCCTTCAGCTTGCAGGGTCTTTAGGATCTAATGACCACAAATATTTGAAGCATGTGGGGTTTGTACTGAAGGGAATGGCAAGCACAGAGGAAAACGTTGTGTGTCGCTGCCGTGCGGACGGGGTGAAAGATGCTATTCATATCGGTTCAGACTGCTGAACTTTGGTCAGGTTTTTTTCACCCTGCAGTTAGAGCTTAAGTGCTTTGAAAACAAGAGGAGGAAACCCGTCTCTGGGAAGTGGCGCTCGCATCTGGACACACCGACCTCGTTTTTACTCGCTTGGAATATTTAGAAAGAAACACCGTGGGTTTCCTCCCCCCTTTCTCCCGCATCGGGAGCCGTAATCGCTTGTAAAAATAAACAGATAAAACAAGGTCATTAAATTAGCGGGGAAATACCTCGTTGCGAGAACCCGCCGGTGCAGCTTCTGCGGGCAAAGCAGGGGCTGGGGGTCGTTGGGGGAACAGACAGGCAGAAGATGGTTCAGTGAACTTCTTTTCCAAAGACAGTAATTTTTTCCACCGTGCTGGACGTGAAAAGCAGGAGGGAATTGGCAATCTGCTTGCAGTGCTTAACATTTGTAAAAGGCATTGTGCCCTTCTGCTGATCACGAGCTGTCTTGTTGTAGCGTATGAGCAATAAAGGGAAGCAGTCAGAGCCGCAGTAATGATGTTAGATTGAATAGAGTGCCTTATTTTATTTTTAGAGGACGATTTCGCTTGGCGCTGGCCTTCTTTATTCTTGCTGGTTATCCGTAGAGATGCACCGCTGCTCTTTTTATCGAGATGGGAAACCGGGAAGTGTGTACAATCCCTCGTTTATCTTATTTTTAAAATGTAATTAAGTGCTAATCATTGGCGAGGGTACGTAATCTGGGCATTGGCGTCTGGACTTTGAAAACAGGGACCTTGTTGCAATAAACTTGGTTCTTGCTCCGGCTCTGCTCACCCGTCACCTGCCACCGGCGGGGGATTTTGCCATCAAAGCACCGCGTACCCACGTACCGCTGGTTAAATGGGCAGAAGCTGAGCACGGGGGAGAAACTTCGTCTTCTCTAGCAAGAGGCAGAGCCACTGGGTCCACCCAGCCCGTGGCCCTCTAATCCCGAGCGTTGCAGAGTGCCTTTGGGGTGGAGAGCATAAAGCAACCTGGTTCGTTGGGGGTTTTTCCCCCCTCTCTTGCTCATTTTGGCTCGCTCAGTTTTTTTATCGTCATGGTAACAGGGAAATTTTTGTGTAATGGCTGATAGATGCTTACAGCTCTCTTTCAAGTCTGAGTGGAAGGGGCACCGAGAAGACCTTTAAAACCCAAGGCGACCAGGTCGGCGTTGCGCTGGCCCGGCTTGCGTTGCGTGCGTTGGCTTGGGGACCTTTCCTCTCCAGACAAAGGCTTTTAGCAAAGGTTTGCACCAAACCTCAGCTCTCGGTATCCCTTGAGGCGTATCCCAGCATGGATTCCTGTTTTCCCACCTTCAGGCTGGAAGAAGGTCTCCTCCACAGATTGTGTCCCTGACTCCTTTTTGTCTTGTTTTCTTTTCAGCTTTGAAGCGCGCAGACCCGCCACTGCTATGGGAGACTCTGTTGTAGACCCAGCCCGAAGGACAGGCTTGGACCAGGCGCCTGGCTCAGCACCCCAAGGGAATGGCGGAACGTCTCTCAGCGTCATCACGGAAGGTGTCGGGGAGCTGGCGGTCATCGACCCCGAGGTGGCAAAGAAAGCTTGCGAAGAGGTCCTGGAGAAGGTCAAGTTGATGCACGGTGTCTCCTCTGACAGCTTAACAAAGTTGGCCGATGGCAGCAAGGCAGGGCGCGCCCTGCGGACCGTGATGGATTTGGCCAACGGAGACATCGGGGAGGGCTGTGAAATCAAGTGTTTGGACGATCCGCCTGGCACGGCCTCTAAGATCCAGGAGGAGGAGGACGAGACCGCGGCCAACACGGTGAAAACCGCCCGGAAGCGGCAGAAGAATAACTCTGCTAAGCAGTCCTGGCTCCTCCGGCTCTTTGAATCCAAACTCTTTGATATCTCCATGGCCATTTCATACTTGTACAATTCGAAGGAACCTGGTGTGCAGGCTTACATTGGGAATAGGTTGTTCTGCTTTAGGAACGAAGAGGTGGATTTCTACCTGCCACAGCTGCTGAATATGTACATTCACATGGACGAGGACGTGGGAGATGCGATCAAGCCCTACATCGTGCACCGCTGCCGGCAGAGCATCAACTTCTCCCTGCAGTGTGCCCTGCTGCTGGGTGCCTACTCCTCAGACATGCACATCTCCACTCAGCGACACTCCCGCGGGACCAAGCTGCGGAAACTCATCCTCTCGGATGAGCTGAAGCCGGCTCACAAGAAGAGGGAGCTGCCGTCGCTGAGCCCAGCGCCCGATATGGGGCTGTCTCCTTCCAAAAGGACTCACCAGAGGTCCAAGTCGGACGCCACCGTTACCATCAGCCTGAGCAGCAATCTGAAGCGCACAGCCAGCAATCCCAAAGTCGAGAGCGAGGAGGAGGTAATGTTGGGGCTCTCCAAGGCTCAGCCTGCCTGGGAAGGGATGCCCCCAGCGCTGTGCTCGTGCGGTTGGTTCTCATCTCATAGCTCCCCCTTTACCACAGAGGGGTTTTTTTTGTCCTGGTTGCTGCAAATGATTGAAACAGTTTGATTCCTGTCTCTCTAAGCAAACTGACACGCACCAGGGGGTCATGCTCGAGGGTGCTGGGGTTCCGGAGGGGGAAGTTTTCTTGGTGTGAGGGGAAGGAAGGATGTTAGATGGCTTCAAGGTAAGGCAGAAAGCTGGGTCGGGAAGACCGAGTCGCTTCCTATGCTGCTGAATTCTCACCCGATTTGGGTAATTCGGCCGGTGTCTCTGTTTTGCAATCTGCAGCCATCCGATCGCTGTTGGAAATCTGATTTCCTCCTTGTCCCGACTTGTTCAGATTTAGCAACGATGAGGTTTATTCGCAGGCAGAAAAGGCCCTGGGCAGCCGAGGGCTGGGAGCGGGAGGAGAGCAGATAAACCCATCGACTCTGCCGCCCCTGCGCCCTGGCCAAAACACACCTCTGGTGTGCACACCCTTCTGGCTGAAGGGCCGAGAGCTGCAGCCGTGAGGTTTGCCCGCGGCTGCTGCCCTGCACCGAGCTCTGCTTTGGATTTCTGGCTTTTTTTTGCAGCTCTGAAAGGGTGGAAAGCCAGGCTTTCCCTGCTGGAGGGGCCGGGCTGCGCGGAGGGGGTGCTGCCAGGGTTGGGTGCTAATGCGGTTTAATGCCAAAGCAAATGCCGATTAAATAGGTGAACTCGGGCATGTGCGTGTTACACATCTTCCAAACCTGACCACCTCCCATGGGCTCTGTGGTCTTTGGTTTTCAGTGTCAAAAAGCGATCGGCACAAAGTTGCTTTTGCTGCTGTATCGGTGTGTGCTGTGAGACTGTGTGCGCTCGCTGGAGAGTGTTTCTCCCAGAGAAGATGCAGATCATTCATTTCACACATCTGCTGACGCAGAGACTTGTGGAGCAAAAGGATGAGCAGCATCGTTGGTAGTGGGGACACAAGGCTGGAAGGAAAAGAGCTGGAAATGGGAATTTTTTATTTTGCTGCTTTGTTTTGAAGGGCTGATGGTTTTTAGCATGAGGAAAGCAGGGCTGAGGTGAGGATGCCGAGCGGGAGAGGAGGATGGAGGAGGTGAGCCGGTGCTAAATGCAGGTTTTATGAGCGGTGCTAGCCGAATCGGAGAAGAGCAATGCTTCTTCCCCTGCCCTGACTCGAGAAGTTGAAATACTCCCCCAGGGAGGTGGTTCACCTCTTCAGCGGGGATGGCTCAGCAGGCTCGGAAACGGCTCATAAAACCGCGGTACCAAAGGTCCGGTCCCGGCGGGGCTCTGGTAGCCACGCGCCCGTTCAGGTCAGCCAGACTCCGCGCAGCTCCTTTTCTGGGTCATCCCTGCGCCTCGTGTGGATGAGACCTTGAAAGCCGACTTCCCCGTGGCTCCGTCTAGACGTCCGAGATCTCGTGACCGTTTTCGTAACGGCAGAGTATGCCTTGGCTTTCCTGCCTCGCCTGAGATTCCTCCTTTCCCTCGGCTCTGCGCTGGGTTGGAAATGTTGGAAGGGGCCACGTGGTCTCCTGCCTGTCTGCCAGACGTGGGGAAGGCTCCTTTGGATCAGGATTTGAAGGAGGTTTCAGAGGTGTGAAGTGGCAGTCGTTTGGGCTGGTTTCAAGTTAAAACCACCCTGTCCCACTCCCCGTGGTTCTTGGGCAAAAAACCCAGCCGTGAGCCAGGGTTGTGGCGTTTGCCGATGGGTAAATGAATCTTTCATTTCTCTGCCCATCGGCTGCATGGTGGAAAACAACCGGCTGATGGAGAGCAGGACGTGCTGACGTCTCTCCTGCTCACACTGGCTGCAGCTGCTTGAATAATGGAAACCGAAGCTTTGCGTGAATGATGGATGAAAGCAGCGCTGCGAAGAGTTTCTCTTGGCAATGTTTGAAACGTGTTTTGATCCAGAGGCCGGGCAAGCTGTTTAATCGGTGCCCAGCAATGGGGATAGTCAAGGCGCTGTAAGAACTTTCCCGGCCTCCGAATATCCCCAGCCAGCTTCCTGGGGCTGTGGGACTGTAAGTGCTGGATGTTGTTGGCTCCCGTTGGAAACCGGCAATCCCCTGCAAAAAGCACCTTCCCTGGAGCTGTGCGGGGCTGGTGTAAATTCCAGCAAATTCTGGAATTCACTACTTTAAGCTACTTTAATATACAGGTTGGTTTTCCCTCCGCCCAGGAAACCAGCAGATGTCTGAATTGTCTTGCGCTGGGACCAGCTCTTAGCTTGTTCCCCAAACTTTCTTAAACGTGTGCTCGTCTGGGAGTTACTTTATTCCCTCTGTGTGCTGTGTCTCTGCTATCGGTGTCCGGACCATCGAGCCATGGGTCGGGAACCCGCTTCTGCTGCACCTCCCCAGAAACTTCTGTTTCTCTCTTTGCAAAAAATTGCAAAACTTGAATGTAAAAGCAAGAAGTCGTTCGACCGGATTAAGGAAGGCTGCAAGGCCTGAATCTCCTTATCGAGCGCTGACTGCGGTGTCTGGCCTCAGCCTGCAAACTCATCCAGCGTTCGGCTCTTTCCAATCTTTTTTTTTAAAAAAAACCCACAAAAACACAAAACCAAAAAAACCCCAGATACAACCCAGCCAAGGGTAAAACACGACATTTCTTCAGCTGTCCTGTATTGCTAATGCAGCATTTCTGCGCTGCAAACGCAGAGCTGGAGTACGAACATGGATAATCCGTTGTCTGCTGCAGATGGAGTCCGATCAGCCCGGGGGACAGTCATGGGGGATGGAGAAGACTGTTTGCAGAGAAGTTGGGTGGTTCTGATCTGTGACCGGAGGCTGTTGAAGAGTAGCAGAGATGGAATAAACTCTGTCTGGAAGAGCTGTAGGGAGGAAAAGCTGAAGCGTTGGGTGCGGGTGGGCGTAGATCTGAAATACGGGCCGCAGAGGGCTGGAGGCAGGAGGTGCGGGAAAAGGAGAGGTACGGAGAAGGCGGGTACGTCCCACCCGTCCCTGAAGGACCTGGGGAAGCGTTCTGCAAACTCTGCCCACGCCGGAGGCTCTGCAGCCTGCTGCAGGGCTTGCATCTAGGCTTTTTCAGGTGAGGGTTTCCCACATCCAGGCTTCCTCTCCCCTCATTACTGGAGTGTGAAGCCGCTTTTTAACTCTACCGAGGAGGTGGTGGCACCATCCTCCCTTCGCCGCCGCGTCCCTCTGTGTCTGGCTGGGTTATTTTCCCATCAGTCCTTTCTCCACCGAACAGTTTTGGGGTTATTTTCCCATCAATCTTCTCTCCACTGAACAATTTGGGCCTCTTCTACCCTTTCCTGGAGGTCATCTGTTCTAGACCTCTGGGTTTTTATTTCTCCTCTGGACCTTTGCCCGTTGCTCCACATCTTCCTTGAAGCGCGATGCCAGGTCCTCCCTGTTTCTAGGCTCTTAAAGGTGCCTCCGTCCTTTGCCGCTCTGCGAGGGCCTCCGATACCTGTCGTTCCCGCATTAGCTGAGTCAGACCCAAAGCGGGTATTAATGCTACTTAAGGAAAAAAAAAAAAAAAGTCTGTGTTGGTTTTAGAGCGTGGTGGGGGACAGCTCTTAGCCAAGTCAGTAGTCGCCCCTGGGATGATTCTGTCCTTTCCCCCCCGGTCGCCTGCAGCCGTGGCACTTTGTTTCTAGAGAATAATTCTTCCTGCTGAGGTCTTTGTGTTCCAGTTGTCGCTTCATGCTGCATAACCACCGTAATAACGGGTGGGAGAGGTTTTATTTCAAGTGCCGTTAGCATTGTGGGTTGTTAATCCTCACCGGGTTATGCGTCCATAACTTAATTCCATGATACGGTTCTCATGGAATAAATTTATTTCGCATTTGTTACTTTTCAATTAATACAAAGGCATGCAAAGGAAAAGCCGCGAGCTCAAAGCTGTCGTCTTGCGTCCCGCCGGTTGCAGGAGGATGGACTCAGCCTTTCTTCCAGCCCTGCTTTCCGGGGGGTTGGTTGTGTTTTGCTGGAGTCGAGGTGTGTCGCGTTCTCGGATCCATTTACAGACAAAGGGTGGATTAAATGTGCTGGGGCTGCTCGGCGTTGAATTTTCCACCTGAGCAACTTGAGACCGGGAGGGGAGGAACTTGCTGTAACCTGATGCTGGAAACCAGGGGAGCACCGAGAAGTGTTTCGTTGTGGGAGATGGTCTGAGATGTGGCGGTTGGGTGTCTTTGGCTGCACGGTCCGCTGGGACGCAAGAAGATGCGAGACCGTGGCCGGGATCCCCGTGCCGCACACGCAGGTCGCTGTCCCGGTGCCGTGCTGTGGGGATGCTTTACTTTTTTTTTTTTTTTGCCTGTTTAAATGTCAAACCACCAAGACAGGTCCCTTGCTGTCTGCAGCGCGAGCCAGTCCTGCCGGTGCCTTCGATCATGCAGTAGTGCTGTTAGGTCGGTCGCGCTGGGCAGAAACATGGTGGAGTTGGGCTGGGTGGCTGGTGAAACCTTGTTGGGGCGGAAGCCGGCCATGGGTGGGACATCATGTCTGGCTCCCCGGGGTTTTGGCAGGGCTGCAGGCCACAGCCTGGAAGGAAAACCTCATCTAGGGCAGAGCAGCTGCTTAAACTTCAGTAAACCCATTTGTGGCTGGGCCGAGCAACCTAGAGGTACCTGTTGGGGTGAGGGAGAGCTGAACTTGGGGCAGAGAAAGGCATCACCATCGTTTTACCTAGCTCTGCAGACTCAAGCCTTGCTGGCTTTGGGGTGGTTGGTTTTTGACGACACCTCCTCCGTAAACGCAGCAGGATTTGCTGTAAAGGTGCAGCGAGTTCTCGCCAGCGTCCGTGCCGGGGGACTTGTTGCGCAAACAGATTGTGCTGCCTTTGCAGCATGCAAATGCCTTTGCCTCGGTTCCTCCTCGCAGGCGCTGCGCAGCAGCGACAGCACCTTAACCGCTCCCCGGTTCCCCGCTCTCGTCCCCCCACCTCTCTAGGGATGGCCGAGGACCCCCCCGGGGTCTGCGCTCCCCGAGCTGAGCCAGGGTTTGGCTGAATTGTCATTTTTGGGGATGAACGTGCCTGGGATGTGCTGCTGCTCTGCTGCACCTCTCCGTGCTTCCCACGGGGCTGTTGCTTTTGGAAAATGCTTTTCAAAGACGAAACCCCATGACGCCGAGTGAAAGCTGAGGCTGGTCGTGAGCTATTTCGCTCCCCGGGTTTCCTGTCTGGCAGGCTGGGGTTTGCACCAGTCACCGATACTCAGCCCTTTGTCTCCCTGCGAGCCGCGCTCCACGATTTGACCCCGGCGTTCCTGCCAGCCTGGCAGGGTGCAGCGCTGGTGGTGCTGAGAAATCCAGGACCGTGATGGCGAGTCCCGGAGTTTAAGAAATTTTAATATTAGGGCAGATGCATCAAACTTTAGAGCTGAGACCTTGCACCTGGAGGAACCAGGGAGGATGCTCCCCGTGCCCCACTCTGCCTCCCACCAGTGTTGTAACTCCCAAAGCCGCAGCGGTGGGAAGAATAAATCCCACTGACTGCCTGGAGAGGAGTGGTTCATCCCTCGGGTCCCTTCAGGAGCTAAGATCAAAGTTCAAAATATGCAGAGCAGGTGGGGGGAAACAGCTTTTTTATTATTTTTTTTTGACCAACTGGGTTGAAACCAGCTATTTTTCAATGGGACCGGCTTGTTTTAGCTGTGAGCCTGGACCCAGCGCCTGCTCAGAGCCGGGCAGACTTGTGTCTCTGTGCGAACAGAAATGTTTGGCTGAACTGGTTCCACTAGTCGGGTAAAAAAATTTTAATTAGAAAACTGCTAATTGAATAATCAGTTAAGAATCTAGGCTGGCTGCCGGGAAGGGAGTGCTGGAAATGGCAGCTTCTTAAATGCCAGCGCCTCGCTGTTAACTCGGGGCCATTGGGCGTGGGTGGGTGGTGGGGGAAGAGCAAAGCTTTCACGCGACACGAGCGCTGCCCACGGCGTGGGCTTTCATTTTTTTTTTTAACAGCAGCATCAGCGTTCTCTTGAGAAACGGCAGCGAGGGTTTATATGCAAATCTGTTTACGTCTGCGTTTCTGCACAGATTCGCTTATCGGAGTCTATGCGCTCGCAGGCAACTTCTGGATTTGAAAGCTGCTTTTTATTCGAGGTTGCCCGACATGGCCGACGCTGGTCTTTCGCTTTTTAGCTCACGTCCCTGCCCTGCCTCTGCCAGTCAGGCTCTGGAGGGGCATTGTTGGCCTTTTACCTCTGGAATTGCACCTTCAGCAGCGCCGGCACAGGTGCTTTTTCTGGTAGAGCTTGTTTCCCCGCCGCGATAAGGGCAGCGTGGCTACCAGAGAATCACTTTCGATGCCATCGTGGCAAATGGCTCCCAGGGCGGTGCTGTCGGGTGCACTGCGGTCCCACGGATGGGTCCCAGTTGGGAGGCTTTGTGTCTCTTCTGCATCGTCCCTTTGGATTTGGTGCCGGCCGGGTTTCCGCTTGGCCACAGTGACAGCAGTTGCTGCAAAGTCTGGCTCCTCCAGGCATCCTGGTTTGACATCTTTTAGCTAAAACTTCTACATTTCCGCATAATGTGAGCAGTGTTGGTGAAGCGTTTGCCTCGCAAGAGCTGTCTTGATTTTCAGTTATTTTTTAAGATCTAAACCACTACCCAGTTTAGTTTTATAAGAGGTAGGAAAGTCCTCCTGCGAAGGATTTGTGGAAGCGAAAGCAGTGTTGGGGCGAAGGTGTGCCGACCTCGCTGTCGAGCCCTTTACAAAGAGAGATGAAGTTATTTTTATTGGCATGATGGTATGTCTTTACCGGGTGTAACCTTGTGCTGAATGTTCCTACATCTTGAGCAGGACCAAGAATTTTTAGCCTTAAAACCCCAAAGCGAACCCTGCAGAGATGGCTGCGGATGAGCCCCGTCCCGAGCGCAGGGCAGAGCAACGGCTACGCGGGAGAGAGCCGGCGACGGCTGACCATAAACACCGCTTTGCGCCTGCATTTCGGCTGAGACCAGGGGATTAAACGTTCAAGTCTTCTTGTTTCCCAAGTGACAGATCTGGAAACTTGCCCGCGCTTGGCAAATGGCTCATCCATATGTGGAGTTTGCAAAGGAGAGGAGTCGTGCTGCTGGCACCCTTCGAATGTGGTTCGTTTTCCCGCTCCTTCCAGCCCGGCTTCCCGGGGAAATGAGTCTCGTACGATCCTTGTCTCCTCTGGCAGGAACTTTGTGAAGCATCGACCAAATGCCACAAAGAGGAGAAGCCAGAAACGTGCCGAGTTTCTTTACGTTTTGCCGAATTGGCTGCTTTGGAGAGGTTTGTGCCCCTTGCTGACGCTGGCCGGCATGCCCCATGCCGAAGCAGCCCCCCGGGGTACCTGGCGAGGGGACGTGTGGGGTGTCACAGGAAGGTTCGGGATGGCTGGAGCTGTTGCAGAGGGAGGAAGGTTTGGGACGTAGGATGCGGCTGGAGGAACCCAACCTTTGCTAGGTCTGCTCACGCAATGAGCTGTGTTCCCTATTGCACTTTTTTATTACAGTTTGCTGGCTGGCTGCCATAAAACTACCTCACCTCGCTGGGGAAGTCATCAGATATTGAAGCGAGGCCCCAGAAATGTCCATCCTTGGGTGGCCAGCGACTCTGGCTGCCCCGCTGTGTCCCAGGGCAGAGCCGTGCTGCGGTGAACGGGGGGAACAGGGAAGGACTGAGCCCTCGGGGGGCTGCGGCGGGTCCTTCTGCACCCTTGTCCTTTGGGTGGAGCAGGTGGGTTTAAGCCGAGCTCTGCCCCAGCCTTACCTGCCCCTGCAGCTCGTCGTCCTTTGGAGCTGGGGAGCGAAGCTGCCCGTGAAATGACGTTGCTGGAAGCACAAGCAGGCGGGGAGGAACCGGCTCTGAACCTGGTGTCCGGAGCTGCTGAGATTATGCCAGAGGGTTAGACGCTAAGCAAAAAGATAAGATGCGCCTAATTCCCCCTCCAAGTTCGTTACTCCTGTTCTCCAGATCCAGGCCTCGTGCTACGAGCAAGTTTTGTCGCCCACGCCTGGCGTGGTGAGCAGCTGATCTGTGCGGCTGCAGAGAGGAGGGTGAAAAGCCAAGGTCTTGGCCGTGCTCCGTCTGGGGAGCAGCGTGACGACAGACCCAGAGCTGAACCTCGGAGGAACTCGCCTTGCCCCCGCCCCGGAGCCGGCTCTGACTCATTTTCTACGTGATGGTGCAAACCCGTGTTGCGTCAGCGCGAGGCTGACGGGGCGGCAGCGTGCCGGCTTCCCGGCGCGGCTTTGGTTTTGGCAGCTGTGCGTCGCACCGCAGCCGGGAGGAATCAGCGGAATCCCGGTGTGGGTGACCTCCGGAGGTCGGAGTCCCTGTTGATACTGGCACCTGCGGTGGGTTCGGCTTAGACACTGCCAACGCCGCGCGTTGTCCTCAGGAAGACCAAAGCTTTCACAGGCCGAGCTGTGGGTTTGCCTGGAGAGTTCGGATACGGCAGCCCCGGCTTTCTTACCCTGTGCTGGTTCACGCCGGCGTGCCCGTCTCTGCGGGGAGGCTGCTGCAGGTGCTGCCCCGAGCGCAGCTCTTTCTGCGCCAGCGTCGCGGGTATTTTTCGGTACGCTTTGCAAGCCGGGTTCTTACCTCCTTGTTGGAAGGTTTGTTCCTTCATTAGACGTGTTAATGCACTGACACCTCCTAAATTCACCGAAGGGCTTTGGTTTAACGGCAGGTTGTGCTGAGCTGCGTGATGCCTGGGGGGTCTCCAGCTCCTGTAGTTAACAGTTGCGATTCTCAGAGATGGCATTTTTGGATAAAGTTGGTAAATCACTTTTTAAAGGTTTCCAGCGGGATCAAAGTCCTAATGGCATCGCAGGTGCCACATGTGAAGCTGTTGGGGAGCAGAGGCTGCGCACGGCGAAGGAGAGAGCACACTCCTGTGCCGGACACGTTGTGTGAGACCTCAGAAACTGGGGGAATCGAGACTTTCAAATGAAAATTTGGAGCTTGGGTCCTCAATCGCAGAGGAATTTCAAAACTCTGCCCTCAGTCATTGTAAACTGGCATGGCGTTAGCAGAATAGGCTCTGCTTGAAAACGCACCAGGGCCGGGGTCCAGCCCCGGCTCGGCTGCAGGAGCTGGAGGAGGAGCAGCCCAAATCGTCGTTTGCGTTATGGCAGAGGACGTATGGATGCTACGGGCAGGCGAACTTCTAAAATCGTGTTTATTTTAATGGGAGTTGAACTGGGCAAAGCGCATCCGTTGGATGTGTTTTGGAGGCGATGACTCTTGTTCTGCCTACGAGAAAAGGTGATAAGACGGTGTTTTTAAAAGCTTTTCAGCTTATATCCCGACAGCACCGTCCTACAACCTGCTGCCGTTGCTGATCTCCTGGTTAGAGATTTTTTTGTCTTTACAAAAACCAGGAAACTCTGAGTCCGAAATACCTTGATTTAAGATCCAAGAATGAGTCTGATGCCCGGGAGGAAGGCAGAGACGTGAGCCCATAGCAGCCTCTGGGCTCCAGATGTTTTTTTTCTTGGTGAGCCTTGCGGGGTCTCAGCACCGTTAGCGTTTTCATGTGGTCATGCAGAAGCGATTAATTTAAACGGTGTTATTTCTTACGGTGAGACTAAGCCTGGTGGAATTAGCGTATCCCTGTAATTAACATACTAAACCCAGACCCATTTGTTTCTTTTGGGGAAGAGAATTTTAAAACCAATTACACACCAGTCTCAGGGGTGCAAAGCTCCATTTTATCTCTTTTTTTGGCATGAAAAGAATGGATTTATGGGCTCTAAGTGCAGCGATGCAGGAGTTGTGGGACGGTGGGGGCGGAGATGGGAATGGCTGTAGGGTGGAGGCGCAGGGTGGCTCTCGGGGGCTGCGGGGGAACGTGGCCGATGGTTTGTGCTCGTGGTACGAAAGGTTTGCTTGGCTGCGCAGGGATGCCGCTTCATAAAATAACCCCTCTGCTGATGAAAACTGTCCCGTCAACTTGAAAATAGTTTAATTGTTGGATTCTTTTAAATTTTTAGGACTGTTTCCATGGGGTTAATTTTATCTGCTGAAATTAGGGGCTAAATTAGAGTCCGGGGGGGGAAAGTGGTTTTGTTGATGGAGAGAGTCTGGTCTCGGGGCAGACGCCAGCACGAGCATCCCTGCCTGCCCTAGCAGCTCCCGTCTGTGCAGCTGACCTGAGGCAAGAAGGTCAGAGCCGAAACCTTAGTTACACTTCTGGGGTAGAGGAGTATTTTAAAGGAAATAAATGGGGAAAATCCACGGGGGTTTTACGGGCATTTGCCGATTCAGGATCTGCTGATGAGCCGGGAGCCCTGCTCCCTGTTCGGTGCCACCACGCGTGGCCTCGGCCGGAGGAGGCTCCGGTTGAGATCGGTGAAATTGTTGTCGCGTTACTCTGGAAGCAGCACGTGCCGGTTTAGGTGCCGCTTCCTGTCCAAGGCAGCAAAATTGTGATGGGGTGGGGGGGGTGGGGAAAATAAATTAAATGAAAAGTGATCGTTGTGAACCTGGAGCTAAACTATTGCTTTTTCTCCCCCTCTCCCTCCTTCCTCTCTCTCCTTTTAAACAAACACCACCCCCAAAACTGCCAACAAACCCCCTTTCCTCCGTTTCCCAGGAGCTCTCCTCGAGTACGGAAAGTCTCGATAAGTCATTCTCTCCCGTAAGTGGCCCGTTTCGTTCCCGCGCCCGGGCTGCCTGCCTTCCCCGCGACAGCAGCATTTCCTCTCTGCCACGAAAATACTAAACCCCGGCACCCGGCGATGCACCGCAAGCGGCTCTGGTCCCCAGCCGTCCCCCCCGATGTCTGCACCGCTTGAGCCCCCGGCGAGGGCAAAGCCAGCATCCCCCCCTCCGTGCCGGCCGCCTCTCGTGCCGCAGCAGCCGGGGTCGCAGCGGTGCCGGCTTCACCTGAACGTTTCCTGCTTGTTCAGCGAAACGCCGGCGGAAAGGGAGCTTTGGGCAAATTCGCTTGCACCGGTTTGGCTAAAATAAAGCAGAAAGCCCCGAGGGGCTTGGGGTGCCCCGGTGCTCATTTTACACCCCCACCCCCCCAAAAAAAAGGCAGCGAGGGGGAGAGAAACCCTCGTAGTGCCAAGGAACGGCAGAGGCAGGGGAGGGACTTGGCTGATGCTGCCCATTTCGGTCCGAGCAGTCGCTGACCTTTGCGTGGTGGCGTCCGCAGATGAAAGAGGAAATGCTGTTTCCTTGAATTTTACTTAAAAGTTCTCTGCCAGATGGGATTTAATTTGCTTTTTTCCACGAATCATTATTTTTTTTCCCCCTTCTGTGTGTTAAACTTTGGTCTTTCAATCAAAACCCAGCGTTTCCCTAATAGAGCGTTTTTCTTTCGAAATAAGCCTTTTCCATTATTTTATTTTTTTTTAAATCAGTAGCATCTTCCTCATCTGTGCCATTTTCCTGCCGGTGGGTGTGTGTTCTCCATCTGGGATTCCCAGTGGGCTTCCACACGTTGAATATGTAGTCCATGATCAAAACCACTTACCCGGGCAGCGGTGCCCTGCATAGCCCCCCTCCTCCAGGATGGGTTTGTACGGTGAACTCCAGCCTTTTTAGCCTTTATAAGAGATTTTTGACACGTACGCAGCTCTTGTCCTTCTGTGCCCTCAGAGGGAAAATTTTCCCACCTTTCACGCATGGCACAGTGCAGGCAGGAGGCAGGCAGGAGTGTTGATGCTGCAGTCACTTATAGACATAGGGCACGAGGCTTTTACCCCTAAGCTCACTCTGATGCAGGCTCCTCCTTTTGTTTTTTTAATAAATCTCCAGCTCCACTGTTTTTAAGAGGTGCAAGGGATGGGAGGATGCTTGGGCAGCCGTGGGTGCTGGTGCTTGGGTGGGAGGTAGGGTGCCGGGCTCTGAGTCCCAGTTTGCCACCCAAATTTAGGTAAGTGGCTTTACTCTTTCCCCCCCTCCTGCTCCTTCTGGCCAAGCAAAGGCAGCGACGTCTCCTCCTCCGGTGGCTTTTGGAGGCTTTGGCGTTGATAGAGCGCTTGCAGGCTCCTCGGTCCAAGGGCATCACAGAAGCATCCTCGCAGTCCTCCGGCTGCGGCGATGGTTGTTGCCATCATCTCCTCCACCTCAACCATGCCACCCGTCGTGCCGTCGCCCAGGGCTGGGCGGTAGCGAGCGCCCGTTCCTCTCCCCTGGGGCAGGAGACCTTTTGCTCCTGGCTTTGCAGACCCAGATGGTTATTGCAGGAGCTGGGGCTCTTTGCAAGCGTTTATGCCGAATTTATAAACCCACTGCAGGCACCTGCACCCACCTGAATGGTCACGGCATTTAGAACTCGTGCCAGGTATCAGCTAGCGGCGCTGATGGTGAAATCCTCGCGGCAGGCAGCTAAGCTGAAGGGACCGGGTAGCAGCTCTGCTCCGCACCACTGAGTAGTCTCCGACTCTGAGTAGATCAGGTGGGTCCTGTGGAGTGAGCGACCGCAGGCAGCAGAAATGGGGACAGCCACAGTTTTGCTGCATAAAGCTCAGAAATGACAAATTGTGACGAGTTGAGCGGAGGAGCGCTGGGATCTCAGGGTAGGGGTAGGTACAGCAGCAGAAGACACTTTGGCAGCTGAGCCTGGAAAACATCCCAGATTAACCCTCCGCGTCTTGAGATGCTTAAACCTCACCCAGGCGTGATGGCTGTGCAGAGCTGGACGCCCTTGCCACTGCCACGTCGTGACGCCTCCGGCACCGCTCCAAAGCCGCCGGCCAAACCTGGGACATCCTCGCGCACGACCTGGACCAGGAGCAGATCTGTCGTCGTCCCTGCTCGGTCCTGGGAAGCGGTTTGAGCCTGCACAGGGAGAAAGATGCTCCTGGAGTGTGTCTTAGCAAAACATAAACACAAAGCCCTGCCTAATTTAAGAGCAGGAATATTTTTTTTTCATAGCGCTGCCAGTGAAATGTTTTGCTGTAGTAGAAAGTAAACGGTAGAAGGTAAATATTTATGTTGGCTCAGAGCAACAGAAGGATCCTTCGGGTGGTCGAATGAGGGAAGAGCATCTCCGCTTGCCTTCAGGACCGTGCCGCTAATGAGCTGGGGCAAAAGCAGCTCTCTGCAGCCCAGCTTCGGCGTGACGGGCTTTCTGCAGCTCTTCGAGCAGGCTGGGGACGGCGTTTCCTGCGATGGCTTGGGCCAGGGATGGCCCCGGTTCAGCTGCTGCCATTTTCCAAAGCTGCTGCTCCGTAACAGGATGCAAAACTTCCCTTGCTGAGTCCCCCGGTAACGCCAAAAACCGGAGCAGCACTTGGTGGGATGCCTTTGGAGTGGGATGGGGAGGACGTTTCCCGGCCACGTATTTTTGGCTGGAGGATCCGAGACCTGAAGGTTTTCAACCGGAGCACGAACATCGGAGGTGCGGAACGAGTCACGGAGGTGGCAGGATGCTCCTGGGGTCAGCATGGCTTCACTCCACTCACTGCGAAACAGGGAAAAGATGCTTCAGAAGATGGTTTGGGATCCCTGGAGAAGGGGTTCAAATTCCGCCTGTGCTTGTGATACACGGACAATACAGGTCTGAACCAGGAGGACTTTGCTCGCGATCTGCTCCTGCATGTGGGCACCTTCTCGCCTGGGCACGATCCCGAATTCCCACCCAGCGACTCTTTTGGTAAATTCTTCTGCTGAGACAAGTAACGCATAGAGACCTCGGTGGGGTACGGTGCTATTGGAGTGACAGTATCAGCTACGCGCCCAACCTGGAACCCCGCATCGACCAGAGAGCAGGAGGTCCTTAGAGGAGCAGGGACATCGCAGCCGTCGGGGTTCGATGGGAGAGGACGGGAAGAGGTGTCGGAAGGAGCAGAGCATCTGTTGAATGTTGTTCTGCTTTTTGCAGAAATTGGATTAAATGCAATTGAGGGAAACGGTCCCAGAGGCCAAGGAAGGGTTGGGGTGCTGGGTGGCAGGAGCCAAGGCAGAGCAGGGTTTCCAACCCGTCAGGGGGACGGAGCATCAGCTGCTGCAGGGTTTGAAATATTTATCCTCTGCCTGGTAGGTGAAAGCGATATCGCTGGCTTAGATGCTGTGCAAATGCTTCCTCCTGTCCTGAGGACACCTCTGCTGTGCTCGCTACCGAGGTGGGCAGGAGAGCAGAGTGGAGGAAAGGCCAGGAAGGCTTTTTGGAAGGATTTTTGACGTGGACTACAGATACAAACGATTTCCCACCTGCCCCTTCCCAAAAGGGAACCATCAGACTGATCCTTCTCCTCTTTTTACCATCCCTTTATTTTGCTGTGCAGCCGTTCCCGGCTCTCCGACGTTTTCCTTTGCTTCCTTTTCTCACGCTCCGTAGCTTTTTGCATGTGCATTTCCAGCATGATTGTACAGTGAACACTTTGCAAGTTTAATTCTGCATCTTCAATGGCAAAATCAGCCACAATCGTTTGTTGTTCTGATTTATAAGCTTGAAAAAGTCGAGCAGAGAGCTCGGCTTAAGCTGTGGGGCGCGGGGTGCTCCTGGGTCCAAGGGGTTTCCCAGATCGCAGTTTGATCTTTGCAAAATGGTCGAATTGAGCCACGATCGAGGCTTCAGAGTGACGATACAACAACAACAAAAAAAACCCAGCGCCGAGCCGGGGCCGATTCGCGCTCCCTCTGCTGGCTGCGGGCTCCGGGCCGCCGTGGCCCTGGGGATCCAGGGGTTCTGGTAGGGATGTCGGCTCCGGAATTTTGGGGAGGAGGATTTCTGGCCAGCACAGCGGGAGGAAAATAGTGCTTTGATCCTGCCCTGCTCTGCTTCCGGATGATGAGTCCGGCTCTCTGGTTGCGGGAGCATCATCCAAGAGCGAGGAAGAGGGTGGGACGGGAAGAGCCTCTTTATCTGGAGTTTATCCCGGTGCTTTTAGACTGCGGAGCCAGACTGCAAAACTGCTGGCGTCTTATCAACCCGCTGCCTTTGTAACGTTCTCCCTCCACCCTCCTTCCCTAAACCTCTTTAGCCTGTCAGACTTGCCCCTGAGAGGGAATTCATCAAATCCCTGATCGCCATCGGGAAGCGCCTGGCCACCTTGCCGACCAAAGAGCAGAAGACCCAACGGCTCATTTCGGAGCTGTCGCTGCTGAACCACAAGCTGCCGGCGCGCGCCTGGCTCCCGACGGCTGGCTTCGACCATCACGTGGTGCGGGTGCCCCACACCCAGGCAGTCGTCCTCAACTCCAAGGACAAGGTACGAGTGGCTGGAGAACAGTTTTGCCTCAAAAAGCAGATTTTTGTCCTTGGCGCTCCCCCCCCCGTTTGGGCATCGAGCGAAAGAAACGCTTTGTGTGTGTGTGTGTGCGCTCAGGGCATCGCCCGCGTCCCCAGGGTTGTGTTAACCGCTTCCAGGGCTGGGAGCGATGAGGAGAGAGATCTGTGAGGCAGCTGGGAGGGGAACACCTACATCCAGGAGCAACTGTCCCCTGAAACGTGCGCTGTCGGGGCCTCTGTGAGGTCCAGCCCTGCCCTGGGGGCAGTTCCCCATCTGAAAAGCACGGCTTTGCCCCCCAAAAAACCCCACAAACGCTCTGCAAGAGCAGAGAGCATCATGCTGCCTCCTGTAGCTGCCTGGTACTCGCAGCGACCGTGCCCTGCTAACGCTTGGTTTTGTGTCCCCCCCAGGCTCCCTATTTAATCTACGTTGAAGTACTTGAATGTGACAATTTCGACACAGCGAATGTGCCCGCTCGGATCCCCGAGAACCGCATCCGGAGCACCCGCTCGGCCGAGAACCTCCCGGAGTGCGGGATCACGCACGAGCAGAGGACCAGCAGCTTCACCACCGTCCCCAACTACGACAACGACGACGAGGCTTGGTCCGTGGACGATATCGTGGAGCTGCAGGTGGAGGTGAGGCCGCGGGTGCCAGGCAGGGTTTGTCCCTTGCCGGTGCCGCGAGATGCTGCCGGGATCCAGCGCAGCAGCGTGGCAGGACGGGAAGGCCCTTCCAGGCAGCAGCGCCTTCCCAGCTCCTGCCTGGGATAAAAGACGAGCGGGAATTGCGTTTCAGCAGCCACCGCATCCCACCTCTCGCACCTTTCCCCTCCCAGCTGCCGGAGATTCACACCAACAGCTGTGACAACATCTCCCAGTTCTCTGTGGACAGCATCACCAGCCAGGAGAGCAGGGAGCCCGTGTTCATCGCTGCTGGAGATATCAGGTGAGGCTGGCGTGGCGAGAGCAGCCCAGGCAGTGGCTTTATTGGGGGGGACGTTACGAGTTCAGATGTATAAAGGACAGGATGCAAAATTTCTCTGCTAGATTCCCAGAGAAAAAAACATCTGCACAGGTTAAAGGGGGGGCTGTGCGAACTCTGGCAGTGGGGGTTTATGGGAGCCCTGAACAGAGGCGGGTTAGAGACGCTCTGGGCTGGTGGCATCTTTCCTGCCGGCACAGTGGGGGATGTGGCCCTGGCTTGGGCTTCGGGGTGAACCCACGAGCTTCGTAAAGTGCTTTGGATAGAAGAGGCTCTGGGTGTGCGTGGTGATGCTGCTGTCTCCCTCAACAATGGGTTTCGCTGCTTAATGGCTCCGTCTTGCAGGCGGCGGCTCTCGGAGCAGCTGGCGCACACCCCCACCTCCTTCAAGAGGGACCCCGAGGACCCGTCCGCTGTCGCCCTGAAGGAGCCCTGGCAGGAGAAAGTCAGGTAGGGCTGGAAGGGGCACGCGTGTGCTGGGCTGGGCTCAGCGCCGCAGGGACTTTGTACGTCCCAGAAATCCAAGGAAGTTGCTCTGCAGTTCGCCCAGTAAATAACTGTGGCCTTGACTTTAGGCCACCCCAGGGTGGGTGTGTTGACTCGGGACGTGAGGAGGCAGAGGGCAGAGAGCAGTGGGTGTGCTGGAGGAGGGAGAAAATCCAGATTTGCTGCTCTTGGGTGAGGCTTTGAGGGGCTTTACCAAGTATTTATAGGCATCCTTTACGTCAGAAGAGTTTGGCCTGTCCCAAAATAAACTCATTGGTGTTCCTGCTCCTAGTTGTGTGTCTAACCCCCAAATTTCTCCTTGAGCAAGAGGGAGGACCCTCTGGGCTCTATGAATTTGGGGGTAGTCTTGTCCACGTTGTACTGATGGAAGGGCTGGGGGGGCTCAAGGGGAGTGATTTCCCTTCTGCTGCTCTCGGACACAGCCTGTGGCTCCGGTGAGATTCCACCACGGTTTGCTGAGGGCTGGGTGAGCAGTCCTTGCAGTCCTGGGCCCCGGAGCTCGATCTGCTGCCATGCCAGCTGAGCAGAGCTGTGTATTTCCCGAGGCTTTCCTTGCCCCCAAACCCCCGATGGATCGGAGCCCTCAGGCTGACTCGCTCCCTTTCCTCACGCCCCCATCCTTGCCCGTTCCCTGCAGGAGGATCCGGGAAGGGTCCCCCTACGGCCACCTGCCCTCCTGGCGCCTCCTCTCCGTCATCGTCAAGTGCGGGGACGACCTCCGGCAGGAGCTGCTCGCCTTCCAGGTCCTCAAGCAGCTGCAGGTGAGAGGGGAGAGGGGCTGCCCATGGGGGCCGTGGCAGCGTGGGGCCACCCTGGACCCTGAGGGATTTTCTCGCTCTCCCACAGTCCATCTGGGAACAGGAACGTGTCCCGCTCTGGATCAAGCCATACAAAATCCTCGTCATCTCCGCCGACAGTGGCATGATTGAGCCGGTCGTGAATGCTGTGTCCATCCACCAAATCAAGAAGCAATCCCTGCTTTCGCTGCTGGATTATTTCCTGCAAGAACATGGCAATTACAATACCGAATCCTTCCTGACGGCCCAGAGGAATTTTGTGCAGAGCTGTGCTGGTTACTGCCTGGTGTGCTACCTGCTGCAGGTCAAGGACAGGTGGGTCCCTGCGCCATAGCGGTGTCTTCTACCGGGATTCGTCGTTGTGTCCCCGGATACGGCAGGGAAATCCTGGGAGCAGAGAGTGCTGCTGCTCCCGGGGCCGTGCACGCGCTGGCAAAGCTTCAGGGACGGTTTCCTCTCTCCTGCACAGGCACAACGGCAACATCTTGCTGGATGCGGATGGACACATCATCCACATCGATTTTGGATTCATCCTCTCCAGCTCCCCCAGGAATCTTGGCTTTGAGACGTCAGCCTTCAAACTCACCACGGAATTTGTGGATGTGAGTGAGCGGGAGACGTGACAGCGAGGGGCGAGGGGTGAGCTGACACCCGTGGCCGTTCTTGGCTGACTCTGCAGCCTCAGCTGAGCTGCTCTTGGGCCCCAGCTGACGAGCTGAAAGCTGGAGGTGCGCTGTTTGCAGTGTGGGTTCACTCAGATCAGTGACATTCCCTAAAAGATCCCGTCGTGCCCCCTTCGTTGACAGTCCCTCTGCTGAGGGCACACCCCTGTCCAACAGTTTCTCCGTCCATTTCCCTCTGCCTACACATCCTCTCCCTTCCAGGTGATGGGCGGGCTGGACGGGGACATGTTCAACTACTACAAGATGCTGATGCTGCAGGGTCTCATCGCTGCCCGGAAGCACATGGATAAAGTTGTGCAGATCGTGGAGATCATGCAACAAGGTGAGGGGAGCCCCAGAGGCGCCAGGTGTGGGTCCAGGCTGCGCACAGCATCACCCAAAATTGGCGCATGGAGGGTTTGGAGAGCACCCGGAGAAGTCTCGTAGCAGGAGAGGCTCTGGGCAGCCCGGCTGGGGGCTGCATGGGGCACTCCTGGCCCAGGGAAGGAGGTTGGGGGACACTGGATCCTGTGAGGCCAAGGGGTGCCCCATGTCCGCCCGGCTGTGTCAGAGGGGTGAGCGCTGCATGGACCAGAGCAGGTTGGTCTGAGCAGGGCGAGTGTCTCCAGAGGAGAGGGAACAGACTCTGGCCCTCTCCTACCTCTTGGATCTCACAGATCTGGTACCCCGGCTGCACGGTGGAGCAGGAAGGGAGCAGAAATGTGCCAGTGGCGATGGCCGAGCACTATTGTGCCCCAGGGAAGCCTAAACCACAGCCAAGGGAAGGGGGTTGCCATTCCCTCAGGGTGGGAACAGGCTGTAAATGTGGCGGTGTCCTCTGCGGCAGCGCCGGGGGAGTCCCTGCGCCGCAAACCAGCCTGAGTGCCAGCGACAAGGAAAGGGCCCCGCCAGACGGAGCCCACTGAGCCATTGGGGCTGTGCTCGCCCCGCTCTCCCCCCGCCCCGGCCCGTGCCAAACCCTGTTCTTCCCTCCCCGCAGGGTCGCAGCTCCCCTGTTTCCACGGCTCGTCCACCATCCGCAACCTGAAGGAGCGGTTCCACATGAACATGACGGAGGAGCAGCTGCAGCTGCTCATCGAGCAGATGGTGGACGGCAGCATGCGCTCCATCACCACCAAGCTCTACGATGGCTTCCAGTACCTCACCAATGGCATCATGTGACGGCTGCGGGCCTCCCGCTCCCAACCGGCGCCGTGCTGGGCCCAGGCCTGAGCTTTGTCCCTGGGGAAGAGGTCTCAGTCCTCGAGGGTAAAAAAGAGGCCGAGTCTCAGCATCTTCCCAGGGCTGCTTTTTTTTGGCCAGGACTCCTCAACAAAATGAAACAAGGAAAAAAACAAGCAAAGCAGGAAAAAAAAACAAAAAAACAACACAACAAAAAAACAAACCAACAACAAAACACGCCCCCCAGTGAAGGAAAAAAAAAAAATCAAAGCAAAAATGGATCATGCGGTAACTGTGGCTGTCATGTGAGCGTGGGGGTCTGGTGGCGGCCGGGTGAAAGCCAGCAATGGGCCTTGGGGGGTGGGGTGGGGTGTAGCCTCCCCACCCCACTGCCGCCTGTCCCTCCCATCAGTATTACGCCTGCTGGGATCCTGTGACCTCTCCCACAATCTCATGAAATGTTTAGGACCTGGATGGGGGGGAGATGGGCCTGGCCCCCCCCCCGCCCTTCAGCATCTGCTGTGACTTGAGCCTTTGGCTGGTGCCGTGGGAAGATGGTGGAGGTGAACCCCCCCTACCCCTCCCCTGCATGTCCCCCCCCCGCGCAGCCTCAGCCTTCCCCAGCTCCCACCCTCGGCCCGTTCTTTGTTTCTTTCCCTGAGAGCTGACCGTCCCCTTTCCCACCTGGCGTAGGTCACCCCGTCCCGCGGCACCCACTGCACCCACGGCACGGTTGGATCTCCTCGGGGTTGGTGCGCACCCAGGGGTGAGGGGTGGGGTGTCGGTGCATCCTCCTGCTCCTTTTGAGCACCTTTCTTTTTGGGTTGATGGTTTCGGGGCGGGGGGGTTTGTTTGGTGGTTGTTTTTTTTTTGTTGGATTTTTTTTTTTTTTTTGGGTGGTGGTTTTGTGTTTTTTTTTTCTTGACGCTGTTCCAGGAATTTGGGACTGTGAAGCCTCCCCCCCCCCCACTCCCTTTGCAATAATTCCTGGCTGCTTTTCCGTGCCTGGAATGTCGGGCAGGGGCCAGCAGCTTGGGGGGGGAGCAGTTCCTCTCCAGTGGAGCCCTGGGCTGGGTTTGGCCGGCAGCAGCTCCGGGGCTGGGGCAGGAAGGAGCCGGGTGCCTTCCTGGGGTGCCCCAAGCCCAGCCCCAGCCCCCCCCCCACTTCCTGGGGTAGAGGTGGCTGTGGGGGGACATGGGGGGGGGGGTAGAGCCAGCGCTGGAGCAAATGGCCCCCCCAGAAATGTTAACCCGCCAGGCGCCTGGGCTGCAGGGGATCCCCACACCCCCCCCTTCTCCAGCCCTTTTGCTTTAAGCACAGTGACCCCCCCCCAGGCCCATTCCCGTCCCCCCATTTCCCCCAGTCTCAGCCCATCCTGCTGGTCAGATGGTGACGCCCCAGCAGCGTCGCCGTGTCCCCTCCGGTGTCCCCTCCGGTGTCCCCGCGGTGGCTGTAGCTCCCGGTGGTGCCACCCCTGGCGCAGCGCACCGGCCTGTAACCCCGGCTGTCCTCGGTCTCTTTGTTCAGCACTAATTATTTGTCATGTTGATTATTTAGCATTAAAACCAAGAATTCTATTTTAAAATGCCGGCTGCCAGGGGCCAGGAGCCACCTGGGGGGGGGTAAATCAGGGCCTGAGTGGGGGGTGGGGGCACCCTAAACCCTGGTCACCGGCAATCACAGGCCCCGGTTGAGGGTCCCTGTGCCCCCCCCAAGCTTTTTTTTTGGGGGGGGGGAGGGGGCCTCAGAGCCACCCTGAGGCCTCTGTGGGGACTCAGCCCCTTCCACCCCCGTTTTGGGGCAGGACCAACACCGTCGCGATGGGGCGGGGGCAGCAGGACCCCTCCCGGGACACACGCAGGGCCACGGAAGCAAGACAGGGCACAGCAGGGGTTAAACCACTAAAAGTTTAATTGCGTTATTACTACAAGAATAAAGGATACCTGAGAGCCTCTTGCAGTGCCCGTAGTTTTAATGTAGCATCATCACACCCCCCCCCCAAAACCAAGTTACAGCCGCCCCCCGCCCGCTTGAACAGAAGTCGATCTAAAGGCACTGAAGTGCTGGAAAACCAAGAGATTACAAAGCAATTTGTTTCCTTCCTCTAAAACTCGTAGAAACTTTAGGTTCTTCTCTATTATTAAACATCATTTACACGTTCACAGCCCCACGCGATACAGCTGGGGGGGGTCGGGGGGGGGGAAACCTGGCCCAGGGGCTGTGGGAACCGCTGCTTGCTTTTGGGTTTTTTTTCCTCCTTTTACTTTAAAAGCCGCCCCCGCCTCTGTGTGTGCCGTTCAGCTGGATCCACCTGCAGCGAGGGGCAGGATTGCCCCTTGCACTGAACAAAAAAAAAGGGGGGGGGGGGGGGAACCAAACCCCAAGCCCAGCAAACCAGCTTTCCCCACCCCAGAAAATAAGGGGGAGAAAAAAACAAACCCCAAAACAAAACCCAAAAATCACAACAGTTGGGGGGTTTTTTGTCACTTTTAGTGTATGATACAACTTTACACAGCGTGTTAGAGGTTATTCACAAGGAAATAAGGAGGAGCCCAAAGTTAAGTTACTGAAATAATTACTCACACAAACACCCTACCCCAAGCACAGGCGCTAAACAAACAGAACAAGTAGAAAGTTTCTTTTCCGGCTTTTTGTTTTTCTCCTTCCCCGAAGGTAATTGGGGGGGGGGAGACGGGGGACATGGTGACAGCCCCATGTGGGCACGACCCCGCTGTGTGGAGCTCTCGCACACACGTGTGCGGGGCGGGGGGGGGGGAACGTGGTTCACAGTGGCCAAGGGGGAGCTCGATCTGGCCCCGTGGTCCTGAGCCTCACCGGAAGCCCGTGAAGGGGATTGCTGAGGAAGAGGAGCAGTCGGTAGCGGAGCCCTCGGCCCCCCAAGCCGGGCGGGAAGGGGGTGGCAGCGGGTGACGCCAGCACCCCAGGGAAAAGCCCCCCGAGACTCACCGTCAGCGTGTCAGTCTGCAGCGGGGGTCGGCAGCAGTTTTCCCTCCTCGTGGCTCCTTCAGCTGGAGAGCGGCCGGCACGGACCCCGGATCCCGGCCGGGGTTGGCGGGGACGTGGGGGGGGCGAGGGATTCCCCCCCCTCGCTGCAGCCCCAGCAAACACCCGCTGCAGCTTGGTGGTGCCGGGGCGGGGGGGGCGACAGCGCCACCGGGCTCACACTGAGCTCATCCAGTGGCCTTTTTTGGGGCTTCTGTGTTCCTGCTGCCAAACAAAAATCTCCTCCTCCTCCTCCCCGGGGAAGGTTGCCGGCCGGGGCACGAGTGCGGCCGTCCTGGGCCACAAGACGACGAGTGTCCGAAGGCCGGCGCCGCCTCGAGTTAGTGCAAGTGGTGGTGAAGAGGGACCTCGCGCGTCTGGCAGGCGAGCGGAGCCAGGAGGGGCTGGGGCATCTCTGCGACGATGGAGACTGGCCGCGAGTCTGGAACAGGCTTCTCCCCTCGGCTCCCGGCAAAATACAAAATAAGCAACATTCAAACGGGAAAGAAAAAAAAAAAAGGTGGATTTTGCTGTGACATTATTGTCAGCACAGATGTCTCTGTCCCGCGATGGAGAAGTGTCCGCTGGTCCCCAGGTCCTGCCCCGCTCCAGCGCTCCCCCAGGGCTTCCCTTCCAGCATGGCGCATCCCAGGGAGAGCGGCCGGGAAGAGACCCGCGGTGTAGGAGAAGAGCCCTACACTCAGGATTGCCAACACCGGCCGCGGGGCAGGAGGTGTCGTTCTCCCGCCCTCGTCCCCGCGGGAGGAAGGCCACTGTCCCTCCCCGCAGACACCAGGGGCTGTGGGGCGGGTCACGTCCCCGCGTGAGGACAGAGCAGCGAGCAGCGAACAAACTGTTTGGTCTCCCCGAGAGCAGGGCAGCAAGTCCGGACCCTGCCCTTCCTCTCCGGTACAATAAGGCAGCCGAAATCCCGCCTGCCCCCGGCTCTTGCTCACAGCCCCGGGTGGGCTGAGCCCCCGGCCCCACGGGGACGCCAGCCGAGCCGGTTCAGCGAGCCAGGCACACGGAGCGAGGCCGGATCGTGCCAGCCAGGTTCTCGTCTCTCTTCACGGCTCCTTTATCCAACCCCATGTCGAAACGCTGCCCGGGAGGAGGGAGGGAGGGAGGAAGGGGGAGCCCAGGTGGGCACCGGCAGCCTGGCGCAGAGCTCTGTGCTGATTATATACACGTCTCGTTCCCCCTCTGCCGGGGCCCTAGTTTTCGGGGCTCGCGTTCTGCCTGGCCCGGATGAAGGCCATGCCGTGGGTGCGGAAGTGCGTCTTGAGGTTGAGCTGACTGTCAAAGCACCGGCCACACACCTTGCAGGAGAGCTTGCCGTCGGCCGGGTGCTGGGCACCTCCTTCCAGGGGGCTGCGGGGCCCCGGCTCCTCCATCTCGCCCGCTCCCTTCTTCTTCTTGTGGGTGATGAAGCGGTGGCGGTTGAGGGAGACCTGGGAGGTGAAGCAGAGCCCGCACTCCCGGCACTGGTGGGAGCTCTCGTCAGTCCGGTGCTGGGGGATGTGTTCCTGGAAGTCGGCTGAGCTGCTGGCGAGGTAACCGCATTTTCGGCACCGGAAGGGGGCCTTGCGGTCGCCCTTGGGGTTTTTGGAGGGAGGAGTGGTGCTGTCAGGCTCTTCGCTGCACGAGTCGCCCTCGTCCGAGGACAGCTTCCGCTTCCGACTGGACACCTACGGGAAGGGTTCAGATAAGCTTTAACGGGTGCCTGGTTCGAGCAGCTCCTGGCGTAACCCAACCTGCCCGGGCGTTCCCCAACGGCTCCTGCAGAGATTTGCTGGGGTAAAGGCCCCCCAGAGCCGTGCCGCTGCCGGTAACCCCAGCCAAGGGGCTCCCAAACGGCCTTGGACTCGCCCGCACCCCTCACACCAGGCGCCTTTGCCCCTCGCAGCCTGTGGCAGCTCCTAAGCAAGCCCCAAGCCAGAGGGGATGTTCTGCGTTTTCACCCAGCACGCAGCGAGCTGAGCCAGCCAAGTTCAGTCCCTGGCAGGGAGACAGGAGCGAAGCGAGCTGTGCCCAGACGGGGCCCGCACCCACCCAGCGGGCGCTGGGCCTCACAGTGGGAGGGAGCTGCCGGTCCCAGGCACTGCAGGATGCGTGGAGGCAAGAGTAAACCAGGATCAGGGCTCACGGCGATGCCTTCAACCCTGCCTGAAACCTCCACAAGGCCCCAGCCCTTTGCGAGCACCCCGAGAGACCGCAGAGACCTCGTACCTGCGTGGTGCCGGTCCCTATCCGGGCGATAACGACCTCCTGGCTCTTCGTCTGGTCGGTCACCTTGATCCCGTGTCGCACCTGGATGTGTTTCTCCAGGATGAGGCGGCTGCTGAAGGTCCGTTTGCCCTCTGTGCAGTACCTGCAGGGCCAGAGCAGGGTGGCAATGAAGGACGCTCTGCAGCGAGGGGCTGAGCCCCAGGCCCGCTCCAGCCCTGGCTCCCTGGGAAAGCTTGGCTCTGCCATCCTGACCCTGGCTCTAACCACGAACGGGCTCATCCGTGTTTCTCTGGAGGGTATAACACCTTAGAGTCCCTCCCAGTACCTCCTTTCCCTCCTACTTCCCAGCCACTCCTTCAATCCCCATCATGCTTCAACCATCCGTAGCTTTATCCTCCCCACAGCGGCTTAACCGAAGGAACCCGGAGTCACCCCTATAAAACCAGAGCCCTTTTCTCAGCCAAACCCAGGAGAAGGTGCTGTGGGTACCGGCAGGGATAAACGCGCTTGATCCCTTCATGATTCACTCGCACGTGTCTCCGGAGGCTGGGAGCGGAGCAGAATGAACGCTCGCACAGGTGGCATGGGAACTTCTTCACCGACTGCAAGAAACAAAGAGGCAGGCGGGTAGCACGCAGGGAGCCAAGAGGCTGGAGAGCGGGGCTCCCCACTTGAGTAGGGAAGCCAGATGTGGGAACTCAGCGCTGCTCAGATTTCCTCTCCCCGCCCATCCCACAGCTGCACATTTGGATAATGAGTTGCTGGTCATTGCTGTTCACCAGCCTGGGTAACATCCCTGCTCCCCAAAACCTCAGCCCTGACCGAGTTTGTACTGGGGACAGAAGCGATGTCCAGACTGTGGCAGAACGTGCTCCTGGTCCAGTGCTGACCCGCTGCTCTGTGCCATAAACATTCCCTGCCCGCGTTCCCAACGGCTCAGCAGAGCCGGAGCTGGAGCCCTCGGCTTTCTCCTCACCTTGCCATGGTCCTTCTTCATGTGGGAGACATACTCGTCACGCTCCGGGAACCAGGAGTGGCAAACGCCACACGTCCACCCGCTGCCCTTCGACTTGTTGACTGTCTTGCGCTGGAAGCGGCTGCGCTTGGTCTTGCGCAGCTCTGGGGAGCTGGGGGGCTCATCCTCCTCTGTGGAGGACGAAGACTCGTCCGAGATCTTGGACACAGGGGTTTCGACAGGCTCCTGCTTTGGTGTGAGCAGCACGGCCGCCTTCTTCGACAGGTCTTCCTTGGGCTTCTGGGGCTGATGAGTGTTCTGGAAAGCAGAGACGAGGTGTTGGCAGGTGCCTCGGGCCAGGATTCTCCCCCCAGCACTGCAGCAGCTGGAAGGAAAGCTGCCCACCCCCAGGCCCCAGCCTGCACAGACAGGCTCATCTCCTCGGGCTTTGGGACAGGGGCGTGGGGGACAAGGGGACCCCATCTCTGGGCCTTGCTGCCTCGGTGATGAACTGACAGCCCTAACGCAGCCTTGGATGCCCCTGGCGAAGGAGAGTCAGCAACTATCAGCAGCGACAGGCTGTGCAAAGAGCGCCGAGCCCGCCGCAGCGTTACCTTGAGATGCTCCAGCATGGTGCGCTTCTGGGCAAAGAGCAGCGGGCAGTCCGGACACTTGAAGACACTGACCCGCTGGTTGAGCAGATGCTGGTCGAAGTGGGAGGAGAGCAGCGGCTTGTGGGTGAAGACCGTGTCGCACATTGCACACTTGTAAATCATTCTGCCGGAGGAAAAAACCACCACTGTTGGCACAGCCCGGGTTTGGATCAAGAGAAACTTGGAAGAACCCCTTCATCAAGAGGGTGGAGAGCAGCCCTGGGCGCAGCTGACCCATACCAAGGGATGGGGAAGTAAAGAGGAGATGGCTATGCAGCTCCCCGTGCTGGTGCTGAGCTCTTCCCGCAGCGTCCCACCCACGAGCAATGCTCCGGGTTCTCCTGGCGAGGAGGGAACACTTACTTGGACTGCTGGTTGCTGAAGCCAGGGTGCTGTGTGTAGACGTGCGCGTGGGCGCTGGGGGCTGACTTGAACGCCATGGGGCAGATGGGGCACTTGTGGAACACCTCGCAGTGGGAGGTCTGGATGTGGGACTTGATGGAGTTGACCCCACCGAAGACCACGGCGCAGCTGGGACACCTGAGAGCGGAGGAGAGCGGGAGGCAAGGGGTAGGAGACAAACGGCACGGGGGAGCTCAGCTATGCCACACAGACTGGCACGTGCCAAAAGTCGGAGCACAAGGGCCCACGCCTGCTCCCTGTCCGACCACGGGACTCGGGAAGAGCCCCTGCCCCAACAGACACCAGGATCCAAATCAGTTCTGGGCTCTGGGAAAGCTCCAGTTTGGAGCAACGGGTCCTACCCATCACTGGTGGGTCCAGGGCCCAGGCAGCCCATCAGAAGGAGCTGGGAGATTGAAGGGGCTGACGCTGCCAGGCGTGACCGAGGCAAAACAGTGGCCAGGAGGTCCCGGGAGGAGGAAAATCCCCCGGGATTAAAGGAGTGAGAGCCAGAGAAGGGTGAAGCGAGACCTTCACCCTCAGCCCTGCACCCAGCGCCGCTGGGGAGGACAAATGTGGATTCCTGCCCCATCTGCAAAATGGAAGCCCGCCGCAGGCTTGGGACTCTCCCCTTCGGTCCTGGGTGTCTCCCCAGGTCCCCCTGCCCCGAGCTCAGGCCGCGGTGCCCTACCTGTACCCCACTCTGCGGGAGAAGTGCAGGCAGGCCTCCTTCAGGTGGGCCTCAAAGTTCGCCAGGAGGAAATTCCCTCCACACTCGGGGCAGACGTGGGGAGGCCGGTTTTTGTGCATCCGCTGATGGGCGTTAAAGCTGCAGCGATTGGACATGATCATGGGACACGTCGTACAAACCTGGGGGGAAGAAGAGCATCGAGAGGTTCAAGCCTGGCACGCACCCACCTGTACAAAAGGGCTTTGAAGCCTTTTCCGCAGACGGACAGGCTAACAACCTGCAACACCCAAAGCAGCCCCAATCCACGTGCCACTGGGGAAAGAGAAGTGCCAGGACTCCGCAGGGCACGTTTTAGGAGATAATCTGCTTGCGCCAGCTTGCTGGGTAATTGTTGAGGGTGTTTCGCACGCGGACAAGATGCCTTTTCCAGGCTTTTCATCACAGATGGGTCCCAGCTGCGGTGCATGCCAAGGGTTAGCCGAGGACCAGCCGCTTGGCGAGGGAGTTTTACCGGAGGGAGCGGGGGTGTATTCAAACCAGCTGCCAAAACGGTTTTGAAACTATTTCTAGCTCCACGCCAGGATACAGACACGGGGATGTCAAGGGGAGAAGCTGACAAGGACTTGAGGAAACAGGCTGGAGCTTCCAACAGAAGGAGCTGCCTGGAAAGACAGGATGGCTAGAGCAAAGGTGGGGCAAGGAAGGAAAGGAGCAGCCTCCAGCCAGGCGCCACGGGCAGCAAGCTGTCCTCGGGCTCCCCTCACTGCCGGTACCCAGACTGGGCTCCAAAGCACTGCCAAGAGAGACCCACGGGTGATTCTGGCAGCAGGGCAACAGGAAGGAGCGAGGGATCGGACAGGGAACAGCAGCTAAAGGCAGCCGGGAGATGGAGCAGGGACAAGGGACATGTCAGCAAGGGAGGGGGGATGAAAGGTGCCAGGTGAGGAAGAGGATTAGGGAGGCTTATGGCTTCAGCCATCCCCATCCCTTGCTGTGCTGAGGAAAGCCTCTGGGCCTCTTTATTTTAAAGGAAAAAAAGCTGTTTGTAGGCGGTGTTGGTTTAGGGAGGAGTGAGTCTGCTGGGTGGCTAGGTGGAGGCTGTTAACAGGTTCTGCCCTGCCAGCAGCTTCAGGTTGAGTTCCCAAGCTCAAGCACTCGCCGCAGATGGGCTCTCTCGGAGCTAGAAATATTACGCTACCGCATTCACAGGCAGCAGGCGCCTGCGGGGAGATAAGGATGATTTCCTCCAGCTCTCCTGTCCCTGATCTCCTCCTCTTTGTGCCCTCCTACTGCAGCCCTGCACCTTCGCCGCGTCCCAAACCCTCCATTGACACCAAGGCTATGAGAGGGGATGGGAGTAAGAAATCCTCCCGGTAAAAGAAAGCTCCTCGGGACAATCCACATAAGCACGTGAATCTCGGTGCTCCTGGTGACCTTCAAACAGAAAGCAGGCTGCTCCATAGCAGCAGGGCCGTCATATCTGCATTTGAACAGCGTCCTGGCTACAGCAGCAGCTTCGAAGTAAACAGAGTTACCAGGAAACAGCAAATTCCCTCTATGCAAAGGAAGCCGAGGGGGCTGAACATCGCAGGCCAAAGGGAAAGGTGAAGACACGCTGCAGGGAGGACAGGGCTCCTCTGTGGACCTCTTTTCCCTCCTTGCCTTTTAAAGGTCATCCCTCAGCAGCGTTAATCCCGTGCGTTTGCTGGATGCGGCCTGCCCAAACAAACCAGGATATGCTGGCAGCAGCAGGAAGCACACGGGATCTCAAGGTTGGCTCTTGAAGCCGGCAGGGGGGGAAGAAACCCCCACCACCACCCTGGTTTCTCCAGACTCCATTTGTGCTGCAAACCGACAAAAGAGGAAGCAGCGCCCACGGCTCTAACATGGCTCCGCGCGGACAGCTACGTCCCGCAGCGGGTGCCAGCAGGCAGGGCACCGATGCTCGGGGACCTGCTCTTCCCTCCCTGCTGCACCCCGGCTCCTGCACGCACCGGGGCAGCTCTGTCACCTGCTGACAACTGACAAAGGCCTCCCTTTCCTCCACCCGGTGCCTCGCGGGCATGAACTGAACCCCAGCTCACGTGTTTTCCTTCCTGCGTGAGTTTTACATCGGGAAGAATCGGGTGTGCAGAGGCAGGCGCTGCCTAAGTCACACGTGGAGACTCCCACATCCCCGGGGACAGTTTGGGGTGGCTCCCACCGCCATCCCACCTACGTACCGTGCTGCTGGTGGTCCCCGTGGTCACTGCCTGCTGGAAATGCGCGGCCAGCCCGGCTTTGTCTTTGCATTGCTCTTTGCACTCCAGGCACCTGAAGCAGCTGTAGTTGGTCTGCTCCGAGCTGTTGCTCAGAGGCAGGATGGGGAGGTCCTGAGCCCCGTTGGCCGCGGCCAAGGCGTCCTGAGCCACACCAGTCACTTTGCTAGCGGGGAAGGAAGCCACCGAGACCAGGGGGGTGATGTCCGGCTGTCCGATCATTTGATCCAAAGCGATGGGCCTCATGACCAGATGGGAGCACTGCATCACCAGGCCCTTGTCCTTGTGCTCCCGGGCGTGCAGGAGCAAACTGCACTTGTTGAAGAAGACGAGGCGTTTGGTGCAGTGGTTGCAGGTTACCTCGATGCGCATGCTTCGCCGGTCGTAGTGGCGAGCCAAGCTCTTCTCCAGGGCGAAGGAGTCCCCGCACTCCAGGCAGCGGTAACCGAAGGGAGGCAGGGTGAGGCTCGCGTCGGCTGGAGGGTTCAGGTTGGGTTTGTACGTTGGCAAGAGGTTTTTACTGTTGAGGATCTTGTTAAAGGCTTCCACGAGGCTGGACTGGCTCCG
Source organism: Balearica regulorum gibbericeps (assembly GCF_011004875.1). Taxonomy (NCBI): domain Eukaryota; kingdom Metazoa; phylum Chordata; class Aves; order Gruiformes; family Gruidae; genus Balearica; species Balearica regulorum. Next base: position 590,618 of record NC_046211.1, read on the forward strand.
GGAAATGACCGTGCCTGCGATGGTAGGGGAAGGCTTCTGCGGCTGCACCATCACCACTGTGGTGCCGTTGACTTTCTGGTTGGCCGTGGTGGTGATGGTGGTGGTCTGCGTCACGGTGCTGACGTTGGTCCTGGTGTCGGCTTTGGGCAGGGTCTGCGGCACCAGATTGATGATGTTCTTGGCCACGGCTTTACCCGTCTTTGCCGGCAGCACCACGGATTTTTGCTGAGCCACGCTGGCAGCGATCAGCATGGCGCTGCTGGCGTTCTGGATGGTGGAGACAGGCAGGACAGTCCCTTTGAGCTTGGTGCCGTTGCCAAGCTGAACACTGATAATTTTTGGCCCCTCGATGGTTTTCAAGGGGCTGGAGAGCTCCATTTTCTCCTTGGGCACCTCTAGCGCGATCCCTTCATCTTTCTCTGCCGATGCTAAGAAGCCGGCACCCTCAAGAGAAGTCTCCTGAGAGCTCTGCTCGGCCGGCCCCTTGGTGGAGCCCGGCTCCGAATCTGATGAGACCCTGGTCACTGTCCGGGTGATGCTGCCACAAGATGTTTTGATAGTTTTAATCCGCACTTTCAGGGGTCGCGAGGAATTGGAAGAAGGGGAATCGTTGTTGTTGTCTTCTTCCTCCTCCTCTTCCTCAGCACTGGACATACTCTGCGGACTTCCCATCGACTTCTCCAGAACTTCTTGCTCTTCCTTGAGGGCGATGTTGTCCAGCTGCTTTGGAGAAGTGGGGAGCCTGGGGCTTTGTACCACTGGCGAGGAAGGCTTGAAGAACGGCTCCCGGGGGCTGGCGGGTGAGCGTTTCACTTCGGGAAGGTTGCTGGCGCTGCTGTCGAGGTTTGGGTCAGAACCGGGCCAGGACGTGATGGGAGAATCATCCGTGGAGTAGCGAACGGTGACCGATTTCAGGTGCTCCAAGGGACTGTCACCCAAGGCTGCAGCCAAACCCTTGGGGCTGGCTTCGCGGCCCACCTCCTCCGAGTCAGACTCCTCTTTTTTGATGCAGGGGATGGTAGGAGGGGACCCGTTTGCCCCCCCTGCCTGGCTTGTTTCGAAGGACTGGGGGAAAGCTGGGGGCAGGTTCTCCGTGCTCTCTCCCATGGGCTCTTTGCAGTCCAGCGATGGGGTGGGAGACGGGGAGAGGGAGGGCACAGCGAGGGATTTCTCTTTCGGCTTACACTCCCGGGGTCTGTCAATCAGGTTGGCAGCATTGTCTTCATTGGGATCAGGGCTAAAATGGGAGAAGATATCCAGGGCTTTGGGGCCTTTTTCTTTCACCCAACACTCCCCATTGGAGGATGCCACAGCTTCCACAGACCTGGAGGTGGGGGACCTGGGCATCTCGGTGGCCCCAAAGCCATTCTGCAGCAAGCGTGGCCCGATGACGTGTCCATCTTTACTGCGCCCATCCAGGGCATCGAGCTGCTCGGGGCAGACGGTGTTCTTGACGATCACACTGACAGCGGTGATGTCTGTGTGAGGGAGGACGTGGTCAGGGGGTCCTGGCTCCCCAGGGACTTGCTTGATGTGAGGGTCAGCCTCCTCGTGGCCGGAATGGATGGCCTCATTCGTGTCGATGTCAGGAATATCAAATGCTGCCAGAAGGTCATCGAAATCCGGAGTCTTCATGTCACCCATGGTGGGGAATATGGCAGAGTCTGCAACAGAGCAAGGAGAGGAGCATTAGTGACCTGGACAAAGCCGTCGGAGACACGTAGCAGAGACACGGAAGGGAACTTGCTTCTCCTGAGCCCCACACTAAGCACAAAATCCCTGTGGCGCCTTCCCTTTGAACCCCAGCCTCGCATCCCTCGGGCACATCACAACGCTTCTCGGCCTTTTTCACTTTGTTTGCTTCCATAACATTTTTTGATCCCCAGCTAGGATGGCAGAAAGTTCAGAAGGATCCCAGCATCCTGGGACAGACATCCGAGACCACGGGACGCAGCCTGGCGAGGAGCACTGCCCCGAGGCCGGAGCAACTCCCCGCAGACGTACAAGATGAGGAAGGGCCGCAGCTCCGTGGCAGAGGATCGGCGGGTTGCAACAAATAACCAGGCAGACGTAAGTCAGGACCAGAGAGCTGGCAGAAAGAGCAAACGCCTCGCAAGGGGAACACGTCACTGCGACGCAGGAACCATCCTTCCCCGCCCCGGCAGCAAGGCCTCCCCAAGGCCAGCCCCACGAGGACACAGCTCACAAGGAAGGCGTCCAGACGGCAACAAGAAGACTCAGATAAGAGACCTCAAACACGTGGGCTGTGGAGCAAAGGATGAAGAAACAGAGGAGGCTGAGGGAAGACATGGCAACAGGTTTCAAAACATGGCTGCGGCAGAGACAAAGGGAATAATGTTCCTCTTGTCGTTGCAGGCTGGGTAAGAAATCCCAGGATTAAGCTGCAGCCAGGGGATGTGGCTTAGACAGCAGGAAAGACTCTGATTTATAAGGATAACCAGGCAAAGGAGGCAGGAGGACAGGGGACGCCCCACGTGCTGGAGAGCAGCTGGACGTCTGTCTGTCCAGGGGAGCAGATCCACCAGGAGGGGACGGGGGGGTCTTGGAGATGGTACTGGGGTGTGCTGCCCTCGGGCCTTCTGCTCTTAGCATGGAACTCCTAACAGCAATCATCAAAAGCCAAAAAAAAAAAAAAAAGAGAAACCTTTATCTCAGAGGCTGTAAGGGGTAAATGCAAACACCCTCAGCCCCACGGAGAGCCAGCCCTGGCAGTCGCCTCCTCCCCCGGCTCCCAGCGCTGCCTCTCAGCTGCTGCAGAGTCAGCCAAGGCCGCTGGAGCACTCACTGCCCGCCTGCCTTCACCCTGCCCTCGCCCTGCCTCCCCGCTGCAGGACACGAATCCGCTCCTCGGACAGCACGGCGTCAGGGAAATGGCCGCAGCTTACAGCCCGGTCCGACCGCTCCGCGGAGGTTCGCGGCCTGGCTGGCTGTCCCTGCGGTGGGGTGGCAGCTGCCGGCAGCGGGAAGGATGGGCAGCGAGCAACACAGGCTGCTCCAACGGCCACGGCAAAATCCACCAGCAGCAGAACGGGCCCTGCGGGATGGACAAGGATGACACACATCATAGGTAAAGCTGCTTTTTGCCAAAGGGAGGGATTCCCTCCTGGGGAGCTTGGTTCAGTTAAAACCCACCAACGCCAAAGGAGAAGCTTAGCCTGCGAGGCCGGCAGCCCCCGCAACCCAGTGCTGGAAGCCCTTGACCTTGCCACGATTGATGCCAGAAACAAGTCACTGCTTTGAAACCTGCCAAACCACCGACAGGCAGAAAACCTGCAGCGTTTGTCTCAACAGATTAGCCACAGCATCCTCCCGGCCGGTGGCACTTTACAGGCACCTTCAGCTGTCACATCTTCGGGTCGCAGCATCCACCCCCTTGTCCTACCAGTGGCTGTGGAAGGGAGCGGTTCAGAGTCCCCCAAACACGCTGCTGCAATATATATTCTTTTAATAAAGATTTAATAGCCTCAGTCCTGTCCACTTATTTGTGAGGAGTGGGATGGATGGATTCTTGGCGTCTTGGCGTTGGCTGAACAGGCAGCGGCACTAACGAAGCTGCTTTCCGTCTCTCCTATCTAATTGGGGATGAACGCAGACTGGCTTTCCCCTTGCAGGAGCAGCGTCTCTTCTCAGACACGTCTCTGTATGAGCCTCGTGCCGTGGACACCACAACACATTCACCCTCACCCCTGCACAACCTGGAGCAGCTGGTTCAGCGTTTAGGCCCTTCACCTCGCCCTGATGTGATGCTCCAGCTTCCCGCTGGTCGCAGAAAGGCTTTTGCTGATGGCTGCAGCGCCCAGTGTTCCTGGGAGAGGGCACCGCGTCGCAGGCCAGGAAAGCATCCCTTGCCCACTGGTGCTGCTCAGGGGAAGGGCTGCACCCTTGGAAGAACTCTGAGCTTCCACGGCAATCTCCAGTTTGGAGACCCCGCGGTGTACACAGAGGACCAGACACGCCCCTGTGGCAAAGAGCTTCATCCTGCAGCGTTCTTTCTTTCCCAAACTGGAGGTGGATGGAGGAAACCAGTGGAGCTGGTGCCCATCACCTCTGTGGCAGCATCAGGCCTCAGTGAAGCAGCAGCTCCCACGCAGCCTGGGTTTCCTCGAAGGCACGCAGCAGAGATCGCAGATCCACTCCGCTTGTGTCCAAAGCAAAAACTACCTACCACCTTGTGCAGGCGGAAGTCTCCTGAGCAGCCTTCACCCTCTCCAACACAAGTACCTGGTGACAAAGCAGCATGGAGGCCAAACGGGGTCAACAGCCTCGGGACAGCTCTCACACATGGTTTGCTCTTTCTTTTGTAGCTGGCAAACCCCCTCATACCCCCAATTCAGCTATTCTCAGGCTTAGCAGGTCTATAAAGACTCTGGTGGTTTTCCCAACAGACAGCTTAGTAAGGAGGCTTAGTCTAGCTTTATTTTTAACTCTCACCATAGGTCACCCCAAGGGGATCTCCGTCGGGTGCAGCCGCGGGGTCTGTGGGCCACCAAGGAATCTGCTGCTCCAGAACAACACTGACATTTAAAATGCAAGCGGGTGACTTTCTACCGGCATCGCTTCTGCCATGCCCAAGCAGTCCCATCCGCCAAGCCACAGACCCCGCCACAGCGTTGCGGGGGAAGACGTTAACAGGGCGAGTGCTCGCTGGCACTTAAATCTCCACTAAAGCCGAAGGGGAAGACGGGACAGAAAAGGCAGCTCTGCGGGGCAAGAGCAATATTTCTTGCTTGCAAAGGCACAAGGGATTTGACATAAGAACAAGCCACTGGGAGACAAGAAAAGGGCGACCTCGGAGGAAGGCATCCACGCCTCGAAATGCAAAACCACCAAGGCAAACAGCAGAGCCGCCTTCTAGCCAGGGATGTTCCTGGGAGAGCAGAGCAGTCCCCCCCGGGGACGCCAAGGATGCTACGGCACAGGCCTCACCAGCCAGGCGGCAGAGGGGATGCTGTTAGCAACAGGAAGATCATCTTTGCGAGGTTCAAAGGCACAGGAATAAGGTCTCAAAGAGCACAAGCGGGATTGTGCTTCTTTATCTCCCCATAAACGTGTGGGGGTTTTTAACCAAACTTCCACTTTGGGAGGAAGTCAAAAAGAGACTGTCCCTACAGAAGGGCTGACAATCTAGAACCCAAAAAGCAAACAGCCTTTGCTGCCAGTCGCCACGACTGCCTGCATGTGCTCCCCTAGACCGTGCTGGGCCCAGCAGGCCACCGGCCTGTGCCGCTAAACATCTCCTTTCTGCTTTGGGGAAGCAGAGTCATTTCTGGGAGATTTCACCAAGTTCACCCCGCTTTCTAAAACCAGTTTTCACCACGTGCTCCTCCAGGCGATGCAGGACTTCAGCCGTGACCTCAGCAGAGGGAAGCTGTCGGTGAGACGACCAGAAGGAAAAGCACCAGGCTTTAAAATACTGCGGTGGGGGGAGATACCGAACGCTACGCTCCTCTTCCAGCACTGCCATCTGGTTCTTCAGCACAGGATCTCTGCTGAGAACGGCGTGACACAAGGACATTTGTTTTTCAAATGACTTTTCTAATCACCGTTTAGCAGGATACAAATATTTACAGTAAAGCAGAGAGAAGCAGGTTGCTACGCTGGAAAAGATTCCCAAGAAAAACAGAGGCGACATGAGGGAAATCCTCCTTTATCCAGCATGGAGGGAAATAGTGCCAGCTCCATCCTCAAAGTGGGTTCAGGTCAGCGAGCTGAGCGGAGCCTGAAGGTTGGGGATGATGACAGATCCGTCTCTAGGCTCAATACTGCTTTTCCCTGAGCCAGGGGATGGCTCACAAGCAACGCAGAGAAGCCAGCCTTCCTAAGCCCCCAGCACCTCCTGCAAGGCACAAATGTCCCGCCGTACCTCCCAGAGCAAAACCAGACTAGGTGGAAAACACAAAGCAGCTGGGAAGAGCCTTTCTCCTGGCCAGGAGGACGCCACGAGTGAACGTTGGTAAGATGGTGAACCTCCACTGGGATCCTGGGCTGAGCAGAGCCTGGAGACGCAGGACAGCGGCCCAGCTCTGGGCACAAAGAGGTCGCTCCCATCTCCGAAGCGCTGGCTTGTGTCACCACCGGCTCTGCTCACCATTGATTAAGGGAAACAGAGCGCTCTCATGTGCTAACGCCATGAAGGACCAGCTCGGTGCTCGGCCTAGCTTACTGCTTTTATTTGTGCTCAAGACCTGAACCCTTATTCATTTTTATCAGGCTCTCCAATGGGGAAAGGAAAGAACAAACCCACAGCACCTGATTTCTCTGGGCTCACAGATGGGTTTTAAATATATCCCACTGATCTTTCTAAGTGTTTCCTTCAATTACTTCCTTCCCAGCCCCTCACTACAAAGTTCCTGGCCTTTCTTGCCTTTAAACACTCTACCTTTGTCTTGGCCAACCACGCCCTCCTTTTAACATCCCTGCTTTTAAAGGTAAAACCGATTCTGGATCCTCTGTCTCTTTTTTCCAAAGCTCACTGCCTTAAGGAAGAAATTAAGTCATTTACGAACCGTTCATTGCTTCCACGCTCTCAGAGATGCTCTTCAACTGAAGGCTTCCACCGAAAGGGAGGCTCCTCCTCGCAGGAGTCCCTGCACAGAACTGATTACAAGAGTATTTCTTCTTGTTTGGTGTTAACAGGAAGGTCTCCGCCCCAGAAGGGGGTTTTTTTGTTGTTGTTCTTAGAAATCCTAAGATCCTAATCTTAGAAGTCCTAAGATCCCCCAATTCAGCCCCTTCTGATGGAAGAGGAGAGTCATGGTCTCGAGTCGGTAGCTCCTATCAAAAAGGAGACTGCAGAGATGGGAAGAGCCCAGCTCCACCTCGAACTCTACCAGGCTGACATGGGGAGTTATTTTGGTAGCTCAAAACACAACTATTTTCTTAGGCAAAAGAACTATTTTTCTTAGGCGAAACAAAGCCAACGAGGGGGGAAGGGAAGGGTATTTTTAACCTGACCGGCTAAGCGGTGTTAACTATCTTGCCTCACAGAAGAGTTTGCAACAAGCACCAGCTTCACGTGGAAACAGCTCTCTGATGGGGGCAAGTGTCCCCCCCGCGCACAAGCCCCCCACACGCAGGCTGCCTTCCGAAGCATGGCCAGGACCCGTCCGCGGTCGTGCGGCTGAGAGCCAGTCTGATCATCCATCAGCGTGGTGGTCACCAGTCCTCTGGCTTCACAGCTTGGGAAAGCACGGCACCAGGGAGAAAGAGTTGGAGATCCAAACCCATCTGGGGGAAAAAATCCCCAAATCCTCTCTGGATTTGAGAAGGTTGCCAAACTTGTTTGCCAGCTTGCCCTGAACATCACAGCCCTGGCTCTAAATAGAGGTCAGCAGACTCCACATCTGAAAGTCCCCGCTCTGTGATCCTGCCTACTACCAAAAACACATCAAAGCTCGTGGGGCACAGGATCACCTTGAAAAACACCCCACAAAGATGGCAGCCCTGATGGAAAACACAAGGCAAGGCCGTGCACCTCTGCACAACGAACAGACCAGGGCTACGCCTCGTAGCCGGCACTGCTGGCCACCCTGCCAGGAGATGGCACACAGCGATCGAGCCATGTGCCGCTCGGGAGCGAGACGTGTCACCAGATCAGCAAGGAGACTGAGCTGAGTAACCCAAATCCCTGGCCAGAGAAGGAAGTCGGCACAGGCTGTCGAGTCCGAAAGCACGGGGTTACTAGCACCCCCTTTCCACCCCAAAGATCTCCTTCCCACCCTAACCACACTGCCGACCCAGCCGCCTCGTGCCCGCGAGCCGTAGCCTTTCAGTAGGTGACTCCTAAGGTCAGGAATGCCAGACGTCACTTCTCTGCAAGTCACCCCAAGGTTATGCGGGGTTTTGAACTGAAATCATCAAGGCTATGCTAAAACCAGCCCTTCCTCCAGCACAGCACAAGGCTGGAGAGACAGGGCTAGAGCTGAAAAGCAGGGCAGGTACAGCCCGTTATTTGCATAATGAATATCCACAGACACAAACCCCACAACTCCCACCAATAATCACCAGCCTTTCAGTTTCAGGCAGGAGGAGACAGTTTCGCATCAGTCTGCTGTTCACAAAACCATCCCCAGCGTCCAGCGCGGCTGCCCAGGCTCTAGATGCACGGGGAGGGTACGGCTCTCACAGCACAGCTTTGCTCCGGGTCACTTGTGTCCGACCCTACATGGGACGTACACCGGGTGCAAGGACTGCAATCAGGAGCCCGGCACGCTTATTAAACAAGCACAGATACCCGGGATATAACAGTTCTGGCTGAGACACGGCGGGGAGGTGTTTTAGCTGGTCCCTGGCAGGAAGAGGAAGCAGTTCTGCTAACACAGCTGAGAGGTTCGGGTTTCTGCCTTTCAGAAGAGCAGGAGGCTGGGCAAGAGGCAGGTCTTGGGTTGCTGCCCTCCGCGGCACACCAAAGGCAATAAAAATCCACAAGCTTTGGATGAACAACCACGGGGAAGAGGAGATTCCACTTTCCAGGTCTGAGTCCCTAGACCCGCAGCTCCCCAAGCATCTCTCCACCAAATCCGACAGCGCAAGAGCCCAAGTGTTTCTCACCAGCAGGTTATCCCCCAGAGAGAGCCTGGCACAGGTAAGGCCCAGACAAACCAAGCTGAGCTCGTATTAGCGATGCAGAGAAGCTGCCCAGGAGCTTCTGGCAGCTCCACCGCAGCGTCACCGAGACACAGACCCTGAATTGGTCTGGTTGAGGGGAACCACTGCAAACCCCCCAGAAGTTAACGAGGCTCACAGCTAAAATAATAAGGTAATGAGTAACTGCTGAAACACAACTGTTGGTTTTATGGCTCATTTGCTTATTTAGTCCACCACAAAAAGATAAAATGTTGTTAAAAATCTCCTCTCCAGCAGCCAAGCCTCCCTTAAAAGAAAAGCTTATTTGCTCATTAGGAGGGGGGTTGCCCAGCTCACTGTTTCAGGACACCGACACCAAAGCTGGCCACAGCACGCGCAGAGACGACGCTGCTTTCCTTTCCCCAGACTCCTCCTGCTTAAACCTCCCCAAACGTGCCAGCTCCGCTCGCGCCCGAGCTCGAACAACCATTGCCACTCCACGTCCTCCCCCACACACCAAATCAGAGGCAATCCTCCATCTCCAAACCACGTTCCTACGCTGGTCCCGTACTGGGTCGTGTTAAAACATATTCAAAGGATCCTGCCCTTGCAAACCATGCGGCTGTGCCCACTGCACAGCCCTTAAAGCAAGGGGCTCCGAAACGCCGCTCAGCCCTGGGTTTGGCAGGGGCACAGAGGACTGCACACTCACCCTCGATGCCAAGAGCCCGCGAAGGGCTTCCCACCGCACATTTTTGGCCTGGGACCGGCAGGCACCGTCTGCGGAAGCACCGGGCTCCCGGCCACCTGCCGCTGAGCCTGGCCCACCGGCCGGCGGGGCAAGCGGGGGCTGCTCCGGAGCAGCCAGAGCAATTCAGACAAAAGAGGCCAAACGCTGGGACTATTTCAAGGGCTTGCTATTTTTAAAAGCTGCTTTTCCTGTTTCCCTTCCTGACCCTTGCAGGGACTTGCTGCCCGCCAGCAAGTTTGCACCAAAACAACAAGAAAAATTACCCTCCAAAACTCGACTTTGGAACAAAGTTAAGCCAGGTTTAGCCCCCCGTCCTGTGCCGCCCGCCCCTGCATACACGCACACAGGGGGGGCCTGCCGCCCTGCCTGCCGCCCTGCCTGCTGCCCTGCCTGCTGCCGCCGCGTCCGAGGCCAGCGGGAACGTCTGCACTCCCGGCACCACGTGACGGGCGGGATTAGCTTCCGAGGCACAGAGGAAACCTTTGACAAAGCCTGTCCCCATGCTGCTGCTCCCAGGCCTCGAGTCGGTGGCGTCCCTCGGGCCACCAGCGCCCAGGGAGCCCTGGAGAAAAACAAATCTCCACCACGGGTATCTGCAAAACACAAAATAATAAGGACAGGCTCACCTGGCCGGCAGGGAGCCGAGCGGATCGCTGCCTCTCGTCCTCCCGGGGCTCTCGGAGCTATTTTAAAACTGATCCCCTGCTAAAAAGCCCCAGCCTTTGTGCAGAGGAGACGTCACCCGATGAGAACAACTGTTTTTAACGAGCCAAACAAGCGCTGGGTGTTATACAATCTCACTCCCCGGCGGAGACCTCGCAGACAATCTTCAGAGGACCTTGGAGGCGGGGGGGGGGGGGAAGGACAGGGGCAAATTCCCCAAGCAACAAACTCGTAGCACCTGGTGCAGCTTTTCTCCATTTCAGTGCCTCCAAATCCTCCCCAGCCCCCTGTTACTGGCAACTGGTGGAGAGGAGGAAAGAAAAGCCTGTGGTAGAACAGATATTTAGATACAGATATTTATGCAATGGCCAGCGTTCATCTGTTCCCCTTCCCTCCAGGGGCAGCTCCTCTCGCTGCCGTGCTCCCACAAAACAGCCACATTAATGGTGGATACAGCTCACAGCCGGTGCCGGGGAGGGACAGGGTCGGTGGCATCTGCCCCGGCATGGATCAGGCCATGGCGCAGCGCAGCAGCCTTGCCTTCCCTTCCCTGCAGCCCTGCAACTCGTCAAAGAAAGCACTGCTGGGAGCAGAGCCCAGAGTGCTGCAGAACCACTGCCCGGATTTCGTGGTCGAGAGATTGTGCGAGATAAACGTACAGCTTTCCTTTGTTTTGGGACTAGAAGTGGAGCTTTGACAAGTTTTGCACAAGTTGGTACGAGCGGCCATGGCTTTGTAGTAGAAAGCCACTTTAAAATGAGCGTTTAGATGGTTTAATTTAAGTTTCCCCCTGCAACACACACAGCACCCTGCTCCAAAAGGGTATATCCAAAACGGAAAATTTCCTGAAAGCGGCCAGCCAGAGCTCTTTCCCCCGGCAAGATGCTAAAACCAACTTGATATTTTTCAAATGACACAGAACAGTGTCACTTTACTGTGCAAATTAAGGCCAAAAACTAAACAAGATTTCAGAGATGAAAGGATTTTAAGAGATACTATTAGTCTGACGGCAAGTTATTAAGGAATCACTCAGAAGGACTGCTTGCTCAGAAAACACAGGCTGCGCTGCTGTCAACCCGCAGAAAACAGTACACCGAACCTGCAAGAGGACTTTGGGTTTTTCTCCGTCTCCAAACAGCATTTCTCTCCCAAGTGAGATCTGGCATACGGGAAACATCCTAACAAGCTCACTCTCTTGATGAAGTCGGGGTTTAGCCCCTCTGCTTCCTGCTACACGTGAGGAAACTGAGGCACGGGGTGATGTGAACGCCACACAACGGAGCCGGACCATCTCCCATCACATCAGGACTCATTCTGCCACCGATGGATCCCACCCCACCGAAACCCCGTACCTGCTGGAGCTACATCCTTCCCCTCTCCGCTTTCTTCGCTTCTGCGTAGGCCCCTCCTGGGCCGGCTGCTCTGGGGACCACCTTCTGGTATCTAGCACCGTGCCAGACAGATTCTCCAACTTCAACGTTCGTTAGCCGCCCCTCACTACTTTCCAGAACTATAATTAGTTTTGCTAATATAAAAGGCAGAAGGGATTCAGCCAAGCTTCAGAAGAGATAACACAGGTCAGAAGAGAAACAAATGTTAACATTAAGAACGGCACTTGCACATTAAAAACCTTTATTTAATTCCATGACCGTGGATCCAAAATTAAAATCTGTGGAGCCACGGACATGGAATTAAATCTCCCACGCCCCCTCTTCTCCTCCTTACCAGGGAGAAAAAATCACCTCCCCCTCTTCGGGATGAAGGAAGCAGGCAGAGGAGACACATCGAGGCCAGCAAAGCAATTTGGGGAACAGCCCTTGCAGGGAACCGGCACCCCCATGTCCCCAGCCCTCACAGGGGTTCTGCACCCAGCAGCCCCTGCTCGTGCCCGTCCCTCGCACTTGTCCCACGCTCCTCCACGGCCTCAAATGCTTTTCCACCCCTTCCCATGCAGCATTTACACCACGAGCCATCCACAAAGTCCCCTGGCCATCACCTCAGTGACAAACCCCTGCTCCCACTTGCATCCACTTGCTCTGTAATCGTAGTCCAGACCCGCGCAGCCTATTTCCAAATCACAGCACCCAACCCCTTGCCAGCACACGAGATTTCTCTCTCTGCCTCCTGATCTCCTAAGAATTTGCTTATCTAGCAAGCCTTTAACGGCACAATTTGCAAACGCCGTCCCCACTGCGTTTCCGGAGAGGCAGCCGCTGTGGCAGGGACCCGAGCCCGGTACTGACCTGATGGGAAGGAGCTTCTGGATGGAGCGGAGAGGGAGAAAAAGAGAAAAAAAAAGGGGGGGAAGGGACAGAGAGTGGTCTCAGGTTTCACGTGTAGGAGAGGGGGAAAATGATAGAAAGGCAGGCTGGTTAAACAAGAACCAGCAACACGTCCTACTCCCAGCATGACATCATGAGGTCAGGGCTCAGCGGGGACGGCTGCAGTGGGAGGGGAGCTTCGGAGGGAAAAAAAGAGAGAAATAAATAAAATAACCCAGCACCAAACTCCTCTGCCCCCCCTGGCACTTTGGGAGGGCAGCTCTGGGTACGGCGGTCGTCTAACGGCAACTGCTGGCCGCTCTGCAGGTGATGGCGATGCGAGCCGGAGGGGTCCCTCCCCACCGCCTTGCCCCCCCAGCGCAGCGGCTGATGGCCGAAGCGGCCCCCCCCTCCCCTGCCATCTGCCAGCGCCGGGATCCAGAAACTCGGCGGCTCAGCATCGCCGCTGCTGCCATCCGCGCGGGCAGGGCAGGGTGCGGGAGAGACGGGGGCTGCAAGAAGCAGCAGCGACTACGGGGTGCCCAGGCTCTGCTGCATCACACCAGGTTTCTCAGCCTCCCCGGCAGCATTTGCATCCTCCCCTCCACTTAAAACCCAAAGAAAAATCCTCAGTGATTCCTGGAGAGGCTCTTCCCATCTCCAGGCACATATCCTGACCCTTCCCAGGGAGCTCTGGGACAGAGAGGGTCTGCATTTGCTGAAGCGGCAGCGTCTGCGGTCCCCTGAGCTTGGCCAGACCGGGACTTGCCATGCAGGGGAAAGGGGAGCAAGAAGCCCTGCGCTTCTCCGTTTCTAAGACGAGGGCACCCCAAGGACGCTGTGGGGCTTTGAAATGCATCAAGAACCAAATGGCAGAGACTTTAGAGAGAGAAAATATCATCTGATGGAGGAGCGAGACCATCCCTCCAGCTCCTCTGAAGGACGGAGTAAGGCAAAAGGTGCGGGGTCTCTGGTTTTAGGATTCTTCAAGGTCTCGCAAAGGGGGAAGGGTCCGAGTCAAACCCCAGAAGCGCCCAGAGGCCCCAGCTGACCGGTCCCCCCCTTTCTTCACCTCAACGGGGCTGCTGAAGCTTCAACAGCTCGGTTAGAAGCAGGCATCGGGGAGGTAAGCTCACGACAAAGCAAGGCAGCGTCTGGGGAGTTTCATAAGCTGTCATCTCCATGCCAAATCCCCCAAGCTCCTCCTGCTCAGAGGGAAGCACACACACACACACACAAGACCCGAGGTTCCCAGCTTTGGGAGCTCAATTTCCCTTTTTTCAGCAGGGAAGCTGCTGCCTGCAGCCCGACGGCCACTCGGACCTACGGAGAAACACTGACGGGTGCCAGGCTCAAAGCACACGGGAAAAGAGCACCTAAGGGAGGTCTAAAGACCAGCTCTCCCCAGTTTAGAAACCCAGAGCTGACCAAAACCACCCAACACCACAACCAGCAGAGCCAGGTCCTTCCACAGCAGCCTTTCCTTTCACCCAGCCGGCGGCATCAGCAGATCCTGCCGGATCGCAGGGAGGTGCGAGGCCCGTTCCTCGCGCGGGAGCAAACTTCAATCTCATTTCTCGCGCAATCTGGGCCGCTCTCCTGCCCAGCAGGACCTCCACCTGCCACGTCCAACTCTTTGTTCAGCTGTTTTCCAGGGTTAGTGCTAGCCAACAGTATCATTTTCTCTCGAATGTCCAGCACCGCTTGATTTACCGAGAGCGTGGGGGAGAGACATTTGCTTCAAGCTTTCCAAAAAAGAGCTCGCACCTCCTGGTTCAGACCAAACAAGGAAAGGATCACCCCCAAAAGAAACATGCTGGAGGAGCGGCTGGCAGGGGCTCCAGCAGCCTCGGAGCAGCAAAGCGCAAAATGCTGCCGGTACAAAATCCAGGCGCTCAGCACCTCCGGGAACAAAGTCTGCACCGAGAAACACCTTTGTGCTCGGTGTGTGACGGCCACCCCCTCCCTGGGGTTCTGCCTCCCCCCACGTTGAGCAGCAATAACACGCGGCCAGGTCTGGCAGGGTTTATCCACTTCCAAGGCACAGGCGCCACGCGCTCGCACAGCAGACGCGGCCCCCACGCAGGCTTCAGGGTTGGGGGGGGTTTGGGACACCCAGAGCGGCACTCGCAGCACCCCTGTGCGTGTCCAGCTGCAAAGATTGGACCCAAAAGCAGCTGTGGCTGCAGGATTTAACGGGAAAGAAAAGAGACAATGATGACACGATGGCAGCAGAGTTTGCTCTGCCACTTCAGGCTTTTTTTTTTTTTTTCATTTATTGAACGCAAACATGCTTGAATACCCATGATAATGGCAAACACTGCTGCCGAAACGGCTCCTACAGGCGACGATCCAATAACCCATCGCACGAGGGCTGGTCTGTACGGAGCAGCCCATGGCCACGCTTCCTGGCATGTCCCATCTCACGGCCGCGGGGACAAAAGGGGTGGTATGATTCAATCCGGATTTGATTCCAATCGATCCCAGCACGCCTGGATATATATTCCCAGCAGCTGTTAACAAGGTGGGAAAGAACGGCCCAGCAGTACTGGTTTTGAGGGAAGAACAGCTGGCAGATAGCCGGCATGCTCCCAGAGAGCGGCACGGCCAGAAACCTGGACCGGTCTGGTTCATCCCGCATCCAGAGGCTTTTGTGGCACGGCCCGGATAACACTCCAGGAGAAGGTGGCACAGTGGGATGCTCGGCGGCTCTCACCCAGCCTGGCTATCAGCTCACTGACAGATGGGGAGAGAACGGTCACTTTAAGGCGCTCCAAGAGTTTAATTATTAATTTTTCCCAATGAAATCTACTGCCTCTCGGGGAGGCATGCTGCCTTGCCCCAAGCGGAGCCTGTGCCCTGCTGCTGACGCGCCTGGGAAAGGGCTCAGCCTGACCGTTCTTCCTTCCCCTTTTCCTTTTTTCTTCCCTTCTAGCACATGAAAAGGCTCTCTGGGAGTACCAGGTAGAAAATAATACTCTGCCAGGGCGCTCGATGGGCCATTTGAAACCCTCGGCATTGTTTTCCCTGCTCCAGGCTGCAGCAGGAGATTAAAACTTCAGCCATTATGCGCATGTTTTGTGCTCCATTGTGCTCTGCTCAGCTCAGCCGTCCCTCCACATTAACATCTAAACAGGTCGCACGTCCAGCCCCGAGCTGGTCTGGACATCTTCCCCCGGGCTCCAGACATCTCCCCGCCGGGTCTGGGCAGATTCTGGGCATCTCCCCACAGCAGCAGCTTCACCAGGGCCCACTGTCCCTTTCTCCTCCGTACGCCCAACCACCGGATCTCACACCGGCACAGCGGAGCCGAGCGAGCTGGACCTTTCTGCAGGCCACGAGGGAGCAGAAGAGAAAGGCAGGGCGCTGGCGGTGGTTTTCTGAAGGGCCACGGCAATCCCATCGCCTGCGGTTCTCCCGCACGGTGTAGCAAAGCCATCTCCGCTGGCCAGGAGTGTGGCAACAGCGGGATCCCTTCCTGCGGGGAACAGGCGGGCCCTCCTCAGCCTTGTTCTGGAATAAGCACGTCCACGGTTACCGCAGTTCACTGCGGCAGCCATTCCCCTTTGCAGAAAAACCCCAAAACCAAGGGCTGCAAACGCCTTGGCTGAACCGGCTGGCGAGCTGCGTGCCTGCACAAGCCAGCCAGCACTGTTTCAGTTCAGCTCGAGGAGGAGGAGCGCCGCTTGAAAACCCCTTCCTGGCTCCATTTCCTACGGGAGAGCGAGGAGGCAGAGAGCTGGTGACGGCGCAAGGCCCGGCGTTTGCACGGGAGTCGCACCGAGCGGGTAAGCTGGCGCGGCAAAGCACTCCGGCCCCATCCGCCAGCACAGCAATGCAAACACGCCTCGCTCGGATGCCCCCGACTGTATCAACAAGGAGGAATTATCCCCCGACAGAACTAGCGGCGATGATGCAAACGCCGTGGCAAATCCCAGCCTCCAAACCCGGAGCCGAGGCCGTCCTTGTGCCCAGACCCAGCCCAGGCACACCTAGAGGTTGTGCTGGCAGAACTCGCTCGGCGTGGGGTAAAAACCGTGGGAGGGGGAGCAAAGAGCAGCAAAATCCTACTCCAGACCCACAAACAAGGCCAGCAACTGCAAAAAAAATGGAGTTGTTTGGCGTTAGCATGACTTATTTTGGTCCGGCAGTATATATCTATTTCTATAAATAAATGATATAAGCTGTGTCTGTGCAAAAGGGCTCGCCAGCTACAAACAAGGCGCCTGTGTTCCCAGAGCATCGACGCAACCCAGCCCCATCCTGCCGGGGGAGGCCGAGGGACAAAGATCTGTGCCCAGCAGCGGTACTTTCCTCTCCTTTTTAAACGCTGCCTCCTATTTCACACACACCAATCATGCTCGCTTTAAAATTTAATAAGCAGCATCCCCAGCTGCAGGCTGCCCACTGCCTCCGATTTCAAGAAGGCTTGAAGTATGGAACTTGAATTATTTGCTGGAGGACAGGCGCAGGTAGCTCTTGGCTTTAGTCCTGTACAGACATCCCCAGAAAAAACCCCACGTTATTCTCCGCAGCACGTCAACCCTCCCGGACAAGGGAGCGGCGCCCATCAGCCCGGGCTGCCCCATCATTTCAAGCATCATCTCCAAACGCTCTGGGAAGAGGTCGGAGCTCCTCACTGCCGCAGAGAGGCCGAGACGGCCTCGGCTCACACGTGGGGAAAGGAACAACCTTCTTGCCGCTTTCAGTCTGAAGACGCTGGTCGTGAAGAGTTTGAACCCAGATTTACAATTGCTGTAATTAAAGTCACTAAAAAATGTGCTCCCTTTGTTCTGCACGCTTGCTCCGTCTGTCTAAGGTGGCTTCTTGAGGATCCCTCCCTGCTGTTTGGATCAGACACAGCAAGAACAAAACCACCCCAGATCTCCTTCCGACGCATCGGTAGGAAAGAAAAACAGGAGAGAATAACGTTTACAGTGAAATACAGAGACAGGGCTGGTGTCGGACCCAGACCAGCAAGTATCACCACCGAAACAGGTTAAGCTCATTTTTTATCGTTCAGTAGGTTTTGCGACAGCAAGTGAGTCTCTAAAAGCAAGAGGTGAATCTAAAATCAGCTGCGAAGGGAAGGGAGAGGAGACGGTCTCTTACCAACACACAGATTCCCCCTGCCGGGATAGGAATAGCTAGCTCACAGATTTCATTGAATTCAAGCAAAAAAGATGCTTCGTCAGGGAATGGAGCAGGAAATTCAGTTCTTTCCCGTCCCCGCAGTCGGGTGCAAATCCAAGGAGAGGTGCCCGGCAGCCCGGTCCCAAGCTCCCATCCCGGCACAGCTGCCACGCAGAGACGACGCATCCTGACCGGAGGCTGGTCGGGGATTAAATTCCCATACGTTTAACAGAATTAAGTCTCTACCATCTGCTAACTTGTAGAGATATCAAAACAAACAAGTGGTGGACGAGATCCAGAAATCCCAACAATTTGGCCGGCCTGAAAAATTAAGTTTTTAAACACTGGCAGGCATCTTTGTAGCCATGATCGGCAGAAACCAGCCTCAGCGTCAACGCAGGGAGGTTTTGCTTCCCAGATTTACCAGTATGACCAGGATCCACGCTGGTGTACGCAGACAAGGGTTTGATGGTTCCAGGCAGACATTCCGTGGCAGAATGACCAGGATCTCCCCAGGCGTTCAGCCAAATGATGCTCCCCTCACCTGGGACCGTTTCCACATCGCAACGAGCGGTTACCAGTTATCTCCATCCCGGCGGGCTTCCTGCTATTTCATTACACTGCGTTTTATAATGTAAAGTTTCTTAACTCAGCCAGAACACCCCGTTTATTCTAGCGGTATAAATAGAAAATCTGCCACGTAGGATGCCAAAAGGAAGGGAACACCGAGTTCCCTCACTCCCGTCGCACACTACGACGGCCCCGCACCATAACTGCGCTCGCTTGCTATTAGCGCGTTATTATTTTTATAGTACCCAGATGTGTGCTTTGGTACTTGGTGGTACAAATAAATTAAAGGCCTAGAAAATATCTTGCAGGGGGCAATCGCGTGTTAGCAGAAGGAGGGATTAGACCCAGGAGAACCTAATCAGGGTGGAATAAACCCAGAAATGTAGAGACGAACATGATTCCTGCAAGATGATGAGAGCTTTGGGTGCTGTTGGTACTCCTGGTCATCACAGGAGATCCTGAGCTACCTCCACACCAGCACCACCTCTCCGACAATGGGAGCCCTGCACTTCTGCACCGCCCCACTGGTTTAGAGCGGTCCCTACGGGGAATCGGGGCCCCCTCGCACAGACCAGGCTGCAGGACGAACATCAGGAGTAAGAGCGCTGGCCGTGCTCGCCGATCCTCCCGCCGCTCCTGACCAGCAGAACTCGAGGGAAGGCAGTCTTTGGGCAGCACCTTCGCCAGTCCTCCCGCCTCTGCTAATGCCAGCATGGCCACATGTGGGTGACGCACTTTTTTTTTCCTCCTCAGACACACTAAAAATACATCCTTTGAGGCAGCTGTTTCCACAAACAAGGCTCATTTCCTAACGCATCGCTTAAAACCTAAGTATGGAGGCTATCGAACTGCCCTCTTTGAATTAAACTAATTGTGGGAAGGTAATCACAGCCCCCAAGGGCTGCCCCAATGACACGCAGACATCAGCAGCGAGGAATTAAGGGACTTTTTGCCCGAGAAACGGGAGGAGAGAAAAGAAACTGGGTTTGACAGAAAACAACCCATTCTTACTACCAACCCACTCTCCCTCTCACAAACAAAAAACCAGGAGGCTCTTAAGGAAGTGGCCAAGACCCACAAGAAATAGCCCTGCTGAAGCGCTCGACTTCCCCACAGAAGGTACGCTCCCTGCCCCTTGGCCGCCTCCTCCTCCTCCTCCTCCCCCCCAGGGCTCCAGCAGCCCCCAGCCCAGGGGCACCTCACTGCCTGCAGACCCAGAGCGGGCCGGAGACCCCCGAGCCTCACCGGGCAACTCGAGAAGCGGCAGCAAGAACCTGACGTTAGTCTTGGCTATTCCCAGCCTCTTCCCCACGGGAAGTCAGGACGGTGCCCACCTCTCCGCAAGCCTTCTCCTGCATCTGGAACCACACCAGCTCTCCTAGAGAGCTTCCCGATTCCTCCCAACCATCCCCGACAGGCAGACGGCTGTTACAGGACCCGCTTTTTCTTCTGAAAACACGCAGGCTGCATTACAGGATCCTCTTCACACCTCCCATATTCTCTTCCCCCACCAAAACCGGTACAATAGCAAGGTTCCCTCCTCCCAAAACCCTAAACCATTTGGCAGCCGCACCACTGTTCTTCCCAGGACATCGGGGTGTGATAAGAGACCCGTACGCCCTGTTATCAAACGCTGTCCTTGGGACGCCGCTACCTAGAGAAACCAGAGAGGAAGATCTAGACAGCCCAAAGCCCGACCGGCTTCTTATTCACTCAGCCGCTCCTCAAAAACTTGAGGAGCGAGAAAATCCCCCCAGGAACTGGGGTCCCAAAACAAGACACCACCTTATTTGCAAGAGATGTCACAGCTGAAGATCTGGGGGGACCCCTGCCAGCCCCTCTCTGAGCCCTGTGCTGGAGGGGGAAGGCCGCCCCCCCTCTCCTCAGCCCCCTCAGGGCAGGGAGGAGGAGGGAGCTCAGTGCCAAGAGCTCTGGAAGGAAACCACAACAGTCCCGAATCCCAGAGCTGGAGAGAGGGAGCTGCGACGGGCCCCTCCCGGGAGCCGTGGGGGCATATGAACCCCCCCAAAGCCTCCCCCAGCTACGGGAGGGCTCATCCTGCCCCTATCTATAGGGGAGCACGACCAGAGCCACGGGAACGGGGGCACTCCCGGTGATGTCAGGGCCGGGGGAGCAAGCCCGGGTCTCCCCAGGGATGCGGGTGGGCACTCCCAGCCCCTCCGCTGCGGGGAGGGAGGGGGACACGGCCGGGCTCCCCAGAGACAGCGGGGAGGGGAGTCACGACCCAGACCCCTCGGGCCTGGGGGGAGGGATGGACTCAGCCCTCCTGTAAATGCGGGGGAACGGGACCGCTCCCCCACCCCCGGCTCCTGAAGGGAACAACTGTTACTGCCCCCCCGCACCTCCAGAGGCGGACAGGACAGGACAGGACGGCCCTCAGGTTGCCGCCACCGCCGCCGCCCCCCGAAGCTCACGGGGAGGGCGGGGATACACGGTGCCTCCCCCAAAGCGCGGGAGGAGAGAGGGTGCCCGTGACCCCCCCAGACCCCGCAGGGGTACGGGGATGACCGTGACCCCACCCCGAGGCACGAAGGGGAGGGGCCGGCCGTTACCGCCGCCCCAGATCCCGAGCGGGCAGGGGGACGGCTCCCGCTCACCCCGGCCCCGAGGGGGGGGAAGAGGGGCAGGACCGTCACCTCCCCTCACGCCTCACGGCCTCCTCTGACCGGGGCGGCCCGGGGCTTCCCCTCCAGGCCCGGGCCCCCCCTCCAGGCCCCGGCACCCCCCGAGCCCGCCCCCCAGCACCGCCCGGGGCCGCGTGAGGCCCGGGGGGTCCCGCGGCGGCGGTACCTGCTGCTGCGGGCGGGGGGCGGCCGGCTCCCGCCCAGGCCCCTCCGCGGCGGCCGCTTCTCCTCAGCCACTTCCTGCTTGGCTCGCGCCCCCCGCCCTTCGCCGCCGGCCGCTCGCGCGCCGCGCTCCCGCCCCCCCCGCGCCGCACCATTGGTGATGCCGCCCGCCACTCGCCGCCGCGCGCACTGCGATTGGCCAGCGCCGCTGTCGCTCTCGGGTGGTCGCGGCTGTTCGCACTCGCCGTTGGCGGAGCGGAAGACAACTCCGCGGCTGGAGCCCGCCTCCCGCGAGGTGTGCTCATTGGGGGGCGGGCGTGCCATTCAAAGCACGGTCCCCGCCCGCCCCGCTGCCCCGCTTCCTATTGGTGGTTGACTCTGGCTCGCGCACGGGGCAGCCCCGCTGCTTATTGGCTGGAGGCTGTGTTCATCAAGACAGCCCACGTCCTCCCGCTTTCCATTGGTCAAACGAGGCTGCCCTTCAAGCACGGGCTCTCGCAGCTATTGGCCACAGAGACTGTCCATCAGGGAGCCTCCCAGCTGTTGTTTTCCTATTGAGCGAGAGACCTGTCGCTCAACGCAAGAGCCCATCCCTCCACCAGTCCCATTGGTTGCAAGCTCTCAGCGGTGGTTCAACCGTCTTCTCCCATTTGCTGGCGACGCTGTCAGTCAAGGAAGGAGCTGCATGCCCGCCCTACCCACCTCCGGCTAGCACGTGATGCACAAAGGCTCATTCCCGTCGGTGAAGACACCTGTCACTCAGACACGCCCCTGCCTCTCTGCTCCCCCATTGGCTGGCCCGCCCGCCAGTCCGCCATGACGAACCCACACCACCCATCGAGCCGCCCGTCCGCCACTCAACACAAAATCCCACCCTCCCCAGCTCTCCATTGGCCACCTCTCCAGCCCCCTCCCCCCAGAACCGACAACATCCCTACTACCCCCTCACTGATTGGCTGACTCCACTGGTCATCAACCCACCAAGCCCCACCCCCTCCGGCCTCACTATAAACATCCCGCGGGCAGAAACAGGGACCGCGGGGGGGCGGGGCTTGGGCAGGCAGACCCCGCCCCCCAGAGACGTGTGCCCCGCCTCCCCCGTGCGGGGGGGGAACCCCAACCCCCCGGTGTGGGGGGTCCCGGAGCCCCCGGTGCAGTGGGGGGACGGACCTGGACCCTCCGGTGTGGGGGAACCCCAACCCCCCCCGGTGCGGGGGGGAACCCTGAGCCCCCCAGGAGGGGCCGGGGCTGCCCCCCGCCAGGGCTCAGCCCCACAGAGGCGTCAGCACAGAGACCCGTGGAAAGCCTTTATTGCCCGGTCACAGCAGAGCCCCCGGCCCCGCGGCCGACTCACCCCCGGGGCGGGCGGCAGCGAGCCCCGGCCCAGCGCCCTCATTTCTTCTCCTCCTCCTTTTTGTCCTTGCTCTCCTTGGAGGCCTGCGAGGCCAGGGAGCCCATGGCGTTGCGGATGGCCTCGTTGTTGGGGTCCACGCCCGGCAGGTTCTCCAGCACGCTCTGCAGGAACTCGGGGTCCTGCATCACGTCGTAGTCGTCTTCCTCCTGCGGGAAGAGGGAGAGAAGCTGGGGACAGGCGGAGGAGATGGGCCGGGATCCCCTCCCAGGGGGACAAAACCTCACCTTAGTGGGTTCGGAGGTGTCCATGGCCGTGCTGCTGTCCACTTCCGCCGCCTCCGCCTGGGCAAACTCTGTCGGAGGAGAGGGACGGCCGATTTACGCGCCCGCGGCGTCCCCACGCCTCACGGGAGACGCCCGCGCACCCACCCCACAAGCGCTCGGGGCCATGGGGACCCTGCCCAGGTGACAAGCCCCGGGGGGCAGGGGCTGGCTGTTCCCCAGCCCCACAGGCAGAGGAGCCGCCCCTTGCTTCTCCCTTTGGGAATGGGCCGAGAGCCGGCCCCAGGCGCTCACCGGCTCCCTGCAGCGACATCTGCATGGCGTAGGCGATCTGCTCCTCCTCCGTCATGCTGCTGAGGTCGGGCAGCCCGGCCCGGCCAAACTCCTGCTGAGTTATCGTCATCTTCAGCAGAGCATCGTCCGAATCTGCGCAGACGGAACCCACGCTCAGCCGCCAGCAAGGGTGCTGCCCCAGCAGGGCCAGCGCCACACACGATCCCTGGCCCCTCTCGCACACGCGGCCTCGCAGAAGGGCTTCGCCGTGAACGGAGACGCTTCCCTTGGTGCTGGGCGGCCTCGTGGCAACGAACGCTCCCACGGGAGCCCACACGCTGGCTGGACACCCTCCCTGGGGACACCTTGCCCATCCCTGCCCGCTTCATTCCCTGCCCAGCTCCTTACCGTCCCCGCCAGTGGTTGCGATCCCAGCCTCAGCCGCAGAGGCGGCCGCAGCCCTCCTGGCCTCCTCCTCCTGCCGCTGCCTCTGTTCCTCCATGGAGACACGCAGAGCCTGCGGAGACGGGGACAGGCGGGGAGGTGAGCGGGGCAGAGCTCGGACGGACTGAGGTGGGCACCCGCAGCCACCCTCCCCGTCCCCCTGCTCACCAGAGCCAGCTCCGGGTCCGCGCTGGGGTCCACGCCGAACTCGAAGTCGCTGGCGCCGAGGCCCAGCATGGCACCTCCCTCCCCGGCCAGGATGGGGGAGCTGATGAGGGCATCGGCCAGGCTCGGCCCCGGCGGCACCGTCACCAGGTGGGAGCCGGTGCCATCCTTGCCGTTTAAGGTGTTAATGAAGGCGGTCAGCTTGTCCGTGTTGGCTTCCTGTGGCCAAAGAGAAAGGACCAGAGATTCGCCCGGCTCCCTCAGCCGCAAACCCGGCCTCTCTCCACACTATGGCCAAGAGCTCCGCTATTTCCGTCAGGACGGAAAGCATTTAGCAACGCCCGCAGTGAAACAGAGAGGTGTCTTCCCGAGGGAAACGTCACTCTCCACATTAGCATTTTCACTGGGGCAGCTGCTGAGGCTCAGAGAGCCGTTCGTATCCTCACACGCCTGAGTAAGGGCTCCAGGCTGGAAAGGACACAAAATCCTGGCTTGGATCTTATGCCAGAAACACGGCAGAAGCCTCACCTCTTCTCCAAAATTGATGATATCAACGTTGACTTTCTCTTTCTTAAGACGCTTTGCCAGTTTCACCAGCTGCAATGAGGAGACACCATGGCGTTAGCTTGGATTTTGGCTCTTACCCATGCTCAGCTCATCAGAAACCAACAGTGGCGCTCAGGATTCAATCCTGGAGGCAGGAAGCGGCGCTTTACTCCCGATACGGAGCAGGAACAAACCGTAAACCCCATTTACAGTTCAAAGCAGAGTGTGGAGCCGACCCCACATTTTTTCCTCTGACTGGTCGTTACTCACGTCTTTCTCGTTATCTTCTACAGGGCTCCCAACGAAGGCGATGATTCGCATCTTGTGGTTCTTGCCTTGGCGATGTTTTAAAGCCAGCTGCAAGACAGAAGTCGTGTCGTACTTGAGGAGCAACTCTCAGGAAACAGGGGTGGTTGGTTGTCACCCCTGAGACTCTTCCTGTTGCGTAGGAAAATGGAAGCTCAATTCCAGGCGAGACTTCCCAGCAGCGAGTTTCACCAAACTGCCCTCAAGCAGGCACGTCTCAATGGCCGCCCTCCCCTCTGCCGGCAGTTTCGCTCAGCTGGGAGCAGTTTGTCTGGCACAAGGGAAGAAAACGGGACAAAAGGGTGGCCGCATCCTGAGGGACACTCCTCAGCTGGGCGCTGCTCTCCTCAGGGCGAGAAGGGCCGTGCAGCTCAGCTGGGCTTCTGCGAAGCAGCTGCCAGGTTGCTCCGAAGCAAACCTGGACCAGACTATTAAACTTCTGAGCTTTTAAACTGGATTTTATGAAGGAGGTTTCATCTGCGTTTTGCAGACAGGGAAACTGAGGCAAAACCAAAATGATTTGCTCAGTATTGTTCAGCCATAGAGACGCTAAGAGAACAAGACTTCCCATCCCCGAGCCATCAACAGGACGGGTAACTTAACAGGACCCACTAAGGCAAAAGGAATTACAGAGAAAGGCGCAGACTCGCTCACGAGGAACTAACAAGACCACTTACGTGAGCAACTCTGATCCCCGTGCAAAAGGTAATTTTCCCTTTGGGTTGCACCGTGTGTAGCTTTGAAAGGATCCGGCCCGTGTCTGGAGTGAGCGTGGTCAACACCTCACAGTTACTGCAACACAAAAACGCTTACTGTGGTGACCTCTTCTTTGAGAATTTCTTTGCAAAACCCTTTATTTGCTACAGGGGCAAGAAAAGCTGACCCTGCACTAAGCCTGCAGCGCCAAGCTGCCAGCACGTGGGTCAGTGCTTACAGGGAGCCAGACTTTTAGCCTAGTTTCCTAAAAAACCCAAAGTAATCTGTCTCCATGAAGGTTTGTGTGTGTCTCCGTCCCCTGCCCCAGCAACCTTGAGCGCACAGGCCAATTTTAATCGACTCTAGCTAAGATGGAGCTCGCAGAGGCACTGAAGTCCTGCAGATTTCAGGAAAATGGAGGAACCACTCTCTCGGGGCTGCCTGTGAGCTGCAGCGACAGCTCAGCCCTTATTTGCCACCCTTTGGGACACAAGGCCACACAAGGACGGGTCTGGCAGAGAGCTCCCGAGAGAGAAAAGCCTCCGTAACACATCCTGGCGTTGCAGGAGCGAGCCCAACGAACCAGGGACCGGTCAGGAACCAGGTTTTCTCGTAGCAGTCCTCCCGGAAGAACTGGTTTGGTTTTAGACTGGGTTATTGCTGCTCCATTTTGCAACACTCCCCTGTTCCTTGTCCCTGCGCTCTCTCTCGGGTCCCCCCAGCCGCTCCTCAGTGTCACCCTGAGGCCAGTTCCCCCTGGGCGTACTTGGCTAAGGTGATGAGCCCCACGTTGTTCTCGGGGTTACTGCGGGTTTTCGAGTGGCACACAATGTTGACAGCATCTTGCTGGGCTTGCAGGCGAGTGGGTAAGAAGTCTCCGTTCCTCATGTACTCGCTGTTGTCAACGCTGAAACACAGAGAGGAGGGTGTCAGCTTGCGAAACAGGTGAGGTTTCTCCCCAAAAGGTGCTTTTCAGGACAGCGCTCCTAAGGTCACGTAGCTGGGGATGTGCAGCAGGACACGGACCTTTCCCGGGGCAGACAGACGAGGCGTCCCTGCACTTCCCTGAGTTTTCAGAACAGATCTGACCTCTGGGTCACAGGACAAGTGCTGGGATCCCCTCCCCACAACGGCCAAAAGCTCCTTGCTGGCGAGCGGGAGAGACGGCTGTGACCAGACACAACCTCAGACCCACGTGTCCTCGATGCCTTCTTCCATCTCCGCCACAAAAAACCCACCAAGAGGCACCGCTCCGTGGTACAGCGCAAAGCTCCGCACTCATCACCACCGTGGAGTTTTCCTCAGGACAAAAAGCAGCTTTCCCAGGGCAGGGACATCCTACACAAACCACGCAGGTTTATCCCGCGCAGCACACAGGCAACAGTGCCCCACAGCGTCTAACAGCAGCAGCCGCATCGCGACATCGCTGTAATTAAATCCCTACCCTCCACTCCGTCGGCTATTAAATATAGCACCGAGCAGGCAGAAAAAGCCCTTCTCTTACACCAGCCTTCAGGAGAGTGACCCCAGGAAGGGGGACGAGGTAAACAAGAGCTTGAGGGTTTGTTCTGGCCCCAAATGAAGACTTCCCTGAGGAATACTCCCAGAATTTTTTAATTTTAACACCAGAGGAAACATTTCTTCTGAAACAAACAAAAAAAACCCCTGCCTGTGGCTGTTTCCCTGACCCTACAGCCACGGGTTCCCTGCTCAGGACCGGCTGGGGCTCGTGCTGGGCCACCTCTCTTCTGGCCCACACCAAATACCCGTCGTGGGCTGCGCGGAGGCAGCAGTGGCTGAACTTCATCTCAGGCACAAAGACAAAGCAACCTGGCTGAGGCTTTCTGAACTGCAGCTTACTATTCACGGAGTAATAGTGAATTCTTCCTGCTCTCCAGGACAACACAAGGAGCAGCAGCATGTTTTGATGCCCTTAACCATGAGTAAGCAAAGAGTCACCCTGAGAAAACATCAAGGACTCCGATATACAGTCAGGAAATCAGGCTACAGTGATATCTTTATCCAAACAGCTGCGGGACTGTGTGGAGAGCCAAGGGAACAACAGAACCAGGATGGATTTCACTGGTTTTCTCTGTCGTGGCCTTCTTAAACACTAAAACCAAGAACTGACAAGACTGTGGCTGCACATCAAAGTCCACCTCTGCTTCCAGCCCTGGCCGTGTTCAGCACCCAGGGACCCTCTTACCTCAACAATGACGCTGAACAACAACTACCCGAGCACCAACCCACCACGCCCGCCCCAGCAGTGCCGGGTAAGGCCCTGAGCGGAGCGGCAGACCCTCCTGGGGCCGCAGGTACCCCCCCCACCGGTGCCCCGACAGGGCTGGGGCTGCACAGTTCGGGGCTGCACCCCGGCTCTCCTCTGCCAGGACGTGATCCCAGTTTGCGGTCGCAGCATCGCCTGGCACCATGTCACGCCAGAGCCCCATGGTGGCTGCTTACCCCATCCCCTCCACCGGGGTCTCCAAGGGCCCCTCTCCGCTCCACAGCTCGCCAGGGTCTCCAGGAGCCCCCTACACCCTGCTCTTGCCCCGTCACCCCCCTCCGCTGGGGCGGGAGCCCTCCCCACCAGCAGACCCCCCCTCACCCCAGCCCGTCCCTCCCCACCGTGACAGCCCCCAGCCTCACCCAACCCCTCCCCGAGCACCCAAAACCTTCGCCACCACTACCCTGACCCCTCCCCACCTTAAACCCATCCACTCCCCCTCTCTCCATCATCGTCTTCTCCTCAGCCCCCCGCTTTGCCTCCCCACACAGCTCGGCCTACACCCCCAGCCCCCTCAGGCCCTGCCTTCCTCCCGGCCCGGCCCCGCCGCCACCCGGGATGACTCAGGGAAACCCGCGACGGCCCCGGCCGGCCCCAGGAGCTCGGTGGCGGCCGTGGGGCGGAGGGAGAGGGGCGCGGGGAGAGGAGCCCCCCGGCGCGGCCCGGCCCGGCCCGCTCACCACACCATGGTGCTCTCCAGAACCATCTTGCCTCCTTCCCTGCAGGCCGGCCCGGATCCGACCAAACAAGGCGCCCGTCGATTGGCTCTACGCTACCGGCCAATCGCCGCTTCCCGTCTTGTGAGGTGAGTGGCGGTGAGCGCTGAGCACGCTGGGAGCTGTAGTCCCGGGAGGGGCCGCGATGGAGGCGGCGGCCCCCAGGCACAGACACCCCCCCACACACACCCCCCCCCAAACCCCCGGGGCCCGTCCCCTCCCTCCGCCAGCCCCACGGTGGGGAAGAAACGAGGAGTTTCCACTTGGCCCTCGACCCCCCCCACACCCCCCAGGGGGGTCCTGCCCCCACAGCCACCCCCCGGGGGCCTGTCCCGTGTCCACCCCCCCCGGGACCCCCCCAGACAGAGGCAGCAGGCGGGCGGTGGGTTCAGCAGCACACCGTGTATTGCGCGTCCCAGAGACAGCGTGGTTCCGACAGCGGACGAGGCCACGAGCGTTACACAGCCGAAAGGACAACGGTCACGCGTGGGGGACAGCCCTGTCCCTCCCGGGGGTGGGGGCCCCAGCCCCGACGATGCCGACGCCGAGGGGGTCCATCCGCGCTCCGTCCCATCACCCGGCTTCGACGCGGAGGTCACGGCGGCGGCTGCTCCTCGATCCCTCCCCGGTGCAGCGGGAGAAGCGAAGTCCCCTCCCCGCGCTGGGGAAAAGCCGCTCGGGTGTTGAAAAAGACACGAGAACCCGTCGCCCGCCACCTCGAAACACGCACACGCGAGAAAAAAAGAAGCAGTTCTGAAAACCCATTACAAAGCAGAGGTCGATATATAAACGCCACCCCCCACACACACTCGCTGAATAACTATCCCCAGGAAAAGAAAAAACAACAACACTTAAATACAACTTCATAAATATTAAACCATGAAAAAAATTGAGACTTGGTTTTCTTCCCTCCTGGTAAAAAAAAAAAAACAAAAAAAACCAACCAAACAAGTATGGGTGCGGAGGGAAGGTAAGAAACAAGTGTCTAATATAGACAGTTACTGCAGCTATAAAGTGTAACCTGCTGGATCGAGTCAGAGGTGCAGGGGGGAGACGGGAAGATCCAGCAGAGACGACGCAGGCGTCCCCGAGCCGATCGTCCGCCCGCTCACGGGTCTCGTCGTGACGTTAAATCGGCGTCGAAAGGTTTTGAGAGCCCTTGAGAACCAAACAGTTTGTGAACAGCGACCGTCCTCGCGCTCCACCAACCCCCTGGGGATCCGGATACCCGGAGTAAGGCCATTCCGCTTGGTCTTTCGAGAAAAAAAATAATAGAATTTTTTTTAAAAAAATGCTTTTTCTTAAAAAATATCAGCTTGTGTCGCATCCACTTTAAAAGGTTGAAGTGGAACGGTGGGAAGAGACTTGGCTCTGAAACTTCAACTAAAAAAAATCCCTTTCTACACCACTACATTCTTTGTTTCCTTAGCAATCATTGCTAATTAGTACAGAAACCCCTTGCACTACCGCAAGGGCAAACTTTAAATTACTTTTTTTTTTTTAATATATATATAAAAAAGAATGGAGGATTCTAACTCACCAGGAACATGGGAAAGGGTCACTTCATTTCTTTAGAAAAATCATTTCGTGAAAATAAAGATCAGTCCAACATCTGCTCTGAGATCTCTAGAGTAAAGCGTCTGCAGCCAGCGTGGGGAAACGGCAGCAGAACAATCCCTCCTTCCAGCTTATTACTTTGTTTAAAATGGGACACAAAATGCCCCCTACTTTTGTGGGGGCAGAAGCCTGTCCCATTAACGTAGGAATCTCAGTTTCAAGCCAGCAGGAACACCGGTGTCGACCGTGGCTACGATACAGGCGAGATATCAAAAGGGAGCCGAGCTATAAAAAAAGGGAAGGGTTTTGCACGGCGTGCCGGCAGCAGGACGGAGGACAGGGGAAGGGAACGGAGCAGGCTGGGTTTGGTCCGTTTGCTTAAGAAATACTTCTAAAAAAGTGTGCCCCTTACAAAGATCTCCCTTCACCTGCGACTCCCTGCTTGGCGGGGAAGGGATCAAAGGGCTTAGTTTAAAAACCGGGGGACAAAGCAATCCAAAACCTCCCTGACTTCTTAAAAGCTTCGCACATTCAGAGTCCTCCGAGCAACACAGCGCAGCACCTAGCTCTCCTCGTCGCTGTCTCAGGGCGATGCAAGATTGAAAACGGAGGAGGCTCCGGCAGCCAGAGCGGCTGGCGGGGGAGAGGAGCTCGTCCGCCGTCAGTGCGGCATCTGCTCCCCCCTTCTGCCTCTCTCACATGGGACACTTTTGGGTGGAACACTGAAAAAAATCCTATTTATTAAAAAAAAAAAAAGACTATATTGCAGGACTAAAATGAAGTTATATGACTGAACTTGGAGAAACATTTAACTTAAAAACTTGTTTAAAATACAAAATAAAACCACATTGCTCTGTCACAAACTGCCCCAACGAGGCTCTAATGCCCGTTTCCCCCCCCGTAACTCCAAAGAGTCGCCCGTTTTCGCAAGGTTTGTGGTGTCAGCATCATAAGCAGCTAACTCCCTGAAAGTCAGATCCCTTTTCCAGAGGGCTTCAGCCCACACGGAGCAGTTCCTCCTCCTCCTCCCGACAGCCGGCTTCGCTCCCGCCAGGCTCCAAAGGAAGGAGGACAGCAGGGACACAGTCGTGGGCTCTGCCGTAAGGAGACTTCCAGGTGTCCGAGGCTCAGCTGTGCTGGCTCGGTCTCTGTTAATACTATCCCGCTAAGTGTAGCCCAGCTTTCCAGCTTTTAGGTTTCTGTCCAGATAGGATTTTCTTTTAAAAAAAAATAATAAAATAAATCAGCAACGGGGGCCGAACGTTTGTCAGACTCCACAGACCACGCAGAGCACAGAACAATCTGCTTCCATCGCGGCGGTCTCGGTGTTGCTTCACTGTGAAGAGAAAAGAGGGGGAGATGCTGGGGAAGGGGTCTGCCTTCCTCTGAGGAAGAGCAGCAGGAGGTCTCCTGCCCGGTCTTCCCCTAAACCTTCTCCAGCCTGGGAGAGGCAGAGGAGGGGGCTGGGGAGTTGAGGCTTTCCCCAACCACCACCTTACACTAAACCAGGAGGGGTCTGTGAGTATTTATCGTCCGCCGCGGGGACAGCGCGATGCGCCTGGCCAGCTTCGCCCTGCTTTCTCTCTGCCATCAGACCCAGCCTGGGCCCTCAGGACAGAGGAACGTCTCTGCTTTGCCTCCTGCTTATCTAAGTTAAGGCGGTCGGGGCAGCGGATGAGCGCTAGGAGCAGGAACGGTGCCTAGCCCAAGGCAGGCTGAGCCTTCGCGTACCAAAGGGGGATGAAGATCTGCCCCTGCTCTGGCCAACTCGGACATCCCGCTCAGTGCCCGTGTTCCCAGCACGACTAGGGACCACATAACCCCTGCAATTCTCCATCCGCCTCCAGAGCTGCCCTTTTCCTCCTGAACAGGGAAGTACTCACAAAGCTTATCTCCGTCTCCTGCAGGTCTTCGAGCTGCTCTCTCAGCTCTGCGGAGCACTCGGGTATGGAAGGCCCCGGGGAGCCGCTGGGGAAACAGAAGAGGGAGACCTGTAAAGCAGTTTTTAAAAGTGAGCTCTCAAAAAGTCCCATTTCCAAGGCTGCCCTGCTGTACCCAGCCAACGGGAACACCCCGGCACGGCACAAAGGCGTTTGTTAGGCCGGTTGAATACGGAGGCACAAGCAGCATGATCCCTGCTGGGGCAGGCACCCAAAATACCACGTAGAAAATCATCCCTCCTAGTCTGACACGACTGCAGACATTAGAAACGAGGTTCTTTCATCCAGCCAAGCAGCAGCACTGCTTTAAAAAAAGTCTTCAAGCACTTTATCGACATAGAAATGGTCCTGGGTGAAAACAGGGACAAAGAAACCACAAAGCACCGGCGCTCAGCCAGTCTCAGCCTTTCCGGACAGAGGCACCCTTGTTTGAAAAAGCTCCTGGCAAACCTTTTACAAACCTTTTATGCTCTGAATGCGAGCTATAGCCTGACAGCAGGATAGGCTGAGCGCCTGGAGGAAAGGTGGGACACGGAAAACGATGTGCTTTGCTCCAATACCCCGTTATTTCCCTCGCTTCTTTCTTGATCCTTCAGCTAAAAGGTTGTGACCTGCTGGCTGAGGAACTCCAGTTCCCAGCTTGGGCCTTGCCCCGCTTCCTACCGAGGACACAGTGACCACAGCTTCTCCCTTTGCCCCTTGAGAGAGAAGTGAAGCCTGAAGGTGCGTACTTCACCGAAGCCAAGCGGTCAGGGCTCTCTGCCGACTAACAGAGGAGGTTTCAGAATTGCCCACCCAACCTGCTTGGCCCTCCTGCAGCAAGCACCCGGGGCTTGTCACAGCCTGCCTGCAGTGGTTGCCTTAACGCGTTGCTAGAGTACAGGAAGCGTCGAGCTGTTCAGTCATCAGGCCACACGTCACCCCACGCAAACACACCCCAACGGAGACACGGGGATCCTCGCCAGGAAGGCACAGCTCCTCTCTGCCTGATCACGCCTCACCTATGCGCCTGGCTACTCTGGGCTGCTCTGGCTTCCTCCGCCGCCGAGCTCTCTAACTGGCGACTCGCTGCTTCTGACCTACACAGAAGTTAAAGGCGAGGACGCTCGGTGCTGGTTACAGCACGTGTAGCCCTTGAGATAGGTCTTAATTAGCACTAAGCAGCGCTGTCCTAACGCAGGGCTGCAGGATGAATCGTGGAATCACTTAGGTTGGAAAAGACCCTTAGGATCATCGAGTCCAACCGTTAACCTAAAACGCCAAGTCCACCTCTAAATTACAGTCCTTAAAAGAAGTGCCCCTCTCAAACGGAACCCCTCGCTGCAGGATGCTGGTCAGCAGCTTCCATTCCCAGCGGCGCATGCCGATGTTTAGGTGTCCCCAGCGTCACCACGCTTCTTTCTGCTAGAGGTTAATGACAGAGCCGGGCTGAGGACCAGGGGAATCCCAGCCTCGCGAGGGCACCCGTGCCTGCACGGTATCGCTTACGCCACCGCGGAGAGCACGTCTTCGACACACAGGTTGCACACCGCAAACTGAGGCACATGGCAACATTTCTGAGGCAGGCGTGAGGCCGTGCTGCAAAAGAGAGACCGACGTTGTCACAGCACGGACCAGAGGGCTGAGCTCACGTTCCTAAGGCAGATCTGGAGCGGGACGGATCCTGCCTTCCCCCTGCGCCCACCCCAAAAGGGCAGAAACTCTGGCTGGAGAGATTTTGGGTGAGATCACTCCCCTTTGCACAGGGCTACAGGGATTTAAGAGGTTACCTCCCCAAAGGGTGGTAAACACCCCACTAGACTGGCTGATTCTGTAGAGAGGAAAAAAAAAATCACAAATAAAAAACCTTTTTAAATCCATTCAACACATTATGTTGTTCTAGGTCAACAATTCACAAATCGCTTTCATCCTTTTCAGGGCGTGCAGAGCTTTATGGATCTCCCAAGGCTGCAACAGTGGATTTAAGGCTCTGACAAGAGGTCTGATGTAGGGAGCTCAGATCCCAAGGCCCCACACGGGAGAAAACACTGGTCTGTTCTCCCTCCTGGACCTCATTACCACCCTCTGGCATCAGCACGTGGTTTTATGGGCTGTTGGCAAAGGGCAACCACACGCTCGAGTGCCCGCAGGGTAGGGTAAGCGTACACGCTGCATCACAGCACTGCATTTTAGGAGTGAACTGACTGTAGAGAACCTCTGCGACCACTGGCCAGCAACAAGCGTGAGGCCAAATCCCAGGGTAAGTCTCACTGAGCACACCCTCTAGACAGGAGAAGGCTTCAGGGAAAGTCCGGTTCCTCCCCTCACCTAGACAGGAAGATGCCGGGAGCTGTTCTAGTCAAATCCTTTGCTGAGCTGTCAGCTTTATGCACTTGCACGCCCACTGACCTACGTAGAGATTGAAGGAGAGAGACCCGCGGTTAAGTAAGTAAAAAGAACACCTCAGGCATGCTGACGTACTGGAAAGGAGCAGCTCTGGTTTAGGATCCCTACCCAGAAGTTTCCATGTTTTACAGAGGGAGTACGAGGTGTTGATTACAATTGCACCTCCTGCAGCTCAGGAGAGAGCAGGCACTTCGATCAGTGCCTCTGCACAGGCACAGGTCAGGAACAGGGACAATGGTTTCCGACAGCTTCCAGGAAGAGAAGTTAACACCTCGGAACAACTTCTACGAAAGGGATCATCGTCTGACCACAGCTCCTCCTCATCCCTGCTAGTCTTACCACTTCAGCAAGAAACGAGACATTCAAAGACAGCCACCAGCTCCCTCAGGGCTCTCCGTGCATTCCAACTTCCAAGCCACTTTGAACCACACCTGCACACAGCCCCGCAGCCTCCTTTCCCGAGGAGTTGGAGGAGCAAAATGCTAACCCAGTCGGTAACTGCAAGAGAGCCCAACCCTCTGAAAAGAGCAGCAGAAAGGTCGCTTTCAACATCACCCAACATCACGTTAATGCTCTTCATGTACACTTTGGCAGTGACACTTTCACCAACTCACTTCAATTAGCACGATTATCTCAACTCCAGAACAATGCCGTTAAATACAGAACACACGAGGAACCAAAAGCCACCGGGACCCCCACGCAGCCCAAGCAGAAGGTGCAAGATCAAGTCACCTGTAAAAAATGCACATGGGAACGGCAACACAACGCTCCCCCCTTGCACATGCTTGAACCGACAGCACTGAACTTGCTCCACAACACGCGGATCATACAAACGGGTATTTCTGCAGGCATGCCAAAACCCAAAACATCCATAAAGCAGCACAAAGTCCTCTCCCAGCTCATGAACCTCACTCGCAGGAGTCACTGGCCTGCCATGCACCGAAGAAGCACGAGCCTTACCTATTTGCGGGCGAGTTGAGGCCTCCGCTGCCCAGGGAAGAAGTAGACAGGGTTGTTGCGATGGAATCGCTGTTAGCTTCGTCTACCGGCAGGGTCCTGGGCAGGAGATCTGGGCGACCAAGGTGGGAACCTGAGTTGAAGCACAGACTGTTCCATCACCAGCACAAGTGGGATCGTGTGGCACGAGCTCCCACACTAGCCAGGGGTCAGGATCTGTGCTGGATCCCACCCGAGACATCTAGGACACCCGAGCAGCAAAGAACCAGCCCTGCAGGCAGTTCTCCGCTCCGAGACCAAGCCTCCACGTGACTGCCTAGCCTAGCTTCTCCCCTGACACAAACCCCATGGGCACAAGCTGTTGGGAAGAGACGAGGCATGTGGGACTGCCACACAGCCTCAGCCCACTTCCTGGGGGAGCGTGGGCCATGCTGGATGCTTGGACGAGGCCCAAAGATCCCATGAAGATGCAGGCAGAAACGATTCACAACCTGGTCTTCTCCTGCGTGTGAGTAAAGCCTGGCTTCTACTGAAACATGAGGTTTATCATCAGATAAACAACAGAATACTTGGAAACGGCCACGCCTTTGAAGGGCTCACTGCTCCTCCAGGCTTTCCCATGGTGCCGTCAAAGGCCATTGGGCACGTCTGAGTTTTTGGGCCCATCTGGTTTCTGGCACCCACCCCCAGAAAACAGGCCCTCCCTCGGCAAGACCACAAAACAACATGGAAGTGTCTCGCACAGCTCAGGAGGAAGCAACCTTCGATTAGACAAATACAAGTGGAAAAATAACTTCTCTAGGCTTTTTTTTGTTTTTCCCCCAGCCCAGGCACCAACCTTGCTCTACATCTGCCTCTGTCGTTACTTGTGCTTTTGTCTCGCACGACATGTGCGACTGGGAAGGCACTCCTCCTTGACAGCTCCGCCGAGGAACTGCTGTGCCAGACCGGCTCTTCTTAGAAGGGGATGGCTTTACTTAAGGACCAAAAAAAGAAAAAAACCAGAAAGCATTTTCCTAACATGTTCAGGAAGGAGTAAAAAGACCCGACGCAGCAACTTCCCAGTGATAGAGTCTGACGTGAGGGCTGTGCCCCGAAGGAACAAACTGATGGATGAAACAGCTCCTATAAGGTCACATCTGTGAGGCAAGAACAATCTAGGAGGAAGGAAGGGGTGACACACAGCACGGCAGACTTCCTAAAGCTCTCGCATGCAGTCACCCACCTTCCCAAACCGCAGCTGCTGAGCAGGGAGAAGCCAGAAACCATGGCAATTGCCAAGGGGACAGCTGCGCAGAGGTACTTACGTGGTATTTTCTTGAACGCTGTGTTGCACATGAACCGTTGGAACCTTTCAGCGTAGAAGCTGGGTCTGTGCACAGATACAGTGTCCTAGAAGTCCAGGAGACAGCCATTAACGTGTGAATCTGAATTAATAAGCCATCAAGGTTAACAAGAGCTTCTCTCAGGCTGTTAGCCTGAAACACATGCTATGTGGGACGAGGAACAGTCAGGGATTCCCAGAGTCGCTCTCACTAGCAGCTGAGAGAAGCAGGTTAGCTTCAAACAGTATGCATGATATACAAAGCAATCAATACTTGTTAACGAACAAAACCAACATTGCTGAGTACCTTGAAAGTAATACTTTTCTAGAAGAGGGCAAACACACATGCCCAGAAGGAGCAAGGACAGCAGGCACCGTTTAAAAAGACGCTGGTATTCTTACTAAACAGGTTAAAAAGCAGCATTTTTCCACCTACCCCATCATGTACGAGGGCCTTCCAAGAGTGCTCCAGCTTCTTGACAAATCTGACAAAGGAATTGAGAACAATTTTCACACCACTCTCTGTATCCTATCACGCTCGCTCAGGGAGCCTGGCTCCCGACCACAGTGACCAAGCAGCCCCAAACGCAGACTGCTTTGGCTTCGGCTCCTCTTTGTTGTCCCATTTTTCTGAGACCGTTCCACAGACACCAGGACCGACTGCGTGGTTTACTCTCCCAAAGGGAGAGTTTCACAGGCGTGTTTATCAAGGGCAGGTAACTTGCAGTGACATTTAACAGAGCCTTTACATACATAACCCTCTGCACGTTGCATTTTAATAGAAACAGAAGGAAAAGATAAGCCTTACAACTAGTGTTCATTTTACAGGGAGAAGCAGTTATGGCCATTTTAAGTCACCACTTGTTTTCTCCTTGCCACTTCCTGCACAGTACCTGCATACAACCACCACAGCATGCAAAACCAACTTCAAAAGAGTAAATCTGTTCCGGGAACACAAATACAGTAAGCAAGACCTAGAAATTGATCCCAAAATGCCCAACTTCAAGAAAATAGAAAGAGGTAAATGCAAAAATTTTAAAAAAATGTCTCTTTGTGTCTGACTATTTCTTGGAAGCCAATCTTGACAAGCAGGGCAGACAATGCCGTAAAGTCGTCTTCACCCTCGGGTGGCACAGAGCCGTTACCCAACGTTTCTTACCTGTAGGACTGCAACACATCAATGATGCCGATGTACAGCAGCAGCCTCTCCCCCTTCGCGTTGCGGGCTGGAATGCCTCCCATCCTAGAAGAGGACGGGGCACAAATGTGAACCCGTGTGTTCTCACAGCCCACTACCCCCCACGCAGCCTAGCGCGGGCTCAATATTATGTGAGCTATTTAACAAGCGTCAACGTGCAGGAGGCACCTACTGTTCATTTAATGAATTGGGGAAGAGCAAAATGCTGTTTCAGTAAGTTAGCTAAACCTCCTGAACACTGACCCCTTTCCCCTCCGTACGACAACTTCATTGAAGATGAGGATTAATCCCAACCCATCCATGAGAGGAGCCCAAGCAACTGTACAGACCGTTTATTACCATCCATACGAAGATGGCAGCTGGACTTTACGGGCTGTTAGTCTGACCTAACAAAGCACTCGCTACGCCTCAGATGTGGATGGACACAACCAGTTGAAGCTGCCAATAACTGGTGGGCAGAGAACTCTCAAATGCCAGAGAAGGCGAGAAAATCTTTTGTACATTAAGTAGGGGAAATCGAAGAAAAAAAGCACAAGATTTGACACCAAGACCTCTCTGCGCTGTGTGACAAGTCTCCATTAGCCAAGCTTGGGTCTTACCCCTCACTCCTCACAGTATTTCTCTGGCAACAGCAACACCGACACCGACTTACTGGTCATCTGTTTCTATAGTGCCACCTCGCCGGGCCTCTCCTTGGATGGACTCCATGGCTGTCGAGTAGAGGGCCTTCTGGGCAGCGGGTCGCCGCGTATCGGTCTGGGACGTCCCGTCTGCCATCGCGTGCTCTCTCTGTGCCAGATCGATGTTATGGATTGCAACAAGCAAACTGTAGTCCATGATTTTAAAGCTCTGCAGGACCTGGGCAGGAAGTCAACAAAGGCTCGCTCATTATTGCAAGCCCAGTGAAACTGTCAGAGCAGACATTTTCAGAAGCATAGTCAGCATTTTTGCCTGCAGCCCTGAGCATACTGAGGGGATGGCTTTTAATCCACAGCCTGTGCACACTCAGCTCATCTACAGTCACCAAAGGGAGTTAGAGGAAAGCCATCGGTGGTGCTCCCGTGCAGACATGGACTCAAACTGCGGGCAACACTGACTTTCGCACGGCCGCCCAA
Source organism: Balearica regulorum gibbericeps (assembly GCF_011004875.1). NCBI lineage: Eukaryota > Metazoa > Chordata > Aves > Gruiformes > Gruidae > Balearica > Balearica regulorum. Next base: position 628,933 of record NC_046211.1, read on the forward strand.
CTTAAGATCAGACTCAGCCGAGCATTCCGCCCTGCTCCCTGGATGCTGCCCTGCCCCAGAGCACAACCTTGGCAGAAAGTGCTTCCCCCACCTTTCGAGGCAGTGCTGGGTTTAATTCAGGTTGGAAGGGTTGAATGAAACTGAGGTCCAGCTCCCGCTTCTTGTCCATGTCACCACCAAAAAAACCCCCAGGTTCTAAGCCAAGAGGCAGAGGCTACAAGGGCAGCAGCCGCCTTCTTTTTGTGGGAAAGGCTCAGAAAAAAGGAAATAACTCTCCACACCACCCACCACCCTTCCACTTACCAAACAGTCTCTCTGTAACGTTTTACACAGAGCATTATACATGTCAGAGTCTAAGAAGAGGCCATCAGGGATGTCCTGCATAAAATCCAAGTCCTTGTATGTCGGGAAGACCTTCTCCCGCTCCTTCTGGGATGCTCGGCGTTTGTAGGTGGAGCCCTTCAGGTCGTATTTCAGATGCATTTTGACAGAGCGTGGCAGCAGGTTGTTCATCACCACAATGCGAATGTTTTTGCCTCCAGCCTGGACACAGTACAAACCGTAAAACTTTGGCAGCAGCGTCCTTGGGTTCTGGTTCAAATTCTGAAACGTCAAAGACAAAGAAATACCTTCAAAGCCATTCTGCTTATTCACGTGCCAGTTAGAGGAGTTATTTGCTCCTTCCCGTGCTTCTATATCGAAATGGAGCTGGCAATGACTCAAAGCCATTGCCAAAGCCAATGACTCAAAGCCATTGCCAAAGGAGCTAAGAGACAAGGGCAGGTGAACACAGGGAACAGACGGGTGATGTCCACAGTTGATAATAACCTCTCTGCAAGCTGAATGGGTCAGAGAAAGATTGTAGGATGGAAGGAGTTTGCTGCTTGCTCACACAGAAGCTAAGCTGGAGAAGCATCAGAGCAAAGGAAGATCTTGTGCTTAGCTCTTTAAATTTGGCGCTTAGGTCAAGCTAAATACATCAGGATAGAGATTGATCTGAACTCTCACAACTGCAGAAAACACTAGACAGAATTTTGAAGAAAAATAACATGGTTCTGGGATATAATCACAGCACAAATATTTGCGGGTTCAGAAGCAGTTTAAGGAATTCGGCCTGCGACCCCACCACCATCAAAAACCCCAAGGCACTTCTATATGGCAAGACTCTCACGGCTAAATTCCCTTTCGCAGAGGTGGCTTGTAAAGGCCAGGCTGGGCACAAACACGAGCAGTCAGATCACACACATCATGCTCAGGGTGGGTTCTGATTTTGCTCCAGAACTGAAAGCACCTTTTTTGCTATAGCCACTTTCCTAAAATTAACAGCAGCCTGCAACCTTCCAAAAGGGTCCGAGACCCCTTGCGCAGCACGCCACGCTCGTGACACCCAGGTAGCTGGTGTCAGTCCGTAACTGTCACTGGACAGTTGAGAGAGAAGCTGCCACTCAGCTGGGGCACAGATCAAACCTCCACTCACATCCACCAGGCGGTACACAGCAGTATCTATCACCCTCGTACATTTGGGGGACCCTTCCCTAGCTTGCAGGGAAAGCCTCGCCCAAGTGACTTACCATGTAGTAGCCAGGCAGCAGCTTCTGTAAGAACTCAGCCTCTTTGTGCTGAACCGTTTTGATGATAAATTCATCGTCGCTGGATACGTAGAAAAGGGATCCGCTGGCCCCGGAATTTGAAAGTTCAATGAGTGGCTCGTTGCAGAGCGAGTACTGAGGGGGACAAGGTGAGAAACACAGCAGGGTGAGGAAACAGGAAACTTCAGTGCGAAGGCTCTTCCTTTTAAACATTAACAGAGACAAACCCCAAGGTCACATCAGCATCCACTGCTGCGCCTATGGAGCTCGCCACAGGGCCTCACGGCACCAAGAGGGGGAAGAGCACAAACACTTGTCGCACAGAGCGCGCAACAAATGGTAATCTGGTCCAACCATGAACTTACCAGATAGTCGTCTGGTCGGATCCCAAACAGCTCCCGGAAATAGCGAAAGGCCACTGGAGCATAGGTTTTGAACCGAAAGTCATTGTAGTGATGAGCTGGGGTCAGGTTACTCCCTTCACTGATCAAGGAGAGAAGCACACACAAGTATTTGTACATGAAACTGCCCTAAAAGCAAACACACACTGGCTGGCTGCTTCTAGCACACTGGGGGGCTAGAATGCACCCACCCGAAAGGGACACACGGAAGCACGCACAACAGCAAGCCTGCGTTTAATCTGTTCATGCCACCGATGGTGGACGTATATAGGGAAGAGCCAGCTGTCCTGGTTTGGTGCTTCCCCATGTGCGAGCAGGGTTAGGGACTAATGCTGCTACTCACTATCAAAGCACCACAGAGAGAAGAAAGCAAGCACCGACCTTGGGAAGAAAATACTTTCTACTACGTAGAAATCTTGCATGAGAACATCTCTTTCGGGTTTGGTGCTCAAGCTTCCAACCGTGTGTGTGATGCCCAGCTGAATGGCACCTTTCAAGGCAGATGATGTCGTCTGGAGGGGCAGAGAAAATGAGTTAGACAACGTGGAGCAGCAGACTGGAAATAGGAATGAAAGGAGTTAAAGAGAGCCCCCAGTTTAAAACAGTGGTGTTAGCTGGGGTATTTTACACCTACTGGTTCCAGCTTCCGTCATTTCTTTCTCATCGAGTAACACCACTTTGGCGATGGGAACACCCCTACACCTCTGACAGCATCCTACTCAACACTTGCACTCTGGGTGGTCGAGCAGTAAAGGACTTGAACTGGAATCAACGTCCAGCTGGTCCTTTAAAGGACTGAACTTCATTTTGTCCTCCCACAGCACTCATCTTTACACCCTGCAGTCAGAGGCGGGAGACATCCAGGGACAGATTATCTCATGCCCTGAGGAAAAAACACACTTCTCGGCACCTTGGCCTGCCAGGTCTCTGAACTAGACGCTTTGAAGCGTGCCCTTCCCCAGCTTGGGCACAGACTTGGGTCTTCTACAGGACAAGGTGGGCCCAGCCAGCACCCAACGCACGCTTCTGTTCGGTACCATCGCATTCCTCCATCTCACTGCTCCTTACTTAAAATCCACATAGACACGAATCCCACTCCCGCATCCTCTGCACAAACCATCCGAGAACAACGTAGGACTGTGTTCTTGTACCAGCTATTCACATCAAGAGTCCTCCTCTGTCTACAAAGCACATGATCTCATCTCAGACCACCGAGATACGCTTCAGGCTAGTTCGTGCTAAGGGCTCTTTCCCAGAACAGCCCGGATGAGATCTGCTCAACACCCTGATGTTTTATGGCCTCTCGGTTCCCGGAGATACGAACTCCACTGTAAAGCCCAATGGAAACGCTGAAGCTGCAGAGCAGGTGCAGGTTGGATTTGTGCACTGCAGCGCACAGACATTTCACTTGGCTTACACATAAAGCAACCGGACCCAGAACAAGATCGAGGGCTCACGATCCAACAGTTTGTGTTTGTTTCCTTAAGCTAAACAAAGCCCAACCCCCTGCCACATGCAAGAAATCACTGTAGATCAAAGCATTTGGCAACAGAGGACACCACAGTATCTGGGGGACAAACATTTCAAGGTTTTTCCCCAGACACACATCCTCCGTGAAGCCTTGTAAAACAAACAGGAACATTTCTCCCGTTTAACTGGTTTTCTGTTATCATAGCCACAAGAGACCTGCTCACAGTTCCCTGGAGAGAGAGCAACAAAAACTGGCCGTAACTCCAGCTTGTCGACAACGTCCTTTTCTACTTCAGCTACCTGTTTGTATCCGATGCTTACTTCGGTATTAGATGGGAAAGGAGAAAGAACTTGACTCTGCTTGCCTGCCTTACCCCCTAAAGGCTAAAGTTGCTTGCAAACAGATCTCAGCTCAGCTCACCTAGCCCTGCTTAAACTCCCAGGACAGTCTCACAGTTGAGAAGCAGAACTTACCAACACAGAGCAGCAATGCTCCCTTGTTTGTGAACACAGAGCCACAGGGCCAGGTTGCCAAGGAACAAGTATTTTTCTCTTCTATTAGCCAGCACGAGCAGCTGACTGCCTGTTTACAATCGCTTTTATAGGGCAAAGAATTTTAAAAGACAACTTACCACCCCTGGAAAAGGAGGGGATGGAAAACAGACACTGTCCGTTAGTCTCATCCCCAGATAAATACCATGCCGTGTCCCACCAGGTTTCTGGGATCCTTGCAAGAAACATTTCAGGCATTTTCCATTGACTTCTACATTTCTCTCCTATTACTGCTGCCTAACCTTCCACCTCTGAATTTGCTGGGAAAATGAAAGTCAGATCCCAACCTCGAAGACACAGGCAGTTTCAAAAAGGGCAGTATAACAAAAGCTGGCTTCTGCAGAAACACCATTTGAATTCCTCCCTTCCGCTCCGAAGGGAGCATCCGTTCCCAGCAGACAGATGGAGGTACATCCGGATTAGAGATTTCAGAGCAGAAGCTTTGCTTACACAAAGCGTGAAATGCCCATACCAAGCCGTTACCCATTAATCTACACCCTAGAAGTCAACCTCACTTCAGAGAAAGTCGGCCCAATCTGATGAAGCCCAACAAACGGGAAGCAGCGTCTGCAAAATACCCGCATTTACAGGCTTTTTAACAATCTCCCCTTTGTAAAGCAAATTCCAGTAATGCCACAAGATCTATAGAAACTATTGTGCCCAAAGAGCACAGAAAGCACCCAATAAGCCAGAAGAAGCCTAGGAAGTGTTGCTAATGGGCAAAGTTTAAAAATGATCCCCTCTTTAGAAGGCTACAGAAGAGAAGCTAAGAAGCAAATATTCAGTCCTTTGGTTCTTTTCCTTTGAGAGCTTCTTCAGCGACTGTCACAGACGTTACCCACCATCTAACACCGAACCTCATGAGAGATGCCGCTGCTCTGCACAGCGCTTGCATCGCAACAAGGACAAAGACAGACAAATGAGTTGTGCAAGTGGCGACTTACCTTTTTATAGGTAGTCTCACCGGTGGAGTCCACTCCTCTGTGCCCTTTCTTTATCGTCTGTGAGCCTGGCTGCCCAGAACCACCCGGCATCTAGGATTGGAGTAAAAGATGGTAAGATCCAAGGATGTAAAACCCAACGTCTTCGAGGGTTTCTGCTTTCTGCAGTAGGGCCAAGTCTTTGAGGAAACACTTTAGGAAGGTGGCAAATTCATCTCTGATTCATGCCACAAGAGCTCGCTTGACTCATCATCTTCTAACACAGGCAGTTGTTAAATGGTGTTTCTCAGTCAAAACGAGCTGAACGTCTTGCTCACGGCAGGAGATCTACGTGGTGTTTTGGTGGCACAAGAATTGTTCAGTTCCAGCAGAAGCTGGGTTTTTAAGCAGAAATTCCCTTGGTAAAGAGAAATGCTCTGACTTCCCGAATAAGCACCTGTAGCTTACCATACTTACCACTGCCTGCTTTACCCCTAACTTGAATGAGATTGCAAAAAATAGCAGAAAAGCCTGGAATTAGGCATTCTCTCAGCCAGGGAACAAACTGGCTTGTTGGTCAGAAACTTACCTCAGGGGTGAGTGATTTTTTGAAAGTAGATGATCCTGTCAAAAGAATAAAGCCACACTCAGAAAGGGTTCATCATTATTATGCATCGCCAAAAAGCCTGACACACCGCCTCGGTTCGAACGAACACTTTAAGGCATCTGAAAAAAGCACTGACTCACGGCTGATTTCTTCCCAGCTTCTCCTCTTACAGCAGAGAGAATTTTTGTCAAGCCACAAGGAAATGCTATTCTGCTTACCGCTCGCCAGCCAAGCTCAGCTTAGTGTGGGTGCTACCAGGTAGGGTCTGCTCTGCCCCGCTCAGCTGGCTTCCAGCACTCCCCTGGCTGCGCACGACCACGCTGGGCCACCCTCAGAGGTGACATCGGCAACGTCCCTGCCTTCGATGGAGTTACACGGCTCTGCAGGATTACTGCCATCTATTAATTAGAAATGGGAGGGCCAAGCGCTCGGCAGTCTTTAAGTAGATGCGCTGACCAGGCTTTATCTTAAAATTATTTTCAGGATCTTTTATTAAAAAAGGCCCAGAACATCAACCCTTCCGCTTCAAACCAAGGCCAGGGATTTTCATAACTGCTGTGGTGTTAAATATGTGCGAGCTGACGTACTAACTTTTATCTTTTAGGCCTGGATTCCCATCTTGGGTTTTTTTGGATACAGTAAGGGGAAGAAAAAAAAAAAGGCAATTAGATGATACTGCCCCTCTGCGATGTCTGTCTACACCACAAAGCCACCAGCCAGATCGAGCCCAAGAGCTCCCAGGACAGGGACGCTGCCCCTGCCAGGCAGATCCCTAAAACAGTGACGTGCTTTCTGCCTCCAGCCCAGAAAACCAGACAAGCTCTTTCATTTTGTCTTACTGCTTCAGACACAGCAACTGGTTTTTTGACGTGGGAGCCATGACCACAGCCTTATAAAACCGCCGCCACCCGGGAGCAACCCCCCCATCGTAGCACAGCGCAGGGCTGCCTCCCCTGACGTCCAGTAATTGTTTTACCAGATTAAGCATTACTACATAAAATCCTTCTGGGTCCACCCACCGCTCGCTCAGCGGAGAAGCCCCTTCTGCTTGCCTGTTACAACCGGTGTAAAGACTCACGCTGTGATTTCATCAAGCCCTACAGCTCTACAAAACCTGCATTTCAGCAGAAGGAACAGAGGTACTTAACAGCAAAACCCAGCAGCCTTCTGATCCCCTTGTCCCATGATCAAAGTTCTCATTTCAATACATATTAAACAAGCAAACAAGAAGGAAAAAAAAAATCCGTGACAAACGCTTTTTGCTAAACAAAGCGAGCGCAGAACGACTGGCTCCAACCGCCTTCCCGCCCTCTCTCATCCTCCTTTAAAGACAAGAAAGTTTGTCCCGACAAGCTCTAATTTTGGTGTTTGAAGTTTCTCGCAGCTGGCTCTCCTCCTCCTCCTCCCCGCCCGGGGCTCTTTGGAGCCGGCCGCCCCACTTCACCTCTCGGCTCTCTTCCCTCTTCCCCTCGCCACCAGTCCAGATTTGGGAGCATCTCCAGCCAGAAGGAAGCTCCTGCGACTTAGTGTGTTAAGAAGAAACCAGTAAAGCTCGACTCTGTCACCTTGCCACAAGGTTTTTGAACTTGCCGAGATCCATCAGGACACAGGGACAGAGGGAACATCCCAGGCATCACAACACAACACCTGCTAAATAGCAATTAAGCCTTTTTTTTTTAAGCAAGTATCTGTAATTATGTAAATCGAAACCTCTAAAAGCCCTGTGATTTAAGCAATCCTGAAGCAGCACCACCAGCCTCATCGCCTCGGAGACCCACTGTGTTAATATTTAATCATCTGTGCAAAACCATATTCCACTAGGATTTAACTAAAGCTCTCTCACCAGAGGATCCAGCAGCAAATCTTCTCTCTGCTGCCTTAATCACACACAAACATTACAAGCGAGAATCTACAACGAGCCTTGGTTGGAAGAGCTGGCATCCCAAAGCACATCTGCTCTGTCCCCTGCCACACCACGGCGTACCTTCATCTTGGGAGTTTCACCGTGATTTTAAGGAAGACGTACAGCACCTCAGCGCAGACCAGAGCACCGGCTTCACCGTCTCCTCCTCCCCCACCGCCCCAAGACCACGGTGTCTCAGTTCGCCCCTTCGTGTAGTGATTTGGGAAGCAACAACGATGATTTTCCCTATCGGGCTGGTTACAAGAAAGGGTGAGTCAAGAAGGGAAAGCCACAGCGTGCGGTCGGAGCATCAGTGTGGTTGCACCATTGCTCTGGTCCCAACACACCCAGTTTCCGTGGCAGGAAGCTCCCCCTCCCTCCCTCCTGCTAGTTTCCAAACAAATTTGCTGCTGATTGGGAAATAGGTAATTCCTGTTTCACTATGATAAAAAAAACAAACCACAAAAACACTTATTCATCCCCAAGCACAAGGACGAACACGCAGCCGGTGAGGTCTGCTCGGCTCCGACTGAAGCTACGTACAGGTCTATCGTGCGTCCTCCTGCAAAAACAAGCTCTCTCGATTACCACAAGTGTTACTAGCTGAGGTCAGAGAACAAAACTCAGAGGTTTCCGTATGAAAACATTTCAGTTTTCTCCACTCCTTTTCATTGCTATGCAAAGGCAGTTTTGTGTCATCCCACACACACGCTGCTTGGAGAAGCGAAGGTGTTAAATTCAGTGGCATAAACGTAACAAAATGAAGTAATTTCAAAAAAAAGCTGCTATTTCTGGATCTGTTTAAACACCTCTAAAATGAAAGAATTCATCAGTCGTCATTCTGACCCAGACTGACAACTGAAAAAATGGCTCGAGACCCCTAAACAGTTAATTCTGGCCAAAGGAAACAGATCAGGGTTAGAAAGTCCTGTCCAAAAATGAATTCACCATGTCCCAAAAAGTCTCCTTTTTTCTTTCTTTCGTGATTCTGGGAGCAATCCCCACGGGCGATTTCAGAGCATTCCTCAGAGCTGTTTACTGGAAGTTGAATCAGCCTAAATAAATAGCTATCTGCCTTCCGACAGCCTTAGCTGTCCGGGATTATTTTCAGCCAGCAACAGACAGTATACTCTTACCGACCGTGACACAAATGCCAGGGGAAAAAAGCTAAAGAGAAGTTGTGGCGATGGCACCTGGTCAAATGGTTTGGACAAATATTTCACTGGAAGGAGCGTGTATAAGGCATTCGGGTCAGATCCTCACTCATCGAGCAAACGAGCATGCTAATTTGGTATAGCCAGGACAAATACTCACTTCGCTCTATTTTTAAATAGAGCTGCTCAGACAGATTTTAGCTGCGCCTCATGTTTTAGACGAAAATAAAAAGTGAAAACGTTAGCACACCCAAACACATCATCAAGCTCAACTCTCCAGCGTCTGAGCAGGGCAAGGCGAGCGCCAGGACACATCACGCCGGCATGCACTGCCCTTCCTCCTCGGTCCTGCCGCTAACTGCGGGCTTTATCTCGGCCAAACAAGTGGCCAGGGCAAGAAAGGCAGCTGGGTTTTCCCCAGACAGGTCCTCTTAATGCTCAAAAATGGGAATATTCTCCTTCCTCACCTGGACTCTGCCTGCAGGTGGTGGCACCATCGATAAGAGCACTTCTGCGCACACAGAAGTCAGTCGTGAGCCCGAGCCAGACCCACCGAACGCTACCTGGAGGACGTGCAGTACGTTGGGAGTCTCTACGGACACGTCCAACTCGCTGTCCGCACAGAAATCCTCCAATGCGTTTTGTTCCTCTGCCTGTAAACCTCCCCCCAAAAAAAAGTCTGTGGGGATCAGTTCCCCCCCCCCCCAATCCAAGGTCACGGCTACCAACGGGAACAGCAGCGAGATTTCTTTTCTTCAAAGTGCAAACCAGGCAGAAACCAAAGCAGAAAAGCCCCGCTGGAACAATCCTGCTGGTGCGCACAGGGATGCGGAGCGATTTAGATGTCAGGAGAGCGCTTACACAACACACTTCAATAAAACAGCAGCTTTTGTTGAGAGCGGTAGCAGCTTATTTAGGGGAAAACAACCCACCGAGTTTTGTCAATCCTCAAAAGCCAAGACAGTTACGTAATGCGGCATTTTGCTGCTGGTTACTGGAGAGGAAGAAACCATGCTATTTTTTAAGCACGTATATGCATCTACCTCTTCGAAACGACATCACCGAGCAGCACAAAAAGCTGAAATCTATATGAGGAAAAATAAAAAGGTTATACAGTTGTCACGGTGAACTGATATTCAGCTACTCGAAGAAACAAAGAGCTACTTTCCCCAAGGAAGTTAAAGGAACACAAAAAGAAATCCTATTTCCACTAGTTAAGAAAACAAAGGTCCAAACTTTACAAGCAAAAAACGTCTGAGCAAGGCACCTTAGTCACGCACGATAAAAACGTCTTCCGTGGCTCTGGGAGATAAAAGCCCCAAATATTTCTTTTGCTTCTCTCAGGAAGCTCTTATGGAAAACCGTAGAAATCTGGCCTGAACTAAGCGTCAAAGCCAACGCTCTTAATCACAGCAGCTGGAGATGGAAGAAAACCCGTGAGATCACGCAGCCCGCCCCTGCCAGCGCAGAGCACGGCCCTCCAGAGGAAGATAAAACACTTACAAACACTTGATCTTGGCCAGAAGGCCAAGCAGTGAGTAATAATTTTGAAATTCTCTGCATCAATAGATTTGTTCCGATAAATTATGTTAAGGACATTAAACCAACGGCATCAAAGCTGCCGTAAGAGAGCTCGTGAATTCAGTTTCTATCGTGAATTCAGTTTCTAGATAAAGAGCTCCTGTACGTTGTAGATTCCCGTTCGGGGTTATCTTTCCCACCACCGTTAGCAGGCGGCAGCTGACGTACGCGTGACTGATTTTACTGCCCCGGATTAGCACATCCCCCTCTCCCCTACATTTGTTTTACGAGCCTGTTGATGGAGGGACGGGACGCTCCTGAAAGTCAATGGATACCGCTGACGCGTCCACGTCGGCAAGCGGGTGACGCGTTGGGAAAAGGCCCAGGGAAAGCTAGAGGAGACGCAATCTCTGTAACGTTATCTGGACGCTTCTCGCTGCTTTGCAGAAACAGTAAACCTTTCCTCAATCCCTCTTCACCAGCAAACTGCCAAGTGCTTGGTGAGGAGGTCAGCAGGCCTAGCCACGGAGAAATAAAGCAATTTTTTAATCCCAGAGGCCAGGGGCAGAATTAAGAACAGGTTTCCACACGCAAGGTTACCAGCATTTTCTAAGTACCCAGAAGAGAGCTGAGGCCAGGCACGACATCTAGAAATCAATTTAAAAAACCAACAAAACCAGCAACTCCTCTGCCTTCTGCAGAGGTGAGCAGCAGAGAACATACCAGAGAGGATGGGTTTGGGCTTCCACCTCCATCGCCCAGAGGTCGGTGAGCACGGGACAGCGCTCACATCAGCGGACGAGCGCTGACCTCACTGAAACTCTGGATCCAGCGTTTGGGGCTTATCCCAGCGATGCCAGGAAAAGACGTGCTTCACGGCAACTCGTTATTTGGGAGCTCCAACCCAAAACCAACACAACGCACCAGGGCTGGGAAGAAACCCGTTTTCCTTTGCGTCCCGTCAGCACAGGAAACACGACCAAAAGATCATCCCTTGACCAAAGATCAGCTGTCACAAGAGACCAGCACGCTAAATGCGCGCGGAAACACGAATACATCTTGACTGACAATGAGTTACACGCTCCATTGGAAAACATTTGAAATAAATTAAAAAAAAAAAAACCCTGCGAGTCGAACGAATGAGACTCAGATGCGCAATGTCTTCAGTAGCAGAGGATGGAGACAGCCCACGGACCCGCAGGCCGATGGTAGGACTAAAGGGTGGAAGCTCTGCAGAGAAAAGGACAGCGAGCAAGAAGTTTCCAGCATCCGGTAGAACGGACATGCAAACTCTTTGGTCGTTATCGAACTGCTTGGGTGAAATAACACCACGGAACTGCAAAAATCACAATGAAAAGAAAATAAATCAGTGAGCAAGTTCAGCAAAACTACCTTCAGCTTCAGGGAAGAGGCTGGAAATGAGGCACGTACGAGCAAGGGCTCCGCACGGCTAACGCAGCCGGGCGAGATGCCGGCCGGCGGGTATTCCTGTTATTGCTTTTCCGTATGGTTCATAGCAAAACTATCTCGGAGGGAGGAGGAATGAGATTATCTCAAGCTTCCCAGTAGAGGAGAGAGGCAGACTAATTTTTCCTGACAGCGTTTTGGACAAGACCACTTCCTAGAGTATTTGATGGCAACTCCTGTCCCCGTAACCTGTGGAAAAGCTGGGGAGACGCTCCTTCCCCACAGCAGCGTCTTCTGGCACATCGGCTTTGCACAAGGTTCTGTCATTTAAAAATTAATCCTACCGTTGGCCAAAGACCATCGATTTTACAGCTCTGCATTACTCCCGCTTTCCACTGAAACACTTCAATGATTTAAAATTTAAGCCGATCCCCACTCCCAGACAGCAACGCCTATTCAAGAGACACAAAGGTACCAGCTTTTCCAGGGTGTCGATGAATTTAAAGTCCAGCGTTATGGCTAGCAGGAGCTACTTCAGGGACACGAATCCTAACGATAAATACTCCAAGCATTCCTCTTCCAGCCCGCTCTGCAAACATCACCAAGCCCCGGGGAAGGGAGCGTGTCAACAGCCCCTATTCCAGCTCAGCGATTACGGGACTTGCTCAAAACCGACCCCAGAGGGAGCTGGCAACAGGGAAACCAGAATTAGCACCCTGCCTGCCGCGGCACCTTCTTAATTTGGGGGAAGATAAACATTCCTTTCCCAGAAGAGTAAGATTTAGGTCAGTTGTAAGGTATTTTTCTGCCCTGGGAGCGCTCTGCTTTTTAAACAAGACAGAGTCCGCAGGGATGCGGTGAGATAATACATTTAATCACCGCTGTTACACAGTAATCAAGAAAGGGCAAGAACGAGTACCTTGTTTGGGGGAAAACGAAGCCCTGACCCTGGAGAAGGAAGCTCTGGGTGTACAGAGGAAAGCAGCGCAGGCAGCACTAAGTCACCTCCATCTCAAAAAAAAAAAAGCTTTTGCACCCTGCAGGGCTAAAGGGGGTGGCGGGGAAGAGAAATAAAACACCGAGTGGCCCCTTTCAACAATACACAGCAGAGTCGGAGGGAGGGAGGAGCAGCTTTTACTTTCCAAAGGGAAATTCAGTTATAATTCAGGAAATGACACTCCAGGTCATTGGTGCCCCCCCAAAAACCACATGATTCTCACTCGCTTTCTAGCTACTGCTTTGCCAGCTGAGCTTCCCTCCAAGAGACGAATTTCTCATTTATTTAGACAAGCTGGCTCCTACCTTTGTTCTTTTGACAGTAATCTTTTGTCTCAATCTTAAAAAAAAAAAAAAAAAAAAAAAAGCTTTGCCCTGCACCGGGGTGGGCATCACACACAAGCACGACTCCCACGGCACCAAAAGGGACGGCGAGAGTTTGGGCGAGAGGACCCGGCTGACGATACCTGCAACACCCACGGAGATTTCACAGCTGATGGTTGGGAAGAAGAGAGATTTTTATAACAGAGACGGGACTTGGAGTCATTTGACGGTCCTATTTTAAGCTTGAGGATGATGAGCCCTTCAGATGTTTGTATTTAATAAAATCATCTTCCCTCCTGCACACTCAGTCTTGTCTAGGTGGGATCAAGAAAGCTTTGTCCCTCTTGCAGGACTTGGGGCAAGGGGGAAAGTCTTTCTGGGTGTTTCACACCTACATTAAGGGCTCAGCAGCTCAGGATCCTGCTCTCAGGTCGCTTCAGATGCATCAGGATGATTTCCCTGTCCCCAGAAGTGACTGAGCCATTTTGAGAGCAATTCTTTTGTCTGTGGACTCCAGGGAGGGGCCTGAAGCCAGGGTGACAATGAACTCTCAACTCCCTCGGACCCGTAATTATAAAGCAGCCACGGCACCCAAGGCACAAAGGGCCAAACAACTGAAATCCCACATTAGCATTTTTTTGGCATACGCTACTTCACGAAGCGAAAGCAGCAAAATGAGAAAACCTCTTTGGGTATTCCCCCAGAGTTAAATACACGTCGAGGCAAGGAGAGGGGGAACTGCTGCCTGCCTGGCCCACAAAGGTTTCAAATCACCCACATCCCCGTCATCTATGCTGGATGATGCCAGTAACAGAGTAATAACCCCCCGGGGCAAACTACACTGCGGACCACTAAGGGCGACGGTACCCCAAAAAGCTGCGGCAGGGCTTGAGGTGGATTAAGGTTTACGTGGAGCAAAGCAAAACCTCACGTCCGAAACAACAACCAGCCTCCTTTTGTCCCCTGCCTTCCACAGGGCTGCTCCTCTGGCACCTGAGCCCTTCCAGCACCCATTTCGGGATCGCTCTCCTCGCCTCACAGCTCTTCTTGTCATCCCCAGCACTACCCGTCCTCTCCAAAAGCTGCGGAGGAACCAGGTCCTACCCAAAGCCCAAACGCTGCCCGGGGCAGAGGGCGACTGACCGGAGAGGCCCCGAGCCTCCCAGAGGTGGGGCTGAATTCAGCCCGCGCCGTAGGGGATCAGCCGAGGTGAACGTACGTCACTTATCACACACGTCACACGGCGGAGGCTGTGTCACAACCAGAATTCAAATCCTGTGGGAAACGCGCATTAGCCAACACCTCGCTAGCCGGAGATGCAAACAATGGCAATTATTCCATCAGGAAGGGAGAAGAGATTTACTCATTTACTTGCGTATTTTCTCTTAAGTAATGCACTTGGAACCCTTCAAGCTTTCTGAAGCCGGCTCCTCCTTCTCAGCTCAGAAGACGGGCAAGCACGGGACAAGATCAAGATCTCAAAGGAAGCCCCAAAGCAACAGAAAAAGACCCGGGGGTCCTGCCCCTGGATGCTCAGCCCTGTGCTGAGGCACTTTGCATCCAATAAAGACCCAAGCGCTCTCTTCTTCCTCACAAAACTGGCTTTATTGGACCGACAGGTACGACTTTCCCCATGCCTGCTCACACGGCGAGCAAAGACATAGCAGGTATGTCAGATGTCTGCCTTCAGAACTGCCCAAAGGACACAGCTAAGAAGCCTAGAAAATCGAGGATGTACAGACATCCCCACTAGACGATACTTCACCAACTCTGCTGCAATGATTAATTTCTTTTATGGTGGTGTTGAGCGATCTGGTCCTAAATACTTCTACAAGAAGGAGGGCTGCGAGGCTTAGGGTGTAAAACACCAACGCTCTGAGAGCGCCGAGGGAAGCCGAGGTTCAGCTGCAAGCCTTCCCGCGGGTTCCTTCTTTCCTTGCTGTGACTTGGGTGACAAGTGCTGTCACACTGACCGGGAAGTTTCAGCATACTGCACTATAATAAATAAAAAGCTTGGTCACTCTCTACCAGAGAAACACAGGAAGGGTGGTGGATCTTGCCAAATGCAAATTACAAGGCTTTGAGAAAGTCATTTTGGTTTCTAGCCACCAACTAGCATGAAGCTGGTTTATGCCAGTCGGAAAGGGGAATACGGCTCTCGACTCGCCCAAGAACACTGCCAGACCTGTGAAATGCTGGCAGGAGGCAGAGTCACAGGTTTAAGGACCAAAAGTGCCCTGTTTTATCCCAAACGAGAGGTTTCCATCCCTCGTTACTATCCCTCCGCAGGGATGAGGACGGTGCCCAGTTCCAACCTGGCGTACTTCTGGTTCAGATCACATCTTAAATCAGCAGAGCAAGAGAAACCCTCGGCACCCATTGGAGGGCTTCAAGACCTTTCCCTTGACTCTTACTGGCTCCAGTTCTAGTCATCAAAACAAATCTAACCAGAAGATGTTTACATTCCCACAATATCTTGCCTCCCACAGGTGCCAAATGGCTTTGACAAGCTACCTTCGTCTTGCCCAACACCAGATGCAGCAGAGAAGAGGGTGCCTCTGCCAGGAAGATGCCATCCTCCCCCTTCCCCGGCATGCTCCTGACTAAAGGAAGACATTTCGGCTCCTCTCGCCCTTCTGCACCCCAGCAGCCGAGTCCGTGGACCTGGGACCCGCTGCCACCCCCCCAGGCAGGCGACCTGACTCACGGCTCAGGCTCTAGAAATACAAGGGAACAGGGAGTCAAGTTTCCCCTGGCACCAACTCCTCCGCTCCCCCCACGCCATCGCAGCGCCCCTTCTCACAGAACCCAGCCGCCCTCCCCAACACCCTCTGCCCCCTCCAACTACGCTTCTGTAGGGGGGGTTCAAGCCCCCCGGACCCCCACTCGTGCCCGGAGGGTCCTTGCCGCACACCTGCAGCCTCCTCCCCAGGAAAAGGGCGGCCCTACGCCCACATCCCCCGGGGAAAGCTCAGTCCCAGCACATCCCACGGAGCCCCAGCCCACCCCACGGAGCCAGCCGGGCTTTGCGAAGCCCATCCCACTCAGGCCTCGGCCCATACCCCTCCAGCGCTCACTCCCACACCCCCTGCTCAGCCTCCTCCTCGTGTGTCGTCCCCCCCCCAGACCCAGAGGCCTCCCCCACCCCCGGCTTCACCCCAGAGCACCGACCGGCCTCCCACGCTTACTCCCGGCCCGCCCCGAGAGCCCTTCCCCGGCCCACGGGCTTGCCCATGTCCTGGCCCCACGCAGGGCCCGGCCCAGGCCCTGACTCCCTTCCTGTACGCACCCAGCCCCACGCACCCCACACCACACCCCCCCAGCTCCTACCGGCCCCACGCCCCCCGCAGCCCACCTGCCCCCCCCATACCCCTTACCCCCAAAGAGCCCTCCTCAGCCCCACGCACCCCACGCCTCCCAGGCCCTCAGAGCCGCCCTCAGCCCCACAGACACCCCCCCCTCAGCACTACACGCACCCCCCCCCCCCAGCCATCCTCTCAGCCCCACAGCGGCCCCCCCCTCAGCCCCAGAGCCCCCAGCCCCACCACACCCCGTACCCCGCAGAGCCCCCCCACACGTTCCCGGCCCTGCGCCGGGCCCAGCCCCATACCCGCCAGGCCGCCGCTGCTGCCGCTGCTGCCCCCCGACTCTGGCCCCGCCGACGCCATCTTGGAGCGCTCCCTCCTCCTGCGGCGGCCGCCGGCTCGCGCGCGGCGCCCGCGCCCCTCCCCGCTTAGGATTCGCCCCTCCCCGCTAGGCCCCGCCCCCGCTCACGGACCGTACCATCCGGCCGCGGAGGGGGGGGGGAGAGGGGGCGGGACGACAACACGAGACACGACACGCGGCGCCGGCCCGCAGGACGCATGCGCAGTACAGGCCGCTGCCCCTCCCCGCTCCCCTCCTCCCATTTGGATTCGCCCCCGCGGACGCGACCACCCGGGGCGGGGGAGGGGGGTGTGTGTGAGGAAACGCTCGTTGCGCATGCGCAAGGGGGCGGGGAGGGCCGGGGCCGCGCAGGCCGGCGTGGGTCACGTGGCGGGCCAAGCGCGACCAAAACAAAGCCGAGGGGCACGTGGCGTACGGGACGTCATGGCTTGCCGTGACGCTACGCGATGACGTCATTTTCCCCGTATGCCCTCCCTAGGGGCGCGACGTGGCCGTACCGAGTGGGGTAGGGCCCGGGGGCGGGCGGATAGGCATTGGGGGACGCTCCCGTGGCGTCACGCACCCCCGCTCTGTGCACCACCCCCCCCCTCCCCGCCGGAACCTGCAGCGCCTCCTCCGGGCCGCAAGGGGGCGCCCGCCGCCATCGGCCGCTCGGCGCTCGCTCTGCCCTGCCTGGCGGCGCAGCGGCGGGCCGGACAGGACGGGCAGCGGAGCGCCGATCGCGGCGGCGGCGCGATGAGCCTGGCGGAGGGTCGCGCCCCACGGCGCACGGCCGGTAACCGGCTCTCGGGGCTGCTGGAGGCCGAGGAGGAGGATGAGTTCTACCAGACCACCTACGGCGGCTTCACCGAGGTGCGGGGACGGGCCTGGAGCTGGGGGCGCGGGGAACCGGGGAGTCTCGGGGGCCCTACGGCGAACGGCACCGAAGGTGTCCCGGTGCTGTGAGGGCCTCGGGGGCGGGGGGGGGGCGTCTGGGGGTCCCGGGGGGCGGGGGACCCCGGGGGGGGTGTCTGGGGGTCCCGGGGGGCGGGGGATGGGGAGCCCCGGGGGGAGGTGGGGATCACCGGGGGGGGCCCGGGGAAGGGGCAGCAGCAGGGGCCGGGTGAGGAGCAGCGGGGACGGGGGGGGTCCAGCCATTAGAAGCCGCCCCCTCCCGGTAGCGATGAAGCCCCCGTGGCCGCGGGGCGGGAGGGCAGCGGCCTGGGGAGCCCCGGGGGGTGACACGGCCCCTCTGTCCCCGCAGGAGTCGGGCGATGACGAGTACAGGGGCGACCAGTCGGACAGCGACGACGAGGTGGACTCGGACTTCGACATCGACGAGGGCGACGAACCCGCCAGCGACCAGGACGAGAGCGAGCCCAAGCGCCGCCGCCGCGTCGTCACCAAGGCTTACCGGGTGCGGGCGGCCGGGGACCGGGCTGAGGGCTCCGGGGTCCCCTTCCCAGCGCGGCGGGCCCGGGACGGGCTCCCCGTTAGGGAAAGCCGAGGTTTAACCGAGGCCGAAGCCGCCTCACGTCCTCTGTCCCATCCCGTAGGAGCCCCTCAAGAGCCTTCGCCCCAAGAAGACAGATGTCCCCAGCGGCAGCTCCCAGAAGCCACGAGAGGTGAAATCCGTCCCCTTGGAGCTCCAGGATGACGTGGGAGACAGTGAGTGTGCACGGGACGAGACGGACCGGAAACGGGCCCCCACTGGGAGAGCTCCCGGTGAGCCGGACCGGCCGGTGCCCGTCGGTGAGCCCCGTCCTCCCGCCGCAGGCCGGAAGCACATGCGGCAGTCGACGACGGAGCACACGCGTCAGACTTTCCTGCGCATCCAGGAGCGGCAGGTCCAGTCCAAGCGTAAGAAGGGCGGCCCCAACTACGACCGGCCGCTGACGCAGGAGGAGCTGCTGGAGGAGGCCAAGATCACGGAGGAGATCAACCTCCGCTCCCTGGGTGAGCCGAGCGCCATGCCAAGGGGTGCAGGGGCCCCCCGAAATGGCACAGGAGAGGGGACGATGGTGTCGGTGAGGTGCTGAGCCTTCCCCTCGGCTTGTTCCTGCTTTTCCAGAGAACTACGAGCGCCTGGAAGCCGACAAGAAGAAGCAGGTCCAGAAGAAGCGGAAGTGCGTGGGGCCCGTTATCCGGTACTGGTCCGTCACCATGCCCCTCGTCCCGGAGCCTGGCAAGGAGGAGAACGTGGATGTGGAGGGGTAGGTTGGGGTCACCTCAGCGTGGCCTCAGCGGTTTTTCTCCCCGCCCACCGCACCCTGCCGCTCCCCAGCTCCCACCCCGATCCCGCGCTGGCTCTGCCTCACAGCGAGGGAGAAGCGGGCTTTGGGCAGCGCCTTGGAGCCCCCCAAGCCCCGCGCTCCAGTCCTGGGGGGCGGCTGAAGCAGATTTGGTAGCTCTGCCCACCCGTGGGAGCTCCCCTGGGGTTTCCCCCCACCCCAGGGATCTCCTGGGTGCTGATTGTGGCTTTTCCAGGTTGGACCAAGACCCGCAGCAGGCCGAAACAGCTCCGGCCCCGGCTCTGGCTTCCGCCGGGAAGTGCTCCCGCACCTTCATCTCCTTCAGCGACGACGAGACCTTCGAGCGGTTCTTCCCCAAAGCGAAACCTCCGCGCCTGCCGGTGCGGGAGATCTGCCCCGTCACCCACAAACCGGCCGTTTACCGCGATCCCATCACCGACATTCCCTACTCCAACATCCGCGCCTTCAAAATCATCCGGGAGGCCTACAAGAAATACATCACGGCGCACGGGCTGCCCAGCGCCGCCGCCTCCGCCGCCCTGGGGGCCGCCGCTCCCCCCGGCCCCGACCCCAACGTCCGTCCCACCCGCCAGAAGATCATCATCAAGCAGAGCGTCCCCACGACCTGAGCGCCGGGGGTCCGCGGGGGGCTCGTGGCTGCTGCGGGTCGAGGCGTCTCCTCGGCGACGGTTCGTTGCTCTATTTATCTCCTTCCTACCTTTTTTTGTATAAAAAAGAAATAAATCCGAGTAGCCTGCGTACCACGAGGGTGCGGACTCTTATTTCCACACGCAGTGCTTGCAGCAGCAGGAGACCCTACAGTAAACACAGGGTGCGTACGACCCCTTGTTTTCCAAGAGACCCTACAATAAATGAGCCATCTGTTCGGGGTGCTGCCGCTCGCGGCGCTGCCACCGTGGAGCCCTGATGAGAGCGGCCTCGCACACCCCTCAAATATGATTTTGGGGGCCAAGGGGAGCACGTGGGAGCCAAGCCACTCAGACCATCTCGGCGTGAAGGGGCAGAAAACATCCCCGTGGGGGGGCACGGGGGGACTTGGGGGGGTCTCCGAGGGGCTGCGGGGCCCCGGGCACACGGTTCAGCCTCTCCCCGCCAGCCTCCCCATTCCCCCTGGCCAGGGCACCCCAAGAGGTAACGGGGAGCCACCGGGTCACGAGGGGCCCCCCCATTGCCCCGGGGGTGCCCCCACAGCGCCGGGGTGCTGGGGTGGAGCCGGCGCGGGGCTGGCAGGGCTCGATAACGCCCGGGGATATGTGATCTCGCCCCTCCCTGCCGCCGGCTCGCAGAATAAAACGCTGATCTCATGCCCTGCGCGGCCGGAGCCCTTGGCTCAGCACCGGGGCTCGCACCCAGGCAGGCTCCGCCACCCCAGCCAGCGGCCAGGTAGGGCCCTGGGGTGGGGGTCCTCGGGGTGGGGGTCCCCAGGGTGGGGGTCCCCGGGGGGGGGGGGGTGCATCACCCCTGGGAACACCGACTGTGGGGTCACTGGGTGCTGTCGGGGATCCCCTCTCTGAGGGCTCCCCCACCCTGCAGCCCCCCCCCCGGCTCTCACCCGTGGGTGCACGGTCCCTCCCAGGGGCACTGGGTGCGGGGGTGGGTGGGTGTCCCCCAGCCCTGGGGCCCCAGGTGTTGGGGGGCAAATCCCAACCCGGTTCCTCGGGGGGGACCCGACTCCGGGGTTGGGGGGACTCGTGTCCTCAGCGTTTACGCCTGCGGCCCCCCCGGGAGGTGGGGACCCATTTTGGGGGGGGCAAAGGGGTGCTGGAGGGGGAGGGCTGGGGGGGACTGGGGCTGCCGAACCGGGACCTGCCCCCCAAAGTACTGGGGGAGGCTGGGGGGGACGCTGGGTTCTGCCCTGGGGAGCACCTTGGAGGCATGACTCGGTTTCCCCAAGAGCTCCCCAACCACACCACCCCGTCCCCCCCACCCTGGGGTGCCCCATGCCCCCCCCAGCCCGGTGGGAACCCAACAGCACCCTGCGGCACGAAGGGACCCCGCAGGCCGTGGCATGGGGGGTGGGGTGGGGGGAGTCACCATGGCACAGGGGTTCCCCCCACCCCAGGGAGCCTCCCGCCGGCCGCTCAGCCCCCCTGTTGTCCCCCCCCCCAGGCCGCCCCCCGGCCCCCCACCATGACGTCCTACCGGCAGGAGCTGGAGAAGTACCGGGACATCGACGAGGACAAGATCCTGCGGGAGCTGTCGGCCGAGGAACTGGCGCAGCTGGACGTGGAGCTGCTGGAGATGGACCCCGAGGTGGGTGCCTGTGTGTGCGGGGGGGGGTGGCAACAAGCGGGACGGGTGTCACCCCCCCGTCCCGGCTGCCGGTGTCCCCCACGGGTGACACGGTGGGTCCTCAGAACGTGCTGCTGCCGGCGGGGCTGCGGCAGCGGGACCAGACGCAGAAGAGCCCGACGGGGCCGCTGGACCGGGAGGCCCTGCTGCAGCACCTGGAGAAACAGGCGCTGGAGGCCGGCGAGCGCGACGACCTGGTGCCCTTCACCGGCGAGAAGAAAGGTACGGGGACCCGGGGCGGGGGGGGGGGGGACACGACACAGCGGGGACAGTGGCGGGGAGCAGGGGGGACAGGGCCCCGCAGCGCCGGGGGGTATATTTAGCTTGGCAGAACGGTCCTCGCCAGCGGCTCGGGTGTCCTGGGCGAGCTGGGTCCCCGCCAGCCCCGGGCATGGCCACCCCCTGGCAATGTCACCCCCCATACGGCCACCCCCTGCAATGTCACCCCCAGCAATGCCACCTCCAGCACAGCCACCCCCTGGCAATGTCACCCCCCGCCCCGACAATGCCACCCCCCGGCAACGTCCCGTCGCCCCCAGCACGGCCACCCCCTCGCAGCACGGTCACACAACCCCCCCCCGGACTCCCACCCCGGGCAGCGTCACCCTCCGGCAGCGCCCACGTCCCCACGCGTCTCTGCCAGCCCCATCCCGGGGCCACCGCGTCCGGCGTCACGCCGGTGGTGCGAGGCCGGGCGGGGTGTGACCCGCGTCCCCGCGCCCAGGGAAGCCCTTCGTGCCCAAGAACCCGACGCGGGAGATCCCGCGGGAGGAGCAGATCACGCTGGAGCCCGAGCTGGAGGAGGCGCTGGCCAACGCCACCGAGGCCGAGATGTGCGACATCGCCGGTGGGTCTCGCACGGGGCCGCGCCTCGCACCGCAACCTTGCACGGGGCTGCCTCGTTGCACCACGGCCTCGCACGGGGCTGCTGTGTCGCACGACCACCTTACGCGGGGGCATCGCGTTGCACCGCAGCCTTGCGTGGGGCAGCCGCGTCACTCCGCGGCCTTGCACGAGGCTGCCCCGTTGCACCACAACCTCGCACGGGGGAAGCGTGTCCCACAGCAGCTTCATGTGGGGGCAGCACGTTGCACCACAGCATTGCACGGGGGGGGGGGGGAAGCGTGCTGCACGGGGCCGTCGTGTTACACAAGGATAGTTTGTTGCACGAGAGGACGTGTTGCACGGGGCCAGCGTGTTGCACGCCTGCCCCGGCCCCGTATCGCACCCGCGCTCCCCGCTGCCAGGCGCGTGCCGCCCGCCCCCGCCCCCCCTGGGTCCCCGCCAGGGCCCGGCTAAAAGCAGCGCCGTGCCCCGCGCTCGGCTTTCACCGCTGGCCCCCGGCCCACCCGCTCCCCGCGGCTTCCCCGGGCAGGGCTGGGGGGGCTGCGGCCACCCCCGGGGGGGACACGAGGGGACCGGGGGGGTGTGGGGGTCCCGGGGCACCCGCTGAACCCCCCGGCCCCGCAGCCATCCTGGGCATGTACACGCTGATGAGCAACAAGCAGTACTACGACGCGATCTGCAGCGGGACCATCTCCAACACGGAGGGCATCAACAGTGAGTGCCGCGGGGACGCGGGGCTGTTTGGGGGGGATTTGGGGACCAGAACCCCCCCCCGGGATTCACCGCGGTGACCCCACGCATGTGTGCAAACATGCGTGTCCCCGTGCGCACGCGTGTGCCCCAGGCGTGGTGAAGCCCGACACGTACAAGCCGGTGCCGGATGAGCCCCCGAATCCCACCAACGTGGAGGAGACGCTGCGGCAGATCCAGGCCAACGACGGGGCTCTGGAGGACGTCAACCTCAACAACATCAAGGTGAAGGACCCGGTGGCGGCGTCCCCAGGGTGCTGCTCCCTGCCCTGGGGTGTCCCCGGGGTGCTAGTCCTGACCCTGGGGTGTCCCCACGGGGCTGGTCCCTATCCCGGGGTGTCTCCAGGGCACCCCAAGGTGCTGGTCCCCGTGCTAGGGAGCATCACAGTGGGGCTGGTCCCTGCCCCAGAGTGTCCCCAGGGTGTCCCTGGGTGCTGCCAGGGTGACAGGTCCCATCCTGAGGTGTCCCCGTGGGCTTGGTCACCCTGTCCCAGGGTGCTGCTCGCTGTCCCGGGGTGTCCCTCTGGGGTTGGGTCCCTGTCGTGGGGCGTCCCTGGGGTGTTTGTCCCCATCCTGGGGTGGTCCCAGGGACTGTAGCGTGCTGGTCCCCATCCGGGGGCATCCGTGTCCTGTTGGTGACATCCCACATCCCTTGGGTGACATACAGCACCCTCTCGGGGACGCTCCCGTACCCTTGGTGACATCTACACCCCCTCGATGCCGCTTACATCCCCTCGGCGACACCCACGTCATCCCCTGGGGGATGTCCCCGCGCCCTTGGTGACACCACGTCCCCTTGCCGCAGGACATTCCCATCGCCACGCTGAAGGCCATCTGCGAGGCCATGAAAACCAACACCCACGTCAAGAAGCTCAGCCTGGTAGCCACCCGCAGCAACGACCCCGTGGCCAGCGTGAGTCCCGGCCCCGTGTCCCCACGCGTCCCCGCGCGTCCCCAGACAGGGAGGGGACACGGTCCCCTGCCCCCAGCTCCATCCTGGGCACCAGCAAACCCAGGCGATGGCGGCTTTTCCACCGTCACCTGCGGCATGCGTGGCCCAGGACATGCCAGAGGGGGGGTGCCAGCACTGGGTGACACCCCGAGGTGACACCGCGAGGTGACACCCTGAGGTGACACACAGGCCGTGGCCGAGATGCTGATGGAGAACAAGACCCTGCAGAGCCTCAACATCGAATCCAACTTCATCACGAGTGCCGGCATGATGAGCATCATCAAGGCCATGTACCAAAACACCACCCTGAGCGAGCTCAAGGTGGACAACCAGGTAGGGGACAGGCACCCACGGGTGGTCCGGGGAGGGGACGGGGGTGTCCCCAATTTCCCGGCGTGCCTGGTTTCACCCCGGCCCCGCAGTGCCAGCGACTGGGCGACACGGTGGAGATGGAGATGGCCACCATGCTGGAGCAGTGCCATTCCGTCGTGCGCTTTGGCTACCACTTCACGCAGCAAGGTCCCCGCGCCCGCGCCGCCATCGCCATCACCAACAACAACGAGCTCCGTGAGTGTCCCCCGCGTCCCCTCCCGGCATGGGAATTGGGGTGGGGGCTCCTGGCCCTGACTCCCCCCCTTTCTCCTACCCCAGGTCGCAAGCAGAAGAAAACCTAACGGCCCCCCCCAGCACAAACGAGCTCCGGCTCCCTGGGGCCGCTGTAAATAAAGAGGACGGAGAGTCGCGGCTTTGGGATCCGCTCGGACGTGTCCCAGGGCAGGATTTGTGCACGGGGCCGGAATCGGGGATCGCAGGGATGGGCTGAGGGAGGGGAAGGCTGCTGGGGAGGCGGCGGGGACACCCCCCCGCTTGCGGCGCTCGAGGCCCCCGTTGCCCTTCGTCCGTTAATCTCCGGGGCTGAGCCGGACGCCTGGATCCCCTCAGGGAGCAGCGGGCCGGGGTATTTATACCCGGGGGATTGGGTTACGGCACCAGGAGGGGTGGGGGCAGCAGGGCAACCCCTCCAGCGGGTAGCAGGGTGCCCCAATGGCACGGAGCTGGGCACCCAGGGCCCGTGGGGACCAGCACCCGCAGCCTGGTGAGGTGGGTGGGGGGATGCAGGGCCTATTTATAGGGCCCATCACCTATTTATAGGTGTGAGCGGAGCGAGCGGGTAAATCCCGGTGCCCAGGGGTAACATCACCCCGGGCAGCGCTGCCAGAGCCCCCCCCAGGGACAGGATCTGGCCCCGGGGCCCAGAGAGACCCTTGGGTGCGTGGTGGGTGCTCAGGGCACAGCCCCACAGACGACAGTCCCAATGTGGGAGCACCCGCAGGCGCCCAAAGCCTGGCAGGAAAAGGGGGGGGGGGGGGGAAACTGAGGCAGGGGGAGGGCGGCGTAGCCGGGTGCTTTCCGAAGCACTGGGACAGCTGCCGGGGCTGGGGAGGAGGGGGGGAACCCAGCACCGCCACCCCGAAAGGCCACGACCCGCAGGCAGCTGCCAGTGTGCGAGAAAACGAGTGTGACCTGGGCCAGGGACAACCAACATCGAGGTTGGCAGCACTGCAGGGCTCTGGCCGGGGTGGGGACGCCCCAGAAAGGTACCAGGTTGAGCACCCCACGGTGGCAAAATGCGGGGACCCCCAATATCACCCCTCCCCGGGACCTGCCCCAACGGCTCAGACAGCTCCGTCCTCTCCAGTGGCCTCTATTAACGGTGGGGCTTGGGGGCAGCCTGGGGGGACCGTCCCCGGGGGGACCGGTGAGCAGACGGGGGCCTCAGGCCGGCAGCAGCGCGGGCGGCTCATCCTCGTCGGAGTCGAATTCGGCGTTCTCATCCTTCACCCACTTGCCAGAGCCGTCCTGGATCCAGCCGGCGCTGCGGATGGACGGAGGGAGGGAGTGAGAGGCGGCTCGTCACGGGGCTCCCCACGCCAACGGGGCCAAGACTCACCTCCGCAGCTGCAGGTATCGCTCCAGGGCCTGGCGTCTCTCGGGGCTGAGGGCTTCGGGCCGGCTCAGGGCCGACGATGAGGGTTTTTCTTTGCTGCCTCGCTGTGTCCGGGCCGGAGCCGCCTTCGGTGTGTCTGGGAGGGCAGAGAGGGGTGGTGAGACCCGCAGGAGCGGGAGAGGCCCGGCTGAGAGCCCGGGTGCCTTGTCCCAGCGGTGCCGGTGCAGCCCCAGAGCCACTGTCTGGCTCTTACCCGCTCGCCTGCCACGGTGCCCCGGCAGCAGGGCTGCAGGGCTGGCGTCCACGGCTTCTCTGTCCTTCCGCAACGGCTCCGGCAGCGTCAGGGTGGTACTTGGCCCCATCTGGGTCACACCAGCTCGCGAGCTGCTTCCCTCCACCCTGCGACAGGAGGAGTCAGGGCCTCGTCCCACAAACGGCAGCGAAGTCACGGCGCTGCCGGTGTCCTGCTGGGAAGCCCAGAACTTTCCCCCATCCTCCAGCAGCAAAACCAAAGGTCTTACCCCGTCCTGCGGCAGCAGCTGCTGTAGGGAGCAGCTTTCAGCAGAGCGCTCCGGGCGATCCTCCTCGTCTGTGCCAGAAGAGGGGCCGGGGAGCCCTGGGGAGAGGGGACAGAGCTCAGGGGGGCCTGGCCGGGGGGACTGTCGGGGTGAGGAAGGGGCGTCTGCACCAACCTGCGTGCCTGCCTCCTCTGCCTGCACCTCCTCCTCGTGCCGTCGCTTCTGGGCCGCGTCCTGGAGCGAGCGCTTCCTGCCGTAGAAGCGCTGCAGGCCTGGAAGAGAGCGAAGGGGACAGGGGGACGTGCTCGCTCAGCGCAGCCCACCCTCCCCGCCAGCCCCCCACTTACTGCCCGTGTGCTTCTTGCCGGCCCTGTGGACAGTCAGCACATCCAGCGTGTCGAAGACGGGGCGGTGGGCGCACACCGTGCAGGCGTACCTACGCCAGGGCGGGGGGAAAAGCTGCCGTCAGGACCCCGCAAGCGGCCGGAAGGGGGGGGCTGCCCTCGGGGGTCTCGCTCACCTCCCGCTCCTCAGCAGCAGCGCCTCATCCTCAGGGATGTAGTTGGCCAACAGGTCCGCGACGCGTCTTTTCTGGGAGAGGCGGAGGGGGTTGTGGCAGTGCTCGTCCCCCCACGCGCCTGCTGCTGGAGGGGGGTCTGCCCCCAGTTTGCCCCGCGGGGAACTAGCCCTTGACTTCAGCCCTGTCCCCCCTTCAGCCAAGAAACCTCGGCACCCTGGGGACCCCTCTCTGAGGGCAGCAAGGGGGGCAGACGGGGGAACGGGGCTGTCAAGGCAGCTGGAGGCAGGGAAGGGGGGTAATTCCGGGGAGCGGCCTGGCCAAGGGGTGTATTTTGGGGCGCTGGGAGGGGAACCCTGACGGGGGCTAAGCCAGGGCAGAGGTGAGGGGGAACTGGGGGGCAGAGGAGCTTGTGCGGGCAGGAAGGCCGGCGGGCAGAAGGGAGGAGCGGGCAAGGGCCGGGGCAACCGGGGCCGGGGCAGGCCGGGGCAAGGGGGCGAAGCCGGGGGGTATGTGGGGAGGTCGGGGCCGGGGTTGGGGGGGTCTGGGGGACTCGGGGAGGGGCTGGGGGGACCTGGGGGGACCGAGACTGACCTGCAGCACCCCCAGCTGATCGGGGTCGTCCCCCTCCCGCTTGAAGGACATGGCGGCCCCGGCGGTTACTATGGGAACCGCCCCTCTTCCGCCCAGCTTCCGGGTGGCTTTTCCCAGCGGGCTGCGCGCGGGAACGACGACCAATTAGAGAACGCGAGAGGCGGGGCGGGCGCACACGCCGTGTCCGCAGGCGGCCGCAGCCCCGCGGCATGACGGGAGTTGTAGTTCCGCGTCTCCGTCCCCCGCGGGAGTGTGGGGGGCAGAGAACCCCCCCTGGGGGCAGGAACCGGGGCGGCGTCAGGGGCCGGGGGGCCGGGAAGGACCCCGATCGGGGCGGGGGGGGGGTATGGCGATATCATTACCCGAGGGGGCTGCAAGCCGCCCTCTCCCCCCCCGTATCGAACTACACTTCCCAGAGGCCTCCGCGAGGGCGGCCGGGCCGGGCCTGCCCTGGCCTCTCCGGTCTTACCGGGGCCCGGGGGCGCCCGGGGGCGGCGGCGGGGCCGAGCCCGCCCCCGTGAACGGCGGCCGCAGCGCCGGGGCCCTGGGCCGGTCCCCCCGCCCGGGCCGCGGCTGTTCGCATGAGGCCCCCCCCGCGCTGGCGGGGGCCGGGGTTCAGCGGGGCCGTCCCGCCATGGCGGCGGGGAGCGGGGGAGCGGGGGCGTCCGCCCGTGAGCACCGCCTGGAGCCCGGGGACACGCTGCCGGGGCTGGCGCTGCGCTACGGGGTGACGGTGAGCGGCCACGGGGCCCGGGGGTGCCGTGGGGCCAGGAGCGGGGGGACCCCCAGGGCTGCGGGAGGCCGCGGGGCAGGATCGCCGGGGGGGGGGGGGCAGCACGGCGGGCCCGATCCCTGCCCCCTCCTGTCCCCAGCACTATGGCGGGCCCCGGCCCCGGCCCCGGGCCATCCTTCTCTCTGTCCTCATCCCACTCCGGCCCTTGTCCCCGTCCCCATCCCCATCCCTGTCCCCATCCCCATCCCCGTCCCCCCCCGACCCCCCATCCCATCCCCATCCCGTCCCCATCCCATCCCATCCCCGTTCCTGTCCCCATCCCCATCCCCATCCCATCCCCATCCCCATCCCCATCCCCATCCCCATCCCATCCCCATCCCATCCCATCCCATCCCCATCCCATCCCATCCCGTCCCCGGCAGATGGAGCAGATCAAGCGTGCCAACCGTCTCTACACCTCGGACACCATCTTCCTCAAGCCCACCCTCCTCATCCCCGCTCCGGTGACGCCGGGAGGACCCTGCCCCGCGGACCAGGACACGCCTGTCCCCCCAGGGGACACCCCGGCCGCCCCTGTCCCGTCCCGCCACGACCTCTCGGCCACCGATTTCCTGCGGCAGCTCGACGCCGAGATCGGGCGCTCCAAGGCGGCGGCGGCGGCGGCACAACGGCTCCGCGCCGGCAGCACAGGGTGAGCGCGCCCATCCCGCCTCCCCTTTTGGGGCAAAACGGGGTCTTTTGGAGAGTGGGTTTGGCGGGTGGCAGGGCCGCCCCTCACTGCCACCCCGCTGCGTCCCCTGCAGCACGGCCGAGGGCGAAGGCACCCGCAGCCCCGATGCCAAGGGCCCGCTGCCATCGCGTGGCCCCTGCCTCGGTCCCCGGCCCCTCACCAGGACCCCGCGGGTGGCCGCCCTCCGGGACGCCGAGGATGAGATCTTCACGCTGTGACGCCGGGGACGTGACGCCGTGACTCCCGCGCCGTGACTCCCACCCCGCGGTGACGGGCACCCTGGGACACCCCCAGCACCCAGTCCCGTCCGGGGGCCGTGGAGGGGACACAGGGATTTGGGGGGGGCACACGGTGTCCCCTCCCTGTCTCCTTCGAGGGACCTGTCCCACTGCAGGGACAGTTGGGTGCAGAACCAGCCCTCTCGCAGGGCTACTGGGAGGTACTGGGAGGTACTGGGACAAGATTTACCAGCTGACGTTTCTCTTCTGGTTGTATTTATTTGTACGTCTTTGCTCTCCTGGGGGGGGTGGGACCCCCCAGTCCCCTCGTGCCAGTGCCGGGACGGTCCCCCCCACCCCGAGAGCCTGTAAATAAAACGGGGCACTGTCACCCGGCTCTGCCTGTTTGTCACCCCCCCCCCCGGGAACATGGAAACCCCCCGTGGGGACATGGAAACGCCCCGTGGGGACACGGTGACCCCCCTCTGGGGATGCGGTCATTCCCCTTGGGGACATGGTCCTACCCTCGGGGACACTGTCACCCCCCTGGGGACACTGTCACCCCCCTGGGGACGTGGTCACCCCCGGGGATGCTGTCACCCCTCAGGGACACAATTGGCACCCTGGGGACACAGTCATACCCCCCCCCGGGGGCACGGCTGTCCCCTCCCCAGGTCACCCAGGGACCTAGGTGCCACACCACGCGGTGCCACCAGGTGTCACCCTGTCCCCACACCCCTGGGACCCCCCCCCCCCGGAGCCTCGGGGTCTCCCCAGGGTCCCCCAGCACCCCCAGAGCCACCCAGTGCGCCGGGTGTCCCCAGGGTCCCCATCCCATCGCCCCCGGGGCTGCTGGGGACACTTGGGGACCGGAGCCTGGGTGACACCCGGGGGGGGAGCCCAGTGCTCCCAGTGCTCCCAGTCCACGCTGGGCCGGGTGCACACGTGCGTGCAAAAGGCCACAGGCTGGTACAGGAGGTGACCCTGGTGGGGGGACACCAGGTCCCCACCCTGGTGGGGGGACACCCAGAGAAGTGACAGCCAGCCCCGTTGCGTACGCCTGCACGTCCGTGTGCGCGGAAATTTGCACGTGGGCGCGTGCACACGCGTGTGCACCGACACGGGCACCAGCGGTGTGTGTGCTTGCACGCGCGTGTGCACAGCCCCACCCCGGCTGGGGCACACGCCCCGGGGCAGGGTTGTGCACACGCGCGTGCAAGCACACACGCTCATCCACCCCGCCGGGCGCGAGGCTGTGCCCACTCCCACGCGTGCCTGCACACGCGTGTGCAAGCCGCCCCCCCCGCCGCCCCTGGCGCTCAGCAGCTAATGAGGATCATCTCATTAACGGGGATTAACGACTATCTATAGGGTGGCCTGGGCGGGGGGGGGATGTCCCGGGTGGGGGTGTCCCACGGGGGTCCCCGGTCCCGCCCCCCCCCCCCCCAGCCCCGCTCCGGCCGCCGGTCGGTCCCGGCCCGTTCCGGGGCGGAGCCGCTCGGGACCGCTCGGGGCCGTTCGGGTTCGCTCGGGTCCGTTCGGGTCCGCTCGGGACCACTCGGGACCGCTCGGGGAGCGGAGCCGGTACCGAGCGCGGAGGGGTCGGGGCGGGGGGGGGGGGGGGGGTGTGTAAAGGGGTGTTGGGGGGTTCTAGGGGTGCTGGGGCGGGAGGTCGGGGGGTGTTGGGGCAGGGTGTAGGTGAGGGTGTAAGTGGGGTGCTGCAGTGGGGTGCTGCGGGGTGTTGGGGGGTGCTGGGGGGTGCTCTGAGGGCGCACGTGGGTGCTGGGGGGTGCTGTGGGGTGCTCTGAGGGTGCTGGGGGGTGCTCTGGGGTGCTCTGGGGTGCTCTGAGGGTGCTGGGGGGTGCTGGGGGGCCGGGCGCTGTGCGCGTGTTGTGCGGGGTGGGGGTGTTGTGCCGGGGGGTGTCAGTGGGTGTTGGGGTGTCAGTGGGTGTTGGGGTGTCAGTGGGTGTGGGTGTGCGCACACGCTTGTGCTGTGCGTGGTGTCCCGGCACGGCTGGCAGCAGTTCCCGGGGCACTGGGAGCACTGGGACAGGAGCATTGGGAGCACTGGGAGCGCTGGGAGGGACCACTGGGGGCACTGGGAGGGGGCACTGGGAGGGGGCACTGGGAGCACTGGGATGTTGCACTGGGGGCACTGGGAGGGGGCACTGGGAGCACTGGGAGCACTGGGACAAGGTACTGGGGACACTGGGAGCACTGGGAGAAGGAACTGGGGGCACTGGGAGGGGGCACTGGGAGCACTGGGAGGGGCACTGGGGGCACTGGGAGGGGCACTGGGGGCACTGGGGTACCGTCCCTGCGCCCGGGGCTCGTCCCCGCTGTCCCCAGCCCCCCCCGTGCCTCAGTTTCCCCCGCTGAGATCAGCCCCTCGCAGCCCCGGGGGGGGGGGGGGGTCACCCTCAGCCCCGCGTCCCCTCCGGGTGCCCGTGACGATGCCGGGGGTCCCGCTGCCCTTCGTCCTCCTCATCCTCGTCCCGGGGGGGGCGGCTCAATCCTTCCCGCGGGACCTGGTGGCGCGCAGCACCGTGGGGCTGGCAGGTGAGTTGGGGGGGACACACACGCAGGGCGGGGGCGTGCGCGGCACGGGGGGGGCCGCCGGGGTGTCACCGCGTGTCCCCTGTCCCCGCAGCCACCGCCGCCTACCCCCGCTTCGCCGGCCTGCGTGGGGACAACGTCACGGCGCAGTTCGGCCTCGACTTCCAGCGCATGCTGCGCCTCAACGGCACCCTCTTCGTCGCCGCCCGGTGAGCTCGGGCACGCTCGGGCACGCTTGTGCGAGCCACTTCTAGGTGCTCGGCGGTGCTTGGGCACGCTCGTGTGCTCACGTGCGCTTGTTTCTGCTTGGGAAAGCCTGTACGGGCTTTTGCTTGTGCAAGCTTGTGCGCGCTTGTGCGCGCTTGTGCGCGCTTGTGCATGCTTCTCTGTGCTTGTGCAAGCTCATCCCCCCCCTTTGCGCGCTTGTGCGTGCTTGTGCGTGCTTGTGCATGCTTTGTGTGTGCCTGTCTGCGCTTGTGCAAGCTTGTGCATTATTTGTTCACGCTTGCACGTGCATCCAGAGGCTTGTTTGCTTCTGCAAGCTTGTGCACACTTGTGCAAACTTGTGAGTGCTTGTTCGTGCTTGGGCACGCTTGCGCCTGCTTCTGCGTGCTTAAGCACGGTTATCCGTGCCTGTGCGCGCTTGTGCCCGCCAGCGTGTGCTCCTGCACGCTTGTGCTTGTGCCCCCGTTCCCTCCCGTGGCCCCATACGCGGTCCCTCGCGGTTGTGCGTGGCACGTGGCCCCGCGGCCCCTCGCACATCCCTGGGTCCCTTGCACGTCCCCGTGCCCCTCGCACGCTCACGCCCTCCCCCCCCCAGGGACCACATCTACGCCTTCGACCTGGGGCAGGACCGGGGGACGCTGTACCCCGAGCGGGTAAGGGGGCGGGGGGGGCCCTGGGGCATGTGGGGGGCCCTGGGGGGTTGGGGGGCCCCGTGCCCACCCCCCGTCTCGCCCGGCAGCACCTCACCTGGGAGACGCGGGACAGGGAGAACTGCGCCATGAGGGGCCGGCTGCAGGTACGGGGGGTACGGGGTGTGGGGGTACAGGGTCTGGGGGTACAGGGTTGGAGGTACAGGGTCTGGGGGTACAGGGTGTGGGGGTACGGGGTGTGGGGGTACAGGGTCTGGGGGTACAGGGTTGGGGGTACAGGGTCTGGGGGTACAGGGTCTGGGGGTACAGGGTTGGGGGTACAGGGTGTGGGGGTACAGGGTGTGGGGTCTAGGGGTGCAGCGTCTGGGGGTACGGGTGTGGGATGTATGGTAGGGGGGTCTGGGGGTAGAGGGAACGGCGTATGGGGGTGTGGGGGTACGGGGGTACAGGGTATGGGGGTGCAGGGTGTGGGGGTACAGGGGCACAGGGTATGGGGTGTGGGGGTACGGGGGTACAGGGTATGGGGGTACAGGGTATGGGGATACAGGGGCACAGGGTATGGGGTGTGGGGGTACGGGGGTACAGGGTGTGGGGGTGTGGGGGTCCGTGGTATTGGGGCACAGGGGTGCAGGTTGTGGGGGTACGGGGGGTGCGTGGGGGGTGCAGGGTACGGGGGACTGAAGGGCTGGGGACAAACGGGGGGCTCTGGGCAGGGGGAGGTGGTGACACCGGGGCCCCCCCACGTCCCCCCGCCCCCCCGCGCAGGATGAGTGCCACAACTACATCAGGGTGCTGGTGCCCCGCGACGCCGGCACCCTCCTGGCCTGCGGCACCAACGCCTTCAGCCCCCTCTGCCGCACCTACCAGGTGGGGGGGCCCGGGGGGCTGTCACGGGGGGGGCAGGGGGAGGTGTGAGGGGGGCTCAGCCCCTGCCGGGGGTGGGATGGGGGGGGCTGAATGCGGGGGGGCTCATGGCAGTGCCCAGAGGTGTGATGAGTGCGGGGGGGCTCAGCTCCCATGGGGGGGGGGGTGTGTGCAGGGGGGCAGTGCCCAGAGGTGTGACGAGCGCGGGGGTCCTCAGCGTCTCCCCACCGGTGCTGGGGGCAGCGGGGAGGGGGCAGGGCTGTGTGTGTGATGAGCACGGGGGGTCTCAGCACCTCACACCCCCCCCCAGGTGAGCAGCCTGGCACCGGCGGGCGAGGAGGTGAGCGGCCAGGCCCGGTGCCCCTTCGATGCCAAGCAGAGCGTCGTCGCCCTCTTCATCGGTGGGTGCTGGACGATGGCGGGGGGGGACACGACACACCCGACAGGGTCCCCGGGTGGGGACAGGGCTGACCCTGGGGTGTGTGTCCCCCCCCCGCAGACGGCAGCCTGTACTCGGCCACGGTGGCCGATTTCCAGGCGAGCGACGCGGTGATCTACCGCAGCCTCAGCCCCGGCCGGCCCCCCCTGCGCACCCTCAAGTACAGCTCCCGCTGGCTGCAGGGTACCCCACAGTTCGGGGGGTACGGGGAGGGGGGGGTACGGCTGGGGGGGGGCAGGGCGATGGGGGGGCAGGGCAGGGGGTGAGCGCGGGGCTGGGGGGGGCGGGTCAGGAGGCAGCAGGGGCTGACGGCCCCCCCCGGCCCCCCCCCCCCAGAGCCCCACTTCGTCCAGGCGCTGCCCTACGGCCCCTACGTCTACTTCTTCTTCCGGGAGGTCGCCGTGGAGCTCAGCGCCCTGGGCAAGGTGGGCGCAGGGAGGGGGCACCCGGGGGCCCCTCACAGGGCATCAAGGCAGGGGAGACCCCCCCGAGCCCCTCACCGGGGCGTCTGGCCGGGCGCTGCTGCCTGTGGGTGCTCCTGGGTGCCAGCCCAAGGTGCCAATGCCCCTGGCCGCCAGGGCGACGGTGCTGACACCCATGGGTGCCCGTGTGCCGACACCCGCGGGTCCCTGGGTGCTGACGCCCACGGGTGCTGGCGCAGGTGGCGGTGGCGCGGGTGGCGCGGGTGTGCCGCAACGACCATGGCGGCTCCCCGCGGGTGCTGGAGCGGCGCTGGACGTCCTTCCTGAAGGTGCGGCTGCAGTGCGCCGTCCCCGGGGATGCCATCTTCTACTTCGATGTCCTGGAGGCAGTGACACCCCCCCGGGCCCTGCACGGGCGCCCCGCCGTCCTCGCCCTCTTCGGCACCCAGCCCAACAGGCATGGCGGGGGACGGACACACGCACGGGGGGGGGGGACACACGGGCTCACGGGGGACGCGGGCGGCCAAGGGGACGTGGGGCTGTAGGCACGCAGCGGGCGTGGGGGGACGCGGGTGGGGACACGGGAGATGGGGACGTGGGGACGCAGTGGGGCAGGACACAGGGGGAACGCAGGGTGGGGGGACACAGCGGGGACCAACAAGGGACGCGGAGGGGCCCTGGCAGCCCCGGGAGGGGACGGGGGCAGCCCCAGCGCCGATGCCACCCCCCGCCGCCGCCGCAGCATCCCCGGCTCGGCCGTCTGCGCCTTCTACCTGGCCGACGTGGAGCGGGCGTTCGAGGGACCCTTCGCCGAGCCCCGTGGCGCCGCCGGCACCTGGACCCCGGTGCCTGAGGACAGGGTGCCCCGACCGCGGTACGGACCCCCCCACCCCACCCCACACCCGGGCACTTGGGTGTCCCCCCCCCCCGCCCAGGGTGCAGCGTCCGCCCGGGCACCCACGCCGGCCGTGCCGCAGGCCGGGCTGCTGCGCCGGGATGGGACCGGCCGCCGGCGTCGTCACCTCCGGGGACTTCCCCGACGAGACGTTGGCCTTCGCCAAGGAGCACCCGCTGCTGCACGGCGCCGTGGCACCCGCCGGCGGGCGGCCTCTCTTCACCCGCACCGGCACCAGGTGCGCCCCGGCGAGGGGACGGGTGGCCTCGGGGACGGCGGGTGGCTCGTGCGAGGAGGGTGTGGGTGTGCAGGGGGTGAGGGCGCAGCCGGTCCCCTGGGTGCTGCGGGGTGGGGAGGGTCCTCGTGTAAGGCTCCTGTGCAAGGGTGTGCGAAGCCACGTGAGGGTGTGTGATGCCCCAGCGCAAGGGTGTGCAAAGCCCTCGTGCAAAGATGTGCAAAGGCCGCGTGAGGGTGTCTAAGACGCGAGTGCAAGGGCCCCAGCGCGAGGGTGTGCAACAGCGTGTGTCCCGTTGCAAGCGTGTGCAAGAGTCCCATGCGAGGGTGTGCAAAGCTCCAGCGTGAGCCAGCGCAAAGCCCTGGTGCACAGGTGTGCAAGACCCCAGTACGAGGGTGTGCGAGGCCCCGTGCGAGGTGGGTGTGCCGGGCGCAGGCTGACGCAGCTGGCGGTGGACACGGGCGCGGGGCCGCGGGGGAACCAGACCGTGCTCTTCCTGGGCGCCGAGGACGGGCGGGTGCTGAAGGTCCTGGCGGCCGCGCGGCACCCCGGGGCCACCCAGCACCCCGGCGGCACCGCGGCACCCGGTGACAGCCAGGAGCCCGGTGACAGCAGGGACGTCGGCTCCGAGACGCTGCTGCTGGAGGAGATCAGCCTCTACGACCCCGGGCGGTGAGTGGCAGGGGCTGGGGCTGGGGGTGCTGGGGGGGGGCACCTTGGGGCCATGGGTGCTGATGGGTGCTGGGAGGCAGCGAGCACTGACAGATGCAGTAGTGGTGTGGGTGCTGTGTGGGTGCTGGGGGGGCCATGTGGGTGCTACAGGGCATTGATGGGTGCTGGGAGGTGCATGTGGGTGCTGTAGGGAGCTGGTGGGTGCCATGGGGTCATGCAGGTACCGTAGGGTGCTGATGGGTGCTCTGGGGCCACGCAGGTGCTGCGGGGCCATGCGGGTGCCATGCGGGTGCTGGTGGGTGCCACGGAGCTGCAGGGTGCCGATGGGTGCTGCGGGGTGCTGGTTGGCACTGTGGGGTGCTGCCGGGTGCCGTGGGGCTGGGGGTGCTGGGGCGAGGTGCAGTCACCATGGGTGCTGTGGGGGTGCAGATGCCGGGGACCGCGGGGTGCCAGCCGGGTGCTGGGGCTGGAGCTGCACCCGCCGGGCCGGGAGCTCTACGTCGCCTTCGCCGGGTGCCTGGTGCGTCTGCCCCTGAGCCGGTGTGCCCGGCACGGCGCCTGCCGCAGGTGAGCGGGCAGCGGACGGGACGTGCGAGGGCATGGGAGCGTGCAAGGGCACGAGGGCGTGCGAGGGCATGGGAGCGCGCAAGGGCACAAAGGTGTGCAAAGGTCACACGTGGGCGCGGGGGCGTGCAAGGGCACGGAGACATGTGAGGGCCAGGGGTTTGCAAGAGCGTGCGAGGGCACGGGGACGTGCGAGGGCAGCTCTGGCACCCGGCCGCCTGCGTCCCCCCGCGCAGGAGCTGCCTGGCTGCCCGTGACCCCTACTGCGTCTGGCTGCCCCCCGGGGGCTGCGTCCCCTTCTCCGAGGACCTTCCGTAAGTGTCCCCCACGGTGACCTTCACCTTCCCCGGGGGTGTCCCCTCCTCCCGGGTTGGGGACACTGGGGACGGCGGGTGACATGGACCCTGTGTGCCCCAGGAGCGGCTTCGAGCAGGACATGGAGGGATCCCCCGGGATCACGGGGACCTGCCAAGGTGAGGGGGGGGGGGTGTGTGCAGGTGGCACCGGGGCGACACTGGGGGCCCTGGGACACGTGGGTGACACCGGAGGACGTGGAGGACATCAGGGGACAAGAGGTGGCCCCAGGGGACGCGGGTGGCCTGGCCTGACCCCACTCTGCTCTCACAGATGCTCCAGCTGCAGGGGACGGTGACGGGGACAGGGACCTGGCCCATGGTCAGTGACATCCGTCCGTCCCCTCCGGACACCCGCTGGGGGGGACCCCGGGACCAGGGAGGGACACGGGAAGGACCCTGGGACTAGGAGGGACCCCTGGGGTGGGACAGGGATCCTGGGGTGGGGGGTCCCCAGGGACCAGGAGGGACCCCAGGGGTGGGAGAGAGGGACCCCAAGGACTGGGGAGGGTCCCTGGGGATGGGGGGACCCCAGGGACAGGAGAAGGACCCTGGGGTGGGGGGACCCCAGGGAGCAGGAAGGGACCCTGGGGGTGGGAGAGGGACCCTGGGGGATCCGGGGTGGGGGCCGGGCCCCCCGTGTGTGCGGTGGGCTGACGGGTGCTCCCGCAGGGGTGCGTCAGGCCGGGCCAGGGACCACAGCGACGGTGCCGGTGCCGGTGCTGGTGGGCTGCGTGCTGGGCGCCTTCGCCCTGGGTGCCCTGGCCGCCGGGCTGCTGGCAGCCTGCTGCCGCCGGCCCGCTGGCCCCAAGGGACCCCCGGAGCCCCCCGCCGCCCTGCGGCCCCCGGCCCAGCCGCCTGCACCCCGCCTCTACCCCCCGCTGCCGCCCCAGGGAGGGGCCGGGGGGCTGCGGGACCCCCCCGAGCTGCCCACCCCCGAGGGCACCCCGCAGCCACCCACCAAGACGCCCCGGGTGGCAGAGCCCCGGCGCAGCCAGGCCACCCATCTCGGCACTCTGGGGTGCCCGGAGCCCCCCGGTCCAGGACCCCCACCCAAGGCCACCCTGGAGGAACTGCTGCAGCGGCTGCACGGGGCGGGGGGCTCGGGGTGGCCGGTGACCCCCCCGAGCACCGGCTCCTTCGCCAACCGGGTGCAGCCGGGCGCCCCGTTCTCCTGCCTCCCCCCGGCCCCCCGTGACGGGACGCCCCGGCGGCTGGACGTGCCCCCCGACAGCCCCCCGCCGCCCCGGCGGCCCCTGGCACAGAGACACTCGCTGGGGGGGCCGCCCGCCAGACCCCCCGGCCTGGCCCGGGGCCTCACCCGCATGCACTCGCTGGGGACCCCGGGGGGGGCACCCTGGGGCCCCCGCCCCGGCGCCCTGGAGCGCTCCCTCTCCACGAAGCCCCCGGTGCTGCCCAAGCCCCTGCTGGTGCCGGCGGCTCCGGGGCGGCCCTGAGCCCCCCCCAGGGACACAGGGAGGAGGTCCTGGTCCCCAGCACCCATGGGACACCCCTGCTGCGGCTGGCCCCCAGCCCTGGGTGACAGGGCCCTCGCCTCCCTGCCCAGAGCCACGAGGGTCCCCGTGTCGCCAGGCCGGCCCCCACCGGGGTGACGAGGGTCCCCGTGTCCCCAAGCCGCCCCCACCTCCCTGCCCGGGGTGAGGAGGGTCCCCGCGTCCCCATTTCCCAGGGCTTTTTTTGGTGGGGTTTTGGGGGGTTTTTTTGATGCTTTCTAATTTATTCGCTGCTTTGGAGGGCGTTGAAGCCGCCACCACCCGCCCCGATGGCCGCAGCCCCCCGGGGACGCCGGGAAGGGCACGGGACACGGCGGCTCGCCGCGCCAGAGCTCGATTCGTCCTACCGTGTAGGACCAGGGCTCGGCCCCGCGCCGGCCGCGGCAATTAAATACGTGGTCGCTCCTACGCCGGTGCCCGCCTGGCTCTGTCCGGGATGGGGGGGGGAAGAAGGTGCCACCAGCCCCCTGGGCCCAGCGTGGTGGCCGTGGGGTGTCCCCATGGAGAGGGTGGCACAGGGGACACCGGGACACGAAGGGGCTGGCAACGCGCTGGCTTAGGGGGACAGGGCTGACAGCGGGGGTAAAGGAAAGCCGCTCACGCAGGGTGTGGAATTTTATTAAGAAATGGAGTAGGGAAAAAAAAAAAAAGCAAACCCAACGTATAAAGGTTGACATTTCCACGTTTCCAAACCTTTTCCCTCGGTAGAAAAGGGGGCCTGAGCGCTGGGTTCCTCGTCACAGCGCTAACGGGCTCCGCAAGGGACCTACTGCCACGAGGCAGCAATTTATTCTGTGATAAATACGCCGGGGCCGCGCCTGGCACGGGGGGAACAAGCTGATAAAGGCGAGATTACCAAAATAATCCGATTTGGCACCAAGAACCGCCCAGCGGGCGCTGGGTCGGGGTACGGACAGGGAAGGCCGGGGGACCCGGGCCGCACTCAGCTTAACTCCTGGGAGCTGCTACTCCCCTTCGCCGTCGTCCGGAGAAGATTTAGTTCACGTTTCCGTGACCTCCGCCGGTTTACAACGCCCTGCTTCCGATTTAGGATAATGGGAACCGGTTAGAGCCGGTCGCTGGGAACGCGAGGGAAATACGCGTCTAATCAAACCCAAACCGATTCGATTAGCGCCACGCCAGCGAGGTGAAACAACGCGCCTGCGGTTCAAGACCGCAACTTCTGTCACGGGGAAGCGGGTCGGGATTCTCGGATTCTCTCCCAAGCGCGGAAGGGAGAGCGGCTGCGGTCCCGCGCTGGCGGCGGAGGGGAAGCGGGGCTGGACGCGTGGGCGGAGGGGAGCTCCGCTGCTCTGCCTCGATAAGGAGCGCAGCCTTGGAGAGCGGAGGGGGTCGTTTTGCCTTTAAACTCTTCAAATCCTGCGCTCGCCGGTGAAAACGGCGCGAGGATGGAGAAGGCGTGGGTGGGAAAAGCCCTGACGTGGCAGAATGCGGCCCGGACTCCAGTGGGAGGTTATTTACCCTGCGCTGCCACGGCTGACTACGCACCGACCAGAAAACTGCTGGTCTTGGCTTAAAAAGCTCCAACTCCTTTCTGTGGAAGAGCAGGGTTTAAATTCTTTTTAAATGCTGGGCGGAGATCAAATTCTCCTCGTCTCTGCTCAGACCCCGTACACAAGTACTTCTAAAAATAAAATTAACGTGCGATATATCCCCCCGCAAGGCGAAGCAGTAAGAACACTGTCAGCTTTATTTGTTCCAACTCTGTAAACCAAATCCAGTTACCGTGAGCACCACGGGCTTTTTTTTTTTTTTCCCTCTTCTGAAGGGGAAGTTTGTTTCCCAGCTGAAGGGACTTTTTGGCAAAACCGACCCTTTTCAGGGGAAGGATGGAAGTAACTGAGAATCGCCGCGCTGTCAAAGGCACAACACAGCGTTTATATACACTACAGCTGCCGAGCTCTTCAAATTTACAAATAATAAGCACAAATTTCAGGCAAAACATAAAAGCCAAAGTTGACAGTGTCCCTTTACATCAGTAAACGCTTCCGGGCATGAGAAGAATCTGCCAGGATTTACTCTAATACTGTCTCGAACCCTCCAAGGCAGATTTTTAGTTCAAACAGACCCAAATTGTCAATGTTTTGGGGAACAAAAGAAAATAACGTAGGCTTGAAGTCAGCGAGGAACCGCCGAAGTAATCAATAAGCAGGAACCGAGTCTCTCCAAACATTCATTCATAAAAAATAATTATTAAAGCCTTCTTCAAAACATCTTTTGGAAAAAGATTTAAAAAAAAAAAAAGTCTTATTTATAAATATAGCTACACTGGTTATAAATAAATGCACTTAGATTCTCAAAACCCAGCAAATCTCACGAAGCCTTTACAGTAACAGTCACATAAACCTTCCTCTCCCACCGCTCGCTGGTGAACCCGACCGGCGAGACGCTGCTGAAGACGGGATTTCGGCAGATCCCACCTTCCCTTCCAGCCCAGCCGCCGGGAACTGACTGATTTTAGGATGAAAAGCAGTTTCCTCTTGAGGCGAGAGATTCCTTCAGAGCCGCGACCGTACGTTCATACCTTTCGGAATCTGTGAGTCCGTATTACGTCTCCGACATCACGACATGGCTGATCTATCGGCAAAGAAACGTTAAAGGCAGTACCTGAACCAACCGAAGACCACATTATCTGGACACATTTAGAAATAACTGGAAAAAACACAATGCAAGGACCACGAAATCAAATTATTACCTTGAATACTGCCAATGGTTACAAAAGTAGGACAAAAAACCCCAGCAAACCCTGAACCAATAAACTGCGGGCCAAAAGAGCTATGGATTTTGATCTGCAGGAAGACGGAGAGCAGGCCAGCTGCCGGGGCCTCCGAGCTCCAAGCCGCTCCTTGCCCTTAGAACCTTTTTGCCACAGACGGCACGGCTTGCCTGCTGGCATTTTTCTAAATTTCCCTTGTTTATGGCATTTTTTCTAAATTGCACTTGATAATCTTTCACTATCGAGCTCCACGCGATTATTTGGGGTGCTTCCAATCGGTTCCCTGCTGGCTTGAAACCCATAATCTGCTGTACTAAACGGATCCCTGCACTGAACAGGCCTGCAAAGAGTAAAAAAAAAAAAAAAAAAAAAACCCCAAACCCGAACATTTCAGTAACAAGATCAGCTGCTTGTTAAAAAAGGTTTTAGTATCTTTAAAAATAAAAACTGTCTAGTAAAAAAAGTGACATATGTATCTCCAGAGACAACTCGACTCCCCAGCTGTCTTGCAACCGCCGTA
The DNA here is from genome assembly GCF_011004875.1 of Balearica regulorum gibbericeps. NCBI lineage: Eukaryota > Metazoa > Chordata > Aves > Gruiformes > Gruidae > Balearica > Balearica regulorum. The sequence goes on from NC_046211.1 coordinate 670,439, forward strand.
TGTATAGTTCTGCATATATAATCAGTTAACGCTACTGTTCAGCGCAGAAGTGTCAAATAGAACATTTGACTAAATACCATAAAAACGAGGAGGAATTTTTTTGCGATCCCTTTGGGGAGTTAAGAGGTCTGACAGAGAGCTCCCCAAAATTGTTCCTGAAACAAAGAGGGCGAAGCCTGGTGTTCCCTGATACCATGAAACGCTCCGGCTGACATTCAGCCTGGCCTTTGCTCTTGCATTGAAGGTTGCCACGATCAAAAAGATTCACGGCATTGGAAGAAAAAGAACATGGAATTCCCTTTCTGGCTGAAAGGAGAAATCCCCTCCGCACTTTAGAAGATTATTTTAAAGCAAAACCCCAAGAGACTCCTTTTCGTGAAGGTGCAGATCCGGTCACTCGACTTCGCAGAAGGGAGCGAACGCCTCTGGTTATCGCAGAAAGTCTGTTTTCAGTGCTGTGATTTCCAGGCAGCTGAGCGCTACACCAGCTGCTTTGGCAATGAGGTATTTCTTTTCCACTGCCCAACAACGCAGGTATTGACATCACCAAATGAGCCGTCAGGTCACTCGCTGGCTAAAATTCTGTAAAAAAAGCTTCCAATCTCTCAAGGTCAAGCTTTAAAAGCACCTTTTGGCACCGTGCTGGAAGCAGAGTTATGTTGCGAGCGGTTGGAGAAGCTTCTGCCCCTGGTGATGGGGTGGCTTTGACAACAGCCCTCTGCTCTCAACACCGTTTGCCAACAGCACCTTATTTCACAAAAACAAAAAAAAAAACCCCAAAAAAAATTATTTTGCTTTACAAAACCCAGTCAATCGCCGAGGACTAGGAGGTTACAGTTTCCACAGCGATATCAGTTGGCTGATCCGTCTCCAACATGGCCAGCACGGATTCCTTGATGTCCTCCGAGGTTACCACGAGCGGGTCTGCCTCGACGACCTCTTCGAGCACCGTCACCTCCACTCCATTGGGCTGCTGCCTCACCATGGCTGCCAGCTTCAGCCGGTACTCCTCCGCCTCTTGCTCTTTCTTCATGAGCTGGCTGCGATATTCCTGAGCCTTCCGGTTCGCCTCTTGCAACTGCTGCTGTAGCACTTCCCTTTCAACGCTGTCCTACGGAAAATAAAAGTTGAGAGAGCCCACGATGGAGGCCCAACCTGTGACCCAAAGGAAACGGGGTGTGCAAGCACCCCAACGGTTACGAGATACAAAAGCCAAATGATGGCACTAGAAATGTGCTTGGGTTGAGTTCGAGTTCACCTGCCTTGCTCGTCACAGGTGACCAGAGGCAAGCGGGCCCCGGGGAGGCACAACCTGGTTGGTAGGTGCCCCACCGTGTGCAGGGGGCTGGGAAGTCACGCGTCACCTCAGCGTGATGGATTTCAAAGGTTGGAAGCGGGTGTAACCAAGGTGCAAGAAAAATAAAGAGCTATTAGTGCTGAAAAGTTGAGAAGCAATCGAGAAGAATGTTCTTCCTCCCCAACAGAGAGCGAAGGGAGTTGTACCGGCTGCTTTATGGAGAGCTGTGACTTGGCTTACACCCAGCCCGTGTGTTGTGCTTCTACAGGAAATCCTAAATAATCTCAGTAAACGACCACAATTCATCTAAAAACCCTGAGCGACAGCTTCAGCACAGGCAAAACGGCAACCTGTCATTTCGCTGGCTCTTTTCCTCCTACCTACACTCAACTGAGCATCGCTCCTCTCAAGCGCTTGCGCGTTCATTGCTAAGGCAGGAGAACGTGCGGGAAGAGCAGGGAACCTCCGAGCAGAGTTTGTTACAGAACCGTCCCCGGGTGCAGCTCGTTTCTATTCTGAAATGGCTTTGCTAGACCGGGACATCCTCAGCACAGCAGAGAAACATGCAGGAGATAGTGGCAATCAAAGTTACAAGCAGGAGTATCTACCTTGTCTTCCTTCGAGTCATCTACATCTTGTTCCACTTTTTGCTTTTTGGCCAGCGGCTTTTCCTGCTCTTCTGCGTCATCTCTGTCTTCAATAACAGTCTCTTCTGCAACCTGACCAGCAGGTAGAGTTAAAACTGAAAAATTAAAAGGTGACAAGTTATACAGCGCGAGACGTGCTTTTGCACAGATGTTTCCCGAAAGACTTTGCTGACATCAGTGTGTCAGCGTGGTTCTGGAGAAAAAGAGGAGAGTTGTGGATCTGCAATGCCTGAGTCTTTTTGGAGAGGAGAGAAACTCTGGACCAGGTTTCCAGTTTTCTTCATTCAAGGCCCTGAAATACTCGAGTATTTCACCACAACGGGGCTGACAGAATCCAAGGTCAAAAAATTTGCATCTTAGAAAACACGTGAGGTAAAAACAATCATTCTGATGGCTCGCTAACGCAATTAACAGCCGAGACAGGCTAAGCAAGAGGAATAGAAAGCTCTTCTCAAAAATTCCCAGTACGCAGTCCCACTGGCTAAGCTCTGAATCAGCTTTAAGCACATGCAAGAGCTGCAAATACTGCAGAGAACAAACACATTTTAAATCTGCAAACATGGGGTTTCGCTTTGGGAAGCCAGTAGCAAGAATTTGTCCAACCGAGGAGGAGAAACGCACCACGTGAGCTACTGAAGGTAGCGCTACCTAAACAGTTCTCCCTTTGTCTTCCTCAGACTAAGAATGGGCTACAAGCCAGGAATTAGTTGTAGTAATTTGGCAAATAATTCTGAATAATTAACAGCTTTAGAAAATTGCTTTTCCCTCATCAAGTACTAAACCAGATGGAATTGATGCAACCTATCTCACATTGTAACACTGTACGCGTGTCACGGGAGAGCTGCTCTGCTTCCTAATCCTCTTTTTCTCCACCAACGTTAATCCAAATAATCGAGTATCCCTAGGACACACTAAAAGAACTGTCGGTAGTAGACGAGGCTGATGTATTACAGCCCTTGAGGAAACAAAAATTCCCTGTACCAGCGCTCTGGAGCTCTGCCCTGCTTTACTGCAGACGATTCACATTTGCCTTGTAAACCTGATAGATTAGATTGCCCTAGGCAATGTATCTAGAGTTATGAGAGGAAAAGGTGTATTTAAGCTGATATTAACGGCCTAATACTAAGTTTTATAAGAACGATGGAGTGATTGCTAAAGGTAACAGGTTGCAGTTTCATAGGTCAAGTGATTTACATCCAGACTGGGAAGTTCACTACAAGACAGAGGAATCGTCTTCGCCCAGCTGCCAAGGAGACAAGGGCTAACTTGGCATTTCTCCTCCTGCAACGTTCTACTGAAGGTGTTTGCAAAGACCAAAATCTTAAAGGGTAGCAGCGTGAATGTGCATTAAGGTACAAACAGGTTGCTGGCAAGCTTTATGGCTGACGTAAGTCACACAGATATTTTAACCCCTCCTAGAGCCCAGCAGGCACGGATCTGTTACACCAACACACCGACAAGCCAGACCACACTGGCCGCCAGCCTTGCGGGGCTCAGCAGCGTTTGCAGGCAGCAGTTATTTTTTATTCTTTTTGAAGTGAATCCAGCGCTGCCTTCCCAGTTCAGCTCCTCCTTACCTTGCTGTCCGTCTTGCATGGTTAGGATGAAGGGCTGGCTGAGGCCACTGGTGGGGATGGCTGTTTGCAGGCTGCCCAGGGGAACCCCGTCTGCTACAATGGCGATGACGTGCTGCCCTCCGCTGCCAACCACTTGTTGTAGGGTAGAATTGACAGAATTTGCTTCCGCTATTTCCTCCGTCTTACCTTGAGAAATAAAGTAAATGCCGGGGGGGGGAAAAAGTCAACATTTCCTTCTCCCTTCCTTGAACAGAAACTGAATTCTAGTGAAAAAGCTCAAGTACACAGCTGGAAACTCCTGGGACGCCTGCTGAGGAAAAACAACCTGGAAATACAGTGAGTCTTAGTAGGGGAAAGAAAATAAAATCCACAAAACAAGTCTCCTAGAGAAAAAACAGCATTTTTTGTGTGAATTAATAAGTACTAGCATGCAAGCATATTAATTACATTTAAAAGCCTGGATCTGGAGGCAGCTGTTAAGCAGACCTGGCTCTGCAAAGCTTCCTTCCATCACCCTTCCCCCAGCTCTAATGAAGACAAACCACACGCAAAATACTCTCGGTGCCTCAAGAGCCCCATCCGCACAAGCAAAAGCAGCCGTGAAGAGGCTGTTTAGTTTGGCCAGATAACCGCAGACCGATTCCACTCCCTGGGACACTTTGTATGTGACTCAATGGCTTGCAGAAATAATCAGGATTGCAAACCCTCAGCTGCATCCTGCTCCCAGCGTACGCTGCAAGGGCAGGAAACAGAGGGGATCTGACCTGCTGAGTGTGCTCTGGGTGCCTAAGAGGAAAACACTCGAGCACTGCAGGTCAAGGAATCGGTGGTGTGGCACCAGCAGCTTAAAGAAGTCAAATTGCTCATCTCTAGATTCTAGGAAAAACACTTAGCTTTGGAGAAAATAAATGAATTCCAAGGTGAAAGGATTATATAAACTTTAACTTTATCGTATTCCTAAATCTGAAGTTAATTAAAGGTCAAGCATTACATTCTACAAAGGTTAACATAAAAGATCATAAAAAACCCCCAAACACAGAAAACCGCCCAAACCTTTCCGTAAGAGAAGTTACCAGAGCCTCAAGAGACTCAAAACATCGGTTGACTACCAACATTTTACAGCAAGCTGGGGACAGAAAACATTTCAGACAATTTCCTTCTAAAACAAATATTTACCTACGTTTGTATATTAAAGTAAAGCCATGCTCTAGAGCGCTGGTTGGGTTTTATTTTTTATACAACTATTAAAGCACGTCAAGAGCAACATACTGTGATGTCAGTGTCAGAGGTGCTGGTTAATAAAGTTACTTCTATTGGTAAGAGTTGCTGGTTTTTTAACTAAGTTTGAACTGGGATTAAATAAACAAACAAACAAAATCAACCCACTGCTTCACAAATATTTATCCTCATCTCTTCCTTACCCTGAAAGAAGGCAAATTCACCTCCACATCTTAAATTTCCTCCAATTTCCTCGCAAGATACTCGCTAGAACTACACAAATTTGAATCGCCATCTGACCAGATTCCCCTACCTGTGTCTCTGTTGGAGTTGGAAAGTGGTGCCGATGCTTCGGCGAGGGCCGCAAGCGTGGCAAGCACGGAGGTCATTGAATTGGAAAACTGCACCATAGAGACATGCGAGTCACCTGCTCGGGAAAGACGAGGGCAAACTGAAGGACTGGAGGGACCTGCCACATCTAAACAGCAAATAAAGCAGTCAGAATGCAACGATTTTGTCATCTAGAGATCAAGACCTCAGGTATGAAGTATTTTCTAGGCTCCCACTTGTCCATGGAGAAGTGGGAGCCTAGTGGGAGTCCATACCACTTTAGGACAGACTGTACCCACTGCGAATGTTTTATGCTAATTTTAATAGAATTTAAAGCAAATATTTAATTATTTCTGAATTGCATAACAAAAAGAACAGCAAATCTGAACCGATTTGCTCCAGCTTTATTGTAAGAACTACAGAAAGGCAGGCTGTCCGCCGGGCTACTTGGCATGCCGAGCTCCGATCCGGAGACGTGGACGGCTTTTCAAGATGCAGCCGCGCTGCCTGATGACACTCACAGACGTGCTGGAGTCTGACTGCTGTAACGTTGTGCAGAGCGGTTGCTATGCACGTAATTACTTGGCTTCGCGTCGTACTGCAACTTTCAAAATTGCAAAACTTAAAGACTGAATTAAACTCATTGGCCATTACAAGTAAATTACAGCACCTGAGCTCTTCCTCAGTTGGGAAAGTCTCCAAGTACAGCCTTCAGCATTACTTCATGGACCAAACGTTTTAGCACTAGTCACTTAACAGAGCCTTTTGCTCAAATGCAGAAATTTGGCCACGTATATCACTGGATTTCAATGTCCTGGGCATGCAGGTCCTTTCCTCCTCCCCTCTTGGGTTCAGTAAAGGAAAGGCCACGGTTACTGCAATGGGGTATTGATTTGAATGAGATAAACAAGTCTTCTCGGTTCCAAAAAACAATGTTTCTTCCTCCAATTGACCATAGTAATTCCTATTCAAAGGCAGACTTAATAAGAATGGAACAGGAAATTAACTAAACGGGCGCAAACTCAGTGCCTATAACCCACAATTCCTTTTTTTTTTAAAAAAAAAAAAAAAAAAAAAAAAAGAGATCCTGTACCTCATTGCCAGCGTAGATAAATAGATTACAAGCACACAAAAGGAAGTTCATCTAAAGTTCCCCTGCTTTAACCCTTGCAACCTCTTCTCCCTCTTGCTCACTGGCTCCCGATTTTACAAAGGTTATCAAGGGACTTATTTTCAAAGAACAATACTTTCAAAAGGCCGTGGGCTAGGCATGTGAAAATACCACAGGCTGTGGTTCAGCAGCTTGTGTCTTCAGACCAGCTACAGATACTCATTCCCAATTAAAAACTTTTTCAATAACAGAAGACATAGAGAATTTAAAAGAGGTAAGAAAAATTATTAGCAGTAAGTGTTAAATAAGAGATTTTTGCTATAATGAAGACACAGTTGCTGATGCCCTCTTGTGGGAAACAAGGAAAAAACCAATCCTCTGACGTGGCCTAGAGCAGGAGACACGGGCTGTTTTCACATTGACCAGCTACTACCGATGCCTGATGTCGTGGGGAGGGAAAACCCAGGGTATTTTAGTCCAGTCGCACGTGGACAATAAGCCCCCGCTGCGTTGTGGCACTGAAAAAGGCGATTACATTGCAGGATATACGAGGCGAGGGGTGGTGAGAGATGGGGATTTACAAGGCCAGTGGCAAGAGCTCATCTGGAGTGCTGCCTGTGGCGGCTCGCCCACACGCCACGGACGGATTCATGGGACTCTTGCTTAGCCCAGTGAAACAATGGCAGAGAGGGGCTAGGACTGATTTCCACGTCAAAGGGATGGAAAAAGAATGTCTAAACAGACTGTGGATGTGTTTAAGCTGGAAATCAGCAGTTTTCCAACAGGGCGTTGGCCCCTGTGACTCCTACCTGGATTCCAGGCAGTGCCAGATCGATCTGTCCCCAGAGATGGTGACATGGACCGGGCTACAAAAATCCCAAGTTTTATGCCCCTTTGAGTTTGTGGAATGTCCTTGACTGAAGATGTTCTGTGCCAGTCATGCTGCATTTTCCTCATAGGTGGAAGAGGAACACTTTGGGTCATTTTTCCCCTTCTAAATTAAGATTTGTCAGTGCTTCAAAGCTGCGAGCAGCCCTGAAAGCTTTGAGAGCAAGTCTGGAGTGTTGCTGAAGTCGCTGTGGCCAGGCACAGGCAGAGGGGTCTGGGTGGGACTGCAGAACATCAGTATCCGGGATTTTAAAAGCACTCGCTAGATAATAAGCAAACATTCACGCATGTGAACAGTCCCACTAACCAAAGAATTACTCACATGCAGAAGTGTTTGCAGGATGAGGCCAAATAGCTTCACAAAACTTGTATTTAGTAGCCTCCTTGAGACTGAAAAGAAACAATGGTTTGGATTTCCCCAAATACAGAAAATTCACTTTAAGAGTTATTATAAAAATTGGAATTACACAAAAAGAATTCACACTCAGCCTTCAGTTAAAACTGTTTTCCCCAGCAAAATAAGGCTCACAGAACAATGAGGAACTTAATTATTTCCATCTAACATGTGGGACAGAAGAAATAGGGAGTAATCTACACATCCAATAGACCTGCTTACTCTGCAATTTCCTTACTCGACATTTATATATAGCAAAACACCCATTCAACTCTTGTAGCCAGTAAAGAACAAAGCAAACCGTTCCCTAACTGCTCTGCAGTGCTCAGGATTTGGCACAGGCAATAATTCTCGTTATTCCTCTGTTGCAATCAGCCAAATCCATTTTCTCAAGCTCTAACAGACCTGGAGCAGTCCCACAGCTGAGCTCAGCAGAGCTCTGCCGCTCACAGTGGAACCACCTGTATTTACATCAGTGAGAAATCTGCTTTGGTACCTTCACGGCAAAAATATCCTGGGGAGGAAGCAGTAGTTGGGTGTGTCTCGCTGTATTTCACCACTTTTCCTCTACTAAATGACCATCTGCCCTCTACTGGTAAGCAGTCTTAGCAACTTCTTTCAAGCCTTTCCCACTCAAGGTCACATAAAACCTTACCTGAGGTTGTTTTGGTGTTTGCTGAAGAGATGAGATTAGTGAGATTGAGAACTTCCCCTGGCGTAAGAATAAATGGTGGGGTGAGAGTCACAGTGTTGGTGATGGGATCTGTTCTCTCTGGATGAGTGTTTACTTGGTTCTGCATTGCTTCCTAGGAAAGAGAGGGGGGGGTCAGACACACATTCGTCACGCTTTTCGTGGTATTCGGCATCCTTGACACATTTATTTCTCTCTGCAGCACGTCAGGGACCCCAGTGCAAAAGCTGTGACAAAACTGCCACCTAAATTTGGCAACTTACGCTACAGCTGCACAAGATGCATGGCAATAAACCAAACCTCATCTACCGCCATATTTCGAGTTCTCTCTGCAAGTAGAAAATGATCCCATTGGACACACCGGGATCCCTCTCACTCTAGCGCAGATCCAGTTGCAGGTCAGAGAATTATCAATGAATTTCTCCTTCCTAAACCTACCTGTAACATTACCAATGTCTCTGGATTGTTCTTGTCCAAAGCAATATCAAAAGCCGATTTATCAAACTTGCTGAAAGCATGGACATCAGCTCCGTATTTGATGAGCAGCTCTACGACGTCTCGGTGGTTGTGCTCTGTCGCCCAGTGCAAAGCCGTCATTTTCAGCATGTCCTTGGCATTTACATCGGCTCCGTTCTGAAAGAAACAAGCGTTACTTGTCTGCGTGTCATCTTCTCTCCACGTCTTGCTTGCCTCTGCTAGCAATTAAACAGGGAGATCAACACTTAACTCCAAGGGTGATTTAGACCAGCCTTAAAGCGATACCTAATTTACTTTGCTTACCCTAATTAGCAGTTCTACAATGTGTGTGTGTCCATCGGCTGCAGCCATGTGTAGTGGCGTCCGGTCCACTTTTGTTCGAGCATCTCTGCTAACACCAGCTCGAAGCAGCACTTCTGCTGTCGAATAGTGGCCGTACTGGGCAGCGAGGTGAAGCGGCGATGTCCCGAGCTGCATGTTAATTAAGAGAGTTAACTGTGGCAGTCATTTATCCCTGAGTGTCACTCTGCTTCTTTTCCAAACCATAGCAGAACAGTTCTGCCATTTCAGTACCACGACAGATAATTTCACCACTGTTCAGAAAAGGGCAGTATTACAATATTACCAGGCTCTGCTACCTCTCGATACAGTTAATTCCTTCATCTCACAAAGTTACCAATGAACAGCCTGGTAAGTTAGGAAACTAAGACAATCTGTGCTGGGAAATGGCTACCGACGGCTTGTTTGTTATACTCTGGTTCCCTGTTATCCAACTGTTACTCTTTGTTTTCATTAAAGCTTTTATTTCCTTTCCAACCCCGGGTGCACTGGTTTGTTTTCAGGGTTTTGTTTTTTTAAGGAAACAAAAAAAAAACACCAAAGATGAGTTTATCGACTGAGAAAGTTTAAACAATTAAATAAACTATTCTTAACAGAGCTTCCTATTACTGAGAGGTTTAACAGTTCTTCCAATTCGACTTGACTCATCATTTATCTCAGCTGTCGGGAACTGCACTTCTCTGAGCGTTAAACCCCGTATACATCGCTGTCCGGGACAGCACGGTACTTAGGATCGTGCTCTCGTGCATTAGGCAGACATCAATCTTTACACAAATGTCAATTCATCTTTGTCTGAGGAAGGCCTTAGTTTTTAAATCGCTTCATCTGGAATCTGCTCCGCCACAGAAATCCAGAGATGCGTTATCTGCTGATTCACGCTCTGGTTTCACTGCTCCGATTTCCATTTGTACCCTTTAGGTTCACCCTAAAGAGCACACGACACGACCCGTTTCACAGAAAACCAACGCCTATTCCCCCAACGCACCCAGTCAGTGGTGAAGGGAGCACCCCTTGCCATCAGCTTTCGCACTTCGTCATCTTCGCCCTTGCGAGCTGCTTCTAGCAACCTCTTCCCAAGGTCCACTAAGGACATCTTCACACATGGGAACGAGTATTTGCCAAGAGCTGCTTTAAAAGCAAGAAATGCAAAACAAACAGACAAAAAGCAGTGAGGCAGAGACATTTTAAAAGTGCTTTACAACCAAGGCCCATCTGTCTGACTAGCAGACACACTGTCTTCCCGTACAGAACTAGGCCCAACACCATCAATAAACAGGCGTAAACATTTATCCTATTTTTTCAGTTCTGTGGCTTGAAACACCAAGGCTCAGCCTGCAACCAGGTCAGACACCAGAACTCCTGCAAAACCCCGCTTACCTCAACAGCGCCTTGCACGGACACAAAGACTCGCCCATGTGGATCCAGTTCCAGGAGCAGAACCTATAAAAGCAACGGCAAAGCCGTTCACATTCCTTGCACAACATCATTTTGATTTTTAAAGCGCTTTAAGAGCGTGATTTAATCTCCGAGACACTCTCCCTGACCCCAGCACTAGCAACTAAGCATGGAGGAACTACCCCTGTTCTCTGCTGGTAGAGGGTAAAACAAACCTTGGGAACTCCAGTGACTTGCTCAAGGTCATAAAAGGAGCAGAACCCAAAAGCTGTGCTCAACACACCGGACAACTGTGTCTCTGTTTATTCCAAGCTACATAAAGCATAGCATAATTACGGCAATAGTGAACTATAGCATTTTTCTCAACGACAGGGTTATGCTGGTATGCCAGTCCTATGAAAGACCGGCTTTAAAGTTTATCCATTAACTCATGCACGACGTTCAGAAAGCGGCTACAAATGAACATCTGTGCAAATGGGCAGCGTGCTGCTCAGCCTAACAGCGATTCCAACAGCACCAAGCCCCTCAACTGATTTTTCTCCCTTCAATCACAGTTCTATGAAATAGTTGGAAAGCTCTACTTCTTTCTTACTTCTTGTTCTTTCAAGAGAAACATCCCACCCTGTCCTCAGCGACCAACAGAACCAGCTATCAGTAGCACAAACCCTTCAAAAGTGAAGCCAAATGGCAAATCTCGCCCCTAAATCTCACCAGGATACACTGCCCGCATCACCTCCTGCCACAAACGCTGTACAAGACTGTTTTGCACTTGTAGCTTTTTCCGAGCATGCAGGTATCACACGCAACACCTGAGGCTCAGAAATCAAGAGCCCAGAGCAGTTACTCAGAGTTTACTCTGCAATTGGGACCTTTGGTGCATTCACGATGCACGTGTTTGACTACCACAAGCCCTCTGCACTTTAGGACTTTCCAGTTTGGGTTTTTTTTTTTTCCCCTTTCTCACTTCTCATGGGACAGAGAGTATTTTTTAAATGTTCCTTCTTATCGCCCACGTTGAAAATACTTGCATGTTTTCTGAGCATGAGTAGTTGCACTAAACTCTGCGTTCACAAAGTTAACTACCAGCTTACGTATTGGCGAGACTGGAGTTTACCCCTCTGGGTGTGTTTGGAGAAGAAAGGAGAAGCTGGATTGTTAACAAAAAGCATCATTTTTTTTTCTCCTTGTATTAAACTGAACCTTTATCACTTAGTGATTATTTGGAGGCCTCTCTCTGCATTCCTGCTCCCTTCCCAGCTGGATGTTTTCAGGGAGCATTTAAGTTTGAGGCTCCCTATTTATTTTTTTTAAGTTATTTACAGTATTTGCAGCTTGGCTACTGTTGACAACTCCTCCACCTCCCCTTCGCTGCATTTCAGAAGTAAAAGAGCAGCTTCTCCTCGCCCTGCGCAGCCGGAGAGGGGGTCAGCTCCGCAGACCTGCCCCGCGAACCCCCAAAACTCCCGAGCCCCCCTCCCTGTTGGAGCCAGGAGGCCCTTTCCCCTCCCCTGGCTCAGGGTGTCCCCCCAGCTCCCCCCGAGAGGGGTCCGTCCTCTCACCGCTCCCCCGGGACAGGGACCCCCCGCAGGGCCTCTCCTGCTCCCCCCGTGCCGCCCCCAGACGGGCACCCCCAAAACACACACCCCCCCCCCGCAGAGGGGCCAGCCCACTCTCATCCCCTCCAAACCGGCCCCCGGCACTGCTCCCTCACAGGGGTCCCCCCTCCTCAGCCCCCCAAGACCTCTCCTCACAGGGGTCCCCTGACTCCTTCCCTCATGGGGGATCATCCTGACACCCCCCCCCGACCCCTTCCCTCACGGGGGGGTCCCCCCTCCTCAGCCCCTCCAGACCGTCCCTCACAGCGGGTCCCCCTGACCCCTTTCCTCACGGGGGGTGCCCCTGACCCCTTCCCTCACGGGGGGGTCCCCCCTCCTCAGCCCCTCCAGACCGTCCCTCACAGCGGGTCCCCCTGACCCCTTCCCTCACGGGGGGTCCCTCTCGCCCCCCCGCCGCCCCCCAGCCCCACTCACGCGGTGGCTCGGCCCCCCCCAGGCACGCGGCTGTTCCCGGCGCGGACACCACCCCCCTCCCCGCCCGCCCTTCACGGCTCTTCCCGCCCCTCCCGCCGAGGCCGCACAAAATGGCCGACCCGGAAGCGAGGCCGGGAAGGCGGTAGCGGAAGGATACCGCGGTACAAAAGAGTCCGCCGCTGGCGGCGGTGAAAGGTTCTTGGGGCTCCGCTCGCTCTTCCGCCGAGGGTGCGGGACGGGCTTAGCGGATTCTTTCTTCTTTCCCCCGATCAGCTCCCTGCCCAGGGGTACGGAGAAGGGCGGCGAGCAACGGGGGAGCCCAAAACGGGAGTATTTTCTCTAGCGGAAAGACAGGAAGAAGAGTGAAGCGACCAAGGTAGGCGCGGATGGGGGTGATGCGCCCCTGCAGTTAGTTCCGGCAGAGGCGGTTAGGCGCCAAGTATAAAAGGGCGGCGACGGCAGCGCGTGCCTGGGGTGGTGGCGCCTCCCTGAGGCTTTTCCGCACGTCTGTGTCTATAAATGTCTTTTTTTTGTATACGTGTGTGTGTGTATATATATGTAAATAAAGCTTGCGTGTCTCTGTCTCCTCTTAGCCCGTTTCTGTCCAGGATTGGGCTCCCCTCAGTGTCCCAAAGCTCCCCTCTCTGTGGTGTGTTACCCCCTCAAAGTGCCTGTTTTGAGGTAACTCTGAGACCCTGGGGCCTCTTTTCTGTCTAAGCTTCCTTTGAGACGTTTTCCTGTGGGGTTTGGAAAAGCTGAAGTTTAAATAATACTCTTAATGTTCTTAGATTAAAATAATCCCTTAAGCTTAGTTTTTTCCACACTTAAATCCTCCACAGCATTTGCAAAGACACCTGGGTACATGTTCTCATGTCACTTCTCAGCTCACCATAAAGAGATTTAAATTGCTTTAATGGTGACTTACAGAAAGAACTCAATGCTGGTCTATGTGGATTTTTTAAGTGTCCACAGGAATGTGTATGTTTTTAAATTATTTTATTTAAAGTTTTATAATAAATACTTCTCCTGTGGGTTTTCCCAGCTGTGCACACAAACATCAAACAGCCCTGCATAGGAGAGTTTACATTTTTCACCTCTGATTTAACATGGGTGGTTCAAAGTCAGCAGGCTGGGTCATTTCTGGAGGTTACAGGAGAGCTGCACTCCATTTTCACTATAGAATCCAGATTTTTTCCAATATTTGCCTATTTTGGGGCACCTTTTAAGTGCTGCCTCAGCCTCTCTCTGGCCACATACCCCCCAACTGTTAGGACAGTTTCAGGATGCTCTACACCACCCCAATAACCCCCAAAAAAGCACATTCATGACAACCCAGTCATGTTCATTCTCCCAGAAAACAATATTGAGGGGGAAAAAAAGTTTAAAAGCCAAAAATTATTCAGGGTTGGGTTTTTTTTTCCCATTTTGAGATGACACCCAGAAATAAACCTCAGCCTGTGCAGAGCACAGGTGAAAACCTTCCCAAGGAAAATGCAAGGCTTCCACTTGAGTGAATGCAGCAAATTTTTTTTTGTTGTTATTTTTAAAGCAGTTGATTAATTGGGTGGGAAAACCAGAAACATTTTCATTTCAGGGTAAGATCAAACTAAATTCTCCATCTTATCTTTCAGCTCAGCCCCCATTACCCATCTGGACCCCACAATGTAGCTGGCCTCCGTCCCAGATGGAAGTCACACCTGGGATAAAGTACACAAGGGATAAAAAAGGGAAAAAAAACAAATTTCAAGCAGTGAACATCCAACCTTGACCCCACCGAGCAAGTTTGGAGCATTTCCATGTGTATTTACTCTCCTGGCCATCATTTCTCCTGCTTGGGCTCAAGCCGCAAGGCTCAGAGAGATGATTTCTTTCAAGAAAGAGGTTTGTGCTCGTGTCCCAGGCACATCCCTGCCTCTCCCACCTTGATTATCCTGAGGGGAAGATTAAGGAACGAAGCAGCTTTTGGAGAAACTGGGCCAGGGGAGCGCAGAGGGGTCTCTGCATCCCTGGGAGAGGAGCAGGGATGATGCTGTCTGCAAAACGAAGACGATTCCCATCAGTCCTGCGCCACTCCCTTTGCACAAATGAGTTTCTTAAAAAAGCACACGAGAAATGAGCTCAAACGCTTGTCCCGGAGTAGGGGGACGCCCACGGTTGTGCAGTAGAAACCCCCCAGCACCTCCCACACCTGCTGGTGTGTGGATGCAGGGCAACGGGGTGGCTGTTCCTGCCCCCTCCCCTCGTATCTGCCCCCTGTGCTGTTACCCCCTGCTTGTACTGTCGTGGTGTTTCCAGGGCTACCACAAAAAGGGAAGAAAAGAGGGAGAAGGTGGAGAAAGCTGGAAGCTTTGTGGGGAGCCCAGCACTGTCAGGGCTGGGGCGAACTGCTGAGTTAATTAACAATGTCAAAAACTGCCCGGAAACAAAAAAAAAAACACCCAACCTCCAAAACAACAACAAAACCAAATCCTTGCATGCCTAGCAGAGAGGGAGAGGGCAGGGGGGTGAGGCGAGGCGAGGCAGAAAGGAGGGCTTCAAATTAGATCGAAATCTAATGAGCTAATGCTGGCAATAGGAGCTCTCCAGAAATTAAAGCTGTTGAACTGCAGCAGACTGTCCTCTTCTTCGGAGATGTCCCGGCTGACCCGATCCCGCTCGCCGGCGAGCTTGCCCAGCCCTCCTTTGGGTTTGTAGAGGGCCGCATCGCTGAGTCCCAGCCCCTCCAGCTCCGCCACGTCCAGCCGCGGGATTGGCATCCTCCAGTAGATGAAGGAGTCATACTGGCTGCTGATGGTGTCCAGCATTTTCGGGCTGCGAAGGGGGCGAGGGGAGAGAAGAGGAGGAGAAAAGCTCTACCAAAGGCACAGGACAGCTGCCCTGAAATGGCCAAAACTTTCAGGTGTTGAATATTGACCAAATCCCCCCCCCCGTCCAAAAAAATAGTGTGGTGTCATGGAGGTTTGACTCCAGGCTGGGTCTAAATGCAGACTTGAGCCCTGCCGCTGGTCTTAACCCGTGGCCCTTCTCTGAGTTGTAATTTGGAGGGGCACGCAATGGGACTTGTCGCCCCGTGCCTCAGTTTCCTCATCTGCACAAAGGGGAGCGTGGGAAGGAAGCCAGGGTGGGGGCTCACCCCTTCCCAACCACATCTCCCCGCACCCATCCTGGGTGCCTCGATGCCTGCGGGGTGACATCAGTGGGGAGCAATGACGGGCCGTCCCCCACATCCCGCTCTGCCGGGAGGGACAGAAACCGGTACCCAAATCAACCCTTTTTCCACCAAACCGGGCGAGAGGGTCTCACCCTTTCCCTGTGCTGACCCCCCCTGTGGAGCAGGCAGCGAGGGGGGGGGGTCCCTGTGCATCCCCCCCTGCCCGCAGAGCCCACGCCACCACCTCGCTCCCCGGCCCTCATGGCATTGCGTTACCCCAGGGGACCGCGACCGAACCCTCTAGAAGGGGCTGGAAGAAGCATCGCTCGGCGTTGCCATTGCACCCCACCCACCCCACCAGTGCCGGCTGTGCGCTCGCCGTCCCGCTGTGCCGTGCCATCCCCGTCGTGCCGCAGAGCCCCTCCCGCAACCCCACCCGCATCCACGGAGAATTGGGAAAGAACGGGAGGGGACGTGGTTCAGCTTTTTTTCTCCGAAAGGGCATGGCCTGAGCTGAGTCACTGCTGCGCCGACTTGCTTTCCCCGGGCAGAATTATGTCATTCACCTCCGCGCATTTGGCAATGGAGGTGGGAAAAACTAAAAAATCAACTGGCTGACCCAAAATATCCCTCTTTTCTCGCTGATTCCCCTATTTTAAACCCTGGGAATGGGAATCCTAAAGGATGATTCAGACATACCTTGAATCACGCCCTCCCTGACTCCCTGTCTGTGCGATGAGGGGTGACCGGCTGCTAAATTTAAGATTTCCGATGTAACTCAGAGGCTATGAAAGGCTCCTGTGTCACCCCCCCGGGTAAACTGAGCCGCGGTGCTTTGAAATAGCCTCAGCCCTGGGGATGTATCCCTGGGGACCTTCATGCACAGCAGCAGCGAATTATTTAACGGTGACGGATGTTGCGGACAATGGATTTTAAAGCTTCAAAGGGGGGGGAAAAGGGAGTTTAGTGACAAGAAATAAAAAATTCAAATATCCAGAAAAGGCAATCGATGAGGGGAAAGCCCCCTCCTGCGTCGCGTGTCACCCCCAAGGAAGAGCATCTCCCCTGGATCAGTGTGGTCCGTTCATCCCGTGGAGGCCAAAACACCTTTATCCGCTTAATCCCTGCTGCTTGTTGCTCACATCCCGTCCCCCCCCCCAAAAAAAATAATCTCGGGGTGCCAATGCCTCTCTTCACCCAAATCTCTTCCAAAAAAACCCCCATCCTCTTGCTTTTCATCCCACCACCCCTTACCTGTGGAGGATGGATGGGTGGGTGGGTGGATGCACTTGATGCCGGCCGGGCTCTTTGTGCTGGGAAGCCGCGGGCGTCGCAGCGTCGCTTTTGTCTGCTGGTGCGTCTGGGTCTGCAATGCAGCCCCTCGAAGCGCTCGATGAATTCCCTTTCGTCGTGGGGGGGGGGGGGGGGAGACGATGGGCAGATGAGTCAGCGGCTCCCACCCGCGCCAGGGAGGGGGAGGACGGCAGAGGCGGACGCGCAGGAGGGGATCCTGCATGCTGGACCCCCAAGACAGGGATGTATTAAATCCAGGAGATTTCCCGCAGCAATTCCCGATTCAATTCTGCAGCTTCCAGCTCCGGATTTGGGGGATAACTGATCGTTTTCAACCTCCAAGGAGCTGGCAAAGATTTCTTTTTACCTGTGTGCAAAGAAATGGGGCGCTGCGGTACCCCCAAACCTTGGGCTGTAGGAGGGCACTTTGTGGGTCAAGCACAGGGAGGTTTGGTGCAAAAAAAACCCAGATAAGGGTTTTGGGGTTTTTTTGTGGCGTTGCTGAGTCTGGAGGTGTTTGGTCCTGATGCAGCTCGACAAAAATATCTCGGCTTTGTGTCTGAAGCCAGACGTGGAGCTGGAAATAGGAGGGAGACACCCAAAGCCGGCATCACCACCAGGATGGGAGAAGGGCTGCTCCGAAGCCAGGGGTGGGGGGCACCTCGCACAGCCCCGCTGCCCCCCGCTCCCCACCACGGCACCTGTGGGCTCTGGGCCATGACCACGGCCCCTGCGCTGCTGCGGTGTCGGAGGGACGGTGACCCCAGGGAGCAGGACAGCAAGGAAACCCCCAGTGAACCCCTCCAACCCACAAATCTCCCTGCCCTGGCCACCGCTGAGCCCCAAAACATTGTTTTTGGGGAGCACAGGCCGCTCCACACACATGAGAGGCTGAGAGCAGCCCTCGCCCTCCTCTGCCCTGGGCTTTGCCTGGGATCAACATTCCTTTGGGGCTTTAAGGTTGTTTTTTTCTCCTTTTTCCTCCCCATTCCCTGCGTGTGGCTCATTTCTGCTGGTGCCAAGTCCTTTCGCCAGTGCTCGGCTTTCAGCCAGGCTATTTCTGCCTCCTCCTCCTCCTCCTCCTCTCCCTGCTGCCATGGGCCAAGAGGATCCCATGTCCCCTGCTCCTAAACCGGTCTCAGCTCGGCCCCACCAGCACCCAGCACAGGGAAAATGCCAACCGGGGGGCTCTGGTGTTTTGGGGGACCCCCAAGGCCATGGGGTGCAGCTTGGCTGGGCGACTCCATAGGGAGCTGGATGTGACCCACCTGCCCGAGCCCCTCGCTTCAGGGTATCACCTACTGAAAGGGGTGGCTCACACGTGACAACCCAAACCTGCCGCGTCCCTCCCCGAGAAGAGACCTGGGGCCAAACCCCGTGGGGGGGAAGATGGGGGACGCGGGGTCCCTCTGTGCTGCAGGGACCGCAGTCTCTTCGTCACAGCAGCTTTGGACCCGGTGGTTTCAGGAGGGCACCCCAAACCCAGCAGACGCATCGCGGGGGGGGGCTGTAGCGGGGGACAATGTCCTCTGGCAGCACAAGAAGCGGAAAAAAAAAAGGGCTCTTCAGCTGGAACGAGATCTCAAACACTCGGGGTATTATCAGCTGGGGCCGCCCCGACAGCTCAGGACAGGCGCGGGACAGAGCCCCAACTGAACGGGGACAGTGCCGCCTTGTTCGGGATTTCTGGAGTGGGAGCGATGGGGATGGCTGGGATTTGGGGGCTGACACCGGGAAGGGACACCCTGGGGCTCACCCAGGGGCATCCCCTGCGTGGGTCCCCCCGGGCGGGCTGGGGTCCTGCAGGAGGGGACGCCCCGGAGGTCCCGGTCCAGCTTGGCTGGAGCTGCGGGATTTCGTCGTCAGCTGTGGCAGAACCATGGCGGGACCATGGCGGGGCCGTGGCGGTGGCAGGACCACGGTGGGTGTTGTGCAAGTGGAAGGGCCCTGGACTGGAAGTGGTGCAACGCTGCTCGACGCTGGCCATGGGGTGGTCCGGGGGTTTCCACCCTTTCGGTGCTTCGGTCCCCCAAGGGCTCCGGCACATCCATGAAAAAAGTGGGAATCGGGCTGGGGAGCAAACGGGAGAGTAACTGAGCCCTAGTGGGGACCCCCAGTCTTGCTGGGCACCCCCAGCCCGACCAGGACCCCTGGGACCCCCCGAGGGCCGCCAGAAACCCCAGCCATGCGGGGCCCTCCAACATTGCTGAGCCCCTGGACCCCCCAGCTGGGGACCCCCAGCCCTACCAGGGTGCCCAGCCTCGCCACGCCTCGGGACCCCCAGTCGTGCCACCCCCCCCATAGCCCTGCCGAGACCCCCCCCCCCCAGCCCTACCGGCACCCTGGGGACCCCCGAGCCCTGCCGGGACCCCCCCCATCCCTACCGGGACTCCATGACCCGCCCCCCCCCCCTTCAAGGACCCCCAGGGACCCCCGACCTTGCCGGCTCCCCCCCGCCCGGCCCCCCCCGCCCGGCCGCCGTCCCTGCAATGCCGGCGCCGTCCAGGGTGGGAGCTGTGCTCCGGGCCGGGCCGGGCCGAGCCGAGCCGGGCGGCGGGGGAGCGCCGCGTCCCGCACCCGCCGGGCCACGCCTGGCCGCTGCGAGCTGGGCACCGGCACCGGGACCCCGCACCGGGACCCCGCACCGGGACCCCGCACCCGGCGCCGGGACAGGTAATGGGGCCCCCGCCGGGGCCGGGACCGGCTCCCCCCGAGGGGTGCGACCCCGCGGAAGGGTCCCCGAAAGCGCCGGGGGAAGGCGGGGAGGGCACCGGGGGCGGCTCCGGGACGGGACGGGGGCGGCGAGAGGATCCCCCCCCCCCCTTGCAGCCTCCTGGCCGGGCCGGGGAGTCCTGCCGGGACCCCCAAGGCTGCCGGGATCCCGGCCCCTCCCGGGACCCCCAGACCCTCCCGGGACCCCCCGGCCCTGCCGGGACCCTCAGCCCTGCCCGGACCCGCCCCCCAGCCCTACCAGGACTGCCGGGGTCTCCAGCCCTGCCGGGACCCCCCAGTCCTACCCGGCCCCCCCAGCAGGACCCCCCAGCCCTACCGGGACCCCCCCAGCCCTTCTGGACCCCCCGGCCCCACCAGGACCCCTGGGGTCCCCAACCCTTCTGGGACCTTCCAGCCCTGCAGGGACCCCCAGCCCTACAGTGACCCCCGGGACCTCCAGCCCTTCCGGGACCCCCCAGCCCCACCGAGCCCACCGGGTCCCCCACCCTTGCTGGCACCCGGTGCCCCCGGGGTGGCAGCCGTGACCGTCCCACGCAAAGCGGGTTCTCCCCCAGCTTTGCCCCCCATCCCGGGGGTCCTGAGCCCGCAGCCGGGGCGTGGGGTCCCGGGGCTCTCACCCAGCACGGCCCCATCCCCCTCACACTGCCCTCCCTTCCCAGCTTGGGGGGACCCCAGTGGGCACCCCTGGGGTGGGAGACCCCAGTGCTGGGGGGCCTGGAGCGGCCTCCCCCACCCCCCCCCCCCCGCCTTCGCTCCTCTCCCCAGTCCCCCGCCGGTGACGCAGAGCCGCTGAGTGGTGGTTTCCCAACAACAGGGAAGTCATTTTGTGTGTGCCGACGCAGGCCGGGCCGTCAGCCACCCTCCCCGGGGCCACCGCGGGGCCAGGCCCCTCTGCCCAGGTGGGCTGAGACCGGACACAACTCATTGCAGGGGTGGGCAAAGCGGTGAGGGAGGGGTGTGTGAGACCCCCCCCACGGCGGGGTTGGGGGGAACCGGGGCAGCTGCGGCCTGCGGGACCCGCCGTCGACAACCGCCCGGAGCTGGGAGAGCGGCCGGATCCGGCCCCAGCCGTCGCCCTTCGCTGGGCACGAGAACGTGAGGCCCGGTGGGTGCTGGGGGGTGGGTTTGGGGGGAGGAAGGAGGCGTCTGAGTGGGGAGGGGTCGCGGCAGCTTGAACCCCTCGGGGTGGGGGTGTCACACAGGGATTCGCTGATGGCTTGTATGAGGCTGAGCCCGCTCCTGGGGCTCCCCGCGGAGGCTCTTCCAGCACCCCAGGGACCGGTGGTGATGCCGAATTTGGGGAGGTTACCCCCCCCCCCGCAAGGCCTTTCCGCTGCGCTGCCGGATCCGGCAGTGAGCCGGGGCATTATGGCGGGGGCCGGCTCCGGCAGCCTCGTTTCCTAAGGAAATGGGGCTAGAAAGAACAGGCAGCCCCCCCGCCCCGCTCCGTCCCTCTGTCCATCCGCAGCCCGTGGGAGAGGCCGGGTTTGCCTGGGGGGTGCTGGGGCACGGATCCGGCGTGGGCACGGCCCCGGTTTACGCCACCCTGGATGTGTCACAACTTGCCCATTCTCAGCAGCTGCGCTCGCGGGGAGGGGGGGGGCTGAGGGCCGGGCCCAGACGCCAGGGTGAGGGGCACGGGGGGCTCCGGGGGGGCCCCTCGGTCGTGCCTCGAGTCTCTCCTTGGGACCCAGGGCCAGGCTGGCGGTAAGGGGGGCAGCGGTCACGGCTGGGCACCCACTTCCCCCCCCCCGGTGCCCTGACACCAGGAGGATGGGCTGCGGGTGCTGCCCGGCCGCCGGGTCACCCTGGGGCCAGATCCTGCCCGCTGGCCGTGGCGCGGCTGCGAACGGGGACGCCGCCGAGGCGATGCAATCCCACGGTATCGGAGCATCCCTCGGCACCCAAGGGGGGCTTGGCACCCCGTCTGGGGGGGCTGCCGGCCCTGGCACCCAGCAACCACGGCTGCGGGCCCTGCTCCTCCCCGCTGCGGGCAGGAAGCGCCGGCCGGCTGCTGCGGACTTCGGACCCATCCGGCGGCGCCGGCGCAGGGGCAGAGGAAGGGACTTTTCCTGTTTGCCAGCACGGTGGGGGTCCGGCACCCATCTGCCACCGCGGCTAAACTCCGGCAAAACTTGGCCTTGCCTCGGCACAGCCGCTAGCTGTCCCCCATGCCGGCGTGGGGACTCTCTGGTGGCTGATATAGGGTTGTGCTCAGGCCGCGGCCCTTCGTGGGTGGGTGAGTTTTGTGCGTGCCGCCGGGTGCTTTTGCAGCGAAAGAGTCGTCTCTCCTTGGGGTGTGGGGGGGAGCGCCCATTTTGGGGGTGAACCCCCTTTTCCACACCCCCCTTGGCTACCCTAGCCAGGGCCATGGGGGTTTGGGGTACAGTCCCGCCAGCCGGGCAGCCCCCTGTTTATTTTCCCCCCATCTGCTTTTCAAGCTGGAGCGGAAGAGCTCAACCTCCGGCCCCTTTTCGGAAAGGCCGGGATATTTATAGCCGCCTGGCTCAGGGAGCTGGGATTTGCCGTGGCCACCTCTGCCCCCCCCATCCTGCTGCAGCATCCCTCAGCCACGTCCTGCACCGGGGCGGGGGCCGGGGCCGGATCCTGCCCTGGCCATGGGGTCAACTCTTCCGGGGGGCTCTGTAATTCCTGGGGGTCTCTGTGTGATGCTCAGGGTCACCCAGGGGTCTCTGCGTGATGCTTGGGGTCCCTGGGGGTCTCTGTGTGATGCCTGAGGTCACCTGGAGGGTCTCTGCGTGATGCCCGGGGTCCCTGGGGGTCTCTGCGTGATGCCTGAGTTCACCTGGGGGTCTCTGTGTGATGCCTGGGGTCCCTGGGGGTCTCTGTGTGATGCCTGGGGTCACCTGGAGGGTCTCTGTGTGATGCCTGGGGTCCCTGGGGGTTTCTGTGTGATGCCTGGGGGGTCTCTGTGTGATGCCTGGGGTCCCTGGGGGTCTCTGTGTGATGCCTGGGGGGGTCTCTGTGTGATGCCTGGGGTCCCTGGGGGTTTCTGTGTGATGCCTGGGGTCCCTGGGGGTCTCTGTGTGATGCCTGGGGGGGTCTCTGTGTGATGCCTGGGGTCCCTGGGGGTCTCTGTGCGATACCCGGGGGTCTCTGGCTCCGTGTGGTCGCTGGGAAGCGGATGTGGGGAGCCAGGACTGCCGGCATCACCCCTCCCTTCACACCCACAGCCGGCTGCTCCTCCCCACGCCGTGACACCCCAGCCAGGTGCCCCCACCCATCCCCATGGAGTGACCCCACGCAGAGGTCTCTGCACCGGCGCGGCCCCCCCCGGCAGCCAGCCCGGCAGGGAGGGAAGGTGGCCATCGCCACCGCGAACATGAGCGACTTCTGGCACAAGCTGGGCTGCTGCGTCGTGGAGAAGCCACAGCCTGTGAGTAGCTTCAGCCTGGCTGCTTTGGGGAGGGGTTGGGGTCCTGGGGCCATGGGCTCAGTGGGGGCTGACGGCCTTCATCCGCTTGCAGAAGAAGAGGAGGAGGCGGATTGACCGCTCCATGATCGGGGAGCCCATGAACTTCATCCACCTGACGCACATCGGCTCTGGCGACATGGCCGCGGGCGAAGGCCTGCCCATGGTACCTTACCTGCGCGCACCGTTGGGCGATGGGTGTCACTGGTGGGGTGGTGGGTCTCACCGTTGGGGTGGTGGGTCTCAGTTGGGTGATTGGTGTCCCGGCTGGGTGATGGGTGTCACTGTTGAGGTGGTGGAGTCTCATGGTTGGGTGTTGCTGTTGGGTCTTACGGTTGGGTGTTGGGTGTCGGTGTTGGGGTGGTGGGTCCCAGTTGGGTGATGGGTGTCGCTGTTGGGAGTGGTGGAGTCTCAAGGCTGGGTGACGGATCTCCGGGGGGGGTGAAGCGGGTTGTTTGGGTGACAGGTGTTATGCTTGGGCAATGAGGGGGTGGCACGGTTGGGCGATGACATCTCTGTGCCCTCCCGCAGACTGGCGCTGTCCAGGAGATGAGGTCCAAGGGCGGTCGGGAGCGACAGTGGAGCAGCTCCCGGGTCTTGTAGCATGTGAGTACACGGCCGTGCGAGCGGCTAGGGCGGCCCTGAGCACCCGTTGTCCCCCTCCGAGCCCCCACCGCTAATTAACACACCCAAACGAGCCACCGCTTGTGCGGTTCCGTAACCCGGCCTCTTGGACTTCGCAGATTCCTGGCTTTTTCAGCCCAAACTTGAACTGCCTGAACCCCAACCGGAGGAAAAACCAACCTCGAGCGCTTTAACCCTGCAGTAATTTATGCAGAGCGATCCTCGCCTGGCTCCCGCTGGCTTTCGGTCATCGTCCCCCGGCAGCTCCCTCCTTCTCGGAGGCACCGTCGGGTCGGTGACGGCAGCCCCCGCCTCGTGCCCGACCAGGATTTCGGCCGAAAGGACGCAGCCACCCTCCCGAAGCGCACCAGGAGCTGCTGGGCGCAGCCGCAATGTGCCAAATCCTCCTGGTTTTCCCTTTTTCCGTGCTGGCATCTCCCATGGGCCCCTCTCGGCTTGCCCCGGGCCACGATGCCTCGGTTTCCCCAGGGGATCGTGGCGAGGCTGGTCCCGATGCTGAGGCCGATTTGGTGCCTTCCCGGAAAGGCGTAGAAGAGTAAAACCGGGATTAAACCCCGACACTTCGGTGCAAAACCAGGATTAAACCCCAACGCTTCGGTGCCTCACCGGCAGCAGCTCAGCACTGACACCACCACCGAGCCCGCGGTGCCTCCGGCCGGCGTTTCCACTGCCGGCAAACTGCCACCTTCCTTCTTTTTTTTTAGGATATATATTTTTTTTAAAGCTCTAAAAGCAACTAGGCAGCCTCCGCCACCTCGCAGGGAGGACTGTGGTGGGTCGCCTCCGCCCAGGATTGCCACCAGAGTTTCACCGGCACCGGCCGAGGCAGGACGGGGCCCGACCCGTGGAGGCACTCGGGCTCCCGAATTCGGGCGCGGGTGTACATAGTTTAAATAGCGCTGGGATTAAATATTAAATAGCACGTGCCGGGCATCGCGGCTGGGCGACAGAGGCTTTCCCCTTCGCCATGCTCCACGCCACGCCGGGATGCTCCTGTGTGGAGCCGGGCTTTGCCAGCCCCACGGTGCACTCGGTGTTGGTAGGCGAGTGCCGACGCTTGATTCTGTTTTCCCTCCCCTGGGAAAAACCACCCACCCTTGAAATAAAACCCTTGTGCTGGCCCAAGGAGCGCGTCCGCGAGCTGCCCCGGGGCTCCTCTGCCACCGGGGCTGCCAAATTTGCCAGGAAAAGCCGAGACCCCCCCACATGTGCTCCCGGCCACGTCCTTTATTCACCCGTGGGACCGAGCCCCTGATGCCACCGCTTGTCCCCGTGCGTCCCCGTCACCGCGTCACGTCCCGGCTGCCATCCCAGCTCGGTTCCAGCCTGCGGGGAGAGAAAAGCAGCCGTGGCCGGCACCGCGTGACACCCCCCTCCCTCCCCAAACACCCCCCCAAACCCCGGCCCTGCGGAGGGGACTCACCGCCGGACGGGCTCGGGGACGTGCGCCGGCTCCAAGGGGATGAGCCGGGAGAGCTCCCGCAGGCTGGGGGCGAACCGGACCTTGCTGCTGAAGGTGGGGCTGGGGGAGACGGGGGGGGGGCCCAGCTCGTTACACCCTCGTGCGACGGGACCCGTTCACCAGGAGGTGGCACGGGAAGCCCCAGGGAGGAGGAAAACGTCCCCGTGCGAGGCCTCGCACACGCGGGTGCAAGCAACCCTACCTGAGAAAGGGCCGGGAGAGCGTCACGAGCGCCTTGATGTACCAGGTGGGGTGGACGATGATCACAGCCTGGAGGCTCTTCCGGAGCCTGGGAAGGACCGGGATGCTCCAGGGCTCGCCGCCAGCCCGGCACGCTCGCTGCCACCCCGCCCCGTCCCGGCACGCTCCCCGGGAGCCCTCGCACGCTCACCGCCGATCCATAGCCTGGTAGCACCGTTTCAGCCAGCCGAAGGAGGGGATCTGCCCCCACGCTGCCGCCCCGCTCAGGCACACCAGGACGTAGCGGTCGGCCACCGTCCTCTCCAGGGTGCCCACGATGTACCTGGAGGGACGGCGCAGCCAGTCAGCTTGGGGAAACCGAGGCACGGGGCGCGTGGGAAGGATCCCGGCTCCCCCCGGGACCCACCGGAGCAGGTTCTCCATCACGTAGCTGTACCGGGGGATGCTGCTGTCCGGGAGGTGGCAGGCAGCGAAGAGCAGGATGGCACCGAAACCCTCACCGTGGTATCCTGGCCGGAGAGGAGGGTGGCACGGCCAGTGCCTGGCGTCCCCCCCCGCCTCCAGCCCCCGTGGGCTCGGGAAGGGGACCCAGGAGTCCCACCCCGGGCACCCGTCCCCGCGTTACCCCCGTGGGAGAGGACCCGGCTGTAGGGCTCCACCGCGCTCAGGTCCACGCTCTCCTCCGGCCGCTCGTCCTCCGTGCCCGGTGCCCGCCGGCTGCCAGCCCCCTCGGCGAAGCCCCAGGCGTGTGGCAGCTCCTCTGCGGGCAGCCGGTTAGCACGGCACCGGGGCCGGGGAGATGACCCTGGGGTCCCCCCCACCCCATGCCCCCACCCGGCCCGGGTCTCACCCTCCCACTCGAAGCCGTCGCTGCCCGAGGGCGTCTCCAGCGCATCCAGGTCGATGTCGATGCTGGTGTCGGGCGAGCGCTCGGCACTCTCGGTCCGCTCCGGCGCTGGCAGCCGCCTCCGCATGCGCCGCGGGGCACCCCCAGCCCCCGGGCACCCCTCCGGCAGGGGCCTGGCAGGGACGGGGGGGGGGGGTCAGCGGGACCCCGGGATGGGCGGTGGGTTTGGGGGTGCCGCTCCCATCGCCCTCTTACCGGGGGAAGTCCTCGTCCTGCCACTCCTCGCTCAGGTCCAGGCCATCACCGGCGGCCGTCACCGCGGCCATCCTTGTCACCGTCGCCTGCAGAGAGAGACGCCAGCCCCAGTTCGGGGACCAGCCCCCCCCCCTCCCCCCGGGGAGCTCTCACATCCCCCAGCGGCTCCACACCAAACCACCCCCATTTCCCACCTTTCCCGCCCCATTTCCAAACCGAAAGCGGATGCCAACTGGCTGTGCCCGGCCGATGGTCCCGCTCAACCCTCTACGAGGCCTCAGAGAGTCTCGGCACCGGGGCCGCTCACCTCTCCGGGGAGCCTCTCTCGGCCCGTGGCTCCCCACCGGCGACGGGCTCTGGTGACGGCACTGGTGGCTCCTCCAAACTGGTTTGGCCGCATTCGCAGCCGGCAGAGGCCACGGCTCATCGCGGCACAACCGGTTTCCTCCCGGCTGGGCCAGATTTGGGGGTTCGGCTGCAAAGCGCCCACCCCCCCCATACGCTACGGGCCCCCGAAACGCTCCTCTGACCCGGAGGGGGTGGGGGGGGCATTGGCAGGGGGTTTGCATCCCAGGAAAAGAGGGGGTTCGCCCCCTGCGATGGCCGTGGGGAGGGCGGGGGCCTCGCGGGGCAGCGCCGGACCCGTCGTGGAAGAAGAGCCGAGAGCCAAAAGTGGAAGAAAAAGGGAAATTTAATCCTCAGAGCACACGGGTGACAGTCCCGGGCTGGCAGCGCATCCGGACCCGCCATCAGGGGCCCCCCGC
Organism: Balearica regulorum gibbericeps; assembly: GCF_011004875.1. Taxonomy (NCBI): domain Eukaryota; kingdom Metazoa; phylum Chordata; class Aves; order Gruiformes; family Gruidae; genus Balearica; species Balearica regulorum. Next base: position 697,617 of record NC_046211.1, read on the forward strand.
AGCCCCCCAAGGGAGGAAGAATGGCAAGAACTCATTAACCCCCCCCCAGCGCCTTCGTTAAGGGGGTGCGAGTGCTGCCCCGGCCCCCCCCTGCCCACGGGGGTCCCCAAAACCCCACCCTGGGCACCAAACCCCAGCGGGGCCGTCGGCGCGGTGGGAGCCCGTCGGGGGGGCACGTGGCGACGAGGACCCAGCTCCAGCAGCGAGCCGAGCCCTAACGAAGGCGGCCGAGCCCTAACGAAGGCGGCCGCGCACCCCGCCCCGTGCCCAGGCACCCTGCCAGGTGGACCCCACCTCCTCGCGCAGCCCCCCCCCCAAAGCCGCCGGGTGGCCGCTCTCATTTCGGGGAGCCGGGGGGCTGCCCGGCGGCGATGCGGCTGACCCGCTCCAGGACATCCTGGGGGCAGAGGGGGGGCACGGCCTGCGCCAGCGGACATTCCTCCACCAGGCTGTTCATCGGGGTGGGCGGCGGGACCACCTCCTCCTCCGACCCCCCGGCAGCGCCCGGCCCCCCCAGGGCTGCCCGCAGGACGGGCAGGACCTTCTTCCGCGATGCCAAAGCGTTGCCCTGGGCGTAGGCGCTCAGGCAGGACCAGGGGCTCGGCAGGGGCTGGAGGTGCAGGGACGGCGCCGTCACCTCCTCCAGCGCCCGGCACACCTGCAAGGGACCCCCCCCAGCACCCCCAAAATCGGGGTGGGGGGGTGGGTTTCAGGGCGCTGCAGCTGAGAACCACCCCAGCCCCCCCCCCCCATCCGTGCCGAGGGTTCGGGGGGTGCGGGGGGGCCCAGCCCCGCCACTCACCGCGCTCCGGAGGGTCTCTCGCTGGCTGTAGACCGCGAGCTGCCGGGAAGGTTCGTTCTGCTCGTTAAAAGAGATCGTCATGGCCACCAGCCCCGCGTAGCCCCGAGCTTTGCAGAAAGCATCCAGGTCCTGCAGCAAGCCGGGCCGGCGCAGGAAGGTCTGGAGGGGGAAAGACGCCGGCGTCACCGTGCTGTCCCCACCGTGCCACCCCCTGCCTCAGTTTCCCCCCCGCTGAGCCTCACCTCCAGGTCCACGTAGATGGTGCTGACGGCGAGGACCAGCTCATCACCAGAGAGGACTTTGAGGTCCTTCCGCAGCATCTGCTCCGTCGTCAGCCCTGGGAGGCGAGAGGGGCCGAGCGTGAGCCCCGGGGACTCGTCCTCGTCCCCGAGGAGAGGAGGGGTCCGTCCCAGCGAGACCCCGGACACCACCGCCGGACCTGAGACGTCGAACTTGGCCGCTTGCAGGGCTCGGAAGATGGCGTCGCGGGCCGGCAGCTCGGGGAACCTCGCCTCGAGCAGGGAGACACACGCCACGTCCCTGGGCGTCACCTTGCCGGCCGCCGGGCTCAGGTTGACGCAGTCCAGGACGATGGTGCCTGGAGGGGGACACGGACACACACACACGACACGACGACACAACCGGGGGCCATCAGTCGTCACTGTCCCCCTCGGACGGGGCTCGGTGAAGGCTGCCCGTCCTCACCGTGCAGCAGCGTGGCCGTGAGTCTGTCCAGCACGCCTGGGGGCCCTTGGGCAATCCGCTCCGTCACCAGCGTGGCGCAGGAACCCACCGGCTCCGCTGTCACCCGGCAGCCGGGGGCTCGGTCCCCTTCCAACGGCCGGTGGTCGAGGACCTCCACCACGGCCTCTTCCAGGGCTGCGTCGGCGCTGGTGGGCGAGACGGGGAGGGTGAGACCCCCGGCACGGCCCTGGGGCGCGGCCACGACACGTCACCCCCTTTAATTCCTCTCCTCCTGCCCTAAAAACACCCCAGAAAGGGAAAGATTTCACCCCCCGGCGCCAAAATCAAGCGAGGAAAAAGTGAGACTTCGCGTGGGTGGTCGTCCCCGCGTCGCGTGTCGGTGTGTCCGTGTGTCCCCCCCCCAGCCCCGGCTCACCCGGGCAGGACGTGGTGATCGACCAGCGTCAGGGAGAGCAGCCCGGCGCGGTGCAGCCCCCCCAGGTCGATCTCATCCCGGAAGACGAGGGAGGCGGCGGGGATGCCCTGCTCCCGCAGCAGGAACGTCGTCTCCGTCCGGAGGGCGAAGTCGGAGCGAGGGATGTTCAGCACCGGGATGAAGGCGGCTGTGGGAGCCGGGGTGGTCTGCGGCGGGGCGTGGGGGGGGGGGTGACACCCGGTGAGGCGTGTGTGTCCCCCCCCACTCCGAGCCACCGTTCGTCCCCCCGAGCCAGCGAGCGAGTCTCACCTTCGCCAGGAAATAAGCCAGGGCCAGGGCCGAGACGGCGGAGTCCAGGTCGCAGGCCTCGTTGCCCATCACCACGTGGATCTCCCGGTGACGCCGGACATGGTCCTGCCGGGGCGGGAGGCGTCAGGTGTGGCAGTGACACGGCCCCGTCCTCTGCAGCCCCCCGCCCCGGGCCAGCCCCTTCCCCTTCGCCGCCGGCGTCCCCGGAGCCGCTCCTCACGGACGTCACCCATCTCCCAGCCGCTACCGGACGGGGTCCTGGCATTCCCGAAGCGCCGACCGACCCGGCACCCTTGGGACGAGGCCCGGGGTCCGTTTCTGGCACGAGAACCTCACGGTTTTGGGACGTGGAAAGGGAAAACCCAGCTCGGCCACGAGCGACCGTGCCGGCGGGGACGGGGACCTTCCCGCCCGGGGGACGCCGCCGCAGCCCTGGGAGCCTTTTTAACTCCAGATCAAAGCGGTTTTTCCAGAGAGGGTGGGAGGCAGCGAGCCCGCGGAGGCAGTTTGGGGCTGGCTGCCCCCCCCCAAAAAAACCCCCCACATTTCACCCCTTTTTTTCTTGCCCGCAGCAGCAACAAAAAGAATGTCACCCACGTCACCCCAGCGATCCCCCGTCCCCGGGTGCTGGCGCCCGTCCTGTCTCACTCGAGGCAGCCGCCCTGGCTCCGGGCCCTTTTTCGGTGACAATTATTTCACGCCATAACCCAGATTCGCTCCTTTATTCGGTGTAAGCCGAGGACGTAAACAACCGGGAGCCGCCTGCGGCACTGACCCCCGGCAGGTCGGGGGACCCGCGCGCTGCGAGACCGGGGCCGGGGCTGCAGGGGTGGGGTGGGGGGTGCTGGGGAGCCCCCGGCCGTGGATACGGTTTGGGGTGTCCCCAGTGCGGTGGTGCCGCCCCGGTCCCCTCTCTCCAGGGGAGATGGGTGCACCCCACTCGGGGGTCTTGATCCTCTGTGCACCCTGCTCCCCCCCCTGCACCCCGCTTTCCTGGGCACCCAGTCCTGCTGCACCCTGCTTCCCGCTGCACCCCAAGCTCCCTGCGTGCCAAGCCCCCTGCACCCCAGTTCCCTGGGCACCCAGTCCCTGGACACCCTGCTCCCTCCTTGCACCCCAATCTCCTGAGCACCCACCTCCCCCTGCACCCCAGTTCCCTGAGCACCCATCTCCCCCCGCACCCCCCTCCTCTGGGCACCCCAGTCCCTGGGCACCTTGCTCCCCCCTCGCACCCCAATCCCCCTCGCACCCATCTCCCCCCACAACCCAGTTCCCTGAGCACCCAGTCCCCACGCACCCCAAGTCCTCTGCGCCCCAAGCCCCACGGCACCCATTCCCCACGCACCCCACTCCCCCCCCCTGCACCCACGGGCACCCGATCCCCGCGCACCCCACTCCCCTGAACACCCATTTCCCCCCACAACCCAGTTCCCTGAGCACCCACTCCCCACGCACCCTGTCCAGCTGCACCCCAAACCCCAGGGCACCCCACTCCCCCCCCTCAACCCCCCCCCCCCCCCGAGCCCCGCTACCTGCAAAGCCGCCCTGTTCCCCTCCACGAACCGTTCCATAGCGGCGCCGATCCGCGCCCCAACCCTCCCGACCCCGCCCAGTATAGCCCAGTACAGCCCAGTACGGACCCAGTTCGCCACCCCCCCCCCGCTGTCAACCCTTTTTTGGGGGGCGTGGCCTCCCGCGCGCGTTGCCGGGAAGGGGGCGGGGCAGCGGCGGGGGGCGTGGCCCCCCGCCGCTGCCCCGCCCCCTTCCCGGCAACGCGCGCGGGAGGGGCTGTGGGGGGGGCGACCCCCCCCTCCCCTCAAGCACCCCCCCCCCTCTTTTTTTATCACCCCCCGGAGTGGCGTTGCCCCATCGCGGCCAGTAAGCCCTGACTGGTGACTAGTTACCGGTGACCAGTAACCCCTGGCCCGGCTGAGCCACCGCGGCTCGTTACCGTCGTGCGAGCCGTAGGCCCGTCAGCGGGTGAAGGGGTCACCCATCGCCCCCCAAACACACACAGCTCCCCCCCCCGCTCCCGCCCAAATGCCAAGGCCTCAAAAATGAGGAAAAAAGTGGGAAATTGGTGATTTGTGGTGTCACCGATGGGTAGCCAGATCGGTAGCCAGACCGGTAGCCAGGCCGGTAGCCAGGCCTCGCCCGGGGAAGCCGGCGGCTCGCCCCGACGCCTCAGTGCGCCGGAGGGAACCGGTGACGGTGTGGGGTGTTGGCGGTGCAGGCAGCTGCCTGCTCTCCCCACCCCTCCTGCCCGTCCTCTTCCTCCTCCTCCTCCTCCTCCTCACCCGGCTGTAAATCCGCCTTCCCGGCAGAGAGCCGGAGCGTGAGGCTCGGCGGCGGAGAGCAGGCCTCTGCGCGGTGGGGAGAGGGGAAACAGGGGGGAAGAAAGGGGGGGAAAAATAAAAAAAAAAAGAAAGGAAAAGGGAGAGGGAAAGAAGAAGGGGAAAGGGAGGAATACGGAAGGGAAAAGGAAGGGGGAAAGGGGATTAAAGAGGGGGAAAGGAAGGGGAAGAGAGGGAAAAACGAGGGATAAAGAAGGAAAAAAGGGAGGGAAAAGGAGGGGAAAAGAAGGGAAAGGAATAAGGGAAAAAGGAATAAGGAAAATAGGAGGAAAAAGGAAGGAAAAAAGAGGAATAAAGAAGGGGAAAGGAAGAGAAAAAGAGGAAAAAAGAAGGAAAAAACAAAGAGTAAAGAAGGAAAAAGAAGTGAAAAGCAGGAAAAAGGAGGAAAAGCAGGGGAGCGGGGGAGCGACGGCACGAAGCGGCTGCGAAGTAAGAGCGGGGCTGGGGGCACCGGGGGCTCCCGGGTGGCGGGGGGGCACTGGGGGGGTTGGGGGGTGACCCCCCCCTGTCCTGGCGGTGCCGCGGGTCGAGGGTGACGCCGGGGTTGTGGGAGCGACGGCGGCGTTTGGGGTTGGTTTGGGGCGTTTTGGGGGCAGCGGAGGTGGGTGGGTTGGGGGGGTCCTGTTACCAGCCCCGCTGCCGGTTGGGGAAACTGAGGCAGGGCGGCCCCTGAGCCCTCGCTGGCCCCGGCCCACCCCAACGCCCGCCGGCCAGGGCTGGGCCCGCTGCCCCCAGCCGGTTTTTCCGGCTCCCAGCGCCTCGCCGGACGCCGACCCGGCTTCTGCTGCGGCCGGTGTGGCGGCAGCGGCTGCCGTGGGTCTGGCTCGGCACCGGGCAGCAGGTGGGGTGGCGGCACCCGCTGCTCCGCAGCCACACCACCGGCATCTGGGTATTCCTTTTCCTAAAAAATTAAGATTATTTTGTTTTATTTTATTTTATTTTATTTTATTTTATTTTATTTTATTTTATTTTATTTTTATTATTTTATTTCATTTTATTTTATATTTTATTTTACTTCATTTCATTTCATTTATAAAGAACATATATGTAGGTATTTATTTAGTGAGTTCATAGAATCATAGAACGGTTTGGGTTGGAAGGGGCCTTAAAGATCTAGTTCCAACCCCCCTGCTGCGGGCAGGGACACCAAGACTATTTACTTAAGAGTATTTATTTATCCATCTACTTATCTATCAAAAATATTTGTTTAACGTTTGTTTAGTTAATAACACTACTCATTTATTTACTTACCTATATATCTATTTATCTACCAAGAATACTTGTTTATTTATTTCCATGCTATTTATATAGGTTATTTATTTATTTATCCATGATTTATTAAGAATATCAATTCATCTATCTACTTACCTACCTATCAAGAATATTTGTTTAGTTATTAATAATACTATTTATCTTTATAGCTATTTATTTCTTGCAAATATTTAATTACTTACTTTATTTACCTCCCCCCAAAAAAACCCTTTTTCACCCCAATTTCCACCCTCCCTGGGCATTTCCATCACCGTTGTCACCTGCATCCCTCTCCGAGCATCCCTTGGGAATACGGGGGGGGGCTTTGAGAGGGTCCGCTCCGCGCTTACGGAGCGCAGCCTGCGCGGGCGGGAGGGGGATTAGGGGCTCAGGAGAGCTCCCGGCGAGGCGGCGTGGGTGGCCGTGCCGCGGTGGGGACCGCGGAGGGACAGGGCAGAACCTAGTCGAAGCGGAGCAGCCGCACTCCTGCCTCTGCGGGGGGTTTAAAAGCCAAATTTTCCAAATCTCGTGAATTTCCAATTCTCTTGACTATTTAAAAGCCAAAATTTCCAAATCTCTCCGCAGGAGCACCTTTGCTGGGCTGAGTTTGCAGGAAAACCTTAGCGGAAGCGCAGGACTCCGACCTGTCCTCCCAGCTGCTTTGGCTCCATCGAACCCCTCAATTCCTCCCAGGTTGGTTTGGGGTCTTTTTCCCTCTTTCCGTCCAAACAAGAGGCAGATAAAATCCGCACGTGTCCGTGGCATTTGTTTTTTTTAACAAGGATTTAGAAGCGTGAGCAGTCAATGTTTTATTTTTCGTTATTTAAATGAATGGAAAGGGGTGGGGGAGAAAAAAATCTCAGCTAAACGAGCCATACCCAGTAAACAAATCGGACTAATATATATATTTTTTTTTCTTGAAATACCCAAGTTTTACCGTCTAAGGGAGAGGTTTGGGATGCGGCCGTTCCTGGACGGATCCGGAGTGTTCCCAGGGGTCTGATCCGGACCCGCTCGATGCAGGACGCCACGGTGAGGGTCCCGCTGCTGCCTGCTCCCATGGAGCAGCCGCCCGAGCGGGAAGGGACGATCCCGTCCCCTTCCAGCAGCCAAGGGCCGCGCCAGGTCCCGGAGAAAGACGTCGGTGGGGAAGAAATACCGGCTGGCAGCCGGGAGAGCCCAGCACCGGACACGCAAGCCGCCGTGCCGTGCGGCGGGGAGGCGGACGTGCCTTCCAGCCCCGGCGTGGGGCAGCCGGGCTGCGCCCCATGTCTCCCCACTGATGAGCGTCCAAGGGAAGATGCTCGGGAGAAGCAGCCTGTGGAGGGTGGGGGGTCCCTGCCGGGTGCCCCCGTGCTGGGTGCCGGGGTGGTGGGGTTACCGGCTGAGCCCCCCCAAGCCCGGAGCCCCAGTCAGGAAGCGGAGGCGGATTTTTATTGTGTGAAGTGGATCACCTGGAAAGGCGAGCGGACGCCCATCATCACACAGAGCGAGAACGGGCCCTGCCCGCTCCTGGCCATCATGAACATCCTCCTCTTGCAGTGGAAGGCAAGCGGGGTGCAGTGGGGAGGAGTTTGGGGGGGCCGGCAGGGGGGAATCAGGCCCGTCTCCCCCTGGATCACGAGGGGAAGGGGCCGGGGAATGGTCCTCAGCCTCTCGGTGCTTCCAGGTGAAGCTGCCCCCGCAGAAGGAGGTGATCACGGCCGAGGAGCTGATGGCTCATTTGGGTGAGCCCCCCCTGACCCCCGGGACCCCGGCAGCCCTGCCCTGCTGCCGGCACGGCGGTGTGCCGCGGTTAACCGGCTCGCCGGGGGCTGACCGCGCTGCTTTGCAGGGGATTGCATCTTGTCCACCCAACCCCAGGAGCCGTCGGAGGGGCTGCAGCTCAACTTCCAGCAGGTGAGGAGCGAGGCCGCGTGTCACCCAGCCCGAAAATTGGCTCGCCCTGTCTTGGGGAGCACCGGTGGCCTTGGGCTGCAAGACTTGGGGTGCCTGTCCTGCTCCCTGAGCAAGTCCCCCTTGCTTCTCCCCCCCCCCAGAACATCAACGACACCATGACGGTCCTCCCCAAGCTCTCGACGGGGCTGGACGTCAACGTGCGGTTCACGGGTGTCTCGGACTTTGAGTACACGCCCGAGTGCATCGTCTTCGACCTCCTCAACGTCCCGCTCTACCACGGCTGGCTGGTGGACCCCCAGGTGAGCCGGCCCCACGGCCATCCTCCCGCCTGGCCGGCGGCTCGCCTGCGTCCAGGGACGCAAGGGAATGATCCCAGGGCTGGTGAGACCCTGGCACAGGTTGCCCAGAGAAGTTGTGGATGCTCCATCATTGAAAGTGCTCAAGGTCGGGTCGGACGGGGCTTTGAACTTGGTCTAGCTGTCCCTGCCCACGGCAGGAGGTTGGACTGGTGACTTGGGGTGACTTTGAAGGTCCCTTCCGACCCAAACCCTTCCGTGATGGGTACTTCCCCGCAGCGGAAGCCACCAGCTCAGCTTCTCGGACGTCCCGGTGATGGAGCGGTGGGAGGGCAGGTCCCCACGGAGCCGGTGCTCACCCCCCGCGGCCCTTCCCCTCCCCGCAGAGCCCCGAGGTGGTGCGAGCCGTGGGCAAGCTCAGCTACAACCAGCTGGTGGAGAAGATCATCACCTGCAAACAGGCCAGCGACTCCAGCCTGGTGAGCGAAGGTAACGGCCCCCCGCCGCCCAGCCGCCCGCTGCCCGGGGTCCCTGGGGGGGATCTCGACGCTCCCACCCCGTTCCCCACCCAGGGCTGGTGGCGGAGCAGTTCCTGGAGTCCACGGCCTCCCAGCTGACCTACCACGGGCTCTGCGAGCTCACGGCCGCCGTCAGGGAGGGCGAGCTCAGCGTCTTCTTCCGCAACAACCACTTCAGCACCATGATAAAGCACAAGGTGCGGCTCCGGCCCCCGTCTCGGCTTCCTTCCAGCCGGCAGATGCCCCCCCCCATCACTGTCCCCTGTCCCCAGGGCCACCTGTACCTGCTGGTGACGGACCAGGGCTTCCTGCAGGAGGAGAGGGTGGTCTGGGAGAGCCTCCACAACGTGGACGGGGACAGCTGCTTCTGCGACACCGATTTTCATCTCAGCCACGCTCCGGGCAAGGAGGGCGCTACCGCAGCCCCCCCGGACCACCGACTCCAGCAGAGACAAGTGGACCAGGTAGGGGACAACTCGGGGGACACCCGAGTCCCGTCCCAGCTCCGGGGGATGCTGCAGGGTTTGGGCCCGCTGTGCTGAGCCCCCCCCGCCCCGTCTCCTTCTGCCCCCCCCCCAGGATTACATGATCGCCCTGTCGCTGCAGCAGCAGCAGGGACAGGACCCCTCCGCACTCAGTGACCTGGAACTCGCTCGCCAGCTGCAGCAGGAGGAGTATCAGCAGCAGCAGCGGCAGCAGCGGCAGCAGCAGCAGGTCGCAGTGCAGGTAACCCGGGTGCACCCTGCTGGGACCGCAGCGCGGGGTGTGGGTGCTCCTCACCCTCTCACCGGTGCCAGGGGGGTGGCGGTGTCCCCCGGGGATGATGGGGGGGTCCCCGTGGGTCCTCCCGCTCCCCAGCCCCCTTCTTGTGCCCGCAGGGCCGCGCGCAGCCGGGCGGCTGGCCGGCCGGAGAGCGGAGGCAGCGGCAGAAGCTGGACTTGGACTGCACCCTGCTATAGTGCCCTGGGGGGGGGGCACCCGGGGGGGGCCCTGCCCCATCCCCGCCATGGCCCCCCCGGCATCTGGCCAGGCCGGGGCGTGTGGCGGGGTCCCCGCGCATGGAGCCCCCCCCAACTCCCCACTCAGGGGTCCCTGGGGACAGGAGGGGGACACGCACACGCACGAGGGGGTGTCCTTCCTCACCCAGCGCCGGGACCACCCGCATCTTTCCAGTGGCCTTAACACGGGGGGGTCCCACCCGGGGGGGTCCCACCCCTCGGTCCCTGCTCCGAGACGCGGGGGGACACGCGTCTGAGGGGGGACACACACGCACCCCCGTGTCCCACACGCGGCCTTAGCCCTTGGCAAATAAAGGACTTGTCCCCACGCACGGGGGTCCGGCCGTCTGACACCAGTGGGGGCATCCACGCCCCACGGACACGTGGGTTTGGGGGGGTTTGGGGGGGGGACTGAGGGGGAGTGGGGTGACAGGACCCTCTGCACCCACGGACACAGGGGTTCGGGGGGGGTTGGGGTGACGGGACCCTCCGCACCCCACGGACACGGGGGTTCGGGGGGCCCGTGGGGTGCAGTGTCGCGGCGCGGCCGGCAGGGGGCTCCCCGCCCCCCCGAGTGGGGGGTGCAGGGGCGAGGGGGGGTCTGTAGGGTGCGTGTGGAGCGGGGGGTGAGGGGGGTCTGTAGGGGGGTCTGTAGGGTACGTGTGGAGCGGGGGGTGCAGGGGTGCAGGGGTCTGTAGGGTGCGTGTGGAGCGGGGGGTGCAGGGGTGAGGGGGGTCTGTAGGGGTACGTGTGGAGCGGGGGGTGCAGGGGTGAGGGGGGTCTGTAGGGTGCGTGTGGAGCGGGGGGTGCAGGGGTGAGGGGGGGTCTGTAGGGTACGTGTGGAGCGGGGGGTGCAGGGGCAGCATAGGGGTGTCTGGAGGGGCCACGCAAAGGGGGTGCGGGGGGCAGGGGTGCACATCGGGGTGCCTGCGGGCTGCACAGGGCTGAGCAGGGGGGCTGCGGGGCTGGGCGCAGGGGGTGCCTGGCTGTACGGGGAGGAGCAAAGGGCGAGCACGGGGGTGGCTCTAGGGGGGGCACAGGGGATGTACCGGGGACGCACCGAGGGTGCCCCAGGTCCGCCCGCCGCTCCCCGTGCCGGCGATGGATTGCTCAGGCCTGGCGCCCCGCCCCGCCCCTCGGCGGGCCCCGCTCCCCTCCGGGCCCTCGGCGTTGGCGGTGACGTCACTCCGCCCGCTGCCTGGCGCGGGGCGCGCGGGGGGGGGGGGGGGGCGAGCGGCAGCGCGAGGCGGCGGCTCCGGGTGGCGGCAGCGCGTGAGTGGGGGGGGGGGGGGGGGGGGGACGGGGACACACGGACACGGACACGGACACGGGGCCTGCGGGGCCTCCGGGCAGCGCCGGGCCCCGCTCCGGGCCGGGCCGGCAGGGCAGGGGCGGCGGCTCGGGCCGGGCCGCGGGGGCGGGGGGGGCCGCGGGCTCGTTCCCGGTTCGTCTGTCCCGTCCCTGTCCCTGTCCCGTGTCCCCCCCCCAGATTCTCCGGGGCTCCCGGTTGTGGCGGGCCCGGTGGGGGGGGCGGGCGGGGCAGGGCCCTGCGGCGGAGCGGGCGGGGGGTGGTGTCCGAGCCGGAGCCCGGCGGGGCCCCCCCGGTGCTTCCCGGCCGCCGCCCGCGGGCGGCCCCGTGCCTCGCTCCCCCCCCCCCGGGCCCCGCGGGGCTCCTCCTACCGGGCGCTGCGGGCCGGGGCCGGGGGGGGGGCGGCGGTGGTGCCCCGGCACGCTGCGAGGCCCCGGGCCCGGTCTCCGTCCCCGCCGGGGCTGGGGTGCGGCTCCCCGGGGCCGGCTCCTTCCTCCCCCCGGGCCTCTCCAGCCGGCGGCGAGCCGGTACCCGCGGGGGGGGGACGGGACACCCACCGCCAGGAGCCCCCGGTGCAGGGCCCCGCCCGGGATCCGGTGCCCAGCGGTGCTCCCGGCCCCGTTTTTCCCTCTGTAACCCAAAACTTTCAGGATTTTCTCACTTTCCAGCAGGATCGCTCCCAAAATCACCTCGGGGCGGGGGGGGGGCCCAGCCGACGGTCCCAGTCCCGTGTCCCCCCCCCCCCAGCCCGGTGGCACCCGGTTCCGGCTCCTCTCCCTCCCCGGGACATCGCCTGGGCCCCGGCGTCCCCGTTTCCCCGGGGAGAAGATGCCGCCAGCCCTGACCGGGGCCTCACCCCGAGTCCTCCCACGCTCCAGCTGCCTGCCCTGCCCGTCCTGCCTGCCCTGCCCGTTACCTGCCCGCGTCCCGTTTGCGGCACGGCCGTCCCGTCCCGGTTAAAACGGGAACGTGGTTCTCCCCGGCTCGTCCCTCCCTACAGCCCTGCTCCGCCGTGGGGCTTTGCCTCCCGGGGCACGGGGACCCCCCCGACCCCCCGCCCGGCCCCACAGAGCCCGGGCTGGGCTCCCCGGGGGGGGGGAACCGGTTCGTGTCCGACGCCGGCGTGGAAGGGAAGAGCCGGGATGCGCCGAGGGGGGCGGCTTCCCCACGCTGCGGCAGCGACGGTGACAGTCCTGGGCCTCCTCTCCCTCCCCGTGCCCGTCGGGAGCCGCCAGGCACCTTTTTAAGGCACAAAGGTGTTCATTGTGCCACCGGCAAATCCCTAATCCTGCGCTGTGCGGCCGCCTGCGTCCGGCTGCCCGGCTGAGGGGTGGCGGTGGGCTCCGTGCCTCAGTTTCCCCCCCCACCGGTGTTGGGCGACGTGCCCGGGATCAACCCCGGGGTGCGGACGGAGCGCTGGGGAGAGAAACCATGGCAGGGGGCTTTCGCCCTCCTCTTCGTCCCGCCGCCATCCCGGGATTGCGCCCGGCCAACGCCACGGCGCGCGATGCCATCGGGGAACCGGGGCGGGGAAATCCCGCAGACCGGGAACACGGTTCCTCCCTCCGGCCGGTGCCAAGGATCCGTCCCGCCGGTCGGAAGCGAGAGCCGACCTCGGTTAATCATCACCCGCTGACCTCTCTGCCGCAGGGAGCAAAGTCCCTCTGTGCCATGCGGCGCGAGGGGAATTTCGCCGCCCCGCGGACCCTCCCCGGTGCACGGCTTGGCCGGGGGCTCGCCGGCAGGCGAGGTGGGGCTTGGGGTGCCGGATCCAGCCGGGGCGTTGCAGACCGCGCCGCTGGCACCGGCCGGAGGGAGACGTGACCGGTTGCGAGCAGGGAGCGGGGTCTGGCCAGCCGCCTCCGTGCAGGGGCCCCCCTCACCCCCCCTCTCCCTCTCTTCCTCCCCCCAGCATGTTTCAGACCTTGTACGACTATTTTTGGTGGGAACGGCTCTGGCTCCCGGCGAACCTCACCTGGGCCGACCTGGAGGACCGGGATGGGCGAGTCTACGCCAAAGCCTCCGACCTCTACATCACCCTCCCCTTGGCCTTCCTCTTCCTCGTCGTCCGGCACCTCTTTGAGACGTGAGTCCCTTCTCTGGGGTGGGGGGCACTCCCCGATCCAGCTCTCCCCGCACCCCGGGGGCTCTGCGCCTGGGGCTGTGATGAACCCCCGGACGTGTCACCCTGTCCTCAGCCCGGCTTGGGGTGGCCCTGGCACCCTGGGGGTCCTGCCTGTCCCCCCCACCAGACCACGTTTAGGGCCGGGGACCTGCCCCCGGCGACGCCGCACAAACCCGGCTTTGTGCATCCTCCGCCGCCCTTATCGCGGCACGGTCGGCCGCAGGCCCCGGCGTTTAAGGAGCGATTTGTTGGGCAAACAATGGCGAGCCGAGGCCGGGAACAGACGGGGCTTTGTTGGGACGGTGGGAGAAAGGGGGGGCACCCTTCAGTGGGATGGATACAGCCCTGCCGCTTGGTGGGGGGACGGTCCCCCAGCCCTGGGGTGACAGGGCGACCTGGCGGTTCCCCCCGTGGTAAAACCCGCCTTGGAGAAGCAGCACCGGGATGGGGAAACTGAGGCACCGAGTGACTGCGGGTCCCTGGGTGGCTTCGATGCGGCCGTGTCAGCCAGGTGACGCAGAAACGGGGACGGTTTATGTCCCCCTACTCCTCCCCCAGGTACGTGGCCACCCCGCTGGCCGGGCTACTGAACGTCAAGGAGAAGATCAGGTTAAAAGCCACCCCCAATGCCGTGCTGGAGAAGTTTTACGCTGCCACCACCAAACACCCCAAGCAGGTGAGGGGAGCGGGGACCCCAAAAGGGGCTCGACATGGCTGGAGCCGGGGCGGGGGGCGAGCGGCAGAGCCGGGGCCCCGCGGCGCAGCGGTGACGTCCCTGCCGTCTCCCAGGCCGACGTGGAGATGCTCTCGAAGAAGAGCGGCTGCACGGTGCGGCAGGTGGAGCGCTGGTTTCGCCGCCGCCGCAACCAAGACCGGCCCAGCCTGCTCAAGAAGTTCAGGGAGGCCAGGTGAGACCCTGCGCCCGGCGTCGCCGTCACCCTGCGGGCCACGTCCCGGCGGTGGATGGGGCTGGGGGGGCACCTGCTTGGCCGGGAGCTGCCCTGGGAGGGCGGGATGCGGGGCCGCCCTTCTCCCTCCCTCGCCCCGGTGCCCGTCTGAGGACCGTCTGCTTCCTTTTTCCAGTTGGCGATTCACGTTTTACCTTATTGCTTTCATTGCTGGCATGGCTGTCATAGTGGATGTAAGTACCGGCCCCCTCCCTGCGTGTGCCTGGCCCCGCCGGCCCCCCCCGGCCCCCTCTAACCCCTCTTTGTCTCTCTCTCCTCCCCGCATCCCGCAGAAACCCTGGTTCTACGACCTCCGGGAGGTGTGGAAGGGATACCCCATCCAGGTGAGCCCCTGGCCTGGCCGCCCTCCCGCAGCCCTTCCTGCCCCTCGCCCCCCCGGCGCTGCCTGGGCGATGGGAACCGGAGCCCCCAGGGTGCGGGAGGGGCTCTCTGGGGCTGCATGGGGTCTCTGGGGCCCGTGTGGGTTTGGCTGACGCACGGGGAAGGGGTTTGCGTGCCGGGGGGTGCAGACGGGTCCCCAGGATGCCCGTAGTCTGGCTGGTGCCCGCGGAAGGGGCTCGAACCCCCCCTGGAGCAGGTGGAGGATCCCCCCCAGCCTGTGTTTTGGCTTTCAGAGCATGCTGCCCTCCCAGTACTGGTACTACATGATCGAGCTGTCCTTCTACTGGTCCCTGCTCTTCAGCATCGCCTCCGACGTCAAGCGCAAGGTGGGGCTCTCTGGGGACGGGGGGGCAGGCGCGGGGACGGCTCGGCAGGGTTTGCTTCGTCCTCGCGGTGGGCGTTAGGGACCAGCGGGCTGGGAGGGTCGGGGGCCACGGGGGGGGTGGCGGGGCGCTGGGGGTTGGAGTGGGCTGCTGTAACCCCCCGGCTCCCCCTTTCCTGGGCGCAGGACTTCAAAGAGCAAATCATCCACCACGTCGCCACCATCATCCTCATCAGCTTCTCCTGGTTCGCCAACTACATCCGTGCAGGGACGCTCATCATGGCCCTGCACGATTCGTCGGACTATCTGCTGGAGGTACGTGTCCCCCGCGCCGCCACGGCCGCGTCCCACGTCCCCTGTCCCCTCCCCGACTCACCCCCCCCCCCCCTCCGCCCCCACAGTCTGCCAAGATGTTCAACTACGCCGGCTGGAGGAACACCTGCAACAACATCTTCATCGTCTTTGCCGCCGTCTTCATCGTCACCCGCCTGGTCATCCTGCCCTTTTGGTGAGTGCCGGTCGCTGGTGAACGGGTGGGGAAACTGAGGCACGGGGGTGGAGAGACCCCCGGGGGGGTGGGATGCCGGTCCCTGCCCGTAACAGCTCCATCCCCCGCAGGATCATGCACTGCACGGTGGTTTATCCGCTGGATCTCTACCCTGCCTTCTTCGGCTACTACTTCTTCAACTTCATGATGGTGGTGCTGCAGTCGCTGCACATCTTCTGGGCCTACCTCATCATCCGCATGGCCCAGAAGTTCATAACTGGAAAGGCAAGAGGGGGCCGGGGGGCGGCTCGGGGCAGATGGGGGGTGCGGGTCTGCCCTGGGAGCGAGGTGGGGGCACGGGGTTTGCAGGGGAGACCCCCCCAAACCATGAAGCCGGACTGTACTTGGCTTCCCGAGTGCCCTTGGTGGGGGGGGGATTGGGGCGGAGAGGAATCCACGCTGGTTGTGACAGGGGAAACTGAGGCACGGCAGGAAAACGGTACACGGACCCCCCCGACTGAGTTCCCCCTTTTCCCTCTCCGCGCCCCCCCCAGGTGGTGGAGGACGAGAGGAGCGACCGCGAAGAGACGGACAACTCGGAGGAGGAGGAGGAGGCGGCGAAGAACGGGCCCCTCTCCAACGGCCACCCCGTCCTCAACAACAACCACCGCAAAACCGACTGAGCGCCCTCGCCCCGATTCTGCGCCCACGGGGGCGGCCGGGGGGGGGCCCTGCCGGAGGTCAAACCCGTGAGATGTCAAATCCCACCGCTGCCACCCTCGCGTAGCGCCAAGGTCCCCGTCCCCTCCATCCTCGCCCCTCCCCGGTCCGGCAGAGCAAACCGGGACCCCGGAGAGCCCGAATCGGCCCCTGGCCCCCTCCGTCGCCTCCTCCGGAGAGGGGCCGCAGCTCTGGGGGTGGCGGCGGTCGCTGCTTCTCCGCCTCACGCTCACGGTCGGTGCCCTTTCTGCCTTTCACCTGCTGCCTTAATCCACCGCGGTGCCCCGGCGCAGGCAGAGCGAGGACGGCTCCCGCCGGCACCCCTCCGGGACGGCTCTTCCCCCCTCCCCGCAGCCCCTTGGCCCATGACCGGAGCTCTCGGCTCCGGCGCCCGGCCGGGCTCCAGCTCTGTGTTATTCCCCCTGTTCCCCACCAGCCCCTCGCCGGAGGGGAGCGCGTCCTGCAGCCGCCTCCTCAGATATTTTGGGGGGGGTGTGTGTGGGGGGGGGGTGGTGGCAAAAGCCCCTTCCCTGCTGCGTGTCCGGCTTCGCTGCCGGCACCGAGCGAGGGGGAGCGGTGGAAAAGTGGGCGCAGCCCTGGCAGGGAGGAGCAGGGGACGGGTTGAGGGGGTTTCGGGGGGCCGAGGGGGCTCCACGAAGGAAGCCGCAGGGTTCAGTCACTACTCGCGTCTCTCCCGGAGGAGTTTAATCCCCTCGTTTCTCTTTGTAAATGGGTTTGGAGTCTCTCCCTCTCCTGGTCCCTTCCCCAGCTGTAACAGGACAAATTTGCAACTGATTTTTTTTTTCTTTTTTTTTCTTTTTTTTTTTTTTGGTTTGTTTCTATTTATTTGGAAGACAAGGAGCCGGGCTTGGCTCTGTCTCCCACATCCACCCAGGATGCGGCGAGACTTCCCAGCGCGGAGGGGTGGGGGAAAAGGACCATTAACCAACGTCAGACCAAAACGTGTTTTGTTGGGTTTTTTTTTTTTGTTTTTGTTTTTTTTTAAAAAAGTTTAAATATATTAAAAGTTTAAAAAAAACTAATAAACTTCAGTTAAAAAAAAAAAAAAAGGGCTTGGGCATCTTCTGTGGCTGGTGTGGTGGCCCTGGCCCCTGCAGAGGTTTGGGGGGGTCGCAGGCCCCTTCAGCTTTCATTAAAGCAGTGCAGAAAGTGGGCAGATTTGGGTATTTTGATATTTTAATGTTCGGGGTTTGGTTTGTTTGGTTTTTTTCCTTCCCCCCCATCCCCGAAAGCTCTCCGTGTCTTCAATCCTACCCCAGCCCCGCTGCCAGAGGAGCAGCCGGACAGGAGCAGAGGACAAAGCTGCTATTCAGGTGGATGCTGAGGATGGAACTGGAGCTCACGGAGGCCCCAGAAAGGTGGTTTTTGTTTTTTGTTTTGAAAAAAAGTTATTTAGTGTGGAGGGAAAAAAACCCCACAACAAACCCCACAAAAACAAAAAACAAAAAAAAAAACCCAACCCAAAGCCCTTCCTTGTGTGAGTGCAGAGTTGCATGAACCTGCTCCAGCCCCCCCAGACCAGGGTTGTGCACTTCAGCAATGGACAATTTGATTCTAATTTGAAAAAAAAAACACCAACCAAAAAAACCAAACCAAAACCCCTCTGCTTTTTTTCTTTTTTTTTCTTTTTTTTCTTTCCCCCGTGTTCACAGTAGTTTGGTTTTGGGTTTTAGTTTTTTTTTTCTTTCCTACTTGTGCTGCATCCAGCAGCCAGACCAGGCTGGCAGGAGCCTGCTCCACCCCCCGGCTGCCTGCGCCAGCTCTGCCCTTCCCCGCCCCCAGCTGCAGGTGCCCAAATCAAGTTTGGGGCGATTGCGTCAAGTTCGAGGCCATCTCAACCAGTGCAGTATTTTAAGGCAAACTCTGTCTTTTGAGCCAACAGCCTACGAGGGTGGGAGAAGGCAGACGGCAGCGAATCCGCTCCATAGCACAAAAAGTTCAACCAGCTTCACTTCAGTTTTACTAAGCGGAGGATTTAATGAGTGTTTGTTCTGCTCGCCCTGGGCCCGTGCACATCTGAACCTGTCCCGGACCAGCTGCCGCCGGCAGTTTTCCTGCAAGCCCTGTGGAACCAAAGATGAAGGAAGTGGTTAAATCCTGCTCTTTCAGGGTTGGTTGGTGGGGTTTTTGTTGTTGGTTGGGTTTTTTTCTGTGTCTAAAGTTCAGGGCAATTTTTTAATAGAAAAACATATTTTATTGTTTTTTAACAATGAAAAGATTCTTTACAACATATCACAGTTAGAGACAGATGCTTCCCCCCCCCCCCCCTTAAATTCACGTCACCACTATAAATCCAGGTTGGTCCACTCTTACTGCACTTATCTCCTCCGTCCTTGCTCCCTCCCGGTCCAGTCCCGAGGCTGCAGGGACATCACCGGCTCAGTCCCAACCCTGAAGCACTTCCCTGGAGTCGTGGGGAAGTGTTTCCTGGAAAACCGGCAGCACCACCACTGTGATCTGTGTCTTAAACTGGGTAGAGAGCGGGAGCAGCTGGCTGGCAGCAGCTCAGGCAGGTAACGACGCGGCCACCGGCCCTTCCCGCGGTGCTGATGGGCATCGTCCTCTCGCGGGGCGACTGCAGCCCCTGGGACGCAGCAGAAGCCGAGTTCACAGCACCAGGTTTGGGCATCACCCCCCCCACCGCGCACAAGCCTGGTTACGTTTTTCCAGTCCGTCTCCATCTGCCGCTGTAATTTTCAAGCGAACGAGAGAACTCGAAGCCGCTTGTACTCAGCTTCGTAACAGTGAAACAACCACCTCTTGAGAAGAAACTTGACCCTCACCAAGGGAAAGCCAGCACCAAGCCTGCGGGTGAGACGGAGCCGGCGGGTGGGCTCACAGCAGCCGCCCTCGGCACTCGATGGCCCCGCAGCAGCACAGCAGCTCTTTGCCTTCCACGCTGCCCACTTCGTAGTTGTAATCCCACGTCAGCTCTGTGCCGGCTCGTATCCTCCTGGGAAGTGAAAAGAAAAAAAAAAAAAAAGCCGAGGCTGGGAGAAGAGGCCGTTCCAAAAGGGAGGCTAAGCTGGGCCTCCTGCTTACGTATGACCTCTCTGGACAGGGCGACGCAGCCCAGCTTCCCCCCGGGGCAAGGGCAAAGCGACGGGCGCAGCTGCCTTTGGCTCTGTGGTGAGCAAAGGGACAAAGTTCCCCGATGAATCACTCCCGTGGGGCTTCGCAGAAGAGACGTCGCACTCGTGGTGCCTGAGAGGCACGTGGTGGGGACTCACCACCACCCGCAAGCTTTGGGACTTGAAGAAACTGGGCGGCTGGTTGCTCTGTGCTTAACTCTCCCCTTTGGAAAGGCATAAACCTGACGCAAATCGCACCAGAATCTCCAGCACAGAAGAGAGGTCCTCACCCAACTCCTCTCCAAGCTTCTCCCCGCTCGGGGTGGTGGGAAACCCGGGACAGCAGTGCCCAGGAGCGGGAAACACCCCGTGAACCAGCAGCCCTTCCCCAAGCGTGCCGTGACTCACTTGCTGGCGAAGAAGGCGACCCAGGGGAAGCGGAGATCGTGTGTGTCCACAAAAACGTTCTGCACAAAGAGGTTAGGACTGCAGCTATGCTGTAAAGGGAGCGGAGACAAACACAGTGAGCAAGTTCCTGCGTCGGGAGGGATGCGAACCAGCCCGGCAGTAAACACAAGCCTTTATAAACAAGCGGCATTCCCGATTTGTCCGCTGCATCCAGCAGAAGCCTGCTGAAACAGGACACGCTCCCTCCCCTGCCCGCACGACCAGGGATGAGTCATAAGATCCATGCTCATGAAGGTAACAGTCGCTGGAAGGACTGACTTGGCCATCCTGCTGACCACGCGGCGGGGGGGCGGATCATCCTCCTCATCCTGCTCTTTTCCCCCTTTTTTTAAACTAGTTTTTATCTAGTCTTGGGGAGGAACAGGCCTGCTGAAGGGGCAGGTCACCCCAAACGCATCCCTTTCCCTCCCCTGCCAAGGGTAGTGACGCACATTGAGGTACCGGCCCAGGTTCCCTTCCAGCTTGGCATCGATGATATAACAGGACTCCTCTCCATCGTAGAACTGGCGGGTGGTTCTGCGGACGGGCGCGCTCTCGCCCTTGTCGGCCGCTGCCATGTTGGTTGACTTGATGGCGATCCCGTGAGTTGATTTCAGGGCAAAGCCCCGGGTGGATTTCACTGCCACTTGCCTCTTCACAGGTCCTGCCACGAGAGAAGAACAAATGCTGCCATGTTCTCTCTCTCCCCGTCTTCCAGAAGAGGAACCCCTCAGCAGTCGTGCTGCTGCTGCTCCTCTTTCACGCAGGGGTAATAAACCCCTCAGGGATGCAGCTCCGATCTAAACCACCACCCTGGGATGGCTCCCGGGAATCTCCCGGCTCTCCGCCCAACCCAGCGGAGCCTGGAGACCCACCATAAGCCTCACACGCTTGTTTTTTCTGATTTCCACACCTCTCTAGTACTCGAGGACTGGGTTTTGCAGTTCTGTCTCAAACACCACATGGGGAAGCTTCAGACCTCGGTCGTTAGACAAAGCCTGGAGGTGCCTGGAGCAGGACGCACCATGCTCACAGCTGCCATGTCCTCATCAGCCCTTCCTGGTGGTTTCTGGCCAGAATTTCTTGCTGTACCGCTGCACTTTCCGCATTCGGCCCTTGTTCCTCCCCCAGCAGCCATCCTCACCTGACCCAGACGAAGGGTTTTTCTTGTCGTCCCCTTCCTCCTCCTCAGAGCCCGAGGAAATGGTCTGGATGTCGTCGCTGTCGTTGGTGGTGCCCTGGGCCTGCCCCGCCGCCGCCTGCCCGTTCTCCCCCTCGCTGTCCGTGCTGCTCGACAGCGTCAGCACGTCCTGGGGAAAGGCATTAACAGCTCCTGAGCGCAGCTTGGGTCAGGGGAGAGCATCGCTCCTTCGCTTTCCAAACGACCTTCAGGGCTCCCCTTTTCCCCAGCAGAACTTTGTCCTCCTTTAGCCGAGGACCTCCGTCCTCTGGGAAGCCCTTTTGAAGCGGATCACGCAGGCGGACGCTGCGATCAGAGCTGGACTGGGACACAAATCCCATCTCTGTTTGAAACTTGGGGGGGGGTCTCAGGGGGCTGGTTAGTCCTGTGGCACCCAGATGGCCAGAGACCATTTGGTGCTCTGGGTTTCGCAAGGGAAAAGACCCCAAAAACCAAAGACCATCCCCCAGGATGGCTTCCTAGACCCGGCTCTGCTGAGCAGTGGGGGTGCTGAGTATGCGAACCGAGGTGCTACAACCCGTGGCCCAAACATCACGCTGTCCTCCTTTTTTTTGGGCTTTCAGAGCCACGAAAGACCCCCCAGGTGTTAACTGCTCACCCAGGAACTCACAACTAGGAGCCATCAAGTCTGCCCTGGCGCTCACTGGGAGTGAAAGTGGCACAGAAACAGCCCAAAGTGAGGAACAAGGTCTTCATCAACCCAGTCTGGAGTTGAGGCAGAGCCAGGCCCACCCCTTCCAGCCCAGGTCTGAAGGATCACCGCTTACGTCTGTGGTGGGCTGTGGGGCGAGAGAATGCCGTCTGCTCTGCAGCAGGGCCGTCTTGCTCGTCGGCCTCCGGATCCCTTCCAGTTTGGGGGGGCTCGGGTTGTAACCATACATCCTTCCCAAGTCGCTTAGCCTGCGGGGTGAGGACCAGAGCGGGTCACGCTTGCATCTCCAGCGAGCCTGTCTGGGGGCCGGGCAGCGACAGAGAGGCTGAGGAAAGCTGAGAGCTGGGACAAGAGCGCCGTCTCCAAGCCCAAACCCTCCCACCCTCTCAGCTTACTCAGTAAGAGAGCAAAGGGGCAGCCCTAGAGTCACGACAACTCATTCAGAGGCAAATTTGGAAATGAAAAGCGGAAAATACAATTTAAGGAAGCTTACCCAGGAATTTTGGTTGGATCTTCGGGTTCCTGCAGGGGGGAGAAGTGCAGAAGATTAAAATCACTCCCGTTTGGAGCACTCCCGGCCCTTCTGCGGCAATGCTCCCCAAACACCGGCGTGGGTGCGAGAAGCCAGCTGTCCCCACCGCTCAGTGTGACGCCCAGTCCGGGGGGTGCTCCAGAAGGGCCAGGTTACAACCACAGGTCTCCCACCCTCCACGTCCTACAGAGCGGTTCTCCGAGTCCCCCTCCTCAGAGCAGGGGGGTGGACAGAGACCACCTCCACCTCCCCGTTGTCCCCGGCCCAGTGTGAACGCTCTTCACACCACCCCAGGTCCCCTCTCTCGGGGCTGCACAGGCACACAGCGCCCAGGGCAGGAGGGATGTTCAGCTCGGCTCACGCTGAGCGACTTTGGAGCCTCTTGTGCCACAACTTCCCCCAGGAAGGGGAAAGGCGCCTCCCTACCCCACCACAGCGGGCAAAGGCCAAGTGAGCGGGACAAGGGGACACCAAACGGCACCACGGAACACCCAGTTGTGTTGTACACGTGGAGAAGCCATTCGAGACACATCTCCGTGTCTCGGTTTCCTCCTCCGTGCTCCCAAGGCAGGGGGCAATGCTCAAATCCCGGTCCCACAGCCCTCCCTTACATCTTTCCTCGATGCCTTTGACTCTCCGTCCACGTCGCCCAGGGCGGCAGCAGAGGATTTCTCTCTCTCACCCGGGAGCTCCATTTTGCTGGCCTTGGCTTCGCTGCCTTCGCTCATCTTGAAGGAGGAGGCGCTGTCGTTGTCCTGGAAGCCGTCAGACATGCTGTTGGAGCTCAACCACGAAGCCACTTTGTTCTTGGAGGTCTCCTCCGACACTGGCAGCTTACAGGAGGCAGCCACCGCCGTCTCGTCGTGGCTGATTTGGCGGGTGAGCCCCGAGTCCTTGGACGCTGTCTCCGACAGCCCGTTCTCCTTCTGGCCGCGCGTCTGCCGTCGCGTGGCATAGCTGCGCCATACCGAGCTGGTGCTGAAGTCCTCGTCCTTGCAGAAGTTGTCGTCAGAGCTGTCCTCGTTGGACTCCTCCTGCTCCTCGGTGCCAGTGTTGTCCTCCTCTTCGTCCTTGAGGTCCACCCCACTGCTGTCAGAAGAGCATTTCGCATCGCTCTCGTAGCCCTCCTTGAAGTTCTCCACGCTCTCAATGTGATCCAGGTTTGCAAAATACTCGTCACCCATCTCTAACCCCTCTTTGTCCGCAAAGTCATCTGTGAGGATTTTCCCTGGGGGTGGGGAATAGAAAACTAAATGTGAGTTGTCCAGGGATGGACAGTCCTACCCCATAAATTTTATTCTCCCCAAAGGGCCACTGAGGGGGCAAAGAGGACGGACACCGCCTTATTCCAAAGCCGGGCTGGGAAAGGACAACATATCACCCTAACGCTCCAGGTAACGAAAACGTGAAGCACGTGGCTGATCTAAAGTGGGCCCTTGCTCACATCCAGGCTGCCAACAAGGAAATCTCTCACCAGCAATTCAAACAGGAGGGCCAGAGGCGAGGGTGTAGCACAGAGGCAAGAAACCAGACACCAGAGCTCAGGCAATGCCCGTGGTTAGTTTCTTTTCAGCGTTAATGCAATCACGCTGCGCAACTTCTGCATTTTATTGGTTTGTGCCCATGTCCCAGCGAGCGGTTCGATGTAAACAGGAAGCAGGTATGTGTTGATTCACCCTCTGCACAGAAAGAGCTCCGGGGTTCCGAGCTCTTCTCGATGCTGGCACTGCAGCCACACTGGTTTCTGCAACATCTTGGTTCAGAGTTGGGCAAGGGAGGGGCATCGACCAGGAAATCAAAGTGCTGCAACTTCATCATCTCAGTTTTTACTTTCCTGTCCCCCTCACAAGCGCAGGAAGAGCTTCACGCCTGTTCTGCGGGGTTTTGCATTTTGCCATAAACAAAGCCCAGCCCTCAGGCCTGACACAACCAGATCTTTTCAAATACTTATTCTCTCCCTTCCTTAACCAAAACAAAGCAGATTCATATCTGAACACATGTGACCACTGGGAAAAGCACTGGCTCAACAAAGGCTTTTCATTCACAGCACCCGCTTCAAAATCGAAGAGGCTTCTACCTGCTGGTTCAGCGGGGTGAGATCCTACCTGCGTAGATGCAGACAAAAGAGCCTTTAGCAATATCATCCAGGCAGCGAATGCCCCAGCCTTTGTTCTGCGTCTTGAATAACTGCAGTCGGACCTGGAGCCCGTGTTGGACCAAGCGATTGGTGCACATGTTAATGTTGCACTTGCACCTCTTGTTACACTCGTAAACTCTGAAAGAAAGGAGAACAGTGACATTTTCCCTGATAAAGCAACATCCCAAGACTCGGTGGTAGAGAGTAGCAGGAATGATGCAAAGGGACCTGCAGCAGTGATTTAAAACTCAGCAGAGTAGGGAGAGCGTAGTTGCCAGGTTCTACGGTAACACAGACATCCCGGGCCACACATTAGTGGATTAATCAAGAACAGGGGCAGGATTTCAGTATCTGCACTTAGCTCCAGGAAGTATTGCCTCTCTGGCAGCACCGGAGGCCAAGTTTCTGGGGCTGGTGTTGGTGAGGGAAGGAGAAGACGCAGCTCTGCTTACCCTGTCGGGAGGCATTCTTCCAGCCTTTTGTGCTGGTATCCCGAATTGGGGTTGATCTGCCCGCCTGGGGTGCAGCCGGTCGCTTGGACTGTCAGCTGGTGACAGGCACATTTTGATCTAGAGAGACACAGAAAAACCCAGCCATGTCCCTGCAGTTCAGTTTTACACATCGCTTTTGCAGAAAGGAAAAGAAATGACATCTTGCCGCATGTGTATACGTGGAGATGGGCATGCAGGGCTTGACTCTGGGTGTCAAACCTGCAGCTGGCCAGAGCTGCGTGGGCTCAAGGTCCACCTGGGACAGTCCAGGGGCCGTCCCCCACCCTCCGGGCCCAGCAAACACACAAGGAGTCACCTACTTGTCTCTGCAGCCGTCTTTGCAGTCGCAGCCCACGAGGAACTCCCAGCTGGTGTTGATGTAAACCCCTTTGCCGGGGATGCGTTCTTTGCTGTAGGCCACCTGCGGAGGCGGGGTGTTATCGATCTCGTTGACGCAGGAGAGTGGCACGTCCTCCTTGCCCTTGGTAATGTCTGCGATGTAGTAGTAGGGTTTGTAGGGCTGGAATTTGCGATCTACCAGCACATACGGGTCCAGGCAAAACATCTCCAGGAAAAGGAAGTCGCAGTCTGTCTCAAAAAGGTAGCGTTCGATCTCCTGCATGGTTCGCAAGCACAGCCCGCACGGCGCCTTGTAGAGGACGTGGAATCCCATCTTGCGGTTAACCCGTCGGCGAGCTGTCATCCGTCGGAAGTCGTAGAGCAGCGGGATGAGCAGCGGGTTCTTGCTGCGGTACTGATCGCTGCGGATGGGACGGACGCGGGACAGGCAGGTGTAGCTGCAGACGTGCGGCAGGTAGAAGAGTTTCTCCAGCGGGGCTCGGTAAGAGGGCTCGTTGGGCACGCGGTCCATCATGCCGTGGAAGGCCTGTGCTGTGCCACTGCCTCCCTGGCTGCTGGAGAGCCTGCCACAGGAAAAGGGATGCACTGAGCAACCGCGGCTTAAGGAAGAGCGGTGCTTTCTCCTCAAACTGCAAAGGGATTTTAGGCACTTCATTCCTATCCCCGTTGGCTTCACTGCTTAGTCCAATGAGACACGAGCCCCAGCATCGCCGGGGAGCAAGGCTGGGCAGGCCCCAAAGGGAGCAGAAAACACACACAAAAAACCAACCCAAATCAAAACTAGAGAAGCAGAAACAAGCACAAGCTGGTTGTGGTCTCAGAACAAGGATCAACGGCTTCTCTGCTGTGGATCGATGGCCAAAGCCACCACTGTGGAAAAGCCACCTGCGGATTTACATTAATACCAGCTCCCCGCTGGCCCCAGAAAGCTTGCAGAAAGAGGAGTCCTCTGAAAACACACAGGGTCAGAGGCTTTGGCCAGGGTCCCACTGGGTAAGTGCTGGTCAGAACTGGTAAGACACCCTCCAAGCTCAAGCCAACAACAAGACGTAACGTAAGAGCAAGGCAAATGCTCAGGACCGGACAAGCTGGCAAATGAAGGTGTCAGTCCATAACAAAATAAACCTGTACTAAGCCAGATAAGCATCCCAAACTCTCACAAGGACGCAGGGATTTGTATTAAGCGCAAACAAGCTTTGCTTACCGATGCTGCTGGGCCGCACCGGTCCTTCCCGCTGCAGGTGTCTCGCCTAGGACAGGTGAAGACGGCGATGACTGCCCAGAGCCCACGGAGCCAGGACGGAAGGAAGTGCTTTTCTTGGCCACTTGCTTTCTCGACTGGGCCAGCTGACTGTCAGAGCATCTGCAGGACGGAAGAAGGGAGGCGATTTGCAAGAGGCACACGCTCACACAACTGGTAGGATTTAGACAGGGGCAGTCAAAATAAGTCAGCAACAGTGCCCCATCCAAGAGAAACTGAGCAGATTTTATCCTAATGAGTGTGAAAATCAGCTCATTTCTGACTAGTGCTACAGCGATCCCGCAACAACCCCAACCAAATGCCAGAACTCAGCTACATTTGAAGATTACTTCTGACATACTGCTGTTTATTTGGAAGTGAGGCATGGGAGTGAGAGGGAGTTAACAAGAATTAGGTCCAAGGCCTTCGTTTCAGGAAGCCGGACAGACCAGTACATGAAGAATCCTCTGCAATAGCAGAAACGAGTTTACAGAGGCTCAATCAGTGCAACAGTACTGAGCAGTGGGAAGAACAAGAAGTACAGAGGACTCTTTTGTCCGTACCAAGTAAGAAGATAAGATTGTAGAAAAAAATGTAATAACAGCACTGACAAAAGGGCTGTGAGGGGCTCCTAAACACCTCTGCAGCCTCGGGAAGGTGGGAGGCACCTGGAAGACACCAGCCCTCACACTCTGAGAAAACAACAGCGGAGATTTTCAACCCATTTATACCAATTAAACAGAAAAACACCCCAAACCAGCCACTGGTTTTCCCCACAAGTGGAAGAACATAGTGAAGTTATCAGGGCAGAAAGGGAGGAGACAGTGAGAGCAGGAGGGGGAGACCGTTTCTGCAAACATCTGCCTTAAGAGCAAGGTGTCAACACACATTTCAAAATTCAAGAGCAAGAGAGAAAAAAAGCTTCCGTTGATGGGCTTTAAACAGAAACGGCTGACAGCAGCTCCCTGGCACCGTAGAACTTGAAAGTGAGACTAAAGAGGGAAGAGAACCAGGCCTTCCTCAGAGTAAACAAAACACCAGAGTGAAGAAACCATTCTCCCAGTTTTAATAATCTAAAACCAATGTGTTTTTAACCCAACAGTATCCCTGGGGACAATGGGGACACATATATAGTACGCTGCCTTCAGTCACTGTTAAAAACCGGTTGTCTTTGAGCAGTTCACTATTTAACGGCACAGCAGAGAAACGGCTGTAGTGTCTGCTTGTATTAGATCTGAAAACAAGATCCTAAAGTCAAAGCCTTGGTGGGGAGAGATTAATAAAAAAAGTGTTTCTTGTAACCACCGCGAGGACTGTCAGATGGAAAAGGAGAGATCCAGCAGCCAGCGAGACTGCAGGCTGGCTGATTGCTACAGTCCAGCTTTATCGTCTTCACGCCGTGTCATTGCACATCCTTCCTACCCCCTCGACAGCTCGGGGTGCCCTAGTGTTAGAGCAACAGCCCAGCTCTTCCTCTGCTCACAGGTGGGGCCCTAGACTGACAGTGGAGGAGCCAGCGTTGCGTTTCTCATGCTGGAGCAGGCCGCCTTCAGCATCGGCCTCTGTTCTTGGTTACTAAGAACTGAGGAACAAGGCTATTATGGCTTCGTTTCTCGAGTCTTGGTAAAAATTGGCACAGAAGGAGCATTTCCAAGTTACGGGTCATATTGCACTGGTACTTGGAGAGGAACCCCCGCCTGAGACCGCAGGCTGGGGGCAGGCAGGGTTTTGTTAGATGCTGCTACACCTAGAGAGCATCCAGCGAATAAAGATTCACTTGCTGCACAGGTTCCTTACAGCTGGGACATCTCCTTTCTCCCTTTTGCCCATGCAGCAAGGCACAGTCACAGCAGAAGACATGCTGGCAGGGGGCCAGGCGTCCATAAATTCGGATAGGAAATCCACAGTGGTGACAAAAATGAACCGGGACCACGTCTTTCTCGCCTAGAGAGTTATTAAAGTCCCGGAGCACGTGCTGAGGTACCCCGGTGTTCTCCAACACGCTCCCTTCATCACAAGGCCGAGCTCCTCCTTCATCCAGGCCTCCTTCGGCACTGGCCTGCACCTCCGGGAACGTCCCGCTTGGGCCCCTGGCAGCAGGGGGCACGTGTGCGACTTGGTCGTGGCTTAGCTTTATCAGGTTTGGTCCGTGACCACCGAGACCAACCACTGATCCCGAGTTCTCAGTGCCTCGTAAGTCATTGAGGTCTGCGAGCAGGTCAGTCCAAGTGGAGGAATACAAGGCAGCCGGGGGCCAGTGCCTGGATCGTGACACGAGGGAGCAATTCAGATTTTCAGAAGAGAAGGAGCAAACGTTCTAACTTGGAAATACATCAAGCGCGAAGCTTTAGCTCTGAGTAAGAACATTTGGCTCAGGGGGTGCTGGGCTGTCTCCCGCCCCCAATTACTCATCCAGCGGCCTTTATCTAGAGTTTCCCCCAGAATCATGACTAAAACCAATTTGTGTAACCAGGAAACGAGCCTAGTCATGGAGGAAACCTGCACCTGAGGATTCCTCTACACAGAAAGGGTGGTGCCTGAAAGAGCTGAGCGCTGGAGTTGAAACGCAAGAGGAGGTAGTGGTGGAAGCAGAGAACTGACTCGAGTACTTACTCCATCTCAGCAGGCTGCGGAGAAACGGACCGTGCAGCCAGCGAGGCTGCCTGCATTTGCTCTAAAGGTTTGTACTGGGTACCAGCGCCCGTTAAATCTTGCGTATATTGTACTACAGGCCCTTTGCTCCTGACAGCACCTAGTGGGAAAGAGGAAAAAGTAAAGTATCGCCGAGAAAAGTCTCTAGCATCAACCAAAGTTTGTCGTGCTAGCTGCAAAATGTTGATTTAGCTCCCGAAGGCAACCAAAACAGAGGCACTGGCAATTAAGACCGGGTCATTGGCCGAGCTCTGAGTCATAGCCAGTCACCCCAACCAGATTCTGGCCGTTTCACCCAACTGCAGTCTGGTTTTTGCTGCATCCTTATGCCAGGAGATAAAGCCCACCATGAATCTTAAATCTCCAGGAGTTCTGCTGAAAAAAAAAAAACAACAACCCACCAAAACCAAACAAAAAGCAAAACAACCCACCCACCCCCGCCAACCCACAACACATTCATTCCAATTCCAGGACAGACCCGAAAGAGAAAGATACCACATACCGACATTGGGACGAGTCCTTGCTTGTCCACTTTGCTTCTTTTCTTGGGTGGAGGCTGTGGAAGTTTTCATGCTGAACATGGGCTCGAGGCGCGTGGAACCCCGGTAAATCCACTCGCAGCGTTTGTCATCCTGCAGCAAGGAGAAGGCAACACTCACAGCAAGAGCTTCCAGAGGTACAACAGAGGTCTGGGAGACCGCAGTGTGCTTTTACAGTCAGCAGAAGCGAACGGAAAGGAGGCAAAGCATTGACCCGAAGGCTCCTGAAAGACCGTGCAGCCACGAGAGGACAAAGGCAGTAATTTCTCATATCCAGGGGAACACCAAATACAAACCAAACCTAGAAAGAGGTCCAACACCAAGACCCCAAACCTCAAATGCAGCTCTATTCCTAGCCCAATGACTGATTAACGGGGCTGGAGAAGCCAGACTCCCTCAGGAGACCAGCTACCTCCTCTGCACAAAGCCAATCTACTCTAGGAGAGGGAGGTTGACTTTGCAGGTGCACAATGCCTTCCCTGGCCCCGGTAGCTGCGCCGTTATCAGGCAGGAAGGGATCCAAGCGGGCACAGATAGTACGTCTGCTCCCTTTCCACAATTTGTAGAGTTTGAGCAAGCAGAATGTTGCAGCTTCTGCTCAGTTTCTCTCCTGCTTCTCAAACCAGCACGTAGTTTGTTTTGTTTTGTAATCATCTACCACTTTAAAGCTTCACCTGCAAAATGCTTTAAAAGGCTCTCAAAGCTTTTGTCATGCAAATGAAAGAGTCTCACCTTTGCATCAACACACAGCAGAATTTGGGGGTCTACCTACTAACCAAAATACCCGCTTGCTCCGGGACCCTGCCTGACATCAGGAAGGAAACTGGACTCGATCAGCCCAAGCCAAGGCCGCCCCAACACCAATTTAAGCCCCTTTCCCCTCTAATGGGAGAAGGAAACTGCCCTACCAGGAAAAGGATTTTGACTAGACTGCCATCCACTTCTTCCACTCTGGATTTCCACCAGGTCCCTTCCCACTCCGTTTTGATCAGCTGGCCATTCTTCAGCAGCACCATGGGTCGGTTGGGGTAGGCCGTGATGTATTCCTCAATGAAATCGCGACAGGAAACATCCTCTATGTCTTCCCAGGTCTTTTTAACTATTCAGAAACAGATGGATGGGAGAAAGGGAAGAAGAGGAAAGACTCTTACGATGAGAATCTTTAGATCTTTTTGAGAGATCCCAGATGGATTTTTTACCTAAGAACAATCAAGCTATTTCGAGTGGCCGGATTTTTTTTTAACATCTGGCCACGTTAACGCACCCAGAGCGCAGGGAGCCACAGCGCGCTTGCTCTGCAGGGAATAAACCACTATTTCCTCCAGCTTCAGACACAAAGCAAATGGCTATAGGCACAGCACCGGAGGGGACATGCAGTCTGTCCCCTGTCCTCTGAGCCAGGCGCTTTCCTGCGCTCCGTACCATTTCAGTGTTAGGACACAGGAGAGGCAGAGATCACTCACGCGGTCTGCAGATTGGGTACAGCTCCCACTCCTTGACGTATGAAGCGTAGCCGTCATCAAAGAAGATCAGGAACCTAGAGACGAGCAAAGATAAGTTGGAATTAGAAAAGCAGCTGAGTAAAATGCAGCTCCACATCACGTAATGAAAGTGGAGTGCCCCTCCTGGTTCTCCTGCCAGTCCCAAAGGCCCTCAAATCAGAGGTGGTGGATGAGGACAGAATGAAGCG
Source organism: Balearica regulorum gibbericeps (assembly GCF_011004875.1). Taxonomy (NCBI): domain Eukaryota; kingdom Metazoa; phylum Chordata; class Aves; order Gruiformes; family Gruidae; genus Balearica; species Balearica regulorum. Next base: position 728,509 of record NC_046211.1, read on the forward strand.
ATCCTTTCTGCCGGGAGATGATGAGCTGTGCAGTACTGCCACTTCTATTTCAGAACAGCTTCCCCCCAGCTCCGAGAACAGCATCCTCCCAAAGCCAAAGGCAGTGTGGCACAGCCAGGCCTCCTTTCCTCAGCCCCAGGGAAAGAAAAGACCCAGTTTAATTGCTCCCAATCTCTGCAAGAACAGTTATTTCGGGGGCCTTTGGGACAGAGCAGCAGTAGAGGCTGCATGCCATGACTCGAAGCACAGGGAGAGACCTGGAGGACAGACACCTCCAGGGCTCCACCTGCAGACAGGAGATGGCATGAAAGAGTCTGGGGTGCTGCAAGGACCGGGAGCTCAGAGCTTAGCGCTGCGTGCCTCTAGAGAATAACTTCAGGGCACGGAGACATATAAAGGTCGCATTATGAGAGCAGCGTTACAGCCAGCCCAGCCAGGAGGAGTAAACTTACAGTAGGACTAATAAATGCAGTTCGTTTTCAGTTATTAAACACGTATCGGATATAACTTTACACAATTAGCCGTTTATGGCAGATCCATATTTGAAACAAAGAGCGCAATTATATCCTTTATGAATCTTCTCAGAAAGACCACAAGCCAAAACCCCAACATTGAAGCAGCCCTGCTCCTTATTTCCATGCGACTGAAAAGGCTGCCTCGCTTCAGGCCTGCTGTGTCTTCTCCTCAAGTGCTTTGGCAACACTGCCGGCGCTCAACGCTTCTAGGGCTCGTATTTCCTAATGCAGCATTTTATGCCTTGAGCAGCGCAGATTTACATTTGTGTGATCGTTTGAATGAATTATCAGATATAATTTCTGACTCAGGGACATGAGTAATAGGATGGAAACTCCACCCAGAGCTTTCAGAGATAAGAAAGACCGAAGAAACAACGTTCAGAGCTACGTCCCCGGAAAGGGCAGAAAAGAATTTAGCTCCCACTATAGCAAATACGCAAATACACCTTTTTTTCCCCTAAAAAACCAAACGAACCAACCAACCCCCCCCCCCCCCCAAAAAAAAAAGAAAGAGTGAGTAGTACATGACTGTGGAGGAGAATTAATACCTGTCTTTATTCTTTACGTTTGGGGTTTCAGCCACAATGCCAGCATACAGCCAGACCTGGTTCCTGTCTTTGTATTTTGCCACAACCCGGCTGCCAACATAGTGTTTCTCAGGTGAGGGGTGATAGTCATAAGCGATGTGATTGCCAGAAAGCAAACTCTTGCCTTTATTATCAAATTTCACTTTGTACTTCTTACCAGCACCTGAAAGACATTTCAACAAGGCAAGACAAATAAAAGCCACGTGATTTCATACAAGAACTCCAATACCCTGTACCATTCCGATCCAAGTTCAGAACTCATTTGCAAGCCTTTCAGAAATTAATTTGGAAGGTAAAACACCATAGCGGAGAGGTGTTGCTTTCACAACTCGTGAAACAGGTGCTCCGACACTGCTCCAAGCCTGATCAACGTCACTCACGCAAAGCTTAGTGAAAACCAAGATACAGCATCAAGTGCGGGACGTACCAACCGTCTGGATGGCAATCAGGGTTCCCTTGTGCCACGTTTTGGTTCTCTTCTTGCCCAGGATCCTCATCCCAACGTTCAGATCCCCGTCATTGCTGAGATCGCTCCCAGCTGCTGCAGGGCCGACGGGCTGGACAGTAGTGCTGGGAGTTTCCTGTGGGGTTTGTGCATCTACCCAAGGAACAACAACAGAAGGTAAGTTCAAAATTGCCCTTGCAATCGGAAAAACATCTGTCAGACCCGAGACAGGAGGCGTTCTTGCTTTCCTTTACCACGGTGAGCCTAAGCGTCTCAGTTTTACTGGAGGGAGTAATCGGCAAGTGAGGTTTAAACATCATTAAAAACCTTTCACCTGATGGAAACTGCACCACTTGTATTTGCTTTCAGAAAGGGCTTAAAGAACAGCAGGAATTTGCAATCAATATATCCCAGTGGCTCTTTCCAGCAGGGAAACAGAACACTTGCTTTCTTTTTCAGGAAGAAAACCAAGAGGTGCAAGACACAGACAGGCCCGGGGTAAGGGCACACACGGAAGCCCTCCCACACTGACCTTTTTGTGCATCCTGGGCATTTGTTTTCTTGTTCACGGCATCCATAAATTTCTGAACATCCTGGGCAGACTTTCTCATTGCAGCCATGGCTTCCCGCAGCTGAAGGGAAGGAAAGAGAAAGAAGATACAAAGAACATTTTCTTTTTTGCACCAAATACAATGCTGGTCTGCGTGTTCCAGCGAAACCCCGCTTCAGAAGTACACTACAGCCAGGTCTTTCCCAACTCACCAGAGTCTGATTCTTTGCAATTCTGGGACTATTATCGCCTGTGTTTAAAGAGAAAAAAAAAAAAAGTGGGTTAAAACATCTTGGGGAGGAAAAAAATCCATCCTAGTTAAGTCACTGAAAGCAGAGGGAGAAGAGAAAAGCATCCATTCAAAAGCCTTCTCTGTCCCTGTCAAGAAATCCACTCAAGCAAGGCTTTTACGCTGCCATCCTTTCTGGGCGCCCAACATGCCGCACAGGCAGCTTCCTCGGATCTCCATCCCTCCCCTCGGTCCCGCATGGCGTAACGAGCTACTGAACTGTGCTTCCAGCCCGAATCGACACTCATGACGTCATCGTCGTCCTCATCTGGGATCTCAATCACTTCCGTGGGCTTGGCAGCCAAGTCCTCGTCCTCAGAACTGCTCTCACGATACTGGAGGCCCAGCTTGGAGTACAGATCCTTCACCAATATCTCACATTTGTCAATGGCTCTGGGGTAAAAAAGGAGAAGGGCAGAGACGGGAAAAGACAAGGTGAGCCAAGCTGTACGTCCCACAATACTGCGGAAAGAAATAGGAACCAACCGCCAGGGAGCTGCTAATTAAATACAGCCATGATGAGGTGAGGGAAGAGTATTCACATGAAGGATTTAAAGCCACAGGGGAATCATTTTAATTATCCTTCAACAACCACACACGAGCGAACCGCTGCAGAACCACAGCGTCAGTCAGGACATCGGATTCCACCACCCCGTCTCCCCCTCTTCTGCTCTGCAGCCCAACTCTGACACGCGGCTACGATTCCAAGCGCACCCACCTTGAAGCATCATCAAAGAGTCGGTCAACGCGAGCCACCTCTTCTTCCTTTTGTTTGACACACTTCTCCAGCTCCTCCAGCTGCTGCTTCCTCTGCTTCACGCACTCAAACTTCTCCAGCTCTTTGTCGATGATATCCTGGAGCTCCTCCATGGAGATTCCCAGCTCCTCCATCACTTCTTGCTGCAGCTCTTTGATCTCCTGGGAATCCATTTCTGCTGCACCTGACAGCACAAAGAGGTGAGAAAAGGCCGGTGAATCCCCACAGCCGTAGCGCGCCCTTCCTGAGGCACAGCGCTCTCAAGAGCACAAGCTCCATTTTTTGAAAGCTAATCAGGAAGAAAACATTATATATGCTGTTAAGATAACATCACAGGGAGCCAAAAATAACCAAAGTGCCAGCAAACTGTGGAGCCAGAGGCTCCCTGGACAAGCAGGAATTCCTGATGTCTCCTCGGATCTCTGCACAGAGCGTCCAAACCCTCTGAATGCCCAAGTCCCTACGCCTGGGAGCAGTTCCCAACCCTCTGCCTAGCCCGGGAGGAGAACCACACAGGCGCCTCTCCCACAGCTTCACCTTCCCGCAGCAGCCCAGAAGAGCTGCCATCCTGCCCTGCCTGTGGTGTTTAAGGAACGCTGTAACATCCAGCCCCGAGGATGGCCCCAGCAGTTTCCTCTGCCCAGGCCTGCAGCCCCCGCGTCCCCTTTCAGCTGGGCCTGGCAATAACGCACCCAGTCTCCGTCACTTCGGAGCCTGTCCCCCCGTCAGCAGCGCTCAGGCACCTTCCTCCTTCCCGCAGCGCTCCCCACCCTCACCTCTCCCTTTGATCTCCCCGTCCGCATCTCAGTGCACGCTGGGCTCCAGCCCCCCTCACCTCCTGCTCCTCCATCAGCCCCATCCAGCTCCCCCTGCCCACATTTCCCTCTCAGCTGCCCCCAGGCCGCCCCCCCCCCCCCCGGCCACAACCCCAGCCACTTTCCTCCAGCCTGTAGAGGCAGAGGCAGCCCACAGCCCCCCGACACCCCCACCCCAGCGACCACACACCTCCCAAACGCACCCCACTCACCCCAACAGCCCCGCCAGCCCCCCTTTCCCCACAGGCCCCACCTTCACCCCCTCTCCCCTCTCGCACCAGGCCTCTGCCCAACGGCCCCCGCTGCGCCCCCAACCCCCCCAACGCCAACGCCCTCGCGCTCGCTCACACCCCACGGTTTACATCCACGCCCGAGTTTCCATCAACCCCTCGGCCTGTGGAAGTCCCGCAGCCCCGCCTGCACCCCAAAACACCCCCCCGCCTCACGCGTGGGGAGCTCCTCACCCCTCCTCCTCCCCCCCGCAGCCCTCACCCCAACTCCCCCCGCCCACAGCCCCCTCCTCGCCTCAATGCCCCCCCCCACCTCCCTGCCCGACTCCTCCCGCCCCAAAATCTCCACACGCTCCCCCGACACCCCCCACCCCACGATCCCCACAGGCCTCCTCCCCTTCCCCCCCCCCCCAATTCCCCCTGCCCCACAGCCCCCCTCACCCCCGCTGGCCCCACACAACCCCCCTACCCCACGGCCCGCCCCCCTAGCCGGGCAGGCCGCACTCACCGAGCCCCGGGCCCCGCCGCGACCCCGGTTCTGGGGGAGAAGGGTGAGAACGGGGGACTGGGGGGGGGTTTGAGGGGGAAACCCTCCGAACCGGAAGCTGCTCGACGTCACTTCCGCTAACAGCTGCTCCCGAGGAGCGTCGGTCTACCCGGCCGGCCGATACCGGTACTGCGCATGCGCGAGAGACGGCCCCCGCTACCGCCGGCCTGCGGGGATTGGTCAAGGCGCATGCGCGGAGGGGAGCAGTCACGGGTCCTTAAAGGGGCAGCGCCCCGGGAAAGGCGCAGTGCTGCCACCTCTAGGGAGGCGGGTGGAAGGGCCGGGGGGGCGGCGGGGGCCCTGAGGTGATGAGGCCTGGGGGGGGCCCTGAAGTGTTGGGGGGTGCTGGGGCGGGGACCTGAGGGTGCTGGGGGGGGGATGGAGAGCCCTGAGGGTGTAGGGGGGGGCCCTGAGGTGCTGGGGGATAAAATGGGGGGCTCTGAGGGTGCTGGGGGGGGGCTGAGGTGTTGGGGGATAAATGGGGGGCTCTGAGGGTGCTGGGGGGGGGTCCTGAGGTGTTGGGGGATAAATGGGGGGCTCTGAGGGTGCTGGGGGGGGCCTGAGGTGTTGGGGGATAAATGGGGGGCTCTGAGGGTGCTGGGGGGGGTCCTGAGGTGTTGGGGGATAAATGGGGGGCTCTGAGGGTGCTGGGGGGGGGGTCCTGAGGTGTTGGGGGATAAATGGGGGGCTCTGAGGGTGCTGGGGGGGGCCTGAGGTGTTGGGGGATAAATGGGGGGCTCTGAGGGTGCTGGGGGGGGGTCCTGAGGTGTTGGGGGATAAATGGGGGGCTCTGAGGGTGCTGGGGGGGGGTCCTGAGGTGCTGGGGGATAAATGGGGGCCTCTGAGGGTGCTGGGGGGGGCCTGAGGTGCTGGGAGATAAATGGGGGGCTCTGAGGTGTTGGGGGGTGATGGAGAGCCCTGAGGGTGCGGGGGGGGGGCCTGAGGTGCTGGGGGGTAATGTGAGCTCTGAGGGTGCTGGGGGGTCTTGGGGGGCAATGGGTGGCTCTGAGGGTCTTGGCACCTCCACGGTGCTGGGTGGTCCTGGGGGGGGAGCTGGGTGCCCTGGGGTGCCCTGTGGTGAGGGAGGCCGGGGGGGGGCTGTCGTCCCTGGGGGTGTCGGGGGGCCCTGGGGCCAGCTCGTCCTGGCTCAGTTGATCTGCTCCTCTTCCCAGGTGGAGGTAGGGATGGCGCTGTAGGGATCCACGATGAGTTTGGCGCACCGCACCATCATGGCCAGGAGGAAGAGGCACATGAGCACCACGAAGGCCACGGCGAAGCCCTTGTCCACGTCAACGGCCGGCAGCGCCGTGGCGTTCTCCATGCAGATGGCACTCAGGTGTGTGGCCCTGAGCGCCTGGCTGCCGGTGACATCCCTGCGGGGCAGAGACAGGTGAGATTCACGGGGGCCCAGCGCACCACGGAGCAGGGGAAATACCGAGGGAGTGTCAGCAGCACCCAAAAAGGGGAAAGCGCGGCCTTGAGACCGCTCTGCTCCTTGTCGTGGCTGTTGGCTGGGGCTTGGCGGACACCCAGTGTCTTGTCCCAGGCACCTTCACCACAGGGATCTTCGTTGTCTCACCCTGCCACCCCTTCCAGCTTCCCTTCCCTGCCCAGCCTCCTCATTTCCCAGGAAAAAGCGGGTTAAAACATCCATATTAAGTTGGGTTTTTTCCACAGGACCCCACGCTCCCCGCTGTGTGAGGTGCAACGAGCGCACCGGGGCTTGGCTGACACCCAGCAAAACAGACGGTGGCCGGGGTTAGAGGCAGGACGGGAGGAGAAAAACCGCCGGTAAGCAAACAGGGCTGGAAAAGGAGAGTTTTTGTCGCTAAAGAGAGACATTTGTGGCAGCGGACGGATAATTAGATTTGTACAAGGTTGGAGGAGAGGTGGAGGCTTGTTGAGCGGCGCCAAGAGAGCCACGTGGACCGAGCTGTGTGTATATAGGCGTATGCCTATATATCTGTATGCATTTATTTTTTTAACGTGTTTATAAAGCTAACATATGCTCCAGAGGCAGATGACCACAGCTGTAACTATGCCAAGGACGGTAAATAAATCAACAGGACCAAGTCCCGCAGCGCCCAGAGATTGCGGGAAGCCCCCCCCGGGTCTCAGCCCCGTCCCGTGATCGCTGACGGGGGCAGCTCCTTACCTCCCCTGCGGACGGACGGACGGACGCTCAGTCCCTCTCCCTGCCCTGCTGTCCCCAGCTGCGGGTGCCCGCCCTGTCACCGTCACCGGGGCTTCATGAATACTGCAGGAATGCGGCGGCGTCGCCTTTCAGACGCTCCCGGTAACGGGGTGGGGGGGTGGGGGAGAAACAATCCGGCAGATTAAATTCTCACCCGCTATTTCCAGCACCCCCTTGGCCCGGCGGGCGAAGGCTCCGGGGTCCCTTCACGGGTTTTGCAGGGCCCGGGGTGAATCGGGGAGCGTCCAGGAGGATTTACCCCAAAACGCAGTGGGAGCCAGGTCCTCCCCAGCCCGCGAGATAACTTATCGCTGGTCCTTGGCTCGTGTCGGACCAAACCGAGGAAAACTCTTTGAAACCGCGACGCTTTGGGCTTTGAACTGAGCCGCCCGTTTGGCTCTTGTGAAACAACCTCGCAACAAGCCCCGAAACGGTTCAAACCGTAGAAATTCCGCTGCTCCCTCGGGTTTCTTTATTCCCCCACCCCGCCAGAGGAAAAAGGATCGGTTTGAGAAAGAGGGTTATTTTACGGCAAAGCTTTGCCTCCCCCCGCGAGCGCGGGGTGGTTTTTCTGGTGATTTTTTTTCTGGCAAAAGCTGAGTTTTGGGGTCCTGGCGGTGCCTGGGGGGGAGCGGCTGGGGCAGGGGGGGGTCAGTACAGCCGGGCTTGCGGGGTGCCGGTGACCTGGCAGGACCCCAGGGTGCTGCGGTGGCCCCACGGCCCGTCGTGGGGTGGCCGGGGGGGGGGGGGATGCGACCTGTGACCTAATTAACGCTTTGCTGGTGCCCGCCCTGCTCCAGGCCTAATCCCAGCTCCAGGCAAACCCCAGTCCCGACCCTCGTCCCAGCCCCAATCCCAGCTGGATTCCTGTCCTCCGACAAAAAACCCACCAAAGCACACCGACGCGTGACGTCACGCATCCCGCCCCACACACCCCCGCCGTAGCCACGCCCCCTCCGGGGACCCGCCCCTTTCCCGTGGTAGGGGGCGGGGCATAGCCCGCTCACCTTAACCTGCTGGTTGTGCCGTCGGGCGCGCTGGTCCCGCCCTCCCTCCCGCCCCGCTCCCCCGAATGGACCAATAGAAACGCTATACCTCGTCCCCGTCCCGCCCCTCCCGGCGGGCAGGGTAGGCTGCGCGGTAGAGCAGAGGGTTTTCCTGTGCCGCCATCTTGGCAGTGGCGCTGAGGAGGGAGGCGGGGGGCGGCTGTTGCCCGCGCCGGCCATGGCAGCTACCGCCGCTAACCCGGGTGAGCCGGGGAGTCTGGGCCGGGTGGGCTGCGGAGGGCACGGGGGGGGGGGGGGGGGCGTCTGGCCTGCGGGAATCACGGGGAGGCTGAGGGGGCGCTGGGGGGGGGGGGGGTCGGGTTTGGGGGTCGGGCTGAGGCGTCCCGAGGGCCTGAGGGGGCCCCGGACCAGGCTGAGGGGCCGCTGAGAGAGGCAGCGCTCGGTGGAGGGAGCTTGGGTCGGGGCGGCTGGGCTGGCGGTGCCGTTAGCAGGGGCTGGGCTGGGCCAAAGGGCTTGTGGAGGAGGCCCAGGCCGGGCCGTAGGAGTTTTGGGCTTGGTCGAAGGTGTCACCCGGGGCTGGAGGCTTTCGAGGAGCTGGGTTAATGGGGTTGGTCGGGGAGGGAGCTCGGGGGGAGGCAAGGGGGTGAGCTGGAGGTTGGGGGGCTGGGGGCTGGGTCAGGAGGGGCCTGGGGGTGCTGGGAGGGTGGGATGGGGTGGGGGCACCCATGAGAAGAAACGTGGGAGTCATTGTGGGGAAAGGGTGCTGAGGGACCCGGCTTGGGGTGCTCGGGGGGGTTTGGAGACCCGGCGTGGCTGTCAGCTGGCAGAAACTTTTAAAGGAGTCGCTTTGTTGAGTGGCAGGCTATTTTGGAAAGAAGGTAAGCTGGAGGGGGCGAAGGAATTGGTGCGTGAGTTCGTTATGCTGGGGAGGAAGATGTCCCTGCCACCTCTGTGCCGAACGCTTGGCGTGGGCCCTGTGTGCACGCCTGGCCTGCTGTACCTGGTGCTGGGGTCTGCTTTCCATCATTGCCCTCCCAGGAGGGAGCAAACGCTGCTGGGGCTCGCTCCCGTTTGTTGTCCTTAAGGGCTTACGTTGTTTCTAGATTTTTTTTTTTTTTTTTGCTGTACGTTTCCTTGAGGTTTTCTAAATTAGCAACAGACAAAACCCGATGCGCTGTTTTGAAAAGGATTTTTACAAATCTCCTCTCTGCCTCTTTTTTTTTTTAAGCTGCTGAGCTGAGTAGCTGGTGCATAACCAGGGGCGTGAGTGCCTGTTGGCAGACAGCAGAATATTCTTGCAACTTTTGTTCTCTCAGGTTGATAACCGAGGGGTGACTCCCTGTTTGGAGGAAGCTGGAAGGTGGCGATATCCGATGCTCGCCAAATAAAGTGGAATCTTTCAGGCTTTATCAGATTTCTGGCTAAATTTCTCTGAAATTGGTGTGTATCTGGAATAATCCGGCGTCCATGAAGTTGTAATGGATTTGCAACCTGGTGACTGAGATCAGAATTTGAGCTTCTGTGTTTTTTGGGTTGATTTTTTTTTTTGGCTTGCGGTTTCTGACTATTCTTGCTTGTGGCTTGAGGCTGGTGAGGTCTTGGGTCGTGTGACATGTTCAGGTTTATCAAGGACTGTTCAATGTAACTTCTACAGGATGATTTATTTTTTTTTCATTCTAAAGATATAGGAAGCTTTTGTGGCTTTAAATATTGAGAAAACATGTTGGATCATTTGTCTGTGGTGATTCTGAGGCAAGGGTGCAGAACTGGCATCTGGAAATACGTGGTTGTGGTTTCACATAATGATCTGAAATTCTTCAGCAATCAGAAGTCAGAGATGGTGTGTTAGAAAAAACAAGAATTCTTCATGCAGCTTAGCAAAAATATATCTGAAATGGGAATTGTCGAACTTGTGATCCCGTCCTGCAGCAAAATACGCTGTTGGCTCACAGCGATATCCCGTGGAACGGGGAGGTTATTCCAAGTAGTGAAATCTTGGTCATGTGTATTGGTGATGGTGTGGGCTTGATCAGGAAGTTCACCGCTTCTCCTGCCAGCGTAGCGCTAGATCAAGGTTTCGCAGTTTGGCAGACAAGGGATGCATAGCTAAATGTAAAGGAAAATAAGGAAAAAAGCTGTTGCTTGGGGTAGGAATGGAAAACGTACATTATGAGCCAGCTCTGTGAGAATCCAGTGAACGAAGAGAGGAAGATACTCATGGCTTTAAACTGTTAGTGTATTGCAAAGTGTTTATGTAAGTGTAGTCTTCGGAGTTGCATGATATTTTGCATAATAGGAAAGTTTTAGAAAAATTTGCGAGGAAAAGAGAAAGAACTTTCAACATCTGTGTTTAATATTTATAACTAGAGGCAGACTGATGGACCAATATCAGCTTGGCCCTTTTAAACTGAGGGGGGAAATACTTAGGGCCTGCGTAAGCATTATCTACGTCTACGAAGAGGTTATTAGTGAAGTAAATTACTTGTGAAAATTGTCCTTTAGAAGCTGGGTCCTCTCTTGATGTTGAAAACAGACTGCGGGGCTGCAGTGAATACTGGACAATGCCCCCAGATACGCTGAATGTCCTCGCAGCTTAAGCAGGGCAAACTGGCCACAAAGATAAGTTGGAACTTATTTGAAGTGTTCAAACTGCAGCTTGCGTTTGATGCCGTGCCATCCTGGGCCTTCTGTCCTTCCTCGAAGTGCTACGCAGGCAAAGCAGGTCACCTCAGAAACCTGTGAGAGAGGTGGATAAAGCCCTTTTCCCTTTTCAGATGAACTTACTGAAAAATAAATCTGCAGAACCTTTCTGCTCCCTCATCTTTCCGAGCCACCACACAGTTTACTGGTCTTAGTTAACTGAAAAGGACTTAAATTGTGAAGTGTGCTAGGTTGAAAGCCTTCAGTTAAGCCAATTCAAGCAAGTTTTAAGTTGTTAAAGTCTCCTGGTTAGGAGTGAAAAGCAAGTGGCATCCAGTAAAAGAAAAGTGGCTTGCCTTACTTGCGCTACTTTCCAGTTTTAATATTAACTTGGATTGTTAGGACACTTTTAGTGCTAGCGGGATGAATATAGGATTGATCAGCTTCACTTCAAGCATTTCCTTTTTGAATGTGTGATTTCAAACACTTGCAAGTGGAAGACGCATTCTTTTCCATGTTTTTTTTAGTTAATTTCTTCAATGCTTCTTGGGGGAGGTTCCTATGGGGATGAAGGCACTGAGCTGGCATTGCATGGGAAGCTCAAACAAACTTTAAAAAAAAAAAACCAGACCCAGAAATCCACCTACTTAAAAACTAAATCTGAGACACAGAAATTGAGACACTTTGTAAATACAAAGCCACGTGGGCTGTTCAGACCGAAGCCTTATAGTTGTGAGTGAAACGCAAGAATTCATTAAAGCAGCAGCACGCTGGTTTATCTCAGCAGCTGTTACCTGCTCACAAACCTGCTCTAAACTTCTTTGGCTTTTTGAGGAGCTCACTAATGGTTAAGTTTAAACTAAATCTCGCTATGCTGAATGAACAACCGTGTGCTAAACCTCTCTGCAGCAGGAAGCACCATTATTGCTGTGCTTTGTGCAGTGCCTGGCTGTAGCAGACTTAAGTGGTACAATAAAAAATGCGTTTAAGAGCTACAGCAGGCCCATCTCGTAAATCACGGTTTTGAATATTTTCTGTGACTCTTTCTCAAGCTTTTTCACTGTTGAGATGCCAGGAGTTGCCACAGAGCCCTTCCCAGGAGAGCTGGGCTGGAAGTCTGGCTCTCAAGATGACATTCCCGTAGCGATCTTCAGCCTATTCTATTCTGGGTTGAGCTGTTGGCTGGATTGCAGTTGTGCTTGGAGATTTATATTCGGTTACAAACAAGGATCCGTAATTTGTCTGTGCTGCCTCTGTTTATCTCTTCTGGCCTTAATTAAATTTAACAGACGTTAAAGGCAGGCAGGGATTGATTCTGGAAAGGGCTGGAACAGAGACCGGACGAGGATGTCGCTTGTTGCAGCGGTGACTCTACGAAACCCACCCTGCCCTCTGAGAAAGATCGATTGGGACTTTCAGTGGCACATCTGATCTTTGAAGAAGATTGTTTCAGAGGAATATGTTCATTGCCTCTGTTGTTGTTTTGGAGTGGTTGAAATACGTTGTTCTCACCGTGTTGGATCTCACTATGTTGAGTCAGAACTAAGCATCCTGGTCTCTGGGAACTGCCGCTCACTGCTTTCAACAACTGATCAGCAGCTTTCCCAGTGAATTAGTTTTATGTTGTGAAACTGGTGTTTCATAGGTTATAACGTATCGGGTTTTCTTAGAATTGGTCAACTCCTTTAGCTGGGTCTCCGGCCCTGGTTGTCTCTGACGACTCACATCTTGCCTTTTACGCGTGGAGCTGGTGGCTTTCGAGTGTGGCATTTTTATGGTCTCCCTCGGTATGCAGAGCAAATTGTTACCAATTTACACTACCAAATCATAGAATGATTTGGGTTGGAAGGGACCTTAAAGATCAAATCTCAAGATATTTTCTTTTCTTGCACTTGTGAAAGGGCACGTTGTACGACGAGAGGCAAATGTTTCCGAGTAGGAAGCTGAAGCACGAGGTGAAGCGCTTTCACCGTGTGATGCTGCTGTGAGATGCTCGTCCACACAGTTGGCTCCTTAGAAATAGCAAAGGCTCAGAGGAGGCCTCTAAAAACAAACAAAGACGCCCTTCCTCCCTCCCCCTCAACCCTATTTCAAAGTTGATCTGCAGAGGAACAGCACAGTATCACTTCCTTCCCCTGCCTGACAGAGGAAATTCCTCTCTCCTTAATAAAATTATTATCTGCCACACTCCAGAAACTCTATTTCTGTTCAGACCGTGGTGTTTAAATACATGTGTTGAAAAGCCACGGGCTCCTTGGCAAAAGCAATAAACCTTCTGACCTGGTTTACTTGCACTTGAGGCCGTGTTCCGCTAAAAGACCTTTGCTATCAGCCCTCTCTGCAGCTTGGGACTTTAGAAATATGGGAGGGGGCACAGAGGTGTCCAAACGATCTGAAATCAAGCGAGGAGGAGATGGGGAAGGGCTGTGGTCCCAGCATGGAGGATGGAGCGTGAGGAAGGCCAACCCCCATTTATTTTAAGTGCATCACATCATCACTTTATCACATAGGGACCGATTTCCTGGCAGAGACCTTATATATTCACATACACCAACATCAAATAGTCTTCTGTCTTTTAAAAATCTGTTTGCATACCCGATTCTTTGTTCTCGATTATTTTACTTTTTTTTTTTTAAACTTCAGAGGAGTCCTCTCGTGTTTTGTTGCTGTAGTTAGTGTTGAAATTGGGTGTGCTTGTGCATGCTGTTGTTTGGGACTGTTGTTGTTGGCCCCTACAACTGCCAAGCATTGAGCTGGATCCTTATTCCATATTTTAGGCACCCCTGGGAAATACTATGGACTGGCAAGGAAGAAACTTCTTCAGTAATGCTAGCTGCTTGGAGGAAAAATAATAGGCAGTAATAGAGGCTAGCACTATTACTGTGGTAAAAGGTTTGGGGTTTATTTTTTTGGAAGAAATACCAGAAGTTTTGGAGCATGTTTTCTGAGAGCTGGAGCTGTTCCTGCGAGCTGGCTGCTGTGGTCCAGCTGCACTGCAGAGGTGGTTGGGCTGCTGCACAGCTCCGCTTTTAGCTGCAAGCGAACCGCCGTCCAACTCTGGAGGTACTGCTTAGATGAAACTGCTGCTGGATTGAAATCTGACTTCAGGAACTGTAAAAACCCTCGTTAAACCCAGATGTATCTATGGTGTTGAAAATAGGGGTTTTTTCCTTTGCTGATGTTGGGAGTACAAAAGGCTGGTTTATGTTTGATGAGGTGAGAAGTAAAAACAAGTAGTGTTGCACAGAAGCTTGCTGTAGCGTAGCTCTCCTTTACTTGTCGAGCAACATCCTCGTGGTCTTGGCTAAGCTAAGCTTTCACAGCCTCGCAGCTTAAGCCCCAACGTGTTGCCATATTTGTTAAACCTGACTTCAGTTCTTTGCTCTTTCTCACCAATTCTGGTAGTAGTACGTGCGTAAGCAGCTCTCGGTGTCCACATACCACTTTGCTGTGGTTTGGGAACCCCGGCAATAGGCTTTTGTGTGCGTGTGTTGGGGTTTTTTTGGTCCCCTCCGCTTTGATAAAGCAGAAGCGGTTTTTCTACCTTCAAGGTATTTGGCACGGCTCAGTTTGCAAAGATTGTGGTGGAGTTTCTCTGGCTGGAGTGACTGTTTTGGTTGAAGTCTAGCAGTTGGTTAGCAGGAAACTTAAAAACCCACAACCATTAAAAGGAGTACACGGCTGACTTATTTCAGAAACATGACAAAATGCCTTAGAACGTCTTCTAAAAACTCTGGTTCTGGTGCAGATCAGACTATGTTAATGTAGAAGAATGCTGAACGTGGCTCTCGTGGCAATGTTACAACATGGTTTCAGTTTAAGCCATGCTGAGGAAGCTTTGAACAAGTGCAGAGCCTGTTATGTGTGCTCCTAAATGACTTGGAATAGGGAAAAGCCCTGCTTGAGGATCAGAGAAGTAAAGCTCAGTGCCTGCTGTTAAACACTGCTTTCAAATGTGGGGTCTCGGCTTGTGAGGATGGAGAAATCCCTCCTCACCTTGGTAAGAGCCAGGAGCTGCTGGTGAAGTGTGTGGGGAGGAGAAGGGACATCCGCACTGCCGGAACGCGGGCAGGGGTTCAGAGCTCACCTGCCCACACAGCCGGGGAAGTGGTTCGGGGTGTGTGGTTGTGTGGAGAGCCGAGGCTCTTTGCTTTCGTTGTGGAAAAAACCCATAATGTCTAACAGGCTTGGGCCTGCCGTTCGACTTGTGAGGGCAGCGCGTTCAAGTTCTACACTTAGACGCTTCTTTCTTTCCCATGCACCAAAAGGGGCTTATTTTCCCATCTCGAAGTAGACTTTTAATTCTCTCAAATAACGTTCTATCTACATGGAACCTCTCGTAGAAGTAGTACTGCGGTACTGGGCGGTGTGATCTCTGAGGGCTCAGCAAGTCACACTGCTTGAGAGCATTACCTGGCTATTTCATCTCTTAGGAAGCACTCATTAGGTTTCCTACTCCTTATGCGACTTTTCTACGTGTAAAACACAAGGGGTTTAGCTCCAAGCAAGACTGCCATCGTGCTTAATGGAGGTAGTGTCATTTTGGGGAAGAACTGATGTTCTTTACAACTGGCCGCACACCCAGAGCAGGAGGAGCGTAGGCAGAGACAGGTAATTGTGGCTGTGGCGCCCACGGGTTGGTACTGCCGAAGAATAGAAATGACTGTCTGAAAGATTATGGCCTTCAAGGTGCCTTCCAAGCATCTCAGTTAATTCTTTGTCTCTTAAATTGGGAAATAAACCCTCTTCAAGAGGCGGCGTTAATGGTATTGGGCAAACTCACAGCTCTCCTCCTCCCCTTCTGCGTGCTCATGCAGCTAGCAGATGAGAATGGGTTCAGCCCCTACCCGTGATCGCACCAGACTCCTCCTCTGTCTAAAAAGGAGACCACATCTTTTAGTTTAGCAATCTAAGCTTTTGAGCTTATGAAAACAGCATGTGCTCAAAGCTTGAAATGGACCCTTAGTGCAGGCTCTGGAGAGGCAGCAGATGAAAGGACCAGAAATGCACATTGCACAAAATCTATCCACATCAGATGCTGAAATGCAGTTGCTTTTAATGGGAGCTATATGCGGAGAGTACCCCACCCTCTGAACTAGAGGGGGATTTGACATAATACTGGTTGATTTTCTTTTTTCCACTCTTCTGTTTAGAAATGGCATCAGATGTTTCCTCACTGGGTGCAGCCGTCAGCTCTGGGAACCCTGGCCCGGGTGCACAAGCTGGAGGAGCCATCGCTCAGAGAGCCAACAAGAGGCGTCCTGGGTGAGTGTGTACTCTGTGTTTTTACTTTTTAAAGGGAGATGTGTGCATGACGTGTATTTTTGAGGAAGCGTTGTTCTCCCAAAGGAGTGGTCAGCCTTGTGATGAGAAAACTTGTCTGCTTCTAAGCAGAGTTGTATGGTTCCTTCAGGTTCGCTTTCTAGTTGTATTCTTTATGCCAGTCACACCCGTTAAACCAGGTTCTGTGTTACCTGTGAAAAGAAAGGATTAAAGTTGAATTGCACCTCACAGAAGAGGGTTGCTCGCCAGGGACTGAGAGCGAGACAGGAGTGACTGAAGCAGTGAGCAGTGTCAGTTGCTGCAAGAGAGGTAGAGGAAGAGAGAACGTGAGTGCTGGGGCCTTGCTCAAACCTTTGCAACTGTGCCCCCTCTGGGAGAGGGTGGGGGAGAAGCCGCAATGTGCTTGTGGTAGGCTTTTTGTTTGCTAAAAATGCCTTTGCAAATTAAAAGGATATTGAGTGGCTGCTCTTAAATTCCTGGCACAAGAAATTTCCTCTTAATTTTCAAGCTAATTAAAATCTCTCCCTGTCCCCGTCACTCAAACTCTTTCCTCCACCACCATTTGCTGATGCTCCTGCTACCCTGCAGCTCCTCCCATGCTGTCTGTAACTTGTTCCTCGCACTTCATTTACAAACACGCACGCTGCTGTGCTGCATCTACACGCCAGTTTTCCATCCCAAAAGGAAACATAGTGAAAAGCCTTTCCCTCTGTCCTCCCACGTTCGCTTGTCAGAAATGTTTTTTTGACCCTGTTACAGCAAACACAGCAACTTTGTCTGCTGTTGAACTAAGGACACTCTGCAGGTCACCAGACTGAACTTTAACTCTTGAAGTATTTTGCCCTCTTTTTTTTTTTTTTTTTTAAATGCAACTGATCCAAGCTTTTAAGTTGAGCGCGCTCCATTTGTAGGCTGTTGATCAGTTCCTTGTGCAGGGAGGAGCCGTTGTGAGGCTTCAGATCGCTGCTTGGAGATCCAGGGCTTTTGGAACAGGAGCTTGTGTGCAGCGGGTGCTCCAGGTGGCCTTTCTCTCTTTGGAATTGTTTCCTTGCTCTATGCCTGGTAGACATGTAAAGGACTCCACCTTCTAAACTTTGTGGGTTGTTTCATGTTAGCACATGGGATTACTTAAATCTTCCTTTCAGAAATCGTCTGCATCCCTGTAGGGACAGATGGCAAAGCAACCTGTAAAGGAGAAACTGCTTGGTTAATAGTTACCTTCTTGCTTGTATTTTTCAGGCTTGATTTTGATGATGATGGAGAAGGGAACAGTAAATTCCTCAGGTGAGGGAGAACATCGCACCCAGAAGTTTCTCTTGTGACGTCTAAGTGTGTGTTCCTGTTTCCCCGAGAGCAGGAGCTTGCTGCTCACGTGGCTTTTCCTCTCTACCAGTGCAGAGGGACTCTGAAGGAGGCAGTGCTCCGCTTCCTTAAACTCTTCCCTTTCTCCTGGTCAGCAGTATTCCTCCACATTTGCAGCTGATGCCAAAGCAAAGCTGCTGTGCACGTGGGGTGTCTGAGTCTGGAGAAGGGACCGTGGCAGGGAGGGGATCCCGTTACTGCTTTGGATGCAGTCCCCGTCTCAGGTCTCCCTGGTTGGGCCCCTGGGGAGATGGGGGCAGCTGAAGAAGTGAGCCTTGCGAGCCCTGGGTCGAAGCGGTGTCGCAGAACTCCGTGATGATGTCACTGTGTTCCGTACCAGCATCTCAAAACATTAAATTGTTTCCATGAATGTTTCCAGCAATCCGTGCTATAGGAGCACTGCTGTTGGCCAAGCCCCCCTGTTTATTGTAGAGAAGACTCTTCTGCCAAATAGCTGCTCAGCACAACAGTGAGATGCTGAGCTTTTGTTAGTGCCTCGGACACATGTTACGTCGCTCTCATCTGTGTGAGGATGCTTCAGTTAGAGACATTCTTACTCCCGAGGAGTTGGCGAGGCTGCAAATATCTCCTCTCGTGATCCATATGGAACACAGAAGAGTTGGAAGATCTCATGTCATTTATTTGTAGTCTCGCTACATGGTTTAGGATTGGACAACTCTAAATGATACGGGAGGTTCTGATGTTACAGTCTTTTAAAGATGACCACGGAATGGCTTTGAGGTGATAACGGTCCTGACAAACACAGGGTTTACCTACCGAAATCCTTTGGACGAGGGTCTTGATTTGGGCTAATTGTATCTGCAAAGTGCAATTTAACCTATTTCTTTGTGATTTTCCTAAATTACTGAGTGAGATGCCACTGTCCTTGATCTGAATGTGCTGTCGAAAACATCATCAAGGTGATAAAAATAATTAAACAGCAGACTTTTAACTAGGTCAATGAAGAGCGTGGTTCTGGATTGCCTATGCACAGCAGAGTTTGCCTTTTTAACACTAGGCATTTTTTGGTGTGATTTCTTAAAGCTTGTTGTTCTCTCAGTGTCTTTGGGAAAGAAGTATAAACACTTTAAGAACTCTTCTTCCTCTTCCCCTTCTCCTAGGTGCGACGATGACCCGATGCCAAACGATAAGGAGAGATTTGCCAGGTAAGAGTCTGCTGTGATGCCGTTTTTGAAGCTTTTGGTGCCAAGCCACCTTAATGTAAGAGAAATCCTGCAGCGCCCTTCTAATTAGCGGTTAGATTTTTTCCCTTTGAAGGAAGGTGCACCAAAGGATCCAGACACTTCCCTAGATGGGTTTTTGGACCAGTTCATTATGAGTGTGATGAAATTATGTTCCTCTTTTTCAACATTTCTTTCAGCTGTTGCCTTGGACTCTCATTCTTTTCTCCTGCTCCAGAAACTTGCAGAGAGACAAGTTTCATGCTTAGTTCAAGTTTTACTTGAACACGGTTTCCTGGGAAATGTTGTGGTTTGTGTGTTTTGTGGGGGGGAGCTGGGCAGAAGCTTTCTCTATAAATGGGGGATTTCCTAGAGATCAGAGCGTACTGTAACATTATAGGCAAAATTTTTGACTCTGATTGTCTACTTGTCGGTATCTGGGAGTAGCTCTGTACCATTTAGCACTGGGACTGACCTCATGGTATTTTTACAGCCTGTGGAACTCAACTGAAATATTTCATGGGTTTATTTTGTGTTGATGTGTTTTTTGCCAAAGCGAGGTTCACTTGTGTGTGTTCCGAGTGCCGTAAATTCCAGGGTGTCCCCTCAGCGTGAAGGCACATTGTGCTGTGTCTTGCTGGGAAGAAAACTGAGCAAATACAGAATATGCTTAGTGGCTTGTCTTAAGGAGGGGTTTGACTTCAGAAAATCCTGAAATTGGAGTTAAAACTCAAGTGGTTGAGGATGCTGGGGGAAAGGACTGCCCGGCACGCTGTGTCAAGGAGCGGAGCAGGACAGATCACATCACAGGGTGAGCCAGGAATGATGTTGGCTGCCGGGGCCTTTCCCTGTGATTTCACTGAGGTAGTGCACTGAAAGTGGTCGTCTAGAAATAAAGACTTTGCAAAATGTCCATTCTGGAATGGTTCAGCCAGAGCTGTAAACCTGTGTCAGAGTCTCAATGCAGAAAGGCAAAAAAAAAAAAAAGGCAAAGCACAGATTTCAGGTCACTGTTGTGCTGTTACCTGCCAAAGGGCTAGGGAGGGCTTCTGAGCTGGGGCTCTCCAGCTTTTTAAGTGGTTTGACTTATCCTGAAGTCAAGTAAATGAGAAATGTGTTTGCTGGCCCACATCGAATAACGTCGTTCCCTAGCGCAAGTCTTAAGCTCTGGGAACTTAAGGTATAGCAGGCCCTAATAATACATTTAAGTGCTGAGATAATGCAAAATACCCAAAAAAGCATGTGCTGTAGGCAAGCATTGCCGTGCTGAACAGCACAGGTTAAAAATTCTGCTCCATAACTGTGTGGTGGCAGAGCCAGAGTGGGGTCTTGGCTCCCTGTGGCCCCTGCTGTGGCATGGCTGTGGATTATCCTGGTTAACACCCACATGGTAGGCAAGGAAGGAATAAACAAGGGAATGAAACAACTGAATGTCACTTCTGAATTGTTAAGAGCCCCTGTCTGGTGGGGCATCAGCAGTACCTGTGCGCTTTAATGTCAAGACTATTGCAATTACTGGCTCAGGCGACTGTCTGAAGACCAGTGGCAGGAGGTGAAGAGAAGTGACAAAGTCATCGGTGGCGTTGGGGTGCCGAGGCCCCAAATGCAGCCGTAAGAAGCCTGGCATGGCTCCCCTCTGCCCCTTGGCCTGCCCGTAGTGCTCGGGACTGCTCCTGTCGTGCTCCTCACAGCCCTCATCTTCCACTACGCTCTTCCCTCCTCAGATGACATTTCAAAACAGAGCATGAAAGTGAACACGATGACTTTTTTTAACGTACTGTACTAAAACCATTTTGAAGTGGAAGGGTCCCACAGCTGAGTAATGCTAAAAACACCTACTGTACTCCAGAAATCCACAGTGTATGTTTTAGATGCTCAGCCTTTGAGAGATTGCATGCCTGCCTTCCTGAACACGTGTGTTACCTTCTCCTTCCCTGGCGGTGGCTTTTGGGGGATTATTTGTTTTCCAAGGCAGCCAAACCTCAAGGAGGAAAACTTACAATCAGCCTCTGTAAAACAAGGTTTGCAGATTCCTCTTCCCTGAAAACTGAAAGTGCGTGCAGGTTGGTGGGGTTGTCTGTGTGCCGTTTTTGTCGATGATGCGCGTAACATCTCTGTGTGCTATTTGTCGCGTAGCCGTCTTGGCTGTGCTGTCCTCAGTGGTGTCTATGTAGCAGCATTACAAAAATGCGTGGCATTAGCTGTGAATCTTACACTGTTTGTGGATTTGAGGTTTTTAATCTGCTTTTCTTATTTGTTAATACTATCAAAGAGGCTATTGATATTTTTTTCTTTCTTTAAAGAAAGAGTAGTTTAATGTGACTGGGACCCTAATTCCTAGTTCTGCCATTAACCTTCTAATCTTGCGCAGAATAATCTGCAGCTCGGTTGTACGTAAAGCAGAGCTACCTCTTGCCTGTTTTACAGTCTTGGTAAGCGTCTTAAAACTTCAAAATGATGCAGATAGCAGGCGCCCATTTAATGTGTAATGTTGCAAACTAATGACTGCTTTGTTTTATGGAATTGCTCCTCTGCAAAACAGATGTGTCTGTAGGCTGGGTTTCCTAGTACATCTTCCCATTTTTTCATTTCTTTAAACTTTTTCCATTTTTAGCTTAGATCGCTGATTTTATTTTTAGGTCTGATGATGAACAGAGTTCAGCGGATAAGGAGAGACTTGCCAGGTAGGAGAATGGAGATTTCAAGCATGGACAAGCAGAGTATTTCCTTTCCTTGATGTTTCTCTAGGCATCCCTTCTCTTTTCCCCCCCCTCCTTCCCTCATCTGCTGCAGTAGAGGACTTGAAACTGAACAGACTTCTGGAAATCGCTGTGTAATTGGAATTAGGAGGGGAAAGGCATTTAGTCCCCTTGTGAGAATGTCTTTGGGGAATACGGAAAAGGATTTGTTTGCCAAAGAGGGCAGGGTAGAGCCATTGCTTTCACCTAGTACTGTAGCTTTGCTAACGTGTGCTAAATACAGTTTCTCTTGTGCTGGAGCAAGGTGCCAAATGGCCTGTTCTCACTTCGGTAAGGTTTTGTCACAGGAATGCAAAATAGAGCTTAGTGTACTAGTTAAGGTTTTTTTGTACCCCATAAAACCTTCCAGGAAAGATGTGTCCTGTGCATTACAGTGATTTAGGCTTACTGAACACAGGATTCTAATTTTTTCCCCCAAGTTCCTATTTATAATTAATGAGGGAGCATGGCTGAGTTGACCAAAGCAGTCGCCTTGAATGCTGTACCATTAATACAGCAGGAACGTACCCCGAGAACGTGGCCCCGCAGCTGGTCAAGATGGCGTGGGGTCCGGACTGTGTTTTTCCAACAGAGAACCATCCAACTCTAGACGTACCATTCCCGACTTTCAGCTGCAAAAATAAAACCTATCAAGGTTTCTGTTGCTTGCCACCCACAGCTCGTTGCTGCTGCAGAGCTGAGGGTTGGTAATTCATGAGAGTGGCTTGTTTTGTGGCTTGCCACCTGGAAAACTTATTCTGTAACTTCTTAGGACTGTTCCACCCCAGACTTCTTCAGGATTCTGGTCAGTTTATTGCCTGCTGGCTGGTTTTAAAACAAAAAATAACCCCCAAACACAGCCTTTCCTAACTGCAGTGTTGCATAGCTTAAATATTTGAGGAGATAAGGAAACCCTAGAGGCGGGGCCTGTGAGCAGAGCAAACAGCGGTGCTTTTCAGGGATTTCTCCTCCAGTGAAGCAGCGACCCTTTCCTCTGTCCCCTGTAAGTTGTTGCTGTCGTGCAAGAGCCTGTAGTACAGAATATTTGGTGGTGGGGCCAGTAAAATGTCCAGTGGTTTCCCAGTAGCTGTTGTGGTGAAGGTAGCTTCGTTTTCACACTTGAGCATGTGGAGAAACTGATTTAGAGGTGAGGGTGATAATTGAAGCACTTCTTTTCCTGAATATCAGTCTCTTGCAGCAAGGAGCAAGGTCACTGAGTGATTGCACATGCCTGGTAGTGATAAATGCTCTATTTGTTATATTTCTCCTCCTTAAATCACTTGCC
The DNA here is from genome assembly GCF_011004875.1 of Balearica regulorum gibbericeps. Taxonomy (NCBI): domain Eukaryota; kingdom Metazoa; phylum Chordata; class Aves; order Gruiformes; family Gruidae; genus Balearica; species Balearica regulorum. The sequence goes on from NC_046211.1 coordinate 750,934, forward strand.
TATGTTCCTTCCGACACTTTCATCTCATCTCATTTCTCACCATGTGCTTCCTTGCATCTGATCCATCCTTCTGTATAGGAAACCTGGCTTTTAAATTCTGTTTTTAAAAACCCACCTTAGTAACCCAGTTAAACCACACACGCCGGATAAAAAGAACGAAGTCTAAACAGGTTGTGGTCTGATCTCTGGGGGCTGACGGGGACTGTGCCCTGGCAGCAGACACGCAAAAGGCATGCAAAGAACCTCTTTAAGGACTGTAACTGGGCAGCGTTCATTGTGGTGCCTCTTTGGAAGTCCAGGTGTGTGCCTGGTAGACGGTCTGCCCTCGATCTGTACAGAAATCAGGTGTAGATCTCCTCTGAAGCTTTCCCTCCTGCCACCATATTGTAAAAGGCTCTCGATGTAACTGAGGAGTAACTCCAGAAAGGCACTGCAAGGTGAGACTCGTCTGTTGTGATTTAGGTGCCCAAGTCTTAGCTGCAGGCCTGGCTGCCTCGGGTGGTTGTTGGAGATGCGGGTGTCCAAGAGGTGATGGTGGAGGGGATCTGATTCATCCTCGGACAAGCAGCGGGTGGGATGAGTCTTCCTAGTCTGTCTGCAGCAGTGCTGTTTAAAGGCAAATTTCCTCCACAGTGAGGTGAGAGCGGAGGCCATAGGAAAGGAGGAAATCCTTTGGCTTGCTGCAGTGTGGTGGAAGCGATGGGGAAGCTTCTTTCTCTGCTAAAATAGCTTAGCCTAGCTTGTTGCCTTCACCAGGTACCAGGGAACCGATGTAATTTCAAGCGAGGCTCTTGTCCGCAGCAAAGAAGGTCCAACTGTAGACTCTCCTCCTTGCACTCGTTCCTGCGTTCCTTTGTGCACGCCCAGCATGAGGCGCTTGTAGTCCTTCTAACTCCTGACGACCCTGATGCATCTCTGTGTTTTGCACTCTGGCCTTGCGGAAGCGTTGACACGGGGAAATGGCTGAGGCTTCTGGCCTGTCAGTAACTTCATCTTCCTCCTCTCCTCCCTGGCTTTTTGCAGGGAAAATCACAGCGAGATTGAACGTAGGCGAAGGAACAAGATGACTGCCTACATCACAGAGCTGTCAGACATGGTGCCCACCTGCAGTGCCCTGGCCCGCAAACCAGACAAGCTCACCATCTTGCGCATGGCTGTCTCTCACATGAAGTCCCTGCGCGGCACAGGCAACACCTCCACTGACGGCACCTACAAACCCTCCTTTCTCACTGACCAGGTCTTGGCTTGATGCTGCTTCATGGGGAATCCTGCAATCAGAGCAGGGAATGAAATTGTGGGTGTGGGGGGGAGACAGGCACCCAGGGTGGGGTTTAGAGGGCGTCACCTACTGAGCTCTGGAGTTAAGAGCGCGTCTGTCTGTCTGTGAACGCAGGAACTCAAACACCTGATCCTAGAGGCAGCCGACGGCTTTCTGTTCATAGTGTCCTGTGAGACCGGGAGGGTGGTATATGTCTCCGATTCCGTGACTCCCGTCCTGAACCAGCCGCAGTCGGAGTGGTTTGGCAGCACCCTCTATGACCAGGTGCACCCGGACGACGTGGGCAAGCTGAGGGAGCAGCTCTCCACTTCGGAGAATGCGCTGACAGGTAAAGCAGCCCGGGAAGGGATCAGCGGGGGCGGGCGGCATCAAAGCCTGCGGAGGACTTGGATTAAAACCTTCCCTTTGTAGAAGGAACCAAACCCTGGTGCCTTTCTAACAAGGATCCTGCAGCCCCCCCCGAGAGTGCATCTAAAGGTACCATTGGTGACACTCGTGTCTTGCTAGTTTCCTGTTACCTGGTGCCTGCGTCGGCAAAAGGACTCGCCTTGCAGCAGCATCTTTGTTTTTTCTTCTTTCTTTAGGTCGCATCCTAGATTTAAAGACGGGGACTGTCAAGAAGGAAGGCCAGCAGTCCATGAGGATGTGCATGGGTTCACGAAGATCTTTCATCTGCCGAATGAGGTAATGAAGAGATTCCTTGGGCAAATCTCACTTGAGCCTGAAGCTGAACTTGAACTTGCTCCCTGGCCCTGCCGTGCTTTTATTTCAGCTTTTTTTTGCCCATTCTGACATAGACATGATATAACGTGGCTGAGCTGCCTGCACAAAGCTAATGGTCAAGTTCTCGAGACTTTTCTTTGCCCTATGCTAAGATAGCGCTCAAGATTGTTGTAGAAGATCCAGTTTCAAGTAACAATTTTTGATCCTATGTGCCACCTCCCTTCTTGAAGTCTGTAGAATGAGACCTTTCCAGTTGGATGGAGGAGACTCAAAGGTTCATAGAGCGCTTCCTCTTATCCAAGATTGTCAAATTGTTTTGATGTTGACCAAGAAAGATAAAAACCTTTCCCTTTGCATTTCTGATTCTGGTACAGGTGTGGCAACAGCTCAGTGGATCCGGTCTCTGTAAATCGTCTCAGCTTTATGAGGAATCGCTGCAGGTAAATAATACGAGAGTTATGGGCAAGCAGGCTGTGTCGCTGGGAACAAAAGGAGCTACAGCTCTGTCATCAGGGTGGTGGGGACATGCTGTGGTGAGGGTGGACTAGTACAGCTCATAGAAGAGTTCAGATAGATCTGCTGGTAGGGGAACCAAAGTACCACTTTGAGGAAGATAATCCTGGGGAGGATTAATCTTTCTCTATTCCAAGATTGGATTTGAAGTCACTTTAACACCACGTGTTCTTCACACTCTTGTTGGGCTCTGATGTGTGTCTTGTCCCTTTTTAATTTGAAGCTGAGGTAGATTCCAACCTGTTGTGTTCGTGGACCTCTTGCATTTATGTTAAGTCTTTGTTCTGGTGTTTACCCTGAAGATGTTCTGCGGAAGCTTTTTTTTTTTTTTTAAATACAAGCAGAAACCTTGCCTCACCTTACCCCAGTTTAATATACAGTGCAATCAGTCTGTTTTTTCTCTTCCAAGGAATGGCTTAGGTGCAGCAAAAGATGGCGAACCTCACTACGTTGTGGTGCACTGCACAGGCTACATAAAGGCCTGGCCCCCCGCAGGTAATCACTCCGCTGAAGTGTTCAGTTGTGGCTGGGTTTGAGTTGTCCCTTCCATGAACTGAATCTGCCAGCAAATGCTTTCCAAATACATCTATCACTTTTTCTTATTTTAGGATTGAACTGCTTTTTGCAGCTGCTGGATCAGAGATCTGTCTCTGGACAGCAGAGATACTGTAGGGGATGGAGATCACAAGTTGCTGTCTGACATGCTAGCTTGTGCTGGAAGTTACAGAGATCTGGCAAAAAGAGGGAGGGGGAGGTGACTTAGTTTACCAAATTCCTTCATGGGAAAGGATACTGAATGACAAAACAGGGTGGAGAGATGTATTGAAGTTGGAACTGCATGTCTCTCTTCCTCTGAAATTGGTAATTTTTCCTGTATTAATCTTGCTGAAATTTTTTGGCACTCCTCTTAGGTGTTTCGCTGCCTGATGATGACCCGGACGCTGGCCAGGACAGCAAGTTTTGCCTCGTGGCTATTGGCAGGCTCCAGGTGAGTAGCATCTTCCGATGGTGCAACATTGCCTTGTCCTGGAAATTCAGAGAGTTAAACTCTTCTGCCTGAAGATGTTCCCCGATTGCCACAGATCCAACTGCAGGGCTGGCCGCTCACGAGAAAGCGGCGCTCGCAAGATTTGATAACACGGTACCTGTCTCATCTCGCAGGTCACCAGCTCGCCCAACTGCACAGACATGAACAACGTTTGTCAGCCAACAGAGTTCATCTCCCGACACAACACCGAAGGCATTTTCACCTTCATCGATCACCGCTGTGTGGCTACAGTTGGCTACCAGCCACAGGTGAGAAAATGGCATGAGCTTTCTAAGAAAGAACTGCTGTTCAAGCTTACTTTGCCTTCCTCCCTCTCTCGTACATCGTGGCTCTGCTTGTCTAACAGATCTGATAAAACGATGCCCAGGGCCTGACCCAGGCATGTGTTTTTTCTCCACCAGTTGCTTTTTCATGTGCTTTAATAAGTACTTTGATCACTGGAAGGGCGGGTGGCTCTGGATTATGTCTAATGTCAATTAAGATCGTTTTTTGCCTCTATTTGAGTTAGAGATCAAACGTAAGTCAACTGCTGTTGTGCTTCTCTTTAAAATACAGCGTGCCCGTCCCCGTACTTGGTTTGTGTAACAGCGAAGTGGTGGGGGGGGAGCAGTAACTACCTGTCCAAAGCGGAATTAATAGGGCAGACCTGAAAGAGGGAGTCTGCCTGCCAGGTGGACTGACTCGATCTCTCTACTAATTCCTTTAAAATTAGGAACTTCTGGGGAAAGACATTGTGGATTTCTGCCACCCGGAAGACCAACAGCTTCTGCGGGACAGCTTTCAGCAGGTAAAACGCTTCAGCTACTGCTTTGCATGCAGCGTGGTGGTCAGATTGGAATCTGTCGTGGTGTCTGCAAAGCTATGAAATGAATTGGAAAACCAAGAGGAAACATAAACCTTAGCTATTTCTCCTTTGCCCGATGGCAAACCGTTACAGATATAGTCATGTAACGGTAAATGTGCAAAACAAACCAGAAGCATCTGATGTCTAACTCTTGAATTCATCCTCTGGCTGCTAGCCTGGTCTGCTTTTAGGGCCAGAGACGTGGCTACAAAGTGCCTACCTGAATGCCATGCTTCTGTGGCTGAAACGCTGGTTCATCTCTAGGGCCCAGCCCAGTGCTGCAGAACTCGAAATGGATGTGGTTTGCTTGCCCTGTTGTCGTTACTCTTATTTCTGAGGGCGTTGGACTTGTGGCAGGGCAGGTAAGACTGCCCCTGTGCTTTCATGACTCCAAAAAGTAGCTGCTCATATCCATTTGTCCAAATAGTTGGAATCAGAAGCAACAGCATGTGCTTCATTTGCTGGAGGCTTTTTTCATACATCTCACCACTGCAAAGAGATAAGAAAGGTGAAAGGCAAACGGGGGGATGTTAGATTCCCCTCCCATATCATTCAGGAATCAAACCAGCGCAAGGATGTAGGAGCAGTGCCATTTCCTTGGGGAAAACCGGGATGCGGTCTCGTGGGCTTTGAGGCGAAGGGCCATCACGAGGTTGTAGGGGGGGTGGCTTGTGCGCAGAAGCAAGTTGCTCTTCAACACCTTCTCTTAGCAGGTACTACTGATGGCATTACGTTTTTTTAGGTGGTGAAGTTAAAAGGCCAGGTTCTGTCAGTCATGTTCCGATTCCGATCCAAAAACCGGGAATGGCTCTGGATGAGAACCAGCTCCTTTACCTTCCAGAACCCCTACTCGGATGAAATTGAGTACATCATCTGTACCAACACCAACGTCAAGTATGTACATGGAAATGACTTGCCGAGCACCAGTGATAGCGCACGAACCTGATGGGATCTTGTCCCAGAATAACTGCTGGCCCAGAGAGTGGCTTTTCATCTGAGCAGGGCTGTCTGCAGCTGGTGGTAGAAAGTAAACGCTTATTTTTCTCCACTGCTGTGGTTTTGTCCTTGGATTGAGAAAGGAACTCCGATGGGGAGACTGCTTTCGTTGCTGCTCTCCTCTTTTTCCCTCTCTTGCCTGTTCTAGTGGGTTGGTGCCTCTCCTTTGGGAGTGGTCAGAGCTGCTCTTTCTTCCCATGCGTGAGCTGCAGGCCCCTTACAGAACAGCAGCAACTGAAAGGAAGGAAAAAAAGTAACGTGCCCTGCATAGGATTCCTAACTGCAGGCGTGGTGGGAGCAGCAAACGGAGCCTCTCCAGCCAGGCAAACTGAAGGCTAGATTGCTTGTGGGCAGGTGAAAAGCCAGGATATTTTTACTTTTTTTAACGAGGCAAGGTCCTAGAGTGCAGGTAGCACTTCTTCCCTTCCTGCAGCCGGCACGCTGATGCTTTCTGATGAGAAAGTGTTAAGGGTTTGAGCAGTGATGGATCCTGCTGGCGTTAGAGCTGTGGCCTGAGCGCAGGGCTGGAATCTGATGCAGATCTGGTAGAGGCCTTAAATCCTGTCCCACTGTTAGAGATATCTCTTTGAACTCATTCATTCCACACGCATCCATTCTCACATCCATACTATGCCTTCCAAAAGCACCACGTAAATTCAGACCAGATAAGCCACAGTCTGCGTCTGATCGTGTTTGAGGTGCGTTTTATGTACCTGCATCTTTGCTAGGTTACCTGTATTGTTTCATCTTCAAGATCAGGTTATTACTGAAGCAGCAGCTTGCAAAAGAACTGTCGAGAAAACGCTGGACTTATTCCATTCCTTTCTTGTGGGAGTTAAACATTAACTGACTCCTGACAGTTAACTGAAGAGCATAACGAACTCCACCAACGTCTTGGGCTTAAAACCTCAAACTGCTGGTGGTCTCCGGAGTGTCTGACCTAGAGCTGAATGCAAAACCTGAGAGGGTTTAGGTTCCTACAGCCTTTGCTTGTGCTTTAAGGGTGATGCCGATCTGGCCGTGCTCCTGGTGTAGGTTATTAATGGCTCCCCTGCTCGGTGACTTGAGTGGGAGGGGGCCGAGCCCTTCAGCTCCCAGCCGGTAGCGTTGCGTTACGTGACACCCCACTTCAGAGACCGTGGAGACTGAGTGGAAGGATCCTTCACTCGAACAGGCTTTGCAAAAGCAAAGCTGCCGATCTTACCTGAGACAGGCGCGCTCTCCTACACCCAGTAGCCAACTGCTTGCTTTCCTTTGGTATTTTTTTTAAATACATTTTTTTCTTTTTTTGTTTGCTTTAAAGGAACTCGAGCCAGGAGTCTCGGCCTGCCCTGTCAAACTCAATGCAGAGGCCCCAGCTGGGGCAGAGTGTCAGCCTTCCCCTGGAGATGGGCACGGCACAGCTGCCCCCAAGGTCAGGAGGTGCTCAGCTCCTTTTACTGTGCCTCTCTTGCTGGTTCTGCCCTCCTGTCAAATAGCCTTCCTACCCAAACTTTCCTCTCTGCAGCAGTGAACTCCTCTGGGCTAGTGAATCATTGGTGTAACCACAGAGTATCTGTTCCCTTGGCAATCGTTTTTAGCAGCGGTGTTCTCCTGTTACAGAGACTTTCTATTTTAGGCAGCAGCAGCCACCACAACAGACAGAGCTGGAAGTGGTCCCAGGAAGAGAGAGCCTGTCTGGTTACGACCACTCACAGGTAAATCAACAGGGCTTTCGGATACTCCTCTGTTTTTTGTCCTGCGTTATTCAAATTACCTTTTGCCGGGGCTGTAAAGGTGGCCACACGAGATTGCCTTGAGGCTGCTGAGAGTTTGGAGAGGAAGGTGTTCCGCCTTGGGTTTTGCTGAATCCGCTTGCTTGATTCTGATCCACCCCTGTGGCATCCTCCCCGCTGTGCTGTCCCGATAAAATATGCAGGAGTCCGGAGAGCAACTCGGCCTCTCGCGTGCGAGTTCGAGGTGCTAATGGCTCCCGTTCGTACCCGCTCTCAGGTTCCCGTCCAGGCTGTGAGTGCTGCCGGCCCGGAGCACAGCAAGCCCTTGGAGAAGGCAGAAAGCCTTTTTAACCAGGAGCGGGACCCAAGGTTCAGCGAAATCTACAGCAGCATCAGTACAGGTAGGGAGCGCTGGGCTGCGAGACGCGGCCAGGGGCACGGTGCGCGTTTATCCCATTTCAGCTTTGAGCTCAGTGCTGTTTGCTCTTTCCCGAGTCACTCAGAGCGGTTCTGGGCACAGGAGCTCAGCATGACTGTATTGTGGCAGCCCAGGTCTTGCAGAATTTTGCTTTTTGACACTGGGTGGAGAATTCCTGTCTGCGCCGATGTGCTGTTGTGGCAGTGAACTGTCCTGCAGCCACCATCGTGCTGGAGAGGTGTGGGGAGGGAGTGGGCGATGAGGTGCCTGGTGCTCTCTGTGTTACTGCCTGCCTTAGACTGATCCTTCCTGCTTGTCCCCAGAGAGCAGTTCTCTGTGTTCTAGTCTGGGCACAGTGGATGCTCTAACCCCAGAGGACCTTAATGCAAAGTTTATTAGAAAATGGAGAGGAAATCGAGTTAAACAGGCTTTTACAAAACCATCTGGAGCCCATGTCTGGATAAGGAACAGTCACGTTGGATGCTTTGGCTCAAAAAGTCTTCCTTCTCACAGACATGTCTCTTGCCACTGGTTCTCTGTCCCTGTTCCTGCTGCTGAGACTCTCAGCCCTAACGTGACAACCTCTCTCCGCAGACCAGAACAAAGCCATTCCTGCCAGCACAGTGCCCGCCAACCAGCCCCTCTTTACGCAGGGAAACACTTTCACCCCATCGCGCCCTGCTGAGAACTTCAGGTGAGGCTTCCTGTGCTGCGCTTTGAACGGCCTCACGTTCGTTTCATCTTTGCTTGTTCTGTTTGTGTGTCCTTCTGCAAGAGCTGAGTGTTCCTGGCCTCTCTCGCCGTGCCACTGATTGTCCGTAAAGGCGTTCCTATATGGCGTGCACTGAAAATACAGAGGGAGCTTATCTGGGCATTGGTTTCGCTGGGGGCGAGAAGGGCTCCTGCTCCCCACCGCTCTCCTGCTTGGTGCTGCTTTGCTCCTGATGGGCCTTGGGCTTGTTTCCCCCCACCAGTAACTCGCACGGACAGTGTTTGTGCCTCTGTCCTGCACGTGACCGCTAGTGTCCTAAGAGTGCCGCCTCTGTCTTCCAGGAGCAGCAGCATGGTACCTCCTGTGAACATTATCCAGCAGCAGCCGCCCTCGTCAGCGGGCCGGATCTTAGCGCAGATTTCCCGCCACCCCAACCCCGCTCAGGTCAGCGGAACCAACTGGGCTCCCGGGACGCGGCCAGCGTTCACGCCCCAGGTAGCAAAGCCCCGAGTCCCTGCTGCGTTACGGCCCCTTCTCGCTGTGTGACTCAACCTGCTTTAACGCTCTAGCTGAGCCGTGGAGCGATGCTCTGTGCCCGTCCGCTTTCCCCTTTGGGGCCAGTCCAGCAACTCCTCACCCTAGTTAAGACAAGGTTCGGAATAAACGCCTGCCTCTCCTTGCTCTCTTACAGCAAGTGGCGTCCCAGACGGTGAAGAGTCGGCCCCCGTCCTTCGGCATGGGGACTTTCCAAGGCACGCCGTCCTCCTTCAGCCCCATGACAGCGCCTGCCTCTACGGCTTCCCCTACGGGGGCTGCTTACCCGAACCTTGCCAGCCGTGGCACAGGCTTCAGTGAGTATGGCTTGGGGTGGCCACAGAATCCCCTGGGAGGCAAGCTGGGAGCATCAGTCAGATACGGCCTGGGGGCGATACCATCCCCATCGGTTTCTTTTGCGTGCGTTGGGAATCCTGCTTTGGCTTACGCTGCCTTGATCCCCTTTACCCATCGTCCTGCCGCAAGGCTCCAGAGCAGATGAATTTTGAACCCTTTTAAGGCTGGCTGGGAGGAAACAAACCCCTCTGGGACTCCCCTGCCTTTGTTCTTGTTCTGCCAGTGGCTTTTCCTGGAGGGGATACCCTACCCCGTTAACAGCCAGGCACCGTACAATGCGTTGTTCGCTTCCCGGTCCTGATCAAGGATCGTGGAAACCAGGAAACATTTGCTGACGTGTTCTCTCTCCGACAGCCGCGGAGGCAGCGCAGACCCCAACTCCGTTCCAGACGCGGGCAGCTGAAGGTGTGGGGATGTGGCCGCAGTGGCAAGGACAGCATCACGGCCCGGCGTCCGGGGAGCAGCACGTGCAGCAGCCGCAGCCAAACCAGCCTGAGGTCTTCTCAGTAAGACGGGGCTTTTCTTAACCTCCCGAGCGAGGACCGGTGTGGGTCAGTCTTGGGGGAACGAGTGGTCTGGGCAGCCAGCTGAGAGCTTGTCCCTCTAGTTGACAATATCTGGTGAGGTCTCGGACTTGGGAGTAGCCTGAAACTGGAGGGGAGAGGGCAGAGGCCTCAGCTGGGCTGGCTTTGTTGCAGGATCAGTGTGAAACTCTTACCAGCTCTAATTAAAACAATAACAAAAGAGCCAAATTCCCCCCCCAATCCAGTAAAGCGAAGATAACTCTTGAGAGTTTGTATTCCTCCAGCGAGCTGCTGTTCTGCTTTCAGAGGAGTCGGTGTCACTGCTCGTGACTTCCAGGTGCTGCTGCTGCAGCCTCAGACACTGCCCCTGCGTGCCCTGGGGGGGACGGGACCGTCCAGGCGCGCAGCACCTGCTCTGGCAAACTCCTCCTGGCTGAATTACTAACAGGATACTCTAGTCCAGACAGTAACTCTCTCCTTGTATCCTCGCAGGACATGCTGACGATGCTGGGAGACCAAGGACCCAACTACAACAATGAAGAGTTCCCTGAGTTGAATATATTCCCTTCTTTTTCAGAATAAAATAAGCCCTCGGGGAAGCAAATCATAGCTCTTATAATATCCATGTGTAAAGGAAAACACCTAAGTCTTTTTTTCAAAGACTGCTGAACTTTCTGAATAGTTCCTACCTTCTGGAGGCGAAACTCTGCCCGACAGCCCGGAGGATGGACGTGGTGGTTTTGGGGCACCTCCTCTGTGTGGCGCTGGCAGCGGGGGACTGTTCGCCCGGAGGCTTCAGGACTCGAGTGCCGTGAGAGCGCCCGTGCTCGTTGACCAAAGGCCCCGTGTTTCCGGAGCCGCTCCTTCGCGGCTTTTTGTTCTACACGCTGGCTTTGGTCGGAGGGATTCCCGTCTGGATTACAGACAGCCCCTCCAAACTCATAAAGGTGGCTTTTACTGTTTTTATTTCAATCTTCTATACCATGACTTTTTATTTTTTCTATAAAACACAAAAGTATTGTAACTTTTTAAATATTGGAAGAAACTCTTCCAAAGCGTTAACGCTGCATAACGCAATTCTGGAGGATGCTCGTGTAAGAATCCTTGTAAGCTGGTTTTCTCGCTGGAGGAAGCTCGGCCATCTTTTTGGAGGGTTGTTACTGCGTCTCCAGTCCAGGGTGCTTTATTTAGAGATTCCCGTGTTGGCAGGCACATCGGTGTGTGTTTGGATGCCGTCTCTTCCGTGAACCGTGCAATGAAACGGGCCTCTGTACTCGGTGTGACCTACAAACTCCCGTGGGGGCCCAGTCCTTCGTGTGAATGACGGGATAATTACGAGCCATAAAAATATTATGTATGTAGCTTTGTTCTCGCTGCAGCAGTTCTGCAGCTGATGGGTTTCCGTGCTGCCATGAACCGATGTTTCAACAGGCTTTTTTTTTTTGTCAGCTTTGGGGGGGGGGGAAACACCCGCTCTGCACTGTCCATGCAACTTTACCACATCTAGATGGAGTTCCTCGCCTTCGTTTTGGAGCCGGACGTCTGGTTTCCCGCACACAGAGGCCCTGGATGTGTTCTGGGGCTTGCCGAGGAGGAGTCGTGGTTTTCTCTACCTGCTCAGTGTTTGCTCTTACGCTCGCCGTCTCCTTAGAGAACAGCTCGCCGCGTATGGTGACCCTGTTGCCAAATCACAAAATGGAGGAGAGCAGAGGAAGATAGGGAACAGAATGATTTTTTTTTTTAATATATATATAATTTTTAAATTTTAAACCTTGACTTCGAATCTTCTGGCTTTTTCCTTTGTGGGGGGGGGAACAAACTTGTGGCAAACCTTCCTCTCCTCGGGGCGCGTAGGGGCTGGAAGAGCAGTTGGATTCCCCTGCGCTGGCAAGCCTTGCTCCAATTTCAACAGGAGAATTTGTTCCTTGCAGAGTTCGACTTGGAAGGAAACTTGGCACAACTGCAACGGAGGAGGAACGTGAAGCTTTCCTGGAAGAGCCGGGGTTTTGTTTTGGATGAAATCTGGGTGTTTCTCCCTCCTCTCGGGTCCTCGCCCGGCACGGGGCTGGGGGGGGACGTGGCGGTTGGACTGATGCCTCTTGGTGCCGCAGCGATGGGGGAGACCCTCGGGAGAGCAGGTTTTGGGGTCGTTCCTGGCAGACCGTGTCCGTGGGGGGAGGCTTTGAAACATGAGTGTGACTGTCGGGTTTCAGCGCTCGCAGGGACCCACAGAGGAGCGGAAAGCTGTCGTTTGTTTTTTCTCTCCTGCTTTTGTTGGAAAATTGAAGGTGTTTTTCTCACTTCATGGACACCACTTCCAGATTTACCTGTGGAAAGGTGGGAACCTCCCGTTTGGGATCCACCCCCCATCCTTTTACCCAGGGAAAACGCTACCGGCAATAACCCCGACGGGCCCCTCTTCGTCCACGGCAGCCCCTCGTGTCCCGCGCCAGCCCCGCTGTCGGGCTGCGGAGGAGCTCTGTGGTGTGAAATAACACGACGTCGACCGTCCCGGGTATTCGTACTGGGGCTGACAGCGCCTCGCTGCAGGACAACGGGGGCAAAGGAGGAAGAAAATTCCCGTTTCTACAGAAATCGAGCCCTGGGGAACCCAGTTGTGGTGCAACTCCAGCTCTGACGCTTTGTCCTTCCGCTGCGGAGCTCCGTCCCAGGGCAGCGGCGGGAGCCGGACTTGCCTTGTGGTGCTTCCAACCCCCCCAGCGCACCAGGACCAGGGATGAAAAGCGACAACTTCAGGTCTGCGACGCTGCTGTAGCCCCCGGAAAATTCAAGCTGCTGGGGAAAAGAAACCAGCTGGAGCAGCCGGAAAATGCCGAATCTGTTGGGAAACGTTTATTCCCTTCACCTCCAGTTTTTGATAATTGTATTTTTCAGTGTGAGGGGGGATTATTTTATCGTACAATTGCTTGGGGCAGGCAGGAGCCAAACCTCCTCCTTGGGGGGGGTGGGGGGCTTGTTGCAAGAGGTGCAGATGATTATATGTAGCAGAGATTTTACAACAAAATATTTTCCCTTTTTCAAAGCGCTGTCTTGTTTCTCTCTCCTCCCGTACTGCACCCACCACCACGCCTCCCTCCCCTTGGCCTTGCAGCGATGCTGAGGCAGCGGAGATGGTGAGGACCCCCAGGTGCTGCCTTCATCCCAGGGCTCCCTCTTTGCTTCTCCCTCTTGTTTGCAGGCGGGAGCTGGAGCACGTCAGCAGTTTTCCCTTGTGATCTCCGGGTTTGTGGATCGTTGGATTCTCCCCGAGCCCTGTGGCCGGAGAGGGGATGCAGCCTGGTGCCCCTCGTTCAGCCTCGCCTCCATCTCTGGCCCTATCCGCCCGGGGGGCAGCCCCCTAAAATCCTCGGCTCCCCGCGGTTCGGTCCCTGTGCCGGTGGCCTCGGCGCTCGGTCATGCGCGGCCGAGTCAGGGCCCCGTGCTCGGTGGGGGGTGACTCAGCCACCCCCTTCTCGTCAGCTGGGGAGGGTGAGCTCGGGGTGGGGGGGCCCAGGTCTCTCAACCGGGGCCCCCCAAGGTGATGCGGGTGTAGTTTAGAGCTGGCTCCAGCCCACAGCCATGCCCTGGTTCTGCTCCCGGCCCCTGGCTCCCCAGGACCCTCCATCCTGGTACCCGTGCCTGGAGGAGGAGGAGGATGTCATCCCCAGCGCAGCGTGCCTGGGACAGGGACCTAATGACACCGGGTTCTCCCAGGACCTTCGGGCAGTGAACAAGGTTTTCTGAGTCGTCCCGGCAGGCGCCGCGTGACGAGGTGCCAGTCACCGCAGAAAGCACCGTCCGGCCCCGCTTCCCCCGCGGTGGCCGAGGATGAACGTGGTCCCCCCTGTGCCCCCAGAGCTGGTGGGGGACAGGCAGCCCCCCCCTCCCCTGGGGCAGGAGGGTGTCCCCAGGGTGGGATCCAGCGCCACGGGCCCCCGAGCCGGGGCTGACTCAGCTCTGCCCCACGGCATCACGTGAAGCTGGGAGGGAGCCGCTGCTGCGTCCCCCGTCTCCTCCTTCCCTCCAACCCTGTGCAGACCCGAGCGACTGCCAAAATTTTCCAGCTGCCTCTTCACTTCCTCAATCCAGCGGCATAAAAGAGCCGCGGCCACGGCACCCCGCATCCCCCGGTCCCAGGCTGCGCCATCCTCCTGCCGACAGCACCATGCTGGGGTAAGCGGCTGGGAGAAGGTCCCGTGGGTGGACGGGAGACCCAACGAGGCGTTGCTGGGGGCAGTCGGGTGGCTTTGGACCCCCCAAGAAATGGACCCCAGTGGGAGTGGGGGATGAAATAGGGCCCCATGTGGCAGCGTTGGGAGCCTTAGAGGTGCAAAAGGGGAAACTGAGGCACGGAGCATCGAGCGGGGCTGTGGGCTGCAGGCTCGGGCTGGCGTCCCCGTTCCTGTTCTGCCCCAGGGGTCTGGTGAGAAAGCGGATGCTGGGTGCAAGTGGGTGAAGCAACGGAGGGGGCAGGATGCGCGGGTGTCCCCCCAGCCTGCACCCCCTGCTCTGTGCACCCCAAACCCGGTTTCCCCCAGCCTGGGGCTGCCGGGAAGGCGCCAGCAGGGCGGTAATGGGAACCAGCTGTCCCGGCTCATGTGATGCCTGCGCCTGGCCGGCGCTGCCCACGGCGGGGACTCGGCCCCAAAACGGGGTGGGCGGGGGGGGCCAGGTCCCGTGGGCTGTTAACGGGGTGGGTGCACGGGGTTCGGGTCTCCCCCAGGGTGGGCACAGGGTCCTGTCCCCTGCCCGGCCCTCCCAGGCTCGGTCTCTGTCCCCCAGGATGTGGTGGCCCACGCTGCTGGCCCTGCTGGTCCCCGCGGTGGTGGCCCAGCCACACCTCGAGCGGGAGCTGGACGCCCAGTGGAACCTATGGAAGAAAACCTACGGCAAGCAGTACAACGGCGAGGTATGGCAGAGCCCCGCGGGAGGGGACTGGCCCCTGGGGGGCACCGGGGGGAGCTGGGGACCACCCTGGTGATGGTGGGGGTGTCCCCATGGTGGGGAGGAGGGACGTGGGCAGAATCCCTCCGCCCAGCACCGTCTCACCCCACGGGGCAGGCGGACGAGGTGGCACGGAGGCTGATCTGGGAGAAGAACCTCAAGTACATCAACAGCCACAACCTGGAGCACGCACTGGGTGTCCACACCTTCGAGCTGGCCATGAACCACCTGGGTGACATGGTGAGTGTCACCAGGGAGGGGACAATAACGGGCTGGGAGATGGGACTGAGCACCCTTGGGTGCTGCTCTGCCCAGCAGCCCTAGGGCTGCACTCATCCACCCCGGGCTCCTTCCCCAGACCAGCGAGGAGGTGGCAAGGACCATGACGGGCTTGAAGGTGCCCCACGGCCGCCCACGTCACAACGAGACGCTCTACGTCCCCGACTGGACTGAGAGAGTCCCGGCTGCCGTGGACTGGAGGAAGAAAGGCTACGTGACGCCCGTTAAGAACCAGGTAAGCAGGGTGCTCCTGGGGGTGCCCCAGAGCAGGGTGGCACCCCAGTGTCACCTGTTGTCACCCACTGTCACCCATCGTGTCCCTGTAGGGCCAGTGTGGCTCGTGCTGGGCTTTCAGCTCGGTGGGTGCGCTGGAGGGGCAGCTGAAGCGGAAGACGGGGAAGCTGCTGTCCCTCAGCCCCCAAAACCTGGTGGACTGTGTGACCAACAACGACGGCTGCGGTGGCGGCTACATGACCAACGCCTTCGAGTACGTCCGGCAGAACCGCGGCATCGACTCGGAGGACGCCTACCCCTACGTCGGCCAGGTCTGGGGCTGGGGTGGGGAGTAAGGTCTCCATCTTCTCCCTCCCCGATTGCCATCCCATCCTCACCTCACCCTGACCTTGCCGGTCCCGTGCAGGACGAGAGCTGCATGTACAACCCCAGAGGGAAGGCGGCCAAGTGCCGCGGCTACCGGGAAATCCCTGAAGGCAACGAGAAGGCTTTGAAGAGGGCCGTGGCCAGGATCGGACCCGTCTCCGTGGGCATCGACGCCAGCCTGCCCTCCTTCCAGTTCTACAGCCGCGGTGAGGGGCTGGGGGGGAATCCCCCTCTCTGGTGCCCACTGCTTGCAGGGCAGCTTGGGGAAACTGAGGCACAGCTGGGTGGTTTATCCTAAGCGTAACCGTCCGTCCCGTCCCCCAGGCGTGTACTACGATGAGAGCTGCAATGCTGAAAACATCAACCACGCAATGCTGGCGGTGGGCTACGGCACGCAGAAGGGCACCAAGTACTGGATCATCAAGAACAGGTATGGCAGGACGGCGAGGCTGCTTCTCACCGGGTCGGGGTTTGCCAGCGGCTCAGGCTCTGCCTTCTCTCCCCACAGCTGGGGCGAGGAGTGGGGCAACAAGGGCTACGTCCTCCTGGCGCGCAACATGAACAACGCCTGCGGCATCGCCAACCTCGCCAGCTTCCCCAAGATGTGAGCGCTCCTGGAGCCGCGCCGCAACCGGTCACCCTCCCCGCTTCCCTCTGTTCACACTCGGCCTTTTCGCTCCCAATCTCCAAAGCTGACGTCGTTCCAGGGGGGTTTCTGCCTCTCCACGAGAAGTCTCCCCGGCTGCAGCCGAACGGTGTGATGAGCTCCCCCCAACTCTGTTTTCCCGGGGCTCCTTTGCGGTGCCAGCACTGTCCGTGCCGGGTTCTGCCTGCCCGCGGCCGCAGACGCTCGGGGCCGGGCTCGGACAGCTCCAGAGAGCCTGATCCGACCGCAGATGCTTGTGCAAACAGGTCCGGCGCCGGCCTCTGCCTCCGGGAATGTGGATGCATGGGGAAATCCCGCGCAGGTGGAATATCCCCCATGGAGAGCGCAGGTCTAGGTCCCAGCGGGGGCTGCACAGAATGGTATGACTTTATTTTTAAAATAAACACCGCTGGGAATAAACACTCGGGCTGGTTTGCTGTGTGCTGTCCTGATCCTGCGATGGGATGGGGCTGCAGTGGTGGAAAAGTCCTTCCCTTTCCCAAAAAGGCAGGAACTGACGGTTAAACAGGGCTGACTCCGGGGCGAAGCAGGGAGAGAAGGTGCTGCTGGGGTGGCATTTTGCAGCCAAAAATCCCCTGTCACCCCAAAAACCCAAACCCGAGCGCTCCTTTTAGTGCAACCAATTGAGAAACGACGGCAGCAAAGCTCAGGGCGAGTCTTAACAGGAAGGGAAGGTGATCTTCACTTCAAAAAGTCACGCAAAACCCAAAAATTTAGACACTTATAAGTTTCTTTTTCCCGCTCACACCTACGCACCGAGACGCGGGTGGCGAATGGCCGGGCTGGGTGCTGGGGAGGATGAGGGACGCTTTTCGATGCCCATCAGCTTTCTTTAGGTGTGTTTAGGGCTCAGCGCCATTGCACCGACGGTGTAAAGGGCCCTCGATTAAGCCCTATCAACCCCAATCGACGTACATCACCCAAAACAATCCTGCCCGGCTCCTTGGTGCTGCGAGTTGGCTCAAAAAACGGGATTTCCGCTCTGCGGGGAAACTCCAGGGTTTCCAGTGTTCCTGGATGCTGGGTGGTGTAGAAATGAAAGAGTCCTGCTTGGACAGACACATCTCGGGGGGAAAAAACAAACCAAAACCTGCGATGTCAGCAAAGCTACAATCAGCAATTGAAAACCATTATCTTTTTTAAAAACAAGCAACAAAAAAAAAAAAAAACCAACTGTGGGCAGTTCTGTCAACAAAGCTCTTTTATCCTCATGTCAGGGCTGGGCTAAAAACCCACCAGTTTCCTTCTCTGTCTCTCATCTCTGGCCTTGGTAGGATTTAAAAAATAAAATAAAATGTATTTTTAATATACAAAACTACTTTGTTCACCTCTATATGGTATTTCCCTGGTGGTTTTGACTCACTCCAGCACATAGAAAATAAGTGATTTTTCCTCTGCTCCCTCCGCAGAAGAGTTAGCGGCAGCAAAATCTGGCAGGGAAACAGTCAGGAGGTTCAGCGTTTTTGGCCAAAATATGTGAATTGGGCTATTCCGGTGGCTGCTGGGGAAGAAGCATGAGTTGAAAAATAAAAAAAAATTTAAAAAAAGGGGGTGGGGAGAGGAACAAAGTGAGGGTGAGGGGCGGGTATGGAAGGAGGCAGTTACCTCCCGTTGTCTAATTTTTGCTTCTCTCTTCCAAAAGTTGGGGCGCGTGTTTTGGTGACCAGGGTTATATCCGGATGGTGAGGAACAGCGCAAAGCGCTGCGGGATTGCCACCTCCGGTGCTTACCCCCAGCAACAGAGCGGTTCCCTGCTTGTGGGACAAGCTCTTGAGATGCCACCACTCACCCCGCTGATCTCGAGCGTGCCTGGCTCCACTCCAACCTTCCCTCCTTCGGGAATCCCGTTGAATTTCTACCGATAAAGCAGCAGAAATCGGGAGCAATCGCAGTTCAAGGGTCCCAGCAACTACGATCATCTCCTTCACCCTCCTCAGGAACTTACCCGCTAATGAGGGATAATCTGTTGGGAATTATTTCAATTATTTAGGTGGAAGGCTCTCTGTTGTCATTCCTAACTCTTGCAATCTCTGGCAGCTTTTTTAGAAAATGACTCAGCTGCATCTTCAAAGCTCTTGAGACACTGTTTTGCTTCCTCTTCCTCTCTTAGAAGATGGTTTCTTGCAGCCATTTTATGTCCCATGGTGCTTCGTAGTGATGAAAAACGCACCCTCGTGCCTGGCTGTGCTTCGGGTGAACCCGGACAATGACCTGAGAAGAGGCTGGAGCGTGATTTCCAGGCAGCTGAAGACTTTCCTGACCGTGTTTTCAGCCTGACTGCAACGGAACATGCGTTAAACGTGTCTCCTGCTGGCCATGCAGCGCTGAGGCTGGCCAGCCCAGCTCCATCCCATGATGATGTTTAAACTGTGTCTTCCCATCCGTGCTTCCCCACTGAAAAGTGAATAAATGCCTTTTTTTTTTTTTTTTTTTTTTTTTTTCTCCTAAGAGCTGGCTTTGGTGTGGTTGGTACACAGGTGGGATGGGAGCTCAGGGCTACCCAGTTCAAAGCAGTAGCAAGGCTCCATCCTTGACCTCATCCTCAGCTCAGCACCAAATCACAAAAATGCAAAAAAAAACCTTCCAGAGGGGTGTGAACCCCGCTCCTGCCCACTGGCCCCACAAGCCATATAAACATCTGTGAGAGCCTTACCATTAATTTTTGGGGTGCCGGAAATAGGAAACTTTCAGCTGCGATCATTTTCTGATGGTATTGAGGGTCCTGCTTCAAACAACCCCGTGACCAACATGACAACCCCAGTTCCCAGCTAAGTGAAAATGAAATCAGAGCATTTCCTCATTTCCTGGCTTGTGATTTGTCCGACGAGTTGCAGCCGCCGTGTGCCAGAGGTTCTGGGTGTCCCGGCGGTGAGGACGCGCTGGATTTGTCCCCAGCATTCCCTCTACCCCATACGCGCACGCTGCCGCGGGGCTGAGGATCGGTACCCACCACAGGAAGAAGCCTTTTCAGGTACGTTGAGTGCTTTTGTATTTTAACACCCTTCTGGGAGGACTGAGCTTTGAGGAAGTAAAACTGAAGGAACAATATTTTTACGGTGACTCTGGCTCCATCTTATCTCTAATCTCCTCCAAGCCCTCTCTGGGTAGTTGTATGTAGTAGCCCATCCTCAGGAGCTGCTGGACATCAGCTGGATGAAAACAGGTTTGTTTGTTTTTTTTTTTTTTTCTTTTTAAGGTGCTGGAAAACACAGGTTTGTCAAAACAGCTGCTTGACCAGGCGATGCGTAAGCCTCCTTCGGGGAGGGTTTCTCAGGCAGGGTGGAACTGTGAGACGAGGCGGTGTGTCTGGATGTGTCCCTGCGTGTCAGTGTCCGCACGGGCAGGGGGTGTGTCCAGCAGATTTCTTCTCCCAAGGGCAGTTTCCGAGTCCTGGAAGGGATTTCTCTTCCCGCCTGGCAGGGGCTGGGGGTACGCAGCAGGAGAGCAGGGCCGGCAGTGCTGCTGCGGGGTGTTTGTCTGGGCAGGCAGGACAGGAGCTGTTGGCATCACCCGGTGTAGAAACCCTGTGAAGGGCATGCCAGGGAGTCCAGGTCAGGGATGTCATCACCGTTTTGTCTCCCTTACCAAACCGGATTTGTCACTAAGGGGTCAAGTGCGGCTCTGGCTCTGAGCCCTCGGCTCCCAGTGTGCGTGCCGTGTCGCTCCGAGTCCCCGGTCCCAGCTGAGAGAGATGAAGCTGCTGCTGGCTTCCATCGCCTTCCTGGCCACGCTTGCGGTGACGTTGGGACACCCCGACCCCGCGCTGGATTGGCACTGGCAGCTCTGGAAGAAAACCTACGGCAAGGAGTACCGCCACAAGGTAGGGGCGTCTTTGGAGGGGTGTGGAGGCGGCTCGGGGTGCTGATGTGGTGGGTGCTGCTCTGGTGTGACCATCCGCTGCATCACGCAGCGAGGAGAAGAGCCGATAGCGCTTCGAAGCACTTGCTGGTTCCTGGGGATGGTTTGGCAGGAGCTCCTGGCAGCCTTTTGTGGGACAAAAGGGGGTAAAATGGCTGTGGGGGCCATTGCTGCACGTCACGAGGCTGCGTTCAATTTCAGAATGAGGAAGGGGACCGGCGCGTGACATGGGAGAGGAACCTGCGACTGGTGACGCTGCATAATCTGGAGCACTCCCTGGGGCTGCACTCCTACGAGCTGGGCATGAACCATCTGGGAGACATGGTAGGTGCCGGCCGTGCTGCTGAGAAGGGGCTTGGCTTTGTCTTTAATTACCTGTGAGGTTGATTTAACGAGGAATATAAGTGTGTCGGGTGGAAAAACTCCCAACAGCCCTTCTCAGCCTGTCCTCCTATGGACTCCAGCAGCTGTCAACAAACTCCTCAGATATTCCTGTGCTCAACCTACCGGCATGAGGCAATCTGGCGTGAGGAAATAACTCCTTCTTTACGCAGCATTTGGGGTGCGCAGACTTGGTCCTGGTCATTATATATATTAGCAAATCATCCCTCTTCGATGTCCCAAGGCTGTAGTGTTGGTTAATGAAACACACCAGCTTCCAGGGATTGTCGGTGCTGGAGTTAAGCTTTGTATTTTTCTTTTTCTTGCCCTTTCCGACGAACGGCTAGAAATTAAACGTACAAAATAAACACCCAAGGACTCCCCAAACCTGCTAACTCTCGCAGCTGAGACTGTTCAAGGGAAATCCCCCTCCACCTCCAGCACACCCAGTGTAGGATTTACCAGAGACAAGGACATCATGAGCCAGTGTTTTCTTTTCCCATCAGACCAGCGAGGAAGTGGCGGCTTTGTTAACCGGGCTGAACGTGGTCCCTCGGCCAAACCGAACCTCCACGTACCGACCACAACCTGGCAGCAAAGTCCCGGACGCGGTGGACTGGAGGGAGAAAGGATGCGTCACGGATGTGAAGAATCAGGTGCAAAGCTCTCTCTGTGCCTCTCCGTGTCTTGGTCCCGCGCTCCGTCTGAGCATCTCTGGGGCTTTTGCAGGGCGCTTGTGGGTCGTGCTGGGCCTTCAGTGCCGTGGGAGCCCTCGAAGCCCAGGTGAAGCTGAAGACGGGGAAGCTGGTGTCCCTGAGTGCCCAGAACCTTGTTGACTGCTCCATGATGTACGGGAACAAAGGCTGCAGTGGAGGTTTCATGACCCAAGCTTTCCAGTACATCATCGACAACCAAGGGATTGACTCGGATGCTTCCTACCCCTACACAGCTCAGGTAGGCATCAGACTAGACCACACGTGAAATCTGCAGAAAAACACTGAG
This sequence comes from Balearica regulorum gibbericeps, assembly GCF_011004875.1. Lineage (NCBI taxonomy): Eukaryota > Metazoa > Chordata > Aves > Gruiformes > Gruidae > Balearica > Balearica regulorum. Next base: position 772,328 of record NC_046211.1, read on the forward strand.
CGTAGAAGCAAGATGGCCGGTCGTTCTACTCTCCTGCGTAGACACCCTTCTCCTCTCCCACTGATTTCTCTCTGTCTTGGTTCCTACCAGTCTCGTGTCATCTTCTCAGCCTTTGCAGCTGATCCTTTCAGACCCAGGGAAGGGACCTTTAGACTTTTTTTTTTTTTTCCTCATGGGTGAATGACTGGACTGAGAGCCAGAATTTCTACATGTTTATTTCTGTCCTACATAAATTATTAGGCAATCTACTACACGGAAGGGAAAAATGGGACAGGAGTCCTGGGTCCTTTTCTCAGCTCTGTGTAGTTGAAAAATGGGATATTGATAGTTCTACCATTTCAGTGGGCAGAGGTTTCCAGTGAACGAAGTTCATACAATTTATTTTTTTTAAAGTTGCCTGTAACAGTTGGCTGCTGCAAGGTCGTAAGGAAAGAGCTGTGAGAAAATAAAGATCCTAATGCTGAGAGTCTTGATGGCCAGAGACAAGAGACGCCCTGAAATGACCTGGTGTCTTGAAAACATGGTCTATGGAAACAGGTCAAAGTAACAGCAGCTCAGTCCAAGAAAGAAAAGTGGAATATAAGTCTTCAAACATGCATTAGGGCAGCTACAGAGACGAAAGACGCTGTTCTCTGTGTGCAGAGGGAGAAAGAATCCCTGGGTTTAGTTTACAATAAAATAAATTTAAGCTAAACATGAGTCTTCAGATGGGAAGGATAAGGAAGCAAGGACAGTTTCTCTAGGGAAGTGGTAGATGTATTGTCATCCGAGGTTTCTAGAAAAAAGGCAGAGAAGTCTGTTGAAATGGTTTGGCTGCTCTGGGTGTGGGGAAGCGAGGTGGACAAGGTGGTCTCTTCAGGCTCTTCCAGCCGTCTTTTCTGTAATCCTGTGTGTAGAAAAATGACGCTCCAAGAAAAGCGAAGACCGGGGTAGCACAAAGTAAAAGAGGGCTGATAGAAAACACGTACCCGAAAGTGTTCAGATGTTCCTGGTGGATTCCTCACGCTCCTCTCCTCAACTCCCCCTTGTTCCTACTAGAATGGGACATGTCAATACAACGCTTCCACACGAGCCGCCACTTGCTCCAAGTACGTTGAGCTCCCATATGCCGATGAAGCAGCCCTAAAAGACGCTGTAGCCAACATCGGACCAGTGTCTGTCGCTATTGACGCCACCCAGCCCACCTTCTTCTTGTACAGGTCAGGTATGTCCTTTCTTCATGGTCTTCTGTGTCTTTCTGCACGTAAAGTTTATGAAATTTGGTGGCATTTGGCAAGTCGGGGGCTCAGTTCCTGGACGAAGTCATCAATACGACAAAACCCAAGAGAGCAGCGTTAGCGACTATGCCGAAGGTTGACTTCGAGTCAAAGATGAGGCCTTGTGGTCTGATGACATCTTCCAAACTCCTTTTCATCCAGGTGTGTACGATGACCCCCGGTGCACACAGGAGGTGAATCACGCAGTAGTCGTGGTCGGCTATGGCACCCTAAATGATAAGGATTACTGGCTTGTGAAAAACAGGTAAAGGCACGACCGTGCATCGCTGAACCCTTGTTATCCGTATGCTCACTATCCATAGGGATAGGCTTCTCCTAGGCAACCTCCCGCTTGACCTGACATCCTCACAATTTTATAACGACCGATATTTATACGGATGAGGGGGAGATCAGTTGCAATGGGGGTTGTTCTAGAGTTGAAATTGGTGTTGGTCCTTAAACTATTCCCTAGGGATTCATGCCTAGCCATGTCAAAGCGCCTTTATGTCACCCTAGCAGCGTGAAGGAACTTTAGATGTATTTAAAATACGCTTACACCAACCTTCAGTTCCCTTTATGTTGTCATAACTTAATACGGGATTAGAAATCCCATGAAGTGGTTAATGAAAACGCGTCAATGTTGTGATGTTGATAAAGCCGCCGCTTCACTTACAGAAAAAGGAATTTAATTTTTCTTGTGTCTGTCTGTTTGTTTCCTCTCCCAAAAGTTGGGGCGTGCGTTTTGGTGACGAGGGCTATATCCTCATGTCAAGAAACCATGCGAACCATTGCGGGATCGCCAGTTATGCCTCTTATCCACTAATATAGACGGACCCTGAGGCCATGAGGCTTCGGTTGAACCACTGATGCTACGCTTGCATGGATCTACTGATTTCAAGAATCATTTTCTGGCTCTGTGGGCAACGTCCTTCTGATAGATCAGCCTGTGTTACGGGCTGGGACAGAGTCTTCTGCATGGGAGGATTTTGGAATGTGATTTACAGGCACCTAGTGACTTCTTTTTGGGGAAAAAAATGATTGGGGTTTTTTTTTCAGGGTAAAATTGCAATACCTGTCTTTATAATGGAGATCACCTACGGTTATAACAGAGATCCTGTTTTCCTCTCTCCAGTCCAGCACTGAGTACTGCTACGATGACACAGATATCCCTCTGACTCTGTGTGATGTTGATGAAATTGCAGATGTTCTTTGAAAAATAAAAGATCAGTTTTACTGTCCAAAACTCCAATATTTGGTCTCTGGAGGCAGGAATGGGTGGCAGAGGGAATCCCAGCTCCGACTTCCTCAGCTGGCACTGCTCCCCCACGTAAGGACCTCTCACAAACACAACACAACCCATCATCAAACGCGGCGCTTGTTTCCAACGGGGATGGCAAAACCGGTTCTGAAGGAAAAAGGTTTTCTTCTGAAAACTTTGTGTTGAGACTGCAGATTCCCCAACCCTTTTCCTTTACATTTGTGTATTTACTATAGGCTTCAAAAACAAGTCTTACAGTTTGTTTCTAGTGGAAAAACTTCAGTTGAGAGTCACTTTTATAGTCAGTAAATATTATATTAACTATTAAATGATATAATATGAAATATTAACATTAAATATTAAATAGAAATAATTTTTTAGCTGGGCACAGTGCTGGCCTGAGGTGCCACTGCCACCTTGGGGGAGAGGGGGGAATTGAACAAGTCTCCATCTGTGAGGTGAGATTTGAGAATCCCCAGGTCACCTAGGAAAATTATCACATTATTTTTGGCCTTTGCAGCTAACCAGATAGGTTATTGGTTTGGGGTGGGGTTTTTTGGTTTTTTAACCCTTTTACCAAAGCGTTGCTCGGTCTCAAAACCTTATCGACCAAAGACGTCTCCTTCCCAAGCATGGCGATCTCTGTAGACCACTGACAGCTCCAGCTCTGTCCTTGGAAGGGGATCAAAACCCCTCGTACTTTCAGCAAAAACATCAGCCGGCAAAGAGCAATAAAGGGCGGGGAAAAAAAAAAAATATTTTGACTTAACGCAAACATAGAAATTGGGGGGGATCCGGGAGGGAATTGGCGTGGGGAGGTACTGGGTGGGTGTAGGTGGTCTTGAGGGGTTCTTGGGGGTCCTGGCGAGCTTTAGGGTGCCATTGGGTGCTCGGGGGGGGGGGGTGTGTTACTGGGCAGCTCTGGGGTGGTCTCGGGAGCTCTGGGGGTGCTTTGAGGGGATATGGGGGGCACGCGGGGTGTCCTTGGGGGCTTTGGAGGATACGGGGGGCTCTGGGGGTGTACAGGGGATGTTGGGGAGTCTGCAGGGTCCTGGGAGGCTCCTGGAAGATACTGGGGGGCTCTGGAGGCAGTTGGAGTGTTCTGGGTGGCTTGGGGAGGGTATTGGGGGGAACTTTTGAGGGTAGTCAGGGCCTGGGAAGGTTTGGGGGGCACCAGAAGGGTCCGGGGGGGGGCTTGGGTGGGCACTGGGTGGGTCCCTCAGGCTTTCTGTGCATGTCAGAGCACTTCTTTTGTCCTCTACGCTAATTATAATGCCTCTATTCACTCCTGGCCCTCCATTTCCCCCTTCCTCAAGCTTCCTTTTGTCGCCGTAGCAGCCGCAGTAACCTCCAAGCTCCCTCACAAACCACTTTCTGCCTTTTGCTCGGCCCGGGCCCCCGTTTCGGCCTCTAAGCCCCTCAGGCGGCGCGGAGGACGGGGAGCGTGCTCTGCGCATGCGCGGAGTCCCGTCGTGGACCCCCCCGGGGTATGTGGAGAAGAACTACATTTCCCAGCGTGCCTCGGGTGGAAGCCACTTCCGGTCACGGGGACTTCCGGTGGCGCTGCCCTGACTCGGGGTTCCGCTGGGGGTCGCCGGGCGACGCGGCGGGGACGGTGAGGGGCGGGGGAGAGGGGGGGTTTGGGGGGGTCTGTGGGGTGGGGAGAGGGGCTGGGGGGGGTTTGGGTGGTTGTGGGGGTCTGTGGGGTGCGGAGAGGGGCTGGGGGGGTTTGGGTGGTTGTGGGGGTCTGTGGGGTGGGGAGGGGGAGCTCTAGGGGGGAGAATTGGGGGGTCTGAGGGGCGGGGGGGAGGCTGTGGGCCTGGGGAGGGCCTGTGGAGGGGAGACCTGGGCGGGGGGGGTGTGTGTCTGTGGGACAGGGGAGGACCCACGGAGCAGGAGAACTGGGGGGGCTGTGGGCCTGGGGAGGGCCTGTGGAGAGCTGGGGCGGGGGGCGGGGGCTATGGGATAGGGGAGGACCCACGGAGGGGAGAATTGGGGGGTTTGTGGGGCAGGAGGGGCCTGTGGAAGGGGAGAATTGGGGGGGAGTCCGTGGGGCTGGGGAGGGCCTGTGGAGAGGGGGAACTGAGGGGCGGGGGGGGCTGTGATGGGTCTGGGGCCAGAGGAGGGTTCTGGAAAAGAGAAGGTTTGTGGAGGGGGAGCCCTGGGAGGGGTCTGGGGGGGTTGGAGAGGTTCTTGGGGTGGGGGGGGTCTTGGGAGTGGGCTTTGTGGGGGTGTGGGGGGCCAGGCAGGCTCTGCTGCTGAAGCTTGGGGGGGTCACTGAGGTGGGGGCAGCGCTGGTGTCCAGGCCCTGAGTCTCCAGCGGGCAGCAGCCGGTGAACCCGGGGTTCTCGGGTTTGCAGGGAGCCCTCCGGGCTGTCCGGGAGCAGCCTGGGGTGGAAATGGCGGTGCAAAGGCTGTGGCAGGGGAATGCTGAGGGGAAGGAAGGGCCCCCTTTGAGAGCGGGGGCTGAGCACCTTCCAGCACGAACGTGAGTATCTGGGGGGCAGCTGCAGACCTGTGTGGTGCCGGGGCCCTTTCTCCTTGCTCCAGCGTTATCCCGTATCGATACCGCTGCGCAGTATGTTCTCTTTGCAATTAAATCACTGATGACACTCTATATTTCTTTTTGCTTCTAGATGAGGCTCCCAATTCTCTCAGTGTTTGCCCTGTTCTGCGTGGCCTGCTGTGAGGAAGATCACTATTAATCACTATTAAACGGATACGCTGTGGAGGAGTGGACTCGGCAGGATATCATCTATGCCGCTGGCTCCAGGTAAGCCTTGTCAGGAGCAAATCTTCGTCTGCGTGTGTGTCTGCAGGGCTTGAGACTGTTTCTAGGCTCCGTGGTGTGCTGTTCTCTTTGCTCCGCCTAAGTCTGAGCTCACCACCGGAGCTTGAAGGTCCAGCCCTGAAATTTGCCTTTTCCTTCCCATTCCTTTGTCCCTGCTTTCGCTGTTTCCTGCTTTTACCTCATGGCTGCTCTAGCTGCACGATGCGGTTGCTCGTGTTTCGTCTTGTGATCTTCCCCTCCCCATGCACACAGACGCTCTTTCTTGGCTTCGTGAGCTTTTCTGACATCCAGTTTCCTGTCTTTTTTGCAGCTTCTCTCAGCTTTGTCTTCCTCTTCCTGCAGTCTCCTTGTAATACACCTTGACTCTCCTCCCCAGCTCTTTTTATGTTTCAAAAGTCAGTTCTTCCAGCTGTTAATTGTGAGTGTGGAGCTGCCATCCCTCCCTGGCGCAGTCCCCCAGTGAGCAGAATACCAAATCTGTGACTCTCCTCCTATCCCTTTCTCTGTTGCGCTTAGATACGGAGCCACATCGAATGATGGCTTTCCCCCTGCGAGGATTTAGGCGTTGTCTCTGGGATGTTCATTGTCAAGTGCCTCCAGATCGCTCGGTATCTTCTCATGTTTTGAAATTTCTCCCTTCCCAACACTCGCTCTTACCCCTACGTGTCCTGCAGCTCTTTGTTATCGCTGAGATTCCAGCATGCCGGACCCTGGGCCGGGTGTTGAGGGCAGGAGGAGCGGCTGGATCCGCCTTGGATGGGTCTGGATGTCTGTAACTACAGAGGGCTGCCATCTGTTGGCAGGACTGACTTTGCCATCTGCTTTGAATCTCCTTTACCTGTCTCCTTCCTTCCCTTAAGTTTCAGATCTCAGAGTCAGTAATATCTCCCGCGCTGTGGTTCCGCGGCCTCGCAAAGCTGCTTGCTTCAACTTCACCTCTGCTGCCATGGCGTACCTGGCGCAGGAGGGTGGATGGGTCACGGTGAGTGATTTGATTTGACTTTTTAGGCAGTCGTAGCCCGGGCTTGGCAACAGATACACCAGACTGTGCTCTTTGAGCTCGTTACAGGATGATGCGTGTCCTGCGCTCTTACACTGCACGTGCTCTGTTGTGAGAAGGAAAGGTGGCAAATATTCTCCTCCTCTTTTTTAGGTTGGTTTTGTGAGTGCTCCTGGGTAGGGAGGAATCCTGGCTCAGCGTGATTCTGATAGGTTCTCACCTTGCTCTGTAAGTATCTTCCAATTAATAATTGAAATTACACTCCAGTGATCGTGCAGCCCAGCACAGTGCCCGTCTGTGGCGTGTTGCGTTTGCGCTACAGTCCCCAAAAAACTCCCAGGGTGGATTGTAGCTAACCCGTGTCAGTTGTCCAGAAGAAAATATCACAGAAATAACCGTTTCTGTCCCAGCTACCTCCGCGAAGGAGCACGCACTGTGGGATTTGGGCCAGAAGCTTTGCGGGTGGAAGATCTGGTGGGGATAACTCAGCTGCCTGTGATTTGTTCGGAATTCTTTCTAACAATTTCTCCTTCCAGCTGGAGCGGGCAGTTTTTGGCATGATGACTCTGCCCTCCGTTGGGATGCCGCTGTGGTACTCGAGTGAGAGAAAATACGACACCCTCAAGACTGAGGAGAATTGAGCAAAGTCAAACAGCACCAGCACCCCGGGAGGGAGCAAACACTGACCCCCCCAGAGCTGCAGGCGTGCTGGGGTCGGCAGCAGTCTGCACAAGTGCTGCCTGGGCTACGCTTCAGCCCCGTGGCTTCCATGGCGCCGGTGCGTTGCCTCCTGCCTTAATAAAAAAAGAAAAAAACCCACCGAAAAGCCCACAGCCGGACCCCAGCGCAGAGTCCCCTTGCCCTGTTGCAGATAAGTTGTGACACCAACGCGTGAACACCCAGCAGAGCGTGTTTGTGGTGGGGGGGTGTGCACCTCTGCAGCATTTCTGGCGCCTGTGCTGCTGCGCGAGCCTCAGCCCGCTGCAGTCTTCTCCAACACCGCGACTCTTGGGGGGGGTCCCCTCCTCCAGGTGCTGCCCACCTTGCCAAAACACCGGTGGGAAGGAAGGAGCTCCACCTCGTGCTGATAACACATCTCCTTATTTGCTCGGTGGGCACGGGAAGGCCCGTTGTATTTCAGCGAGCGGTTGTATGCTGTCTGTCTGGTTGTTTGGGGTTGGTTTTTGTTGGTTTGTTGGGGTTTTTTCCCCTCTTGTTGCTCTGTGGAGGAACTGAGGGCTCTGTAATAAACCAAATGCCACGAAAGAAGCCTGCCTGCCTTTCACCAGGTCCTGGAGGAACCTGGCTGCCTCCAGAAGCAGCTAAGGGGCATACAGTCAGGAAAATAAATCGGTACATCGCTCCGTCAGTAAAATAAGTGGAAGAATGAGAGCAGAGGGAACACGTGGGGGAGCAGAAATCATTTTTCCAGGTTCATTCCTCTGTTCCCCGAAGGGCTGGTACCTCGCACCGGCCTTCCTGACAGCCCCGAGCACTAGTGTAAGGTTTCTCTTCCACTGCCATGAATAAATCATGGCGTGGCTGCGTGTCAGGCTCGGATCTGTGCTTTTCCTCTGGAGGAGGTAGTGGCACAGCGATGACTCGCCTCAGGGGACCCGCGTGTGGTGTGAGGTGGTTGATTTTTTTTGTCCCGAGATTGGGACGAGGGCTCCGCGGTGGCTCGTGGCTCCGTGGCGGCTTGTAGCTCCGTGGTGGCTCGTGGCTCCGGTCGGGCTGGGCTCCCGTGGCACCGTACAGCCCGGTCCGGCCGCGTGTTGGACCCCGCTCACCAGCACGGCGGTGGCAGCCAAGAATTTTGTGTTGGTGGATAGAAATCCCGGGCCGTGCTGGAGCAAACACTGTGCCTTTGTTACCAGAACAATGTTTCCAAGCCGGGATTCCTCACCCCCTCGCCCCAACCTTCGCTGCCACCGGTTGCACCCTTTGTTTCGCCTGGCCAGTGTCGCAACCGGCAGGATTAGGGAGACAGTCGCTGTTTGATGCTCGAGAAACTGTCTGAAGGGTGCAGGGGCTTTGTGCTGACGGGTCTGACTGGTGCAGCCCGCTCGGATGTGCCCGGCAGCGGGGATTTCCTCGCCAGGCTGAGAGGTAAGGCTGCTCCCGCCGCAGAACTTTTCCTGCCTGTTTTGGCAGCGGCTCTGGCTGCGCCTTCCGGATCTGCGGGCAGGAGAGGGTGAAGGTAGCCAATGCCTGTTCCCAGCAGCGCTCTGGTTTGGGCTCCTGAGGGCAGGCTGGGGAGGTTTTGATGGGAGACTGGTGTAAAGAGGGGTCGTCTGGGTTGTATCTGTAATAGTTGCGCTCTTTCTTTGAGCCTTGGATTGCGCTAGAAATGCTGGTCGTGGACGTGTCCGATACTGGTGTATTATGGCAGAGCTTCAGAGCTGGGAACTAGCCCCATGGCATTAGCCGAGACGAGAGCCCTGAGGCCGCCCTCCTGCCTCCTGGCACTCTGCTGAAGAGGGCCCGGTCCCAGAAAACCCTTAGAAATACTTATAACGTTTTGCATTTTGGTGTCTCGGCTCCTCCTCGTCTTCAGAGCCTCCGCGGGTGCTCGAAAACCAGGAGCCAAAATGGGTCCTGAGCTCCCGTGCAGCCCCAAAACCAGTGCGTGAGCTGGGGAAGGGCTGACCCCCGAGCCTCTGGTAGCCCAACAAAAAATCCTGATGGTTTCAGAAGAATTTTGGAGCTTGTTCCACAGCCCGGCCGCCGCGGTTTCTCTCCCCGCGGGGCAGGGCACAACCGAGCTGTGCCAGCTCTGGATCTGGGCGCTCCAGGTAAGCGTCACCTCCTGGCACCGCTCTCCCAAAAGCTGTGCAAAGGTCCGCGGTGCCACCCGTTTATTTAAAACAAACACATTCCTCGCAGGCTGAATCTTTAGCCTGGGGAATATCGAGCAGAGAGGACGGTGCCAAGGGCAGGCTGGCTCCGGGCTGGGAGACCGGGGACGTGCCTGCGGCGGCACAGCCCAGCCCGTGCGTGGCGAGAGGGCATTTATTTATTTTCCTTTATTTTCTGCTGAACGGGTGCATCTTGTGACAGCGGCGCCGGGCCGCCTCGAACAAAGGCTGCGGGAGCTTTTCCAAACCTCCGGGCCGCTTCTTGCAGACGAGGATTAAAGGCGCTGGGGTGGTTTTTGCTCGCAGGTGCCTCTCGCGCGGGAACGGTTTGCTCCGTCCGCGGCTGTTTCGTTTCATGGTGGTTTTTCCCAGGAAATGAAATCCCTCCGGATCCGGATGCGCTGGGTTTGTCCAAGGTGTGTAATCCTTCCGGCGTTGCCCGGCGGCTCGCTGTACTCGCAGTCCTGTGCAAAGGGTTAACGCGGAGCTGGCGTGGACGGGGGTTGACGCTGCTGTGAGCCTGAGTCACCTCCGCTTGCCCTGCCCTTATCGCAGCCCTGCTCCGCACCCTGACCGCCTCTCTGCGCCCGTATCGGCCGCTTAAAGCTCAGCACCGAGCCGGCAACGAGCTGCTTGGGGTTGGAAAAGTGCGCCGTGCCAAAGCTCCCTGGGGGGAAGGAAATCCCCGTCTTTGGGAGATGGGGAAACTGAGGCACGGAGCAATGCTCCTCGTCCTGTGGCGCCTTGGGGTTGCCCAGCTCCTGCCTGTTGTTACAACCTGTGACGGATTATCCCGAACTCCCACGGGAAGGATTCCCGGGAGCCACGAAGGGGCAGTTCAGACCCGAGGGGATCCCCAAAAACTGACGGGAGTGGGAAACAGGAGGGTTGCTGAGGGCACCCGCAGCTCGGCGCGGAGCTGCAGCCCTCGGGTAAGGGAGGGGGGAAACGAGGAGCGAGGCTGAATTTGGGGCGCTCCGGGAGAACGGGGGTTACGCCTGCGTCCGCTGGCGAGGATGGTGGGGCAAAGGGTTAACAGGGAAAAGGATCCGATTTGCCAAGTGGTTCCTGGTTTATTTTGTGTGTGAAAGAGGCAGGGAGGAGGGGGAGGAGAGCGCCCGGCTGGCTGGGGAGTTGGGTGTGGGGCTGGTGCCCGCCGGGCATCGCTGCCAGGACCGGGGTCCCCTGGGGGTCACCCACCGCGTCGCCGACAGGTACGTCCCTGGCAGCCCCGGGGTGACCTGAGCCGCCATCCCCGCTCACGGGTGCTGCAGCACCCATGTCGCCCGCTGCCACCGTCCTCTTTGTCCCCTCGGAGCCACTCGCTGGCACCTTCCCTGCCCTTGCGCCCTGGGGACCGCGGGGACGGGGCTCCTGGGTCCCCCCTTCCACGCTCCCTCCGAGGGGCTGCCGGCGTTTCACCCAAAGGTCGTGTCGTGACCCTCGAGCCGGTCGCTCATCCCTCTGGTCCTCGGTCTTCCCGTCGAGCGATGGTGTCTGGCACGAGCATCCTCCAGCCCACCTAGAAAGAAAAGCCGGTGCTGAATCCTCGCCGGTGCCGGGGAATCCGGCTCTGCCCGGAAAAAAATTGGGGGCAACGTGCTGGCACCCGTGTGCTGCCCCGTGCAGGGACGGGTTCACCCCCCGCCTGCTGCTCTGGGTGCTCGGCAGAGGATGGACCCCTCCGTGGCGTCGGGGTGGGGTGGCTTTTGGGAGGAAGGTGTTGCTTCTTGCTTCCTCCCCTGGGAGCCGCGATTCCGACCTGATCCGGCTGGGTGCAAAGTGCTGGCGGAGCTGCCTGGAAGCGCAGGCTGGGTGCGTCGTGGCACCCGTGACCCTCCAGCTCGCCTGGCACCCCGGGGTGTCTGGGGACACGTGCCCAGGACCTGGCGCTGGCCAGGAGCCCGCGGTGGGGGCTGGAGGAGGTCCCGACCCCTCCCCGTGCACTCCTGTGATGAGTGTTGGCCGTTCTCAGCGTGGAGCAGAGGGGTTGGGTGGGGGCGTCTCCCCCCCAAGTCCCCGTCCCCGGGCTGGGCCGAGCCGTCGTGCCGCGGTCCCCGAAGCCCGCGGAGCTGAGGGCAGCCCGTGGGTAACACAATCCCCGGCCTCCTCGCTGCTCTCCAGCTGGTGCTCGCCCACGTTTTGGGGGGGGTTGACATACAAACATGGGCCTTAAACCAGCTCGGTGCCCGGCTCGTCGCGCTGCGAGGAGTCGGCGGCTCCCGGCCAGAGGAGCCCATCTCTCTCTCAGCAACGTGTTGGCCCGGAGAGAGCTGTGCCGACGGGTGGTAAATGGGGGTGGGTTGACTTCTTGGGGTGCAGGGGTGTACCCCGGGGTATGGCGGCGGTCTGGAGGGGGGGCAAGCGATGGCAGGGGCTGCCCGCAGGGTCGGGATTTATTTTGGGGGCCGTTGCTCAGCCGTGACGCTGCTTCAGGATCCCGTCCGTCGTCCCGCCAGCTCCCTTGCTCAGGAGGTTGGGTTGACACCCCGAGATGCCCAGCTGCTTTCTGGCGCTAAACCGGGAAACTCCTGGGCATCCAGGCTGGTTTTCTGGGCACCGACACCTGTACCAGCCTGGGAGCCCCAAAATCACCAGGTCGCCTTGGGGCAGAGCCGCGCTCATCGGTGGCAGAAGTGCCGCCGTCTTCCTATTTATTTATTCTTCTGTATTTACAGCGAAAGCCGCTCGCTGGTTCTGACCTGGTCCTGGGCTGATGATGGGCAGAGGAAAGTGGGATTTTTATCAGCTGACTGGGCCGGGAATGTAAAAACAGGAAAGCGGCTGAGCTCATCCCGTTTCCCTCCCTGTCCCAAGCAGGGCTGGCTGGGGGGGCGCAGAGCCGCCCACGGGGTTCGGGCGCAGCAGGGTGAGTCGGGGCCCGGCAGCGCCAGGGGAGGATGTGCCAGCCCCGGGGGGCCGCCGCGGGTACCGGCGTGGGGGGGTTGGGGATTATGGGCAGGTGTGGGGAGCGATGGGTCGGACCGGGGGGGGCTCGGGGGGGCTCCGCTGGGGTTTGCAGCCCTGGCTCCGGCCCGCTAACGGCAGCGGGAGAAGGGGGGTTTACTTTACTTAACGGGGGGGGGGGGTTAATGGGGGCCAGACGGGGCCCAGCAACGCCGCGCTGATGCTGCTGCCAGATGGAGGGAGCGGGCACAATGGGGAGCCGGGTTTTGGGGGGGCTAAAAGCTGCACCCCGCAGCGGCCTTTCTTTAAGGGCTTTGGTAGCCGCTTGGTGTGGGCAGCGTCGGGATGCTCGGGGGCTTCCAAAGCCCAGGGTGGCCTTTGGTGGGGGGCACGGCCAGGCTGAAACCTCCCCGGGTCCCATCCTGCTGCCATGCTGGGACCAGCACGTGCAGGGGACCGATGCTACCGGGCTGCCGATCCAGGTCCCCGAGCGATTGCGGAGCAACTCAAGCATCCTCTCCCGGGGGACGGCTGCTCCGGGGGGATGTTCCACCCCGGGGAGGTGGAAGTTTGGGGGTTTTGTGTCTGGGCGGATGGGCTGTATCCTTGTGGGGTCCCCCAGGGGTGGCGATGGGGGGAGATGGGACCCCATCACCGCTCAGCTCCCCCCGCCCAGCCGAGCCGGCGAGGAGCCGCTCTGAGCCCAGCCAAATTCCTGGGCGCTTAATGAGTAACCGGCGGCGAGGCACGGGGCCGCGCTCGGCCTCGAGTGGGTGTTTCTGTGTGTTCCTGCCAGCCGCGGCCCCCCCGGCCGTGTTTGTGCAGGGCTGGGGACCGGGGGGGCTCAGAACCCTCTCTATCATGGCGCCGGCACCACAGGGTCGGGGGGCCCCGCATGGTGCGTGAGGCTCGGCAAGGTCAGCGCCGGGGGGGGACGCGGCCGGGAAGGGGCAGCTCCTCTTTATGGCCGTCATAAGCTTTACCGGCCGAGCAAAGCTCCAAGGGCGGCTGTAAAAACACTCTGGGGGAGCTGGCGGGGGGCGGACGGGGTCTGCAGAGCTCGGCTGAGACCCCCCCAACTCATTTCATGCCCCGCGCCGAGGCCGGCCTGCCCACCCCCCGCCACCTTCGCTTCTCCCTCCCGCAGCGCCCGGCCCTGAGCGCAGCATGGACGGTCCCGACATCTTCCTGGGCCCCTGCGAAGGTGCCCTCGGCGGGGTCCCGGGTCAGAGACGGCGCTGCATGTCGGCCCTGGAGCCCGTCACCGCGTCCAGCCCCGGCACAGAGGCCGGCTGGGAGGAGGAAGAGGAGGAAGATGAGAACGAAGATCGCTTTCGGGGGGTGCCGTTGAGGAGAGCTTGCGCCCTCCGGACTTCCATCCGCTCCCGGGACCCCTTCCGCCGGCACAGCTGGGAGCCGGGCAAGGAGCTGCGCGGGGTCCCCGGCTACGACCAGCTCAGGTAGCGGTGACCTGCCCCGTGTCCCCATCCCGGCCCTGCGGCCACCCCCTCTTCCATGCACCCGCCCCCCCCCACGGCTGCTCCCGCTCCGGGGGTCGTGGGCCCTCCGAGCCGCATCCCCAGGGATGAGCATCCCCTGCCCTGAGCCGGTGGGGACGCCCCAAAAGCCGGGTGCTACAGCAAGGCTCGCCCCGTGGGGATGGGGGTCCCGGTTGTGTGTGTGTCCCCCACCTCCTCGACCCCGGCTCAGGGTCCCCCTGTCCCCGCCGCAGCGTGAGTCTCAAAGGGCTGAGCCCCGACGACATCGACTCCAGCGCGGAGCAGCTGGACAGGCTGGGGCGGCAGCGGCGGGACCCCCGGCGAGCCCCCCTCATCCACAGCAATGACGACCTGGAGTCCCTGCTCTCCCAGGACGAGGAGGACGAAGCCGATGTGCAGCGGGCGCAGGTAGGAGCCCCCTCCTCTTCCTCTTCCTGCCACCCCGGGGTGTCCTGTCACCCAGCACCCACCTGCAGCCGGGGGATGGATTTGGGGGGGGGGTGCTGAGCTTGGGTGAGTGTGGGGGACCACGACGGGAAAGCCGCACCCTGGGCGGCTTTGCCATCATCCCCGGAGCGGGATGCTCCTGCCCAAGCTGCGTTACCCTCTGGGAGCGGCCGCGCGGCACCGGTACGAGCCCCGGTGCACCGTCCTGGGCACCAGCAGCTGCCCCGTGCCACCCGCCGGGCCCTGCCGAAGGGCAGGTAGAGGGTGACAGGGACAGGAGCCGCTGGCCCCGATGCCGACCCCGATCCCGACCCCGTCGCTGCTGGCAGGAGGATGCACGGAGGCTGCCGGCGTACCGGGCCAGGCAGAGCGCCGGCGGCTGCGCCCTCCCCAAATCGGCGTCGCTCAGCGTCATCGACAGCTTCCCCGACGCAGACGGTGAGCAGCAGCACCCACGTCCCCCCGGGCAGGACCGGGGTGATGGCAGCCCCGTCCCTGCTCAAACCTCCCTAATAACGACCCAAAATCAATGGCGCCGCCACCAAAGCTAATTATTTCTCATCCCCACCCCCCGCGGCAGCCCTGGACCGCGGCAGATGCTTCACCAACCAAAAGAGGTGGCTCCTCTGGCCGCGCCTCGGCCCCTCTTTTAATTCATCGTTCTTTTGCCGTTGCAGAAATTTCCCCCTTCGCCTCCCAGCGGAGCCTGGTCAATGGGTGAGTCGGGGGGGGGACACGGCCAGGGGGCTGGGGGTGCACGTTGTGCTCCTGCGCCGGGCGTGAATCAGGCAGCTCAGGGACCCGAGAGCCCCGAGGGGAGATTTAGAAATGAAAATATTGGCCCAAATAGGGATTGTTATTTATTTATTTATTTATTCGTTGCCTGAGGCTGCAGAGAGGGGATGGGACGGGGTCGGGCTGAGACCCGACACACTTCACTCACTCCCAGCATCGGGGGCAGCGGGAACAAACCCCCAGGGACCAGCGGGCTGGAGGGGACGCTGCGTTCCCCCCCCCCGTCCCCCCGCTCCTGGCGGGCATTGTGCCGGCGGCACGGGGCCCCCCCCGTGCTGGTGCCTGTCACAGCCCATTCCCGTCTTCATTAGGGCGGCTGTTCCCCGGCATCGTTGTGCCCGGGGCTGGCCGGGAGCCCCGCGGGGGACGAGCGGGGATGGGGACGGGGACCAGCCGGCCCCCAACCACCTCGCCAAAACCGAGGGTGCTGCGTGGCCCGTGCACCCCATGGCCGTTCCCCCCCTGCCGTGTCCCCAGGGATGGGTTGGGAGCGGGGTTTGTCCCCCACCGAGGGCGTCCCCGAGGAACCGGGGCCAGCCCTGAGCGGGACCACCCAGGATGGGGGGCGGAGGGGGTTCCGTGCCCACAGCACCCCACTACCTCAGGTCCGCACCCATAGCTGCACCCACAAACCGACCACCGCCCCGCTCCCCAAATTACAGAGCAGGTCACACCATGGGGGTCACTGGGGGGGGGATGGAGCCACCACCCTCGGGGTGTGGGGGGGTCTGTCTGCACCCCCGGGGGCTCGGGGCGAACAGAAGGGGCTCTGTCCTTGACCCAGCTGGGAGCGGAGCAGCCACCCCGCAGAAGCCGGGGGGCCGGGGCGGCCGGGCTCGCTCCTCCCTGTTTCCCGGCCCCGCAGAGGACAGAGGGGGATTGTCCAGGCTGGATCCTCCGTCTCCTGCAGCTTCAGCGCCGGGAGCTGCGGGCAGCTGGCGGGGGAGGCGGGGAGCCAGAGCTGGGAAGAGACCCCCCTGGGCCGGACCCTCAGCTTCATCAAGAAGATGACGGGGAAGACGAAGGTAGGGAGGGGAAAAGGAGGGGGCGGCCAGGGCGGTTTGCTCCCCGAAACGCGGCGACGGGGTCGGGATGGGAGGGGGTTTCAGTTGATGCTCTGCCCATCGGGGAAGTCGTGCCTCAGTTTCCCCTCTCCCGCCTGGCACCGTCCGTCGCGGGGGTTTCACACTTTGGGATCTAAAGAGCGGGCGAAAAACCCCGCACGCGCTCGGGGAAGGAGACCGAGGAGGAAGGCGTTTGCCCAGCGGGTACCGGCCCCTGCGTGGGCACCGGCGAGGCGGTTTCGGTGGCGTCGCCATCGCCCCCCGTCCCGGTCCCCACGCCGTCACGGAGCACCCGGACCCACGGGGAAGAGCACCGGGTGGCGAGCGCCGACGGCGAGCCCGGGATGGCGACGGGCACCGGTGGCGAAGCCGCTCTCCCCGAGCGGGGACCCCCTGCGCGGTGGGGGACGCTCCCCGCCGGGGTTCACCGGGCCGGGCCCTGCCAGGGCCGAGGAAATGAGACTTTTCCTGGCAATGGGCGCGCTTGTTTGTGCGCCGAGCTCACCGCCCGCGCGCCCTCCCCCGGGCCCCTCCGCTCCATCCCTGCGCTTTCCTGCAGCGAGTCCTTCGTTCGGGGCGTTTTCCTTCGGCTCCTTCCCGGCTCGGAGGGTGGCGGGACCCTGCCGAGCCCCCATCCGTGCCTCAGTTTCCCCATTTCTCAGCGGGAGACGATGCCTGCTCGTAGGGCGCCGGGATGCTTAGGGTGACTCTGGGTGGTCGTGGGGCAGCGAGGGGGGGGGCACGGGGGGGTCCTCCCCAGCCACCGCTGCCCCCTCCCACAGGGCAAGGAGCTTAGGGGGAAACCGAGGCACGGCAGCGCACGCGGCATCTTGGGGACGTGGGGGCCACCGATGGCTTTACGTCCCCATGGCGTTGCCGTCCACCCTCCGTCACCCGCTTCTGGGCAGTGAAACCCACCTCGCCCCCCACACCCCCCCCCCCGAGACCGGCCCCCCCGGGGTTGCGATTTGCCGCCACGGGAAGCCATTAATCCCCCCCCCAGCCCCTGATCTCATCCTGCCTCCTCCCCGCCGGGCAGCGGCCGGCCGGATTAGCGGCCAGCTGTTAACATCATCACGGGGGCCGCGCTCCCCCAAACCAGCGCCGCGGCCCACGGGCCAGAACGCGGCCCGGCACAGCGGCGCGGTCCAGACCCCCCCGGCTGGGATGGCTCCGTCCTCGTCCCACCCCGCTGGGCGCTGAACCGGGGCTGCAAACGGTTTTAAATCCAGGATTTAGTAGTGGTATTATTTTTATTTAGCGGGAGGAAGAGGCTGCTCAGGCCGGGCTCTCACCCAGTCTCGGCTTTGCAAAGTTTGTCCTAGAAAGTCTCCGGGGAGGGAGAAGGGTCCCCGAGGGGGGGTCGTGCTCCGGATCCGGCCCCCCGCGGGCGGTGGATGGGGAACCGGGCTCGATCCCGGGGTGACTGGGACGCCGAGCAGCGCACGCGGCGATTGCGTCAGGCGAAGCGGTGGGGGGGGCGGGGGTGTGAACTGGGGTGCGAGCGGAGCGGGGTGCCCACCCCAGCATGGCTGCCGGGGCACGGGGCGGGGGGGGCACGGCGGAGGCACCCCAACACGGTCCCGGCGGTGCTGGTGGCACCGGGATGGCACCGGCCGAGGCAGCACCGTCCCCACGGGGGGATGTGGGGGACACACACGGGTCCTGGGTCACGCGGGTGCTCGTAGCTCGGGGGGGTCCCAAGCGGAGGCTGCGGCAGGGAGGGGGACGAGTCCCCGGGGTCCTGGGGCACCGCAGCAGGGAGGCACTGGGGCTCAGTGGGGGGGACCCCCCCCCCCCCAGAGGGGACCCCGAGAGGTCCGCAGGCAGCGGGGAGCACCCGGTGCCGCCTTGGGGGGCGCAGGCGGGGGCCGCGCGGGGTTTCGCAGGGCTGTGGGCGCTGGCCGGGAAGCGGCCGAGGGGAGCGGGGAGGCCGCGGAGGGGAGGGACCGTGCTATTTCAGGAAGAAATAATAATCCCAGCCGCCGGGGCCCAGATCGCCGCCGCCTCGGGGACTCGGCGCGGTCCCGTCCCCCTGGGACCCCCAGCCATGTACGGCCGTCCTGCGCCCAGGGTGAGTCACGGGAACGGCTCAGCCCCGGGGGTCCCGCGGGGGTCCGGGGGGGTCGCTGCGGCTGAGGGTCTCGCCCGAGCACCCCGCGCCGCCGGGTCGGCTTCCGCCCTCGCCGGGGATGGGCCGCGTGATGCTGGGGGGATCTGGGGCGTCGGTGGGGGGACGCCCCGGGATCCTGCGCCCACGATGCCGCGGGGTGGCTGCATCCCCGCGGCGATGCCCGTCGGCAGTTTTGGCGAGGGGCAGGCGCTGGGGTGACTCTGTCCTCGTAGGGGGACGGACACCCACCCACACGGTTTCCCCCCCCCACCCCGGGGGGCTGTGGGGTCCCCTCTGCAACCGGAGCACCCCCATCTCCTCAGTCCTCCCCCCCCGCCCCGACTTTCTATGACCGAGCAGCCGCCGCTTCCCCCTTCGCCCTCCGCTCCCACGTGATGCTCGCGGGACTTTCCAGACCTGGGGCCCCACCACGCGGGGAGAGGCACCCGACCCCCCCACGGGCACCACCGGAGCTTCCCCGCCGGCCGCATCCTGCCCCGGGGTGCCGGGTATCTGTCTGGGGTTTCCTTCCGTCAGTTTTGGGGCTGGTTTGGGGTTACGGCCGGGGAGGGGGAAGCAGAAACGAACCCCATCTCCAGGTTTGTACCTAGAGAGGAAACGAGAAATTAGGAATCAGGCCTGGGGTGACAGAAGGAGCGTGACCGTGTCCCGTCCCCCCCCACACCAGATGCTCGGCGCGACCTCGCGAGGGTTTGCTTCTGCTTTCGGGACCGTGATTTAATTTAAACCCGGCCTCGGCGGCGGGGCCCCCGCCCAGCACCGAGCCTGCGCCGGCTTAACGGCCGCGGCCGCCCCAAATAAACCGCTCGGCCGGAGCTGCCGTCCGCCTTTGGGTCCTTGGACGTGTTTTCCCCGACGGCCGCGCTCCGGCTTCCAACTTCTCCTCTTCCCTGGGAGCTGCGCGCGTGGGTGCGTCCCCGCCATCGTGGGTGCGTCCCCGCCATCGTGGGTGGGTCCCCGCCATCGTGGGCGCGTCCCTGCCGCGGTGGGTGCATCCCACCCATTGCCATGCACGGGTGCGTCCCCGCCGCGGCGGGTGCATCCCACCCGTTGCCAGCGGGGTTCGCAGGGCCGCGTTTGCATCGCTGCGCCGTTTCCTTTGCCGCCGGCAACGATTTCCGCAGGGAAATCGAGGCAGCTGGCAGAACGGCCGGTCGTGCCTCTCGGCAGCGCTGGTGAGTTTTGCGGTTAGCCGTTAAGCCGAGAGCCGCCGGCGACTCTCCTGGTTTGTCCCCCTCTCCTCGGTGAGCGCCGAGTGCCGTCGGGCTCAGAAACGTGGAGCAAAAGGGCATTTTTTTTGGTTAAGGAGCTGTTTGCACCCACGCGACCCCGCGGCGGGGTGGGCGGCTTGCCGGGTGACATCGTGGGGGGGACACAGGGTCCCCAAAAAGCCTCCCCTTGGCTGCAGCCGCGGGCTCTGCCGGAACATGGAGCCATCCCGGTGCCTCGGGTCTCTCGGCAACCTGGTAGCGTTATCTCTTGTGATAAGAAGGATGAACCTGATTGATAGATCCTAAAGGGCGTGAGTTAATGTTCAACCAGGTCGAGGGTAGCCCAGTCCCTGGTGCTGGGGTCCTCTCCGAAGCTGGCGTTTTAAGGGGAAAAAAGCACCTTTTTTTCCCCGAAATAATCACCTTCAGCCTGACTTTACATCGCTGGGGATCCGGATGGGAAAGCGGCTTTTGCCGTCCCCCCTCCCAAAAGCTGGTGGGAAGCGTCAGCATCCCCAGAGCGGCTTTCCAGGGGCAGGGCCTGGCATCGATTTCTCCGTTTGGGAGATAAAAGCCCCGAAATGGAGGAAAAACGTCACGCTGGGGCCACGACACAGGTATGGGATTTGTGTGTCACCCCAAAACTCTGCTTTGGGGGTACTCGGGGAGTTTTGGGGAGTCCTGCGTCGGCCAGGCGCTGGGGGATTGAAATCCCACCGAATTTTCTTCTTCTTTTTGGGATTCCAGCCCAGTGACTGGGGGGTTGGTGCCGCCCAGGGAGGATGCGGGTGGTGGATGGGTCGCGGTCCCCAAAGGCGCTGGGTGCGCGTGGGGAGGGGAAACTGAGGCACAAGAGACTGGACATTGGGGCACCCATCCTGAGGATGCTGCGGTGTGATCCGGGGATGCTCCGGAGGGACAGATCCAGAGTCACCCTGGGGTGCCCATTCCCAGCAGCCGCTTCTGGCTCTGGAGGGATGCTGGGTGCCCGTTCCTGGATCCTGAGGGATGCTGGGTGCTCGCTCCTGGATCCCGAGGGGCTCCCGGTGCCCATTCCCGGATCCACAGGGATGCCGGATGCCCGTTCCTGGATCCCGAGGGACTCCCGGTGCCCGTTTCTGGATCCCGAGGGATTCCCGGTGCCCGTTCCCGGGTCCCGAGGGGCTCCCGGTGCCAGTCCCCGGATCCAGAGGGATGCCGGGTGCCCGTTCCCGGATCCCGAGGGATTCCCGGTGCCCGTTCCCGGGTCCCGAGGGGCTCCCGGTGCCCGTTCCCGGATCCAGAGGGATGCCGGGTGCCCGTTCCCGGGTCCCGAGGGGCTCCCGGTGCCCGTTCCCGGATCCCGAGGGATTCCCGGTGCCCGTTCCCGGGTCCCGAGGGGCTCCCGGTGCCCGTTCCCACGCCGCGGTGCCCACCCGGGGCCCGGGCCCGGTAGGAACAAAGGCTCGCGGGCAGCACGAGGCCGGGGCCGGCAGCGCGACCCGCCCCCGCGGGGGGGTGAGGGTGTGGGGGGGGCGGAGCCTGGGGCGGAGCGGGCAGGAGCGGGCAGGAGCGGGCAGGAGCGGGCAGGAGCGGAGCGGATTATGTCTCGCATCGAGCCGCTGACCCGGGCGAGCAGCGATCGCACCAAGGTGGGTCCCTGCGGGCGCGGCCCCCCCCGGGGCTCCCCCAGTCCCTCTCCGCTGGGGGGGGGTGTCACCCCCATCCGGCACAGGGGGGTTCAACCCCCCCGGGGAGCCCTCGCTCAGGTTCCTCCCCCCCACCCCGCCCCAATTTGGGGGGCTCTGCCCTTCCCCACGCAGCTGGGAGGGGGCAGGTTTGGGGGGGCCTGGGGATGGGGGGGTGCTCGGAGCGGCGCTCATAGGAAAGGGGGGGGGGGTCATGCACCTTGGGGGGGTCCGTAGCAAAGGGGGGGCAGGGAGGTGGGCGAGGACCCCCCGCCAGCCTCGGCGCAGCCGCTCCCCATTGTGCAGCGGGGTCTCCTGGGAAGACAATAACCCTCCTGCCCGCACCGCTGCCCGCACCGCTGCCCGCACCGCTGCCCGACGCCGGGCAGGACCTGCCGAACATCCCGCCAGCAACTTCTTGGGCGAAGCAACGGCCGAACTTCCTCCGTCGCTCTCGCCCACCAGCCTTGTTTCCGCCGAAGGCCTTCTGGTGGCGTGGAACCCCTCCGGCTCCGGCGCGGCGGGTGAGGAAGTCGCCTTCTTCTCCTGCTGAGGGGGTGGGAGCAAATTGGGATCCCCCCCACCCCGGTTTTATTGTCCGCAGCCCGGCACAGACAAAGCCCTGTCAATATTTGGGCAGTGGGGAAACTGAGGCACGGAGAGCCGAGGTGCTCCTGTCCCGTGGTAGTTTCCCCGTCGCCCGGGACTTGGCGGGGGTGCGAGGCGGGGGGGGGCCGGGTGCCATCGTGGTGCACAGAGCATGTGGCAATCGCATGGTGAAACGAGGGCCGGGCGGGGGGGTGTCAAGTGGGGGCCCAGCTGGTGCCGGGCGCTGCCTGCGCTTGGCGGGGCTTTGTGCTCCGGCTGCGGCGGGCGTGCGAGGCAGGTGGGTGTGCAAGGTGGGCGTGTAAGGTAGGCGTGCAAAGCTCAGCTTCCTCCTCCCTGCCTCAGTTTACCCCAAAGCGGGGATTTTCGGAGGGGGGAAACCCCAACGCCGGCGCTCCCCCGGCTCACGTGGCACGGAGCGGCCTTTCATGCACCGAGTTTGTTGGGTCTGAGCCAGCGGGGGAGCAGATGGAGGTTTGGGGGGGGCTCGGCCCCAAGGTCTGGGTTTCGGGTGGGCCGGCAGAGGTGGTGGCGGGGGGGGGCGGGGGGGGAAGTGGTTGTTGGTTCCTGCGCCGGCCGGGGAGGGGGAAATGGCGGTTTTTGTTTAAAGAAAGTTTCCCCAAAGCCCGTCTTGCCCCACCCAAGGCCATGCCTTGGCCGGGGGGGGCTGTCGGAGCGAGTGTCCCCCCCGGGAGGGGACGGCTCCCAGGCGCTTGGAGAGCAGCCACCATCCCCGCCGCCAGCTGTCACCGCGTTAGAAATGGGGGGGGCCCCCGTCAAAGGTATTGGGGGGGGACACAGAGCCGCGGGACCCCCCCGGCTGGGACGGGCCAGTGGCAGATGGGATGTGTGGGGACCCCCCCGCCGTCCCGCCGCAGCTTTACAGCCGTGGGACCCCGTCCCCCGTGGCGGGATCCGCTTCTGGGGGGCTCCCAGCAGGGCAGCCCCCCCTCCCCGGTACGCCGTTCCCGTGAGCCCCCCCAAAAGAGCGGAGGGGAGGGTCCACACTGCACCCCCCAGCTGAACCCCCCGAAACCCACAGCCTCGCTCCTCCAGGGGCTTAAAACCTCAGAGGGGGCAAATTTGGGGCCAGAATGGGGCTTTTGGGTACTGGGGGGGGGGGGCACCCCCTCTTCTTATTGGGGGGAAGGAGCCACCGGGCATCCCCGCGCGGTTTGGGCCCCGGCGCAGCGGCATCTTTTGTTGCCACGCCAGCGAGGCCGGCGCTGGCTTTGTTCAGCGCCGGGGTGGCAGGCGGGGGGGGGACACGCACACACACGACGGGACTGTCCCCGACGAGGAGGGGACTGACGCCCCTCCGTGACGCCGTTTCGGGGTTCGGATCCGTCACCCAGGTCAGACCTTCGCTTTTTTGGGGGGCTGCCCCCCCCCCCCCCCCCAGCACCCGGTGCAGAGGCGGTGATGCCGCAGGTGGCTTTTTGGGGGGGGGGGGGGGGGATGGGTGGTGGCAGCTGGGGTTGTCATCGCCCCAAAACCTCTCCCCCGGGTCTGGCTGGAGTTTTTCGGCTCCGGAGGTTGGCGCGGGTGTGTTCTCACGCAGGAAAAGGAACGGGCTATCTTGAGCGAAGTCGTGTCGGTGCCGGCAGAAATACACCCGCCGTAGGCGTCGCACCGCAGCGCCGGAAAAAAAAAAAAGGAAAAAAAAAAAAGAACCCCCAAAAATACCCCCCCCCCCCCAAATTTCTATTTAAAGCGGAGGAACTTTCTGCTCCCCACCAGCGCCGGGGAGGTCGGATGTGGGGGGGACCCTGCGCCGCGGTTTGGCTCGACACCCCGTTTTGTGCCGGTGGCGTTGGCCGGTTGCAGGGGGAGCGTGGCCGGGCTTGGGGGCGATGTCTGGATTGGGGTACACCACTGGGGTTTGGGGGGCAGCCCCCCAGCCCCGCTGTGTGTTTTGGGGGGGCACGGGGATGGAGGCGGTGGTGCGGCTGCCGGTTCCTCCCCCCCGAGGTATTTACAGCCATGCGGTGCTCATGTCCTGCGGTCTCTGCCGTGCCCCCCCCGGCCATGGGGTGCAGCCCGACACCCCCAAACCCACTGTCAGACCCAGGTGTCCGGGCTGGGTGGGGGTCTCCATCCCCCCCACCCCCCCGGTCACCCCTTGCCGTGCCAGGCCACGTCCTCAGTGTCCCACGGGCAGCAGGGACCCTCTGTGCCCCCCCCCGCCCGGCACAGGGGGGTCTTTTGTCCCCCACCGGGCTGGATTTGGGGTTGCCACTGGGGGGTCCCGGCCGAAATGCCCCCCACTCCTGTCCCCGGCAGGCAGCCAGACCCCCGAGGGGCTCCAAGCCCCCCACTCCCCCGTGTCCCCCCCTTCTATAGACGGGCAAGGGGCTGCGTGGGACACCCCCCCCCCCAAAACACTTCCAGGGGGGCTGCTGAAGCCTCGTGGGGTTTTATGGCACCGGCTGCGCCCGTGTGTCCCCCCCGGCGTGGCCTTTGCGGGGTGGGGGGGGACCCAGGTGTGCTCCAGGGTGGGGGGCACCCAGGCAGGGTGGGGGTCTGGGTGGGGGGGACGCAGGCGTGCTGTGGGGTGAGGGTCTGGGTGGGGTGGGGGTGCGAGTGGGGGGACCCAGGCGGGGTGGGGGTGCGGGTGGAGGGGTCCCCACGCAGGGTGGGGGTCCGGATGGGGGGGACCCAGGCATGCTGCGGGGCATGGGGGGGGTCCCTGTGGGGTGGACCCAGGCAGGGTGGGGGTCCCCAGACAAGGCGGGGGTCCGGGTGGGGGGGTCCCAAGGCAGGGTGGGGGGACCCAAGGCAGGGTGGGGGTCCAGGTGGGGGTCCGCAGACAAGGCGGGGGTCCGGGTGGGGGGGTCCCAAGGCAGGGTGGGGGTCCAGGTGGGGGTCCCCAGACAAGGTGGGGGTCCGGGTGGGGGGGTCCCAAGGCAGGGTGGGGGGGACCCAAGGCAGGGTGGGGGTCCGGGGCGGGTGGGAGCCGGTGTCGGGGAACAAATCCAGGCGGGCTGGGGGCGGGGGGGCAGGAAGAGGAATCGCCTCCCGCCTTTGTCTGCCGGCGGTTCGGCTTCCTGCGGCCGGGGCCGGGGCTGGAGCAACCGCGGGGCCGGGCTGGCGGCACCCTGCCGGGCCCTCCGGGGGGAGCAACCCGGGGCAGAGCGAGGGCGAGGGAGAAGGAAAGGAAGGAGGAGGAAAAGGGGGGAAAAAGAAAAAAAAAGGGGGAGGGATAGGTAAAAACAAAAAAAAGGAAAAGAGCAGGGGAAAAAAAGGCCGGGAAAAAAAAAAAAAAGGAAAGTAAATAGAAAGGGAAAAAACGGAAAGAAAAAAAAAAAAGAAAAAGGAAAGGAAAAGGAAAGGAAAAGGAAGGGGGGGGGGAGGAAAAAAGAAAGGAAAGCAAAAAAAGGGCAAAAAAGTAAAAAAAGAAAAAAAAGGAAAGCAGCAACAACAACAAAAAAAGCAAAGGAAAAAATAAATAAATAAAGCCCCGGGAACAATCGCGGCCCAGAGCCGGGCAGATGTTGTGGCCGGAGGCTCGGCGGGCACCGCTCCCTCCCAGCCGGGCTGGGGGCCGAGCCGGGGGGGCCGGGATGTGCTGCTGCTCCTGCGCCCCGTTCCCGGCGGACGGGGAGGTGGAGAGACCCCTCTGCGGAGAGCTGGTGAGCCCTGACCCCCCCGGCTCCCATCAACCCCTCGTGTGCGTGTCCCCCCCACCCCGGCACGGAGCGGGAGCCGTGGCCGTGTCCCTCCCGCGCTGGGTGGGGGGATGCTCGGCTTAGCCCCACTCCTGTCCCGTGGGCTCCCGTGATCTCCCGTGATCTCCCGTGATCTTCCTCACCTTCCTCCCCACCTGCCCGGCTCCTCCCCGGGGGGACCCTCGGTCTCTCACCCACCCTCCCGGGGGGAGTCGTCGGGAAAACCGGGACACCCCACCGCCCCGCTTCGGCATCGCGCTGAGCTGCGGGCAGGGGATGGGGGACGCGAAGCGCCGTCGTTTTAGGGGGGCTGGCGCGGAGAGGGTCTGCTTGGCGGGTGCCCTGGTGCCAGGCACGGCCGGGTGCCGCGGCTGGGGGGGGACAAAGGCAGCTCTGTGCCGGTCGGGGCGCGGGGGGGGTCCGAGGCGGGAGCGGCCACCCTTGAGATGCTCGGGATAACGCTGGCTCGCTCCCCTCTTCCGGGAGAGGAAAACCACGGCGAGCTGCCGGTGGCACCGGGGTCCCCAACCGGACCCCAAAACCGTCCCCATGGGGGGCAGCTGGCCTCTGGACCCCCATTTTGGGGGAAAAAGAGTGAAAATACCCAGCGTGGATAAAAAAAGGTGGTGGGAAGGCGCAGGGCTGCCGGTTGCGATGCTCCGGCGATGCCCCCAGCCCCCGTGGGCGCCGGGGAGCATCGTCACCTCCCCCCCGCTGCGGCCCCCGCATCTCGTCCCCATTGGGGCTGGCGGCTGCGGTGCCGGGGGGGGGGGCGGGGGGGGAACATGTGCTGGGGCGGGGGGGATTTCTCCCGCAGCCACCCGGTTGTCATGGTTATGGGATGATGGGAAGCACGGGCGAGCGGAGCGATCGGGGTGGCTTCTCCCCAGCCGCTCGGCTCCCCGTCCTCCCCCCGCCGGGGTGGCAGGACCCCCTGAGCATCGCGGAGGACCGGGTGGTCCCACCTCAGCCCCGACTCCCCGCAACCATGAGCCGCATCCCGAAACAAGCCGGGGCCGTGCCGGGTGGTGCCGCGGGGCGCCCGCCGTGCCGCAGCCCCGTCAGGCGCCCGTCGCATCTCTCCGGGCAGAGCAAAGAGAAGGAGAAGATGAAGGAGGGCAAGGAGAAGGACGCCCGCTACACCAACGGCCACCTCTTCACCACCATCACCGTCTCCGGCATGACCATGTGCTTCGCCTGCAATAAGAGCATCACGGCCAAGGAAGCTCTTATCTGCCCCAGTGAGTAGCCGAAACGACCGCGGAGGCTTTGCCGGGTGGGCACGGCAATCCCCGTTGCAAGCGGCCGG
Source organism: Balearica regulorum gibbericeps (assembly GCF_011004875.1). Lineage (NCBI taxonomy): Eukaryota > Metazoa > Chordata > Aves > Gruiformes > Gruidae > Balearica > Balearica regulorum. The sequence continues at coordinate 798,798 of NC_046211.1, forward strand.
TTGCTCCCGGTTTGGCTCCGCGGATTCGTGCCGCGGAGCAGGGGAGATGCTCGCGGAGGTGATTTCTCCTGGCACGTCCCGGCAAGGCAGCCGGCACCGCCAGCTCCTTCCAGCTCCCCCCGGTGCGGGCAATGCCGCGGTGCCAGATGGAGCCGGTGAGCCCGTGGCACCGGGCTGGCGCGGGGCATCGTGGCCTCCGGTGGGGGGGGGGGGTGGCACCCGTTGGCACCGCGGTGGCGGCGGCTCAGCTGCTCCCCGGCAGCTGCGGCTCCGGCAGCGCCTGGTGTCATCCGCGGCTGCCCGGATTCACACCCCCCCCCCCACCCCTCCGCATCTGCTCCCGTCACTCCGGCACCGGCGGCTCCCCCGGGATGGGGGTGGCGGGAGGGTCCCCCCGGTGTCTCTGGGGGTGGCCGTGCCATCACCTCTCCCTGTGCGTGTGTGTCTGTCCCCCCCCAGCCTGCAACGTCACCATCCACAACCGCTGCAAGGACACGCTGCCCAACTGCACCAAGGTGAAGCAGAAGGTGAGCGCTCGGCCGGCTGCCACAAGTGACACGAGCTGGCCGGTCTCAGCCGCTCCGGGGGGGGGGGTTTGGGGGGGGGGGAGGGCGAGGGGACACGCAGGGACGATGACACCCGCCATGACGCCTCCGCTCCCTCCCCCAGCAACAGAAAGCCGCGCTGCTGAAGAACAGCTCGGCGCTGCAGTCGGTCTCGCTGCGCAATAAAAGTGAGTGGGGTGCGAGGGAGTGGGGTGCGACAGCTCTTCCCCCCCCCCCAGCCCACGCTGCCTGTCACCGAGGTGTCGGGTCCCTCTCCCAGCTGCGGTGGGGTGTCCCCCCCTCCGTGGGGATGCGGGGGGGATGGTGTCCCCCCAGGGGCAGCCTGCGGGTTGGTGGAGGGGGGGTGGTGGTGGCAGTGACCCCCCCCTCGGTGTCCCCCCTCCAGCCGCCATCCGGGAGCGCCCCAACTCGGCCATCTACCCCTCGGAGAGCTTCCGCCAGACGCTGCTGGGTCCCCGCCGCGGCCGACCCTCCCTCTCCCTCTCCAAGAGCGTCTCCACCACCAACATCGCCGGGTAAGTGGGGGGGCTGGGGGGGCGACGGGACACGGGGGGGTGTCCCCAGAGCGTCACCATCGTGTCGTCCCCCCCCAGGACGTTCAACGATGAGTCTCCCCTGGGGATACGGCGGATCCTGTCGCAGTCCACGGACTCCCTCAACATGCGCAACCGCACGCTCTCCGTGGAGTCGCTCATCGACGAAGGTGGGGACCCACCGGGGCCGGGGGGGGGGGGGACGACGACGACGATGACACGGGGCGCAGGGTCAGCCCCCCCACCCCACCGACTCCCCCCCCGCCCTCCTGCGCAGGCCCCGACGTCATCCTCAACCAGCTGATGAGCGACTTCGAGGCGGACGGGAAGGACTTTGAGGCGGATTCCTGGAGCCTGGCCGTGGACAACAGCTACCTGCAGCAGCACAAGATGGACGTCATGAAGCGCCAGGACGTCATCTACGGTGAGCGGCCGCGTGGGGACAGCCCGGACCGGCGGGGGGGGGACGTGGGGTGCCGGGGTGAGATGGGGATGTGGGGACAGGGTGGGGGACAGAGGGATGGGGACGTGGGGACAGGGGATGGAGAGATGGGGGACACAGGGACAGGTCAGAGCAGCGATGGGGATGCAGAGATGGGGGACGTGGGGACGCAGGGATGGGGACAAAGAGGTGGGGGACACCTGGAGGCGGTGGGGACGGCGGGGGTGCCGTCCCCACGGTGCGGAGCAGGCTGGGACCCGCCGCGGTGGCTGTCCCCTCTCACCCATCCCGCCCCGCCGCAGAGCTGATCCAGACGGAGATCCACCACGTCCGCACGCTGAAGATCATGGCCAACATGTTCCGCAAGGCCATGCTGGAGGACCTGCAGGTGGACCCCACCACGGTGCAGAAGATCTTCCCCTGCGTGGACGAGCTGAGCCAGATCCACGAGCGGTTCCTGACGCAGCTCCTGGAGCGTCGCAGGGAGTCCCTGGCCCACGACAGCAACAAGAACTTCGTCATCAACCGGCTGGGGGACATCCTCGTCAACCAGGTGGGGACGGCGTGGGACCACCAGAGCCAGCGGGTGCTGGGGTGGGGGGGGCATGACGAGCCTGCTGATGTCCCCTCGTTTCCCCCCCCCCCAAGTTTTCGGGTGGCAGCGCGGAGCAGCTGAAGAAAGCCTACTCCGAGTTCTGCAGCAAGCACACCAAAGCCGTCAAGGAGTACAAGGACCTGCTCGCCCGCGACAAGCGCTTCCAGCAGTTCATCCGGGTGAGCGCCCGTCCCCGCAGGGCTCCGGAGGGACCCCCGGGGTGGGTGTCGGGGTCTCCCTGTGGGCTCCGGGCTTCGTGCCCCACTGCGATACCCTTCTGCCAGCTCCGTGCCTCAGTTTCCCCAACTGCGCGTCTCTCCCTAATGCCTCTTAACGTGGTTACGAGCCCCGAGGGGAGGCTGGCTGCTGCTAACGGGGTGCCCTCTGCTCCCTCCCCTCCCTCCGGCTGGCCAGAGGATGACCCGGTCCCCGCTGCTCCGACGTCACGGCGTGCCCGAGTGCATCTTGCTGGTGACGCAGAGGATCACCAAGTACCCGGTGCTCATCGAGCGCATCCTGAAGAACTCCAAAGGTAACGGGGCTGGGGGCGGGCGGGCAAGGCGGGGGGGTGCCCGTGCTGGGGGGGGGGACGTCCAGCCCTGACCGCGTGTGTCCCCCCCCACCCCAGACAACGAGGGTGACTCCGCGGACCTGTCGCGAGCGCTGAAGCTGGTGAAGGAGCTGATCTCCTCCATCAACGAGGAGGTGCACACGTGCGAGATGAACGCGCGGCTGTGGGACGTCTACAGGCGCGTGGACGGCCGCGCCAAAGTGCAGCTGCCGTGGGAGAACCGCACCGGCATTTTCGGCAAGGACGAGCTCCTGCGGCGGAAGCTGGTGCACAGCGGCTGCATGCTCTGGAAGACGGCGACTGGGCGCTTCAAAGGTGGGGACCGGGGTGCTGGGGGGGGGACACGGGGTGCTGGGGATGGAGATGCTGGGGGATGGGGATGCTGGGGGAGCAGGGTGCTATGGGGTGGGGGTACCAGGGCGCGGGGATGCTGGGGGAGCAGGGTGCTGGGGATGGGGGGTACCGGGGGATTGGAGGTACCTGGGGATGGGGCTGCCAGGGACCGCAGTGCCAAGGGATGGAAGATGCCAGAGGATGAGGGTACCTGCGTTTGGGGATGCTGGGGGAGTGGGGTGCCGGGGGATGGGGGTGCCAGGGGATGAGGGTGCCTGGGGATGAGGATGACGGGGTGCCAGGAGATGGGGGTGCTGGGGAATGGGGGTGCCAGGGGATGAGGGTGCCTGGGGATGAGGATGACGGGGTGCCAGGGAATGGGAGTGCCAGGGGGATGTGGTACCAGGGGATGAGGATGCTGCGGAGCAGGGTGCCAGGGCGCAGGGGTACCAGGAGGCCCCCACCCTCCATGGACGAATTTAGGAGCAGCCCTGGGACTGGGGGGGCCCTGGTGCCCTGCGGGGTGGGACACGCCACGGCCTCACCCCCCCACACCCAGCATCTCCCGTCCCTGCGCTCCCTCCCAGACGTCCTGGTGCTGCTGCTGACGGACGTCCTCATCTTCCTGCAAGAGAAGGACCAGAAATACACCTTCCCCATGCTGGTGAGCCGCCGCCGCCGCCCGGACCCCGCATCCCCGTCCCCCACCGCTGCCGGGACGGTGCTGCCGGCACCGGGACGCCATTCCAACCCCGTCACCTGTCCCGCAGGACAAGCCGGCCGTCATCTCCCTGCAAAACCTCATCGTGCGGGATATCGCCAACCAGGAGAAGGGGATGTTCCTGATCAGCGCGGCGCCGCCGGAGATGTACGAGGTCCACGCCGCCTCCCGCGACGACCGCAACAACTGGATGAAGGTCATCCAGCAGACGGTCAGCCTGTGAGTGTCAGCCCTGCGGTGGGGGGGTCCCCACGGCCGCGGGGTGGGTGACAGGGAGGGGGAAGGTGGGCGCAGCTCCGAGTTGGGTCCTCTGAGCCTCGGCGGGATGCGGCCGGCGGGAAGGGCAGACGCGGTGCGATGGGGTCGGGGGGTCCTGGTGTCACCCCCCCCCCCCGTCCCTTCCAGCTGTCCCAGCCGCCAGGACTTTCCCCTGATCGAGACGGAGATTGAAGCGTCCTTACGCAAGCTGAAAGGTGGGTGCTGCTGCGGGGGGCCCTGGCCCCCCCATCCCTGCTCATCCCCCCCATCCCTGCTCCCCCCCATCCCTGCTCATCCCCCCCATCCCTGCTCCCCCCCTTCCCTGCTCATCCCCCCCCATCCCTGCTCATCCCCCCCATCCCTGCTCATCCCCCCCATCCCTGCTCATCCCCCCCCATCCCTGCTCCCCCCCATCCCTGCTCATCCCCCCCATCCCTGCTCATCCCCCCCATCCCTGCTCCCCCCCTTCCCTGCTCATCCCCCCCCATCCCTGCTCATCCCCCCCATCCCTGCTCATCCCCCCCATCCCTGCTCCCCCCCATCCCTGCTCCCCCCGCCCCTGCTCACCCTCTCCCACCCCGCAGACCGCATCCTGCAGTACGACCGGAAGATCGCGGCGCTGCTGGAGGAGAAGGTGGGGCTCTTTGCCGACATGCGGGCCCTGGCCGGCGGCTGCGAGGAGCCCTCGCCCACCCTGGCCCCCCGCACCTTCTTCCACTCCGACTCGGCCGATGGTTCCCGAGGGGAGAAGCTGATGCACGACGCCATCCGGGAAGGTACGGACGCTCCGGATGGGGAAACCGAGGCACGGGGCCGAGGTCCTTCCCCCACGGCGCGGGGCTCACCTCGCGCTTCCCCGCAGTGGAGTGCCTGAAGGAGATGTTCACCGGCGCCGGACGCGACCGTGACCAGAATAACCTCGCCGAGGCCGAGAGCTGCCCCAGCCCTGGTGCCAGCAGTAAGATGGGGGACGGGGGGGGCGCGTGCCAGCCGGGGAAAGGGGGGGTCCGCGCCTGGCTCGGGGTCCCCCGGGGCCGCGGTGGAACTCACCCCCCCGCCTCTGCCTGCAGACGGTGACGCCGGCAACTTCAACGGCTCCCTGGAGTTTGGCAGGGCGGATTCGGACGCCGGGCAGCGGGTGAGCACGGTGCGGGGGGACGGACATCGGGGGGGGCACCCCCAGCCTGTGCCGGGGCCACCGCGGTGTCACTGTTCTCTCTCCGTAGGATGGGAACGGCAACCAGGTCCCGCAGAAGGTGCTCCAGGAGGTAAGGGGGGACGGGACGGGGGAGAGACCCGGCTCCCTCCCCGCTGCACCAGCGTGCCTCAGTTTCCCCACCCCGGTTCCCCCACGGGGGCTCACCGTCCCGTCCTCTCCTCCCCAGGAGATCAACCAGCGGCTGGTGAACCTCTACAGCCTCCTGCACGGGCTCCAGGTCGGTGGGACAGTGCTGCCGGGAGGAGGGGGCCAGGCTGGGGGCCGGGCTGGGGGCCAGGCTGGCATCCCCCCCCCCCCCCCGCCCGTGCCCGCACCCCCCTGCCCACCCCCCTGCCCGCATCCCCGCAGGCGGTGATGAGCCAGCAGGACACGCTGCTCCAGCTGCAGCTACAGGAAGGCACGGAGAAACCGTCCCGCCGCGGTTCCCAACCGGCTCCGGCGGAGCCAACGGCCCGAGCGGGCGAGAAGCCCGGCACCACGGAGCTGGCGCTGCTGCAACGGCAACACGGGCTGCTGCAGGAGGAGCTGGGGCGCTGCCGGCAGCTCTGCCAGGAGCGGGCGCAGGAGGCGACGGCCCTGGAGACGCGGCTGCGGGACAGCGAGCAGGAACGCGTCCGGCTGGAGCGCGAGCTGGAGGAGGCCCGGCGGCAGTTGGGCGCTCTGCGGCAGGAGGGCGGCGCGCGGGGACGCCGCGGGACCGATCCGCGGCGGAGGAGTCTGCCGGCCGGAGATGCGCTCTATCTCAGCTTCACCCCGCCACAGGTACGGGGGAGGATGGGCTCACGCGTGGCACGAGTGCGTCCGGCCTCAGCTCAGCAGGTTTGGGGTGCAGGGAGACAGCAGTGGGAGGGTTAAAGATGTGCTCATGCGTGACACGAATGTGTCCGGCCTCAGCCCAGCAGGTTTGGGGTGCGGGGAGGCAGCAGTGGGAGGGTTAAAGATGTGCTCATGCGTGACACGAATGTGTCCGGCCTCAGCTCAGCAGGTTTGGGGTGCGGGGAGGCAGCAGTGGGAGGGTTAAAGATGTGCTCATGCGTGACACGAGTGCATCCGGCCTCAGCCCAGCAGGTTTGGGGTGCGGGGAGGCAGCAGTGGGAGGGTTAAAGATGTGCTCATGCGTGACATGAGTGTGTCCGGCCTCAGCCCAGCAGGGTTTGGGGTGTGGGGAGGGGATGGCAGGAGGAGAGAGATGTGCTCATGCATGACACGAGTGCGTCCGGCCTCAACCCACCTGGGTTTGGGACCTTGGGGTAGGGGGAAGGTGCACTCATGCATGACATGAGCGTGTCCGGCCTCAGCTCATCCGGCTTTGGGGCCTCAGGGGGTGGGAAGGACATGCTCATGCATGACACGAGTGTGTTCGGCCTCAGCCCCTGCGTGTTGGGGGGGGGTGCGAGGGCTCAGGCCTGACCACCCCCCCCCCCCACCTCCCTCGCAGCAGCTGAGCCACGGCCCCCACCCCGCCAGCCTCTCCTACCACCACCCTGCCTTCGCCCCCTGCCCCCGGGAGGAGCTGGATTACCGGGGGGGTGATCCCGACCGGCTGCGGGAGGGTGAGGACGCCCTGGACGCGCTCCTGGAGGACGAGGGCTTGGGGAGCCGCCACTCCCCCCCCGCCAGCCCCCGAGGTGGGTCCCCGGGATGGGGCGGGGTGGGAGCGGGTCCTGGGCACCCCCTTTTCCCGGGCGGGGGGGGCTAACGGGGTGTTTTTCCGCAGATTTCCTGAGGATGCAGGATATTCCCGAGGAGGTGGAGAACAGCCAGGAGCTGAAGGAGGGCGACGGGGGCTCCTCGGACAGTTAGGGACCGGCTCCTGCCCCTCCTCGGCCCCCCCAGCACCCCACGATGTCCACACCCCCCCCAGGGAGATGCTGGGGTCAGGATCCAGCCCTGGGGGGGTTGGGGGGCACCCGGGGCTGTTTTGGGGAGCTGCTGGTCCCGTGGGAGCCTTACGGGGCTGGGGGGGGGGGGGTGTCCGGTCGCCCCCTCCCCTCCTCCAACCTTGGGGGGGACACACACACACAGGGACACCGACACAGCGGTTTGGGACTGATGTCCCCCCCCCCGCGCCCCTCCGCTCGGATTTATTTATTTATTTTGTCGTCTGGGGGTGGGAGGAGGCGGCCGGAGGGGGGTCCTGGTCCGTCCCAGCGCTGGGCAGGATGTGCCCCCCCCCCTTCCCCTCGGTGATGGGGGTGAGCCCGTCTCTACCGAAGCTCGTCCCTCACCCTGGTTTTGGGGGGGCTGCCCGGGGTGGGGCTGGGACGGTGGTTTTAATCGGTTGGTTGGTTCCCCGCGGTTTAACTGTTAAAAAAAAAAAAAAAAAAAAAGAAGAAGAAGAAAAAAAAAAAAAGAAAAAAAAGTTGGAAAATAATTAAAAAGAGCAGTTTTGACCCAAACTGTGCAGGTGGGTGGCCGGGGGAAGGCGGAGCCTGGCTGGGAGGAGGTGGGCTGCGGGAGGACGGGGTGCTGCAGCCGTGGCATGCACCGAGTGCGGGGGGTCTCAGCCGTGCAGCGAGTACGTCGGCTCTCAAGCCCACGCCTGCATCCGTCGGTGTGGGAGAGCGGTGGCGGGTGTCTGTGCGTGTGTGTCCCCCCTCCAGCTGTCCCGTGTCCCCAGCGCGTCCCTCCCTTGTCCCCTCGGGGTGAGCTGAGCGTGTCCGTTCTCAGCAGGTGATCCCGGGGTGATGGGCGCCGTTGCAGGGGGGTACCCGGGGAGGGGGCAGGGACGGGTTTCCCGACTCCGTCCTCGGGGAGGTGACGGGACGAGCCTGGGCTGGGCACGAGCCGGGCGTGGGGAGGCGACGGGGCGGAGGACGCGCACCCGAGGCGCCCGCACCCACACGCCTCCGACACTCGTGGCACCCGCACCCACCCCGGCCTGGCAGGGGGGTAGGGGAGCCCGGGGACCCCCCCCCACCCCAGCCGCCATGAAGCGGATGTTCTCCTGCTCCAGCTCGCAGGTGGCGGTGAGTCCCGGCGCAGCCCCCCGCACCCCAGGGGGGGACCCCCGGCATGTCCAGGGGTGGGGGCACCCTCCGCACCCCCGTGAATGGGGGTAACACCCGGTCTCCGTGCCCCGCCTGCACCCATGGGTGCTGCCACGGGGGCTGGGGGGGGCTGCAGCCCCCCTGCTGCCAGCCGGCCCCGTGGGCCCACCGGTCCTGAACCGCGGCTGGCCGCGGTGCTCGGTGCCGGTCCTGCGCCATGCCGGCTGCAATCCTGACCCCGATGCCGAGCCCCGAGCCCCGGCGCTTGCCCCAAACCCGGCCCCGCTGCGGGTCCCGCCGCCCAGCCTGGTCCCCGGTGCCGGTGCTCGGCCCGCGGTGCCCACGCACAGCCCGCAGCGCGGTGGAGCCCGCCGTGGCGCGACGCAGCCCGACAAACCAGCCGGGCAGGCGCAGGCAGGGACACGCTCGCCTGCCTCGCCTCGCCTTCCCCGGCTGGCACCCAGGGCCCGGCTCCGTGGGGAATTCGGGGTCCCCGGCGCCCCGTCCCTGACGGAGCACCCCAAGGAGTGGGGAAACTGAGGCACGGCTCCACGCCGCCGCAGCGGGAGGCACCTGGGGGGGGGGGGCAGGTCCCAAAAGGGGGGTCAGCTCCGAAGCGCTGCCTCCGCCGTGGCCCTTCTGCCTGGAGAAACCGTGCCTCAGTTTCCCCCGGCCGTCGGTGGGGGTCCCGTCCCCGCAGCCCCCCGGAGCCGCTCGCCCCCCGCCCCCCCCCAGGTGGAGAGCTGGAACAAGCAGGACCAGAAGCTTCTGGAAGCGGTGGAGAAGGGCGACGTGGGCAGGGTGTCCGCCCTCGTCTCCCGCAAAACAGCCCGGCCCGCCAAGCTCAACGCCGTGGGGCAATCCGCGTACGTCAGCCCCCCGGGGGGGGGTGACACGTGTGGGGGTCCCTGGGGTGGCAGATGGGGACCGCGGTCGCAGCCACCTCTCGCCCTCCTCCAGCTTCCACCTGGCCGCGTCCAAGGGTCTCACCGAGTGCCTGACGCTGCTGCTGGCCCACGGGGCCCCCGTGAACGAGAAGAACGATGACGGTAAGGGGGGGGACGCCGTGGGGACACCCCTTGGCACGGCGGGGGGACACAGCCAGGTCTGAGCCGGGGCAGGGTCCGGTCCCCGTGTCCCCTCCGGGTGATGGCGAAGGGCTGAGCACGCCCCAGACCTGCACCCCGAGGAGCGCCCTGCCCTGCCCGGTCCTGTCCTGCCATGCTGGGGAAGATGTCCCCAAGGCGAGGTGTCCCCCGGGGGTTGGGGGGTGTCCCCGCTGGCCGTGTCCCCGGTGTGTCCCCCCACTGCCGGTGCCCAGCCCGCAGGTCTCTTGCAGGCAGCACCGCTCTGCATCTGGCCACCATCGGGTGCCAGCCCCAGTGCGTCAAGGTCCTGCTGCAGGTACGGGGATGGGGACGGGATGGGGATGGGGATGGGGACAGGGACAGGATGGGGACAGGATGGGGATGGGGACAGGATGGGGACGGGATGGGGATGGGGACAGGATGGGGATGGGGACGGGATGGGGACGGGATGGGGATGGGGACAGGATGGGGATGGGGACAGGATGGGGACGGGATGGGGATGGGGACAGGATGGGGACGGGATGGGGATGGGGATGGGGACAGGATGGGGATGGGGACAGGATGGGGACGGGATGGGGATGGGGATGGGGACAGGGACAGGATGGGGACAGGGACAGGATGGGGATGGGGACGGGGACGGGGATGGGGATGGGATGGGGATGGGATGGGGACAGGATGGGGACAGGGATGGGGACAGGATGGGGACGGGGATGGGGACAGGATGGGGATGGGGATGGGATGGGGACGGGATGGGGATGGGGACGGGATGGGGACGGGATGGGGACAGGATGGGGATGGGGACAGGATGGGGATGGGGACAGGGACAGGATGGGCACAGGATGGGGATGGGGACGGGGATGGGGACAGGATGGGGACAGGATGGGGACGGGGACAAGGACAGGGATGGGGACAGGATGGGGATGGGGACGGGGACAGGATGGGGACAGGATGGGGATGGCGATGGGATGGGGATGCAGAGAGGGATGAGGATGGAGTTGGGCACGGAGATAGGGATGTAGATGGGATAAGGATGGAGACAAGGACAGGGATGGGGACAGGGACGGGGATGGGGACAAAGATGGGGACAGGGACAGGGATGGGGATGGGGATGGGATGGGATAAAGATGGGGATGGGGATGCAGAGGGGGATGAGGAGGGAGCTGGGGATGGGACAGGGATGGGGACAGGGACAGGGACAAGGACAGGGATGGGCCAGGCATGGAGGCAGGGATGAAGCTGAGGATGAGGATGGGAACAGGGAAGGGGAGGGGCAGGGCAGGACGCGGGGTCCCGTCCCCAGCTGGGGGAGGGTCCCTGCCCTCTGTCCCCCCCAGTACGGTGCCAACGAGAGCCACGTGGACGGGCAGAACCGAACCCCCCTGCACTGGGCTGGTGAGTGCCGGGGGTCCCCAAACCAGGCTGGGACTGGGGGGGGCCCAGAGCGCCGGGCTGCGCTGACGGCCCATACGGGGGGTTCACCTGACCCCCCCCGCTGACACGGCCCCCCCAGCCTCCTCCGGCTGCGCCTCCAGCGTGCTGCTGCTCTGCGACCACGAGGCCCTCCTGGACGTCACCGACGCCGTGAGTGGGGACCGGCGGGGGGGGTGGCAGGGGGTGACGGCGGGGGCTGACGACGCCTCACGTGTCCCCATCCCGTGTCCCCCCCCCCAGCACGGGCAGACCCCCCTGATGCTGGCGGCGCGGGGGAACCACGCTGCCATCTGCGCCCAGCTCCTGCAGAGAGGGGCCGACCCCAACCTGGCCGACAAGGACGAGAAGTGAGTGGCCGCGGGGACGGGGGACGCTTCTAGGACAATTGGGGGTGACGGGGGGGGGGGTGTCCCTGCCCCCCCAAGCCCGGGGCGATGGCTCGATGGCTCTGCTCCATGGGGGCCCCCGAGACGCTCCGGCGCTGTCCCCTGTCCCCAAAGGACCCAGGTGTCCGTGGAGAGCTGCCGCTGCGGAGAGCGGTCCCTGGGCATGGGGGGGGGAAGGGTGGGGAGGGACCTGTGCCACCGTGCCATCACCACGCCATCGTGTCACTGTGCCATCGTGTCACTGTGCCATCGTGTCACCGTGCCACCGAGCCATCCTGCCACCGTGCCGCTGCGCCATCGCTGCGCCGCGGCACCACTGTGCCGTCACGCCATCACGTCACCGCGCCCTCGTGCCACCGTGGCACCACTGTCCCATCGTGCCACCACGCCGCCGTGCCATCGTGTCACCGTGTCACCGGCCCCGCAGGACCGCCCTGATGCTGGCCTGCGAGCACTGCAGCCTGGAGTCGGCCGAGCTGCTGCTGAGCCACGGGGCGGCCATGGGGGACGAGGACCGCCGGCGCTACGCGCGACAGACCCCCAGCCGCACGCTCCGGCGGCTCCTGCGTGGCGTCCGCGGCGGGGGGCGAGGTGAGTCCCGTCCCCCCCCCCCATCACCCATCCGGCCTCGTCCGGCTGCTTATTTTAGGGGAAAAAGGGGAAAAAGAGGAAAATGAAGGTTGTTTCATCCCGGCAGAGAACGGCACCGGTGCCGGGGACTCCGTGTCGCAGGTGGGAAGCTGGGGAGAGGGGACTGTGGGCAGCGAGAGCGAGGAGGAGGAGGAGGAGGAGGAGGAGGATGAGGATGAAGAGCAGCAGGATGGGTGCGATGCCCGGCGGGCGCGGCGGCTGCAGGAACGGCTGGCGAGGAAGACGCAGGAATGCCAGCGGTTGGCGGCCGCCGCCGACAGCATCCGGCAGCGGGTGCGGGAGCTGGCACGGCTCCTGCCCGGGTGCGAAGCCCGGGGTGGGACGGAGGATGAGGATGATGCCTGCCTGGCCCTCCTGGCCCAGCACGTGGGGGAGCTGAGGAAGAGGAAGACGGCCGAGGAAGAGGGGGATGGAGGAGACCAAACGGCGGCACAGCTGGACGGTGATGCCGGGGCACCGGCGCTGGCCCCATTCCTGACCTGGCTGGGGGACGAGTGTGCCAAAATGCGGGCGGCGAAGGCGAGCGCCTGCACCCGGAGCAAGGGGCTGCGGAAGGAGGTGGAGGAAGCTCTGCGGAGCAAACTGCACTACGAGGTGGTGTCGGCCGACGCCGTCCGGAAAAGCCTGGCGGCTTGGGAGAAGATGGTGGTGGGGCTGGAGCAGGCGCTGAGCCGTGCCGACGAGACCCACGCCAAGATGCTCGAGGGATCCCGCGTCCTCCTGGAAAACCTCCGGCAGGAGCCGGTGCGGCCGCTCGCCGTGACGGCGCCTTCGCGGTGCCAGGTGCCCGGCGCGGAGCCGGCTCCGGGCGGGAAGAGCCAAGCGGAGGTGGCGAGGGAGGCTGCGAGCCTGGAGAGAGAGATGCTGGAGCTGAAGGAGAGCAACGGGATGCTCCTGGGGGAGCTGGCCCGGCTGGGCCGCGAGCGGGAGCGGCTGCGGGAGGAGCTGCGCGGGCTACAGGAGCGGGACGCCGGTGCCGAACCGGCGCCGGAGGGTCCCGGCGCTGCCGCCCTGGCTCGGGCGCTGGCGGTCGAAAGGGAGGAGGCGGCGAGGCTGCGGCGGAGGCTGGCGGGGCAGCGGCGGGAGCTGGCGGCGCTGCGGGATGGGGTGGGCGAGAGGGCGCGGGAGGCGGCCGGGGACGCCGGTGCCGGTGCCGGCATCCTGCGGGAGCTGCACCGCAAGCTGGATGGGCTGGTGAGGTCCCAGCACGAGGCCTTGCAACTCGTTGCAGAGATGGAGGATAAGGGTACCCCGGGTGAAGGAGCCCCCCAGAACGATGGGGATGCCGGGGCCGGGCTACAGGGTGAGCCGGAGGATGCGCCGGGCGAAACGGTCGAGGAACTGGGGTCGGCGCCGGGTCCCCGTGCGCCGCGGCCGCTGGAACCGCTCACCGGCACCGCCGCTGCCCTGCGTGGCCGGGAGCTCCCCGAGCGGCCGGGGGCCGAGGCTGAGCGGTGGCGGGCGGCGGCGGCGGAGGAGAAGCGGGCGAAGGAGGCGGCGGAGGCGCGGGCGGCCGAGCGGGAGCGGGAGGCACGGGAGCTGCGGGAGAAGGCGGAGGGGTTGGAGCGGAGCGTGGGCAACCTGCGGGCCAGCGTGGGCCAGCTCTCCCGGGCCTGCCGCGACAGGGAGGGGAAGGTAGGGGCTGGGCCGGGCCGCGGGCTGGCGGGGACGGGGATGGGGATGGGAATGGGGACAGGGACAGGAACGGGGTCGGGGACAGGAACGGGGACGGGGACGGGGGCCGTTCCCATTGCCGTATCCTTCCCATCGCCATCCCTGTCCCATCGCTGTCCATATCATCATCATCATCATCATCATCATCATCATCATCATCATCACCATCCCCTGCCCATCCCCTGCCCATCGCCGTTCCCTGCCCATTGCTGTCCCCATCATCGTCACCTTCACATCACTGTCCCATCACTGTCCCTGTCCCATCGCTGTCCCCATCATCATCATCATCATCACCTTCCCATCCCGTCCCCATTCCATCACTGTCCCCATCATCATCGTCCCCCTCCCATCCCCTGCCCATCCCCATCCCTGTCCCCCCGCTGTCCCCTTCCCATCCCCTTCCCATCCCCTTCCCATCCCTGTCCCATCGCTGTCCCCATTCCATCCCCATTCCCTTCCCATCCCTTCCCATCGCTGTCCCTGTCCCACCGCTCTCCCCATTGTTGGCCCCTTCCCATCCCCCCCATCGCTGTCCCCATGGCCGTCCCCCCGTCCCTCCCCCCATCGCCGTCACCCCCACCCCAGCGTTTCACCCGCCCGACACCCCGGGGGGACCCAGGTTTGGGGGGGCAGGGACTGCCCGGGGACACTGGGGCGACCGGGAGCTTCCCCCACCCCGGTTCACCTTTCGGCCAAATTCGGGGGAGACGGGGGGGGGGGGGGCAGATGGGAACCAAAGGAACGACACCGGGGTGGGACGGGGAGTCCCCACCAGCACCCCGATTTGCTCCCCCCCACGTCCCCACCCCCAGATGAAGAAGCTGCTGGCGGAGACGGAGAAGCTGTCGGCGGAGGTGCTGGGGCTCCGCAGCCAGAGCGCCCGGCTCCAGCTCCAGCTGGAGGTGGGTACCGGCACCCACCGGCACCCGCCGGCGCCTCGGCACCCTCTTCGTCACCTCACCCTCCTCTTCTCCTCCCCAGGTCCAGCAGAAAAACCACCGGGACATCGTGGCGGTCTATAGGACCCACCTGCTCAACGCTGCCCAGGTGGGACCCCGCGTCCCCCTCGGTTCGGGGTGACACGGTCTGGGGGGGGGACGGGACACACGGACAATTTGGGCTGCAACGCTGGAAAATAGGAATCGGGAGCCCGGCCCCAGCGGCTGCGGCCCCTCGGCAAAGCTCTCCTCCCCGCAGGGGTTCATGGACGAGGGGGTCCACGCCATGCTGCTGCGCATCCTGCGGACCGAGGAGTGAGGGGCAGGATCGGGGCCGGTCCCATCGCCCCCCCCGAGCCATTAAACTGGAAAAGCCGCAACGTCCCCCCCGTCCCGTGTCCCCGTCTGCATCCGGGCGCGGGGTGGGGTCGGCCCCAACGGGGGGGTCCCGGCTGGGGGGGGGGTCCTGCCCCATCGGGGGGTTGGTGGGACGTGGGGTGCGACACCCCGCAGGGCTCACGGCACCCACCGTGGGCACCGCTCAGCCCCCGGCCCCACGTCAGGACTGGGAAGTGGCGCTGGGCAGAGCTCGGGCCAGGGCTGGTCCTGTGCAGCACCAGTCCCACACTGGAACGGTCCCCGTGCAGCACCAGTCCCATACTGGAACGGTCCCCATACAGCACCAGTCCCACACTGGAACGGTCCCCGTACAACCCTGTCCCCATACAGCCCGGTCCCTATAGAACCCTGTCCCTGTACAGCCTGGTCCCCATACACCACACTCCCCATATGGCCTGGTCCCCATACATCACACGCCCCATACATCACACTCCCCATACATTACACTCCCTATACATCACACGCCCCATACATCACACTCCCCATACATTACACTCCCTAGACATCACGCTCCCCATACATCACGCTCCCCATCCATCACGCTCCCTATACATCACACTCCCCATACATCACACTCCCCATACATCACACTCCCTATACATCACACGCCCCATACATCACACGCCCCATACATCACGCTCCCTATACATCACACGCCCTATACATCACACGCCCTATACATCACACGCCCTATACGTCATACTCCCCATACATTACACTCGCTATACATCACACGCCCCATACATCACACGCCCCATACATCACGCTCCCTATACATCACACTCCCCATACATCACGCTCCCTATACATCATACTCCCCATACATTACACTCCCCATACATCACACGCCCCATACATCACACGCCCCATACATCACGCTCCCTATACATCACGCTCCCTGTACGTCACACTCCCTATACGTCACACTCCCCATACGTCACACTCCCCATACATCACGCTCCCCATACGTCACGCTCCCTATACATCACACTCCCCATACGTCACGCTCCCCGTACGTCACGCTCCCCACACCACGCGGGCGCAGCCCCTCCCCTCCCCTCCCGCCCGGGGGGCGTGGCTAGGTGAAGTGGGCGTGGCGAAGGGAACGGGCGCGGCTGCGCGGCGTCCTGGAGTTGCGCGACGTTCCCTGCCCCCGCCCCCGTTTCCCGTCCCCTGCGCCGTGCGGCAGCGGCGGGGCGCGGAGTTTGCCTCGGTCCCTGCGCGGCGGCTGCCATGTCCCAAGATGGCGGAGGCGGCGGAGCTGAAGGTGCGGCGGGGCGGGCGGGAGCCGGGGGGAGCGGCTGTGCGGGGCTGAGGGGTGCTGGGGGGAGCTGAGGGGTGCTGGGGGGAGCTGAGGGGTGTTGGGGGGAGCTGAGGGGTGCGGGGAGGGGGGGGGGCTGAGGGCAGTCGAGCACTGAGGGGGCTGGGGACCGGCAGTGTGGGGCTGAGGGGTCTGTGGGGAGGGAGACAGGCAGTGTGGGGCTGAGGGGATGTGTGAGGGTTGTTGAGAGGGTGTGTGGGGTTGAGGGGGTCTGTGGGGCTGAGGGGTGTGTGGGGGTGTGGTAGTGTGAGGCTGAGGGGGTCTGTGGGGATGGGGGACTAGTAGGAGTTGTTGAGGGGATTTGTGGGGCTGAGGGGGTCTGTGGGGTCAGACTGTGGGGCTGAGGGGTCTGTGGGGTCAGACAGTGTGGGGCAGAGGGGGTCTGTGGGGTCAGACTGTGGGGCTGAGGGGTCTGTGGGGTCAGACAGTGTGGGGCTGAGGGGGTCTGTGGGGTCAGACAGTGTGGGGCAGAGGGGGTCTGTGGGGTCAGACAGTGTGGGGCTGAGGGGTCTCTGGGGATGGGGGACTAGTAGGGGTTGTTGAGGGGATTTGTGGGGCTGAGGGGGTCTGTGGGGTCAGACAGTGTGGGGCTGAAGGGGGTCTGTGGGGATGGGGGACTAGTAGGGGTTGTTGAGGGGATCTGTGGGGCTGAGGGGGTGTCTGGGGATCAGGCAGCCTGGGGCTGAAGGGGTACGGGGGAGCGAGGGGATGTGTGGGGCTGGGGGACTCTGCGGTGGGCCCGAGGAGGTGTGTGGGGCTGGGGATGTTTGGGAGACAGGCGGGGGAAGACGTGTGGGGCAGGAGCAGGGGGCTGTGGGGTGGCAGAGCGAGGGGTTAGGGCAGTGCCGGGGTGGGACGCGGCAGGGGGGGAGCGAGGCATGGGGCTGTGGGGCAGCTGGTGTGGGGAGGGATGGGGATGCTGGGCTCGGGGTGCGGGGGGGGCTGAGGTGAGCCGTGGGGTCCTGCCTCGGGGGCAGAGCTATGGGGGGAAGGAGCAGGGACCACCGGGGCAAAGGGGCCGTAGGGGGGGTGCTGGGGTCTGGACCATTGCACCCTGAGCGTTGGGCGAAGCTGTCGACTGTGGTGGGCTTGTCCGCAAGAGGAGGGGGCCGAAAGAGCTCGGGGGGCTTCGGAGATGCAGAGCTGTGGAGAAGAGAGGTAGAAACCCCCAAGGAAGGGAGAGCCGAGAGCTGGAGCGGTTCAGAGCCTCGAAGGATGCTGGGGGTAGGCAGGGGAGCAGAATATAACCGCAGGCAGGAGAGGGGACGACGTGGAGGCAGGTTTGGGGTGCAGTACGGGAGGAGGGAGCAGAGAGCGTGTAACATGGTAGTGCTGCACCAGCACTCACAGCTGGATGGGGTTTCATCTCCCCCCACTCTCTTTTTCTCGTTTTTTTAGGAGTCAGAGTGTGTCACCACCTTTGCCCACCAGACTGTGGAATATGAAATTGCCCCTGGTAACTAATTCCAAAGCTGATTTTTATTTTTCTATTTTTTTCTCCTTGTTGGCGGTTTAATATTTCCCCCCCCCCCCGCCCCCAGGCTGGAATATAGGTCTTAGCTGGCTGAAGTGGCCTAGGAGTCCTGCCCCCTTCCCCATGCTGGGAACAGTAAGCCTTTGGGAACTGGCACCTTTTTGGCAGACAGCTGCAGCAAGAACATAATTCTCTGGAGTGATACCTGTCCGTAATCTTTCCAGCAGTGCCCTGTCCAAATTTTGATACAGCTTTATGATACGATCGTTCTCCCTCCCCTAAAACTCAAGCCTGACTACAACGGGAGCCCTATCAAGTGGCAAAACGTTAACAATATCAGTGGGGAAATTGGATCTGATAATTGTAATGAGGTGACTTGGGACGGCGCAGAAGTCGAGCTCTGGCAACCACGTCCGTAATCCTGCGATTTGGGGACGTAGTTTAGCAGGTGGTAAAGCCAAGCACGACGCAGGGTGAAGCGTCTGTAATGTTTTCTGCTCCACTCCCTCTGCGGATAAATCCCTGTGGAGGAATTGCAGTTTAAGACTAGGTGTAGCTCAGCGTGCAGGTTTACATCTCTGGGGTTCGGCCCCCCAGGCGCCAGCTCTTTTTGGTGGAGCTTGGCATTATTTGAAGCTTTTTCAGTTTATTTTTGAATCTCTTCTCCCTTTCCCTCGTCCATCTCCCCTAACCCCCTTTCTGGTTTCCTCGCCAGGAGTTTGTTTAAGCTTTTTACCATCTGTGTCTCATTGCAAAAAGCAAGACGGGCCAGTTAAAAATGAAATGATTTCTCCTTATAAAGCCCATGGTTGGCTTAAGACGCTTTCCTTTATTTAAAAGACCGAACGGTGACTCCCCTGGAAAGAGAAGAGGTTTGCAGACGTGCCTTGTTCAACAGCGGCACGATGGGAATCGAGTCTGCTGCGGATCCAGCCGCTACCCAAGCCTCTGAGATCTCTCGATTGCCATCTCTTAGGGCAATAAAGAGAATTTTTTTTCCGCTGCTCCGATACCTTGAGCAGTAATCGGAGAAGCTTCGGGGGTAGATAAGAGTCCACAGCTGCCGCAGCGGTGGTGACACAGCCATCCTAGGTCACGAATGCGAGTGTTTTTTTAATGATAAATGTGAATCTCGTGCTGGTGAGCCATGCTACACTGATCTCCTGCCAGTTGAAGGACTCTGTCCGGAGGATTTTGTGGGAATAATGGATGTGGGAAGAGGTCGGTTCCTTTAGAACGATTGTCGCAAGAGGGGAGGGATGAATATTTGATAAATGTGAATCCTTAATGTATCTTTCCCAAGAGGTGTTTAAAACAGGCACTGTCAAAGTTTAGAGACCCCAAGTCGAGCTTTTTCCTCTTCAGTGACGGAGCTTTCCCACTTCTAACAAATCCTCCCAGCTCCAAAAAGGGGGGAAAAAAAAAAATATAAAGTTCATCATTCTTCTCTTGAATTTATCACCCAGCAAAGGTAATAGGCAAATCCTGTGCGACCTACAGGGTTTTTTCTACACGAAACCTCACCAGGCCTTGCTGTAATGACGGAGCTGGCTTTGATAGCTTTACCAAATACTTCCTTTTTTTTTTTTTTTTTTTTTTTTTGTATTTTCCCCACGGGGAAGCGGAACATCTGTCACGTTGTCCTCCTGAGATGCTGCGTGGGTAACACAATCCCGATACAGCGAATTAAACTGCCTTAAAACCTCTTGGTGCATAGACCAGAATCAATTAACTACCTAATAAGCTTGACCTGTAGATTATGGAGGTGTTTAATTAATTTGGTATTTAGAAGTGACTGTAGAAAACTTGGTGTGTAAAGTCGAGGTGTTTCTGTCAGGAAGGAAGGAAGCTCTGTTGGGTTTGAGAATCAGTCCGGGCACAAAAATACCCCTCCTGACAAACTGATGAGGCTTCAGCTTTTATTTTGCGTTTCTTTTATCGAAGGAACTGCAGATTTTTGCCATTTTTTAACTTGTAGAAGCCAACCTTTCCCCTCTACCCCCCCAGTGCTCTGCTGCAGCCAGATGAAGCCCCTCCGTGGAACCGAAATCATGGACTTAAACCACACGGAGTTGTAACTCATTTGAGAACAATTCTCTCAAAAGTGAGAGCTTTAAACCCAGAGGGGTACAAAAAGCTGTAGTTTAAACGCGAGGTTGACCCTACAAGAAATTGTCAGTTTTTATTCGACAGGAAAGTGATTTAACCATCGTTTGAGTATCAGAAACTGCTTGGACGTCCATCGAATTGGGAAGCAAATGCAACTTTTTTGCATTTCCAGATCTGACCAAAGTATCTGAAAGTAAAAACAAATCTAAATATTTACGGTTCTGCTACTGGCGAGTTATTGAGGACGAGGACAGGGGAACTTCAAACGCGACAGTGTCTCTTTTAAGGCCTCCACCATCTTCCTTAGTGAACCCATGGCTTGTTTTTTGGATTGCATCTGCTCGCAGAGCGATTGTAACGGTGATTGTTTTGTTTTCTTGCAGCATATGGTGATGAGCTTTAGGGTATCGGAATTACAAGTTCTCTTGGGCTTTGCTGGAAGGAACAAAAGTGGAAGGAAGCACGAACTTCTCACAAAGGCGTTACAGCTGCTGAAATCTGGCTGCAGCCCGGCCGTCCAGATGAAAATTAAAGAACTTTACCGCCGGAGGTTCCCGAGAAAGATCTTAACCCCTTCGGACTTATCGATGCTCCACGTTCAGGCAGGGCAGCTGCCCTCGGCCACCGCGCTGACGCAGGGCACGGTGTGTCACCTGCCCTATGACCACAGCTCCGCCGCCGCCGTGCCGGCGGCTCTGCTGCCTCCGGTACCCGCGCTGGGACCCAAACATGAGGCAGACGTTCAGCACCTATCGCCGCCCATCCATCCCGTCCATCCGGATGTCAAGATGAAGAGGTTGCCCTTCTACGACGTTTACGATGAGTTGATAAAACCCACCACGTTAGGTACGTTCAAAACAGTCTCGTTACAAATTTATTTGCGTGAAAAAGGGTATTTCTCTCCCAGCTGACACCTTTTCTAAGTGTGTGTAAGTTTTGGATTATTTACTGTTTTCACCTGATAGAGGGAGGATGATGTTCTGAATTGTGAAGCTGGTACGTCAGCGTGTGGGTCCTAATCCTGAGCGAATAAAAACCCGGTTCAGTTGGCATGGGCTTCCCAACAAATTAGTGAATGACAGGAGAGTTAATTATGAAAAGTGGGTTTGTTATTTTTACAAACACTTGATGTTACAGCAAAATCCTCTGCCACCTTTGAGTCTTAATTATTAACAAAAATGTAGCCCTAAATCTTCCAACACATAAAATGAATGAATGGTTTTATGCATTGCCATCCGGCTTGAAGGTTGTAGACACGAGGTCAGCTCTGTGTCGATGAGAAAACTTGACGTTGGGCAGGAAGCAAACGGGGATCTTAAATAAGAGCAGAGATGGGGTAGTGCAAAAGGGCAAAGCCACTTATTTCTCGACAAGGATGCCGATGCTTCCCCGTTTGTACGACAGGGAAAAGAAAATGCTGGGGGTTTTTGTCTCATTCCAGAAAAGTTGTGTGTTTGCTGTAATCTTTAAAAATACCCTACAGAGTGAGCCCGGTAATTGCTGGTGGGTTTGGAAGCGTTGGTGCACTTGCGGTGCTTTGAGTCCAAGAAGGGAGGATTGTTCTGGTCTTTAGAATAAGTTATAAGTTGTATTTTTACTTTAAGTTGAGCCCTTCTGGCCTCTTCAGACTAGATCCACCCATCCTAGGCCTTTTAACTGGTTTTTGCTTGGATGTGGGGTTGTTTTTCTTTCATATAAACATAGTAATGTTGCTAAAGCGGAGCTAAGCGTGTCTGTACTCCAACCAAAACCCATGAGCTTTTCTGGAGGGTTTGGTTTTGTTACTGTTTTGCTAAAAATTGCCTTTTCTTTGGTTTGGCTTTGTTCAATCTCTCCGACAACTGGTGGTTAAGCCTCTTCCCTGAAATGGGATACTCGCCTTGCAAAAGAAACCCTGATAAAACTCCTTTACTTACGTGTTGGTGCTTGAACTTGAAAGAGTTTTTCCTGCGATTCCCAGGGGATTACAGGCTTTTTCTTTTATTTTTGGCTTCTGGTGGTTTGCATCTTTCTCCTCCCTTTAGCTGTGCGAACGTCCCCTTCCCATTCTTTTATTTTAGTTACGTGGGGCAATTTGTTATACCTATCCATATAGGGAGGTCGCAGTGTCAGAAAAATGCCAGAAATAAGTGGTAAGTCGTAAGAAATAATGAAAACGGGGATGAAGAGGGTAGCAGTGGGTGAAGAGAGTGATGGGGGGGTTAATGATAAAGCCTCCTGGTCCATCCACGCTCCGTTTGCTGCATGTGAGGAAGATCCAGGCTTTGGTTTTCCCACTCCCTATCCTATCCCAAACCTCTAGCTGCGTTACAGTGAATTTTGGAGACGTCGGTGTTCCTCTCTGGGTTGGATGAAGGCCGCCAACGGCGCAGTAACACTGGTTGTAAATTGGTTGTGAGGTGGAAGTTGGTTATTGATTATAAATGGGGGCAGTGGAGGACAGAGGAAGTTGCAGATATTGGTTAGAACTGCTTTGACACCGGGCGGCTTTACCCCAGCTCTGTTTGGAGCAGGATTTTGTCATCGAGGAGCGCAAGGCTCGGACAGAAAGTCCTAAGATGGTCAAAATTCCTCTGAATTTCTCCAGTTTGGGGAAGCTCTGGCAGGTCATCTGCCAGGAAACTCAGGGCCTCGCATGCCTCGAATTCCTGAGCTGCAGGAGACTGGAGAAGCAAAACCCCCTCGCCCCACTGAGGAATCTGTGCTCGAATTATTTTTTTTTTTTGGGGGGGGGCGGGGGGAGGCCAGGAGCTAACCTTCTCCTCTGCGCATCTCTAGTCGCCTCGCATGCTTGCGCTGTGACTGGCTCGTAACGAGTGTTACCAAATAAATAAAGGATCAAAACCGTGAGATTTACGCTAACGTGTGCCACTGCCATAATGTCCTCGGCTGCGTTTTCTCTCGCCGGGAGCCGCTGTTGCTCAGGACCTCTCCCGACGGGTGTAAAAACGAGGGCAGAAGAGGCCAAATCAGCTCTTTGCAAATTACATTGACTTACAACATCAGTGATCTTTATTCTAGGATACCGATACTGTGCGAATATTAATAAAATAACTCAGGGTTGTTGTGAGGGAGGCAGACACCTGCCAGTTTTGCTGAGGGAGAAGCTCAGGCGCAAAAGAACTGGTAACTTGGTTAAGAGAGGGGGGAAGTACTGTTTTCTTTTTACGTGTATCTCGCACCAAACGTTTTCACTGTGCTCGTAGCTAACCCTCCTGCAAAACTCTCGATTCTCCCCTTAGGTGGGTTTCTCTGCGTGTTTGTTTATAATCAAGGGCATGGCTAGTTTTCTCTAAATAGGCCGTGGCTCTGTCCGTGTGCCTGAGGAGAAAATGGCAATGCCTGCGTATTGTTCGGCAACTGTACTTATTCCGTAACCACAGGAATTATTATAATTTCTAAGGCAATGACTGACCTCTGGCATTCCCTTGGGCAGCGCCGTGCGGCTCGTCATGGACTTGGGAGGCTGTTGCAGACCCAGGAGAGCGAGCGGGCGGGTTTTCCCGATTTCCTCACCTTTTTCTGTCTGTGCAAGCCACCTTACATTCCAGGCCTGAGTTTTCCTTCTAAGTAAAATGCTGGCAGCTGATTGTCTACCTTGAAGACAGACCTGAAGCTTGGTTACACCGTCTTGGAGGGCCCCTGCATGGGAACTGCGGTTAATTTTGACGAGGGATTGCCTTCTGCTTTTAGTGCTTGGCGCCTGCAGGTATAACAGTGACTTAACGATGATTTAATTTGTCTTAAATTCTCCTCTTCAGCCTCAATGAACAGTCAGCGGTTTGAGGAAGCTCACTTCACCTTTGCTTTAACCCCCCAGCAAGTTCAACAGATCCTCACCTCCCGGTAAGCGAAATGGTGTCGTGCGTGTGGCTTCCCTGCCGTGGCTGCAGGTTCTTCCGTGGCAGAATGGAGAGCGGAGTTGGGAGGAAGAATGGGAGAGAGTGGAATTATTGTATGGAAGAAAGAAAATACAGGGATTTGGATAAAAACATGCTAGTTCATCCCAAAATTTAGGACTACGATCACGTGTTTGCATTGGCAAGCCAGGGGTTGGCATTATACTCTTAAAACTCAGCAGTAGGAAGAAATTTTGAGGTTGATTTTTCTCCTTTTCCAACCATTCTCTCTCCTGTCCGATGGGCTTTTGCTTTCTGTCCTTGTTTGGGAATTTTGCCTCCTAGTTCAGGCAGGTATTACCTGTTTTTACAATTCAGCTACACTGGTTTTATGCAAAATACACTTAACACGTATCGATATCAATATAATTTACTAAAACATTACACTGTTGCAGTTGTAATTCTCTGTTAAGCGCCGCTGACAGTCTTAACACCGTTTCTGTTGCAGAGATATCTTACCAGGTGCCAAATGTGATTACACTATACAGGTGCAATTAAGGTAAGGTCTTTTTAATGAACCCATTAAGTCCTGTTCCCTGAGCTCGTGTTCCTTTGTCCTTGATTTTGCTCGATCACGCTTTTAGCCCTTGATTTGGTTTGAAATTGTGTGTCGATTTACTCAGAGGGAGTTTAAAATGTTTGCTGCTGCGTTCTGAATGCCGGGTTTCTATACGGGAGGGAGCCTCTGATAAACCGCGTTGTGCAACACCAACCCACGAGGGTCTTTCTGAACTCGGCGAGTCTGAGTGAGTTGTGTCTCGGTGGCACTTGGCTGGCACGGGCAACATGGCCTTGCACATGAGTTTTCTCAATTTTGCACGAGTTTTGCACGCTTATCTAGAACTCACTTCTTTCCCTGCTCCGTTTTAATTATTTGCCTTTTTGCAGATCCATTGCAAAAGGCGGAGTAAGAGGCAAAAACTACCTTACCTTAAAATTGTAAGGTTTTTTGATATCCACATTATTACTCATGAAAATGCCAGACATGTTGGAGAGTGTGAGTAGAAAAATACTTGAAAGTGCTTCAGGAATTACCCTCTGGTTCTTGCCGTCAGTGCCGGGGGGATTGTTTAAGTGCCTGCCCATGCTGTCCTGCGGCCCTGAACAGGAACTGAAGAGGCTCTTGCCCAACATTCAACCCTTGGCAGGGTTAAAAAAATGTTAAATTTTCTTATTGGGGGTTTGAACTTGGCAAAGAGAAAGAGAATCAGTACTGTACTCTCAGGGGAAAAAGCAATGAGGAACATAGGGCTTTAGATGTGATATCTGGAAGCCTGAAGGAAAGCGGCTGTTTGAAAGTCAAGACTTTGATTTAATTCAAAAGAGAGCCTGTTGGTTTTCAGGAGGGCGCTCTGTACTAATTATGATTCGGTGATGCTGCCTCTCTGATTTGGGGCTTTACGTCGCTGTTTTCCTGCTGTGTCCATCTGTTCCACTCTTGCGCACGGAGCTGGTGGAGCGAAGCACATGGGTGCCCCGTTCCCTGAAATGCATCGGGGGGTGGACGCTTGGAAATGCCTCTTCTCTAGTGCAAAACAACACCGCGTGTGTTTTGGAAGGACCGATTTCAGTCTATACGTTTCGGATGTTGGCGATGAAACAGAGTTTACCAAATAGTCCAGCAGTATTTTCCTTCTGGAGCCTCCTGGGGAGAAGTAAACCCTTGTTCAGCAAACTTTAGGACTTAAAAACGATGGTGGAACCATTTCTTCTCTCTTGCTGACATGCTTCAGTGTATGTGGTATTCTCGTGTTCCCAAGCAGGGAAAAGATTAACTCTCAATTTTATTCTTTGTTTTATTTGGAGAGCAGAGAGCGCTTAAAAAACAATAAGATCAGATTTATTTTTCGAGAACATTGGCGGTGTGGCCCGGCATCATCTTGATGTGCCAGGGCTTGATCCGGCAGCCCAGAAAAAGCCGGCCAAGGTCACCGTCTGACTCACGGCTACGCGGCGGGACTGTGGTTTCGGCGTGGGGAGTCGTCTCTGGCGGAGCACCCTCCTTTGAGGAAAAAATAGAGCGCGCGGCCGTCTGATGAAATGGGATTAGGGTTTGAATCACAGCCCGTTCTGGGTTGCTGGCGCTGACATCTTTATGATGAGGAAGGCAACGGTAGGATGTCGAGCGGTGGTGGATGAGCTTTGAGAGAGTCCAAGCAGGAAGAATTAATTAACTCTATCCCAGCCGACAGCGGGACACCAGGTGCTCATGTTGGGAAATGTAGTTCCTTTCGTCTGGAAGTGCTGCAGAATCTATAGGTGAAGTTGCACGTGAACACACCCTTAGGCCAAAGAAATACGGTTTGCCTTTGAAACCACGATTCCGGATAGCCAAAATCGTCATCTGGGCTGAATAAAACCAGCCCTTCCCCGTGTGCTTCACAGCGTGCGCGTTGTTTTAAGTCGCTGGCGTTTTTCTGTCTTACTGTTTTTGCCGCATGTAGGCTTTGACACACGTGTAGGGCTGTTGAGCTGCTTATGTGGTTTCCAGCTGTTGATCTGTTCTGCTCAGAAAATGTTTTTTCCCTTTTTACAGGGAAGTTTGGTTGCCATTTTTTGCGAGTGTCACCACTCACTTGCCAGTTTCTCCCTCCTGCTTTCTTAGGTTTTGCTTGTGTGAAACCAGCTGTCCCCAAGAAGATTACTTCCCTCCTAATTTATTTGTCAAGGTCAATGGAAAACTCTGTCCCCTGCCTGTGAGTAAATCTTATTTCTTCTTAATATGTTGTAAAGTCTGCCCTTTTACGCAGCTGCAGCTCCCAGTGAGTGCAGTGGGAATGTATTATCCGGAGATTAAAGATTGACTTGAAGAAATGGTGTGGTTAGTGTAAAACTGATTTTGCATTACAGGGCTGCGGATTGGTGATGAAAACTGCTCTTTGATTCAAGGAGTGTGGTCTGGAACTAGAAGGATGTGCCAAGTTTGGGCCTGGGTTTAGTGGTTTTTTTTTTAAAGCAGCAGATTCCCTCTCTTTTTCTTTTTTTTTCTTTGGCATGCCTCTTTTGAGAAGAAACTTGATAATAAAAATGCAGAGTAAAATCTGAGATTAATGGAATAACAACACCGCCTTTAGTTTATCGCATCGCAGGAAGACCTGGATGCTCCACTCAGGGCTGGGGTCTTTTGCCCTGTGTAATACCTAAAAATATAATCAGAAATATTATATTCTGCTCCAGTGTACAGTCCAAAAGGGACACGATTCTGTGTCACACCTAGGAAAAGAGGTTTGACGGTCTTAGGCCAGTTCCCTGTCAGCTGTCCCACGCTGGCTCCGCTCCATTACAGCTGGCACCTTTGGCAACCCAACCTGCAGAACAACCTGATCCTCTCAGCCACTCCCGTAATATTTTTAGAGATTTGCATTTATTTTAATTTTTTTTTTACCTCAAATGTTTTGTCTGCTTTTGGCCGGGACAATTAGTAAGCCACTTAAAAAAAAAAAAAAAAGAAAAAGAGAAAGAAGTCGTTTCCGGCCTCGTGGGGTGGGAATAGGGAAGCGCATGTGAGATACAAGATGGCTAAAGGGTCCCCCCCCAGCTTCTGCTCTCAGAGAAGGTTTCTTGCGTTCATTTGGGTGAGTCATCTGCAGCTGCAAAGCTGTTCCTGCGGCACGGCAGCTCAACGGGGACGCTTTTTTTTGTTGTTTTTTTGTTTAATTCTGCTTAAAGTGACGGTTGGCTGCTGAATCAGTCTCGAGCTGCCCGGTCTGACTGACGGCGATGACAAAAAACCAGCACGCTGGTGTAAATCTCTCTGAATTACAGAAAAGGCAGTCTTGGGCTAAAGAATGGGATGGCTTTCTAATCAAGTTGGAATGTGGATATAATGAAGGGAAAATGAGATTGATGTGAGATTTGTCATGGGATGTCATTTTTTTAGCTTCCCAGCCTCGTTGACGCGGGTAGGATTTGGTTTTTAATTCAACGCCGTTTGTGCACAGCACATCCCAGACTGGCAGCTCCGTCTTTGTGGAGAGGTTCAGCTTATGATGGGATTCCAGTGCGCTCGTCAGCGTAAAGGATATTGGAGGGAACCTTTATTCTCCATTTCTTGACGCTGAGGAATAATAATGTACTGCTTTGAGATTTGTAGAGAAATTCTCCTACGAGCTGTGGGGTGACGTGAAATGCCTTGAGGTACATGAAGAAATCGGGCTTGTAGATTCTTGTGTGTGGCCTTACACCTCGGAGAGAATTTATGGTATATCAGGTAATCTTTCTTTCTTTGCAGGGTTATCTCCCGCCCACAAAAAACGGCGCAGAGCCGAAACGACCCAGCCGCCCCGTCAACATCACTCCCTTGGCGCGACTTTCGGCAACTGTCCCCAACACGATTGTAGTGAACTGGTCCTCGGAGTTTGGCAGGGTGAGCGAGGCGAAAGCCCTTTCGCATTTGCTGCTGTTCCTTTACTACCATTTTTTTTTTTTTGTTGCAGCCTCGCATCTGCGAGGCAGAATCGAGGTCGTTGTGGCAGTAGCATCAAGCGATGTGGATCCAGAAGTCCCTCTCCTTTCCGGTGGGTTTTTCTACGTCTGAGCAGTTTCAACTTCTTTTCAACAGAACTACTCTCTGTCGGTGTACCTGGTGAAGCAGCTGACATCAGTAACGCTGCTGCAGAAGCTGAGAGCCAAGGGCATCCGAAATCCAGACCATTCGCGAGCTCTGAGTAAGTACCACCGGTGAAGGTGGAACCGTGCTTGATCTGATCTGGTGCCGAGCCTGGAAAGAGGGAGCAGGTCTGAATTAGCGAGCGAGGGCAGCGCGGGTCTTTGTGTGCGTCCCTTCTCGCAAACCCGCGCGCTCCCGCTGCGTCCCGTTGATGGGAAGGTAAGGATTGTGAAGATTACGGAGTATTTCTTGGTGACGCCATTCAACAAAGCTCTAAATCGAACTTTTCTTCTGATCGCCGCCCATCTCTGGCGTGATACTTCCAAAACATTTGTCCCGTGAGCGGCAGCGGGAGCGGAGCCGGCACTGCTTCCTGCTCCAATTGAACGCTGTTTCCCTGCGCTGTCATTTTACAGTAGAATCTTTAAGGTCGGGACTGTCTCCTTGTGCTGCATCGAGCCAAGGAGACTCTTGCTAGAGCTGTTAACATAATAGTAACGATGTCCGCTGTCGTAAGCGTTACCTGCCTGTAATTTGGATAAGTGTCACGCTGCAAATTATAAATCGTGTCTGTACCTATTTATGCATGTAAAAGAAGGAGGATGTTGACAGGAGACCTTTTTTCCCCTCCTCTTCTTTCAGTCAAAGAAAAACTAACAGCTGATCCTGACAGTGAGATAGCTACAACGAGCTTACGAGTTTCCCTGATGTGTCCAGTAGGTTTCTACGTTTTTGTTCCTTTTTCTCAGACAGGCCTTTGCGAACAGCTTCCCGCTTTACCTTACTGCTGTACGAATGCTTTGGAGTGAGAGGAGAGCTAGTGCTGCTGCAGCCCTGCTTTTGTTGAAAAACCAGCTTTGATTCCTTAAATAAAAGCAGAATCGCTTTATTTTGTGCCTAAAAAAAAATAAAAAAATTGCCGAGATCGTTGGCCTGAACTGTCTTCTGACCTGATTGTTGTCTTTCACCTTTGCTATTAGCATGTGTTTGAGGTGGAAGTGAGCTTAAAAAACTTAAAGAAAAGGCAAAAATACCCTCAGGAAAGCTTGTTTTCTCTCACACATTAATTCTTCATTGACATTTAGTTTAACATTCGCCTTGCTAAACACGCTAGAGCGTTGGGCAGGGGAGAAGAGGGAATAAACAGGGGATAACACCGCTGACTTGATGTGGCGCCGGAGAGGCGGTTTGTACAAAACCAACTTCATTTCTTCTTTCTTGTCCCCTAGCTGGGTAAGATGAGGCTGATTGTGCCCTGCCGAGCCATCACGTGCACCCACCTCCAGTGCTTCGATGCAGCGCTCTATCTTCAAATGAACGAGAAGAAACCCACCTGGACCTGTCCTGTGTGTGATAAGAAAGCCCCATACGACAACCTGATAATCGACGGGTGAGCTGAACAGGCTTCTTACCTAGTCTTTAGCCCGGATAATGTTTTTCTTTTAAGGCTTATCCTCTAATGCTAGTATATATAGACAACTTACAGCCTCAAACAACTTAAAATTGATTTTTTCATTCCCTAAACTGCTTTGATGCCAATCCGGAGAGATTTCTCCCGAACAACAAGAAGCCTTTGTCAAAATCTTGGCTTCCTCGCTGGCAGTCTCTGCAGAGGCAGTCATGGGGGAACCTGCTTTACCGGGTTTGAACAGAGCCCTCCTATGTACGTTGAACAGCTCGTCATAAAACTAAACTTGCAGGTGATATTGGCACAGATTTTTAGAACAGAAATTCTTTGTACCCCCTTTAACCCATCTCCTGAGCACCGTCGGCCCTGTGTCGCTTCTGCCGTCCCTGTGTTTATGCGCGTCCCTGTGTTTATGCGCGAGTCCTTGGAGTGTTTGCTCTCCCCAGCTTGCGCTCTCACCCGGCAGGTTGTTCATGGAAATCCTGAACTCCTGTACGGACTGTGATGAGATACAGTTCATGGAGGATGGCTCCTGGTGTCCCATGAAGCCAAAGAAGGAGAACCAGGAGGTGTGCCAGACGTCTGCGTTCAGTGGGATCGAAGGTAGGGGACCTATGGTCACCACTTTTTTTTTTTTTTTTGGCCAAAGCAACATTTACATCTACAAAGCAACATCTGGAGTGTTTCGGATCCCATCTGGGAGCCAGTATTTAGAATACCAGGAGCATGACAGGCACTTACACGCCACTGTGGAGTAAGTGCTAGAAAAAGCAAGAAAAATGCAGGTTCCTCTTGAAATTGCAGCATTAATTCCAGGTGGGCTACGGAGACCTGACCGTTAGTGTGGGGGTGACGCTTCTGTTCTGGGATGGGGCGTGGATTTGCTACGAGCTGTTTGGAAGCCCCGAGTACGTCACGGGGTTGCAGCACTTGCAGAGGCGGTGGTGTTTCGCTCGTCTCCATTTCAGCAGTTGAAGCTGATCGCTGATTTTCCTCCGCAGCCAGCTCCCTTTACACCGTGAGCTCCGAGGGCAAGAACGCTTCGGAGGGTAAAAAAAAAGTGGAGGTTATCGATCTCACTCTGGACAGCTCATCGGACGAGGAGGAGCCGCCTGCCAAGAAGCAGTGCCCCGTCTCCAGCGTGGCTCTTCCGACAGCCGGGCCCAAGGGGTAAGGCAGCGCAGGAACCCGACCCTCCCCGCTTTGCTGGGCTTTGGCTTCTTTTCCTTCTTGCTCTCTGCTCGGTTCCTTCCCTGAATAACCAGATCTGAGTCTGCTCTGTCCCTGGGCAAGGTGACGGGAGGAGGGAGGGCTTGCTTTTGCCGTAGGTGTGGTAGCATCAGGGTGAGAGGTGGTTTTTTTGCCCTCAGCATGCTGTTTTGCTGTTGTTAAGGTCCCTCGGGTCTGTATTCTGTTTCAGGGTATTGAGTATCGATCACCAGCCGTCATCTGTGCTTCGAAGTCCTCCCATGGCAGCTCTCGGCAGCGACTATCTCCCCAACCTCCCCATTCCTGACTACCATCCTTCCTACCAGATGCCCTCCGAGCTTCAAGGTAACACCAAAGACCTCTGGCAGCGGTTACCAGATAGGCGCGATCGTACCAGTTTACCAGACTAAGAGCCGGCTCTGTCGGCCTTCTCTTCCGCTGAGCTGTGGACGCCTTCGGGTCACTCACACGCGTCGTCTGTCTTGGCCCGGCAGCTACTGTGGGACAGAGCGAGCATTTTTTTGAGTGACAAGTTCACCGGCCCAACACAGAAGAGGGAAGAAGGAAACTAGACCACCTCTTCCTCCTGGGGCACGACTCCGGAGAGATTTCTCGAGGGGATCTTGGCGGACAGAATTGCTTGAAATCCGTTAGGAACACCCTGGGTTTTGGCTGGCAGCGCTCAGTGTGTCCCAGGGCCGCCGAGGAAATGAGGCCGTGGCTTCTTTTAGTGGGTTCTTCTTGTTCCTGGCTGGCAGGGTGTGAGATGGGTTGTGTCCTAAGCCAGCAGAAGGAAAGAGAGGCTCCTGTCCCGAGTAGTAAATAATAAACCATTCCCAGGAACCGGCCGGTCTGGGGATCCCCGGGTGTGTGCAGGAGTGAGTTAGGCCTGGATTGTCCCCGGGAAGGCGGGCATTTAAAGCCTGGTTTTACGGGTAGGGATGCTGCTCCGCAGAGAGATGAAGCGACGGGCTGGAGTCCAGCTCAGGTCAGCGGTAGAGACCTGAGAATAATCCCTCGGTCCTGCGTGCAGTCTGCACGTCCCTCCTCGTGCCTGATTTGATGCCTGCGCGGTTGCCGTCTGATGGAGTTCGTTTGAGCAGCTTTTGCCGAGCGGTTCGAAGTGTCGCGGTGTCGCCAGCCCAGTCGGGGCTGTGCCGACCCAGCCCTTCGCGGTTTGCTGAGCTTGGCTGGAACCTGGTTTGGGTGCCAGCCCCCACGGCAGCTCCAGAGAAGTGAGGTTTAATTTGCCCTGTGCTGTTCCACCGCCGAGGCTGCGCGATGAGTGGCAGAGGGATTGTAGCCGGAGTTGGAGCTGACAGTACCGTGGTATCGTGCGCTCGGCAGCAGTCTCAACCCGTCTGTTTCTGTCTCTCCACGAGCGCGACTGGGCTCCCCTTCCTGCCAGAAGTTTATTTACCATTGAGAGATTTATTTTTCCCCTTTTTATTTTTCTAGGTCTGGATTTGTTTTCCTTTCTTCAAAGTGAAAATCAGGTAAGTTGGGCTGGGGTTTCTGGGTTGGGGGTTTTTTTTTCTCCTTTTTGTTTTTCTTTTCTCCTTGCCAGATCTACAGACTGGCAAATACATCCCTCTTCACTCAGCCAACCCTCCTCTTCCTCTGTGAGAACTGTTGTCGGACGGTTCTGTGGGCAGCGCCTGACACTGTAGAAAGCGGAGGGATTTGGCGACGGTCGCTGAGAATTGATTTATCCTGTCGGCGTTGTGCGGCCGAGCAGAGGGCAGGGATCCCTGCACGCGTGTGGCTTTTCAGGGTGATTACTGTAGGCTCTGTCACCTTCCTCTGAGCTGGGCTTTATTTCTCACCGCTGCTGCGTGGCTCTTCTCTGCCGTTCTCACCCCTGAAGCCCGCGCTTGTCCTGGGTTGCGCTGACAGGAGGCAGCGAGTCTTAATGGTTTGGGGTCTTGGTAAACTCTGGTTTGGGGTCTCGGTTTCTCTGGGGAGCTTGGCACGATCCCTGTGCGACCGCTCCTCCGTGTTCCCGAGAGACTTGTCCTCTCTGTGGGTGCGTGGGGCTGGGGGCCGGGATTTTGGGGATAGCGGGAGCTGACCGGGGTTTTCCCTTCGCTCGGCAGCATTACAGCCCTTCTGTGATCACCTCACTGGATGAGCAGGATACGCTCAACCATTTCTTCCAGTACAGAGGCACGTCCAGCCCCTTCATAAACATGAACCCCCTGGTCCCCGTGATGGCGGGATCTCACAGCGCCGGCGGCCAGGCCGGCGGCCGCATCAGCAGCATCGTCTCCACCAGCGCTCTGCGGGAGAGCCGTGGGCACAACGGGACGATGAGTACCACTGCGGCGCTCCCGGGCTGCAGGCCGGACATCATTTCCCTGGACTAAACCCGTGCCGATGGCCGTCATTCCCTCTCCCGGGGCAGATTCCCGGTAACTGCCTTCGGATCGGCGTCCCTGCCCGGGGCTGGAAGGACCTGACCAAGAGCCGTTGGGTTGTGTCCCTCCCCTCTCGATGGAGGGAATCTCCCCCCCACACACAGCCAGTGCCCCCGGGCCTCGCGCCGGTGGTTTCCGCTCCACCTCCGTTAGGAAGGACGCGTCCCACGGCTGCATCCGTGTTCTTCGGCGCGTTGGGATGTGGGCTGGGGGGTTGATGAACCAAACCCCCCCCCCCCCGGCTTTAAAGAAGTATTTTAAAACCGTTTGTATTACATAGGATTCGGCTACGGCTATCAAAGAGCCCGCACGGGCCCCGCGAGCGAGGCTGGGGCTGGCCGGGGCGGCCCCCCAGTCCTGACTGGAAATTATTCCTCGTTTTTCACGGCAGAAGGCGGTGGGGGGGAGCAGAGGCTGCCTTGGAGGAGGATGGGGTGCAGTGAGGGACCCGGGTGCCCCGACCACGCTGTTGCCTCCTACTTGTCCCTCTAGTGACAGTGCGCTCTCGGTTGTAATTATGATGTATTTTTTAAAAAAAAATTATTAATGTAGATTTGTTTTCCTCCTTTTAAATATTTCCAGTGCGGACCTGTACAGAGAATAGATGATCTATATTTTCAGTTGCAGCTTTTGTACATATAAAACTCCAAAGACTTCCCTGTTTCTCTCTACGCAAGGACTAAATGAAGGTTGCGTCGTCTCTGGGGAACGACGCATCGCCCATTGCACAAATTATTTATGTATTTAAATGTATACTTTAATTTGGAACCTCTGTGGCGATGTACCCGCCGCTTTGCGAGCGTCCCAACAGGCTTCGCTCCCTGCGGCCCAGCTCATCTCCCACGTCCCGCAGCGAGGGCTGGAGCGGCTCGCGGCCAGGCTGCAGCGCGGAGAGGTACCACACGTAGCAATTATTATTATTTTCTTTTTTTTAGCACCTTTTTTAACTGCTCCTTCTTCCCTCAACTTCAAAGCAACGTTTGGGATGGGGGGGAGCAGCGCACAGTATTCTGCTTGGACGATTTCTTATTTCTTGTATCGTAAGCGCGGTAAATATTTCAATGCAATAAAAAAAAGTGTTAAATGCTGAGGATCTGCCGATTCGTGTGGTGACCGGGCACGCGGAGCTGCTCTTGTTGAGCCGGAGTCGAACCGCTGCTGCTCCTGCTCTGCTGCAGAGAGTTGGGGGGCAAGAGAGTGTGGGGATGGTGGCCCTGGCGTGCCCCAAAATGCCTCTGAACGGGTTCGTGGCGTTTCTGAACCCCTGGATTTCTGAAATCCCCGCTGGAGGGGATCACCCTGTTCTCCGCGTGATCACCCTCATCAGCTCGGCCGCGTTCCCTAACTCCGCTCTGCCTTCCCTGCAGCCGAGCGTCCCCCGAGCAGCGCGACGTGCCCAGCGAGGGACCCCGGTCCCCCCGACAAGCACCGCGGCTCCGCTCCAGGTACTGCCGGGGCACCGACGCGTCTTTCACAAACCCGGCGCGGTTACACGCACCCTGCTCCAGACCGAGCTGCTCGACCTCGGCCCCTCGGAGCCGTTTGTGATGGGCAGAGCCCGGGGGGCCCCGGTCTTGCTGGGCTGAAGGCCGCTGCCCCTGCCACCCCCCCGAGCCGTGTCCCCTGCCCTCTTCTCCTCGCCCTTCCTGTGGCAGACCCCCGTCCCGCTCCCCTCTGCCTTCCCCCGACCCCCGTCCCGCTCCAGCATGGACTCTGCTCCCCCTGGGCAGGAACTTTATTCCCTTCCCCGGCGGCTGCAGGCGCGGCGTGATGCCGTCCTAGGGCTGCGCTCGTCCCCGCTCCCCGAGGGACTCCAGCCAGAGCCGAAGGGCGAATTTGGTGCCGGTGCTGACCCGTTCCACGTCCTCCCCTTCGGCCGGAGCCGTGTTCAGGAAGGTCGCGGTGGGGAGCTGGGTGCTGCTGGAGGAGCCGTTGCTCAGCTCTGTGATGCTGAGAGAGGGAAGGTGATGAGGGACTGAGGGTCCTGGGGCTCTGCACCCCCTTTCCGGCTGCCCTGGTGTCCCCAGGGGTGCGGGTGCGTCCTCACCCGACGGTGGCCGGCAGCACGCCGGGAACGTTTCCCAAACTCTCCGCTCCATCCTCCGTGGCTGCGATGGCCTCCAGGACGGGGGGCTCCAGCCAGGCGTAGGCGCTCACCTCGCTCTCGCTGGGACGCATCCTGGCCTGAACCCCGAGGCAGCGCTCAGGTGAGGCATCGCCCCCCCTCACCCCAGGGACGTCCCCGGTCACGCGCTCACCTCCAGCCGCTCGTGGGACTCGGCGGAGACGACCAGCAGGTAGGCGACGATGTGGTGACGGCGCGGCAGCCCCCGGCTCAGCATGGGCGGGTAGATGGACTGCGAGGGGACACGGGAAAGGGACCCTGGGACCACCCCCCCACCCCGGGGTGCTCAGCTTCATTGGGGAGGGGGTGGCGGTGCTGAGCCCCCCCCCAGCCCAGCAGGACGTTACCTCCCAGAGGCCGAGCATCCTCCAGGAGAAGGTCTCCGCTGCCAGGCGCAGCCCCGTCTCCTCCTCCAGCTCCCGCAGCCCCACGTCCAGCAGCTGCGGCCGAGGAGAAGGGGGGGTGTGTGTGTGTGTGTGTGTGTGTGTGTGTGTGTGTGTGTCAGGGTGCACCAGCACCCCCCCAAACTCACACGCCCCCTGCGGGGTCCCCAGGGTGTCCCCTCACCTCTTCATCCGGCTCCACGTGCCCACCTGTGGGTGGACAAGCGGGTTAGGGACACCCCAACGTTCTCAGCACCCCGTATCCCCCCGGCCGCACTCACCGGGCGGCACCCAGACGTTGGGGAAGATGCTGAGGGTGCTGGCGCGGCGGGTGAGCAGGATGCGGCCGGTGCTGGCCTGGAGCAGCACGGCCACCCCCGCGGCCACCCCCCGATCCCGCAGCTCGGCCGGGAGGGCGACGGGCGGCTGCTCCTCCAGGCGCTTGGCGGGGCAGAAGGAGGGTCGCTGCGGGAAAGGGGCCGTGAGGGGCGGGGCGGCGGGGCCGGGCACCCAGGGGTGCCCCCTGCACCCACCCACCCACCTTGAGGAGGGCGGCGGTGGAGCCGGGGAAGGCCTCGTCCGAGAGCAGGAACCGGCCGCGCTCCAGGCCGCAGCTCACCACGGCCGCGTCCTCGTGCGCCGGGCAGAACGTGCCGGTGACGCTCTGCGGGGACGGACGGGGGTGGCGGGGCCACTGCCATGGGGGGCGCACACACCCCCTTGCACACCCGTGTGCGTGCACACCCACACACAACCCCCGCACATCCGGGTGTGTGCACACCCTCACACAATCCCCTGCACACCCAGGTGTGTGCACACCTTCATGCACAGACACACACCCCCCCCCCCCTTGCACACCCAGGTGTGTGCACACCCTCACACACCCCCCCCCACCCTTGCACACCCAGGTGTGTGCACACCCTCCCGCACCCCCACCCCGCCCCACGCAGGTGCCCGCCCTCTCTCACACCTCCCCGCTTTGCGCACACCCACTTGTGCAACCCTCGCGCATGCGTGCAGACGCTCAGTGTCCTGTGCACACCCCTTGCACACCCCCCGCCCCCGCACACACCGACACACACACACACACACACACACACCCCGACACACACACACACACCGACACACACACCCCGACACACACACACACCGACACACACACACACCCCCCCCCCGACACACACACACCCACACACACACACCCCCCACCCCCCACCCCCCCCCCCCCGGTACCTGCCCGAACCGCGCGGGTCGCCCCGCCCCTCCCCGCCGCACGTGCACCAGCACGCGCACCGGACCCGCCATGGGCGCTGCGGGCGCGGAACCTTCCCGGGGGGGCGTGGCCTCCGGGGGGCGTGGCCTGTCCCGGAGGGGCGTGGCCTCGGGGAGGCGGCGAGCGCGCCCCCTACCGGCGCCCCCTTGGGCCCGCGCCAGCCCCGGGCGGGGGGGGGGGCACACACGGTGCCGCCAAACGCCGGGCACCCCCCGGGCACCCCCCGGGCACCCCCCGCGCTCCGGAGCGGAGCAGGACACCGGTGTCCCCGCCGTGCCCGGTTCCCCCGTCCCCCCAGGACACCCGGGCAGCACCTGGCGCGTTTATTTTTTTGGTTTTATTTTCCTCAGCGGCGCGGGCGGACGCGTCACATCGCCGCGTGTGTCGTGTCCCGTTCCCCCCCCCCGCCCAGGGTCTCCCCCCCTCGGTGTCTCCCCCTCAGGGTCTCCTCACGGTGCTCTCGATGAAGGACTCCAGCACAAAGATGGTCTCGTCCACCTGGTTCTCGCTGGCGTCGATCCTGGGGGGCAGACGGAGCGTTGGGGAGGTCGATGGCGGCGTCCCCCCACCCGCTCTGCCTGTGTCCGTCCCCCCCCCGCCAGGCGCCGGCGCTCACTTGTTGACGTTGCGTTTGAGGGTCTCCAGCTGCTGGCGCTCGGGGGCCGTGATCATCTCCTCGATCTCCTGCAGCTGCGTGTCCTCGGCGCCGGTGGCCTGCATGGACGCCAAGATGGCTTCCACCCGCTGCGACTTCTCCAGCAGACGTCTGGGGGGGGACGGGGACAAGGAAACGGTGATTTCGGCTCCCCCCCGCCCCAAATCCACCGCCCCTTCGTGGTGCCCCAGCCCCGGCGCTCACTTGTTCTCCTTGGTCTCGTACTGACGCCGTTCCATCAGGTTGGCCACGCTCTGGGAAGAGGAAAGAGAAACGGGCAGGAGGCGGCACGGGGGGAACTGCCCGAAAGGGCTGGTGGAACGGGGACGCTGCTGCTGTCACCCCCGGTGGCACCACCCAGGAGAGGCTCCGGGAGGGAGGAGGTGGCTGTGGGGCCGAGGGGGACCACGTGTGGTGGTGGTGGACCCTGCACGGTTGTGGAGAACCTCATGTGGTGGTGGAGAAGGAGAACCTCATGTGGTGGTGGAGAAGGAGAACCTCATGTGGTGGTGGAGAACCATGTGCGGTGGTGGTGGAGAACCTCATGTGGTGGTGGAGAAGGAGAACCATGCATGGTGGTGGTGGAGAACCTCATATGGTGGAGGAGAACCATTCGCGGTGGTGGTGGAGGAGAACCATGAGTCGTGGTGGTGGAGAACCACCCGTGGTGGTGGTGGAGAAGGAGAACCATGGATGGTGGCGGTGGAGGAGGGCCTCTGGACTGCACGGCCTGGTGCAGGAGCACACTTGAAGGGCCGGGATTTCCCCCCTCCCCCTGCTTGGGACTCTCGGTGTGGGTGGACACCAGGTGGGGACCTGACAGGGCTCGGACTGGTGACGGTGGCTTTCGGGGACAGGGGGATCCTACGGAGCCAGCAGCGGGTCTCCGGGAGCGCCCACGGCGCTGGCTGGGACGCACCTTGTAGCATCGGTGCAGCAGCATCCGCGCGGAGGACGGGACGTTCACCGTGTAGAGGTAGAAGGTGCGGGACGGCGCGTGGTCCGGAGTCTTGGGAATCTCCTACCGGTGGGTGAGAGAAGGGGGGAGGACTTCACCGCCGTGAGCTAGGCGGGGTCGGGGACGGAGCGGGTGGGCACGCTCACCTGCAGCGACACGAAATTCTCCGACAGCATTTTGTAGAGCATGTCCTTGGCCTCCTTGGCCGGGATCATGGCAAAATCCTCCACCTGCTTCTGCTCCAGGTGTTTCTTCCGCAGGAGCAAACGGAATATCCTGGCACAGCGGGAACCAAATCTGAGCGGGAGAGGAGAATAAATCAAGGGATGGAAAGGAGAAAGGGTCGAGAAGTCTTTACAGCGTCGCTTTACCTCTCCTCCACGATGGATTCCAGGGTGGCTGTGGCCAGAGACGCCAGGGCCTTGTGAAGATCTGTACGAGGCCAAGGTCAAGGGATCACGCCAGCGCTCGGGAATGGCTTTACGGACCGGGAAACGCCGGGGCAGGTAGGTGACCACAAAGGATACTGACAGTGTACATGCCCCCGCCGCTGTCCCCGGATTTACCCACAAACTCGAGCTACGAGGAAAGGAAAAAGAAATTAATTCCGTACGTCCCAAAGTAATAAAAATCCTGGTTGTCATAAAATCTTGACTGTAAAAAGTACTACATAGATTTTATGGGGAAAAAAAAATCTATCTGATCTTAGCAGCCTAAGAACATCACCCATATTTTTTTAACACTTTTGGTATCTTTTAAACATCAGTCGAAAACCGCTTTTCCCTGGGTGTGAGATCTCCCCGGCGCGTGGCTGGCGGGAGGCAGCGAGGGGCGCAGGCAGGGCGCAGGCAGGGCACAGGCAGGGCGCAGGGGCTCATCTGGTGGCATTTAAACTTCTTTCCCCAACCGAATTCTCGCATTCGGGCAGTAAAGAGAATCCCCCAGTTCTTACCGGGTCGTCTGCTAACAGGGTGAGGTACTGGTCCAAAACTTGCTTCACAATGTTGTATCCGGCCGGAAGAGACCTGAATATCTACCGGAGGAAAAAAAATAGGTAGAATGTAAGCGGGGGTAAATCTATAGGTGCTTTACAGACTCTTCCTGCTCGATCCAAACCCGGTGCCGGAGCCGTGCGAGAGGCGAAAGGCCCCGGCTACCCCCTCTACGAGGAACCGACCTCGTTGGAAGAGAGCGGCTGGGTGTACAGCGCGCTGGAGGACGTGGTGACTTCGCTCATCCGCAGCATGGTCCGTACTATTTCGCTGCTGGTCTGGTTTTTGGGAAGAAGGAAACGACCTTTAGTGGGGGAGAATCTCTATCCCGAGCTCTTCCCGCAGCGGCGACGGAACGTGGGCCAGCCCTGCCTGCCCCGCAGCGGGGTTTAAAGCCTCGCCAGCCATGACCACGATCGTCAAGGTCTTCCTGCGGCTGCGGGAGGTTCTGAACGCTTCCGCGAACCTGATCCATGCGGTTGGCCACGGCACTGACGATCCCCTGGTCTCGAAAATGCTGGTGGAACCGGTCGATGTTGACTTGCCAGTAAATGCCGTCGTCGAGTGGAGGCTGCGGGGGAACAGAGAGAGAGAAAAGCCACAAAAACTGAGGGAGAGGAGCCAAAAAATGCTCGTTTGGTTTCCCCGGGAGAACGGCTTTGGGAAGACGCTGGATCCCTCCAGCCTGTAAGCTCAGAGGAGGAGGAGGAGGAGGAGGAGGAAGGCAGAGGCGCATCCCCAGCAAAGGCTACACGCAGGAGACAGGCAGCCGCCTCCACCCGCCGCTGCGTTGCTGCCCCGGCTCCAATTTACGTCCCCAGAGAGCCAAGGACGAGATCGCTTCAGCGTCCCCAGTACCTCCGAGCTTTCTCCATCTTGCTTCTGCTTTTTAGCCTTGTGTTCACCGTTGTCTTCCTCGTCGCACGATCGTCTGCGCTTCCCTTTCCCTGTCAAACGAAATAAACTGGCGTTTGTTTTTAAACACAGGCTCTCGGGTGAACAGCGTGGGGCCGAGCGCTCCCCAAACACCCCACTACGGCAGCACCCAGCGTTACCCCGAGGGGCTTCTCACCTACGAGGTTCAGCCTGGGCACGACGTACATGTCCTTCTCGTTAATCACCAAGGTGGGCGCAGGGGGAGGAGGCGCATCG
The DNA here is from genome assembly GCF_011004875.1 of Balearica regulorum gibbericeps. Lineage (NCBI taxonomy): Eukaryota > Metazoa > Chordata > Aves > Gruiformes > Gruidae > Balearica > Balearica regulorum. The sequence goes on from NC_046211.1 coordinate 839,577, forward strand.
GGGCTCTCGGGGGTTTCGGGGACCAGCGGGCACCTCTGCACAAAGTGCGTGTCCGCCAGGCGCACAAACGTGTTGGAGACGTCGGCGTAATCCATCGTCTTCCCGTCTAGGCCAGAGGAGAGAGACGGCGGCGTCAAGCTCTGCCGGCCCCGAGTTCTTCCTTTGGGTTTTGGGGGTTTTTTTTAAGGAGAGGAGATTCCCACCTTCCATCGTTTCGGTCAGCCTGTCCGCCACCTTCCTCACCACCGCGCTCATCGTCATTTTGCCATTGAGGAGCAGCTCCTCCACGATGAGCTCGCCCGTGTCGTTGTAGAGGGTCTTGGCGGTGTAGATGTAACGCGGGTAGCGGAGGATCCTCAGGATCCGCTTGCACTGGGCTTCGTACTCCACGAAACCTCGCTTCTGCAGCTGGTACGTCACCAGGTTGTGTTGGATCAGGACGCAAAGGGCTTTCTTAACCTGCCCGAGACGCAGCGGGGCTCGTTACGCGACAGAACTCACCCCCCTTTGCGGCGGGCGCCGAGCGGTTCCTCCCCGCGCAGCCACCGCCGTCCCCCTCCCCAGTGCCGAGCTGCCGGCGTTTGTGCCGCCATCTCGTCCCTTGCACGCCATCCCCATCAGAGTCACGCTCTGCTCTTCCCAAATGACCTTGTAAGTGAGATAACGAACCACCTCTCCTACTTAAGAAAACCCACCTGATTTTTGTTTTCTTTTTTAGAAACAGCAAAGCGCTCGTTTGTCCTTCTCAAGGTTTTCCTACCAGTTCCTCCTTCAGGAGCAGTAGCGATGGTGACGGACAGCTCAGGCTGATATCAGAGCGGTCCAGGCTGCCTTATCTAACACCTCCGATCACACCCAGGCGAGAGCCGACGCGGATGCGTTTGAGACGTACCTGATCCAGCAACAGCCCCGTGTCATTGACGATCATCCGCAGCGGCTGGGTGCCCGTCCTGATAAGATAAGTCCCTATCTTCTCCACGATCTCCCCAAAATGTTCTTGCAGGAGGAGGGAACACAGCTTTATTTCCGCCTGAGTCATCTCGACGGCAGATTAAAACACCCGGCGGTGCTGGGGAAGAGCGCTGACGTTATTACGGCTGTTTTGGGGGGACGGGAGGGTGCTGCCGGCCCGATGAAACCCCTCTGTGCTCTGTCCCAAAATGGACGTAGGGTAGGAGACCGAGTCTTGAGTGAAACCAGCCCCTGGCGCTGTAGCAAGAGGGACGGAGGGGGATGGACACGCACTGTGGCACACGGCTGGTCCCTGTGTCCCCTCCCGGGGGGTGGCAGCCCTGTCAGAGGGGGCCTGGGTCCCCCCTCCCAAGGGACAGCCATGTCAAGTGGGTCAAAGTCCCTTGCGTGCCCCTCCCAGATGGAATGCCTCCCGCGAGGGCTGGGGTCCTGTCAGAGGGGTGGGGGTCCCCGTGTCCCCCCCCCCAGAGGGTGGCAGCCCTGTCACAGGGGGCCCTGGGTCCTCCTCCCAAGGGACAGCCATGTCAGAGGGGTCGGAGTCCCTTGTGTGCCCCTCCCAGGTAGGATGCTCCCCCCCAGAGGGCTGGGGTCCTATCAGAGGGGTCGGGGTCCCCGGGTCCCCTCCCGGGGACGGCAGCCCGGCCGGAGGGGCCCCGCCAGGCCCTCACTCACCCAGACCCGGCCTAGGCCCATGCGGCCACCATGGCAACCGGCACTTCCGGTCCTCCGCCCTCTACTTCCGGTCGCGTTCGGCCCCCTCCGCGTCTCGTTGGAGGACCGTGCCAGGCGATTCTCTACCCGCTCCCTCTCGTCGGGCCGAGGTGACGCTCTATCCATCCGACTTCGCTTCTCGGCCCGGAGCAGACGAGCTAAACCGGAAGCTTGAGGCTAGCGGGTCGTTCCGCCGACGCTCTACCCGGCGGACCGCGGTCTCTCTGTCTCGGCGGAGGACTGACGGCAGGGAGCCGGCGGAGGCGGGGGGAGAGAGAAGATGGCGGAGGCCTCGGCGGCGGCTGCCGTGTCCCAGCACCGCTTCTTCTGCCACAGCTGTAAGGGGGAGGTCAGCCCCAAGCTGCCGGTAAGCGCCGGGGGTTGCGGCTGCAGCGGGGTGGGGGGAGGCCGAGGCCTCTCAGCGCTGTTGTGTGCGGTGTGTTGTTCCACCCCCCCCCCCCCGGCGGGGGCGGGCCGGGCTGGGCCGGCCCCGGGGCTGAGGGGCTCGTTCCTGTCCGTGTGCCCCCCCCCAGATCTCCCCTTGTGTGTGTAGGGGGGGACCCTGCCCGGGATTCGGCCTGGGGGGGGGGTTATCCTCTCCCTGACCCCTGTGGGGAAGGGCAGCCCCCCCCAAGCCCTGCAGGGAGGGGTGACCCCCCCATCCCCTCCCTCTGCGGGAAGGGGTGTCCCCCTCCAACCCTACAGACAGGGGTGACACACCCCCACCACCCCAATCACCTTGTTGACCCCCGCAGGGAAGAGCTGCCCCCCCCATCATCCTGGGGGGCTGCCCTGCAGAGCCTGGGAGGCCGAGGGACACCCCCAGACTTTCCTGAACCCGCGGGGAAGGGGTGACCCCCAAAATCCCACGGGGGTCAGGGTGACCCCACACACCTCCCCAGGCCCTGTAGAAAGGGATGAGCTCTCAAATCCTGAACCTTGGGGGGCAAGGTGCCCCCCCAACCCTGCTGTTGGGGTGCAGTGACACCCCTCACCCCCCAAAAACTGTGAGGACAAGTTGACCCACACCCCAAGATCCGTAGGGCTGTCGGAGGGGACGAGTCCTCTCACCTTTTTGGGAAGCGCCGACGTCCCTGCAGAACACTGCAGAGAGCAGCTGGGGGGGGCTGTGTGCAGCCCCCTCCCAGGGGTGCCCCCCCAGCTCTCACCCCCTAACTGAGCTGGTGAGGGGGTTCTTCATCGCTGCTGTCCCCTCCGGGAGAGGGGAGCTTGAGCTCCCCCAAATCTGGGGAGCCCGACCCCAAAGGGGTGAGCAGGGAGGTGAAGAAGCGGCTCCAAGCGAGTCTGGGCTGGTGTGACCCCAATATCCTCCCCCCCCCACCCCCCAGCCCTGGTTTTGGGGGTTTCGAGGACGGAAGGTTTGGCCCGTGACTGCTGAGGTTGGGGGAGAGGGGACAGGGCTGGGGGGGTGCAGGCAGGGCTGGTGTGTGGGGCAGGAGGAGGGAGGAGGAGGTGAAGCGAGCGGCCACCTTCATCCGGCTGCCTGCGTCCTTCCCTGGCTGAGCAGCGTGGGACGGAGGGGAGGCGTCGCGGCAGCCGTCATCCACGGGCTGTATCTGCGTCCGATTCACGAGCTGTCCTTGCTCTGCTGCAGGTCGGGGACCACGTTGCCTGCGGGCACCCTGGGGTCTGCAGGCAGGGAGTTACCAGCTTCGTTAACCCGAAAAGTTCATTTCTGAGCTGTGAGTTGGGGGGTTTTCTCTGCTCCTTTGCTGTCCAAGGGTTGGAGCCCTCCCTGTCCGTCTCTGTCGCCAAGGCAGGAGCGAGGCCACGCGCAGACCCCTCGGGCGCCGAGCCCCCTTCCCTGATTTCTGTAAAATCTGGGCAAACGGAGCGACATTGCCCCTCGGCAGCAAGAGGGGGGCACGCAGGCTCTGAAAGCGCTTGTACCCAGCCCTGGCACGGCCTCCAGCGGGGGCTTCCGCGGCCCCCTGAGGCTTATCCTCATCTGATGGGATGGAAGTCAGATATCTGCATCCAAACCCATCCCAACTCCTCTTCTGTGGAGCTGGTAGCATCACCTTTGGGTGCTTCTCTTCCTTCCTGTCTCCCAAATTTTGCTCTGCTCTCTTTTTACACCGCTTCCACCTATTGCCGACTTCCGCACTTTACCCTCCCATGTTTCAAAATCTCCTTTGTTAAAAGAAACACTGCCCAAAACCTGCTCAAACCCTGTCTGTCCCCAAGACTCGAGCTTTCCTAGTGCCTCAGTAACCTTTCTTGCTCAACCTGGATGTAAAACTCCAGGCCTGCTCTGCGAAAACACCTTTACATCAAACCTCCCCTGGTTTTAACTTTGCTCGGATCCAACTTGCTGCGAGCGGTTTCCTTCGCTTCTAAATTGGGAGCCCAGGCGGAGCGAAGTCCCTTCTGCTTTGCGTGGGCATTAAAGAGGTCGCCGCATCCTCTGCCTGGAGGATGGCTTGCCCAGCTCTCCCGGCGTGTCTTGCTCCAGTTTCTATTTCAAGAGCACCCAGAAACCCAGCTCGGGGTTGAGGCCTCGGTGGAGGTTGTTGTTTTGCCTCTCCTGCTGGGCTCCGCTCTCGTTTCCCTCCGGAAACGGCTGGATTTCGGTAGGGATGAGCGTCGTAGAGCTTTTGGTGGGTCTAGAATCGCAGGTTGTTACAGTCTGGGTATTAAAACATCTGTTTGGAGCTTGTGCCTGCCACAGGAATGAATATTTTCTTTTGCTTTTTTGAGATCTCTGGTTGTCTTCTGGCCTGGCCCTGGGGCGGGGACGGGGACGGACAGGTTCCCTGGGACCTGCTGGGGACGCCGCTTGCCGTCTGTCGTCCCCAAACCTGTTCCTTCACATCATCCCTTTGAAGGAAAACGTCGCCAGGACTTCTTTACGCCCTTACGGCCAGTCGGCTCGAGGCTTTTGCAATCTTTACTCGGCGCTGAGACGCGCTTTGAGGAGCGTGGTCTGACCAGTCGCGTTGGGTTGGTGCTGTCCCCACGATTTGGGGACAGTTGGTGTAGGGGTGTCACCTGAACCTGCCGTGGGGGGGACATGGCCTTGGGGCTACACTGACTTCTTTTGGGCCGGTAACGCTCTCTCTGTGCCTCAGTTTACCTCCAGCAGAGCCATTCCCATCACCGTGGGGGAGGATCTGCAACACTGAAAGCAATGCGTTGGGAGAAGCTGGACCCGTTTGCTGGGACCAGGACACAGTCCCGCACCCCCAAACTTTTTCTCTCACCCCAGACAAGTAACTCCTCTCCCAGTCTTTGCAAAAACAAAACAAATGCTGAGCACACTGTTTGGTTTTGTGCTTTTTTTTAAAAAACTGGTCTCACCAGGATAATGGCAACCTAAACTAAAACCCTGGCTGCAGATCGTTTGTCTGTCCGGGACGTTGTTCTTCCTCCCGACCCCCTCTGAGCAAGACGACCTGCTGCTCATCAGGCAAGATTTAGAGGCGCAGGGCCACCGCCTCCTTCCAAAACGAGCACGCAGCCGCCGTGGCGTTCGTTGCCGGCGCGGGGATCCGGCGAGGGCTACCAGCAGATCGGTTTTTTAGCTGCGGCAGTCGTCTTCGGCAGAGCTGTGGCGTCTTCTCTCTTCAGCAGTAAGCTCATGCCTCCCCGAGAGCGGGCAGAGGTGGTGCAGGCTTCGCTCCCTGCCCGCCCCGAGCAGGGGCAGCACCCCGACAGGTCACCTCTGGCAATTTTGGGGCGGTGGGGGGCTTGCCTCTGTGTCGGCAGGAGCCCGTAGCGTTCCTGAGAGGTCGGGTGTTGGCTTTGGGCTCACGTTGGGGCTTTGATGGGCTTGCGTTGGGTTGATCGCTGCCCGGGCAGCCGGATCGCAGCGTTGGCTTGGTACTGAGAAACCGGCTGATGTTTAACGATATCCCCCATCGGGTATTTCAATTTTCCGTATGCGGCGGGCGATTGTCCTGTCTGCAGGAGGGAAAACCCGAGAGAGAACGCGTGGCCGGGGGGGAGGCAAAGCTGAGCGGGGATTTCGGCTCTCGCGGCGACACGGCTCCTGCAGTGCCATCTGCGATGCTGAAACGGAGTCAAGGTGAGGATACGATAGTGCGGCGTCTGTGACGCCGGTGACAACGCGATTGGTGTTTGTAGCGAAGGGTGCGTCTGCGTCTCGCCGAGGGCCCTGTCCTTACTCGGGGGGAGGAAGAAGCAGCAGCAAGTTCTGAGGTCTGGTCCTGGGGCAGAGGAGACGATGCGAGGCTTTGTACGGGAGCGAGCGGGTATGGGGGATGTTGGCCCGGAGCGTTGGATGTCACCTGCTGTCTGCGTGACAACTGCTTCGTCTTCTCTTGGCAAAATGGTTTTAAGGAACCATAAAATTAGCATAAAATTAGCTCTCTTGTGTCATTTGAGCCCTGGATCTTCTTTCTGAGAGGAACTAGGGACAAGGTGGTGGAAAACGATGGGTCACCGAGCAGACTTTCTTCTAGACCTCCCCATGCCGCAGCGTCTCCTCAGCTGGAGGCTGTACCTGGGTTTAGGAATCCCAGGAAGGTTTAAGAATCGACAACGCGTGTCGAGGTGAGAAGCTGCCTCGAGGAGCGGAAACCCGGGGAGACGCTGTTGAGCTCCGAGGGTGAGAGACACGGTCCCAGCTCCCGTGCCAGCGCAGCGGGAGAGATCGGGATCAGCGAGTGCTCCAGCATCCCATCGGGGGAAGAGATGCCATGGAAGGTTTTTTGTGTGCTGCTGCTTCGCGTGAGAATGCAAGAGCCGACTTTTCCTACCTGAGGCTTAAGGCGTTTGAGGCTCAGCCTTTCTGTGAGCTGCAGCTTGATCCTGTGGCTCTGAAGCGTTGATTTAGGGTCTCTTTACCCATTGATATCTTTACAGTTATAAACCATATAGTTTATTTAATGCAAGGAGCAGCTGACATTGGGTGAAGCCACTTTGGACGGTGCAGAGCGACGTTGCGCAGTACTTAAAGAGGAGGAGTAAATATCGTTGCAGCTGTGGAGGGATATTTAATGAGTCAACCCAAGCCCGGGGTGGTGGAGCTGAGTTATCCTGCCCGTAGCTGCCTGGGGAAGGTGGTTAAGTTACGTCAGGGGTTAGATCTGTGGGACGAGCTCGCGGCCATCGAGAGGAGGACAAGCAACCCGAGTGGAAGCGTGCACAACTGCTGGATGGAGCAAGAGTCGGGACACGCAACCCAGAGGCTGAAAAAACCTTCTAGTCCATCCGTTCTGCCCCGATGTAGGATCACACCTAGCGACCTCGCTCCTGACAGACATGCTTAGGCTGGATGTATACGTGCCACCCGGTTCCGGCTGCTTAGGAAATGATCTGGCTGCTTTCCTCGGGCTAACGAGCGCGCGTCTCTTGTGAGCAGGGCACGCTGGGCACCCGTCCGGCGGAGTCGTGGGCAACGAGGGCTCCTGTGCCTGGATCCTGCCCGGGGACCGAGGTCCCTGTGCTCACCGAAACGGTCACGGTGGCGGTTCTGGGGATGTGGGGCACCCAACAAATTCCCTCTGTGCAGGCAGGAGACTCCGGCAGAGAACCGGGGCTGCCCGATACATCCCTTAACCTCTGGCAGAAAGCGGGGAGGTAAGACGAAGGGCTCGTGCCGCTCCGTGCGCGCTGTGGCTCTGCAGTATCCCACCCACCTCCCGTCGTCTGTTCTGGTTTCCCTCCTCTCTCTCCCCCCTCCCTGTTGCTATTTATCCCAAATGCCATTTTTATCTCTTTTTCATGCTCTGACTATACATTCGAGCTTCTGGGCAAGATGCTGGTAATTTCCATACAGATTATAACATAAAAAGAAACATTCCAAAGCTTCCAGAAATGCATCGGACCTGCAGCGTCCCCCATGGCATGGCCTGCTGCTAAGTTTGGGGGGGGAAGAAAATCTTTCTGATGTGGTCATTTTGATGGGGAAAATGCTGGAAATGAATTAAGTGAAGGATTTTTAGGCAGTGCAGAACGTCCTCCTGGTTCAGTATCGCTCTGAAGCCTGGTGGTATAGTATGAAATGAGATGGTGTGGTATGAAACGAGCTTTTTGACCCTGGTATTTTAGTGCCTAGCTTTCGATTCGATACGTATTCATTGCTTTTAAGAAATGCCAAGCATTCATTGCTCCTCGCTTCTAGTTTGCGGCTCAGACCCAACGTCTCTGAGGAGGGACACCTGACAGTACTCTGTGTTTTGCAGAGCCTTTGTCCCCAAAAATCGAGCTCCTTTTTTTCCCCTATATTATAATTTTGGTTCGGGGGGGGGGTCCGTGTGGTCCCCCCCCACCTTCCTGGCCGGACTTGCTCTCCGCGGTGCCATTCAGCCCCGCAATTTGTTCCTACGCAGAACCGAGCAACGCACGTTCCTCTTTCAAACGCACGCATCTATTCTCGTTAGCCTTGCAATTCACAGATGCAAAGCCGAAAGCCCCAGACAGATTCTTTTTTTTTCAGGGCTTTTTTTTTTTTTCCTTTTTTTTTTTTTTTCCCCCCCTTTTCTAAGAGCTCATCACCCATCAGTTCCCATTATACTCAAGACTGGAGCTCTTTTGAAAATATACCACATGTTCAGCTGCCTAAATGGCCTTTTGAAAACCTGTGCTGGGGTGTCACGAACGTTTTTGGGAGCGATGGTGCCGCGGGCAGCCCCCCGCTGCACTCTTCTCTGTCTCCAGCTGTAAGCACAGCACCTGGTAAATATTGGCAGCTAACGCTTTGCTTCAAAAGGGGGAAAAAAAGAAAAAATTAGATTAATTGAAGTGTCTAGAGGGCTTATGTGCTATTGCCAGGGAAACATGGATTCGGGGGGAAATGATACGGAGCGGTGAGAGGGGACGGGAAGCCGAAGCGTGTTTGATGAAAGCAAAAAGACGCGGGTGAATTTGGAGCTGCCTCCCCAAAGGCTTTGTGTTACAGGGCTGGGGGACGTCTCGCCTGCACCCCAGCTTTGGTAACGCTGCTCTGGGAATTTGATCGGTCCTCGAGCTCGGCTGGGCTGTATGGAGCAAACCGGTGTGGGTGTCTTGTCTTTTCTTTCCTCTTCCTTGTCACGCTCCAGGTCTAGGTAGCAGGATTTGATACCGAGGGCTCGAGGCTGCGGTTCACGGGGCGCTGGCAGGGTTTTTATCTGCGGTCTGGGAAGCGTGAGTAAAGAAAGGAAGACTCTTATCAGGAGGTTTTGTTTTTGGATAGATACCTCACAAATTACGGGTTGGAGGATCGCTGCCTGGAACGTGGGGTTTGAGAGCACCCTGTCTCCTGCTGCGGGACGGGCTGGGGAGGAGGGAGGATCTGGGGGTGCTTTTTGGGTTTGGCAGTGTTTTGCCCTAAATTGAAGCCGATGCACAGCTCTGGGACAAAACGAGGACTCTCACAATGAGAAGAGAGAAACTTTTCTCTAAAGAAATCTTCCCCACTGCTCCTACAAGCTCCAGCTGCCTCCGCTTTGGTGGCCCTAGCAGCATATTCCAGAGCAGGGAAGCCTCTGAATTCCCCAGTTCCCTCTCTCCCATCCTTAAAATCTTTGCAGCCGTGGAGTAAATCCGTCCTGCTCCACCTCGGCTGGCGGGGCAGGCTTGGAGGGAGCCGGCGATGGGAAGGGTTCATGTTTGAGCCTTCTGGATTGGGATTTTTTGGTATCGGTGATCAGTAGCCGGCGAGCCTGGCTTGCTCATGGAGTCCCCGTTGATGAAAATGGCTCGGGGGGAAAAAAAGAGTAAAAAAATATTTATGCTCTAACTCTGATAATTGCAGAGCATCTCTGTAAGTTCCCTGCGAGAGCCGTCTTCCCCGCGGTGCGAGCGGCAGGAAATCCAGCCCCGTGTCGGAGCCGCGTTACCAGCAGCTCGTCAGCTTTCCGACACCGGTTTAATTGCAGTGACTTACCTTCCGTCACTGGGGCCGGGAGCCGGCTTTGTCCGAGGCTGGTCAGCAGAGCTCCTGGTGCTTTGTGTCAGGCTTGTAAACAGCTTTTTTCCTAAATGTCATTATCTGGACAGGCTTGAGGCCGTACGTGTGTTGTTTTTTTAATTTATTTTTCTTTGGACCACCACTGACCTTGTGTGATCTTGATAAGAGCGTTTTTCTGTTCCACAGTGGTCACTTGAGGTTAATAAATCTGAAATTTGAAATGCTCCTCACGAAACCGAAACTCTGGTCTGCCAGAGCGCCTTTACAGGGAAGTGGAGCCCAGGAATCCGCGTTAGGCTCCTGGCGTGTTAATTTTTTGAGCTACGTCTTTTTCCTGAAATGGCAAGCGAAGTGCTTGGTGGCTAAAACCACTTTTCTCTGTCTTTCACAGGAGTACACTTGCCCGAGATGCGAGTCTGGCTTTATCGAAGAAGTCACAGATGATTCCAGGTAACGTACGCATCGATGCACCGCTAGTTTGTAAGATGCCTGGCGTAAAGCCTCTGAAAACTGTGGACAACAAGGTTAAAATGAGGAATGCAAAGAAAAAGCTTAGATATTGGTGTGAATTTGGCCTTAATACTGGATGAGACTGAAAATACAAGCGGCCGTCAGTCTGAGGAGGGGTTTGGGGAAGACTTCCAAGAAGCTGGGAGTTTTGAATTAAAACTGTACAAGGTCCCATGGACAAAAGCACTTACAGGTTTTTGACGCCTGTTTCTTTGGTCTATTAGAGCGAAAAGCATATTTATTTATTTTTTTAGGAATCAAGCTTGAATCTCAGTGACTCTCAGTACCTTTCTTTTTCCCTCTGTGAACCCCAGCTCAGTCTCCTGATCACCTCTCCAATCTCACAGCTCAGGCCAAGAGAGAAAGAAATACCTTTTCTCTCTAGGAGCACCAATTTGGTCGTGGGTCACCCAACAGAACACACTGCCGGCAAATTCGGGATCCAAAATGAAGCCTGTTCAGCACTTAGTATATTCGGTGTTGATTAATTGCTGAGAAAACGGCTTTATTTGGGTTGGGGGTAGGCAAGACGAAAGGGCAGCGGTGATTACATGAACCTTTGCTATCTGAGACAGGAATTGGGGGCCGGGTTTTGCCGGGAAGAGGCGACACTACGTCCTCTTCTTAAATACAAGTGTCTAGCCGTCACTTAAAGCAAGGCTGGAGCACTTGGGGCACGTAGCCCACGATCCCGATCGCAGAACGACGATGCTCCATCTCAAACGCCTCCTCTTGGGAGGCTCTTCCAGAGTCCAGGTAATTAGCAAGCAGGTTTCCTCCCCGGTCAGGTTGTGCGCAGTACGGTGGCACATCACCTGGCCTTTTTGCTTTAATAATCCTTTTCTGTCCCTAGGAATTATTCCGCTGTGCTCACACAGGCAGGCTGTGTTTGCTCGTCCCGTTCTCAGACCGCACGGGGCCTGTCTTGCTCTGATTTCTGCAAGGGTGACCTGCTCTCACTCAACTGTTTCTCTCCAGTTTTCTAGATGGCAGCGGCATAGACGACAGCCCATCCACACAGTTCGCAGAGGTGAGTTTTAGTCTATTATTTTGGGATTTATTTCTTTAAAATGGTAGCCGTGAAGAGGTTTTCAGTCTCGTCTCCGGCTGCAGTATGTGAAGTCATCTTCACTTGCCGCCTCATAAAAAGGACAGCTGATCTTCCAAAGAGTTTTCAGGAACTTGGCAAATTTTAAGGAGACTGTTGACATTGCTGGGGTTGAGACCTGCCAGAGATTTGCTCACTGGGCAGGGCAGGAAAAGACAGGAGCTGGAACGGCACCCTGCCCCTTGGTGCTGGGACGTGTGTCGGTGATGCTCAGCCAGCTGGGGAGGGTGTTGCCTGACTGCCTTTTCCTCCCCGCTCATTTCTGCTCTCAGTTTTACCAAAACTGCGACTGTCTAAAAATCCAAACTTGTAATAAAGTCCCCGTCTTGTAATCCAGTTGCGTGGACCTCGGAGCAGGGGCTGGAGTCGCCCTGGGCTGCTGGCTGCGGCGGCAGCTCCTCTGCCAGGCCCCGAGGAAGGCAGGGCGGCTTTAGACTCGGATGGCAGGCTCTGTTTCCCTTCAGGACTTCGCTTGAGCTGCGTAAAACAGATGGGAATAAAATTTCTATGCGTCTCCTCTGCCAGCAGGCCTTGCTCGGCGATCGGGTTATTCATTTGCTCGGTTATTGAGGAGTTTTAAGCGTTTCTCGGTCCTGCCAGGAGAACTCCTGCATGTCCTGAGTCGCAGCTCCTCGGCCAGGGTCACCCCTGGGTAGATTCGGGGGTCCGTGTTGTCGCTGAGCCCTCCTTCGCCTGCCGCAGCAAAGAAAAACAGGGTCACCAAATAACTGAAATTCCTCTGCGGCTTTGTGTTTTGAATCTGCATCCCTCCTGTTTGCTTCCACGTTCCCCGCGCAGGGCTGGTTTGCCTCGCCTCTCCTCCCCTCCTCTTCAGCTGGATCCATTTGTCTCCTGAACAAAACTGTTGCCTTTATATTGCTCCTCCCCGGCTCCCGTATCTCAGAAACGCCCGTGTGTGAGCGAGATAAAGCGATCTTGTCGTATAGCCCGAGTGTCGGTTTACAAAGACCTTTGGGATGCCTCCGCATGAAAGGCGCTATGTAAATTTAAATGGCTTTTAGGATTAATAATAAATGAAAGTCTTCTCCCAGCAGTGTGGCTGCAGGCAGGCAGAGCTCTATCTTGATCGTAACCAGCAGGAGAACAAGCAAAGCTCTCGTCTGCGGGGTGTTAATTCAGAGAACAGGTCATAAACTTTACTTCTCCCTTTCCTCCAATACCGGATTGAACCGGGCAACGTCAGAGACTTGTAAAGTGAGCTAATTTGGTGTGAAATGGAAATTAAGCCGCTCTGATCGTGTCATAACGCGTGATGAGGGTCTAGTACAAATGAGCAAAGAACAGCCCTCGTGTTACGCTCTGTAGCATTTAATTCCCGCAGTAAATCCGAGGGCACTGCTCCTTCCAATATCCCTTTTCCAGTGCGGAGCCTGGCCTGGGCGTATTGAGCAGGAGCAGCGGTTTGCTCCCCACCCCGGCACGTGGAGGGCTTTTTTTGTCTGACGCTCCTCGTTTCGTTGTCCTCTCTGAATTATTTTTTCCAATAAATCTTCAGTGGCCTCCTCAGCTGTTACTTTAATCCGTGGGCGATCTGAATCGCAGAAGGAATAAAACCAACTGGGTTTTGCAGGTGAGGGTGGCCGAGGCGGCTCTCGGCTCCAAGCTGTGGCTCGGGATGGGGGATGCCTTGCTCCGGGTTCCCGGCTGTTTTCGTGCATCCCCCCCCCAGTTTCTTCAACCCTCGCAGTGCCCTGGGGTGGCTTAACAAAATATGTGTTGGGATCTGTACGTCTCAGGAAAGAGCCGATGTGTTGGTCTTGCCGGGGGTGGTACATCTGATTAGTTTGGGCTATAATTAAGCGTGTTTGCCAGACTTTTTTTTCTTTTTCTGGGAGCCATGGTAACCATGTGAATTTGCTCAATTGCTTCTGTCAAGGTGGACTTCCCTGCCTCCGCCTTGGCAGCAGAGTCACCAGGATTAGTGGCGGAGTCACGTGTGGTTTGTGTCTCCCCTTTTTTTCCCCGCCAGCTTTGGGACCATTTGGACCACACAATGTTCTTTCCTGACTTCAGACCCTTCCTGAGTAGCAGCTCACTGGATCAAGACAGCAGGGACAACGAGAGGGGCCACCAAGCCCACGCCGACCTCTGGGGACCAAGCCGACCCCCCCGATTGCCCATGACGCGGAGGTACAGATCCCGGGGCAGCTCCCGCCCCGACAGGTCTCCCGCTATCGAAGGGTAAGTGCCTAAATTAACCCCTGGAAGCATCTCCCTCTACCTCAGTGGGTAAAATGTGGGATCTTGGGGAGAAACCTGACGAAGTGGGGTCCGGGCACTTACGGTAGGTGACCCTCGGACCCAGAAAACACCGGTTTTCACATCAGATGCTGTACCCTTTGTCCCCCTCGGCACGAATCGAAGCTGCGTGGTGGGAAAGGTGGGTTTTGCCTGTAACGGTGCCAAACCCTCAGCGCAGGGAAACGAGTCAGCGCTTGGGAAACTCAGTCGCTTCCTCTCCCAGCCCTCCCACACTCCGATGAGTTAGCATCCCTTGTTCCTTTGTGCTTGTGCCTCTTGTCTCGGGGCTCGCCCTTCTGCAGAGGGATTTACCTAGGCGTGAGTCTTGCAACGACATGGCTACGATCGATCGGAGCAGCATTTCGTGTTTCGCTGCCCATTCTTGCTAAACCGTTGCTGCTGCCATTTATTTGTTTGCTCAACTTGTTCTTTTTTTTTTTTTTTTTTCTTCCCCTCTTTCGATTCCTCCCTCTTTAGAATAATACAGCAGATCTTTGCGGGGTTTTTTGCAAACTCAGCGGTTCCTGGCTCACAACACCCTTTTTCCTGGTGAGTAGCAAGTGCGGTTTAGACCGTGGCTTTGATCACGGTTGTCCAACACTGGTAAACAGCCGCGGTTTGGTGCAGCTCCATCTCCCCGGTATTGATCGTGGAAACCTCGGGGGCTGGTTTAGGGTGAGTGAAATGGTTTCCTTGACTCTCCGCTCCCGTCCGCAGGAGTGGGATGCTGCACTCGAATCCTGGGGACTATGCCTGGGGACAGAGCGGCCTGGATGCTATTGTCACCCAGGTAAGACCCTCGTAATGTGCCTGGCTGGAGAAAGGCCCGAGCTGGGCTTTGATCTGTGCCTGTAAATTTTTGTGCCTGTAAAGTTTTGTGCTGCTCTCTGGCCGGAGACGAGCCCTGGGTTTGGGATGAGGACTGGGAAGAGACCGTCGGTGTCTGGCTTGGCGGCTGCTTGTGCCCTAGGAGCTCCTGGGGCCTAGGAGCAGCGGCACAGACCTTATTCCTGTGGGAATACCGTATCTTAGTTCGCCTCTTTATCAACGCACATGTGGGGTACGAGGCTGCAGGCTCCTTGCAGCAGGCTCAGCAGAGGCCAAAGATTCAAATCTCTCACCAAATTCAGCGATTCTCAGCCCTCGGCCATTTCCCCTGCGGTTTGCAGAGGGATGAGCCGAGTCCTCTCCCGTTCCTGGAAGCATTGTCTGGCTCCTTTGAGGATCGGGGGCGTCCAGCCTCCATCCAGAGTCTCTTCCAGGGTGTTGGCATCACTGGGGTGGGAAAGAGCAGACAAATTCTTTACCAAGAGCTAATTTGGCTGCTGTTGTCGTGCCGACGCCTCCCAAAAGCGCCTGGCGAAGCCATCTGCTGCCATTCATAAGTAGCCCCCGGCTTCCCGGGCTGCGATCACACGCCCGTCTCACCCGCCTTACTCACCGCTTCCTAAAATGAGTCTGCAGCCCACGCGGCCGCTCGCAGACAGCACCTTCCTCCTCCCGCCCCGCGCCCGGCAGAGCTGAACGAGCCCCGGCAAGCACGGTGCGGCAGGGTTGGTGTCGCGGTTCGGATTCGGGCTGGGTACGCGGCTCCGCTCGGCTCTCCGGCAGCGGCCCTGCCCATCCCGGGGTTTCCCGTCATCCCGGGCATCTTGCTGTGGCCTCCAGAGTTACATGAGGCTCCTGCAGACGCTTCCTGACCGTTCTTGAACCCGTCCGTGCTGATTGTCGGGTGAATCTGGGTCTGAACAGTATAAAATTCCTATGAGTCGTGAAACTAACGCCAGGAAAGAAGGGCTGTCGGCACCATCGCTGCGGCTCGAGCTCGGCCCGTGTTAAACGTCAGAGACCCCGCGCAGGAGACGCGGACCTGGGGGAGCGCGGGCTTTGGTTTGGTGGCGGCACTCGACTTCTGTCGCCCCGGGAGGTCGCCTCTTTCCTCCCAAGACCCTGGGAGAGGCAGAAGGTGCCCCATCTCCCTTGTTTCCGCGGTACGAGGTTCTTCCCCTTCTCAAAACTTCTCTGCCGACTCTCTTTCGGTTCAAAATCCTCCAGGAGTAGCTTAGCACCCCTTCCCGCGTCGGTGGCGACGTCTCCCGTCCCACCCGGACCCTTTAGTCCCCGACTGTCGATGGAAAAAGAAAATATCTGGAGGGCGATGATGTTAGAAGCGAGATTGGGGGCGTGAAAGTAAGGTTTGAACGCGTAGCGCTCTCCGTGTGTGCGCAACGATGCTCTGCCGCGTCCCCGCTCCTGAGCGCGGCGTGTTTTCTTCTCCGCAGCTCTTGGGACAGCTGGAAAACACGGGACCACCTCCGGCCGACAAAGAGAAGATCTCTTCTCTCCCGACAGTGACAGTAACTCAGGAACAAGTCGGTAGGTGACATCGATCGCCGGTGTCCGATGTCATTTGTCTCTTCCCTTTCAAATTGGCTCAGGGCAGGGCCGGCAGACGAGGCTCTGGCCGTATTCCTGCTGGGAACGTCACGTAAAACTCGCGGGTTCTCGCTGGCAGCACAGGCCTCTGGGTTTCTCATAACGTTTATGGTTTTGCAATTAGCTCATCCCGGGGATTTTTCTCCCCGTGTTTGCCGAAGGCAGCTCAGAGGATCCCGTTCCCTCCGAGCTGCTCTATTACTGGAAACTGAAAATGCTCCATTAAGACCAACTGTTTGATTAGAAAAGCCGTTTCCACGACAGATATTTTTGTCCGCTGCTTTTTATATACCCGCGTCTTGTCTGGGAAGGCGAGAAGCGTCCGAATTTCCATGTTGTAACGCTCGGTCTCGCCTCTTTGGATTGATGGAGCTCGGGCCTCTCTTCCAGATACGGGTTTGGAGTGTCCTGTCTGCAAAGAGGACTACACAGTAGCGGAGCAAGTCCGGCAGTTACCGTGCAATCACTTCTTCCACAGCAACTGCATCGTGCCGTGGTTAGAGCTGGTAAGAGCCTGCGACCGTGGCTCTGGGGGAGATGCCGCGGCTCCGAGCCGAGCCCTGAAACCTCCGCGTTTCTCTTGCAGCACGACACGTGTCCGGTTTGCAGGAAGAGCTTAAAAGGGGAAGATTCGACTCGGCAAACGCAAAATCCCGAGGCCTCAGCGAGTAACAGCTTTAGCAGTGAAAGCCAACTACACGACCGATGGACTTTCTGACGCTCGAGGGCGTTTGCTCGGGGGCTCTGGCCGGCGTGTCGTTACTACAGATGTACATTGTATTATAATTCAAACAACAACAACAAAAAAAGAAAGTAGCAGGAAATATAGGGGAGGGAACCCGCCCTGTGGTATCACTGCAACGAGTGCTGTCTTTTTCCTGAAACTTTAAACTAGCATCTCCGAGCGAATCGCGTCTCCATCGGAATCGCCTCTTTAGTCCTAAATTCAGAGTCTTTTGAGTGATTTGACTTGATTTTATACTTGTGAAACCTTTACTTCAAACGTGGCCCCTTTGGGGGGGGGGGGATGAGCCGGAGCAGGGAGGTTTGGGCAGACCCCGCCTGGGGCTCGGGCAGCCCCCTCTGCCTCCTGTTTCCCCCCTGGCAAAGAGGTGGCCGAGGTGGGGAAGGCGTCCCCGGTGCGGTGCTCCTCGTAAAGGAGAAGATTTTTGACTTCTCTCTGACCCCCTTCCCCTCGAACCGGGTGGGTGGAATCAAATCCAGGAGGGGTTTTTGTGGGGTTGGTTGTTTTTTTTTTCCACCCCTCCTTCTTGAATTCGAGTGATGGTGTCTATAAAATAGTGACGTAGGTTTTCTCGAGGGCGAGGCAGAGGTGAAGATGGAGGCGTTGAAGCCTTCCCGAGACGTGCCGGTGGAGAGAAGTGTGGTCGGAGCCCCCCCGGTTCTGGGAACAGGAACGCACCAAGCAGGATTTTCTGTCTTGTGGACTTTTTTTTTTTTTTTTTTAAATTTGGGGGTTTTTTTCTGGCCCTTCTCCACGTGCCTGTGTCCCCAGGTCTGTCCCATCCTGTCCCCCACCCACAGTGAGTCGTTTAGGATCCTTAGCTGGCTTGTATCATATGGACCACATTAAAGGCATCCTTTAGAAAACAGACCTAACTGTGCGTAGCCATTTTAACGGCTGATTCCCCCACGTTTAACACACAATCTTAATTCTCCCTTAGTCCGATAACTTTAAGAGAATCTCTTTATTTTTGCGGATTTTTTTTTTCTTTGTTTTATCCCCCCCCATCCTCCACTTCTGTAACGTTTCATCCATATTTGACTTCTTGTTTTTTATCGTCCGAATAACCTCTGTGCTTACGGCACCCACTAAACCACCACGTGGCAATGTTAAACCCCCGGCCGGGCCTAACGGCGGGCGGGAGGGAGAGGTAGGTCGCGTCTAAACGTGTTGCCGCTTCATCGCTGTAAACAGTGTACTACGTACACTCGATTTAAACTAGTGTTTTGTTTGCTATTAAGTCAAATAAAGGCCTTTATAAAGAAGATCGGATGTGGAGAAGGATAATTTGGGTTGGAAGAGGTGGCCGAGGGGCTGGCGGAGGGGTAACGGGGGTGGAAATGACCTCGCGGGGTGGCTGAAAAGGGGTTTTCTGGTGAGAAAAATTGGTATTTTGGTGGTGGAGGGCAGTGGTGGAGCTGAAGGGGGACCGGGGGGGGTGACCAGCGGTGGGATGGGGGGTTGAGGCAGCGGTGTCGTCCCTTCTCCGGGGCTCGTTCCGGGAAAAGCAGCTCGTGCGCTGCTGCTGCTGCGTCCCCGACCCCCCTCCCTCTGTTTACAGCACCAAGACCCATTTCCTAAACGGCTCTCGGCCGCCTTGGTGGGTGACGGCCAAAGGGAAAATGCTTTAACTGCAGCTCCGTCCTCTTTTGAGCGGTTTTGCTGGGTTTCTCTCATTTTTGCTGGGTTTCTCTCATTCTCTTTCCCTGTTATTTAGTGTTTCGGGCTCCCCAAAGCGCCCTGTTTTGGGGGGGCCGGGGGGGTAATGCCAGGTTTCTGCTCCTGGTTCCTCCCTCTCGCAGGTGGTGCCCGCTCAGCCCCCAAGGGCCTAAAATCAGGAATTTCTCCCCCACACACACCCCGGGGACAGAATTTCAGGCAGACGCTTCCTGGGGAGTCTCACGGCCCGAGGTGGCGTCGCTCTGCGGCGCGGGGGGAGACGCGGGGCCGAAGGGACCTGGGAGGGGGGGACTTGGGGTGTCCAGCGGCCGTGCGCGCTTCCCCCCCATCCCTTTATATTTCCTGGCTCTCCCTGGTGTCACTCCGGAGCGTTTCGGTGGGGTTTTTCAGGGAGGGGGAAGCGTTTCAGCTCCTGGAGCATCCCCAGCCCTGGGCGGCGGCAGGGATGCGGGCAGAGCACGGCGGCGGGTACCACACGCTCGAGCGGCTCCGGGGGGCTGAGCTTTATTGGTGGAGCTGCTTGTTTCAGCCCGGTTGATTCCCACTTTTCCCCACCTCCACAATCACCCCCCCAAGTCCTTCGGGTCAAACCTTGGGGGGTGGGGGGGCTCCTTCGCCCTGATGCCGGACACCCCCCGCCCCCCTCCTGACCTCACCTGGCTGCATCCCTGTGCCAGCACAATCTCCGCAAGGATGGAGCCGAGGCGGGGGGGTAGGGGGGGTGGCAGAGTCCCGAGCCCCTGGTTGTCCCCAAGGATGGGGAAGGGACGCGTCCCTTCCTGACGGTGCTGGGCTCGAGGGGCCACCGCCCGCCCTCACTGCTCCTCCTTCTCCTCCTCCTCTTCCTCGGGGAGCTTCTTGCGGGTGAAGAAGCCCAGCTGGGGCGAGAGGGATGGAGGGGAGCGTGGGGATGGCGGGCAGAGTGTGTGTGTGTGTCCCCCCCGAGCCGAGCCCGGTCCCTCGCTCACCTTCCAGAGGCAGAAGATGATCAGCGCCAGGAGGAGCAGCCCCCCCAGGATGCTGCCCACCAGGATCCAGAGGGAGACGGGCACCCGCTTCCCCTGGATGATTTCAAGCACCATCTGCGGAAAAAAGAAGGGTGCCCAGGGAGCAGGCGGGGGGGGTGTCCCACAGTCCCGTGCCCTGGGTTTGGGGTGCAATGGGGGGGCTGATGGGGGGGGGAGGGTCCTACCTCCCTCCGATGTGCCCCTTCCTCCAGGACCAGCACGCTGCTCGCCGGGACCCCCAGCCAGGCCGTGCTGACCACTCTCACGCTCCTGAATTTCGCCTGAGGATGGGGAAGGGGGGGGGGGTGGGTCAAGCCGAGTTTCTCCCCTGAGCTCTTTATCCCCAATTTGGGGGGGGGTCACCCTTCCCCATGGCCCCGACCCCCCCTCACCCCACGGAAGAAATCGTTGTGGACGGTGCGGAGGATGTGGATGGCGACCTCCCCACCACGCTCCAGCCGCCCCAGCCGGCAGCTCAGCTCCTGGCACCAGGCGTTGCCGCAGTCCTGCGGGGATGAAACGTGGGGTGACGTGGTGGGGAACACCCCCTTCCCCCCCCCCAAACCCCCAAACCCCCAAACCCCAGCTCTGGAGGGGGGGTGTCGTGGCCGTGCTCACCAGCCTGTCCACGTGCAGGAGGTCTTCGGGGTGCACGGGGACCACCGTGGCTGTGCCCCGCGGCTCCTCCGAGGGGGTCTGCAGCACGCAGGTAGCCTGGGCAGGGGGCGAGGAGCCGGGCTCAGCGCCGGGGGGGGTGCAGGGACACACACACCCCCCCAGGACCCCCGGTATGGGCGAAGGACTCACGTTGTCGGCCAGGACGCGTGTGACGGAGAGGAAGGTGGCGCGGCGGTAGCCCAGCGCTGGCAGGGCCATGCGGAGGGTGAGGTTTCGGACGGGGTAGCACCCAAAATTCTGCACCTGGATGGGAGGGAGAGTGGGGTGAGCCAGGACACCCCCCCCGCCCCCTCCTCCTCTGCACCCCTTTATCTCCTCACCTTCACCGTGGTCTTGAATTCGGGGCCGGGGCCGTGGGGGAAGGTGCCGAGCGGGTGAACCTCGTAGCGGCGCAGGGTGGCATCGCTGCCGGGACGAGAGCGGGGTCGGATCCTGCCTCCCCGCCGCCTCCGTCCCCAGCACCGTGACCCCCCCCCCCGCCCCCATCTTTGCTCCGCTCCCCCCCCCAGCCCCACCTGGAGAGGAAGAGGTCGGGCTTGTAGCGGACGGGGGTGGAAAGCCGGACCGCGTTGTCCTCCGGCGTCATCTCGGTGCTGTCGCTGGAGGGGGGAGATGTGGCCGTGGGGAGCTCGGGAGGACCCTGAGACCCCCCCTGGACCCACCGCCTCGGCCACGCCGTGGGGTGCAGCCCCCCCCCCCCCCCATCCCGCTCCTACCTGCTGGCCTCCAGGGCGACCTCGGCTCGGTCGAGGAGGACGGAGCAGCTGAACTCCAGCTCCAGGGTGAAGGAGACCTGGGGACGAGCGGGGCTGTGAGCGGGGTGACGTGGGTGCGCTGGGGGGGGGGGGGGGGGGTGTGTCCCGGGGGGGTGCCCTGGTCCCCTACCTTGGCCAGTGAGCGGAAGACGGGGTAGCCGACGCTGCAGAGCCGGCGGTGACCGGCCAGCGCCGTGCACTCCAGCTTCACCGGGCTGGTGTCCTGCGGAGGTGGGGACGTCACCTACGGCCGGACGGGGATGGGAGCGCGGGGGGATGGAGCTGATGGGTGGGGGGGGGGCTCGGGCTGAGCACCGGGGTGAGGGGCTCTATGGGGCCATGTGGACCCCCCCAGCTCCCACCTGGGGTGGGTTGGGGGACCCTCACGGAGCCCCGTCTGGAATGAGCCGGGGATGGGGATGGGGGGGGGGGGCTCGGTAAGACGGGAGAGACCCCCCCAACCTCTGTCCTGGGGCGGGCTGGGGGGTCTGTACGGGGCTGGAAGGACTGCGATGGCTTGGAGGGGCTGGGGGGGGGGGTGTCCATGCAGGTTTGGGGGACCCCCCCCCCGTGGCCCCGTACCTGGAGCGTGAGGCTGGAGAAGTGGAGGTTGCTGGAGAAGCGGAGCAGCAGGCTGGCGTTGTAGGCGTTCTCCTCCTTGTTCTCCAGGACCACGTCCACCGTCACCTTCCTCCTGCCCTTGCGCAGGACGTGGGGGCTCTGCCTGCGGCGAGGGCGGTTACAGCCCCGGGGCCACGGCTCGGCCCCGGGGACACCTCGGGGACACCCCCATACCTGGAGCCCCCCATGTCCATGGTGGCCCTGAGCACCAGGTCGGTGACGCACTCGTCGTCCTCCCCGCAGTCCTTGAAGAAGGGGATCTGGAAAGAGCCGGGGGTGATCCCGGTGCCGGCGGCACCTGGGGGGGGGTGTATGGGGTGGGGGGGGTGGGGGGGGTGGGGGGTAGGGGGGGGTCCTGGCTCTGGCCAAACCCCCTCCAGCACCCACCAGTTTCTGGATGGTGGTTGGGGACGTCTCATCCAGCACCGGCCCGGTGGGTTTGGCCATGGCCAACGTCACCGTGAAGCTGAGGGGTCGCAGATAATCCGTGGTGTCCTGGGGAGGACGGAATGGGGGGTGTCTCCGTCAGCCCCCGGTGCTGGGGGTGGGGGGGTGTGCGGAAAAGGCCAGGGAGGGCCCGGCCGCGGCTCACCAGGACGTGGAAGGGGACGCGGAGGCAGCTCTGCCGCCCCAGCGAGAGCTCGAGGTGCCGCCGCAGCAGCCGCCGGGCGCCCGAGTCGAAGGCAGCACGTGCTGCCGGTGCCCCCTCCTCCAGCGACACGTTGTACCGGAGCTCTGCGGGGTGTGGGGGGGTGTCAGTGCCTGGGGGGGACCCCTGGGGATGCTCCAGGGACGCCCCCTCCCCAAGTCCCCGGCACCCACCGATGTCCCTGTCCCGCCGGCCACGGGCGCGGGTGGCGGCGCGGAAGCAGAGCCTGGCCCGGAGGCAGACGGCGCCGGTGCCGCCGCGTTGGCAGTTCTTCTGGATGACGCTGATGGCCGAGGGCTCCACCGTCAGCGAGGTGTCCACCTGGACGATCTGGCGGGAGCTGGCGGCGAGGGGACAGTGTCACAGCCCGGGAGGGGTGGGGTGGGGGGACACCACACACCCGGCTCTGTCCCCCCCACCCCGAATCCCACCGGGATGCTCACGGGGACGTTGATGCCCATCCTGGCGCCGTCCCCTGGCTCGCCTCCTCTTACGGCGAGGGGAAACTGAGGCACGGAGGAGTCCCGGAGCTGCCTGAGAGCATCCCGCCGGGCGGGTGGCCCTGCAGAGCGCGGTGGCCCAGACCTGTCCCCGTCCCCCCGTGTTCCCCCCCCCAACTCACCGCAGCAGCACGGCCGCCCCCTGCGCCCCCACGGCCAAGTCCACCAGCCCGTCCCCATCCAGGTCCAGCTGCCCGTCCACGCTGCGGCCGAAATAGCTGAGGGTTGGGCTCAGCGCCGCTGCCTCAATGCGCTGGGGAGGTGAGAGCATGGCAAGTGGTGGCTTCACTGCTGTCTCGTATAAGGTTGTGTTCGCCATCATGGAGAACCCCCTCACTCACCCACCCACCCCAGATGGCAGCGAGACCCCCCCAGCCCCCACGGCCGCATCTCACCTGCTTGTAATGGGGCAGGAGGGTGCCCGGGGCACCGTGGTAGACGTAGAGAGCGCCGCGGTGCCCGTCCTCCAGCGGAGCCCCCACCACCGCGTCGTTGAAGCCGTCGTGGTTGAGATCCGGCACGGCGGCCAAGGCGTAGCCGAACCGGGAGTCCTGCGGCTTCTTGTCGGCGTGCAGGGTGCCGGCGGGGGCCAGGAGCCGCTGGGGTGGGGGGGGACAGGGTGGCCCTCGGTACCCCACGGTGCCGGGAGGTGGGGTGTGCACATCCCCCCCAGCCCTGCCGTGTCCCCTGACCCACTGCCCCCCCCCCCCGCAGCCCCACTGTGCATCCCGCCCCCCCCAAACCCCCCCCCGAGCCCCCACCTGCCCCACTCTGTAGAGGTACACCCGCCCCGTCTCCCTGCTCTGGGCACCCAGGTACATGGGAGCGGCCACCAGCAGCACGTCGGTCACCCCGTCACCGTCCACGTCCAGGGGACACACCTCGCTGCCGAAGTAGGAGCCGATCTGCCGGACACAGCGGGGTCGTGTGAGGCTGGGGGGGGGGGCTGCCGATGACCCCGGCCCCCCCGTCCCCCCGTCCCCAGCAGCCCCTACCTGCTCCCCGGTCAGCGCCTGGGCCACCGTCACGGTCCCCGCGGTGCCCAGCTCGAAGAGGATCACCTTGCCCTTGTGCTGGAAGCGAGGGGCCCCGGCCACGTACAGGCGCTGCCCCCCCGGCAGCCGCAGCGAGGACACGGCGTAACCTGGCGTGGGGGAGCCCGGGCGTCGGCGAAAAGCCTGGCCTTGGGTGTGCCATTCCTCGGCCACCCTGTGTCCCCGGGGCACCCCACGTCCCCTGGACACCCAGCGTCCCTGGGGCACCCAGCACCCCTGGGGCACCCAGCGTCCTTGGGGCACCCAGCGTCCCCAGGGAACGGAGCATCCCTGGTTTCTCCCCATGCCCAGGAGACTGAGCACCCAATTTGCTCCCCATCCCTGGGGTGCTGAGCATCCTTTGGCTGCTGAGCAGCCTCAGCCCCCCCCCCCCCAGGGCACCGAGCATGCTTTGGGTGCTGAGTGTCCCTGGTTTGCCTGGCACCCCTGGGGCACCCAGCACCCCTCAGTTGCCAACGATCCCCCATCTGGGATACGGAGCATCCCCAGTTCACCCCAAATTCCTGGGACACGGAGCATCCTCAGGTCACCCCAAATCTCCAGGACATGGAGCTCCCCCAGTTCACCCCGTATCCCCGGTACCCCGAGCATCCCCGGTTCACCCCGTATCCCGCGAGCATCCCCAGTTCACCCCGTGCCCCCTGAGCATCCCCGGTTCACCCCATATCCCGCGAGCACCCCCGGTTCACCCGTATCCCTGGTACCCCGAGCACCCCTGGTTCACCCCGCACCCCTCGGGCCATCCCCCCCCCGGTACCCAAATAAGCCGCGTGGTTCTTCAGCTCCAGCGGGAACTCCTCCTCGAAGGCTTTCCGCGGCGGGACGATGCGGCCGCGCTGACCCTCCTCCAGCACGGCCCCGTCCCAGTCGTAGGCTCCCACCGTGCCGAAGAGGATCCCGTCCTTGGGGGGAAGCGCGTGTCACGCGCCTCGGGGACACCACGTGCGCGGCGATGCCTCACTGTCCCCAAACCTCCCCCCGCCTCGGATTGTCACCTGCCCCCCTGCCCCCACCCCGTGACGGGGATCCACGACCCCGGGATGAGCTGAGGATTATTTTCCGCTTCTGCAATCGCCGCTCTCCCGCCTCCGGCCCTTCCCGGGGCCGAATCCTGCCCGGTCCGGCAGCCTCACCTCCAGGAGGTGGATGGAGAAGCCGATCTGGGACATCTCCAGCTCGAAGGAGCTCTCGTTGTACCCGTGGGTGCCTGGGGAGGGGGTGGGGAAGGAGACGCTGTTCCTCCAGATGTGGTTCCAGCTGGTTTTGGGTTCTGCAGCCCCACGCCGGGGGCCGGGGCCGGATCCGACCCCGCGTCACCTTCCAGGCTGAAGATGCGGTCGCCCAGGGCGTCCACGATGTCGTTGAGGGCGGCCTCGTCGGTGACGTTGAAGAAGTATTTCTCATCCGGGTCGCTGGCGATGTACTTGATCTCGCGGATGAAATCCTCGGGGTCCTGCTGGCGGCGGAGGTAGTGCCCCAGCACCTGGGGAGAGGGCACCCAGCATCACCCGCCTGGACGGATCCTGACCCCAACGTAGCCAGGACGGAGGGTCCCCCGGCCCGGCCCGGCACAAAGGGGGAACGGGGAAACTGAGGCACGGCGCCAGCTCCGGGGTGGCGGGCAGGGAGGGTGGCCGGGGCGCTCACCGCGATGGCGTAGCGGGTGACGTTGCGCTTCTCGCACTCCGCCAGCGCCTCGGGCAGCTCCTCGCCGTCGTGGGACTCCCCGTCCGTCACCACGATCATCAGCCGGGTGGCGTCCGCTCGCCCGCCCCGCTCGGGGCTGAAAGCTTCCGTGCTGCCGGGAAGGGCGGGCGGCGTGAGGCCGCTCCTGACCCTGACCTTGACCCCAATCCTGAGCCCAGTCCCAACCCCAATCCCAATTCTGATCCTAATCCTGACCCTGATCCCAACCCCAACTCTGCTCCCAATCTCAATCCCAACCCTAATCCTGATCCCAATCCCAATCTCGATCCTGATCCCAAGCCCGACCCTGACCCTGATCCTGATCCCAATCCTAATCCTAATCCTGATTTTGATCCTGATCCCAATCCCGACCCAGATCCTGATCTCAATCCTGATCCCAATCCCGACCCTGATCCTGACCCCAATCCCAATTCTGACTCCAGTCCCAATCCCAACCCTGATCCCAATCCCAATCCTGACTCTGATCCTGATTCCGATTCTGACCCCGATCCCAACCCCAATCCCAATCCTGACCCCAGTCTCAATCCCAACCCTGATCCCAGTCCCAATCCCGACCCCAATCCTGACCCCAATCCCAGTCCCAATCCTGACCCCAGTCTCAATCCCAACCCCGATCCCAGTCCCAATCCCGACCCCAATCCTGACCCCAATCCCAGTCCCAATCCCGATCCCAATCCCAACCCCAATCCCAATCCAAATCCCAGTCCCAATCCCAATCTGAATCCCAGTCCCAATCCCAATCCCAATCCTGACCCCAGTCCCAGTCCCAATCCCGATCCCGATCCCGGCGCCCACCAAGCCCGGCGGATGGCGAAGGCCGTGCGCGTCTCCCGCCCCTCCTGCCGGCTGATGTTCTTGGCCGCCTCCACCACCTCCTGCGCCGTCCGGTACCGCCCCAGCACCCACTCGTGCACCGCCCGCTCCCCGTACTGCAGCACCCCCACCTGCCGCGCAGACGGGGCGCTCAGCCGCGCGGTCAGCCCCGCGCCCCAAAATGTCCCATCCCCCGCCCCCCGATGACGCCGCGGGGACAGCAGCGTGGCCCTGGGGACACCGGCACCGCCCCGCGGACGATGGCGTCACCCCAGCGATGTCGGCGTCACCCCAAGGGTGGCATGGCCCCACGGACGATGACATCACCCCACGGACGATGGCATCACCCCAAAGGTGGCATCTCCGTAGGGAGGACGGTATTGTCCTGGGGACAACGGCATCGCTCCAGGGCTGATGGCGTTATCCTGGGGACACTGGTACTGCCCCGGGGACGATGGCGTCACCCCAGGGACGTTGGCGTCACCCCAAGGGTGGCATCGCCCCACGGATGATGGCATCACCCTGGGGACAACGGCATTGCCCCGGGGATGACGGCATCGCCCCAAGGGCCGGTGGCATCGCCCTGGGGACGATGACATCGCCCCACGGATGATGGGGTCACCCCAGGGATGACGGCATTGCCCCGGGTACGATGGCATCATCTGGGGACCGCATCATCCCTGGGCATGGCATGGACCTGGGGACACCGGCACGGCCCCAGGGACACCGGCACGACCCCGGGGACGTCACCTCACCTGGATCTGCCCGGGCCCGATGAAGAACTTGCTGAGGACGTTGCTGAGGAAGTTCTGCACCTCGTACCAGGGGTAGATGCTGTTGGAGCCGTCGAGGACGATGACGATGTCCATGTAGGTGGAGCAGCCTGGCGAGGGGGACGCAGCTGACACCGGCACATCGTCCCGGCACGGCGCGGGCTCCGCACGCCGCAGCCGCCCCCCACTCACGCTGTGCCGTGGGCGCGATGGTCCCCACCGGCCGGAGGTCGCCGTCCAGCCGGGCGCAGATGCCGGTGCTGAAGACGGAGGTGCCGCACGCCTGGGACCAAAGCGGGGCGCAGGCCTGGCCGGGGCGGGGGGGACACACGGACAGACAGACAGAGGGGACGGGCTGGGACCCGGCCCCCGCGCCTGGCCGTGCCTCAGTTTCCCTCCGGGGGAGGCTGCTCTCACCACGAAGCCGCCGTCCTTGGCGTCCAGGAGGCTCATCCCGAAGTGCGCGCCGCGGCCGGGGAGCGGGGAGAGCCACGGGGCTGCGGCCCCTCGGCGCCACGGACAGAGAGATGCCGGGGGTCAGCACCGGGGTGACCCCCCCCCAAAACACACCCCACACCCCCCCCACCAACCCGCGAACCCCGCCGCGGCCGCCCACCCCCACGGGCCGTGGCGGTACCGAGGTTGGCTTTGGCGCACGTGGCGTTGGGGGGTCCCACGCGGCACTTGTAGACGTCGCCTTGGCGGTCGCCGTCCCAAGGGGCCCCCACCAGCAGCCTGCGGGGGACGCGCCGGAGTGAGGGGACGGCGGCCGGGGTCACCGGCACCACCCCGCGCCGCCTCGGCCGCGGCATTTCGGGGCGCAGCGCCAAAGCCTGCCCACCCCCGCTTCCGCCACCGGCCCCGGGCTGCCGGCGGTTTCCGTCCGTCTGGCTGGCCGGCCATCCTCCCTTTGATCGGCATCCCAACCGCCGGCACAGCCGCCGGGGCCCCCCCGCTTCTACCGCCGGGACCCTCGTTTCCACACCACACCCCCCCCCCCCAAGCCGTGCCGGGGCAAAGCACAAATCCACGGTGAACCCTAAAACCCCATTTCTGCCCCCAGAAAACACTGAGGCAGCTTTGCCACCGGGATCCCTGTCTCAGCTTCCCCTTCCCTGCCTCAGCTTCCCCTTCCCTGCCTCAGCTTCCCCTTCCCCTCCTCAGCTTCCCCTTCCCTGCCTCAGTTTCCCCTTCCCCTCCTCAGTTTCCCCTTCCCTGCCTCAGCTTCCCCTTCCCTGCCTCAGTTTCCCCTTCCCTGCCTCAATTTCCCCTTCCCTGCCTCAATTTCCCCTTCCCCTCCTCAGTTTCCCCTTCCCCTCCTCAGTTTCCCCTTCCCCTCCTCAGTTTCCCCTTCCCCGCCTCAGTTTCCCCTTCCCTGCCTCAGCTTCCCCTTCCCCTCCTCAGTTTCCCCTCCGTGCCTCAGTTTCCCCTTCCCTGCCTCAATTTCCCCTTCCCCTCCTCAGTTTCCCCTTCCCCGCCTCAGTTTCCCCTTCCCCTCCTCGGTTTCCCCTCCGTGCCTCAGTTTCCCCCGCCCAGGGCATCCCAAGCCGTGCACCCCCCTTCCCCTCACCCTGCCCCACACATCCGCCCCACGGGCCGTGCTGGGGGGGTGGGGGGTGTGTGTGTGTGTAACCCCACGGGTGCCCCCGTCCCCCCCAGCCCGTGGGTGCCACTCACCACCTCTCCCCGCCGTCCACCCGCTGCAGCACCTTGTAGCCAAACTGGGCTTCGGCCGGCCCGTGGAAGAGCCGCGGGCGGCTCACGTCGACGTTGAACCCCGCGCACAGCCCTGGGGGGGGCACGACCCCGCGTGGGGAAACTGAGGCACGGGGAGGCCGAGGGCCACCACCGCGGGCAGCGCTGGCTTCGTGCCTCAGTTTCCCCACCGGCAGGGCAGGGCGAGGGACAGAGACGGGCCGGGCACCCAGCGCCGACTTCCCCTTGTGCGGGGTGAAAAAACCCCCTTTTTTCTGTAATTTTTTTGCCCGAAATGTAGAGATTTTCCCTTATTTTTTGCTTTAAGTTCCTCTTGGCGGGGTTTGGCTCCCTTCCACGCCAGCACCGACCCCCTCCCGGCCCAGGGCGGGTTTTGGGGTCTCCCCCCTCCACCAGAAAAAAAGTCAAAAATATATTGCGGAGAGGAAAAAAAAGACCAAAACCGGATGGTTTTCCCCCAAACCCCCCCCGACCGACTCAGCAGGGGGGGGGCCGCATCCACGCGGCGCTGAGCTCCGGGTTAATGGGTACCCAGCTCGCCACCAGCCCCCCGACACCGCGGCATCCCCCAAACGCCACCAATTCACCCCAAAACAAAACAACAAACCAACCCAACCCCCCAAAACCCTTCTTTTTCCCAAATCCGGCTGAATTTTGGGGTGACGTTACCTGGGAACAGGACCAGCACCGGGAGAAGCCACCAGCACCCACCACCCTCCATCGTCCTGCCGGAGCCGCCGGCTCAAAGGTTACTCTGTCTCCGGACGGGATATATATATATATTTTTTTTTTCCCCTCTTTTTTTTTTTTTTAAATATATTTTTTTTCCTCCTCCTTCATCTTCAATTGGCTGCTAAAAATAAACAGCCGGAGTGTGGTTTTGGGTGGGTTTTTTTTTTTTTTTTTGGGGGGGAGAGGATGGATTTAAGGAAAAAAAAAAAAGGCAAATGGAGAAAAACATGGAAAAAAATCAAGAGGAGAGGGAAGGAGGGGGGTGCGGGCTCTGGGGGGGCACCGGGGGGCCGCTGACGGGGATTTTCCCTTTTTCCCGGAAAAACGGTGTCCGCACGGGGTGGGTGTCCCCACCGGAGCAGGATTGACCCCCAGGGACGTGGCTGAGCCCCCCCCAGCCCCCCGCTCTGCTCTTCTCCCCATCTGGGGGGGTTTGGGGGTGATGGGGGGGGTTTGGGGGGTCACCGCTCGTCCCCGCTGCCGTCCAGCAGTTTTGGGTGGATTTAGGGCGGATTTAGGGTCGCCACGTCCTCCGGGTGACAGTGCCACCTCCTGGACACCGTCCCCATCCCCTGTCCCTCGGAGGAGGACGTGAAGATGGGGTGACCTCGATGAGGACCCCCCCCCCTACACGTCGCACCCCAACGCCTGCTCCTCCTCGAGCCACCCCCGGCAGGGGAAACTGAGGCAGGCGGGTTGCCCAGCGCACGGTGGCACCCCAAACCCCCCCCCCCCCTTCCAGCTACCGAAGGACACGGGACAACAGAGGCCACCGCTACGTGGTGGCATCCACGGCCGTCTCCTCCTCGCCGCCGTCGGCTTGACCGACCCCCCCGGGGTTGCCCAAGAGGTTCCGGAGCTGGAGCCAGAAGAAGTGTCGTCTCCCGGGCTCGCGGGGCCACTCCAGGTAGGTCTTGGTGCCCAACATCTTCCGGAGCCGGGCAAAACGCCGGGGCAACCCCCGAGCATCGATGGGTTCCTTCACCACCAAGATGACGTCCTCGGTGCCCAGCCCCACGGCGCGCTGGTGGGCGAAGTAGAGCTCGTAGTTGCACCACTCGCTGTCGACGAAGCTACGGGAGAGGACGAAGATGACCTTGGCGCTCCTCTCGATGTTCTCCACGATGTTATCGATGATCCAATGGCCCGGCGTGAAGTCCCGCTCGTGGATGCAGAGCCGGTACGGCGGCGCGGTGCTCTCCAGACGGTGCAGAAGCTCCCGGTGAACCCAGTCGGCGTCGGCACGGCTGTAGGAGATGAAGGCGTGGTAGGAGCATCGCCGCGCGGCGCCCGTCCGCCGCCCGCTGTACTTGGCGCGTACCAACCGGTACGTGGCTCGGAGGTACCAACCGGCGTCCAGCTTCCAGCAGAGCACGGCGCACGCCGCCACGGCCACCGCCGTGCTGGCCACCGCCACGGCCACCAGCGCGGGGACGTCGCATTCCAGGGGATGCGGGGCGTAGGCGGCCACGGCCGTGTCCAGCAGCGGCTCGGGGTGGTAGCAGGTCCAGTTGTGGGGCCAGTCGGCCAAGGTGGGTCGTCCCCGTCGCCGCGTCTCCTCCAAGAAGAGGTAGAGGTCACAGGTGCAGTGGTAGGGGTTGTTGCCAGCCGCCAGGCTAACGAGCTGCGGCATGTTGACGAAGGAACCGCGGTTGATGACGCCGAAGGAGTTGCCGTCGATGGCCAGCACCTGCAAACGGGGGCATCTCCACTCGGAGGGGATGAACTTGATCTTGTTGCCACTCAACCGCAGCTCTCGCAGCCGGGGGCTTCGGGTGAAGTACTCCATGTCCAAGCGGTCAAGTTGCGAGTACGAGAGGTCCAGGTACTCAAGGGTGGTGGGCAGGCACCCGAAGGCGCCCACCGTCATCCGGTTGTGGTGGAGGGCCAGCCAACGCAAGGTGGGACTCCATTGACACGTCTCCTGCAGGCTGCCCAAGCCGTTGTGGCTGGCGTCGAGGCGGGCGAGAAGGGGCCATGTTCGCGTCAAGGCGGCCACCACGGCCAGGCTCAGGAGCTGGTTGGCGGCCAAGACAAAGCTCTCCAGCTTGGGCATGATGCCCTGGTAGCGGCAACGTTGGTTGTAGATATAACTGTCCTCCAGACGGTTGCCGGAGATGTCCAAGGCCTCCACGTTACGCATCTCGCCCCAAGCATCGCAGGGGACGTAGTTGAAGTTGACGTTGATGATGGAGAGGGTGGCCACGCCGCTCAACCAGGTGAAGGTCCAGTCAAAACGTAGGACGTCCGGGTTGCTGATGTCCTGCAGCAAGAGGCGGTCGAGCCGCGGGGCAGCCGCCCCGGTGCTGGAGCTGTTCCACCGCGGCGAGCGGGCGAAGTCGATGGCCACCAGAGCCAAGTCGCGGACGGAAGAGCGTTGGACGTTGAGCAGGGCCAAGCGGAGGAGGTTCTCGTTGAACTTGCCGCGGTAAAAGACCAACTTGGTGATCTGCAACTCGGCCAAGCCGGCGAAGGGATCAGCGTCACCGGTGTAGTAGGTGAACTCGAAGAGGTTACGGAAACGCAGGTAGTCGAGGGGTTTGCCCCGCAGGTCCCGCAGCATCACCGGCAGAGCCGCCGCGCTCTCGTCCAAGGCCGTGTCGCACCACAGCTCCGTGGTGTTGAGCCACGAGAACGCCCCGGCTTCGTACCGCCGCAGGCTGGAGGCCGACTTGATGGCGAACTTCTGCAGCGCCGTGTCCTTCAAGACGGCAAAGTCCCCCCGAGAGATGTCCTGCAGCAGCGGCCCCCCCAGCGAGAGCTCCCGCAACCGCCGCAGCCTACCAAAGACGTCGTCCAACGCCGCGCTGCGGTAGAGGTTGTTGGACACGTCCAGCCAACGGAGGTTGACCAACGGTCGCAACGCCGGCGCCGGGATGCGGTGGAGGGAGTTGTTGAAGAGGCAGAGGTGCTCCAAGAGGAGGTTGGAGAGGAAAGCGTCCGGCGCGATGCGGGAGATGTTGTTGTAACCCAAATCCAAGCGCCGCAGTTGGGTCATGCCGGCGAAGTCACCGGCCGCGATCTCCCGTAGCTTGTTGTAGGAGAGGTCGAGGCCGCGCAGGCTGCCGGGGAGGCCGCGGGGCACCCGCGCCAGGTCCTGCCCCTTGCACAGCCCCGTCCGGTTGTCGGCGTCGATGCGGCACGGCGGCCACGCCGCGTCCCCCGCCAGCGCCAGCAGCACCAGGCACCAAACCCCCCGGGCGCCGGCGGGCGCGGGGGGCCGCATGGTCTCCGGTGTGGCGGCCGGGGAGCTGCCGCCGGTGGCGGGAGAGGGGCCGGGGCTGGAAGGGGCATCCGGGCATCCCCGCGGAGCCGACCTGCGGCGGGAGAGGGGGGGTCAGTGCTGCCAGGGGGGGGGAACACACACGGACACAACACCCCGATTCCCCGGGATCGACCCCCCCCCAGGGAGAGAGGGGGCACCTGGATCCGGCAGGATGGGGAGGAGTAAATCCTGCCTCGGGAGCTTGGGGGCTGGATCGGGGGGGGGGATCAGGGACTGGATCCCAGGGGGATCGGATCCCGGGGGGGATCAAGGACTGGATCGGGGTGGGGATTGGATCCCAGAGGGATCAGGGACTGGATCCCAGGGGGGGTGTCAGGGACTGGGTATGGGGGGGACACTGGATCCCGGGGGGATTGAGGACTGGAACCTGGGGGGAATTTGATCCCAGGAGGATCAGGGACCGGATCCCAGAGGATTGGATCCCGGGGGGATCGGGAACTGCATCTGGGAGGGGACTGGATCCAGGGGGGGGTCGGGGATTGGATCCCAGCAGGATCAGGGACTGGATCTGGGGGGGACTGGATTCTGGGGGATCAGGGACTGGAACCCAGAGGGATCGGATCCCGGGGGGATCAGGGACTGGATCCAGGGTGGGTGGGGGATCGGATCCCAGTGGTTGGGATCTGGATCCTCAGCGGATCAGGAACTGGATCCCGAGGATCAGGAAATGGATCTGGGAGGGTGGGGAGCGGATCCCCAGGGGGGATGGATCGGGGGGGTGGTCAGGGACTGGATCCTCGGCAAGTTGGGGATCCCAGGAGGATTAGGGAGGGGATCCCCAGGGGAGCAGGGACTGGATCCCAGGGGGGATCAGATTCCAGGGGGATTGGGGACTGGATCCCAAGGGGATCCCACCACCAGACCCGGGGCACTCGGGGTCCCACCTTTGGGGGGGGGCGGGAGGGGTGTGAAGGGGGGGACAGGCTGAAGGACCAAATCCCTGGGGATCCCGGGGCGGAGCTCAGCGACCGGATCCCATGGGATTTAGGACACCAGATCCCACAGGCGGAGGGTCCAACCCAGCACAAACCCCCCCCCCCCAACCCCTCCTCCTCCTCGGAGCCCCCCAGAGAGGGCTGGGGGGGGGTACAGGGGGGGCTCCCCCAGGCTGAGCCCCCAGCTTTGCTTCTCCGCTGATTTTTAGGGTGGGTTTTATTTTCCAAAATTTTTTTTTTTTTTTAAAATAAATAAAACCCTAAAAAAATTGGCTTTTTCGCACAGAGGCAAACTTGTGCTCCTCGGCCGCAGGGCGGTTGCAGCCGAGAGTTTTGGTATTTTTATTGGTGGGGGGGAACCAGGAAACTGGAGGAAAAACAGACGGGCGTCTGTCCTGCCCCCCGGCCCCCCCAGGGTCACAGCCCTTGTCCAAGGCCAGAGCCCAGCCCGGGGGGTGGACGTGGGGGGGACGCGGGGGGACACCCCGCTTCGTCCTCAGAACGCGCGTGTCGTCCGTGTCCCCCCCCCCGCCTCCACGCTCCTCCCCGCGCTGGCATGGAAAGGAGGAAAAACACCTGGAAGCGGCCCAAAACGGCGGCGGTGAGGTGGGGGAGCGGGTCCCCGATGTCCCTGCGTCCCCCCCGTGACCCCCTCCCTGCGGGAAACGTCTGACGCTGCTACACCCGCATGGGGAAACTGAGGCACAGGTGACCCTCATCCCGCCCTGCCGAAACCCTCCCAGCACCAAACTCTTCCTCGTTCCTTACGCCAGCCCAGCCCAAACGCCGCGGGCGCAGCCAGTCACCCCAAAACCACCCCAAATTTTCACACCACCACCCTCCCCCCCCCAAATCCCGCTCACCCCCACGTGGCGCTTGGGATGCAGCGAGTTCAGCAGGTCTCAGCCGGGGCGGGAACGGCAGCGGCCGCATCCAGGAACCGGCGATGCCGAGCTGGCCGGGGCGGCAGGTGGGACGGGACGGGGGCGGTTTTCTGTCCCCGTCTGGGGGAGCCCCCGTCCCCCCGTCCCCGCCCCTCCCCGGCTGCACCTTGTCCCCGGGAGGGGGGCAGCAAGGGGCTGTGCCGAGGGCCTGGCTCGCGGCGGGGGGGGGATCGGGTCCCCCAAGTCCCCCGCACCCCGAAACGACGTGATCGCCGTGTCAGGGTCAGGCAGGGCCAGCCCAGTGCCCCCAGTCCATCCCCCCCCAGCCCCGTACCCCCAAATCAGCCCAGTAATCCCAGTCCAGCTCAGTACACCCAGTTCAACCCAGTACCCCCAGTCCAGTACCCCCAGTTCAGCCCAGTGCCCCCAAACCAGCCCAGCACCCCCAGTCTAGCTCAGTACCCCCAGTCCAGCCCAGTGCTCCCAGTCCCCCCAGCTCCATCCCAGTCCCCCCAGTCCCCCCAACCCCATCCCAGTGCTCCCAGCCCAGCCTCCCCAGTCCGTCCCAGTAACCCCAGAGCAGCACCCCAGTTCACCACTAGACCCCCAATTTAGCTCAGTGCCTCCAGCCCAGCCCAGCACCCCCAAGCCAGCCTAAAGCTCCCAGTCCCTCCCAGTATCCCCAGTCCCTCCCAGCCCCTCCCTGCAGCGGCCACGACACAAAGCCAAGCGCCCGCGGAGGAGACCAGGCACCGGCCAGAAACAGGGACACATCCAGGAGACCAGCCCCGAGCCCCCTCCTTAATTACTGACTAACGAAGACCCCCGACCAATTAACAGCGAGTTTTCCCTTATCTAAAGAACTCGAGGAGAAAATATGTACAAAAACACATAGAAAATGCCCCAAAATTGGTGTTTCCAGGCTCTGCCAGGACCGTGCCCCCAAGCCCACCGCGGTTGCACCCATCCAGCCGCCACAGGAGTGTCCCCAGCGTCTCCTGTTGTTAATTAACGACAATTAATCTTTAACGAGGGTTGCTGGGTCAAAGTTTGATCCAAGCCAGCGCGTAAAAACCAGCTCCGAGGATTTTTTTGGGGGGGAGGGAGCTGACGGCACGTTCCCACTTCTGCAAAAAAAAAAAATTCCTGAATCCTTTGTCTTAAATAGGGAAATTAACTAGGAAATATTTCTATACGTAAACCCAGATATAACATAAATTACATATATATTTTTATTAACAGTATTTTTGCAGTAATTCCCCGAGGCCCAGACCTCCCGGTGTGGGACAGAACAGCGAGGACCCCCCAGCCCCTGCGGTGGGGTCACCCTCGTCACCGCTGCCAAGCCCACCCGTCTGCCCCACCCCTATGGTACCGGCTAACGAAGACCCTCGCCTAATTAGCGATGATTTTCCTCCCCTCTAAGGGAATTTATGGAATTGTGGGTGAAGCTGGAACTCGGGGCTTTGCCGGATCACTCAAACCGGCCGCAGTGCCGGGGAAGCCGGGAACGCCCTGCCGCGGTGCCGGAGACCGAAGGGAACCGGGGCTGAGCACCGACAAACTCATTTTCCCCTGGAGAGAGGGAGGAAGAGCTCAAGGAAAAAGATGAAACGAGCTCATTTGCCTTCCCGGCTTCTCCCACCAATCTTTTGTCGGCTCAAATGCGCGGCAAGGGGATTTGCCGCGGATGCTGGAAATGAGATTCCCTGCCTGGATCGCTCCGGAGCCCACGGAAAACTGGGAAA
Organism: Balearica regulorum gibbericeps; assembly: GCF_011004875.1. Lineage (NCBI taxonomy): Eukaryota > Metazoa > Chordata > Aves > Gruiformes > Gruidae > Balearica > Balearica regulorum. Next base: position 875,739 of record NC_046211.1, read on the forward strand.
TGCCAAAAACGGAAAGGGCCAGAGAGGTCCTGGAGCTGGGTCTGGACTAAAAACCGCCTCTGCCACCGCGCAGACGTACCTGGAAGCGGGTGAAGCCCGAGCTGTTTGTGCACGGAGCTGCTAGAGCTCAAAAAAAAAAAAAAAAAAAGACACCAGCGGGTTTTAAGTTCGCTCCCTCCCTCCGTTATCTCCCTCCCAGGGACGGGCCGAGGAACAGCCCACCTCTGGATACAAATAATCATTGGCTCAGAGCACGTCCGTCAGTCGGCGGTTAAGTAAAACGCTCTTTAGAGCCAGGACGAGCCCATCGCCGGGCGTAGGGAGCGTTATCTGGTGTCACAGAAACCAAGGAAAACGAGAAAACGTAGCGAGGTGGCAGCGCCGGCTCAGAAGGAAAAGCAAAGGGGAACACCCGCTGCAGGGAATCACGGCACCGACCCGTCCTCTCCCCGATTTATCCCCAAAAAAGCCACTGAAAGGGATATCTGAAAGGCAAAACCGCAGCAAAGGATCGGCCGGGCGAGGCTGCACTGCTCTGGGCAGAGGGAGGAGGTGGATGGAAAGGTCCCGGCTTCTTCCCGGCAGCTCGGGCTGCCCGAGTCCCCTCTCCGTTCTCAGACACGGAGGAATCCAGGCAGGGAGAGCCAGGAGCGACCCCAAGGCTCGGCACAACTCGCTGGGACGGCAGGAAAGGTGTGGGAAGCAAATATTTTCCTCCAGAGAAATCCCCCCGCCCCAACCTCACCTCAAACCCACCGGCAGAGCGGGACCGGCCAAGAGCCCAGGACTTACCCCGCGCTCCCCTCCGAACACCCAGCTGGGTCCGGCTCATCTGCGGCGAGTCTTTTCAACTCACCCTCTCTCTGCCTGCACTCACCGTTTCTTAAAACGAAGATAAAGTGTCAAAGGGAAGAAAAAAAAAAAAAAAAAAGGCCTTGGATGGGCCTGGCCAGCACTAGACTCACCCCCACCCTGCGGTTTAAACCCCCCCCCAGTCTGGGAAAAGCACCCAGCGACCCCAAATAATTCCCTCTTGGCTGGTTCTGGGTTGAACCCCCCTTAAAAGAGGGAGGGGAAATGTTAAACCACTAAAATAGCCAGAAAGGCTCTACAGTCGATGGGGAAAAGAACCAAATTTAGGACCGTTGAGTATCGCCCTCCTTGCCGGCGACGCAGGGAGCCGAGGCAGCCGGAGCAGATCCCTGCGGGCTCTGACGCCGAACCCCCTCCCGTCTCCACGGTTAAAGCAGCCAGGCGTGACACGAACGCGTAGCCACACACAACGGGACCGAGACAGTCGGCTTGAGTCGCGTCCCAGCCCCAGGAGTAACCCCTTCCTCCCTCTGGGGTCCCCAAATATCTGCCTACGCTGGCTTTGAGCTGGCGGGCAGGCTCCGGGGATAACTAAGGCTTCAATTTAAGCCAGGGATGAAGGATGGTGAGGATGGAGAGGATGGAGGAGGTGAGGCCGCACAGCCCCACAAAACCCGGGCTGGTTTTGTACAGCCCCAGTTTGTCCAGGGGGATAAAAAGGTCGCAGATGTTTTTCACCACATCCAGCAGCAGAGGAGGGTTGTTCCGAAGGACACGGATCAAAAGCCGGAGCTGGACCTGAAGCCTCAAGCCCAATTGTTGGAGACTGTTGTCAGCCCGGAGCTGGCGGCCGTTCTCGTTGCCTTTCGTTCGCCTCCCGCTCGCCTCGTGCTCCATCAGGATCCGGATCTCGTAGGCATCCCGGTTCAGGTTCACGACGAGCGCAAAGAGATAATACCTAAAGAAAAAAACCCCCCAAAACAGGGGAGAGGAGTAGGGGGGGTGGAAAGCAGAGAGAGCGGGCAAACAGCGCTGGGGAGACACTTCCCCTTCAGCCACGAAAACAAAACACCCGCAGGAAGGAGAGTCCGTGTTGTACTGACAGCCGAGGGGCTGAGCCGGGCCGAGCGCCTGAAGCAGGCAGGGTGGGGGGAGGTCAGCCCTGTCTCCTACGGGACACCGGACCTGGGGGACCCCCCGTGCCAGCAGAAAAGAGGCGACAAACCTGCTCTGCCTGGGGAAACGCGCTCCCTGCTGACCCGCAGCTCTCGCGGCTGCCCGGGCCCCTCACCTGAAGGACCTCTGGCTCCATTTCTCCTGGTCCACGCCGGGGACGAAGCCCGTTTTTCCCGCCCAGAGGACATTGTCGCAGGCGAAGTACATGGCCCTGTTCAGGTGGCTGAGGGTGATGCAGAACCGCAGCACCATGTCCGACAGGTGAATGGCTCGTTTCGCCGCCTCCAACGCCTCGGCCGAGCTGCCCAGCCGCAGCACTGCGGGACAACCGCACGGTCACCGGGGGGCGGGGTGTGTGTGTGTGGGGGGGGGTGCGGTGGGGGGAACCCCGTTTCCCGTTCCCCCCACACCCCGCCAGCACCGGGGCGGCCCCACTCACGCTTGCGGCCCAGGCTGAGGTGAGCCTCCAGCTGCCGAACGCTGGCCACGACCCCGCCGCTCGCCCCGTTTCTCCTCAGCGTGTCCCCAGCCAGGGCACAGGCGTATTGGGCGGCCCTACAAGAGACGGCGCCGTGTGAGGGCCTACCCCCCCCCCCTCCGTGAGCCTCCGTGACCGGGCCCGGTGAGGGGAAACCGTGCAGCCCCACACCGGAGCCAGCACAACAGCTCCCCCCCCCCACACACCCCGCCCGGCACCTGAAGAGCCGCTCCTTGGCCTGGCTCTGGGCGCTGAAGCGCACCCAGGTCTCCATGGCGGAGCCGGGTCGGGGCCGCGGTGTCGCCGTTCGGTGCGAGGCCTCGTAACGGTGCGAAGCCACTTCCGGGAACGCGACGGAAGCCGCCGCGGGTCAAACCGGGCGCGGAGAGTGGCGGTGCGCTAACGCCGCCTGGCGGCCGGCGGGAGAACAGCACGGCCATGCCGCCCCTCCTCCGTGCCCGCGCAGCTTGTTCCTATTGGCTGGATGCGCCAGGCCCCGCCCTTTTTCAGCAAAACAGAGGTCGTGAATGGGCATTTGCAACGGTCTCCGCCTCTAAATCTGTATCGAAGCTCTTGATTGGTTGATTTTTCCATTTCCCGCCCCTTCCTCTGACCAATAAGAACGTGGCTACAATTCCCCACCTCCATCTCCGCTGTTTTGCATTATGATTCGTTCTTTTCTTTGTCATTATAACCAGTCCTGCAGCACGATTGAGCAGCTCTCCTCCTCGCCCCACCTCCTCGCCGTGTCCCTCACTTGTGATTGGGGTAAGGCAGGAGAGCACGCCCCTCCCTCTCCACGCCCTACGAGCGAGTTCTGATTGGCCTCTCCCTCCCCGTCCCGCCCACCTCCCCGGTCCTCTGCCCTACGATTGGCGTGCTGCCGCCCTCACCGCCTCCCTCCCACCACCTTCCCTCCGCCCCTCGAGCTCCTCCGTGCTGCTATTGGCCAGCTCCCACTTGCCGTCCCTCCCCCTCCCTGAGGTGATCTCCACGCCCATTGGCCCCTCGGGCGCTGAGTGACAGCGGTACCGCGGTGGAGCTCTCCCTCGGAGCGGGGCTGGCGGCGATGATGGAGTCGGTGCGGGCGCAGCGGCTGCAGCCCGGCGTGGGGACGCTGCGTTCCCTGCGGCCCGGCGTTACCGGGGCCCCTGCCGCCGCCGCCTCAGCCCCTCCGCCTCCACCCGCTCCTCCGCCCGCCGCGGTGGCGGCGGCTGCGCCTCTACCCGCCGCTCCGCCCCCGACCGGGCTGGGGTTTGGGTTGGGGTTGGGGCTGCCGCCGCCGCCCCCCCCTCTGGGGCTGCAGGGACCCGCCGCGCCGCCTCCGCCCGGTGCCGGGCCGCCCGCCGTGCTGCGGGAGGCAGTGGAGGCGGTGGTGAGGAGCTTCGCCAAGCACACGCAGGGCTACGGCCGCGGTGAGCCGGGGGCGGGACGGGACGGGACGGGACGGGGGAGGTCGGGCGGGCAGCGGCGGAGCGGGCGTCGGGGCGGGCTGGGGGCTCCGGGGGACCGATGCTGACAGCCGGCGGGAGGCCTTTTTCCCGTACTTGGCCCCTTCTCGCCCCGTTTCCCCCGTGTCAGTCCCCACCCGGGGCTGCTCTCCCGCCTCCCTCGCCCAGGGCTGGCTCCTCTGCGGCTTGAGCCGGTTTCTCCCTCCATCTTATTCCCCATCGCCCTCTCCCAGGGCCTGGGATCATCTCCCCTCTCCCGCACAGCCTGTGCCCCCCAGGGCTGGGGCTCTTCTTTGCTCCTTTTCCTTCCCTCCCCGCTCTGCAGCCCAGGCGCCCCGTGTCCCATCCCATCACTGCAAGGTCCGGGATCTTCCGGGGCTGTTTCCCTGTCAGCTCCCCCTTTTCCTTCCAGCCTTGTGTCTGGGACTCTCCTGTCCCAGCTCTCCTTCCCCGTTAACTCTCCCTTGTCTGGGATTCCTGTTGTAACCCATTTTCCTTGGTCTGTGCTATCCTCCCCTCTTCTATCTTCCGTAGCATAAGCTTTAAAAGGTGCGGACCCCTCCAAGATCCTCTTCCTTCCCTGGAATTTGCCTGGCAGCCTTGTTGGGTGAGGGTCCTGCTTCCCTTTGCTGCCTACCACCCAGCTTTGAGCACCCTTTTCCCTGCAAGTCTATGAATTAGAGAAAAGAAGAGAGTCGGGAGTCTCTCCCATGGCTGTGCGCTGATGTTCCCTATCCCAGCGGCGTTCAGCCGGTGGTTTGCCTGTGTGATGGGCTATGAGGGTGACCGAGGAGGCGTTTTTGCCTGTTGTCGTTAGGTTAAATGTCAGTAATAAGCATTTCATGCCGTTTCTGGAGACTTTTCCACTGTCTGCTGGTCGTACGTGGGATCTGCCAGCCCTGCAGAGTGAGCTCGTATGGTTAGGGTGATGTTAAAGGTGAGCGTGGGGAGGAAAGGAGGATCCCTGTTCCAGCCCGATCTATCTGGGGCTGCTCATGCCAAAAACATGTAAGTGAGTAAAGTAAAACTGCCGAGTCTGTGGTTTCTCTGGGTCTGCTTTTTCCCTAAGGAGTCTCGTGGTTTCAGGGGTCAAGCTTGAGAAACTTCCGTGGGTCTCCTTTTCCTAGAAAACATAGTGCAAACTTTTGGGTTTTATGGTATCGACCATTTCCAGATACCTAATTTGACGTGGTTTTTTTTGTAAATTAGGGAAAGAAGACAAGGCAGGGGTAGGCAAGTGTACAGGTGACCGCAAAGGCGGGTGTAGGAACTTGAGCTGGGCAGAGAAGTGGTTTAAAGCTGAGGGAGGTTTCCTTCTTGTGCTGTACCTGTAAATGTGTGATAAAGTCAGAGAAAGTAGAGGTTGTTTATTTTTTTTAAATGTTTTTTAGATGGGTTTTATGTGTTTTAGAAGGAGGACGCTTCTTGTGCGGTAGCCATTTAGTCCTCCGTATGCAATTCCGTTACTTCAGCTTGATGTCAGAACAACAAAAGCTCATTTCTTTCAATGAAAAGTAGCGGTGAAGAGAGCTCCGCGGGGCAATCCTCGGCCCTTCCCAGTGGCCGCGGTTTTCCTGGGATCTCCCTCGGTTCCGTGCTCTGCGCGGCTGCACCTCGTCGATGAAAAACCCGGCAGTTGGGAGGAGAAATCAGCTCGGCAGGCTGCTGGTGCTGGAAGAGGCTGTTGCGGGGGTGTTAAGTACTCCACCACGCTCCGGCACCGCGGGGCTCCAAGTATTGCATCAGAGGCGCCCGGTCGTGCGAGAGCCCCCGGAGGAGGCTCAGCTCTGGGTTTCTTGTACAAAACACATATTTTGCTGGTCCTGTGATGGAAAGAATCTTCTACCCCACCCAAAAGGAGACACTTTGCAACTATTTTGAGTTCCCGACTTCTTCCGGCTACGGCAGCAGGTCCAACAGAGGTTTCCAAATGGTGAGCGCTTGGCAGCCAGCGCCACCGGCGTGCGGAGGAACCGCTGCTTGTCTGGCTGCGGAGAAACTCAACGCCATGTGGAATCACTTACTTTTCTGTATTTAATATGCGAGTCAGATGTTCTAGCGTATACACAACGCCGGGGATACGGGGTTATGCTCCAAAGCAATAAACAGATATGACTGATGGTCAGAGCAGGCTCTGCTTTGTGTCTCTCGGCTTCTCTTCATCTTTTCTTGGAGTGGCAAATCCGAAGGGCAAGCCTCTGACAGGAGCCGCCCCGTGCGGGTTAAGCCGGGCTTTGTAAATCCGTGGGTCGCCCCCACACAGATGGGTGACGGAGGTTTTTTTTAAGAAGATGAGCGTTTCCCTCAGAAATGCAAACAAACAGACAAAAAGGTATCGACTGGTGCCAATAGTGAGAGTTCTGGTGTTTTGAGCTGGTAGAGAGACTTGTTCTACTTGCAGGCATTTAAAATACCTTTCTTTACACCGTGGGTTTCCCATTAAACGTGACCTCATGCAAGGTGCAAAGATAACATCACTTCTTCAGCATCTTTACCTGCGTTCAAACCGTCCAGTCATTTTTCTCTCTGCTCTCTCCCCAGCCCGAGCACTGCATTGTGTTTCACGTTCCATACGGGATTAAAATCCTGCAGGGTGCGGAAGGCATCCCTGCTTTTTCGAGGACCATCCTCTCGCAAGCGTGAGGCGTAACGGGATTTAGGACCCTTTCTGAGAAACAAAAGCAAACTTCGCATCTCCTGCCCCTCTCCCCCACGTCACTATTTTGGGATTTAATGGGAGGAGGGAGGTGCACGAGCAAGGCTGAAAATCGTCAATCTGGAGCAAATTCAGACTGAGATTTCGCTTCGGATTCAGCGCTCAGCCATTTCTCTGCTCAATACGACACGTAGCAGGAGCTGTGCTGAGGCGAGGGCAGATGGGCCAGTCTCTGTAGCGACGGGGTTTGCTCTCCAGCCCTCTAAAAGCATATTGTTCTGAAGCATTTGTAGAGTTTCAATTAGGTATTTTACTCTCTTGTCTCCTCAGCTGTCTGACCTATCGCTCCAGTCGCTAACGAAGTACCCAGCCAGCGTCTGGCACAGAGGAACCCTTGTCTTGGGCTGAAAACACAATTCCGTGCCCGTGTTGCGCAGCATTTCCTCGTTAACCTGCTCTTAACGCCAGCTTCTCCGACTTCACTAAATTAAACCAAATTCTAATTTCTCTGAATTTTCAAAGTAATTCCATTTGTTGTTGGAATTTACGTTGCCTGATGTAGCTCGGCTTTCTCTGCAGTTTCTTGTGTGGTCGCTGCTGCGAAGTCTCAGTTGCCCCATGCCAAATGGTCCCTGAAGCCGTTATTGAATCGGGCATTGTCTCCCCAAATCCGTTGGGGATTATGTGCATGATTTACGCTGTCCCTGGGAAGGGAATCTGCCTGGGTGGATGGGAATTCTGTCTGGGTATCGATGCACTGGAGAACTGGCGGGGAATTGTGTATTGTTTGTATGGGTTGTTTGTTAGTCTTCAGTGGAAAATTGCCCCTGTCTTGCATGTTTCACAAAAAAACCAACCCAACCCCACCCCAAATTAAACTTGAAAATAATCCAAAGCGACTGCTTTATGAACGTTAGCGCGTGGCCTCAAATTAACCTCCCTTTTATATCTTACCCCGGAGACTTCGAGAACAGCGGCCTTGTCTCACTTGGTGCTCTGCCTCGCTGCTTGCTGCGTTGTATATAGCTCCTCACAGAAGAGCTTGCGTGGGGATTTTGGGGGGGTTTTGCTTAAAAGGAGAACTCTGGAGTGGAGTCCTTTTAACAACTCTTGTGTTAGCGAGGAGTTGCTGTAGTCTGTCTTGCAGATTGCCTCTCTTCAAAAGTGATTGCTGGCATGAAAAAGGCTCGGAGGAGGAGTGCTGAGGGCAGGCTTTTCCTACAGCTACCTGTCAAACTGCAGCGTAGAAAGAAGCTTAGATCAAATTTGATGGGACTTAGAGGGTTAGATGCTGTGAGGGTCATTTTTCTCGCCCAAACCTTGACAAAATAAAGGGTGGGTAAACTTAGAGCACCTCAAAGGAAGTCCTCACCATGCCGGGGCTTCAAAAATTAAGAGAACGACAGGACAGCTGGCTCATTGCTACAGCAAACATCTCTAGTTCTTGGAGGCATGTTAAAATAAGAATTTAATCTCGGGGATTTGGCTACAAGCCGCTTGCCGCATGGGCTGTGTGCATTCATTGGCCGTGCACGGTGTGGACGAGCTGCCGGGTTGTTAAAAGCTGGGTAAGCGTTCTGACCCCGTGCAGCAAATCTGGTGCTCCGGAAGAGATGCCTGCTTCAAAACGCCTCTCCTGAAAAGGCTGTAATTACCAAAGTCAACGTTTTAGGCTCTGGTTTCCTAACTGGGATGGAAAAAACACTTACTGTTAACAAAGCTAATCCTGGTTTTAGTCAATGCTTCACCGTTCGGTTATATGTCCTGCCATGCCGAATGGCACAAACGAGATTCTCCGATTAGATGTTTCCGTTCTCCTCTGTGCTGTTACACACTCTCTATGTCAAATACTCCCCGGGCAGGGCACTGCTTGTGTCGGTGGGAATACACTAACGTTCACGCCGTTCTTTTTCTGGATGTGGGCGATACCTGAGGAAACCAGCTTCCTCTTTGTTTTCTGTGTCTGAACTTGATTCTATTTCTGTCTCAGTGAACGTCGTGGAGGCCCTTCAGGAATTCTGGCAGATGAAGCAGTCGCGTGGAGCTGATCTGAAAAACGGAGCGCTTGTGGTGTACGAGATGGTCCCTTCCAACAGCCCCCCTTACGTCTGCTATGTCACCTTGCCGGGAGGGAGCTGCTTTGGCAGTTTCCAGGTACGATCGATCCCTGCCGCGTAGCTCGTTCTCCAAAGCAATCCAGCTTGGGTGCCCTGAGGATCTTTCCCCACCAAAGGGAAAACTGAGCGCGGTGTTAACATTTTCCGGCAGATTCGAAGCACGAGAATGACATGTAACCCTCTTTAGTTTCAAGCTGGCTAGTAAGTGTTCCTGATTGCCTATAAAACCCCGCCCGACTTAATCTGGGAAGGTTTGGCTGTAAATTTTACTTTGCTGTATGTACTGTGCTCCCTACACGTGACTGACCTTAGCAGTGCTGTGTTACGTGGTATCAGGGAAAACTGCTAGATTGGCTGGGTTTGGTACTTTGTTCTCCTTCCCAGGACGAAGCGGTGGGATTGTGTTTACAGGATGCAGCTCGGACAAACTGGTAGAGCCATCTTTCCTTGCAAAGGCTCTGGATTTGACCCAGAACCTCTTCTCGAGGTGCCAAAACTCTAGAAATCAAATCATAACATCGTATCAATAGTTTCTCCCCTCTTTCTGTTTAAAAGGAAAATGTCCAACCCAAATACCTTGCCCAAAAGATTAAGGTCCAAAAATCACAACGGGTCCTGACTGCATTTCGGATTCCTTCGCTGTAGTGGCTTTAGGCAGTTACTCTCTAGTCTTGGGTTGAAGAACGCATCCAAAAGCAACAGTTCTAGCAGCTACGCAGTCTACCCACCCTGAAGAGCAGTCCTCGTGCTTCAGAGTAATTTGGTTACGTTTTGGTTTTAAGCTAATTAATTTTGTTGACGATCTGATTGGTGGCATTTCCTGATGCAGATGCTATGTGCTGAGTTCAGCTGCCTGCCTAATTTTTGTGTTGAGCGTGGTTGGGATAGCTGTGGTTTAAAACCAGCTCCTAATTATTTCAGGATGGCTGAGAGCACGACTTTCCAAAACTACACAACACTGCCACCTAATTCCCGTTTCGTGTGTCGGGGCGGGGGGAGAAGTTTGGAGGGGATCTCGGTCATCTCGCCGTCTTTCTGTCCTCTTGTTTTGTCTCTCCTCAGTTCTGTCCAACCAAGGCTGAAGCCCGAAGGAGTGCCGCAAAAATTGCGCTAATGAACTCGGTCTTTAACGAGCATCCCTCCCGGAGGATCACAGATGAGTTCATTGAGAAGAGCGTTTCGGAGGCCCTGGCATCTTTCAACGTAAGGCTTTTCAGTGCTTGGCCAGCAGCAATTGATGGGGACGGATTGACTGGGGGAAAAACCTCAAATCATGGGAAGAGAAGTTTTCTTTTACATCTGGAACTCTTTATGGCAGTATTTTATTTTTCTTTTCAGTGACTTCTGAGTATTAAAACTTTTAACTGCAGCTCTAATTCTTGTTCTCCTGCTTCCCCTCCCGCACGGTCTCACACTCTTTGATTGTGTTGCCCTCAGACCAGGCAGGGTAGGATGATACGACTGAGATTTTGATTCGTGTGGCCCTTCTGTGACCAGGTTGTCACATTGGCTAGCTTTCTTTAAACCAAATATTTTCTAAAAACTTTGGTTTCTAGTGGCGGGAGCTTTGCATTCTTCTTTTACTGCTCTAATTAAACCTTATCCCGGAGGGAGTTCTTGCTGTGCAGTCACGTGGCGCTTGACGATACCCAGAATATTGTAACAACTTTGAAATCACTGTAATGGGCTGCAGAAAAAAAAAAAAAAAAATTAATCCGGTTTCAAGTGGCATTGTCAAAAGCAGAGCGGGCTTTGTTACTCCAAGAGAGCCGTAATGAAAGATGCAGGTATTTGAGGCTGAATTAGAGCGGTTAAGCGCATCTGCCGGCACGAGGCCGTCCTCCTTAATCTGACCTGGAATTCCTGAAGTGGAGGTGATGTAGCAGAAGTGGCAGGTACCGGGTGAGCCACGCTCGGTCGGGAATTGCAGCTCCCGTATGAAATGTGTCTTGCAGGGCAATCGAGAGGAAGCTGATAATCCCAACACCGGGATCGGCGCTTTTCGCTTCATGCTGGAATCCAACAAGGGAAAATCAATGCTGGAGTTCCAGGTACCGTTCTTTACGTTCAAAATAAAGGCGGGGCTTTCCTCTTAGAACACGGCTCGGGATTTGTGGCACTTTCAGGTGCTGGTATGCCAGTGAAATATTTGGAATTGGGCTTCTCGCTGTAAATGCTCTTTGGTATTTGCTTGATGCAGTGTTGCAAAGGGGTTGTGCGTTCTTCCGATCCAGCGTTTTCAGCGACACAGGTTTTAGATAAGTGGTGCTGGAGGCCCAGACGATACCTCCGGGTACCTTAGCCCATGGGTGAGCCGTTTCGTTTGTGGTTTTTATCCTCTCCCTGTAAAACAGGAGAGATCTCGCTTCCCTTAGGAAAGCTGGTGAAGATCTTTCATCCAAAGACATTTTAATTGTGGAATTAGGAGCCGCGATTACTGTCGTTACATGCCCTCAAACCGCAGCGTTATCTGAGCAGTCTTCGTATCCTACTGAAATATGCTCGGTCTGTCTCTCGTTACGACAAAACATCTGTGAAATGAAAAGTACAAACTGCTGAGGGAAACTGCTATAACACTTATCAGTTCTGGTTAATGGGGCAGGAGGAGTCCGGGCAGAACAGATGACTGAGAGCTGAGATTCTTCTGGGCTTTATTCCAGATTTTCTGAGGAAACCGCTCCTACGAGCGGAGCAGAGCAGCCAGGTAAAGAATTCTGCGTGTGATTTGTTGGCTTTGAGCGCACTCCTCGTCCTCGAGCGGGACGTCTGTCCCTGCACGTACAGAGATGTTGTTCTGACGGTGCTTTTCGATTCGTGAATCCTTTTAATTTAAACTTGGGTTTCAAAAGTAACTTGAAACGATTCTTGTACAGACGAGTTGACTCTTAAGTGCACCAACTGGAACTGGAATTTTAGAAGAGGAGAAATTAGACCGTGATTCTGCTCCAGACAGCGAAGCAGGGCTTGGATGCGTCTCAACGTCTGTAGTGTTGCTGTATTTGGGGTTCTTTTGCTGCAGGCAAACTTTTCCTGAAGCTGGTTCCTTGCCTGGCTCCTTTCCCTTGAATGGAAATTCTCAGGAGGCGGAAGACAGAAGTGTTTATCTTAATGGGCCTGTTTACACAGGGTGGCTCTGTTATGTATATTCCTTAGGCTGTGTTTGTGTTTGGGAAGCCTAACTAGTCCCTGCGAGTTTATGAAGCAAAATTTGTGTGGCCTTGAGAGGGAAAGGTTTGCTTGGCAAACGTCGGATTGTCACCCACTCTGGCTGGCGGTTTAGCTTGGAGGTTGCAAGATGACAGAGTCTGGCTTGCAGAATCCTGAAATTCCTGGGGCAGAGCGAAGCGTCGGCATCTCTGTCTCCTCTGAAATCCTCTCATCTGGTCGGGGGATTTTTGTCTGGTGGGGTGAGCCGGGCTTTGCCCTTGCGTCCCCGCTCCTCAGATGTTGGTGGTGCCTCCCGCCTCCCCCGCTTCTGTGGTTTTCTGGTCTTTTTGGATAAATCTTAACTCATTACTGCTGCGAGTCTTTCATTTACGGACTCCGGAGTTGCAAACAGACTCCGCGATCCTTGCAACTGCGAAGGGCCGGACGTGACGTTGCGAAGTCTTCGAAAACTCGCTTGGCTGCTTGCAACGCTGAATCCTCATCCCCGCGTTTGCTCGCAGCCTGACCGCCTCTTGCCGTTGCAGGAGCTGATGACCGTCTTCCAGCTGTTGCACTGGAACGGCAGCCTCAAAGCCATGCGGGAGAGGCAGTGCTCGCGGCAGGTGAGTCTCTCGAGCAGTCCTGCTCCGGGGTTACGACAACCTTCTCCTTAAGCTTCCTTGTAGCTGGCAAGGACGCCAGACGTTACTATGTAGTCCCACGTAGCGATTTATTTTTCCTAAGCTCCCCTGCATGTGTCCGTTACTACCAGGAGGTCCTGGCTCACTACTCCCACCGCGCTCTGGACGATGACATAAGGAACCAGATGGCCATGGACTGGGTGAACAGGGAGCAGAGTAGCCCGGGGGCTCTTTCCAGAGAGCTGGCTTCGACCGAGAGAGAGCTGGACGAAGCGCGCCTGGCCGGGAAAGAGCTGCGTTTCCATAAGGAGAAGAAAGATATCCTGATGCTGGCGGCTGGCCAGCTGGGGAGCGTGCACTCCTCCAACTGCTAGACTCTCGCGTGCAAGTCATTCTGTTCCATTCCCGCCCCCCCCCCAGGCCTACTAACACCTCCGCTGACGGGATCCATCCCGCGTCACGTAAAGCATGTCATGCCTCTTCCAGAATTGTGGCCCGTTTGCACATTTTAAAGATTTTTTTTTTTTTAAAGAGGGGAAAAAAAAAAGAAAAGCTCCTGTACAGATTTTTAATACTTGCTTCTAGACCTACTCCTCAACCTCCTGGCCGCTAGAGAATTCCTTCTGTCACTATTTTTATTTTTTATTTTTAAAGACAGTATTAAAACCGCAGCCTTTCGGTATTAGCACCGAAGACCTCTGCTGTCCGTGGGTACCATGTAGTCGGCAGTATTCCCCGCGGTGTGGCACTTCTTCCAGAAACTTCTGTTCTTTGGGGCTGGTGCGTGTCATGCAGACCTGCTTTATTTTATTATTTTTTCTCTTTTTCTGCTTTTATAGTAGAGGGAGGTCTATCAAAACTCCTCCTTGATAAGCACCCTAATTAAAAAAAAACCCAACGAAACAAACCAGCCAACACATTCTCTTTAACACCACAGCGCGAGCTGCGTGGGGGAATACTCCCAAGCGCTTAAAAGGGATTATTAAAAAACTGGGACTTTGTTTTGGCCAGGCTTAAGCCTACAGAATTCCAGTTCCGAGCTCAGGCAGGATTAGCAGATGTCCCTGCAGCTCTCGGGTGGCTGTATCTGCTCCTGCTCTGCCTTTTCACTCCCGGGGCAGGACGTCGTTTATTCTCCAAGTAAATAACACACCTAACGACAAACTACGAGCCTGCTCTGCGGCTTTTTAATCCTTTTTGGGTTCTTAGAGTGTTAAGCCCAGTCTGGCAGGGTGGAGATGCCCAAATCCTGTCCCAAGCCCCTGCAGCCCGGCGGCGGTACGAAGCGCTCGGTTTATTTTGCTGGAAATGGAGCATTAGTGGGTTTTTGGGATGAGGATTTTCTTTTTTTTTTTTTTTTTTAATTTTTTTTTTTATTATTTTTTAAATCCTGCGAGAAATGAGAGATGGACATGCTGTTCTCTCCGGAGCAGCTTCCAAACCAAATGTCAGACTTGGCCTTTTCAAGGAAGGTTTAAAAACCTTTGCCAGAGTTTCAGAACTCGCTAGCAATAAGAGGGGAAACCGCTCGGCCTCTCTCCCCAAAGAGCCTTGTGAATACGAGTCTTTGTTAATTAGAACTGTGCTTAATCCTTTGTTAATTAGAACTTAATGCTCTAAACCAGAGCACAGGCCCGGCCCCAAGCAGCTAAAGCTCAGACTAGGGTTTAGCCTCGACTCCGCTTTGTTTCTCTCGGTGAAATGAAGGGGTCTGCCTAATTCCAGCGCCCAGCCCTGCGCTGGATAAAACGAAGGGATGGGGTTGGGGGCTCCGTGTCCCCCCCGCCGGTGGGTTTTGGGGGCTCCATGTCCCCTCGCCGGTGGGTTTTGGGGGCTCCGTGTCCCCTCGCCGGTGGGTTTTGGGGTGTCTGTATCCCCTCCACCCCCCTGGAGCTTATTCCCTCCTGCGTAATACAAAACATTACCGCAACAAAAATCCCTACATGCACTAATTTTTTATTTTTTTTTTAAATTAGTAGTTCCCTATTTCTGTACACTAAATCTAGATGATTCTGAGATTTTAAATAATGCCCTTTCTGCCGTTAAAGCGTTCCTGCAGCTCAAGGTCACAGTCAAGACTCGTTCGAGGTGATTCCTGTCTCCGTTCCTACTTTTCCAATCCGTAGCCTGGAAGAACCGACAGCGTTTCAGGCGGGAATAGAAATTGAAGACAAACTTAATAATTTCTTTCTTCAAGGCAGCTTTGAGCTTTCTCCGGTTCTTTTTCCCACCCCTTTTCTCTGCAGGAGAATATTCAAGCAATAATCTTCATTTTGAGATGGAGATTAAAAAAAAAAATAATTGCATTATCTGTAGCTATTCTAGTTTTGTATTCTCCTAACAAGCCTATTTTGGGGTTTTTTTATATATATTTTTTATATGCAGCCTCTTTACACAACACTATTCATGTTTAACGCGTTTATAAATGTGATTGTGGAGTTACGTGGTGGTTTGTTGTGTTTGGTTTTTTTACAGACTGGCAATAATTAAACCTTGTGTTTGGATTTAATCTTAATCCCTCGCTCTAGAATTAGCGCGGAGCCTAACCGGCTTCGCCTTCCCTCGCGTGAAACGGCGATTTATCCCGGGGCCTGATCTCGCAAATAAGTGAATTCCTGAAAAACCCTCGGCCGTTGGATTTTTGTGCCCTGCCTGGCAGGATCCCTCGCTGCTCTTTGCTTTTTTTTTTTTTTTTTTTTTTTTGAGGCGATTACGAGCGTTTTGTGCGTCGGGATTTTAACGTTTTTAAGCCAAACTCTCTGTGATTCTGTCCTCCGTTGCTGGGTCGTACAGGACGCGGTTTCGGATGCCTCGCTGCTGCCGGCAGCCGCTCGCAAATGAATTGGGGAGGATTAGGGTGTTTCTGTTTGTCCTGGAATTGGAAAAGTTGATATTCCGTGATTTGTGGGTTTTGGCAATTTTTCAGTCTCCGGATCCGCTTGGAAAGCGATAAAATGAACAAACGCGGGTTTTTCTCAGCGTCCCGATTGGGTTGTTCTCCTTGGTGGGGCTCCGTGCTGAAGCGCGCAGCCCGAAGGATAAATCGCCGCACGTCGCTGCCCTTTGTACGCGTGATTTTATACAATAAAACTGTCGATTTTGGGGCAGCTCTGGTGGCTCCTCTCTTTTTCTGGGGCAGAAGCAGCAGACCGTGCCTTTCCCCCTCGCCACTCCTTTGAGTCGTCCCTGCGCAGGGGCAGGCACTGTCCCAGTGGTCCCCAGTATGTCCCAGTATATTCCAGTTTGGGGAGGGGGTGGAGAGGGGGAGCCCCCCCCCGCCCTTCCAAAAATGGCGGCGCAGACGGGACGAGCCGCGCTGACCTCCCCAAAATGGCGGCGCAGGGCGCTTCCGCCACACACCCTCCCCAAGATGGCGGCGGGGACGGGACGAGACGCGTTGACTTTCCCAAGATGGCGGCGCGCGATGCGGCAGCGCTTCCGGCGCGTTTCCCGGCGTGCACCGCGGCGGCGGCGGCAGCGATAGCGGGAAGATGGCGGACGTGCTGGATCTGCATGAGGCGGGAGGAGAGGACTTCGCCATGGACGAGGATGGCGACGGTGAGGGCGGTGATGGGGCTGTTCCTCAACGGCCCGGTCATACCGACCGGTCTGGCCCGGTTCCGGTCCGGTGCCTCCTCGCTTCGGGCCGGTCCGGGGATCCCGCCTCCTCCCTTGGGGCCCAGCTCCCAGCCGCGTCCCTGTCACCCCTGTGTCGTTCCCCCCCTCGCAGTCCCGCTTCGGGGCCGGTTCAGTTCGGGGTGTCCAGTCCCGCTCCGGTTCTCCCCCAACTCCCCACAAACCTCAGTGCCAAGCCCGACCCGGGGGGGGAGAACCGACCTGCCGGGCCCGGGGCCGTGGCCTGGGTCCCCTCCCCGGCTCCAACCCGCTCCCCTCTCGCCCGCAGAGAGCATCCACAAGCTGAAGGAGAAAGCCAAGAAGCGGAAGGGCCGAGGCTTCGGCTCAGGTGAGAAGCACCCGACGCGCTCTGCCCCCCTGCACCGGCCGGGTCCGGGGTGTCCCCGGCCCTCCGGGCCTCACTCTCCCGGTTTGGGTTAAACCCTTCCCCCGGAGAGCGGTCGGGTGCAAAACCGCGGTTGTCTTTGTGTTTTTGGGGTGTTTTAAACGCGTTTGTGGTTGTCTGGGCACCGTGTGGGCCCAGTTGCCCATTTCTCTTCCCTCCTCTTCGCCGTGCCCAGAGGAAGGCTCCCGGGCTCGCGTGCGCGAGGACTACGACAGTGTGGAGCAGGACGGAGATGAGCCGGGCCCGCAGAGGTGTGAGTATCACCGGAGGCACCTCACCGCGGGGCGCTTTACCGGAGAGAGGGGGAGCGCGGGGTCTTTCCCCGCTTTGCCACGATTTATCTTGGGCTAAGCCAAGATGGTTGGACGCCGGGGCTCCATCCCCCCTTCCCACCCGTGTACAGCTCGCTCTGTGCCTCACCGCGGCTTTTTTGGGGGGGAGGGATCCCCCTTCCCTGAGATCCCGCAGCTGGATGAGATCGCTGTGCTCAGTGTGATTCTTATCCCTTCCACGCCGCAGCGGTGGAGGGCTGGATTCTCTTCGTCACGGGCGTTCACGAGGAGGCGACGGAAGAAGACATCCACGACAAATTTGCAGAGTATGGCGAGATAAAAAACATCCACCTGAACCTCGACAGACGGACGGGCTACCTGAAGGTAGGAGACGTTGCTCGGCACGGGCCGCGCTTCCCCCTCGACCCTCCCGGCTGCTTTTCCGCCTCCGTTTTGGCTTTTTAACTCATCTGCCTGGCAGCGCCTGGACGCACCGCGCACCCGTGCTTCCCCTTCCCCGTTTTTTGCCGTGCGAGTCGGGATCAGAGCTCTCAGGGAGGGATTCTTCCCGTGTCCAGGATCCGCCGTGGCTCACGCTCCCTCCTTCCCTCCCGTTTTTAGGGATATACTCTGGTCGAGTATGAAACCTATAAAGAGGCGCAGGCGGCCATGGAGGGGCTGAACGGCCAGGAGCTGATGGGGCAGCCCATCAGCGTGGATTGGTGCTTCGTGCGAGGGCCCCCGAAAGGAAAGAGGAGGTGAGCGCCGCGCGGCGTGGCGTGCGAGACCTCGGCGTGCCGGCGTTTCCCGAGAAAACTCCGGAATTTGTGCTGTTGGTGAATGACAGCGGGGTTTGGGTTGGAGGGGGACCTCCTGCACCACACGCAGGGATCCCCTCTGCCAGACCGGGTTGCTCGAAGCCCCGTCTGACTTGACCTTGACCCTTTCCAGGGATGGGGCATCCACAATTTCTCTGTTCCGGCGCCGGCTCATGTCCCGTTTGTCACCCGCCAACGCCCCCAAATCCTTCTCCCCCCACCCGTTCGCCGGTATCGGTACCGGGGTTTACCCCCACCCATGTGCGGCACCTTCCGCTCGGACCGTGTCCGCCCACCCGTCGCATCCGTCACACCCGTAGCCCTTAACGTAGAGCTCTCTGGGTAGCTGACATCACTTGCCCACTGATGACATCACTCTTATCGTAGAAGGCCACTACGTTAGCGAGAGTGAAATTGTCCCATGGACCAGAAATACCAATAAATCGCTTTTTGTTCCAGGGGCGGGCGCCGACGGAGCAGGAGTCCGGACAGGAGACGCCGATGATGGATCCTTATTTCTACCCGTGTGTTCCAGTTCCAAACTGGGGGAACTGGGAGGGGGAAAAGGGGGTTGGGGGGTGGGGGGGTTTGTACGTTGGGGACGGGGCGTTTGAGGAACAGCCGGAGGATTAAACCAGTTTGTCGCTCCGGCGGATTTGTTTCTTACAAGATTTTCTCGTTTTCAAAGAAGAAAACTTGAGCGAAGAAGCCTGACCTGAGGTGTCGGGGGGGTTATTTTCACTGGTGTTCGTGGCCATCGCAGCCCCTCAGCCCGGTTACGCCCCAAACCGCGACGTTTTTAAGTGTTTTGTTACGTCCGCGAGCGACCCGGCATTTCGGCCGCTCTTCTTTTGGAGAGAAGTTGTTTTCTATACCCCAGGCAAACGTTCCTTAAATCTCCCGAGGGGTTTTATTCTGTTGACTTTACGTTTTGCGAGTGAACTCAGCTTTTTAAATAACTCTGATTTTGTGTAAAACTGTCCTCTCATTATTTGTCCTTAATTAAACATTCTGAGAAGCCGTAACCGAGCCCCGGTTCCTTTCCTGCCTCTCTGCCAATTTTAGATTCGCCTGAAGTCGAGTCGCTGGCACTGCCGCGGCTATTGATCTCACAGGGGCTGGTGGTAGAACAACTTATTAATTGAAAAAACCCCCATTTTTTCTGTTAAAATAGCGTTTGGAAGCGATGGTTTTATTTAGCTGAGCTGTTCTCCCTCAGATCAGCGTGTTTTCTGCGTCCCCAGCGCAGGGGAAGGGGCACGTTTTAAATTCGCTATTTAAATTCGCACGGAAACGTCCCGGTGGTGCTGCAGTGCCGGCTCCGGTTAAACCAGACAGGCTCCCGCTGGGAAAATCATCGGGAATTGATTGTTGAGCGGCTTCGTGGTGGCGCAGAACCCTCGTGTCTCCCCCAAAACCCACTTTCGGGGGGGTTCCCCTTGCTCTGCCGCGACCTAGCCGTCACATGAAGCTCTCCACCGTCCTCCTCCGGCACAACTCGCACCTCCGTCCCGGCGGAGCCGCGCCCGCCATCACCTCCAGCTCGCGCTTTTCGGATTCTCCCGGGTTGTTGCCGGTTCTCCTGGTCGGCGCGACCGCGGTGGAAACGCGGAAGGATCCGGTGAGGGCGGAAGCGACCTCCTCTTCGTGCCGGCGTCGGCCGCAGCGACAAACGCACCGCATCTCCCTGCGGAAACGCACCGTGAAGAGCCCGTAGACGAGCGGATCCAGGCACGTGTTGAAGAGGCCGAAGAGGAAGAGGATGTGGCTGAGGGACGGCGGCACCTTCTCCCGGGTTAACATCTCGGGGGAGAACCAGTACCAGAGGCCCAGGAGGTAGTACGGCGTCCAGCAGACGACGAAGGTCAGGACGATGACGATGGACATCTTGAGCGTGCGCATCCTGGCCCGGGGGATGTTGTTGTAGGAGCGACGGAGCTGGATCTCGCGGGAAGAGGCTGCGGGGCGGAAACGGAAGGATGAGGAAGAACGCGTCGCCCCGGGGGGTTAACGAAGAGGAGAACCGAGCGCGGCGGTGGGGAAAGGGTGGGGCTCTCACCGCCGGCGTCCTTCATCCCCCCCGAGACGGCGACGAGGATGCGGCCGTAGCAGAGCACCATGACGAGCAGGGGCAGGAGGAAGAGGCAGGCGAAGGTGAACATGTTGTACAGCGTCTCCTGCCAGTGCGCCCCGAAGCTGCCCACCGTCGCGCACTGCACGAAGCGGCGCGGCCGCGACCGGCTCACCGTGCGGAAGACGAACGCCTGCAAAGGGGGTCGGGGAGGGGACCGTCAAGCGTCCTTCCTCCTCCCCGTCGTCGTCGTCGTCGTCCTCCCACCCCACCCGAGGCGGCGGCGGCCCCTCCGAGGTCTCCCCGCAACCCCACCTGCGGCAGAGCCAGCACGGCGCTGAGCGCCCACGCCGCGCACAGCATCGCCTTGTTCCTCCTCTCGGCGCGGCCCACCGCCAAGGGGTTAACGATGGCGGCGTGACGGTCCAAGGCGATGACGACGGTGACGAAGGCCGAGGCGTACATGGCGGCTAACTTGAGGAACATGAGCGCCCGGCACGCCGCGTCCCCCCCGTACCACTGCACGGTGACGTTCCACACGGCGTCCAACGGCATCACCACCACCGTCACCAGCAGATCGGCCGCCGCCAGGTTCACCATCAGGACGCGGACGCGCGGTGGACGCCGACGCGGCGCCCGGGCGGCCGACCAAAGCACGGCACCGTTGCAGCAAGCCGAGGAGAGGAAGAGGAGGCACGTGACGGCCACCCGCACCTTGGCCGCGGTGGAGAAGGTGGGCAGCAGGATGGGCTCCTCGCCGCCGCAGCTGCGGTTCCCCGCCGCGCCGGTGACGTTCATGCCGGCGGTGGCCGCGGCGGGGCTGGGAGCCCACGGCAGGACGCGGTGACGCCGAGCATCTTCGGGGTTTTGCCCCGATTCTCTGTCCTGAGTTGGGTCGGGTCTCAGCCCGGGAGGTGGGCCGGGGGGGGTGGCACCCAGAGCGTCCCCTCTCGTTTCCCGGGACGGTGACCTCGTCCCCCCCCGTCCCCAAGGACCCCCCAGCTCTGGGGGCACCCGGGGGGGGGGGTGCAGCTCACCCTTCGGTGGGACAAGGCTCGTCACCCGTGTCCCCTGGCCGGCTTGGGGCGTCCTCCTTCCTCCTCCTTCCTCCTCCTTCCTCCTCCTTCCTCCTCCTTCCTCCTCCTTCCTCCTCCTTCCTCCTCCTCCCTCCTCCTCCCTCCTCCTCTCCCAGGGAATACCCCTGCGGGGGTTAGGAAACCCCTCCTGTCACCGAGGTCCAGAGAAGGGGACAGCGGGGGGGGGGGGGGGGAGGCAGCGGAGGATGAGGAGGAGCTGGGGTGGGGAAGGGCCTGGCTGTCCCATGGGTGCTGCCCCCCCACAGCGTCCCCCACCCCAGCCTGTGCCCCCTGCCCTGTCCCCCCCTCCCCAGACCCGGTAATGTCCCCCGGCAGCGTCCCCCAACCCCACGCAGTGTCCCTGAGCCCTGGCAGTGCCCCATGGCCGTGTCCCAGCCCCACAGCGTCCCCCAGCCCCGCAGTGTCCCCAGCCCCATGGCAGTGCCCCACGGCAGTGTCCCCCAGCCCCATGGCCGTGTCCCCAGCAGTGTCCCCCCAGTCCCCAGCAGTGTCCCCCAGCCCCATGGCAGTGTCCCCAGCCCCACAGCAGTGCCCCACGGCAGTGCCCCATGGCAGTGTCCCCAGCGGTGTCCCCCAGCCCCACGGCAGTGCCCCACGGCAGTGTCCCCAGCCCCACGGCAGTGTGTCCCCAGCCCCACGGCAGTGCCCCACGGCAGTGTCCCCAGCGGTGTCCCCCAGCCCCACGGCAGTGCCCCACGGCAGTGTCCCCAGCAGTGTCCCCAGCCCCACGGCAGTGCCCCATGGCAGTGTCCCCAGCAGTGTCCCCAGCCCCACGGCAGTGTCCCCAGCCCCACGGCAGTGCCCCATGGCAGTGTCCCCAGCCCCACGGCAGTGCCCCATGGCAGTGTCCCCCAGCCCCACAGCAGTGTCCCCAGCAGTGTCCCCCCAGTCCCCAGCAGTGTCCCCCAGCCCCATGGCAGTGTCCCCAGCCCCACGGCAGTGCCCCACAGCAGTGTCCCCAGCGGTGTCCCCAGCCCCCGGTGCGGTACCGCTCTGCAGCGCTGCCCCTCCGCCCCTGCCGCAGCCGGTGCCGCCGCCGCCCGGCACAGCCCAACCTCCCGCTGCGGCACGGCCCGGCCCAGCACCCGCACAGCACCCGCACAGCACCCGCACAGCACCCCCCACAGCACCCCGCACAGCACCCCCACAGCACCCCCACAGCACCCCGCACAGCACCCCCCACAGCACCCCCCACAGCACCCGCACAGCACCCCCCCACAGCACCCCGCACAGCACCCCCACAGCACCCCCACAGCACCCCCCTACAGCACCCCCCTACAGCACCCCCCTACAGCACCCCGCACAGCACCCCCCACAGCACCCCCCCACAGCACCCCGCACAGCACCCGCACAGCACCCCCACAGCACCCCCACAGCACCCCCCCTACAGCACCCCCACAGCACCCCCCCTACAGCACCCCCCACAGCACCCGCATAGCACCCCGCACAGCACCCCGCACAGGTCCCCCCACAGCACCCGCACAGCACCCTCCACAGCACCCCCCACAGCACCCCGCACAGCACCCCCCACAGCACCCGCACAGCACCCCCACAGCACCCCGCACAGGTCCCCCCACAGCACCCCGCACAGCACCCGCACAGCACCCCCCCTTCCCCGGGGCCGGGGACCCCCCCACCGGCCCCGGCGCCAGGGCTGAGCCTGTGCCCACCGGCTGGGACCCCCCCCGCACATCTGCAGCCTCTGCCAGCTGCCAGCAAGACCCAGCAGGGTCCTCTTGCCCAGATGTGCTGGTCCCCAGCTGTGCCAGTCCCTGTGCACCCTGATGTCCAGATGTGCCGGTCCCCAGCTGTGCCAGTCCCCGTGCACCCTGTCCCCCAGCTGTGCCCGTCCCCGTGCACCCAGATGTGCCCAGACACTCAGAGACGGGCTGAGCTCTGTTGGGGTCTTTATTCACTGGGACGCCGACAGCTGGGACCCCCCGCACCCCAAAAAAAGGGGGGGGAGACCCCCCTGGGGAGGGACCATCCAAGGACACGGGGGTCCGGCGGCTGTTATTGCTCACAGCACCCAGGCAGCGCCTGGCACCGGCGGGGACCGGGGAACCCCCAAACCTGGGGCAGGTCGGGCAAGGTCCGTAGGGAAAAGCGCTGCTGGGAGGATGAGGAGGGAGCAGGAGGAAGATGCAGCAGGGGGGATGCCGGCTCCTGAAGGGATGTGGGGTCGTGCAAAGTTTCTGCCAACGACAGCAATGGAAGAATCGTCATGTGCTCGCAGTCATCAGTAGGGTTCAGAGTGAACGTTGCCACCGCCTGCACGGGGGGGGGGGGGCCCATGTTGACACAAGAGCAGCCGGGCAGGGACAGAGCGGCCGCCCAGGGTGGTCCCTTCATGGGGGGGTGTCCCCGAGGACGCCGGGAGTGGGACCCAGCCATCCGGGTGCCACTCTGGCTCGGGGGGGGGGGACACACACGACACACGGGGGGTCCCTAACTGCCCGGCTCCGGGGCCACGCTGCTCTGGAAGTTGGCCAACTGCCGCATCTCCTCTGTCTGCATCGAGTGCCGGCGCAGCAGCTTGCGGCGTCCCTTGGGCGAGCCGGGGGCCGGGGGGCCGCGGGGGCCGGGGGGGTGCGGGCCGGGGTGCAGGGGGGGCAGGAAGCCGGCCCTCCCCGGGGCCAAGGGCTCCAGCAAGAGGGTGCCGGAGCCGCGACGCTCCAGCAAACCGGGTGGGCGCCGGCGGGCGGCCGGGGGGGACTCGGCAGCCGGCAGCGGCATGGCCGATGCGGCGCAGCGTCGGCCTCGCCCCGGCGATGGAGGCGGCGAGCCGGCCCAGGGGTGCCCCTCCATTTCGGGGGGCTCCCAGCGAGGCGGTTTGACCCGTGCCGTTTCGGGGGCCGTGTTCCGGCGTGCCAGCGGCTGCGGGCAACCGGGGGGCACCCGCTCGGCCCAGGCGGCCCCCGGCAGCCCCGCCGCCTCCCGGCCCTCCACGCTGTGCCGCCGCGGGCGCCCGCCCAGGCTCAGCCCCTCCATCCCCGCCACCAAACGCTCGGGGGGTCCCCGTGTCCCCTCCGTCCCCGGGGCCACCAACCCCCAGGGCTCCGAATTGAGGCGCTTCAGCGGCCGCCCCCGGGCGCGGGATGGCTCCGGCACGGCGGTGACCGGTGCCGGCGGTGGCGGCGGCGGGAAGCAGAAGACATCCCTCTCCTCTTCCTTCTCGCTGCCGGCTGGCGAAGCCGCCGTCCGCACCTCGATGTCGGAGGGCGACATGCAAAGCGCCGGCGAGCGTTTCTCCTCCAGCCCCGGCGAAGGCGGCGAGTTTAGGTATTGCCGCGTGGTTTTGGTACCCGAGGGCGAGGTGTCGGTGGTGATGATGATCACCTCCTTCCCTTGGGCTTTGCAGGCGTCCAACAGCACCTGCAGCGTCTCCCGGTCCCCCCGGTTAATGGCGTAAACCAAAGCGGAGGCTCCGGCGTAATCGCGGGCGCTGGGATCGGCGCCGTGAGCCAACAAAACGGCGGCTACCGCCGGGCCGGCGCGTTCGGCGCAGGCGTGCATCAATGCCGTCTTGCCCGTCTTATCGGGGATGTTGGGATCGGCGCCGTTTTCCAGGAGGTACCGCACCATGCGGGGCTGCTCCAGCGGATCGGCGTAGCCGGCCCGGCACGCGGCCATCAATGGCGTCTGCCCGGCGGCGTTGCCCTCGTTGATGTACGCTCCCCCTTCCAACAAGAGCCGGGTGAGACGAAATTTGCCCTGTGCCACGGCTCGCAGCAACGCCGAACCGTCCGCCGGTAACATGGTTAAACCGGGCGGCCCGGCGGCACCGGGAGGGCGGCGGACGGGGCTGGGCATCGCGGCGCTTACGGCAGCGGGGATGGCGGGTGGCTGCGCTGGTCGGGGAGCGTCGCCCGCTCACTGCAACGGGACACGGCACACGTTGAAGCCCCCACCTCGAGCCCCCCAGGATGGGGCAGTCCCAGCTCCCTGCCTCAGTTTCCCCGGCTGGGTCCCACGGGGGGACGGTTCCCGCGGATGCCGCCGGCCGCTGACGGCTCAGCCCGCGGTGCCCCGAGTCCCCTGGGCCTCTCTGCCGCTGGGCTGCGCCCACCTGCCTGCACCGTCCCCTGCCTGCGTCCCCCTTCCA
The DNA here is from genome assembly GCF_011004875.1 of Balearica regulorum gibbericeps. Lineage (NCBI taxonomy): Eukaryota > Metazoa > Chordata > Aves > Gruiformes > Gruidae > Balearica > Balearica regulorum. The sequence continues at coordinate 900,602 of NC_046211.1, forward strand.
CATCCCGGTGCCGCTGCCTGTTGCCCCCCCGCACCCCGTTACCGCCCTTCCTGCCTCCCCTGCCTGTACCCCCGTACCCCATCTGCCCCGTCCCCTCCCATACTCCCCCAAATCCCCTTCCTGCGCCCCCTCCTCGTAGTCCTCCCCCCCGCCCGTACCCCCCTCCTGTCCCCCTTCTCCATCCCCTGCCCGTACCCCCACCCCTCCCGCATCCATCTTGTCCTGCGTCCCCCCCTGCATCCCTGCCGGTCCCCCCATCCCTTCCTGCATCCCTGCCTGCGCGGTTCCCATGGTGACCGCGGCTCATCCTGCTCCTCAGCTCTCCGACCAGCCAGGAAAATGGGGGAGAACCCCCCCCGCCCCCCATTTCCCCCCCAGTTCCGTCCCCCCCCCCCCCAGCAACACACCGGCCCCACCGCGCCTGGGCCTGGCGCTCGGGGCTGCACCCTTCCCCCCCCAGAGAAGGGCCCCCCCCCCCCCCAAGCTCAGCCCCTCTCTCCCCCATCCCTCCATCCCTTCTGTTACCATGGGAACCGCAGCCTGGCATCCCCCAGCGCCTGGTCCCGCGCCCAGATGCCCCGGGGATGGCGGGGTCGGGGACCAAGCCCGGTGGCCGCCATCCCGGCCCGCCGCCGGCGTAGCGGGGCGGGGGGGGGGGGCGGGGGGGGGGGCCCGGGCAGGGGAGGTTATTCGGAGAGTCCCCCCCCCTCCCGCATCGCTATTTCTGGCAGCCGCCGGCGCGGGGAGCGCTGGACCGGGATGAATCACCCGGCGGCGCAGCCGGGAACGAACCCGCTGCGCTGAGCTGCCGGTGCGGGGGTGCGGGGGTGCGGGGGGGGGAGGAGGAGGGGGAGGAGGAGGAGGAGGGGGAGGAGGGGGAGGAGGAGGGGAAGGACCCGCCGTGGGGCCCGGCCCGGTGGGGCTGGGGGCCAAAACCCAGCGGGGCTGGGGGAGTCACCCCGGGCCGGGGGGCTACGGGGGGGGCTGCGGGGCTGGGGGGGGCAGGGAGCCTCTGCACCCCCCTGGTTCCGTCCCCGGCCCCGTCCCGCCGTTACCGCCCCCCCTCGCCGCTCCTTCCCGCCCCAGCCCCGTCCCTCCATTCATCCCTTCCTCCCTCCATTCATCCCTCACGCCTTCCCTCCGCCCCGCCCCCTGGCCCGCCCCCTCCCCTCTGACTGGCTCCGCCTCCCGCGAATCAGCGCGGCGCTGCCGCGCACGCTCCGCCCCTTTCAGACGTTACGGAGTCGCAGTGGCCCCGGACGCACGTGGAGCGGCTGCGCATGCGCGGTGTGAGGACCGGGACCGGGGCGGGGGGGGGGGGGGGACACCGGGAGGGACCGGGGGGGGACGGGGGGGGCGGCGGGACCGGGCTGGGCCGCGGGGGCGGGACGGGAGACCGGGTGGGCTGCCCCGTGTCCCCCCGCGTGTCCGTGTCCCCCCCCCGCCCCGTGTCCCGCGTCGTGTCCCCCCTAAGTGCCCCCCCGCCCCCCCCCCCGTGTCCCCGTGTCCCGGGGGGGCTGCCCCGTCCCCTCCCCACGCCCCCCCCATACCCCGTGTCCCGGGGGGGGGTCGCCCCGCGTCGTACCCCCCCTCCACGTCCGCTCGTGTCCCGGGGGGGGCGGCCCCACAGCTCCCTGTGCCCCCCCGGACGCTGCCCCGCATCCCCGCTGCCCCCCCTGCCCCCCCCAACCCTCCCCAGCACCGGGGGGCTGCCCCCCTCCGAACACGGGGGGCGTGGGGGGCTGCCCCCCATTTATCCCCAGGCCCCCTCTGTGCCCCCAGCGCCCCCCCGGCCCCCCCCCAGCCATGGCGGGCCGAGCCCGGGGCCGGGGTCGCGGGCAGATGACCTTCAACGTGGAGGCGGTGGGCATCGGGAAGGGGGACGCGCTGCCCCCCCCCACCCTCCAGCCCTCCCCCCTCTTCCCGGTAAGTCCTGGGGGGGTTTGGGGGGGTCCCCCTGGGGGGGGGGTGTCCCCCAAAGGGGAGCTGAGCGCGGCCGAGCACTGACGCACTCGCCACACGTGTGTCCCCCCCAGCCCCTGGAGCACCGGGCGGCCCCGCTGCCGGGGGGGGAGGAGGGGGAGTACATGCTGGCGCTGAAGCAGGAGCTGCGGGGGGCCATGAAGAACCTCCCCTACTTCGTCAAGCCCGGGGCGCCCCGGAGAGGTACGGGGGGGGCTGGGGGGGGCTGGGGTGTGGGGCCCCCCCCTCAATCCTCCTGCACCCCCCTTTGAACGGGGCGGAAAGGAGGGGGGGGTGCCTGCCCTGTGGCCCCCGTCCCGCTGCCCTGGGGGTACCTCACCCCCCGACACCCCCCGACACCCCCCGACACCCCCTGACACCCCCAACACCCCCTGACACCCCCAACACCCCCTGACACCCCCTGACACCCCCTGACACCCCCCGACACCCCCTGACACCTCCCGCCTCGGGCACCCCCAGATATCGAGCGCTACTCAGACAAGTACCAGCTCTCCAGCCCCGTCGACAGCGCCATCGACTGGAACCCAGGTGGGGGGGTCGGGGGGGGCTCGGGGGGGTTTGGGGGGGTCGGGGGGCTCGGGGGGGCTGGGGGGGCTCGGGGGGGCTGGGGGAGCTCGGGGGGGCCTGATCCAGCCCTGGCTCTGCCCCCCCAGACTGGAGGCGGCTGCCGCGGGAGCTGAAGATCCGGGTGCGGCGGCTGCGGAAAGGCAGTGAGTGTCCCCCCCCGTCCCCCCCTGTCCCCCCCCCTGTCCCCCCCCGTCACCCCCGTCCCCCCCCGGGGTAACGCTCCCCCCTGCGCCGCGCAGGGACCGCCATCCTCATCCCCAAGTGCAAGCAGCGGGTCGCGCTCGACAAGGAGGAGGCCATTAAGAAGCTGGAGGTAACGAGGCCGAAGGCTCGGCGGACGTGGGGGGGTCCCCGCTAGGGTGACCCGGCTGGATTTTGGGGGCCCCCCCCCCCCGCCCGGGTTGACGCTGCAGGGGCTCCCTGAACCCCCAGAGCCTGGAGAAGAAGGAGGAGGAGGTGACGTCGGAGGAGGAAGAGGAGAAGGAGGAAGAAGAAGAAGGGAAGGAAGAGGAGGAGGAGGAGTACGACGAGGAGGAGCACGAGGAGGTGAGGGGGGGGGACGGCACCCCCCTGGCAGGGTGGGGGGTGCTGGGCAGGGCACCCTGACCCCCACCCTGTCCCCAGGAGACCGACTACATCATGTCCTACTTCGACAACGGGGAGGACTTCGGCGCCGACAGCGATGACAACATGGACGAGGCGGTTTACTGACCCCCCCCTGCTGTCACCAACCCCCCCCCAGGGACATCGGGGTCCCCTGTCACCACCAACCCCCCCCCAGGGATATCGGGGTCCCCTGTCACCCCCTGCCCTGATGTCGGGGTCCCCTCTTCAGTCCCCCCCCCCCCAGAGCACTGGGGTCCCCTCTCAGTCGTGTGTGTCCCCCCCCCCGGGACACTGGGGTCCCCTGTCACCCCCCCAGGACATTGGGGTCCCCTGTCACCAGCCCCCCCAGATGCCCGGGTCCCCTGTCCCCCCCCTCCCCAGGACACCCAGGTCCCCTGTCCCCCCCCCCCCCAGCCTGCAGGTGGCACTCGTGCTCCAGGGACGGAGGGAGGGGTGCGACACCCCAAGGTTGGGGCACCCCAGGGTGCTGCCAGCTGGGGCGGGGGCTTGGGGACACCCTGTTGCCGCCCCCCCGCCCCCCCCCCCCAATTGGGGGTGTCCCAGGGGGCTCCCGAATCCCTGTGGGGGTGTTTTGGGGGGATGACACCCCCCAGCCTTGTCCCCAAGCCAGCGGTGGGTGGGATTGTCCCTGGTGGAGGCGACGATTTTAGGGGTGACGGGGAGGCCCCCCCCAAACTCCCCCCCCCCCCTTTTTTCTGGCAGCTTTTTAACATTTGGGATTTTTTAACCATTTTGGGTGGATTAAAGTTGATTTCTGTATTTCCAGCTCGTCTTGTCCCGTGGCCTCAACGCCCCCCCTGGGGATTTTGGGGGGGGGGTGGATAATGGGGTTCCCAGGCTCCCCCCCCCCCCCCCCTTTCCTTGCTGGGTACGCGAGGTTTGTTATTGTAGGGTTGTTTGCTAAGGGCGGTTGTTATTGTAGGGTCTCGTGAGCTGATTGTAAACAATGCCTTGTTATTGTAGGGTTGCCGCAGTGGGGGGGGGACGGACGGGGACGGGGACGGACACACACAGACCTGCCCTAGGCCTGGGAGGGCTGGGTGCACCCATGGGTGCAGGGAGCAGCTGTTTGGGGGTGCCGTGCCAGGCCGGCAGCTGGCGTCGCCCAGCTGGGATGGGTGCCCGGCGGCACCCAGTTTTCCACCCCGGCACCCACGTTTGCTCACGCTCGGGCACCCTGCCGGTCCCGGCCATGTGTGGGGCCGGCACGTGGCACCCACTGGGTGGGGGGGGTGCAAATCCCCAGCTCCTGGAGTCAGGGGATGCAGCAGGGCCGTGTCCACGTCCCCCTGTTTTCCCTCTGGGCTCGGGGGGGGGGGGTGGCACCCCAACCCCCCCCCGGGCTTTCCCCAGCCTGGATTAACCCCTGGGGTGCTGGGCTCCAGCAACGTGGGGTGCAGGGGAAGGGTTGTGCCTCTGGGGGGGGGGGGGGCAGCGGGGTTTGAACACAGCCCCCCCCCCCCCCAACCCCTGCACCCCAACCCCTGCACCCCCCACTTGGGGCTGGTTTAGGGTGCTGGGCTGAGCCCTGCCAAACTCATTGCATGCACCGGCAGTGAGAAAAGCTGCGGGGGGGGGGGGGGAAGTGTTTTGTGCGGGTGGAGGGGGCAAGGAAAGGACAAGGCAGGGCCGGGGCGGGGGCTGTTCACGTGAACCTGGTGATGGGGAAGCGCCGCCCCCGCCCCGGGCAGGGTTACTGGTTATGGCTGGTTTCAATCCCTGAGTAATTAAAAAAAAAAAAAAAGAAAAAAGAAAAAAGCCAAACAACCCCGAAAGCAGCAGCTCAGCAAACCCAACTCTTCTGCCCTTATCGGCCGCAACCCCCCCCGGCCGAAAGCAGAGATGTCCCTGAGCGTGGCCGGGCCATCACAGGACTCCAGGAGGTGGTGATTTCTCAGCTGCAGCCCCCGGTGCTCCCGCAGGGCAAAGGAATAATCCCGTGGGGGCGAGAGGGTGGGCAGCAGTGCCCCCCCCCCCCCGGAAGGATAAAACCGGGCTGGAGGGGGGGGCTGGGGGGAGCCACCCCAATTCCCTGGAAAAGGGGGGGGGGCTGGTTGTACTCCCCCCCCAGCCACCGGCCTTGCTCCTGCCTCAGTTTCCCCGGTGCCGTGGGGCCTGGTCCTGCCCGGCACCGGGGAAACGCAGGCCCCGGGGGGGGGGGGGCTGGTTTTGGGGTCCCACAGTTTGGTCCTGGGGGAGGTTTGGGGTGTCGGGGGGGGGCAGGAGGGTTGAGGGGTGCTGAGTCACACCCCCCCCCCAATCCAGGCTGGGCCCCCCCCAGCCCTGAGGGGGCTGCACCCCACAGAGTGCGGGGGGGGGGGACACCCGGGATGGGGACGGGGGACCTGCCGGGGGGGTGGGGGGGTGTGGGGGGGTGTCCTGACCCCCCCCGGGCGAGGGGGCCCTTTCACCCCGGGCTGGGCCCCCCCCCCCCCCCGGGCGTTTTCCAGCGAATCCGGGAGGATTCGGGGAACCGGGAGGGACCCGGCGGCCGCAACCCCCACCCTGCTGCCGGGAAGTGCCCGGGGAAGCCGCAGGGTGCGGGCAGGGGTGCGGGCAGGGGTGCGCACAGGAGTACGGGCAGGGGTGCAGGCAGGGGTGTGGGCAGGAGTGCAGGCAGGTGCAGGCAGGGGTGTGCACAGGAGTACGGGCAGGGGTGCAGGCAGGGGTGTGGGCAGGAGTCCAGGCAGGTGTGGGCAGGAGTGCAGGCAGATGCAGGCAGGGGTGCGCACAGGAGTACGGACAGGGGTGCGGGCAGGGGTGCAGATGGGTACGGGCAGGAGTACGGGCAGGAGTATGGGCAGGGGTGCGGGCAGGGGTGCAGGCAGGGGTGCAGGCAGGGCTTGGCGCTGCCCTGTGGGGCCGGGGAACGCCGAATGGTGCCAAACCCCACGGGACGTTCCAGGCCGGCTGCCCCGCACCCCCTCGGGGCCGTCCCCGTCCCACTCCCGGGGCGCTCGCTGCTCCCCATTGTCCCCCCCCCACCCCCCCATCCCCGGGATGCTCCAGACACCCCAGTTTGTCCGGTGACCTTTGGCCGAGTTGGGCGCAGCCGGGAAGCGGGACGGGGGCCAGCGCAGGCCCCGGGCCAGGAGCCGCTCGCTGCACCGGGGGGGGGACGGGGACCAGGGAGGGGGACCGGGGGGGACGGGGGGGTCATCCCGGCTGGGATGGACCGGGGGAGCAGAAATACCCCCCACCCCCCCAAAATGACCTTGGCAGGAGGGAAAAAAAAAATAAAATAGGCAAAACCAGGCAAAACCAGGCTGAAAATACCCCCCGGGGGGGTGGGGGGGGTGAGTGGGGGGTCAGGATGTGGCCCCGTGGTGCTGGGGACAGGCCCAGCCCCAGCCACCGCGACTGCTCAGGGCGGGGGGGGGGTTACGGGGGGGTTTATGGCCCTAATTTGTTTAATTGGGGCTGTAAAATGGGGCTGGGTGGGGTGGGTGCGGGGCGATGGGGGGGGGGGGGTGTCCCCAGGGAAAACACGTGTTTGGGGGGGGGGGTGTTGTTATTGTAGGGTCTCCAGGGCGGCCGCCCCCCCTGAGCCCCCCCATCCCGGCTGTAGCCCCCCCCCCCAGCTCGGCTCTTTCTGCCCATACTTGGCCTGGAGCGGGGCTGACCCTTCACCCACTTGGCGGGCACCCCGCGGGCTGGGCGCCTGCCCCGGCCAGGGAAACTGAGGCACGGGGGGAGCCGGGCGATGGATTGGGGGGGGGGGGGGGGGGGTGTTATTGCCCCCCCCTGTTTGAGCATCGCACCCCTGGGGCTGCTCGGGGGGGGGGGGGGCGGGGGGTGAACCCACCGTGGCGTCGTGTCGCGTCGCCGGCCGGCGGCATGGCTCGTACCGTGAGGAGCCCGGCGCGCCAGGGCCGAAGGAGCCACCGGCTTCCTGGCGATAAGGCCGGTACGTGCCGAGCCGGTGCTGTGCCGCGCCGGCAACGGGGAGATAAGGGCAGGCGGCGGGGGGGGGGGGACAAAGGGGCTCCCGGTGAGGTTGGCCGAGGCGTCGGTGGCTCTGGCAGGATGGGGAAACTGAGGCACGGCGGAGCTGCGTGGCGGTGCAGGGGTGGCCGGAGGGGACCGGGGGGGGCCCCGTTGCTGCCGTGGGGCTCCGGCCCTGCATCCCCCCCTCTGCTGTCGGGTTGGGGGGGGTCACCATAGCCCCCCCCCCCCCCCAGGAGCGAGCGGCGGCGGGTGCCAAGTCGGGGAGGGGTGAGGGAGCGGAGCCCTCTGCCAAGGTCGGGGCCGTTCCTCGACACCGTGGCGGGCGCGTCAGCACCCCGTCCCTTTTTCCATTAACTTTCACCTACATCCCCCAAAAAAGGGCCGGAGGAAGGGGGCTGTTGCCACAACAGAAGACCCAGCAAGGTGCCGATGCCGCGCGCGGTTTGGCCGCCGGCTGGAATTTCCCACCCCGGGGCCCGGTCCTGCTCGGCGTGCCTCAGTTTCCCCTCCCGGCCGCGGCGTTCACCCTGCTCCCAAAGGCTGCTTTTTCCACCCAATTTTGTTTTCTCACCCCCGAGAAGCGTCACAGGTGGGTCTGCTCCCACCTCAGCCGGGCCCGGTGATGCCGCAGCCGGGAAAAAGGCTCGGCAAAGCTCTGCCCGTGCCAGACCGCAGGTGCTTTGGTGACTGGGGCCGACAAAACGGGGCAAAACCCCTCTTTTGAGTGATAATTGCTCCATCTGGAGAGCACAGGGTGGGCTCCGCTTCCTCACCCACCAGAGCCGCCGTTTGGTGAGCGGCATCCGAAAACCACCGGGCAGGGAAAGCGCTGGTCTGCTCCGCTCCCCATCAGCGGCTGCCCGGTTAACGAGGTGGGTGCACCCCCATCACCCCAGGGACACCCCACGGTACCTCCGTCCTCCTCGCCGCCCCCCGTCCCCCCCCCCTGTTCCCCAAGAAGTTCAAGGCCAGGAGTCTCGCCAACCACCTCTTTATTAAAAACATCGCCCACAGTACAAAATATAAATCGGTTTTTCTTCCCCCCCCCCCCCCCCCCCCCCAAAAAAAAACCCCTCACATACAAAACAGTAGAAAAGAGATCGTTACTACTCGTTTCCACCGAGGGGGCAGGCGCTTTCGTAAGCGGCTGGACGAAGCCGCCGCGCGCCGCGCTCCATCTCGGTGAGGCCGAGGAGAGAGGGAGCGGCGGCGCGGCGGCAGGACCACCTGCCCCGGCTGCTGCTGGGCAGCTCGGAGACGGAAAGCGTTTGTAAGTCAAGAGGAACTCCCTGCCGTAGGAGAGAACGGGTTCTGTCACGATCCTCGCACGCTCGGGTACGTTATCGGACACGAAACCCACCAACAGGTTGCGTCCGTCCCGGAAGACGGCGTTAATCAGATCGAAGGCATCACAACGGCCATTTCTGACATTAACTTTTTTTTTTGTTTTGTTTTTTTAAAGTCTCTTTAGGCTGGGATGTGCCTAAGGGTTCGTAACCGAGGTGTTCGAGGCCTTTATGCCTCCCCTGCTCCAAGATTCTCCTGCCAGTTTCCACATAAGCACCGTGGCAGTTTGGGTTCGAGCACTATTTTTTTGGAAAGCCTTGGCCGTATGCAAAGTCCTCAGCCAAAGGCCCGAGCCACACCGGGATTTCTCGGCACAGCCGGCACGCGAGGGAACACACAACTCAAAGACACTTCACCGCTTCTTCCACGCTGGCCGAGCGGAGCCTCGCCGGCCCTTCGAGCGGCCGCTCCTCCCGCTGCGGGGGCTGCCGGAGCGAGCCCCGTGCTGCCGCAAAGTTTCCAGGGCGGCAGATTCAGAGTCCAGATTAAAAAAAAACAAACAACAAAGCGGGGCAGTAACTTCGGACTCGGCGCTCACTGCACGTTGTTGTTAGCGATGCAGGGGTCCACCTGGGAGAGGAACCAAAGAGCGCCCTTAGATGGTTAGAGGTTTAATCCCACGCCTAAACTCGCCCCGTCGCTCTCCTCCCCGCCGCTGCCGGCACCGTTTCTCACCTCGGTGTAGGTGGGCGGCGGCATGAACTTGAACTCTGGAGCGTACATGAAGATGGGGCTGTCGAAGCTGTCGGGATCGTCCAGGAGAGGAGTGGTGGGGCTCTCCAGGCGGTGGTCCTCGGGAACGATGTCCAGGTAGCACGGGGGTGCTGCGAGGGGTGGAGGACTGGTGAGCTCCCCGCTATCGCCCGTGTTCCCCCCACGACACCCCCTCTTCGCCCCCCCCCAAGACTTGTGTGCGGGGGTCACGACGGTGCCCACCGAGGGCCGCTCGTGGTCACTCACCTTCTGGAGCATCGGGGAGGTTCAAATCCACCCAGCTCATTTCGGAACTGGTCTGACTGGCCATGCTGGAGCTGCGGCTACCGATGCCCGAGCGGCTGCCGATGACAAGGGGCAGCTCCAGGATGATCTTTTTGGAGCCTGGGACGCTGACGTAAATCTGTGAGGGCAAGAACCAGAGGTTTAGGGGATGTCGGGAACCAAGGGAGGACAGAGTTTACCCACCGACGGCCACCCAAGCCGCTCACCTGCAGGAAATACTCCACGCGCAGAATGTTGCAGCCCAAGATGGACGGTTTGAGCTTCTTGACGCGGATGGTTTTGCCGCGCCAGGACTCGGACATGCCCGAGATGATGTGGTTGCCTCGGACGCAGGAGAGTTTCTGGGTGAACACCTTGGTCTGCCCGTTGGCCAGGTAGGTGTGCTTGGCGACGATGGCAGCTTTGGGCACCACAATGCGGGAACAAGTGTTCTCGAAGTCGGCGTTGATGCAGATCTCATCGCCTGAGGAGGAAGCCACGTTCGACGTTTAGGAAGGTCAGAGCTTTTTCCTTGCCGGATGCCCCTTTCCGCTGTTTAACGTCCCCTTTGCTCAGCTACAGCTCGTCCCATCACCCCGAGAGGGGAGGAGAGGCTCTTACCTTCACAAAACCCTTTCCTGTCGATCTGAGCGCTGACCGACACACGCCCGTCGGGAATGAACATACAGGACACCTTCTTCTCCTTCTTGGCAGCAACCGGAGACTGCAGAGGAACAAGACTGTTACTACTAGGTGAAACCTGCCCGCTGCTCCCATCCCACTCCTTCCTTCCTTCCTCCTGTTTTGCAACAAAAAGTTCAAGTTCCCCATGAGGGCCGAGCAGCCATGGGAAAGCAGAGCATGCGCCTCGCTTTAGCTGTCTTGGTGTAGATTTCTAGAAGTAACTAGGGCTTCTTAAGCACTAAGCACTTAATCCATGCTCAGCAATAAAGCCTATCAGGGGAGTCTTAATGACAGAGGTCAGACTGACCCTACCGAAGGGCTTTTCTCTCTCATTAACACCTGCTACACCCAAACCTCGCTGGAGTAAAGCAGAACTTACCAGCAATTCCGGCGTGTTCACATCAACGGGATCCATCACCTCGAAGCGCTTCTTTATCTCCTGAGTGGGCAAGGACGGGCGCTCCAGGAAGGCCTTCACCCAATAATCCACGCAGCCGTACTTCCCCTTGAAGCTGGTACCCAGAGGCCTGTGGGAAGAGACGCTCGTTAGACTCATCTGAGGCAACAAGAGAGTCTTCTGTAGCAATTCCATTTAATTGTCTTTCAAGAGGCAGCGTTCGTCTCATACTCACCCCTGGGGAAGCTCGAATCCAAATTTGTATTCGTATTTGTTCCCGGGTCTCAGGATTACAGAGCCGTCCCCATCTGGGAGAAGGAAAGGGGAAAGGAAACGTTAGGTGAAGCTCTGTGGTTTTGTTCTTAAGCATGATCCGCTGTTCTGCTTACACAGGCAGCGACGAAGTCAAGCGTTGCATGGGCTTGAGCTGCGTTAGCTGTTTGGCAAGAGCCGCCTACACCTGTCCCCCAAGAGCAGCCCCAGAACCCGGCGTCTCCTCAGAGCAGGGAAGTGCTGCTCGTTTAATCTCACTTCTCCTTTCAACATCCCCATCTGGAGCCAGAACACCGCGTCCCGATGCACTCCGGTCCCTGTTAACCACACCCTACTACTTCCACTTTGTGGGAGTACTGAGCACCCACTTCTCTCCCCAGTTATCTCTTCATCTCCAAGGCTTCGTGTCACCCCCATTATCTCCCAGGACACTTTGCCAAGTCCCTATCTCTCGCCTTCCCTGGAGCCAGCCTAAGGAGGAAGCTCCCGAAGGGAGTTCTCCATGCCCAGAAGAGACTCCTTGTCTCGGGTGAGATCTGCGCTTGCCACTCCCCGACCGTCCCGGGCACCGTCCCGGCACCGTGACACCCAGCCAAGGCCAACTGCAGTACTCGCTGCCTGCGGGTACACACCATCGCTGCCGGCTGTGTGAACCACAGCAACCACACCGACACCCAACGGCTTCTCTACGCTCCATCAGGCAGCTCATCTGGCTTTTTGTTTTAGGCTCAGCAGCCCTCAGCTTTCACACTCTGAACTTGACTTAGCCAAGTCCCCGTTCTTCAGGGGTTTCAGTGCCTTTGCCCATTTCCCCTGAGACTCAGCCACCATCCGAACCTGCTTCCGCCTCGACGCCGAGTCCCCAACAGCAACAAACCACCACAACTCCTCACGATGCAACTAGCCACGGGAACGCAACCAGCACCTCGTTCCGGCCTCCCACCAACAGACCGCTATCAAGCCTCCCTTTCCTCCCCATTTTTACCCAAAAACTCCCTTCTCCCAGCCCCCGATCCTCACCAGTGGGCTGTTCTTCCAGGGTGAGGACATCCTCGAAGCGCAGATACTCCATCTCCTGCTTGCATTGCTGCGGGCCCTTGGCCCAGTTGACTTTGGCCACCCCGCAGGCCAGCACCTTGACGGCGCTGACGCGAGTCACCTCGGCCACCTCCACCAACACTCGCCCGGCCACCTTCTCCCCGCTGCAATAGACCTTCTCAGGCTCGCTGAAGGTCATCAGGAAGGTCTTCACCTTCTTGAACATCACCATGGCTGAGGTGAGCGTGAGGGGAAAAAAAAAAAAAAAAAAACCACTTGCGGGGAAAAAGCAGCGAATGGGCTGCGCAGGGCAACAAGTGCGGGTTGGTTTTTGGGGTGTTTTTTTTTTCCCCCGAAGTGGGAAAAAAATTTAAAAAAAGACCTGAAACAGACTAATTTTAGTCAAAAAGTGCAGTTTAACCTTTCGGTTCCTGGAATTAAGAGGGATACGGGAAGGTGCTCGGCGCTGCAGCCGGTCCGCACCGCTCGCTGCCCTCAACGCTTTGGGAGCGCGCCCCGCCGGCCCCGGCCTTTTATAGGCTCCGTCTCCCCGCCCTCCCCCCGCCCGCGCTTGTTGATGCCAGGAGCTCCACGCCGAGGGCGCGTGGCCAGGCGTGCTGCTCGCGTGATCAGCGCCCCCATTGGTCACCGCTACCTTGTTTACAGCCCTGCCGACCAATCAGAACGCTCTCTGCGGAGCGTGGACAGCGTGTGAAGGAGAGGCGCGCGTGTTCCAGGGAAAGGAGGGTGGAGGGGGGATGGAGTGACAGCGCGGTGGGCCAATGGAAAGCGAGGGTGGGCGGCGGCGGTGGCCAATGGTGAGCGGAGAACAGGATGTAATGTTCTCAGTCAGGAGGGCGGGGGAAAGCCCCCTCAGGGTGGGTGCGTGCCCGGTTCGGGGCTGACTGGGCTGCGGCCGCCTGTACTGGGCGAACTGGGAGGGGGTTGGCGGGGCCTCTGGTGTTCCCCTCACCCCTCTGGGGGGGCTTTCTTCCCCCTTCCTCAGCCCCCCCTCCAAGGGCAGTCCGGGGCCATTTCACACACACCCCACCCCCCCTCTCCCCCGGCCTCCCCTCAGCAGCTGCCTGAGGCGTTTCCTCAGCCCCCCTCTCCTTCCCCCCCCCCCATTATTTGAGGTAAATAAGGTCAGGTTTGGGGTAGAGGGTGAAAGCCTGACCCTGGGGGTGTCTATCTTTGGGTGTCATTGCGGGGGGGGGGGGGCTTTCCATTGCCCCCCCATGACCAGGGATCTGTGCCCCCTCCCCAGCCGCTGTGTTTGGGGGACCCTTCCCACGCGTCCTTCCCACGCGTCCTTCCCAGAAATAGCCCTCTCAACGCACCCTCATACCGCTTCCCCCACACTTCGGGATCCTTCGAGTGTCTTGAAGGGGGGAGGAGGTGAGGGGGAACCGAAAGTGACCAAGGAGAAAATCTGAGGTGAACATTTATTTTTAAGATAGCAATCTCTAGATGTTTCTCTGGTTTGCTGTAGGAAATGGACTTTTTTTTCTTTCTTTTCTTTCGTCAACAAGTTGTGCCATGATCTAAGGGTCGGTAAACAACCACATCCTTCGAATAAACTCTGCCCTGGGGCAGGGCCCTTGTGCCTGTTTTCCAGCCAGGATTTGGGGAGCGGGGACTGCTGTATTGTACCCATAGCAGGTTTTTGACTCAAGAAACCCTCAAGTTTTCCTTCCTGGGTAATTTTTGCTGAGCATACATTCCTCCCTGACAGGCGGTGGCTATTTTGCCCTTGGTTTTAAAAGCTGTTAATGCTTTTACAAAGTTCAGGAAAACATGGGGGAGTGGAGGAAATGGGAAAACAGTATTTTTTTCTGAGCCAGCCAACAAAGCAGGAATGGAAAATGGGGACATCCAAGATCTCCCCACCCCGAACGAGGAAAAGGGATGTGTTTTTGTTAGGAATTGTCTCCCTTGTCCTTTGGAACTTGTTTATCTGTGTGTTTTTGGCACGCACCGTCCTTTTCTTTCTCCGCCGCCCTCTCCTTCCCCCCCGGAGTTAATTCACACCTGTTAGTATAAACCGATAAACCGGCCAGATAAACTGTAGGGCACAAACTGTTTGCCTGCCAAACTGTAGGACAAGTTTCCTTACTGTGAGAGAATTATTTCATAATTAGCAACATCATGGAGGAACGGAACCTTTTCCTGCTGCCTCTGGTCCCGGCAAGCTCGGCCCATTGTTTCGCTAGGAAAAAAAAAAAAAAAAAAGTGCCGGATTAAGGAAGAATTGTGGATTTGTTCTAATTTGGCAAAACGAGGAGAGCTCTCTTTCCAGCCTTGCCAGCTATGGGATATTTGATCCCAAAGCGCCCAGCTCGGATCTGCGCCCAGCATTCCCTCGGGAGCCGTTTGTGCTCTCCCTCTCCGGTTTCCATCGGTACCCATCTTTCCAAGGAAGATGGATCCAGCCTGTGGCTGCTCGCTCTCAGACAGTAGAACGCATTCCAACAATGTCAAAGGACGATCGAGCCCTGAGCCAAAGCTATGGTCCAAGGCACGTTCCACGGCCCGAATCCTTTCCAAATTTCTCTTTATCTGTCAGTCAGCTTTTGCCCTTTGCTCCCCTGACCCCTATCTGGCTGGAAATGCCTCGTCCCTGGTCCTTCTGCAGAAGGAGCAGCTGTAACTTCCTCAGGGCCGAGGCTTGGTTGGCAAGGTTTCCCACGCATGCAGCACCCTGGATTAAGCAAGGCTTTCAGAAAGGCTTCGGGATTTTAGCTTGTGAAAACGAACGCTTCGAAATGTCACGTCTCCTTCGAAAAAAACAAGGGCATAGAAGAGAAACCAGTTGGGTTTTTGGGGCAGAGACCAGCTCTTGGGGGCTTCCTTGCTCCCACTAAGTTATTTTAAGGCATTCACCCCCCCGCCTGGGCTCATTTCCCACGGGGATGGTGGTGCTCGGAGGATCCCTCCAGCCTTGATTGAGAACCGAGGGTGGATGGGGAGAGTGGCCGGAGCCTCGTCCTCTCCCGGCGTGCCTGGCCAAAGGCGAGGGCCGGCAAGGAGAGCGGCATGACTAACGTTATGCGTAGGGGATAACGCGGTTCAGAAGCAGCAGGGTTGGGTTCAGTGAGAAACCAGGCCCTGAGGTGACTCACTGAAAGCTGGGGCTGCTGCACAGGTCATGGAGAAGGAATTGGGTAAGGCAGAAACCGAGCGCTAAAATAGCTTTGAGCGTGGCCACGTCATGCCATGCTAAAAACTGCCCTTCTTCCCACCGCCCATCCGAATCCTGCTTGTGATAAAAGCCTAATGCTGATAAAAGCCTTTTATTCCCCCCTCCCCGATCTAGGTTATCGGGGGCGGCTAGCCATCGTTTCCCAGAGAAGCCATACTCCTCTCGTGGCAAAGCTGTCCTTTGTCCTGTCTATCAGACAACTGGCTGTCACCTCTGAATTGTTCGGAGAGCTGGTGGGTGCCTGCTGGAGGCTGCAGCCCTGGAACTTCTCGGTGCTGTTTTCTTCATTTTTTTCCCCATATATGGTTGCTTCCAGTAAATTCGAGGCGGGGCGGGGAGAGAGAGGGACGAGAAGGGATTCACGATGGCCCGAGCGAAGGGACAGAGTGTGCCTGTTGTACGGTCGAGAGCGGGAGCCAGGGAGGAAAAGGCATTTCCTTTGGTGAGGCTGTTTGTGTACAGGGAAGATAACAAATAAATCCCACGCTGATTGCATCGGCTGCGTGTCGCTGCAGCTGGAAAACGAAGGACTCTGGGACTTGGGTGGCTCCTGGAAAGCCACCGCTTGTCCCACGCTCGGCTTCTCGCCGCTCGCATTTGGCTGTGGCCACGGCAGTGATTCAACAGCAGAAGGACTGCCTGAGGTTTCTAGGTTTGAAGGCAGGCAGTGAAGCAAGGGGAAGCGTCTCCGTTTCAGTTTCTAAATAAACCCAGCAGTTTTGGTGAGGACATTAAGGTTTGTGGTGCCTGGCGTGAGGCAGGGGAGCACAGCACCGCTGGGTTGCTGGAATATAGAGATGTTTCCAGGGATCTACCAGAACTGGGTTGCGAAGCTCTCGGGGCAGATCCCCGTTAGGGGTTTCCAAAATCAGCTTTTTTTTTTTTTTCCCCCCTGCTTTCATCCCCAGCGATGGCTTGTGTCACCGCTGCCTGTGCTTCGTAGTGTTGTACAGGCTGCGTACCGTTTTGAAATGCTTTGTGGCACAGATCGGGATCCATTTTTCCCTTTCCCCATCCCCGCTGAACGGGGAAAAATCCTCTCAGGGCTCGGGTGTGAGGACTTTTCCCCCAGAGCCCCGAGTTTCCCTCTCCTGCCAAGGAGCACGATGTGAAACCTCTCCCTGACAGATGCTTCTTCGCCGCGGTGGGATTTCTTCACTTCTTTTCTGGCCAGATTATGTCTTAACAACAGAGGAAGGGGAAAACCAGAGATAAGTGTCAACTGCCTGTGACAAGAGAATGAACTCAGTTCTCCATAAACAAGGAGGGTTTTGAATTCAGGGTTTGGGAAGTCCCGTGTCTATCATCTGCTCTGGGCAGGAAGACTCAGTTGCATCAGCTCTTTCCTCCGGCTGGGAGAGCGTGACCTCTCCCGGGCTCCCGGTGCACGGCAGGGCCAGCTGAAGCCATCGCTTTCGGCTCCGTTGGCCAAGCCTTCCTCTTCTTCCTCATCTATTTGCCAAATGGATCCGCTAGGTCCTCTTTGCCTTTGGTGTCAGCTGGGTTTGGAACATGTTGTTGTGAGGGGAGGAAAAAGTATCGTAGAGCAAAAGATTTCCTGAGCTTCCATCCCTGCTCTGTCCAGTTGTCCCTTGAAAGGTCCCAGCTGGGGCCGCAGATGCTGAAGAGAGCAAAAAAATAAGGAAAATTTCTTACTTTTCAGCAGCCAGAGCTACCCTGAGGCTGGCAGCGTGTGCGCCTGGGGGCACAGGGTTCCTCACCAGGGGTGCTCCCCGCAAACATCATCACCCCTAATGTAGAGAGCCAGGTTGGGGGGCTAAAATTGGGGCAAGGGGGGCAATCCCCTGCTTGACCTCCTTCACCCTCACTGATCTCAGAGCCAGAAGATGAAACCTTTATGGGAGCATTTTGGGGTGAGGATGGACATCCCCTCCCCTCGGCTGTGAAGCTGGTGACTCCTCCACAGTCCTTCTCATATTTTGGGTTGTGTTGACATCTAGAGGCCTTGCCAGGAACGACACAGGAGTGATTTTTCTTCCATCCACCCGTGCAGGTTGTTTGGATTACACACGCGACACGCTCATGAGACTGGTGATTTCAACTTGCCCAGCCCTAGGTACAAAGTTTAAGAGGAGGCAAGTGAAGCTGCGTTTAAATTTTGGATGCTATGAGCCGATTTCTCGCGTTTTGAGCACACCGCTTGTGTGTTCGTGAAGGTGAGAATGAGTGTTGATCTTTGTGTATTTACAAGAGGAAGGAATGGCTGTAAGAGGCTGATAACTGTTGCGTTTGCCTCTCCATGAGGACAAGGGGAGGGTGGACCTCCAGAGATCTGGCTTCTGTGCATCTGCTGCCCAAATCCCACTGGCAGCGTATTTATTTATTTATTTATTTATTTATTTATTTATTTATTTATTTATTTATTTTCTGTGATTTGAGGTTACTTTTCATGCCAAATGAGGAGGAATGTGAGGAAGCATCCCACACCGAGACGTGCCCATTTTGGCCACTATCCCCGTTCCCCATTCCCTGATGGTGACGCTGCTCAAGGCGTTGGCCATTGCCAACACGAGGAAACCAAATCTAACCCTGAACTTTGTGGAGGAAGTTCTCACCTTGGCCTTAACGTCTCCCTAACAAAACATGCCGGAGTTTGACAGACAACACGCTGAGGAGAGCTGCACGTTCGGGCTGCTTTTAAACCAGCACTGCCGTTTTGAAGACCTGCTTCTGATTTGGACAGCTCTGGTTTGCAGGTTGGAGGCTCGGCATCTCCAACTTACACAGCTGTCTGCCCTCACTGCCGCACCGGGAGCTGGCAAACGTGGCTACCTCTGATGATCGGGCTGGTTTATGACACGTAGAAGCAGTTGGTAATGAAGATTCAGGTTTGGCTACTACACCTCATGCCCCAAGGCCTTGGCGTTTCTCTAACTACTAGAAATCAGAGTGAGACGGGATGGAAGAGGAGCAGAGTGTCCCAGACTTCTCATACCTTCCTGCTGTTGACAACCGCCTACCAGGGCAGGCAAACCCCAGGACTGATCCAAACTCGGAATTCCCTTGCTCCAACCGCCCAGGCTGGGCATCTGGATACAGAATGGTCCAAACTGGGCTTGTTTTTGAAAATGCTGGCCGGTGTTGTCAGTGTCTTTTTTAGCAGGTGACATATGCTAGGAAACTTAACGGCTCGATCCAGAGTCTACTGACGTCAATGGAAATACTCTCGTTGACATCAATGGGACTTGGATCCACGCCTGCGTTCCACTTCTTTATTTCAGACTGCAATCTGTCACGGGTGGAAAGGTCTCTCTTCCACTCACAGACTTTATCATGGCTCTGAAAGGTCTTGCTTCCTCTGCAATCGTTAAGTTGAGGATGTGGAGTAAAGAACATTTTGGAGAACAGGCGCAAGCCCATTCAGCGTTGTGCGCATTCCTTCCGATGTTGCTGGACCCTAGCCAGGCTGCAGCTCAGGTTTAAGCATCTGTGTTGCGTGTAAGGGAGGTGGTGGCCGTGGCTGTGACGTGGCTGTGACTCCCCAATACCCGCCCCGACTAGAGTCGGAGCTTCAGACCTCCGTGAGCTGTTCAGGGTGGTCCAGCTCACCTCTTCCAGAGAGCTCCGGCCAAAGTCTTCTCTTCAAGGAGCGTCTGGACGACGGTCTTAGTCATAGGGTTTAGTTTTAGGTAGTCCTGCGAGGAGCGGGGAGTTGGACTCGATGGTCCTTATGGGTCTCTTCCAATTGGAGATGTTCTGTGATTCTCACGGGCTTTGGGCTTTGTCAGCTGGATGATGTGCGAGGGGTATTGAATCCACCTTTCACAGGTAGACCCAGGGAACTCTGCTTTTCTTTTCTGTGGGAGCAAAGCCCTTGGAGCTAATTCATCGCCCCCTTCCCGGGTGGGAAGTTTGTGAGTAGGTTGCCCTCCTCCAAAGCCCTCACCATGATCCTAAAGGATAATTCTATGCTACATCATCAAATCTAACCGTGATGCTGTTTCTGACAGTCACATGCTATTGAAGAGCCGCTGTTTCTCACCCTGGAAGTGCTTAATCCCATTTCTATAAGGAGCTCCGGCGCTATCCACCCTGCGGCCTGTTTGGGGTTCCTGAGGATTTTATCCCTACGGGGAACATCGCTCCCACGGGGACCTGCAGTCTCCTGCAAAGTGGTGGAGCGTAGCAGCAGGGCAGGCTGGCTTCCCCTCCTCATTCACTGCGTGTATATATAGACCGCAAAGTGCTCCGGAGTAAAAGGAGCGGTGGGTGGAAGGCGAGATATTATTATCTTCACCTGCTGCTGCCGACCAAAGAAATAAAGAGACAGATGACAGGAAATGAGGACTTCAAAAATAGACACCTTTAATGTCAAAACCTTCAGGGATTAGCGAGAGCACCGTACAAGAAACAGAGAAACTCTCACGCTAGTCACCATGTGCTTTGAGTGCACGTTGGAGGAGGAAATATGCTGAGATATCTAAGAAACTTTTCCATATTTACTCTTTGCGCCCTCGACAGAAAAAACAGAGAGGAAAAAAATTGACCGAAGAAACTTCAGATGTACTGAAAGATGAATTGTAAAACCTCCCTTTATGGCTCGACAGATCCTCCGTACCTGGATGATCTGCAGTTCTCTTTCCCCCCCATGTCTGCCAGCTCAATTTTCTGCCTCCACGAGGCTTTGCAAAGCTCTTCTTATGGCTCCACGGGACAGGAATGGCAAAGTTTTTACTGCGAGCCCTCTTTATTAAAAAAAAAAAAAAAGTCTTTGCATATGGAAAATATTTCTTATCATATAGAACTCTATCTGCTTAAAACCTCTTAAATATATTAAACATCTAATTTGGCCTCACCTCTGTATTTATGTACATCACCTAGTAGTTGCCCTGCCCATCAGCACGGTCATACGGCTTTTTGCCAGCTCCGTGTCTTTGTTATTAGTTCTCTTTTGCAAGTGAAACCCACGGTCTGGGTAGCATTTGAACGGGGTTGTGACTGCAACAGAGAAAGTTGGGCCCAAGGGAGAGGAAAACCAAGGGGTATTTTTCCTGACTGAAACTCAACGCTGGTCCAAAGTCCAGAACTGGCTCTGTTGAGTCCTAGACAGGTGCCAAGACAACAAAGGAAAATAGCAACGGTAACCTGAAATGTCAGAGACCTGACGCTCTGCAGCCCATGACACTGCAAATGAGCGCATTACTGATCCGGAGAGAGGAGGATACAGTACGAAATGGTTGATTTCTAGCTCAAAAATCTCAAACCTTGGTCACAACACTCTGATAACCAACTTACTGCCTTGCTTCACTCTTGCGTGACTTCGGTAGGAGCTGGGCCCCAAATCCACCAACAGACATTTTTTGACTGCTAAAAATTGGGATCTGGGCTTTGAGCACATTATTTCTGAATCTGAAAGGTTTTTGAGTAAAAATCTGCTGTAGTAACACAGGAAGAAAGGTGTAAAGCAAGTTTATGGAAAGGCTTTGAGAGGTTTTCTAAACGTGTCTTCACCCCGTGTGTTTCTTTTTCTTTGATACGGCTGCAATGTCCTCATCTTTAGAAAAAAGAAATGCATCAGAATCCAACCGAAAAAAACCCCGTGATCTTCTTTCGGGAGAGGAGCCGGGTTCAACTGGTGCCGTACGTGCGAGAGCAGTGGATGCAAACCAGTGTCTCACCGTCTCTCATCTCCAGTGCTCCCCTCTCCAAAGGTCAGGGTCTCTGGTTCCTTATTGCCACAGAGACACTTGATCCTTGGTAAGGCATCCCTCTTGATCTGCACGGCATGAGCCTTGAGTCAGCAGCTCTCTCGGGTTACCCCTGTCCCCCCCGCCCCGTGCTGCCTGCAATGCCAGCGAGAGTTAAAAGTGCAACAAAACAGAGGTGAGGAGGAGGAGGAGGAAGGAAGAAGAGATGCGCGGGCAGCCTGCCCCAGCCTGGAAGATGTGCAGTTTCTCAGCGTTGGGAAGGAAGACCCTGGCATCCTCCAGCGCCCCGTGAGCCGCCATGGTGAAGTTGGCATCCCCCGAGGTGACCACATCGAAGACACACGACTGGAAGTAGACGTCCTCCACGGGCAGCATCTCCTTGCAGAGCGCCCGGGCCGTCTCGGCCGCCACGCGACCGCGGCAGCACTCGCTGCGGGAGATGCGCTGGCTACGGGGGCAACCGCCCACGCAGAGCTGCAGGTCTTGCTCCTCCGTGAAGGCGCGCGCCACCTCCTCGGCTGCCCGGATGGAGAAGGAGAGCTGGCGGCCGGCCTGACGGATGGCGATGGTGGTGCCGATGTACTCCGCACGGATCTCCACGTGTCGCCCAGGGCTGCGCTCCCGGATAGCCAAGCTGCTCCCGCCCGGCCTCTCGCCCCCATTCACCGAGCCGTCCTCGAAGGCTGCCGGGAGGTTGTCTATCTCAGCCTGGTAGACCTTCTGGTCGATGCATTCCTTCATGTTCTTGAATATGATGGTGAGCTGCAGAGAGCAGATCAGAAGGGGTTTGATCTCACTGGCACAAGAGTCGTGGCCGTGTCCCCATCCCGGGTATCAGCTCTCTAGGGAGGGCAAAGCAGATTGCACGCATCTGCCTCACCGATGCATCCCCCTCTGCCCCAAACCATCTCTCCCACATTGCTGCAATCCCTTCGGGAAAGCAGCAATGTTTCCTTCTTTCCTTCCTTTGTTTCCTTCTTTCTTTAATACCATTTAAACTATGGAAAACCGAGTCGGAGCCAAGCCTGGCTAGACGGCATGCAGGTAACCCATGGACCACCCAGTAACCCATCCCCAAGCAGCAATGGGAGCGTTTGCAGGTCTCTCTGGTCCCCTCAGAGACCTTCATCCCTCTTGTTCCTGCAGACATTCACTCCTGATGCCACATGGGTTGAGCTGAAGCTATTGCTGCTCTCCCTAGCCATTTTCGGGGAGCGCGGGGAGTGCCCTAAGCCGTTGCCGCATCCCAGAGGTGAACGGATTTGCTGCCCAGCAGTACATGAGCGTTACCTTGCTAGTGACCGTAGCGTTGGACCCCTTCGCCACCGGAGAGCTGGTTGCTTGCACAAACAAGTAGTCATTGTCCAAGAGAGGCCAGGAACCCTCCACTCGGCAAGTGTGGAAGTCATCGTGGAAAGTGCGGATGTGGGGGTCCCCGAAAGCGGCGCAGTGCTGGTAGCTGGGGGGCTGGCCGTGCTTGTAGAGAAAACTTTTCTCGTAGTTGCAGATATCGAGAGACTCGAAGCCCTGATGGTTGGGGGCCGGGGGTCGGGGTCGGGGCGGCGATGTGGGACCCTCCTTGGAGCAGTTGTTCTGGATCATGAGGTCCTCGATGCCGTGGACGGCGGAGTGGTAGGCCAGGTCGCCCCGACACGTGCGAGCCGTCTTGCGGGTGCAGTGGGAGTAGGAGCGGAGGGCGTTGCAGTACGCCGCGTTCCTGTTGGAGCCGCGTAGGTTGAGGGTGGCAGCCACGTACTCCGAGTTGCAGCGCAGGATCTTACACTGGGAAGAAACTGGGAGAGACGAGACGGCCTGTGGCATCCCGGTAGAGCTGGAGGAATGGGGAAGTGCAGCCCCTTCTCCTCCCACCACCTCCCACCATCTCGAGATCTCACGATGGAGACGCTTTCTGGACACACTTCTCTCCCTGCATTAACGAACGCAGCGGCCGGTTTAAAGGACCTGCTCCTTACGTGCCTGAGGGGAATGAATCCAGGGTTGCCCGCTGCGGACACAGGCTGGAGCCCGGCACAGAGGACACCCTGGGAGAAGTCACGGGGCCGAAGGGGTGTCCTGAAGCAACTGGGATGTGAGATTGTACCTGGGGCACGAGTGCGGCCGAGAGCCAGGGCAGCAGTTGTGACCGCGGCCCTGGGACGTGGCTCAGACGCAGATTCTTCACCCCAGGGCTTGCCAGGGGACAAACGGGAATTTCTGAGCTGGGAAACCCCTTCTTCCCATTTCAACCTTGGCCGTGCCGTGCGGTCACTTTTTCACGCTAGGTTTGACTGCACCAAGGACACCTTGCCCCTCAAACGTGATTTCTCCGTGCTGCAGAAGGCAGTGTCATGTGCCACAGCTCCAGGAGAGCTAACGAACTCGCCCTAGCAGGGATCGTTTAGCTCATTAAGCAGAGGGGTTATAAGGGACGGCTGCCCTTGCAGTAGATTAATCCAAGTTGGGCTGGGCAAGGTGCTGGGAGATAAATTTAGGGTTTGCTCTTGGGGGTTTTTTTAGGTCTCATTTTCCCTAGCAGAGTGTCTGGGGTGCAGGAAGGAAAGCGAGGGACTCAGCGATGGATACGGCTGGTGCCTTTCACTGAAAGACCTCGTGGACTTAGGCTGGTCCCTGTTGTCCCTGACTTATCTCGGGAGATAACAGAGCCTTTAAGGGCTCTCCCAGGGAAAGCGCCTGCTGCAGGAGAGCAGGGGATGCTCTCGCTGCAGAGACTGCCCTGGTGTGGGGAGGTGATGCTGGTGGGAATGCCGTGGGCACTCTGACGCTGCCTGAGCCTTATGGCTGCGAGGAGAGGATCATCTGCTTGCTCCGGTCACCTCCCAGGAGCTCTGCCATGGTTGTACCCTTCCTGCACGCTGGGGCTGCAGCTCCCACCGGTATCCTTGCCAGGGATGTGGCTCTGGCCATCCAGTTCCTTACCATGCCTGCAGAAGAGGAGGAGGAAGAGAGCTCGGAGGAAGAAGCCGGGGCTTTCCAGCTGCCCGGGGTTCTTACTGCAGGCAGGTTTCCCCATTCCAATCCATGCAGAGCCTGGGGGGTTGCTCACCCGCTGGCTTGTCTCGGCTTCATTCAGCAGGTCCCCTAGAAGCAAAACGGAGATGGGATCTGAGAGGTGCCAGCAAACGTGAGCTGCGGCAGGTACGGAGCTGCCAGCATCCAGGCAGCTGCCAAACGTGGCCCCGCACTGCTGCTGCTCGGGGAGGAAGGCAAGCTTTTAGGCAAAATCCCAGAGGGTTTGGTTTTTTTTAAACTGCTTTCAACCGCTGCAGCTCTCATCTTCCACCCTGAGGCAGCTGTGCCGTGTAGTTCAGTGTGACAAAAAGTTAAAGCTTCCAGCTGCCCTTGGAGAAGATCTGTGAGCTCCAGGGGCTCGAAGAGACTTCACAGCCGGGACGTGAGCAGACGATGAGTGCGGAGAGGACCTGAACCATCCTACGTGTCAGGCGCAGCGTGGGCTGCCTCTGGTCTGCCGCCGTCCCAACCAAAACGAAGGTTTGGAGCACAGCGTCCGAGGGGAGAGGAGTTGAAAAGCCAGATGACAAGAGTGACTGCCGTGACATCCACAGCCAGCACCACTGGGTGATACCAGCACCTCCTGCTCCACCGAAACCCCACGTCCAGGTTCCCTCAAAGCTGGGAAACGCGCTCTCAGCCACGTTCCACCTTTCCCCCCTTGCTGTGCCGGCTCTGGCTGCTCCCTGGGTGCTGGGGGGAGCTCGAGCTGGCTGGGACGGGAGTGCAAGGAGCTGCGTGTGTCCGGACAGTGGGCTGTGGCAGGAGGAGATGCAGCCCCAGAAAAAATTTTACTTCCCTTGTACTTCATCGGGGCTGGGGATTTGAGTCCTCGGTGGCTTGTTCTAACAAGCTGGTTATTAGTCGCTTGTTAGTCAAATAGCCTTTTGCAAAGGTCCTTTTGGAACTGCTGTATGTGAAATCAGTTGGTTTTTCCTCCCCTTTAGCTTGTGTGAGACGCCAGTTGCCAGAGGCTGATGCTCACGGCGATGTGCCTGTTCCTGCTACGCTGGGCAGCCCGAGGAGTCGATATTACCGACACTGCGATCGCTAGTGAGTGTAAGCTGCAGCCGTGGGGAGAAGAGACTGAATTCTCATCTTGTTCTCAAAAAGGGAGAAATCGTAGTCCTACCAGCCCCGTCTAGCACCTTTCAGCTCCCTTTGCCACGGCTGCAGCCCTCAAACAACTGCCGTTAGTTGTACCGGCTGGCACGGTGACGTAGCCGCGCGCTGGCGGCTCACCGCGTTCCTCTGCCAGCTGGATTAATGGCTAACGGGGCAGATGTCTGGAGAGAAAACATGCTTCAGCCCTGCTGGCGATGCGCTGGCTGCCAGCTGCTCTTGGCAGCGAGGATGAGCCGAGCCGACCGGGATAGTGGCCGGGGGGGGAAAGTGGTCTGTGCAGCCCTGGGGCACGGAGACCCAGAACTGGGAACGGGGCTCGTGTTGGATGTGTACTGGTGAGCGAGGCACAAGCAGACTCTGTGCCCTGATCCTCCTCTGATGCTCGGCACTTGCTCTCTCATATCCCTCCCTACCTGGCTTGACCCTGTTTGACCAGGCTGAGCATCTTTCTTGGGGCTCACGGGATCTAGTGACCCCTCAGCGCTACTCCCCCCCCCCAAATCCCCTGGAGGTAGGTGGTGACACGGAGGTGACCTGTCCCCGGCACAACGCTTGGTGGATAAACAGCTGGTTAATGTGTAGCAGAGAAGCGTGGCTCCGGTCGGGGCAAGGAGAGGCCCTGCCGTGGGTCCTGCAGGCAGCAGGACTGACTTTGGGATGTCCTGACCCCGACGGCGTGAGGGGAAAGGCAGTAGCGATGGTTAGAGATGCTCTGCGAGCCCAAGGTGATGCCACCTGTGACGGGAGATGGAGGGTTTCGGGCTGTCCCCTCCCCCCGAACACGACTTGGGCACCCCAGTTCTCCCTCTGTTTGGGGCCACCTACACGTGGGACCGGACCCTGGGGCACCCCTGGGTGCCAGTGCCGATGTCCTGCTCCTGGGACCCTTGTCCCTGCCTTTGCTTTGCTGCAGCCCCACTCACCTGCATCGGCCTCCTCCGGAAACGAGCTGGTTCTTGGTGCAGGGAGCCCCTTCCCTGGTGGACACACGGGCTGGCTTGTCCTTGTCACCCAGCTCTACCCCCAAGTGACAGCCAGAGAGATCCACGGGATAACAGCCGGGAAAATGCCAACCGCAGTCCTGGGCACCTCCATGGCTTTGCAGCCGGGTAAAATCCAGGGTGGTGCTGGGGAAAGCCTGGCTGGGGCTGCGGGGAGCAGACCCCACCGCAGGGCGCTGCGGTCCCCACTCTTCCTCCCCAGCTACCTTTGCTCCGTCCTCTTCCCCTCGCAGGGCAGAGGATGGGTGTTGAAATAGATCCGCCTAAATTTAGACAGGCTAAAACCCAGCCAAGAACAACAAGCGGAGGGGGCAGAGGGAGATGGTGTACGGCAAGGGGCGGGGGGGGCAAAGGAACCTGAGGGAGAGGTGGGAGCCCCCAGACCTCCCCCCCCCCCGGCTGGGCGATGCTACTCGGTGCCGTGGGGTCACGTCACTCGTGGGGTGCAGCATGGGCTGCGGGAGCCGGTTTCCTTGGAGCTACCTGGTTTTCCTTCCTTGGGTGATATCGCAACCCCCTGCCTGCACCCCCCGTGGAGCGAGTTCCCGTGGAAAAGCACTGCGTTTCTCGCAGGGGATGCTTTTTGTCGGCCGTGTCTCTCGTAGCTTCCCCTCCTGGGGCGCAGCCGAGTCCTGAACGCAAACACGGCACGGGCCAAAGGTGGCCGCTGTCCCCAGGGGTCAGTGAACGCTGGGCCACCCTGGCTGGGTTCCCAAAAGCCCACCTCCGAGGGCTGGGGTGCAGAGAGCAGCTCACAACCCCCTGCTCCTGCAGGGGAAATGTCCATGTCGGGCTTTTCCAGGGGTGGCCTGTCCGTTTAGGATCCACGACGGTCATGGATGGAGGGCAAGGATTGAAAGTGTGTCCCTCAGTGCCCCAGCACCCACAAACCCCTTTGGGAACCCGTTCGGAAAAGCCTCTTGCCTCCTAAACCAATTTCCTTGTTTTCCAGGTCTTGCTCTTCACGGCAGGGAGCGAATCCTCGCGGCGCCCTCGACGCCGTCGCACCGGGAGCCTCGTGCCAACCTGAGCCCAGGAGAGCAGACGGAGTTTAACCAAACTCCCTGCGGGTACCACCGTGCCTGTCCCGAGGGAATCGCTCCCCAGCTCTGCAGTGCACCTCTAGACCAGTTTGGGTTGTTTAGGGATGGGAGGGAAAAGGGTTTCCCCCTCTGACCCCGACGTGAGCTCTTCTGCTGCACGAACCAGGCAGCCAGCGCTGGGGTTGTGGAACAGTTGTGAACTGTTCTTCACCCAGGGAACTGGGGACAAAAGGAGGGACAGCGGCTGCTTATTGCAGAACGAGCTTAAATCTGCGGCTAGACTCGTGCTTTAAGTGTAACAGTGCATCTTCCTTGGGGGCAATGGGTAGAAGAAAGGAAAATAAAGAATAAATACCAGCTTGGGTTCAAATCCCGGCTGGGATTTACATCAGCAGCAACCAGAGGAGAAAGGTTTTAGATGCCTTTTTCTTTTTTTTTGGTTGTTTTTTTTTTTTTTTTTTTTTGTGCTCCCAGGGTGCGTGGAGGCTTTGCAGCTCTTCTCCCTGCCCAGTATTTATGCTCTGGGTCTCTGTTACCTGGTAACAAGGGATAACCAGGGAGTGGAAAAAATCTTGTTTAAAAAAAAATAAGACCCATATCCTAGTGTAGCCTCCCAGGGTCCGCCCTGGCCATGCCTCAGGCGCCTGGCGTCCTCCCCATCTGCTGCCGTAGGCTTCCCCGCAGTGAGCCCCCGGCGCGGGGAGATGCAGACACCCACCGAGGGAATCGGTTACACGCGGGGTGGGAGCAGGGGCGGGCAGGTGGGAATTCTTCTGGAACAGCAGACGGTACCATCTGGGCTCGGCGAGAGCGGATGCCTCTCGGCATCCCACCCATCCGCTTCATTTGGACGAGGGAGGGGAAATTTTGAATGGAGAAACCAAACCGGGATATCCAGGTTGCTGCAGCCCAGAGGCCAGGTTGCGGGGTCTTCCTCACAGCCCCGAGACTCGGTGTTACGGTTGCACCTCCCTGGCGATGTGCCGGATCCCGGCCATGCCGTGAAACGCAATCATCGATTGCTTTAACGCCGTCAGCACGCAGCAGCTCTCCGAGCTGGGGGCTGCGGGCATATGTTGGGCTGAGGAGGCTGGGAATCTCTTCCGAGCTGGCAGAGAGTCACGGCACCAAGACAAAAGCATCTGTGATCAAACTGCTTCTGAAAGCCAACTCCCCCCCCCCTCTTCCCGCCAGCAAAATCAGCTGGAGGTTTAGTTTAGGAGGCACAAAGCACCAGATCCCGCCAGCTGGGTCACCGAATCCTGCCACCGAGGGGGGTGCGGAGCAGCTGGCCTCACCCAGCCCCTCCTGCCCCAAAAGACGAGGCTTTCCCAAGCACAGCATCGCCCCGGGAGGGAGGGAGAGACCCTGATTGTGGCAGCTGCCTGATTTTTGGGGCAAAGTAGGTAACGTGCAGCTCTGCCTGTGAGCATCACCCGCGCGGATTGTCATCTGGAGCGATGTCATCCCTCCAAAGGCTGGGACAGCACGGTCACAGCTCGGCTCCAGCCCCCATCTAGCCCAATCACTAACGCGATGAGTTTGGCGAGGGTTTTGGTTTAACCCTAGTGCTTCGGAGATTTAATTTGCTCAGGGAGACTAGCCCCAGCTCAGCTGGCATCAGCCGTGTCTGCAAACCCACTGCTACCAGGAGCCCTGGTCCGAATCGGGGTGGATTTTCACCCAAAATGGATGGGGAAACTGAGCAAAACATATCTAAAGGGGCATCGGGTCTCTAAGGAGCTTGTCCGCCTCCATCAGAGCTGTGGACACAAACAAACCCTCCTGCTGCCCACCAGCGTCGCTTCCCAACGTGGCTCGGTTAAGCCCCCGTCAGGAAAAGCTCCGCCAGCCTTTCCCGAGCATCCCACGGCGAGCGGGATCGGCCAGGCTCTCGATTGGAGGCAGGGGACGGGCCAAGCCCTGAGCGTCACCGCGGCGCTCCCCGGAGCACGGCACAGCAGCCGGCATCCCCGGGAGCTGCAGGGTTGGGATCGGAGTCGGAAGAGGGGCCTGGGGAAGGCAGGATTTGCTGGAAGAGAGGATCTCGCGTCTCTCCAGGTGCAGGCACAGCCTGCTCGAACCCAAAGCATCCGCCTCTCTTGCCACGCCGTGCTTGGCCCCATCTCTCCCTCCCCAAACCTCCGCCGGGGATCCCAGTTGCTCCACTTACCCCAGCAAATGCCACTCAGATCGGCCACAGGACGGGCCACCAAATGTCCCCAGAGCCTCCGGACACGAGTCCTGGTTCCCGGTGCAGGTTTGGCTCCGGGCAGGAGCGAGGAGGGAATCACGGCTGTTAACGCCCCGGGCTCGGTGCGGAGGGAGCAGAAAACAGCTGAACTTTACCACAGCCTGATCCGTCACCGCGAGCTGGAGGAGAGGGGGCTAAGTTGACGCTTTAAAAATAGCCAGTAGTATTTTTGATCCCGAAAGCCGGATTCCAGTGGGGAGGGGAAGGGAAAAGGAGGGAGATCCGAAGGCTTCCCAACTGCGCACTTCAGATCTGCGTGCGAGATGGACGCGGGGTCCCGGCTGGACCCCTCGGAGCTGCTGATCTCAGGGGTTTCTCCAGGCTCTGGGTTAAACGAGTAGGTAGGGAAGGCAAAGCGCTGCCAGAAATTCAAGGCGGGCGCCTCTTCGAGCAGCACCTGCCGCCTCGAGCACGGCAGCACCCGGCCGGGGCATCTTCCCCTGGCACGGCAGGGAGCGAAGGGCCTATGCCCGCAGGCAACTGCTCTTTTCTCAGCTCTGCAAGGAGGGAGATGGGAAAAAACGATGAAGATGCAAGTCTGGAGTCGAGTTAAACTCTCCCTCCAGGTTTCTCCAGCCCAGAGCTTTCCCTCTCTCCTGTTTGGGGTACTCAGGAGATCCTGGAGAAGGACAGATGCTGGGAGGACCAGGAACCTCAGCGTTACATCTGGAGAGGGAAGATCTTGAGAAGGTCTGGGAAGAATCGGGGAGCTGCGTCCTGCAACCGTCCTGCTTGACGGTGCAACCCAAGTCCCACGGCCACGGGACGGCACATCCACGGCCACGGGACGGCACATCCACGGCCACGGGACGGCACATCCACGGGGGCTTGGCATCCCTCGGCTGCCTGCAGAGGAAAGCCGTTCCTCCCGCTCCCCTGCCCTTGCCTGGGCGCTGCTCGGACACGCTCCCGAGATGCCGACGTGCAGATAAATCACCAGCCCCGAGCACCTGCTCCGGGGCCGGGCAGCTGCGGCGCAGGGGAGCGCCGGGGGCTGCACCGGGGCTAAAAAAAGCTGGGAGCAGATGGGGCCGGGCCCGGGCACCGCTTTGCAGAGGGACCCGGAGGTTTTTTTCCCTGCCATCAAGCGCCAACCCCATCCGTGATGGCGGAGGTGCCCAAGCGTGTGTCACTGGGGTGCTGGGGACCACCAGCGTGCTCGGGCAGCCTCCCCGTGCCTCAGTTTCCCCGTGCAGCATCCCTGTGTCCACGTAGCGCGGTGGGAGCGGAAGGTCTGGGTTCTGCGTGGCATCGGTGTGAGGATGTCACTGGGTGTCTGTGGGTGCCCCGGGACCCTTCGGCCACCGGGCTGAGCCCAGCTCCAGCCCCGCCGGGTGCAGGATGCGGCCGGGTCCCTGGGGCTGGCTGAGGGGACGCGGGGACAGGACACCACGAGGTGGCAGCAGCACTTCGCGAGTGGCAGCAGGGCTCGGGGGTTTGGGGGGGGGGGGGCTACCAGGCAGGGCCATCCCTGCCTGCACCGGTCCCCCCTTCCCCTGCCTGCTCCGCTGCCCACCTGCCTGAAAGGAGGGGTGCAGGAGGGAGAGGTCCCCAGCTCAGCACCACAGCTCTGCGGGTTCGGTGTTCAAAAGGACACCAAAGGACACTCGGTTTCTGCTCCGTGCCTCAGTTTCCCCGCTCCTGCTTTCACGTCAGGCGTAGGGTCCCCGAGGCCGAGCTCGCTCCATCGCGTCGCAGCCCAACTACTGGGTAAAACGAGAGCGAGGGACTTGGCAAAACCACCCCTGGGTGTCCCTCGGAGACTGTGCCACCCTCCCTGAACCCTGGGGCACCCGCGTTTTGCCCCGGGGTCCCCTGACCTCCATCACCGGCTCTGAGCTGGCGCCAGATTTGGGCTCCCTCTGCCCTCAGAGCCGTGAGCCGATGGAGAGGCTTGGGCTCGGCGCGAATGGATTAGCAAAGAGCCGGGGAATCGCTTCTGCGGGTTTGCTCCCGTAAACGGGAATAACGCCCTTTCCCAGGAGCCTCCCTGCCCGTCTCCGGGCCTCCAAAACGCTCCGGCGAGGGATTTTAAATGACTTTTGAATTGCCTTTAACAGAGGTCTGGGGAGAAGAGAAGATGGGCTGGAGAGGAGGAATCTTCAGGGAATGGTTTTCCTTCCCTCCCGCTCGGGAGAAGGAAATGAAGCCCCAGGGAGCTCCCGCCGGGGCTGGTTCAGCCCAAGAATACCTGGAAGTGGTCGGGTTTGAAAGGGGAAAAGAAAAATCTTCAATTTACGGGTTTGTTTAGGAGGGGAAATAGAGAAATATCCCCCCCAACACGTGGGGGATCAGAAGACGCGGTAAATCAGCCAGGGACTTCTCAAATTTGGTGTAATTGTGTAGCCGTGACACAGGATTCGAGGGGCTTCCTCTCCGAGGAGATGTGGGGGGGTTTGGCTGGGAAGGGAGGAGGAAATCGGGGGGTTCCCGCTGCCCCCACTGACCTGGCGAACTTCGCTTTGCAGACCAGGTTCCTGCCAAGGCGACCGAAACCCTCGGCCGTGCTCACCGGTGGGAGCCATCCGGCACGGCTGCCTCGCCGGGAGATGCTCCCGCAGCCTCCTCCTCCTGCTCTCCCCTCCCAGGTAACGTGGGGACCAGAACAAAGCCCGTGGCGGGGGGGGGGGGAGGGAAACACGTCCCCACACGCGTGTGCGGTGCTTGTGGTCCGCGCGTGGCGTGACCTTGCTTTGCCATCCTACTGCCTACGCGGTGTAACACATCGATATCCGTACCAAAGCGTCGGCGCTTTGGAAACACCCGCCATGAGTGATGTGCGAAACGCCCGGCTCGCTGGCGTGTGTAAACGTGACCGTGGCGTGTGTAAGCACGAGCGTAGCGCGTTTGCGTGGGCTTGCGCGGAGGCAGGCGTGTACGGAGCGGTGCCACGTCTCGACGCCCGCAGCAGAGGACCAGGACGGCGCGCGTCGGCTTTGCCGATGCCGGTGGCGCGGGTCTCGCTCTTGCCGAACCCTCGGCACGTGGGTTTCGCCTCACGGCTGCAGCGCCGGTGCTGCTCTGCATCGCCCGCCGTGCGCCTCAGCATCCATCACCCGGCCGCTGCGGAGCGGGAGTTCGTCCAAACCGCCTTCCTCGAGGTGTCCGTTCCGCGTTAGCGGATTAAAAACCCCAGCTCGCTTGCAGATGTGTCTAAAAAAAAAAAAAAAAAAAAATCTCTCTCGGGGTTAAACCTGCTGACTTCACCCTTCCAGGGCTTCGCAGTTTGCCCCAAAACCAGGCAGGGCGTCTCGGGCAGCTTCCCTCGTTTCCGCAGAGCTCGCCAGCAGCGAACGGGGCTCCGAATCCGGCCGGTAGCACCGAAAGGCGTGAATGCCCGGAGATTAGAGGGTTGGGTTTTGGGTGGGTTTTGTTTTCTTTTTTGTTTCCTTTCGACAATGCCATTCAGGGCCCGGAAAGGCTGTCCCTGTCCCCTCGACCCAGTCCAGCTCTCCAGCGCGGCTGTGCAAATCGGTCAGTGCTTTTGCGGGCGACGTGAGGACTCGGATGCGCGGGAGCTCCCGGGGGGGTAAGGCACCGCTGGGGGCTCGCGGGGGCTATTTTAAACGAGGGAAACCGAGGGAGGGACGGTTAATTGATTTCTGTGATTAACTAAGAGTTTTTCAGCGCAATAGTCTTGAGTTTACTCTCCTTGGAGGTGTGTTTTTTTTTTTTTTGCGGTCGGGAATTCTTTATTTTTAAACGGCAGTTGGAAGGGGGAACGTTTCTTTTTCTGTCTCTGAATATTTCCAGTGAGAAAGTTGTTCATCTCCAGCTGATATTCAGCCTGGGGAGGGAAACGAGCGTGTCTGACCGCGTGGGAAGGAAAACCTTCAAATCCTGCTGCGTTAGCTGGCGGGCGAACCCGTGCGGCTCCGGTGCGAGAGGCAGAGCACGGCTGCTTTGCTTTCACGGGAGAAATCCCACCAGGATCCCGCCAGGATCCCGCCAGGAGCTATCCCGCCTCAAGCAGCAAATTCAGCGCCGGTGGCAAATTGCCGTCCCGGCCGGCAGCGAAGCCGGCACGGTTGTAGCCGTGACTTCCCTGCTGCCTTGTAAACTTTTCATCCGTTCCCACGGTGGAAATCCTCAGCCGTGATTTTCTGGTTTCTCTGATTTTTCCATTTTAAAAAAAAAAAAAAAAAAAAAAAAAGAAGAGGAGGGAAATTGTGGCAATTTATTGTTTTGGTGAAAGCAGCCTTGCTGGCTGGTTCGGGGGGAAGCGTCTCCACGCGAGGACGCGTGTCCTTTGTACTTCCCTATGGCGGGACGGTGAGGGGTTAATACGGGAAGGATGAGGATCCACCCCGACGGACCTTGGGCTGGTTGGTTATTTTTAATTTAATAGACTTGTCAATCAGCGCCCGCTCGCCGACCTGCCAGCCCACCGCGTCTCACTCTGGCCAAGGCTGGAATGTCAGCTGGCAGGCAGCAAAAATCCACCCCAAAAATAACAATAACAACAACAACAATAATAATATTATCATCACTGACAGGGAAGAGGTGGGGAGAGCACGGCAACCCCTCGGTTTGCATCCGTAGGTCGTCTTTCCCACGCTTTGTGTTTCACGGGGCTTTTCCTAACCAGAGGGACAAAAAAAAAAAAAAAAAAGGGGGATTTAAGGGATGTTTAAGTCAGCTCTTGAGAGGCTGGAGGAGGCTGTGTTGATCCTCCCACAAAGGAAAACAAGTGAAAGAGAGGAAAAAAAACCCCAAAACCACCTAGCCGTGCGGCTCTTTGTGAAAGGAGTTAAAGCGGGTGCCGGAGGCTGCCGGCGCGGGGATGGAAACAGGCGCCGATGGGAACGGGAGCCTCGGAAAGAGGGATCTCAAAAAAGAGCTGCGGATGCAAAAGCAACAGGCTGGGGAAGGGAGATGCGCTGGGGTGCTGCCGGCCGGAGCTGGGTGCGGGCAGGGATCGGGCAGCAGCAGCCAGGGTCACCCCCATCTTTCCGAGTTTTCGGGAGGAATTAAAAAATACTAAAGGAAAGCGTGCCCGAGCTGGAGGATGGGACAGGCCTGGCAGCTGTCTTTAGGATACGTTACTTTTTGTCTCCGAGACGCTCTAGACAAATCCCGAAGGTGGTTCCCGCAGCGGTGCAGGGAAACGGGACCCTCTCGAGTCCCCGGCGGGGTTTGTTCACATCCCCGGCGCTCCCCAGGCACGCGGCTGCACCGAAACCGGGGCGAACCCGCCGGCATGGAAGGAGCGACCCCGGATTGAGGTTGTTTGACTAAGTTTTTCAGCTGGCGTTATCCCTCTGGCTTATTAAAAATGAGAATAGCACACGGTAAAAAAAGCGAAGAGCGAGGACGACCCCCTGCCCGCCAGCACCGCGCTTCGCCGCTGCGCCCGGCGTTCGCCACGGCACGTTGGGAAACCCAACTGGAAAGCATCTTCCCATGGCGTCGCCCCTCATTTTCCCTTTCCCCTCCTCCTACGCCCGTCGCCATCACCAACCTTGAGGTTAGACCCCGTTGGCTTTTCGTTTCTGCGAAGGGGGGGGGGGAATAAATTAATTAAATAAATTAAATTTTATGGAGCTATACGGTGTCCTTAACCAAATGTTTTGACCAGCTTCGCTGCGCGACGGCTGCTCTGAGCCCGAGGTATCTCGGAATATCGGTCGCGTTGGATTTGAATTCATCATCTCTTTGGGTTTTGTCTTTGTGAAAGATTTTTAACGCAATCGGGCCTTCCAGAAAATGGACAATAACAAAGCGCGGTAAATATATTGTCCGATGACCACAAAACAAACGCTGTCAGGAGAATGGAACGAAGGCTTGAAAAATGGGATTTTTTTTTTTTTTTTGGGGGGGGGGAAGGAAATATTGAGCTGGCAGCAAACCCAGTGTTGTTTTCGCAGAGCGAGGGAAGCGAGTCGTGCTTAGGACCGCTTGGGGCCAGAGGAAAAGTTCCCCAACCCTGGGAAAGTTTGGGGTTGGGCCAACTTTGCCGGCTGGAGCTTTGACCACTGAAAATATTTGGGAATTCTCCTTCTAAAATGCAATAACTGATTGAGTCTCAAATCACCGTGAAGAGACACGAAGGAGTTTTAGTTTGGGCTGGCCATGAGTGTATCTTCAGCCCCCCACCCCAGCCGTCCTCTGCCGCTGCTCGGCGGGTTTGGAATTCCGCCGGGTTCCGTTTTTTGGCCGTTTTTCCCGGGAGAGGATCCCCGGGGAATCCCGCTCCCACGTTTCCCCGTCTCCCCCTCGGCAGGTCCTTTGCTCTCTCCGGGGACGACGATTTCTCTCCGGTAGCATCCCTCGCTTGCCATTCCCAGGAGCTATTTCCCACCCCACAAAGACCCTCCCTCCGCTGCAAATTTATATATTTTTAGTTTTTGTTGCAAAAAGCCCTTTTCGTGTCGCCTTCTTGGGGACCCGAATTAAGGGATCGAATGTTCAACGGCTGCAGCGTCCCTCACGAGGACGACGCAAACGCTGTGGGCATGGAAGATCCTTATTCCAGGGATATCGGAGCAAAAAATACGGACTCGAAATGTCCTTTACGCTGATTATATCCAGAAGTGGTTTTTTAACTACGTTTATGTGCAGCGGTACCGACCCATTGCTGGAGTAGGGTGTGGGGAAGTTTAAGCAGCAATTTTAAAAGCCTCGGCTTTTCTAACGAATTTCTAAAAGCTTTTCTAACAAATTAGTAAAGCCTCGGCTATTTGCTGGAGGGAAAATAAATCAGTTTTTAAAGATGCTTGAAAACGCGGTAAGCGCGTTCCTATTAGGAAAATCACCTTGTCTGCTCGCTGCGCGTATCGGATCCACCAAATCCCCCCGAATCCCCTCTCCGCCCCCCCTGGCCCCCCCATTCCAGGTCGTGGCGGGTGAATTTGTGCCGGATTCGAGCCGGAGAAGAGACCCGAGGGCCGCGGAGGAGCTCGCCCCAGCCCCGGTGGCCCGTTCTGCGCTGGCCGAAGACTCGTTTTCCAGGGTTTTATCCGGTCGCGGTGGGTTTTCCACCTCTGCTCGTTGCTCGGGTGGCGACGGACGCAGCGTGGATGGTCCTGAAGCGCGGGGTCAATACTTCCAGCTTCGTTAAGGACACGCTAAATACCCCTGGGCGCACAGGGACCTGCCAGCCGCTGGAGAATAGAGCTGGTTTATTCTGGAGGGCATTATCCAACCTCAAGTGCTTTTATTTTTTTTAAATCCTACTTAATAGTATTAATCTGCAAATACCTTTCCTTGCAGATAGGCGCGCCGGGCTGGAGAACTCCCTGCTTTTTTTTTTTTTGCTTTTTTTTTTTTCCCCCTCCGAGGAATAAGCAAAGTTGCCTCAATATTTGCAGAAAACACTGTTGACTATTGCGAAGGGAAAAGTTTAAAGGCTGGGAGAGGTGGAGGGAGCTGGGAATGCGCAGCCGGCAAGACTTAAAGCCATAAAGCTTTATTAGCGCTACCCCATCCCATACCCTGCATTTTGGGGGAAAAAAAAACCTAAGAAAAAAAAGTCCAAGGCAAGCCTCTGTTAATTTTTTTTTAGAAATAAGTTTGGGAGCTAAAAGCGATGGTGTGGTTGAATTTATTTTATTTTATTTTTTTTTTAAAGGCATCCCCGCGTTTGCTTAATCAACGTTTGCTTTCGGCTTGTGCTGGAGCAACACGGAGGAAAAATAAATTCCTCGGGATAAAAGCAGCTCTCCGCCGCGGTATTAAAAAGCACAAAGGTGTCGGCAACGCGGCATAGATGAGATTTGTTTAACACTCCTCTGAGCCTTTTAAACCACAAATTAATGAACTCGAGACCGACGCAATATTGATGGTAATCTTTCCTTTTTAATTTGCCTACTTGTTCATTCGTTTTCCTGCTCAGCGCTCGCTGCCTCTGACAAGGGCTCCTCGCTCGGCGCCGGCTCAGAGGGGAAAGGTTACGGTCCAGCAAGGTGGGTTTGAAATAATTTCTTGCAAATACATTATTTCGCTGGGGAAAAAATGCGTCTGCGTCGGTGGGCTCCCACGGGGAGCGTGGAGAAGGGGCTTTTCCAGGGGAGAACAAAAAAAGACAAAAAAAAAAGACTCGTTCCCATTGCTGGGGACGATTGATCAGATTTAATTCCGTCTTCCCCTTCTCCGTGCTTAGAAAAACAAGGGTGAACCAGCAGTCCTGTAGCTCAGTGGCTATTCAGGGGGATGTGAAAGCACCAGATAAATATATATATTTTTTTTTCATCTGTTTTTATCTTAAAGCCTGGGACCAGCCATGACTTAAAGCTGGTGACATCCTCTAAGCCACAGCTCCTCTTTGTGAATTCCGAGTCCGTCCCTCCGAGCCCAAAGAAGTGATGTATTCCTGTCCTTATTTTATAGAAATTTTATAGATTTCCTATAATCAACTTCTCTGGCTTTTGCTAAAGGTTACTTTTTGATTTTTAAACAGAAGAAAGAAATGGATTTAGCCCTCCTGGATTTAAATAAAAGGTGTCAGGACTTTTGGGGCACAAAACAGGGGAATGAAAAGGCGAGTTTGCAGCCGCAATTATCTAAATTACCTGAATTATCTGAATTATCCTTACGTCTCCCACGGGACAAGGTACCCGGCTGGAAAGGCTGAGCTGGGACCACCAAACTAGCGCGGGGAGGGGAGAGGAAACCCAACCGACGGGAGAAATGGGGTAAGAATAGAGGGAGGTTGCCGATGGCAGGTTTAACGCTGCTCCGGGGATGTGGTACCCGACGGGCGCTCAGGGATGCTGTTATCTCTCCGTCTCCTGGATCCGGCCGAGCATCTGGGTGGAAGAAGGGCTCGACCTCTCCCCGCCGTGCTGGGGACGCCTCCGGGAGCTGCCAAGGGACAGTATTCCCAAAATGCCCCTTAAAATCCCTATTTCTCTCCATCA
Source organism: Balearica regulorum gibbericeps (assembly GCF_011004875.1). NCBI lineage: Eukaryota > Metazoa > Chordata > Aves > Gruiformes > Gruidae > Balearica > Balearica regulorum. The sequence goes on from NC_046211.1 coordinate 938,626, forward strand.
GTTGAGTCTAACCACCCTCAGCCTCATCCTTCGGATATTCCAGTTATTAATTATCCCACAGGCAAAAACTTTTTTAAGACCGTCCTCATGGAGAGATTTGCAGTTTGATTTGCGCAGGCAGGGCTGGAGCCTTCGCTGGCAAAGCGAAATGCGAAATTTCTTGCTTTATGATCAAATCCCTCCTTTTTAATATAAATAATTAACTGCCTTGGAGAGCCGAGCGAATTTGCAGCGTGGGGTTTTACGGAGGAAACGCATCTTAGAGGGAGTAAAAAAATTGTATTTTACGGTGCAGAGAAGGCAAACTGGATTTGCAGAAGAGCCTGCAGCGATGCTGGTCCAGACCCGTGACGGGCGGCCGTAGAACACAGTCGCTGCCGTAACTTTTCTTAATCCAAGCGGGAAAGGTCGGCGTCAGCCGCGCTCTCGCCCCGGTGTCGGCAGCGGTGGGGGTGCTCCCATCCCTGTCTCTGCCGGGGGGCTGAAGCGTCCCCCTTTCTTTTTTTTTTTTTGGGGTGTAAGCGGCTTGGAGCAGGGGGGATTTCTCCTCACAGTGCTTCTGGGAGGCAAGTTACGGGCTGGAAAATAGGCAGGGAAATTTCTGGCTGGAGAGGGGAATGGTTAAAAAAATCAACCCTGGTGTCTACCCTGCTCTAACAGATCCTCCAAAAAATTTGGGGGACCCTCCAAATCCTGGGGTGGCTGCAGCCCCAGCCAGGATCCCGGCTCCCGGGGCTGTGCACGATTTTCTGCAGGATCTTTAAGGGATCCCCGTGCACGGAGCGGGGGAAACTGAGGCACGGAGCGAGGCGACCGCGTCCTCGACACCTGGTGCAAAGCCCGTCTGCCAAAGCAAGACCCGTCTCCAGGTGGGGACACCCAAGGTCGCGGGGACACCCGAGGTCGCGGGGGCACCCGAGGTCACGGGGACACCCAAGGTCACGGGGGCACCCAAGGTCACGGGGATACCCAAGGTCACGGCCTTGATGCCTTCAGAGCTCCCCAAACCAGCCCCGTCGCCCCGGGGTGGTCTCCATCCACCCCGGGGCCCCCCAGCCCCGCTCGGCCCCACCGGCAGCGGCCCCACGGTTGGGACCAGGCGGTCGAGGCGCCCGGGGAGGCGGAGGGGAGCCCCCACGCAGCCGCCGCGGGGCCGCGCCGTGTGAATTAACCAACTTTGTTTTCCACCAAGGCTTTTCCCTTAATAGCCATCCCCCTCCCCCTCGCTTTTGCCGGCGTTTGAGGAGAAGTGAGGCGTGAGAGATCCTTTGGAATAATGAGGTGTAATTAGCCCTGGCAGCTCTTATCTTCCATACACATCCCCCCCCCCTTCAATTAGATTGAAATAAAAAAAAAAAAAAAAAAAGGCAAGAAAAGGGGGGGAATAAAAAATAAAAAGAGAAGCAAAGGAAGGTGGGGAGAGAGGGAGGCGAGAAAAAGTTGGACGCCTTGTCCGGCTCCATCCTTCTGGTCCTGGTCGCTGCGTGGGCGGTGCTGGTTCTGTCCCGCTTTGTGTGGCTGCTGCCGGGCTGGGGAGGTTTTCTCCGTGCCTCGGGTTCCCTCGGCTCTGCCGGCGGCGTGAAACGCGGCGGGAGCGGCCGGCCGCGCTCGCTGACTCGGCGGGGTACCAAACCCAACCCCTGCGGCGGGGCAGGAGGCGTCATGGGGCGTCATGGCTGAAAGCAGACCCCTGAGCCCCGGCATCCCGCTGGCACGGTCCCCGCAGCCCCGGGACGGGCAGGATCTCTCTTTTCCCCACCAGACACCGGTTTCTAACCCCGGGTTTTGATTCCCACGTACCGCATCAGGTTGCCGGTACGCAAGGGAGGAGGAAAAAGCCGTCGCGAGCAGGACCTGGGTGCAACGGGGCTGGTTTTTGGGTGGCTCCATCCCTCCCGGCTCATCCCCCTCCCCATCGCCGACACCTCCCGTCCATCCCGCTCCTGCCCCGTTGCCATTCCCGCTCGGCCCCATGATCTTTCGTACCCGTGACCCTGATCTTCAGGCTGACAGGCTGATGGATGGGCAGCGCCCCGGTGATTTACGACGGTCCTTTAATATTTGGCAAAGCGGCCGAAAGCCCCGGGCAGCCGACGGAGCTGGGTGGGGGGGAGACGGCCGGGAGATTTGTCAACCTTTGAGCCGGGGAGGCGGGGAGGGAGGAAAGTGCCCTGTCTGTCCGCAGTGATTTATACACAATCGCCGTGATTAAATTGGCCTTAGCTAATGATAACTAACTAGTCAGGGGCTGACCTTTCTCTGACAATGGAAGGGGGCCGGGAGCCACGCTGCTGCGGGGTGTCTAATGGGGATGTTTCTGCAGCCAAGACACCACTTTTTCTTTTTTTTTAATATTCTTTTTTTTTTTTTTTTTCCCCTTTTAGAAATGGTTTCCCAGCCGGCCCCGCGTACAGAAGATTCAGGACGCCACATTCTCCCCGCACCCCGGGGTCTTGTCCCCGCCGCGCGTCGCCCCTCCGGGCTCCGTCAGCTGCGGCTGCATCGGTGTGGCCACGGCCGGGTACCATGGCCCTGGAGGGACCCGGTGCCTGAGCCCGCGGTGCCGGGACCAGGAGGTCCGAGGCGAGTGGATCTGATGGTTTTTATCTGGGGAGGACTTGAAATACGTCTCCAGTGGGGAATCTCACCCGTAGCCAAGCTGAACGCGGTCCTGGGGGGCTGCACAGGTGCCCTCAAGCCTGAAATGTGCTGGTTTTCCAGGGATGCTGTATGATCCATCCATCCATCCATCCATCCATCCATCCATCCACCCCTCGCTCTTCTCCATCTCCTTCACCGCTCATCCCCATCTATCCCCCGTGCCATGGAGGGAAACGGCCCCTTGTCTCCCTGCCAAGCTGTGACGGGGGTGTTTGAAATGATCAAAAACCGGCCTTTTCTGCTGTAAAACCCCTTTCCCTCCTCTGCTTGCCCTAAATAAACCCCGCACCCATGGAAACGAAGCCCCTGACCTCCTCCAGGCTGAGGTTTCGCTGCTCAGCCCAGATTTTTCCCATCGTGTCTCTTTACTCAGTTTTGGGGGTTTTTTGGGTCCTGTTTCAGACGTGTGCATTGGCGTCACCGCATCCAAAGTTTTTCCCGAGCCGGGAAAGACGTCGCTGGCTCACCATGACCCGGAGAGACACCGGAAAGACGCACCGGTGCCGGTTAAGGGTAAAAGGGAATAAAATCCTCCAGGGATGGGGGTCGGGGATGGACGTCTCGCTGCGTGCCGCCCCGGCCGTGCCGTGCCGTGCCCCCAATTGCGTTCACCCTCCCCGTCCCGCCGTCTTGACACGCGGATAAAAGCCGGGCTGAAGGGGCGATTTCACGGAGATTAACCTCGCGCGCTGCGCTGGGGCCGCCGCTGCCCTCGACACCGGGTCCCCCGTGTCTCGAAGGCGGATTACAGATATATTAGCCCCGCCGGCGGTTTGATTAGCGGCGGTTTATCACGTGGAGTGGGGACGGCCGAGGGCAGGGGACGGAGGAGCCCGGCCACCCCCTGGGAACCCGGAGCATCACCAGAGAGGCGTTAATTGAATTTTTTTGGGAGGGACCCCAGCGTTTTCTGCCTGGCTCACCCCAAGATTTGTGGTGCTGATGGGGGATGCCTGCGGTACCCACGGCGAGGGAGAGGGGAAGCCTTCGGCCTCGCCACAGGCAGGGCTGCTCTTCTGCACCACCCCAGGCTGGGTTAGAGGGACTTAATTAAAAAAAAAAAAACAAAACCAAAAAACCAAAACAAACACCTTTTGGGAGGCTTCTACAGGGGTTGGAGATGCCGGTCGTGTCCTGACCAGCCACGTCCCTCCCCATCCCTGCGCAGAATCTCCCCCAGGCTGGAGGAATTCGCCTCCTTGGAGCCAACCCCGAGCATCCCCGCGCAGCGCCGCGGTACCCGACCCCGAGGGGGCTCAGGCGGACGCCGGGATGCCCGGCACCGAGCCACGGCGGCGGGGTGGGGTGGGGTGGGGGAGCGGATTTGAGCCTGAAAGAGGTTAAAGTGGGGCAAAGAGGGGGGGGAAGAGAAACCTCCCGAACGGGGCGTTTTAATGACATTCCATTAAAGCTCCCTTTGGGGCCGGCGCGGCCGCCATGTGCTCCACATTCTCATGGTAATTATGAGACATCTGTATAGAGGCGCTTTTCTCATCAAAGATGGTTTTCTTCAAAGACACTCCTGGGAAACCCTTCACCTCTGACCTGGGGGGTCACTGCCGGAACAGTGGCTCTATAGTGCGCGTTACTGTAAAGCCCAGTAGCCCTTTTCCTCCCCTAACCTGACCAGGTCCCGGCTTTTCAAGCGGGATTCGTTGAGCAGAGAGGGTGGGGGGGGGACCTGCGGTTTGAGGGAAGGGGGTTTTCCCCCCACCCCACCCCGGTGCCGGTCCCCGGTGCCGTCGTCGTCGCCCGCGTTGACCCCAGCTGCGGGAGGGAGATGGTAACGGGATGAAAAGGGGTTTAACGAGAGGGGACGGGGCTGCGGGTTTCCTGTCCCCGTGCTGGGAAAGGGGGATCCATCCCACCCCTCCCCGCCATGTCACCCATCACCGGGGCAAAACCCACCGCGCTCCCTGCCCGCTGCGTCCCACCCGGGGAGTGCCAAGTCCCAGGGAGCGATTGTTGGTGATTGCCACAAAAAAAACCCCCCACGCCGTCCTCGATGGCAGGGAGGTGACAGGGACGTGCCTGAGGCCCTCCCCAGCCACAAACCGCGGGCGCTTCGGCACGGCGAGGATGCTCGATGTCCCCACGTCCCCTGGCGATGGTGACCACCTTCTCCCGTGGGGACGTTTCTGGCACAGCCGGCATCGCCGTCCCATCCACGTCCCATCCGTGGCACCGGCGTCCCCCCACGTCCCACCTCCCCGGTGGGGGACAGCGGCCTCGGGATGAAGGGGACGGACACCCAGCGGGTCCCTCGGTGCCGGCACGGGTGGCTCCATCCCTCCGGCACGCCGGCACGGCACCGGCGAATGGTCCCCACGGCCCTTTCCAATAAGTGGCAAATGATTCTTCATCCTGTCGCTCCCCGGCGGCAATAAACCTTCATCACAATGAAGTCATTTGATTTCCACGTCCTGTAATCGCGCGGCGATTTGGCATTAATTAACGAGCGCTTACGGGAAGGGCCGGCTGCCGGAGTTAGCCCTGCGCTTTTCCAGAAGATGGATTGCCTCCGGAGCATCCGCAGGGACTCACCGGTGCCGGGGGACGTCCCATCCCATGCCGGGAGCGGGGTCCCGAGGGGACGCTGAGCTAATTTTCACTCTCACCCCACTTTCCCCTGCCCCGTCCCCCCCCAATATCGCTCTTCTCCTGGGCAGGGCTGGTGGGGAAACTGAGGCACGGAGAGGGATGGGCAGCAGGGTGATTTCTTCCCCGCAGGCGAAAGGGCCGGGGCCGTCCCGGCGCGGGGGGAGCCGGGGGCTTTGGGGCCGGGGGTGCTGGACCGTGGTGTTGACTCAACAGGGAATTAAGCTCGTTAGAAACCGCCCGGGGCCCGGCGGGGGCTGCGGGGGGAGAGACCCCGGGGACAGGAGGGGTCATCGGCACCGGGGGATTATCGGCCCCGGGAGTTGTTTGGTGGCGATGGGGTTGTGTCCGGGTGGATTCTCTAGTGTCTAATAGAAGGGTTGAATCCCGCCGACGGCCTGTGCCAAATCCGCCACCGTCCCCGCTGACCCCGGCCACGCTTCCCCTCGCAGCCCTCGCGCCGCCGTCACGGCCGAGCCTTGCCGGCGCGGGATTGTTCCCTTTGTGCCGACGTCTCCCTCGCCGGAGGCTTCCCCGAGTCTGCTTCTCCCTCGCTCGCAGCTTGGCATCGAACCCTTATTATTCTCTTGTCAATTAGATTTTATTTTATTTTTTTCCCCCAAAGTCTCCATATTTTGCGGAGGGCGGGTTCCTGCCGCCTGGGAACACCTCCCGTGCAGTTACACCCCCCAGATCCTCCGCTGGCGCCGGAGCCCATCACGAAACCCCCCCCGTGCGGTTAATTTGCAGCCGTCGCCTTCCCTCACCGAGCGGGTTCGGAGCTGCCGGTGATTCACCGGGGCTCGGTGTGGCTCGTGCCTCAGTTTCCCCAGTGGGGTAGGACGGGGTCCCCCTCTCTGGCACCCCGAGGGGCTGGCGGGGACGTGACGCTGCTGTGTCGGAGGGTGGAGATAGGGAGAGGAAAAGGGACGGGAATTGGGATGGGATGGGGATGGGGAGAGGGTGGGGATGGAGTGGGATGGGGACGGGAAAAGGGAGAGGGATGGGGAAGTGTGGAGGGTAACGCCGAGGATTAGGGATGGGGAGGATGAGGAGGATGAGATTGGGGAAGGCATAAAGATGGGGATGGGAAAAGGTCGGGGATGGGGACAGGGATGGGGACAGGGATGGGGACAGGGATGGGTTGGGGGGGGGACGGGGTGAGGATGGAGATAGGATGGGGCTGGAGGTAGTGATGGGACGGGGCTGGGGAGAGGGATGAAGGTGGAGCTGGAGGGGGATGAGGAGGGGAATCGGAACGGGGAAGTGTTGAGGATGAAGAGCGGGATGGGGACGGGGAAGAGCGGGGCAGGGGACAGGCACAGGGGCACCGGCCAGCGGTGCGAGTGCCCTGGGCGACGCTCGGGCGGGTGCTGCCGGCCCCGGTGAGCGGTGCTGCCCGCGTGCTGCCTGCATGCTGCCCGATAAATCCTCCCGTCGTATATAAGCCACCCCAGCGCCGGGTTGCCAGATTTTGTCTGGTGCCTTAATGTCAGGACTGTAAATTAGCTCCCGGCACCAAGGCGACCTTGACGAGTTCTCCGCAGGGTTTAGTGCCAGGGGGGAGTGGAGCTGGGGGGGGGCGGGAAACGACAAGGACACACGTGGGGGCCCTGTCCCCAGCCGTGCCTCAGTTTCCCCAGTGCAGGCAGGGACGCTGCTGTGCTGGCGGAGGTTCTTGCACTCTGAACCTGTGGGATGCCGGACCCCGCCGTCACCGCTGCCATCGCCCAGAGCCCGCGGGCACCGTCACCTCCGCGCCGGCGTTGGGAGCGACCGTCACCAACCCTCAGGTCCCCCCCCAAAAAAAAATCTCTGACCCCGGCAGCGCCTTTGGGATCCCAAAGAGATGGGGGGCCGGAGGAGACCGATCCCCCCCCGTCCCCAACCAGGGGCAGCTCCTCCTGGGCCCCACGGCCCGGGAAGGGGTCACGGCCACGGTCAAATCCTCCCGGCGGGGAGCTCTGCTCTGACCCACCTCCGGCTGCCGAGGGGTTAAGAAGCCGGGGCAGCGCCCCCGCATAGCATCTACCTACTGACCGCAAACTTACCTCCCAATTATCGATTGGCGCCCCGGCACCGCCACACGCGCGCGAGCACACGTGTACGCGCGTGTACGCGCGTGTACACGGGTGCTTGCGTGCCTACGTGTGCGCGCACAGGGATGCGCATGCATGTACACACTCAGATATCTGCACCCACGCGTGCACTGGGCTTGCTCGCCGTGCAAATCCCGCAGGGCGAGCACCCCAGTGGGTGCCGGGTGGCCATGGTGGGGCCGCATCCTGCGCACCCCTCCCCTTTCCCATCTTTCCAGGCTCTCCTTGTCCTTTCCCAGGAGGAACCAGCCCCTGGGGGCGGGTTGCAGGATTTGTCCCACATCGTCCCGGCTCATCCCAGGGCCGGGATATTTGGCTGTTGCTTGCTCAGCCGCCGGGTGCTGAGCTCACGGCAGCCAAACAGCTACTTAATCGATCGATCGAGACATTTATCTGCCTCCCCCCAACTCATCGCCGCTGGATCGCCTCCAGGTCGCTAAAATTAGAATCCGTTAGAGCGGCTCCGGCTGCGCTGGGAGTGGGGGGGGGGGAGCACGGCGGGAAGGGGAGGTGGGTGCAAGGCCGTGCGAGGGTGCAGGTATCCGTGCGAGGGTGCAGGTGTTTGTGCGAGGGGAGGGGTGGATGGTGGCGCGGGGTGGTTGGGATCGGGGCTGGAGGGTGCACCGCGACGTTTGGTGCGTGCGCAGGGGTGCAGGAGGGACGGGGACAGCAGCAGCTGCACCGGGGACGGGGTTGGAGGGACCAGGGATGGGCTGGAGGGACCAGGGATGGGGTTGGAGGGACCAGGGATGGGGTTGGAGGGACCAGGGATGGGGTTAGAGAGACCAGGGATGGGGTTGGAGGGACCAGGAATGGGGTTGGAAGGACCAGGGATGGGGTTGGAGAGACCAGGGATGGGGTTGGAAGGACCAGGGATGGGATTGGACGGACCAGGGATGGGGTTGGAGGGACCAGGGATGGGGTTGGAAGGACCAGGGATGGGGTTGGATGGACCAGGGATGGGGTTGGAGGAACCAGGGATGGAGTTGGAGGGACCAGAACTGGCATCAGCTGCACTGGGGATGGGGCTGGATGGACCAGAAGCAGCGGTGACACTGCAGGGACACCCTGGGAGCTCCTGGGTGTGGGGTTTAGTGTCACTTTTCCCCTCATTTATTTCCTTTTTGAAATAAAATCAAGGCTTTTTAAGTGCTTCAAATGATATATTTTAATTTTATACCCCTGTGTCACCCCAAAAGGTGACAGTCTGGGGCTGGAGGGACCCAAAATTTCCCTGGGGAGACAGGGAGGGGTCGGACTTGCTGCATTTAGCTACAAACCCGTGGGGGAAAGGGAATTCAAATGGGAACACGAGGCAGCGATTTTATATTTTCCCTGGACATATTCACCACTATTATGAAAAAAAAAAAAAAGAAGGAATAACATAAAGCAGAAAAGCTGCAGCTTGACGGCTGCACCAACCCCCCACGCTGCTCCGACAGCATTCGAAGGTTTAAAAATGGCTTTTTTATCATTTTTTTTGTTGTTGTTATTATTTTTCATTTCCTCCCCCCCCAGCTTGGCTCCCTGGCTCTGATTGACTGTGACTGACGGCTCGGCCCATCGGTTTCAATTCGAGTCGCCGCTGGATTTCCAGCTCCCGCTTGCTTTATCGATATAATTGGGATTTTTTTTTTTAATAAGGATTCGGCATCCATCTGGGGGGGGGGGTGTTAACCCCCCCCAGGGGGGTCCCAGCGCTGCCCCCCAGGACAATAACTTTTCCCTGTGGCCTTTTCCAACTCGTCCTTGAATTAAGGCCCGTGTCCCGCTCGGTGTTTATTTAAAATATTCCCGGCGGAGGTTATTTATGGGGGGGTGAAATGGAGCCGGGCCGGTGCCGCTGGTTTGAAAAGGCCATTTCTGACTTTTCTCTAATGGGCTGTTAAAAATCTGCAATAAAACAGCCCCAGCGGCGCTGCCCCCCCCCCCCCCCCGTGCTGGGAGCTGCTGGGGGCCACACTGGGACCGGACTGGGAGGCTTACTGGGATGAGACTGGGATCATACTGGGGGCATACCGCGATCAGACTGGGGGTATACTGGGATGAGACTGGGACCATACTGGGATCAGACTGGAGCCATACTGGGATCAGACTGGGGCCGCATACTGGGATCAGACTGGGGATATACTGGGGTGAGACTGGGACCATATAGGGATCAGACTGGGAAAATAGTGGGATGAGACTGGGACCATTACTGGGATCAGACTGGGGAGCGTAATGGGATGACACTGGGCTGCACACTGGGATAAACCTGGGGGCCATACTGGGATCCAACTGGGGCTGCACTGGGACCTCAGTGGGGGCTCATGCTGGTGGGACCATACTGGGAGCAGGAGGCCCATACTGGGAGTGCACAGGGGCTTAACTGGGATGAAACTGGGCCCACTCCTGCCCATACTGGGAGGGGACGGAGCCCACAGGGCTCAGCCGCCGTCACTTTTCCTTCCGGTCCCAATTCCAGCCAAAAAAGATTAAAAAAAAAGGTGTCGAATTTGTCCAATTCTATTTTTTTTTAACGAGATAAATTAAGACAAAAATAACAATGGGAGCCCAGGGGCCGCGGGGAAGGTAAGAAGGGAAAAAAACCCCAAAACATGGAAAAAATGAGTAATACCGCCCGGTTCCCCTGCCCGCGGGAGGGAATGAGGATATAATATAGGGTTTATTTTATTTTCTCTTTATAAATAGTCCCCTCTCCCTGTGCCCCCCAAATCCGCTTAAATAAGGGGGGAAAAATCCCCCCCCCCCAGCAGCATCCCTGTCCCTGGGTCACCGTCCTTGGGGTCCCAAATCTTGGGGTCCCATCCTTGGGGGTCCCCATCTTTGGGTTCCCATCCTTGGGGTCCCCTCCTTGGTGTTCCCGTACTTGCTGTCCCCATCCTTGCGGAACCCAACCACAGGGTCCCATCCTTGAGGTCCCCTCCTTGGGGTCCCCAACCATGGGGTACCCAACCATGGGGTCCCATCTTTGGGGTCCCATCCTTGATGTCCTCATCCTTGGGGTCTCCTCTATGGGGTCCCCTCCTTGGGGTCCCCTCTCCTTGGGGTCCCCAACCATGAGGTCCCATCTTTGGGGTCCCATCCTTGAGGTCCCCTCTCCTTGGGATCCCCAACCATGGGGAGTCTCCATCCTTAGGATCCCATCCTTGGTGTCCCCATCCTTGGGGGTCTCCATCCTTGGGGTCCCCTCCCTGGGGGTCCCCATCCCGGGGGGGTTGTGTCACTGCATGGGGCCGTAGGGCCAGTTGAGGGTGGCGCCGGCGAGCAGCATGTCGCGGATGAGGGTCTCGATGGGGGTCTTGCCGACCAGGCGGCTGAAGAAGAGCTGCTGGATGCCGGGGGCGGAGACGCTGCGCAGGGCGGGCAGGCGCAGGAGCAGGCGCCCGAAGCGGCTGGGCTGGCTGGGGTGCTGCCGCCGCACGTGCTCCTCCAGCGCGCACTGCGACTTCTCCTGCAGGCCGGCCACCTGCCCCGGGTCCGACAGCCCCACCGCGTCTGCCGGGGAGAAGGGGAAACTGAGGCACGGCGGGGAAACCCGTCCCTTTAGCCCTGCCCCTTTGGCCCCGCCCACCCAGCCCCAGCCCATTCATTCCCTGCGCACCCCGACACCCACCCCCCTGGAGCCCCGCCCCGTTAACCCCCACCCCATTAACCCCGCCCCAGTAAGCCCCACCCAATCACCCCCCGCCCACCCATTGCTGCCCACCCCCTCGGGACCCCGCCCTGCTAAGCCCCACCCCTCAGGGGCCTCACCCCATTAAGCCCCGCCTCATATAAGCCCCTCCCACCCCATTCACTCCCTGTGTCCCATTGACACCCACCCCATTGAGCCCCGCCCCTTTGCCCCACCCCATTAAGCCCCACCCACCCCACCCCATTGACACCCGCCCCACTGAGCCCCCACCCCTTTGCCCCACCCCCTCGGGACCCCGCCCCATCAAGCCCCGCCCACCCCATTCACTCTGTGTCCCCATTGAGCCCCGCCCCTTTGCCCCACCCCATTAAGCCCCTCCCCATACAAGCCCCGCCCACCCCATTCACTCCCTGTCCCCATTGACACCCACCCCATTGAGCCCCGCCCCTTGGCCCCACCCCACTAAGCCCCTCCCCATACAAGCCCCGCCCACCCCATTCACTCCCTGCTCCCCACTGAGCCCCACCCCACGAAGCCCCGCCCCGTTGCCCCACCCCATTAAGCCCCGCCCCATACAAGCCCCGCCCACCCCCATTCACTCCCCATTGACACCCACCCCACGAAGCCCCGCCCCTTGGCCCCACCCCACTAGGCCCCGCCCCCTGGCCCCACCCCACGAAGCCCCGCCCCCTGGCCCCACCCCACGAGGCCCCGCCCCTCACCGGGGGAGAAGAGCGCCAGGGCTTTCAGGCAGGCGTACTCGGCGGCGTCGACGCGCAGCGCCTTCAGCTTCTCCACCTGCTCCTGGAAGAGGCGGATGTGGTCCATGAAGGCGACCACGCGGTCGGCGGCCATGGGAGCGGCGTGAAGCCCCGCGGCGGCCAACAACGGGGCGGCGTGCAACGGTAACGCCGACTGCGCCGCGTTCAGCACGAAAAGCTCGCTCCAACCCAACCGCAGCAACGCCACTTGATCCGAGAGCTGCAAGTCCGGGAAGAAGGGGATGCCCTTGGCCCATTCGATGGCGCTGAAGAGGAGGCGCGCGGCCAGCTCGCAGATGCTCTCGATGCCCGCCGCGCCGCCGGGCGGAAGGCACTGGGCGCCGTAGCCGGACGGGGGGTACGGTTCGGCGCGGAGCAGCAAGGAGATGAACCCGCTTAGGTAGCCGTGACCGCCGTAGGGGTCCCCGGGGAGCAGGGGGAATTGGCCGGGGCTGCCGGGGCCGTGAGCCATCCGACCTCGCTGCACGGCTGCGGAGGGGAGCGGGAGGTCAGCACCCCGAAACGCCCCGTCGCCAGACACCCCCCCCCACCCCCCCCCAAGCCCCCCGGTTCCCCCAGGGGTTGAATACAGCGGGCTGGGGTGCACCCAGGGGCGCAGGGTGGGGCCCCAGGGATTGCAAAAGCCCTCTGGGTGCCCCCCCACCCATTTTAGGGGGGGGACGTGCCACCCAGGGTGGGGACAAAGCCCCCCCCGCTCTGGTGACACCCCCCCCCCCCCCCAGCGCGATGCCCCCCGGCTCGGCCGTCCCCCAGCTCCCACCCGGCTCTCCAGCCAGGGCGGCCGTAACGCCCGATTCGGGGGGCTCCCGTGGGAGCGTTTGGGGTCACCCTCTTCTTGCGAGGGGAGGGTGCTAACCAGGGGCCCCAAGGAGATGCTCTGGGTGCCCCCCCCAAAGTCCCAGCCCCTGCGGGTGGGGGGGGACGACAGGAGCTCCCCTCCAGGTCCCACCCCTCGAGTTTTTTGCACTTTGGGCTTAAAAAACTCCAAATGGGGGTTCTTTCTCTCTTGGCCGTGCCGTGGGGGGGTCCGGCCTCCTCCCCCCCGGTGTGTCACCCCCCCCCCCGGCATCGTCGCCCCCCGCGGTGGGGACAGGCTCTGAGCCAGGCTTAGCCTAATGCGGCGTGACAGCCCCAGCGTCAGCCAGCGGTCGGGAGCGGGGGCCGTGGGAACGGGGGGTCCCCGGGGATCCCCCAGGTTTGGGGTGCTGGGGGGGTGCAGCATGCAGCCCCCCCCCCCCCCAAACACCCCCTCTGCTCAGCATCGCCCTGGCAGCGTTTGCGGGGTGCAGCCCCCTCCTCGCTGCCCGAACGGCCCCTGCTGTACCCCGACCCCCCTTCGCATCACCCCGACCCCCCTTCGCATCACCCCAAATTCCCTTCGCATCACCCTGACCCCCCTTTGCATCACCCCAAATTCCCTTTGCATCACCCTGACCCCCCTTCGCATCACCCCAAATTCCCTTTGCATCACCCTGACCCCCCTTCGCATCACCCCAAATTCCCTTTGCATCACCCTGACCCCCCTTTGCATCACCCCAAATTCCCTTTGCATCACCCCGACCCCCCTTTGCATCACCCCAAATTCCCTCCGCATCACCCTGACCCCCCCTTTGCATCACCCCAAATTCCCTTCGCATCACCCCGACCCCCCCAAACCCCATTTTTTTCCCCTCTTTTTGGGGCAAAACAATTACTTCAAACCACTGGGTGTGTCCTGGAAGGAAACGAGCTTTTTTAGCCCCAAAAAAGACGCGGGAGCAGCCCGGAGGGCTCCGTCCTCCCTCCCCCGGCTCCATCCACCGGCTCCGGCAGCCGAACGAGCCGATAACCCCCAAAACCGGTTCCCTTGGCCCCGCCACAGGGTGAGGCCTCCCCGTCTCATCCCGGATGATTTTTGGGGAAAAAACCCCCAAGATTTTTAATCCGCTTTTCCCAGCTAAATCCCACGCCGGGGGTTTGCACCGCCGGCAGCCTTGGGGAAGAAATTCAACCTAAAGACGCGTTCGGCTCCCAGGCTGCCGCGTTCGGTGCCGGATTCGGTGTCGGGAACGTCAGGATAACGGGGAACACGAGCCGGGGGGGGGGGGGGGGGTCGGGGCACCCCAACTCTGAGCTGGAGCATCCCTGCTCCGGCGTGGCCAGCGATGGGGAAACTGAGGCACGGAGCAGCCGGACCCAGTAAATTAAATTCCCGGGACTGAACGCTTTTCCGTGGGCATCCGCGGCGTTTCCCCGTGGCGTTTCCCCGCGTATCTCAGGGCGGCTGGGAGCACCCCCCCCAAAAATCAGAGCCAAGAGGGGGTGCGGGGAGGAGGGGGGGGGGCCACGGGGGACCCTGCCACGGCCGTCGCGCCGGATCCCGGCGTTAACCACCAGCAGCTTGTGGCAATTCTGAACTAAAACAAAGATTAAAAAAGAGAAAAACCCCACAAAACCCCCAAAACCCCTCCCCAACCCCCCCAAAAGTCCAAGGCTGACCCCAAACGACCCCGCTGAGTGTGGTTTCTCCAGGGCAGGGAATTCACCTGGATTTTTATTTTTTTTTTTTATTCTTCCCCAGGGATTTAATCCCCGGCTCCGGCTGCACGAAGCCGGCGGAGGTTTTGCTACGAGAAGGTTTCGCTGCCCCCAGGACCGCTACAAAAATCTTCCCCCCGCCCCCAGCCCCAGACATCCAACCGGCCTTTTTGGGGAAGAAAAGAGAAAATTGAGGGTTGGGCTTGAGCTGATTTTGTCCCTGACCCTGGTCCTAATTCACATTATTTTGTGCCAGCCGGGACGCGATGCCACGGCCGTGCCGGGCTGCCGGCTGTTGCTTTCCAACCTCCCACTGCAATTTTCCACCTTAGCTGAATTTTTGTGATTTTTTTTTTAATGCTAGAAAAGGCAACTTTTGAATTTTGGGGATTTTTTTTTTTAAATGGGATTTTCTGGGTGGGAGCATCGCTGCCGCCGAAGGACCGGCCCATCGGCACCGACTCGAGAGGTTGCAGAATAAACCCCCTGTTTGGGGGGGGGGGATTTGAGCGGCTGAGCCCTCGCTATAATTATTTATAAATACTAAATTTATAAATAAGGGCCTGGAATAAAAATAAGAACACTGCCCTGGTCCTTGTTCAAGCTGGGAGGATGCTGCACGGCAGAGATTCGGTGCGGTTTCAGCACGGTGGCAAAGCCGATGCCCCAACGCACCATTTTGGGCTTAAAAACCAAAAAAAAAAATTAAAAAAAAAAATCTGCTTTAAAGCTGCTGCTTTTGGGGGAGAAAAAAAAAATAAAATGAACCCAAAATGTGACGATGGGGCTGGTCGGAGGCCGAGGGACCGGCACACGGCGTATCGCTGGGAGCTTGAAACGTGATTTTAATCCCGGTCACGCCAAGTATTCAGAGTAATTAACCTCAGATTTACCAGACACTCCTCCCCAAAAGCCAAATTCTTAATCTTTTAAAGAATATTTTGTGTTATCGCCCTCTCATCCCCGGCGGGGTTAACAGCCACGTCCCCGGGCTTCATCTAACCGAGAGGAAAAGTCGATTGTCTCCGTCTCGGCATAGACCCGGACCGGTAAAACCGAGCCTGAGCTAAGCCCGAGAGAAACGTCAAGTTGCGAAGAGGAGTTTGTACGATGATATAAATTAAGTGGAATAAGAAACGGGCTCCCTCGGCGGAACCTTTCCCGTGGGAAAAGCCAAAAAAAAAAAAAATTTAAAAAAAAAAATAAATAGGAGGGTTTATTGTAGGGTCAGAGGAGGGGAACCCCGAGCTCGCTGGGGGGGTGACGCTGAATTTGGGGGTGCAAAAAGGAGACGGAAGCCCCGGGGAGGACGGAGACGGGCGAGGGGGGTTTCGGGGTGCTGGGGGGGGGCTCGGCCGCCGCTGAGGAAAG
The DNA here is from genome assembly GCF_011004875.1 of Balearica regulorum gibbericeps. Taxonomy (NCBI): domain Eukaryota; kingdom Metazoa; phylum Chordata; class Aves; order Gruiformes; family Gruidae; genus Balearica; species Balearica regulorum. The sequence goes on from NC_046211.1 coordinate 954,291, forward strand.
TTTCTGCCTGATCTGGGGACGGTCGCCCCGAAAGGACGGGGCTGAGGGATGGAGGGGGGACGAAGAGGGAAGGAAAATGAAAGAGGAGTTTTCTCTTTCTGCCTTTTCTTTCTCTTTCCTTCCCCACCAGCCCTTTCCCACCCGCTTTCACTTTCTTTCTTTTACTTTCTCTTTCTCCAGGTGCTCCTTTCTCTTCCTCTCCCTTCCCTTTTTCTTTCTCTTTTCCATTTCGGTTTCTCTTTTTTGCTCTCTCCCGTTCTCACCTTTTTCTTTCTCTTTTGTCCTTACCGCTCGGGCTCGCTCGCTCCCCTCCCGCTTTCCCCTCTCCTCTCCTTCCCCCCTTTCCCTTTTTTGTTCCCACACTTTTTCCTCCCTTTTCCCTTTTTTATTTCCTTTTATTTTTTTGCTCCCTCTGACTCTTTTCCATTTCCCCCTCCCTCCTTTCTGCCTTCGCTCTCGCCGTTCCCTTTTTCGCACCCGCTCCCTTTTCCGCCCCTCTCCTTTTTTTGCGTCCCCTCTCCTTTTGCGCTCTCCTCTCCTTTTCCACCTCTCTCCCCCTTTCCCACCCTCTCCTTTTCCATCCTTTCTCCCTCTTCTCCAGCCTCTCGCTGCCTTTTGCACCCTCTCTCCTTTTGCATCCCCTCTCCCTCTTCTCCATCTTCGCTCCCTCTTTCCCATCCCCTCTCCATTTTTTGCACTTTTGCTCCCTTTTTTGCATCCCCTCTCCCTTTTATGCACTCTCTCTCCTCCTTTCCCGTCCTCTCTCCCCCTTCTGCATCCCCTTTCCTTTCCCACCCTCTCCCTCTTTCCCATCCCCTCTCCCTGTTTCGCATCTTCCATCCCTTTTTTCCCATCCCCTCTCCCTCTTTCCCGTCCCCTCTCCTTTTCCACTCTCTCACCTTCTTTTCCACCCTCTCCCACTTTTGCATCCCCTCTCCCTTTTTCCCATCCCCTCTCCTTCTTCTGCATCCCCTTGCCTTTCCCACCCTCTCCCTCTTTCCAATCCCCTCTCCTTTCCCATCCCCTCTCACCTTCTTTCCCACCCTCTCCCACTTTCCCATCCCCTCTCCCCCTTTCCCGTCCCCTCTCCTTTCCCACCCTCTCACCTTCTTTTCCACCCTCTCTCACTTTTCCCTCCCCTCTCCCTGTTTCCCATCTTTGATCCCTTTTTTCCATCCTGTCCTTCTTTCCCATCCCCTCTCCTTTTCCATCCCCCCTCCTTTCCCACCCTCTCACCTTCTTTTCCACCCTCTCCCACTTTCCCATCCCCGATCCCTCTTTCCCATTCCCTCCCCTTTCCCATCCCTCTCCCCGTTTCCCATCCCCTCTCCCCCTTTCCCGTGCCCGATCCCCCTTTCCCATCCCCTCTCCCCTTTCCCGTCCCCTCTCCCCTTTCCCGTCCCCTCTCCCCTTCCCTCCCGTCCCCATCTCCCCTTTCCCGTCCCCTCTCCCCTTTCCCATCCCCTCTCCCCTATCCCATCCCCTCTCCCCTCCCGTCCCCTCTCCCCTATCCCGTCCCCTCTCCCCTTTCCCGTCCCCTCTCCCCTTCCCGTCCCCATCTCCCCTTTCCCGTCCCCTCTCCCCTTTCCCGTCCCCTCTCCCCTTCCCTGTGCCCTCTCCCCTTCCCTGTGCCCTCTCCCCTTTCCCATCCCCTCTCCCCTCCCGTCCCCTCTCCCCTCCCGCCCCCTCTCCCCTCCCGTCCCCTCTCCCCTCCCGCCCCCTCTCCCCCCCGTGCCCACCTTCCCGCCGCATGCCCACGCGGAGGCACTTGCGGAGCCGGCAGTACTGGCACTGGTTGCGGTGGTGCTGATCCACGGGGCAGTCCCGGCCCCCCCGGCAGCTGTACGAGAGGTTCCTCCGGACGGAGCGTTTGAAGAAGCTTTTGCAGCCCTCGCAGGTGAACTGCCCGTAGTGCTTCCCGCTCGCCTTGTCCCCGCACACCAGGCAATCCCCCGCCGCCTTCCCCGCCGCCTCCGGGCCACCGGCGGCAGCAGCAGCAGGAGGAGGAGGAGGAGGAGGAGGAGGAGGAAGAGGAGGCTCCGGCCACGGCCCCGCCGCCAGGGCCATGCTGGGAAAGGGGGGGGGGGAGCCCCCCCCGGGGGTGTTTTGTTTTGGGGAAGGGGAGACGGAGGGAAGTGGGGAACCCGGGATGGAGGGGGGGAGAACGGGAGAGCCGGGATGGAGAAGGGGGTCTGGGGATGGGGGGGGGGGGAAGGAGCCCCGGGATGGGGAGAGGAGTCTGGGATGGAGAAGGGGAGCCCCGGGGGGGGGGGGGGGGGGCCGGGCAGGGGTGGAGGAAGGAGCCCCGGAGCGGGGAGCGCCCGGGATGGGGGAAAGGAGCGCCGGGGATGGGGAGAGGACCCCGGGCTGGAGGAAGGGCTCCCCCGGGAAGGGGGACCCCGGCCTGGGCAGGACCCCCCGGCTGGCGGAGCAGCGGGAAGGGGCCGGGAGGGGAGGGCAGGGGCGGCGGAGTGCGGCGGGGACGGAGGGATGGGGAAGGACTGGCGGCGGCGGCGGCGGAGGAGGAGAAAGAGAAAAGTTGATTCCCCTCCCCGCGGGGGCTGCCCGGCGCTGCGGGAGGCTCCGGGGGGGCCGGGCTGGCGGCGGGGGGGGGGGGGGCCCGGCTCCCGGGGAGGGGGCGTGGGGGGCGGCTCCCCGGGGCGGGAGTGGGGGGCCGGCCGGGTCCCGGCGGGCCGGGCAGCCCCCGGGGCGGCTGGTGGCTGGTGCTGCCCCTGTCCGGGCAGGGAGGGCCCGGCCCCCACCCGGGGGGGGAACCGGCAGCGCCGCGGGGCGGGGCAGGGGCGGGTGGGTGTGCACGGAGCTTGTGCAAGGAGGGGCGAGTGTGCGCGGAGCCGCGGGCACCCCGTGCGTGGGGGGGGGGGGTGGGGGTGGGTGCTGGTGCCCGCCCACGGAGCTCCGTGCAACGGGGGGGGGGGGGGGGGGGGGGGGGGGAAGAGCGCGTGCACGGACGCGAGCGTGCAAAGTGTGCGTGTGCAGGGATCCGAGCGTGCAACGGGTGCGCGTGCACATGGGTCCACGTGTGCAACGCGCGCCTGCGTCTCCGTGCAGAGTCCCAAGCGTGCAATGCGCGTGTGTGTGTGTGTGTGTGTGTGTGCGCGCGCACAGGGACCGCCGTGCCCCGCGGCAGGGGGTGCGGGACCCGGGCACACGGCGGCTGTGCGGGACACGCCGCGCGCCTGTCCCCACCCGGGTCCGCTGCGGGTCACGTGGCGGCACCACCGCCCCCGCGCTGCCCGTATAAGTCCCGCCGAGCCATATAAGGGCATGTGGGGCGGGGCGTAGCGCCGTCACCCGCCTCCCCGCCTCGGCGAGCCGAGGGAGGGGCGGAGGGCCGCAGCCAATCAGAAAGAGGAGGGGCGGGGTGAAGCGGTGAGGCGTGGCCCAGGCTGCGGGAGGCGGGGCTCAAGGGAGGGGGGCGTGGCCTGCGGAGAAGGGGGCGTGGCCTGGGCAGTCCGGGGGGCTGGGGGGGGGGGACAGGGATGGGGACAGGGATGGGGATGGGGGGGGGGACAGGGATGGGGGGTCCGGGGGGGGGAACGGGGATGGGGACAGGGATGGGGGGTCGGGGGGGGTCCGGGGGGGGGGACAGGGATGGGGGGTCGGGGGGGGGGACGGGGATGAGGACAGGGATGGGGACAGGGGGGGCAGCGATGGGGGGTCCGAGGGGGGGGACGGGATGGGCATGGGGACAGGGATGGGGGTCCGGAGGGGGATGGACAGGGACAGGAACAGCAGGACAGGGATGGGCACAGGGATGGGGACAGGGGGTGCAGGGAGGGGGGGGACAGGGATGGGGACAGCCGGTGGTACCCAGGTGGCCTTAACCAGGGTGGCTGCTGAGCACGTGCTGCCCAAAACCCCCCCCACGGGGTGACCGTCACCGTGGCAGTGCCACCGCGGGGGGTGCCGGGCCGGGCTGGCTTGAAGGAGCCGAGAGAAAAAAATATCAATTGTGAAATTCCACTGAGTTTCATTCATTTCCCCTCAATCCGCAGCCCAAGGCCTGGGCAGCTGTAACCCCCCCCCCCCCCCCCGGTCCTGGGGACCCCCAAACCCCCGGATTTCGTCAGTCCCCCCCGGGGGGGCACCGGCCTCGGAAATCCCCCAGGAACCTTTTTTGGGGGAATTTCATCAGTTTTGACCATTCGACAGCAAAATCCCCTGGGCTGAGGTCAGCGTGGCTGGGGGGGATATATGGGGTTGAGGGGAGCACCCATGGGTGCAGTTCAAGTGTCCTTTGATTGGGGGGGGGGCCATCAGCAGAAAACCCACAGGAAGTGCTGAGACACCCCCAAACTCGTGATGGGTGCTGGGGTGGGTGCTGGGGTGGGTGCTGGGGTGGGTGCTGGGGTCACAGCGCCGGGCCCCCCCCCCATCCCCACCAGCACGGCCCCCGGCCCACGGTGACACACTCCGTGGGGACACGGGTCCGGCCCCCACGTGCCCCAGAGCTGTTGGGCTGGAGGGGGCCGGCGGCACCCCGCACCCCGACCAAGCCACCAGCACCCATGGGTGCCCACGGGGGCCGCCCCAAGCGCCCAGCAGCTCTGGGGGACCCTGGGTGACCGAGTGTCCCGTGGGGTGGGGGCTCCTCCACGGGAGGACGCAGCGGGCTGTCGGTGGGTGACAGCACCCGGGGGGGCACCCCAGCACCCAGAGGGGCACCCCAGCACCCGGGGGGGCACCCCAGCACCCAGCTGGCCCCATGCAGGGTGACAAGGTACACCGTCACCCCGGGCGCTGCAGCGGGTGCAAGAGCATTGCACGGGTGTGACACGGGGTGTCCCGCAGCGCTGCGTGGGTGTGACGGGGGCACGGGGACCCTTTGCACCTTCACCCCCCCACCGGCACAGCACCCTGTGGGGCCTCTCTGGGTCACCCCGCACCCTGCACCCCGCACCCTACACCCCCACCCTTGCACCCTGTACCCTGCACCTTGCAACCTGCACCCCGCACCCCACACCCAGCACCCCGCACTCCGCACCCCGTACCCAGCACCCTGCACCCAGCACCCCGCACTCTGCACCCCGCACCCAGCACTCTGCAGCCTGCAGTCTGCACCCCGCACCCCACACCCAGCACCCCGCACCCAGCACCCCGCACTCCGCACCCAGCACCCCGTACCCTGCACCCAGCACCCCGCACTCCGCACCCAGCACCCCGCACCCAGCACCCTGCACCCCGCACTCTGCACCCCACACTCCGCACCCAGCACCCCGTACCCAGCACCCTGCACCCAGCACCCCGCACTCCGCACCCCGCACTCCGCACCCAGCACCCCGCACCCTGCACCCCGCACCCCGCACCCAGCACTCCGCACCCAGCACCCTGCACCCCGCACTCCGCACTCTGCACCCCGCACCCCGCACTCCGCACCCAGCACCCCGCACTCCGCACCCAGCACCCTGCACCCAGCACCCCGCACTCTGCACCCCGCACCCAGCACTCTGCAGCCTGCAGTCTGCACCCCACACCCCACACCCAGCACCTCGCACCCCGCACCCCGCACCCCGCACTCTGCACCCAGCACGCGCCGCGGAGCGGCGGGAGGAGGGAGAGGGGGCCGCAAGGCCTTCTGGGAGTTGTAGTTCTGCCGGCGTCACGTGACGCGGCGCGGAGGGGCGGGGGGACTCCATCTCCCAGCGTGCTCAGCGCGGGAGCGGACCCGGAGCGGCGCGAGGGTGAGCGCCGGGCGGGGGGGGGGCGGTGTTTGGGGGTGCACCCCTGCATTGCACACGGGGGTGTTTGGGGTGCACCCCTGCATTGCATGGCGAGTTTGGGGGTGCACCCCCTGCATTGCACACGAGGGTGTCGGGGGGTGCACCCCTGCATTGCATGGCGGGTTTGGGGGTGCACCCCTGCATTGCACACGGGGGTGTCGGGGGGTGCACCCCCTGCATTGCATATGGGGGGGGATCAGGCCCTTCTCTCCCTGCTCTCCTCTCCAGTCCCGGGGGGGGGGGGGGGGGGCTGGACAGGGCTCCCCCCCACCCCCCCAAAAGCCAGAGCTCACCTCTGGGCCTTGCACTGCCCCGTGACACCCCCCACACACCCCCCTTCCTGCCACCCCCATTTCCAGGGTCCCATCCTGCAGACCCCCCCAAATCATCACCCTTAACCCCCCCCATTGTACCCCCCCTCAGCCCCCCCCTTCCTGCCACCCCCATAAACGGGGTCCGATCCTGCAGAGCCCCCCCAACTCACCTACTCCCCATGCAACCCCACATCCCCCCTTGCTGCCACCCCCATAAATGGGGTCTGATCCTGCAGCCCCCCCCCCATGGTTCCCCCTCACCCCTGTTTCTGCCACCCCCATTTCCAGGGTCCCATCCTGCAGCCCCCCCAAATCATCACCCTTACCCCCCCCATGGTACCCCCCCCCCCCCATTTCCAGGGTCTGACCCTGCAGCCCCCCCAAATCATCACCCTTACCCCCCCCATGGTACCCCCCCCCCCATTTCCAGGGTCTGACCCTGCAGCCCCCCCAAATCATCACCCTTACCCCCCCCATGGTACCCCCCCCCCCATTTCCAGGGTCTGACCCTGCAGCCCCCCCAAATCATCACCCTTACCCCCCCCATGGTACCCCCCCCCCCATTTCCAGGGTCTGACCCTGCAGCCCCCCCAAATCATCACCCTTACCCCCCCCATGGTACCCCCCCCCCCATTTCCAGGGTCTGACCCTGCAGCCCCCCCAAATCATCACCCTTACCCCCCCCATGGTACCCCCCCCCCCATTTCCAGGGTCTGACCCTGCAGCCCCCCCAAATCATCACCCTTACCCCCCCCCATGGTACCCCCCCCCCCCATTTCCAGGGTCCGACCCTGCAGCCCCCCCCCATCACTTCCATCCCCTGCTCCTGCCGAGCCCCCCCGAGCCCCCCCAAACCCCCGTCTCTCTCTTGCAGCCCCTCTCTGCGGATGCCGGTCCCCGTCCCGGCGGCCACCTCCCGGGGTCTCCGCGCCATGGCTCCCGGCCCTTTGGCTCGCGCCATCCGGGCCAAGCTAGCCGCTGCCCTGCAGCCCACCCACCTCCAGGTCCTGGATGCCAGCGCCGGTCACGGTGGCCCCCCCGGAGCCGAAACCCACTTTGGGGTGGTGGTGGTGAGCGAGCGTTTCGCCGGGCTGCCCCCGCTCCAGCGGCATCGCCTGGTGCACGCCGCCCTTCGCGCCGAGCTGGCCGGACCCCTGCACGCCCTCGCCATCGTCGCCGAGACCCCCGAGCGATGGGAGAAGGACCCCCGCGCCCCCCCCCGGCCCCCGTGTTTGGGGGGGTCCAAGCAGGAGCGGCGCAGGGATGGGGAGTCGCCCGGGAATCCGTGAGGGCAGCGTTGGGGCGGGGGGTGTCAGACCCCCCCCCCACCCCGGTGACGCCGCGGCGAGGATGGAGCCGAATTTGGGGGGGGAAAGCAAAAATACGGGGGTGACCCCCCCAGCCCGCATCGCGTCGGGCCCACCCGCCGCACAACGGCTCCCCCCGACCCTGGGGGGGGGATTTTAGGGGTGCTGCCCCCCCCCATTTAATTTAATTTGTTAATCTCGGGTGCATCCCCCCATCCCGCACCCCAAAATAATAAACGCTCGGAAACGGCCGCCGGCGAATCCTTCTGGGGGGGTTTGGGTCATTTTGGGTGAGTTTTTTTTGTTTGTTTTTTTTTTTTGGTTTTGCTTTTTCCGGTGGTTTTTGCATTTTGTTTTTTTTTTTGTTGGTTTTTTGTGGTTTTTTTTTCCGTTGGTTTGTTTAATTAATTTACAAACATCTAAAAACTACAGCACGGCACGACTGCGTACGGACAGAGCTACGGGGGTGCGCCCCAAAAGGACCAGCTACACCGAAGGATTGGGGGGGGGAGGAGGAGGAGGAGGAGGAGGAGGAGGAGGAGGAGGAGATGAAGCACACGCCGCTCGATCACTTGGGGGGGCGGGGGGGGGGGCTGCTCGCCGCGGTGGGGGGGGCTGCTGGCAAAGCTGGGGGGCCGCCCTCAATCTTGGGGTCTCCGAAGCGCTTTTGCATAGACCGACACTTCCCGTCCCTCGGTGGGGATCGATCCTGGGGGGGGGGCAGAGCCCTGGGACACCCCCACCCCCCCCCCGGACCCCACTTTTTTTTTTTTTTTTTTTTTTTTTGGGGGGGTGGGGGGGTCCCCCCGATGTATCCGGGTGCCGCTTTGTGCTTTGCAAACCGCTGGTGGTTTTGTGCTCTGGGCTGGGGGGGGGGGGGGGCGGGAAAAAGGGGGTGCAGGGAGGAAAAGGGGGTGCAGGGAGGAAAAGGGGGTGCAGGGAGCACCCCGTGCCCCCCCCCCCGCGCCCTCCACTCTAAGAACAAAAAATCCTTTAAAACCAGGTTAAAAACAACAACAACAAAAGAGGCAGTTTTGGGAGCGGAGGCGTCCCCATCTCCACCCCACTGCACCCCAAAACGCAGCTGTGCCCCCCCCCAATCCACGGGGGGGGGGGGGCACCCCAAAGTACTGGGCACCCGGGGCTGCTGGGCACCGCGCACCCCTGGGCAGCGTGCACCCTAAAATGCCACGCAGACCCGGGCGGCGTGCACCCCGAGGTGCCGTGCACCCCCAAAGGGCTTTGCACCCCAACGCGCCATGCACCCCGACGCGCCGTGCCGGCCGTTGTGCGCCCCAGGGTGCTGAGCACCCCAAAGGGCTGAGCACCCCAGAGATGTTCTGCACCCCAAGCCACGCACCCCACGGGGCTGAGCACCCCAAAGCGCTGAGCACCCCCCAACATGCCGCGCACCCCCGAGGCGCTGCGCGTGCCTGGGTGCTGTGCACCCCAAGGGATCCTGCACCCCAAGGTGCCCCCCTCCCCCCCCCCCCCCAAAATCCTGCGCACGGAGACCCCCCTCACCCTGTGCTGTCCTTACGGATGGGGAAACTGAGGCACGGAGCCGCCACTGCCCCGGCCCTGCCCGGCTGAGGACGGAGCCTTCATCCTCCTCCTCTTCCTCCCTCCCCGGCCCCGCAGGGATGCTGGGGGGGTGGGGGGGGGCACACAGGCCCTATCCTGCACCCCTGCCCCCCCCCCCGCAGCCCCCCGGGAGCGAGCAGCTATTCACAGAGGGGATGGGGGGGGGGCCAAGTGCAACCGAAAAAGATCCCAAATGCTCCAAGACGACGTTTCACAGTGTCTAACGAGACTAATCCCCCGGGCGGGGAGCTGGGATTGGGATTGGGATGGGGATTGGGATTAGGGGAGGGGGGCGGGGGGGAAACAAGGTCTCCCTCTCCCCCCAGCCCCCCCTCCGTCACTGCAGGACTCGTCCCCGCGTTTCGGGCAGTTTCAGGGCGAGGGAGCTGCCGAGGGCCAGCGCGGCGGAGGCCAGGAGGATGGGCACCGCCTTGGTGATGCCCACGAAGGACGTGAAGATGCTGATGCCCAGCACGGCCGCCAGCTTGCAGAGCGCGTTGAGGAAGCCGAAGGCCGTCGTCCTACGGGTGCAGGGTTGGGTGGGGTGGGGTGGGGGGGTCGGTGACACCCCAACCCCACCCGCCCGCCCGCCCGCCCAGGGGTAACTCGTGTCCCGTGTAACGGGAAGAGCGCGGGCGGCACCCAAAAAAAAAAAAAAAAAAAAAAAAAAATTCGCGGCCGGCACCCAAAAGTTTGTAGCCAGCACCCAACGCCCCGCAAACGGCACCCAGGATTCAAGATGTCCCATCTGGCACCCAAAAATTTGCACACCCCCCCCCCCCAGGTCTGGCACCCAGCCCCGGGACCCTGCACCCAGCCCATTGCACCCCACGCCTTGCAGCCAGCACCCAAAATCTTGTACCCAGCACCCCACGGCTTGCACCCAGCACCCCACAACTTACATCTGGCACCCAAAATGTTGCAGCCAGCACCCCGCATCTTGCAACCAGCACCCAAAATCTCACACCTAGCACTTTACACCTTGCCCCCAGCACCTAAAACCTCAGCCCCAGGACCCACATCTGGCACCCAGCACCCAAAACCTCAGCCCCAGGACCCACATCTGGCACCCAGCACCCAAAACCTCATACCCAGCATCCCACATCTTGCACCCAGCACCCAAACCCTTGCATCTAACACCCAATGCCTGGCACCCAGCACCCAAAACCTCACCCCAGACCCCATATGTGGCACCCAGCACCCAAGACCTCAGCCCCAGGATCCCACATCTGCCACCCAGCACCCAAACCCTTGCATCTAGCACCCAACACCTGGCACCCAGCACCCAAAAACCTCACCCCAGACCCCATATATGGCACCCAGCACCCAAAAACCTCTCTCCCCCCAGCACCCCACACCTCACCCCCAGCACCCAACGCCCCATCTCCCGCGGGGTGCCGGCCGTGGGGGCACCCGCACCTCTTGTCGGAGGGGTAGAGCTCTACGGTGAGCACGTCGAGGGCGTTCCAGGAGGCGATGCTGACGCCGCCGAAGAGGCAGAGCAGCGCGATCATGGCCGACTCGCTGTTGCCGAAGGAGAGGAAGAAGCAGCTGACGCAGGACATGACGCTGGAGCCGGCTGCGACGGGACACGGGAAGGTGGTGGGGGGGGACACACACAACGTCAGGGCTGGGAGAGGGGACACGGGCGTCCTCCCCTCCGCCCCACCCCCTGCCCGCCGCGTCGGGGAGGGGAAACTGAGGCAGGAGGTCATCGGCTGACGGGATGGTTTGGGTTGGAAGGGACCTTTGGAGCTCATCTACTCCAACCCCTCTGCAACGACCGGGGACACCACCTTCAACTAGGCTGCTCAGCGCCCCGGCCAACTTGACCTTGACCCTTTCCAGGGATGGGGCATCCACCACCTCTCTGTGCCGGCGTCTCACCACCCTCAACGCCAAAAAAACCCCCCCAAACCTCCCCCCCCCCCCGGGTCTTCCTTGGTGCCCACCCAGCATGCGGAGGCGGCCGATCTTGTCCATGAGGAGGGCGGAGACGATGTTCCCGGGGAGGACGGCCAGGGTGCCCAGGAAGCTGACGAAGTAGATCATGTAGGCGTTGTTGTCGTCGCTGAAGTCCAGCTGGCAGCCCTCCTTGTTGTGCAGGAAGGTGCTGTTCACCACCCGGCTGTTGATGAACTTGTACTCAAAGAGATCTGTCGGGATGGAGAACGGGAGTTTGGTGGGGTCACCCTCATCTTCGTCACCCTCATCTTCGTCACCCTCCTCGGGGACCGCCCTGACCCCCCCCCTCGCTCCCGTCCTACCCGTGTTGTAGAAGACGGTGGAGATGAAGGTGCAGTTCTTGAAGAAGGTGTTGCTGGAGGTGACGTCCTCGAAGTAGCACTCCTCGAAGAGCGAGTCCTCGAACGTCACCGACTTCATCTTCAGGCCGATGAACCTGGGCGGGAGGGTCGGATTTGGGGAGGGCAGAGCCCAACTCATCACCTTCATTCGCGCAACGAGCGGGCCCGGCCTCAGCGCCCCCTCCCCGGCACGCACTTGTCGTTGAAGTACTCGCCGCCCCGGTGGATCTGGTTCTCCAGGGTGAAGTTGAAGGTGAAGTGCCGGACCTTCTCGCGGGTGAAGAGCTTGGTGCGCGAGGCGTACTCGATGTTCTGCAGGTGCTTGATCATGTCCGGGAACCAGACCGTCAGCCCGTAGTAACTGCGGGGAGAGAGAGGCGCTGAGCCTGGGCACCGCGACGCCCACCCCGGCCCAGTGCTCCCAGTCCCGGCCCAGTCCCGGCCCAGTGCTGCCAGTGCTGTCCCACTGCTGCCAGTCCTGTCCCAGTGCTGCCAGTCCCATCCCAGTGCCACCAGTCCCATCCCAGTGCCACCAGTCCCATCCCAGTGCTATCCCAGTGATGCTCACCCCTCTGCCAGTCCCATCCCAGTGCTGACCATCTTGTCCCAGTCCCATCCCAGTGCTACCTATTCCATCCCAGTCCCATCCCAGTGCTGTCCATCCTGTCCCAGTGCTGCCAGTCCTGTCCCAGTCCCGGCCCAGTGCTGCCAGTCCTGTCCCAGTGCTGCCAGTCCCATCCCAGTCTTGTCCCAGTGCTGCCAATCCTGTCCCAGTCCCATCCTGGTGGTATCCCAGTGCTGTCCATCTCATCCTAGTGCTGCCCATCCCTCTGCCAGTCCCATCCCAGTGCTGACCATCCTGTCCCAGTCCCATCCCAGTGCTACCTATTCCATCCCAGTCCCATCCCAGTGCTGTCCATCCTGTCCCAGTGCTGCCAGTCGCATCCCAGTACCGCCAGTCCCATCCCAGTGCTATCCCAGTGATGCTCATCCCTCTGCCAGTCCCATCCCAGTGCTGCCAGTCCCATCCCAGTGCCACCAGTCCCATCCCAGTGCTATCCCAGTGATGCTCACCCCTCTGCCAGTCCCATCCCAGTGCTGACCATCTTGTCCCAGTCCCATCCCAGTGCTATCCCAGTGCTGTCCATTCCATCCCACTGCTGCCAGTCCCATCCCAGTGCTGCCAGTCCCGCTGCCAGTCTCATCCCAGTGCCGCCAGTCCCATCCCAGTGCTATCCCAGTGCTGCCAGTCCCTCTGCCAGTCCCATCCCAGTGCTGCCAGTCCCACCCCAGTGCTCCCAGTCCCACCCCAGTGCTCCCAGTCCCATCCCAGTGCTCCCCATCCCTCTGCCAGTCCCACCCCTGTGCTCCCAGTCCCATCCCAGTACACTCCCAGTGCTGCCAGCATTGCCCGGCCCCGGCCATACCGCAGGCTAACAGCACCCCTGGGTGCCACCCCGGCCCCGCCGGCGGGTGCCCCCCACCTGAAGGACATGGTGAACCAGACAGCCATCATCATCAGCGTGACGCGGCGGTACTCGGGCGCGAAGCACTGCTGGAAGTTGCTCCAGACCTACAAGGGGGTGGGGGGGGGACGACACCCACGAGAGGTGACGAGGGGACGCGGCGGCGGCGGGTGGGGGGTCCCACCCCGGAGGGGGTCCCACCCTGGGGCAGGATCCGGCCTCACCTGCTGCGAGAGGTTGAGGAATCGGACGAGCCAGCGCCGGTACCACGTCCCGGTGTCCGACTGGATCTCGATGAGTTCGTCCTCCCGCTTGATGGTCTTGATGTGGGTGACCTGCGGGGGGGCAGTTTGGGGACACTGGGAAGTGCCAGCCTCAGCCAAGGCTCCCAGGTGAGACCCGTCCCCACCTCGTGCCTCAGTTTCCCCACCTGTTAAAGCAGGGCCGAGCCCCCCAGGCCATGCCTTTCCCAGGGCGGGGGGGGATTTGCAGCCCCCCCACCCATCAGGGAGCCCACCCTGGGCTCTGGGTGCCCGGAGGCTCAGCCCCGGGGTGGGGGGACCTTACCGAGAAGACCCTCTCGGGGTGGCCCTTGGCCCTCATGTTGGTGTCGTGGACCTGCTTCAGCACCATCCAGGCCTCGTCGTGCTTGCCGTTCTGCAGGGCAGAGCCTGGGCTCAGCCCCGGGACCAATCCTGCCCCCGTCCCAGCACCCCCTTGGGGGGTCCCTGCCTGGGTCCCCCCCATCCCACCACCCGCTCAGGGTCCCTGCTCGCACCCTCAGCACCTCCCCCCCCCCACCCCAGCAGGATCCAACCCCGCGTCCCCCCAGATCCACCCACCTCCAGGAAGAAGCGGGGGCTCTCGGGCATGGTGGTGAGCGCCCCGATGGCGAAGACCGAGGGGAAGGCGCAGACCAGGACGAAGACCCTCCAGCTGTGGAACTGGTACGCCGAGCCCATCTGGAAACTCCAACCTACGGAGACGAGACGGGACGTGGCGGTGGGGCTGAGACCCATCAAACTCGCTGCACGTTCCGGCCCCGGCAGGCTCTTACCGTAGTGGGGGATGATGGCCCAAGCCATGGCGGAGGCGTAGATGCCCCCGATCATCCAGAACATGCAGAGCCAGCTCAGGTGCTCCCCGCGCTTCTCCTGCGCCAGGAACTCCGAGAAGTAGGAGAAGACGATGGGGATGGAGCCGCCGATGCTGGGGGACGAAGGGCAGAACGGCGTCACCGTCCGCCCCGGCATCCCCGCCGCCGCGGAGAACGGGGAAAGGGGGGGGGTGTCCCGGCACGGCAGGGGAGCGGGAGGGAGCTCAGCACCCCCAGCTTGGGGGGGGGTGGGTGTCCGGATGCCTGGGTCCCCTCCGCGGCACCGTGCCCCCCCCCCTTACCCCACGCCCGAGAGGAGGCGGCAGAAGAGGAAGGTGCCGTAGCCTTGGACGAAGGAGGAGAAGAAGGCGAAGACGCTGTTGACGGAGAGGGAGATGAGGAGGCACTGCCTTCGGCCCAGGCGGTCGGCCAGCCCGCCCCACAGGAAGGCGCCCACCATCATGCCCAGGTACACGATGAGCCCTGGGGGGGGGGGACACGGCGATGTCAGTCCCGGGGGACCCAGGGACCCACAGCCCCGCTGGCAGCGATCGGGGCAGGGGTTGGGTGCTGGGGGGCCATGGGGGTGGTGGTGACACCCCCCCCCCCCCCCCGAGCTGAGCAGGGAGGGGGGACCGACCCCCACGTACGGATGGGAGGGTGGAGGGCGGACGCCTGGCTTGTCCCCCCTGCTCTGCTCGGGGACCACAGCATGGGGGGGGGCAGAGACGGACCCCCCCATACCCTCCCCATCCAGCCCCCACTCCTGCCCCGAGTTTGTCAGGTCTCAGGGAAGGGGGGGACACACCGGTAACACCGGGGGGGCGGGGGGGGGAGGCTCGGGCTGCAGCGAGCACCACGGAGAAGGGGGGAGCACGCCGCAGTGCGGCCAAGGCAGCCGCCCGCAGCCCCCCCAAACCCGCTCTCAGCATCCCCTTATCAGCCCCGGGCAGGAGGGATGGGGGGGCTCAGCCTCAGCCCCCCGCCGCTCTGCCCGGCTGCAGCGGGGAGATAAGCCGGGGGGGGCTGCGGGGCCGGGGGGGCTGCGGGGGCCGTGAGTCACAGCCCGACTGCGCAGCGGCGGTCACCCCCCCCCAGCCCCCCCCTCTCCCGTCACTCAGGCGGGGACCAGTGTGGGACCGGGAGGAGGAGGATGGTGGGAGCCCTATGCGCGGGGGGGTCCGTGTCCCTCCTTGTCCCCACATCTCCTCCCGGCCCCCCACATCTCACTCTGCATCTCCACGCCCCCCCATTTGCTCATGGTCCCCCCCATATCTTCTTGTGTCCCTCCCACACCTTGTGGTGTCCCCCACACCCCATGTCCCTCCATACCCCCCCCGGATCGTGCCCCACGTGTCCTCCCACATCCCCCGTGTCCCCCTGCACCCCCACATCTCCCCGTGTCCCTCCACAGCCGTGCCCCCCATGTCGCCTGTGACCCCCCATAGTCCCCCAGGTCCTTCCCCATCCCCTCGCTCCCTGCGCCCCCACCTCCCCCCATCTGATCCCTACATGTCCCTGTGTCCCCCCCGTGTCCCCTCACATCCCCGTGTCCCCCCGTGTCCCCTCACATCCCCGTGTCCCCTCACATCCCCGTGTCCCCCCGTGTCCCCTCACATCCCCATAGCTCTCAGGGCCCCCCGTGTCCCTCCACATCCCCCTCTGCTCACATTCCCTCGTGTCTCCCCACGTCTCCCTGTCCCTCCTGTGTCCCCCCATATCCCCCCGTGTCCCCCCATATCCCCTCACCTGCTCGTGTCACCCCACATCCGTGTCCCTCTGTATCTCCACCCACTCTTGTCCCCCATACCCTCCACGTCCCCACCTGCTCGTGTCCCCCGTGTCCCCCGTGTCCCTCCATGTCCCCACCTGCTCGTCTCTCCCCACGTCTCCCCGCGTCTCCCCGCGTCCCCCCTGTGTCCCTCTATATCCCCCTACCCGCTCGTGTCACCCCATACCCCCACCTTGCTCACGCCCCCCCCTCCGGATCCGTGTCCCTCCATCTCCCCTACCTGCTCACGCGCCCCCCGCGTCCCTCCACGTTCCCCCCCATCCCTCTGCCTGCTCCTGGCCCCCCGGCCCCTCCTCACCCAGCATGCCCTTGTTGGAGTCGGAGAGGCACATGTCCTTCTCGGCGCTGGGCAGGACGAAGCCCACCACGAAGACCTCCACGCCGTCGGCCATGAGGGCCAGTCCCAGGACGAAGTAGAGGGTCCACTGGAAGCGGCCGTGGCCGCACTCTTGCAGGATGAGCTCGTACTGCTGCGCCAGCTCCTCCTTGTCCTTCCGCCGCTGTCCCTCGCTGTCATCGAAGGCGCCGGCAGCCACCTCGGCCCCCAGCCGCTCCCCAGTTTTCAGCGAGTCGTGCCGGGGGATGCCTTGGTACTCGCCCTCGTAGATCTCGTCCTCCTCGTCGTGACCCTCGGTGGCATCGCTGGAAGCCCCCTCCTCTTCGTTGGCCCCTTCGCCCCCCCGGTAGTAGCCGTCCTGGGGCGGGTAATCTTCATCATCCTCCTCTTCCTCGAAGCGGGAGTAGGAGCGCTTGGTGTACTCGTCCTGCACGCGGTCCATGCCCTTGCTCACCTTCTTGGCCGCGTGTTTCTTCACCTCCTTGGCGATGTCCTTGGCGCCCCGGATGAACGCCGTCCGGTCTCGGAAGCTCTCATCCATGGTGCCGACGGGATGGGCCGGGACGCCGGGATGGGACGGGGGGTCTCTGCGTCGGGGGCTGCGCCCTCACACCCGGGGGCCGCGGTGGGATGCGGAGAGACGGGCGACGGCGCTACCCATCCGCGTGGCACCGGCTGGGAGGGGACGCAGGGGGACCCCGGCCGCCGGCCCGGATCTGAGGAGCCCAGACACAAGCGGGGGCCGTTTTAGGGTGGGAACGCCCCCGCACCCCACCTCGCCCCCGTTGACCAGGGGTGGGACCCAAGGTGGGTTCTCCCACGTCTAATAACGTGGCTGAGCGTAAGCTACAGCGCTTGTTTGCCTCCCTCTGTCTCTTTTCCCCAGCCGCTCATTTGAAGCAAAATTAAATCAATTCCTAAATAAATAAAATAAATCTGCGGGAGAAGGGAGCGCGGCACCCGCGGGTTCCGTACGGCGAGAGGAAGGATGGATCCGCACAGGCAACCAAGACGAGCTGAAAGCCGAGGGGGTCGGCCCACGTCTCCCCTGCCATTGCGAGGCCAACCGCCCCAGCCGCCCACCCAAGGACCCCAGCCGCCCACCCAAGGACCTCAGCCGCCCACCCAAGGACCCCAGCCACCCACCCAAGGACCCCGGCGTCCCTCGGGGATGGGGGTCTGAGCCTGGAGCTCTGCATGGCCGCAGGAACCCCCCCCAAGTCGGACCCACGGCAGGGATCCCAGCAGTGCTGGATCCCAGCAGGGAGCAGGAGGGCCCCACAGCCCCCCCTGGCAGGCTGGGCCCCCCCCAGGCCCTGGGGACCCCCCTGTCCCCCCGATGCCCCCCGCAGCCCATTGAGGGAAAAGGCCCCGCCAGGTCTCAATGGGGCCGGGAGGGTGTGGTGGGGCCGAGGACCAATGAGCTGCGGGGGGTGTGGCCACCCCACCGGCATCAATGGGGCCGGGGAGGCACGGCCCAGCTGTTCAGCCAATGAACTTCAGGGGGCGTGGCCACGGCGCTGCTCGGGGCGGGGGGGGGTCACAGCGCTGGGGTCAGCCCCGGGGACCGGGGGCACCCTGGGGACCCTGGGGACCCTGGGGACCCTGCCAGGGGGGCTCAGCCGAGCCCAGCAGGGCACAGGGTGACCCCCAAGGCTGGCGGGGACCCAATGCCAGCGCAGGGGACACCCCTGCCCATCACCAGGCGGGAGGGGGGGCCCACCGCAGCCCCCCCAGGCTGGGCTGTATCCCGGCTCCGGCCTTTCCGTGTCCGTCCCCAGAAGGGACAGAGGACAAGGGGGCTGGGGGGGGACATCAGGGACATCGCTGCTGCCCAGTCCATCCACGCAGAATTGGAAGTCACCACCACAAACTAGGCCAGCAGCGGGCCCAGACCAAAGCCCCCCATTTCCTCGGGAACCGCAGGATGGAGCAGGACTGGCGGGACGGTGAGGGGACCAGCCCCCCCAATGTCACAGGGGTCCCCAAAGCCTTCCAGGGCAGCCCCAGTGCTGCATGTCCTGGGTCAGGGGGCTCAAGGAGGCCGGTCTGGGATGGGGGGGGGGTCCCTCGGATGCATCCCGGGATGGCTGACGGTGACCCAGGCGCGTCCCCGGCTCCATCCAGCCACCCAAGCCCGGCCGCGGTGGCAGAACGGGCACCGGGGACCACGTGTGCCGGGTCACACTCCCTGGGGAGGCTTCCAGAAGGGGTTGGGCTGCAGGAGAGACACTGGTGGCGGCAGAAACTGAACCGGCTGCCAGGAGAGCGGGGGGGCAGAGCCCGGTGGGTGCTGGGGGCACCCATGGTCTGGCATCTGGGAAGGAGAGGGGGCACCCGGCTACACCCCAGAGGCTCTAATCTGCGGGTGGCATCTCCCTGCCCCCAGGCATCCCGCACCCCCCTTCCCCAGCCCAGCGTCCTCCCCTCCACGGGCTGTGAAGGCCAAGGGCAGGCAGCGTACTCCCTGAGCCTCGCAGAGCCCAGCGCAGCTCGTGACAGGGATGGACCCGCAGCCCCCCAGCCTGGGCAGCGGGCACAGGCGCTGCTGACCCAGCCGTGGGGACTGGCGCGATTCTCCCTCCCCCAAAAAAGGCTATTTTTATCCCTGGCAGTGGTCAGGCACGGACGGCGAGGCAGGAGTCGAGCCGCAGGGAGAGGGACGCAGCCAGCACCGTGTCCCCCCTCCCCGAGCGAGGGCACGGGACACGGCGGGGGAAGCTAAAATTAGCCCTTCCGAAATAGCCGGGGCTGTCGGCAGCGCTCCCCCCAGGGCAGGAGCCCACACCGGCTCTGCGCAGCCGGCAGGGACCTGGGGACGGTGCGGGGACGGTGCTGCGGCACAGCACGGCCCCCCCCCAGTTTCTGAGTGAAGCCGGGCAGGTGCTTTTAAGCAGCGTAAAATCACCAATACACCCACCGCCCTCGCCTCCCCGGCCGGCTGGGAGCACCCCCAGCCCCGTGCCCATCCAGGGGAGCTCCCGGTCCCCCCCTCGGATTAAACCCATCGGCGCCCGAGGCCCCCGGAAGGACCCAATTCACGGCCAAGGTCATTTTGCTCCAGCCAGGCTGACGGCTCGCTGCGGTGCCTCCCAATGCGGCCGTGCCGTGGGACGCCGTTATACGGACCGTGACGTACAGGGAACCGGCAAAAGGAAGAAGGGAGCCGAGAGAGGCCAAATACCGGCTGAGGATGAGGATGGGCCGGGGAGCAAGGTCACAGCTCAGCTCCGTGACGGAGAGGCTGCTCTGCACGAGCCAGGGAGCCTCGAGCGGCCGAGCCGCCGCTGCGCGTCAGCCACGGCTGCTTTTGAGATATTTCATTTCACAAGGAGCCAGAAATCACACAGACCGTAGGCACCCTTTATGCAAGAGCTGGGGCGGGTGGGTGTCAGCCAAAAACGCTCTGCTGGCTGCAAACCCACGCCGCCGGCCCTGCCAGCCCCGTCCTGGCGTTAGCCGGAGCAGTCACCATCAGCCCTAGACAAGGTTATCGCACTCTGGACCCGTTTACTCCTGCCACGCGTCCGACCGGAGCCAGTGATGAATGCAGCCCTGCACACCCCAAAACACCCCCCTCACCCCCCCGGGAGGTCCCACCTTAGGGCTGGTCTGGGTCCATCCACCCCCCCCCCCCCAGCCCCCGGTCTTTTTCCATTATGGCAAGAACATGGCGACAAGGGAGAAGAGTTTTAAATCGCCTGTGTCCAAGGTCATCTTCCAACATCCCCCCTCCCCTTGCCACCCCCGGAGAGCTGCGGCACTCCCCCTCCCCAAAACCTGCCGGTACCATCACGATAAACATCCATCCCTGCGACGAAATCCCAAAGCTCCATCGGCAGAGATTCCCCGGCCGTACGACAGCACGGGAGGGATGACAAGAAGCTGTTAAACGCGCACGTAAAAAAGACAGAGCAAGGCTAGAGGCAAGGTTTTCCAGGACAAAATGGCCACACCAAGTGGAAAGGAGAAGCCGAACCCCTAATCCATCAGACGGCAGCTCCGAGGATGCTAATTAAAAGCAGCAGGGAGAGGAGGGGGAATCTGTCTTATAAAACGGCATTTCTTTCTCTCCTTACCTGTTTCAGCCCTCGCTCCGCTCCAGCCCTCCTTTCGGCGTCCGCCTCCTGCGCTGCGAGGAAGGATGCTCCGGCAGGGATACGGCAAGAAAATAGCTCCCGGGTACCAGACCCAACGTTAACGCCGCAGCCTCCGCCAGACACGCTGAGCACTGGGAGAGTCCATTGCAACAGCCCAGCGAAGGGAGGTGGCGGGGAGGGCTTGCGCTACGGCAAACGAGGAGCTGGGAGGGGGACGGCGACACGCACGCGGCTGGCAGGAGAATTGGGGGTTCGCCCCTCGGTTTTGCTTATTAGCGAAGCCAAAGGGGATGACTCTTCCCCCCCCCCCCCCCTTCCCCAGCGCTGCCCACGCTTGCGGGGAGCTCCCTCGGGAGCGGGGTTCCCGTGCCGGAGCCTGCTGGGTTGAACCTGCACCGGTGACTGCGGAGGTGACGGTGGTTAATGGGGGGGCCACGAGCTGCCAGCCCCCCCCCCCCCGCCCCGTTTCTCTCCCCGGGGGATTTGTAGCGGCGTAAAAGCGAAGCCGCGAGGATTCGGCGACGTTCAGACCCTCTATGGCAACCTCTCCTCCTGCCGCCCACCGCAGCCGCAGGCAGGCAGGCAGGCAGGCAGGCGGGCAGCGCGGCGGATGGAAACGCAGCCTGGCAAATCTGAGTCACGGCCTCCTCGGGGGGTGAATTTGGATTTCTTTGGATCAAATCGGCTCCGCCTGGCCCGGCCAGACCTGGCCCTTCCGTTGCGACAGGGCACAAACGCCTGCGACATCTTTTTTTTTTTTTTTGGGTTGGGGAGGGATGCGAGGAGGGATGCGGGTACTGCAGGGAGGCACACCGAGGTCCGGGGTACCCAAACCGACCCCGATTTGCCCCGGGTCACTCACCGACAGCAGGAAATTGGGACCTCGAGTGCTCCAACCCAGCTCCCCCCCCTACCTGGGGCTGGGTTCAGGAGCAGGGGGGGTCCCCACGCTGAGCAGGGCTGGGAAAACCTTCCCCGAGCCCCCTCCTCTCGCATCCCACATGCAATGAGTTGAGCCGGTCTCAGCTCCCAGGGCGTTAGCCCCAAAGCCACGCGGATCCGTCGGCAGAGCCAGGTTCGGCACCGGGTTTCCCGTGCCCCGGTTGTGCCGAGGCCAAAACGAGCACAGTGAGGGGAGGAACAAGCGCCCGGACCGAGGCACGTTAACGGCACGACAGCAGGGATTCAGCGCTCAGACCAGGCAAAGGGGGTCGGGGACCAGTCCACACCAGTGGTACCAGCACAGGGATAGATTTAGGAAACTGGAAGATGAGAAAGAATTGAAATCTTGTTGGAAATAACCCCAAAAGGGGGAAGGCAGCTGAGCTGCTGGGGTCTTTAATCCAGCTGAACGGCCGGGCTGGGACAGGGCTGCGGGACACGAGCTGCAAAGCCGACCCCGTCTCGGCGCTGCGTGGGTGGCTGCACCCAGGGCTGGGTGCCCGATCTGACAGCATCGCATCCGGGCTGCGGGGCTCTCCGGGAGATGCGCTAATCACGCGCCTAACGAACCCCAGCACGGAGCCTCATTGGCCTGGACCGGACTGGTGAGCGCTGCTTCCTCGGGGCCAGCTGTGACTCATGTGCCGCATTGTCACCGGCAAATCTCCGCGTCCCCCCTTCCCTTCCGTCTCTGTGTCCGAGCATCCGTGAGCTCACGCTCAGCCCTAAGGCTTTAACGCGTAGAACCGGAGTAAAACGCATCGCAGCAGGGGCAGGGGAACGGCTCTTTCCTGTCCTGGCGGCCTTGGATCACGTCACGTTTGCCAGGACCTAAAAAAAATAGGCACAATGGGATAAAACCAGGCGCAATGGGATAAAACCAGGCGCAATGGGATAAAACCAGGCGCAATGGGATAAAACCAGGCGCAATGGGATAAAACCAGGCGCGGGTACATCTGCGGCAGGGAGATCAGCTGCCCCGGTTGGGTCCCGGTGGCTTCCTTGAGCCAGAAATGCCACCACGGGGTTGTCGCCTACTTGCAGGAGGCACCGGTTTCTTCGAACGCTCGAGATCTCGAAGCGTCTCGGATCTCAGCGTCGCAGTCATCGCAAGCTGCGGATAACCGCCATCCCCAAATCTGAATCTACCCCTTCCAGCGGTCCAAGCTGGGCTCTCCCCAAATTTCTGATGGCAAATAATCGGGACGGGGTTACTGATCTTGTTGCTCCCTCCCCAGCCAGTCCGGACCATCGGTATTCCCCACCCCTGGGGGGAAAAGAGGCTTTTTTTTTTTTTTTTTTGCTATTAAAACAGGAGTTGTTCCCTCCCTGCAGAGGCTTTTTGAAATCTGAACCAGACAGGCTCAGGTTGCCGTGAAATGAAATCCAAAGCCGTACAGCAAACAGCACCAAATTACAGGCTACGAGTGTCCTGGGGCTGGAGCTCCTGCGGAGACGGGAGCATTTTGTCTTTGGAGAAAAGCAGCCAGAAGAAGGTGGGACCAGGGAGGCCGATGAAGATGAGCACGACCTCAGCGCAGATGAAGGCGTCACCCAGCCGGAGTCGCAGCGAGTCCACAGAGACCAAGACATCTCGCTTCTGGCGTGCGTTTAGACCCGATCGATGGATGGCAATTTGCCTCTCCCTTGGCATAATTATTTCCACTCCAGGAATGCTTTTAATTGCTGTAGCCAGCATGGATTTTTCACGGGACTGTTTGACTTTGGTCAAACCTTGGCACCACAAATCTTCTCTCCAACCCAGCACTAAGACCAGGACGGTTAAATCACCCGTTCGACGTTCCCGAAACCAGAGTCCAGCTCAGCCCTCTCCGGCTGGCTCCCCGTCCATCACAGATTAAACCCCACAGCTGCTTTAAGATCTGTTCACCTCCGGAGCCGCTCCCCTCAGCAGTCCTTCCCTACACCCATCGCCTGCATCTACCTCGTCCGCACCTAACGAAAAGCGAGAGCGTCGTTACCTTCAACTGCAGCCAGGCATACACACACACCGAGACGCAGACGCCGGCAGCGGAGAAAGGCAAACTACAACCGCGTGCACGGGAAGATCAGCACAAACGTTAGATGGGGTTTAAAATGCGCTCCCCGGGGCCATCTCTTAAGAAAAACACCTACAGCCCAGCTGCCGTCTGCTCAGGAGCAGGCAGCGGAGCCCCTCGCAGCTTCTGGCCTCTTAACCGGCAAGGATTTACTACTAATTTACACCCCAGCCCGGTTTTCGCCCAGCTCTGCTCCTTCAAGCAGCGGCTGTGAAGCCACTTCTCATTTTCCTCCTGGAAGAGGTGGAGGAACCGGAGCCAAACATCGCCACGACTTCACCTCATCGCTTTGGCCGTCAGCCGCAGCCGGTACGGAGAGCGGGGGAGTCCTGCTTCCCCGTTCCCCTGCTACCCACAGCGAGACAATGATGGTTTTTCTTGGGCTCTTTCGGTAATTTTTACCATCGGAGCAGCGACGCAGTGGAAACGGCTCCAGGCTGGACACGATCCAGCGGTAATTGCGAGGCACGTTCCTCGGAGGGAGACTGAACTGATCCAATTGTGCCGGGCTCTGGAGCGGCCCAGAGCAGAGACAGCCGAGGCCCGTGGGCGGTTTAATGAAATCAGAGAGGTTCAGTGAGCACCCCGGCGCCTCCAGGTCTGCTGGAAGACCCTCTGCAAGTTCCATTTCCTCCTCTGGACCTCAGTGTCCCCTGTATAAACTTGGGAATCTTCACCGCAGCGAAGCAGCCGGGGTTAATGTCAGGCTGAGCACGTCAACACCCAACTTCAGTGGGAGCGCTGGGTGCTCAGCCTGGTCAGGATCAGCCCCCCAGAACCGCTTGTGGCTTAGGAGCGGTCCCGGAAACTCTTCAAAACACAGCAAGCCCCAAATCTCCTCAAACAGACCCAAACTGTCCCCAGGAAGGTTGGATTTGAGCAGGGATGTCTATTCAAGGAGTAGCACGAGACTCTACACCCGTGGTAAAAGCTAAGGGCAGCCCAGTCGTTCTTTATTAGCCTCTGATAAAGTATAATTACCCAGCAGTCAAAGTAAGCGCAGAGCTCTTCTGGTTCGTCTCACAGATCCTTCAGTGGCCACTCACGTGCCAAAGGCAACACGAGCAGAGGACAACTAAAGCTCGCAGGTCAGCCGGGCTATTTCCCCCAACCTTCCACAATCGGGCTCTGAATTTCTCCAGATCCCACGGGCGCTTACCAAACAACCCCGCGATGACGAAAGGGAAAGCACAGCGCCATTCTTTCTCTCTGGCCCGTGAGGATGAAGAGAGATCGGAGCTAAAGGTCAGTTTTAGCCCTAGGATGTTAAAATGGAACAGAAATAAACCAGTAAAATCAAGGCTGAAAGTTAGGCAGCGTCTCTGCAGAGCGCTGAAGAGCCACAGCAGCCTTCCAAGAGGCGTCACCAGAGCCAAAAGAGCGCTACGATCCCCCATCCACACCCTGGCTCTTGCATAAAGCCACAAAACCACTTCAGGTGGCCAAATACCTGGAAGCGCTTTGATTTTGTCTCTAAATCACCTGAATTTAAAGCCTCATATGTAGAAAGCCAACCCCTCTCTCCCCATCTCCGACTGCAGGCTCTTCCGCCTTCCCGTACGGAGCTCTGCAGAAAGCCAAGCCTCCTCCCGCCTCACACCTTCCCGGCTGCTGGGGAAGGCGTGAAACTTTCCATCCACAGACTCTGCTTTTACACTTCCCCAATTATCGGTCTTGCCGGCGCGAAGACGCCGAATTCATTAGGAGAGGCGGGAGGGTTCTGGCGACTCAGCCCCAAGAAGTGTGGAGACAACACGTGGACCAGATCGGCTCTTCTTCCTCTCCCAACCAGACAGCTTAACCCAAATTTTATCCCCCCGGTTAACAATATCCGCAGACCCACAGCTCTAACGGCTTCCTGCGGCTGTGAGCAACAGCAAAACGAGATTTCATTCCTAAGAGTCCCTTCCCTGTGTGGAGAAGGACAAGGCGGGGACTCAGCACAGCAAATTTCCCTGCCAAATTACCCCTCCAAACATCCTGCTCTCCGGGACAACAGTGTCTGAGGACGTGACGGACTTTAAGGGCTCGATCGTACGTTTTCTTCACCGGATCGCCTATCAGCCGCCAACGAACAGCCTGCATAAAGCAAGGGACTGCGTGCATCAACCCTAATTCAGCGCCTCACCGAGACAGCAACGCGGGCATCGGCATCAGCAGAGGCGGAGAGCTTTCACGTGCCGACGAAATCCATCGCAGGCGTCCCCGCGGCTGCGTGCAAGGGGAAAGCGGACAGCAGCCGATCGGCGTCTTGATGAGAAACAGGCAAAACCTCGTCCTGATCTCAGAGGGACAACCCCTGGTTCTTAAAATGTTTTATTTGTGAATGGGTGATCGCTGCTTTACATAGAAAAAAAAAACCAAAACAACCCTGTTAAAAAGTACCTTGAAAAATCTTCAAGGCCGAGATAAACGGGAGGAGGAGGGGAAAAGTAACCAAAATTAACACTATAAAAAGAAACGTGGAAGAAGATGGGGAGAGGGGAGGGCTGTGAGAGGGACGGACCCAACCGCCCCTCTTGGGTGTGGGAATGTTAGTCCAAGGGGAAACGAACGTTTGAGGAGAGAGAGAGGAGGATCCCCAGCAGGGAGGGGGGGTTGCCACTACCTCATTTAGGGCAGGGGGCCCCTCAAGGGCCCACGCGGCGGCACCCCGGGGGGTCTCTGCGCCGGCCGGGGGGGCAGGGGGACTCTCTGATAGCCGTACGGCGGGGGGCGAGGGGGACCGTTGTACCCGTGAGGAGGCATCAGCGGAGGCGGGCCGCGCATCCCGTGGTGCGGCATGGGGCCTGGGTGACCTGCGGGGACAGAGCACGGGCGTTACCAACCTCGGCGGGGAGAAGCGCAAACGGCCGATCCCACCCGAAGCCCACCCTTGGGTGCCAGCTCTGTCAGGTGCCCATGGTTTGGGCCAACGTTCTCCTTCGTTCCCCCTCAACCAGCGGGTCCTGGACCTCTCTGAGGACCCCCCACGGCTGGTGAACAGGATAGGTCTCAGGAATCCTCCCCGTTGGCAAATCCCAGTCGATATCCCGACGTGAGAGATGGAGAGGAATCGCCAGAGAGTGCAGAGCCCCGCGTCACAACAAACGCGAGAGGTGACGCGAGAGGTGACCCGGGAGACCCCGGCTCAGCAGCTCGCAGCTCCCAGGTCTTGCTCCAAGACACCTCTCCGCGGGGACGCTGTGATGTCACCTCCTTCCCCCGTCCCCGTTAAAAACTAAGAACGAGGGAGGGCGCGGGGCCGAACCGAGCGCTGAACTCAACAAAGCACGTACGATCGACAGAAAAGAACGCATACTGCCTCTTGCAGGCATCCACTTACCCATGGGCGACCCGAAATGAGGTCCTCGGGGTGGCATACCCATGGGTGGGGGTCCAGGGTGCGGCATGCCGGGCGGGGGCCGTGGGGGAGGCTGGCCTCCGGAGCCCGGTGGTCCTGGGTGATGCTGGCCCATCCCAGGCGGTCCGTGATGCACTTGCATGGGAGGCATTCCTGGAGGGATAACGAGTCAAGGGACATTTGTAACGAGCGCAGCAGTTCGGCACGACAGGTCCGGACCACCCACGGCCCTGGGGCGGGGGGGGGGGGCACTAAATCCAGCAACGTCAGGTCTGCGAAGGGGGTTCTGCTACCAAAAGGGAGGTTAAAGAGGACAAAGCGCAAAGTTCTCCAACAAGAGGCGACAGGAACAGGCTGCAGCGTAGGAAATGCTGGTGGGACGTAAGCAGGGGCGGGACGGGGGGATAAAGATGTGACAGCAAGCGTGGCGCAGCCATGGGACAGGCGCTCGGAGAGAAATCAGCATCCTTGGAGATTCTGGACAAGCCCTTGAGCAACCTGACTTTGAAGCTTGCCCTGCTCTGAGCAGGAGCGGCTTAAGATCCCTCCAAATCTACTTTTTTCTATTATTATTTAATAATAATAATCAAACGCAAATTCTTTTCCCTTCGTCAGAAACCCAAGAGCCCGGCGCAGCTCCAGGAGGCGACGAGGTGCGAAAGCGCTGGGTCAGGCTTTCCTTTGCCGTGCGTAATTGGCTGCTCTAAAGCTTGAAAAGCCAGCTTGTGATCGGGGACAAGCAGCAGCCATCTGGTCACTCACACGGCCAGAGCCGCGATCACACAAAGCACCCTAATCAGCCAGCGTGGGAGAGCGTCTCAGCGCAGGGGTCGTTTTAGAACAGGCGGGATTAAACAGGAATTTAAAAAAAAAAAAAAAATAAAATAAAATTAAATCGCAAATTTCACTTGGTTTTTGCATTTGAAACCAGAGTCTAGATGTATACGCTGCTCGTTCCCCAGTACTACGGGGCTAAAAATGGAAGGAAATCAAAGAAACATTTTGTTCTCGTGGCTTGAATTAGCTCCTGCCTGGCAGAGCCGCAGACTGTGCTAAGAAGGTTCACACTCAACGTATTAATTTACACCAGAGAAAAATGACGAAGACTTGGAGTCTCGTTAACGTTCTCCCAGCCAGAACAGCACCGGAGACCTTAAAAGCCCGCGCCGTGCCGGACCCTGCCCTCCCACGTCCCGCACCTTCACACCTCGAGGAAACTCATGCCTCGACCCGTCCAGACGCCTCCCAGAAGGGCACTACTTCCTAAATTACCAGAGCCCTTCAGAAATCCCGCTGGGCCCTGCTCCAGGCTATTTTTTAACACATTTTAGAACATTCAGGAGAAAAACCCAGAAATCAGGCACAGAGCCGCTGACGTGACATACTCGCTCCTACGCAGACCCTCCGTTTTCTTCACCAGGCTGTGCTGCGGAGAGCGACGTCTCGGGAAAAGACGGTGGCCCTTACAGAGGATTTTTCTCCCCGTTTTACAGAAGGGGAACCCTCAGGGAAGGAGGAGGAGGCGGCGATTTACCCAAGCCCACCCTCCAGAAGGAGAAGACGAGCGATGTTTCCTCAGCCTGATGCCCGTCGGATGCTTACCTGGATGGTGCATCCCACCCGGAGGGAAGGGGTGCGGGTGAGGCGGGTGCCCCCCGCTGGGTGCAGCCCCGGAGGGGGGTCCGGGGGCACCCGCACCGGGCGGCATGGGTGGGGGTGGCATGGCAGGAGGCATGCCGGGAGGCATCGCTCCGGGAGGCGGCACCGGCGGGGGGAACGATCCTGGGGGCGGGAGGCCTGGAAAATGAGACAGAATTTGGTTAAGTCTAAAAAAACAAACTGAAAGTAAAAAAAACCAACCTCTTGGGGAATCAGGAAGGAGGTGAAAACACAAACGGCCACGGGAAGCATAAAAAAAGGACTTGCAGCTCGTGATCCTACAGCTCCGCTGAGGGTTTTGCGCCGACCGTCACCAAACGCCCCCCAGGCGACGCAGCGCAGCTCTGCACGAGGCACAGCAGGACACGAACACCCTCGGGAGCGGCGGCGGACGGGCACGACAGCCTCCTGTCAACCGAAGCGGCACAGAGACGGGCGCCGCCGCGATTTACCCACCTGGAGGGGTGACGCCAGGTCCCAGGGAAGTGACAACAGGCGTCGGGACAGACGGAGGAGGAGGAGCGTCGGCAAAAAGCTGATGGGGCCGATCTGCCTGCGAGAGCGGGTTCTGGGCTGCCAGGAGACGCTCGGCGGCCGAGCCGTGCCGCTCGCCTTTGGAATCTTTTTTGAAGGCGTAGGAAACAGTGATGGGCCTGTTGCAGAGGTATTGTCCGTTCATGGCCTCGATGGCAGCGTCCGAGGCATCGAAGCTGGCGAAGTTGATGAAGGCGTAACCCTTCGAGTTGCCCGTGTCGGGGTCTCGCATGATCTTGGGGGTCTGCAGGATGACGCCGAAGGCGCTGAAGGTGTCGTACAACAGCTTCTCATCGATTTCGGGGTCCAGGTTGCCTATGAAGATGTTGGCCCCCACGTCCAGGTTTTTGTTGTGGGCCGAGGCTTTGTTGACTCGGATCGGCTTCCCGTACAACTTGATCATGTTCATGATCTTAATGGCATAATCCGCGTCCTCCTCGCTGAGGAACTCCACAAACCCGTAGCCTGCAACAAGACCCCAAACGAAGCTTTAGGAGAGGGCAGGCTCACGGCCTCCCGCAGCTCGTCCGACCCTTGATTAACCCGCCCGATTTAAAACCAGGGACCCCAAGGCTCCCCTTAGGGTTAGGAAGATGATTTTCCCTGGGGATCGCTCACCCCACACCTCTCTTCCCGCAGTAATCTCTCTCCGACTGTCCCCAGCTAAAGCATTTTATTCAAAGTGGAGCTTTTGAGAGAAAACAGTAAATATCTGACCTTGGTGCTGGCCTGTGACTCGATCCTTGGGCATGTGGGTGTTGACCACCGGTCCGGCTTGGAGAAAGAGCTCCCACAGCAGCGGCTCGCTGACCTTCTCGTCCAACCCCCCGACGTACACCGTCGCATCTGGAGCGGAGGGAAAAAGAAAAGCCCCGGTTAGAGCCGGTGAGCCCGGGCTGCTGGAAGTCTCGGCTGTGCGAGAACTCGAGGGCTGGATGCTGAAACCCCTCGTGCCAAAGACAGAGACACCCCCCCCCCTTTCAACCACAGATCCCCCCTCAAACTTGTCAGCAGACCCCCCGTAACTGCGCCCTCAGTCAGGGAGGCCCCACAGCCCCCCCTCGACACCCGCCCCGCTCCGCTCCAGCGTCCCCAGGACGCCCACTGCCCCCCCCCCACGCCTTGTGCCCAGCGAGGCCAGGACCCCCCAGCTGCCCCCCCCAAAGCTCTGGGGAGCCCAGGTCCTCCCCACAGCCCCCCGGAGCCGCCATGTCTCCAGCGCTCCCCCCAGCCCCCTAAACCTCTCCAGGGAGGCCGGGACCCCCCGGCAGAGCTCCCCCCCCCGGTCTCGGGGAGCCCACGGTCCGGCCCCGGGGGTCCCCAGAGCTCCCGGCCCCGCCGTGCCGCCAGGCCGCCCCGCAGGCCCCGGCGCTCACCCTGGTTCCGCTCGGAGATGGGCCCCGCCGCCATCTTGCCGCGCCGCCCGCTCCCGCCCGCGCGGCGCCGCCGTCACGCAGCGCCGCACGCCGTGACGTCAGCCGCAAGCGCGAGTCCCGCCCCCTCGCTTCTGGACAGGAAGTGGCGTCGGCGGCTGAGCGCGGGGAAGGCGCGGCGGCCATCTTGAGTGTGGGCGGGCGGGCCGGGGTGGGGGGAGCGGTCCGGCGGTGCTGCCGCCCTTCTGTCACAATATCCCCTGTCGTGACAGGCGGCGACAGCACCCTCACGGCCGGGAGCACGGCCCCGGCGGGGACCCCAGTGCCGGAGGGGGGGGCGGATCCCAGTGCGGGGGGAACCCAGTATGGGGAGATCCCAGTATGAGTGGATCCCAGTATGGGGGGAACCCAGTATGAGAGGATCCCAGTATGGGGAGATCCCAGTGCCAGGAGATCCCAGTGTGTGGGATCCCAGTGCGGGAGGATCCCAGTGTGTGGGGGATCCCAGTATGGGGAGATCCCAGTGCCAGGAGATCCCAGTGTGTGGGGGGGTATCCCAGTGTGTGGGATCCCAGTGCGGGAGGATCCCAGTGTGGGGGGGATCCCAGTATGGGGAGATCCCAGTATGAGTGGATCCCAGTAGGGGGGAACTCAGTATGGGGGGGATCCCAGTGCCAGGAGATCCCAGTATGGGGGGATCCCAGTATGGGGGGATCCCAGTACGGGGGGAACTCAGTATGGGGGGGATCCCGGTGCCAGGAGATCCCAGTATGGGGGGATCCCAGTATGGGGAGATCCCAGTATGAGAGGATCCCAGTATGGGGGGGGATCCCAGTGCCGGGGGATCCCAGTATGGGGGAATCCCAGTATGGGGGATCCCAGTGCTGGGGGGGATCCCAGTATGGGGGGATCCCAGTATGGGGGGAACCCAGTACGGGGGGAACCCAGTATGGGGGGGATCCCAGTGCCAGGAGATCCCAGTATGGGGGGATCCCAGTATGGGGGGAACCCAGTACAGGGGGAACTCAGTATGGGGGGGATCCCGGTGCCAGGAGATCCCAGTATGGGGGGATCCCAGTATGGGGAGATCCCAGTATGAGAGGATCCCAGTATGGGGGGGGATCCCAGTGCCAGGGGATCCCAGTATGGGGGAATCCCAGTATGGGGGATCCCAGTGCCGGGGGATCCCAGTGCCCACAGGCCCCCCCCGTCCCCCCTCAGCCACGCGCGGTCACCTGCAGAACTGCCTTTAATGGCTGCCAAACACCCGAAATACAGACCGGGGGGAACACCAGGAACGGCTGGCCCCAGCCCCAGCCCCAGCCCCAGCCCCGGCCCCGGCCCCGGCCCCGGCCCCGGCCCCGGCCCCCCCGCAGCATTCCGGGCCCCCAGCCCGGGTCCCTCGCGCCGTCCCGTGATGGCGGGGATGGCAGCGGGATGTCGGGCCCATGGCGGGGCTGGATCCTGCTCCCCGGGCTGGATGGGGCCGTCCCAGCCCCCAGCCCCTCAAAGCCTCCGCGGAGGTCGCAAGAATTTAATGAAAAACCGCGAAACCGCCGCGCCCTGGGCAGAGGGGGGCACCTTCGGGGACCCCCCACACTGCCTCCGGCCCCGAAAAGCCCCGGTCCCCGGCAAGGAGCAGGAGGGCGGCAGCGGGGAACCCTTCGAAGGCAGCGGCAGAAGGCGCGGGGTGATTTTTGGGGGGGGGGGTGTGGGGGTGTCCACCCAAAACCCACGCGGCTGGAGGGAGCCCCAAGGGACGGGGTTGTCCCTGCGGCCGCGTGTCCCCATGGAGGTGTGTGTGGGGGTCCCTCACCGCGAGGGTGCGAGGGGGCCGCCGGCGGCTTCGGTGCGGGGTCCTGCCGCGGCCTGCCAGGCGCTGAGCCGGTCCTGCAGCAGCGTCAGCTCCTCAGCCAGCCCGGCCGGTGACGGGGCGAAGCGCCCGCGCTGCGGGGAGACGAGGTGTCCGTCGTGCCTCAGTTTCCCCTCTTTTCACCATCGGGGGCCCCCCACCCCCCACCCCGGTGCCGCGTTACGGGGCGTTACCTGCGCCTCGGGCAGCCCCCGCAGGTAGCAGCGACGCCAGAGCCGGACGGAGGGTCCCGCGGCGCAGGGCAGCAGCAGCCCCGGGGGGGGTACGGGGGGCCGGTTGCCCCCCGAGTTACCCCCCCGCTCGCTGAGGCTCTCCAGGGAGGGGGCCCAGCGCGACAGGCGCGGCGGGGGGCGGCCGCTCCTCCAGGGAAAGGGTTGGGGGGACAACGTCCCCTTGGTCAGCGTGAACACGTTCCCGGGCGCCGGCCAGGCGTCGGCGGGCTGGGAAATGGGGGGGAAAACCACGGATTAGGGAAAAAAGCCGGGGGGGAAAGGCAGCGGGATGGGAAAAGGGGTGAGAAAACCCCCCGGGTAGGGATGGGGCAACTTTTTGGGGGGCACACGGCTCCAGGAAGGAATTTAAGGTGCAGAGCACCCCGAATCGAGCGGCAGAGGGGAGGGGGTGTCGTGCAGCACAACGCACCCGCCGGGGCCCACGCAGCCCCCCCCCACCCCAAGCCAAACCCCGACTCACCCTGCCCGGGCTCTGGGGGTCCGCGGTGTTGGGGTGTCCTGGGGTGCCAGCAGCACCCGCTGGGTTCCTGAATCGGGCCCGCTGCTGCCGGCTGTAGCGCAGCCCCCAGTCCCAGACGGCGGGCAGACCGCAGGCAGCGCTGCCCGCCCTGCCCGCCCGCGGCACGCCCCGGGGGGGGTCCCGCCACCCGTTCACCGGCGTGTAGGTCTGGCTGCGGAACCGGTGCTGCCGGGAGGAGGAGGAGGAGGAGGAGGAGGAGGAGTGAAACGGGAGCTTTTTGGGGTGTCAATCCCCAATTGGGCGTGCGGGTGGGGAAACTGAGGCACAGCCGAGCGGGATGGGAGAGGATTCATCTCCGTTCCCCAAATTCATCCTTAAATCCGCTGCCGCTGGCTGGCAAGGGACCCCGGAGGGTGTGTGCGTGTCCCCCCCAAACCCGAGCCCCCCCAGCTCACCGGGCTGCCGCGGCCGCGCTGGCGCTGGCAGCTGAAGAGGAAGGTGCTGAAGTAGGGAGCGAAGCTGCTGTCGTGGAGGGCGAGGAGATAGGCCTCGGTGAAGCCGAAAGCCGCCGGGAATTGCCGCACCAGCTGCCACGTGCAGTCCAGGAACAGCAGGAAAACGGGGGCCTGGGGAAGCGGGGAGCCGGGGGGGGGGGGGGATACACACACACACGTTTGCACGCCTGACACCCGCCGCCCAGGCGGTGACACGGGGTGGGGGGGTGGCGCAGGGCGGCTCTCACCTCCTCCCGGGGGCTGTCGCGACGGAGGAGCCCGAGTCGGCGGGGAAAGGGGTGTCCCGCTGCCACCCACTCCCGCTGCACCAGGCTCTGGAAGCCGGGCAGGGTGCGGGCGTGGGGGTCCCCCAGGAGCTGCACCAGCGAGGCCAGCAGGCAGTTCAGGTCCCGGTCCGACGGCTCTGGGGGCAGGGGGGGGGCACAGGGCGGTGAGGGGGTGTCCCCGGCGTCATTCCCCCCCCCAACCCGGTGCTCCCCCCGCCACCACCCGGCGTTACCTTGCAGGAGGACGGAGCAGCGTCTCCCCGCCAGCAGCGACGCCACCTCGACGGCTTTTCTCAAGCAGGTGCTGAGGGGACACACAAAAAAAGGGGGGTGGGGGGTCAGGGCACCCCGAAATGGCACGGCTGCCTGCCTGG
This sequence comes from Balearica regulorum gibbericeps, assembly GCF_011004875.1. NCBI lineage: Eukaryota > Metazoa > Chordata > Aves > Gruiformes > Gruidae > Balearica > Balearica regulorum. The sequence continues at coordinate 987,966 of NC_046211.1, forward strand.
GGGGTCTGCAGCCCACGCCGGGGTGCTCAGGCACCCACCGCGATGCCCCCATCACCCTGCGGCCGCCTGTCGGGCTGTGGGGGAGGACCGTCCGCCATGGGGAGGGGTGTTTTTAGGGTGGGGTCCCCCCCCCACACCCCAAAAAAAGCCCCCGCCGCCGCCCGCTCACCGGACGTGGTCCAGCCAGCGCGTCCCCTCCAGCGCCGAGAGCCACTTCTCCTCCGCCGCCGCGCCTGGCTCGCACGGGCAAAGACGGGGGGTTCAGCGGAGCAGGAGGAGCCCCGGGCGGGGGGGAGGGGGTGTTTGGGGGCTGGGGGGGGTGTCCCCACCGGCTGCCCCCCGTCCCCGCTCACCGGGCAGGCAGAGCGCCCGCAGCTTGAGGTGGGCGAGCTGGATGTCGGCGAGGGTGGGCAGCTCAGCGGTGTCAGCCAGCACGCAGGGCCCGCGGCCCCCCAGCAGCAGAGCCTCCAGGCACCTGGGGGGGGGGATTGAGGGACCCCCGGGTGGGGCTGGGTTGGGGCAGCACCCCCAGACCCCCCCCTGCCCCCGGAGGGACTCACCTCACATCCTCGCTGCCCGGCTCCGAGGCTGCGTGGAAGCTGGCGGCTCTGAGCAGGTCGCTGCCGCCCGGGTGGTGCCAGCACAGGCGCTGCGGGAGAGATGGGGTGACACCCCCCCCACCAAGATCGCACCCCCATCCCCTGTCTACCCCCCCCCAGCACCCCATCGCCCCCCCCCCCCCCCCCCCCAGGGCACTCACGGGCACCCGGCGCTCCTCGAAGTGGGCGAAGATCCGCTTGAGGTCGTGGTCCAGGAGCCCGCTGGGCACCCACAGGTACCGGGGGAGGCTGGGGGCAGAGCGGGGGGGACATAGGGCAGGTGTGTGTCCCCCCCCAAATCCCGGGGTGCCATTTCCAGTGGCTCACGGGGTGTTTTCCCCAAACCCGGTCCCCTCGGGGTGGTTCACGCTGTGCCCCCCCCCCAGATTGGGGTGCCAGCGGCCCGTGGCTCCTGGCCGGGCCGTACCTGGGGGCCATGTCGAAGCGCTCGTTGACGGCGCTCACCCTCCAGCCCGCGGCACCCAGGCGCTTCAGCTCCTTCTCCCAGTCACGCAGGTTCTCAAAGAGCAGCGTGGCAGCCGAGCCTTCCTCCTCCTCCCCTTCCTCCTCCTCGTCCTCATCCTCCAAAGTGGTTTCGGCAGGGCAGGACCAGCCATCGTGTCCCTCGCCGGTGTCCCCCAGCCACGCGGCCGCCTCCCGCGCCTGGGCGATGGCGTTGGCGACCTGCGGAGAGGAGCCGGGTGCCGGGACAGGGGCGTTAGCCCCCCCAAACCCCCCCTAAGGCCACGGGGTGCCCCAGAGTGAGGGTCCAAAACCTCTCCATCCCCCCCCCTCCCCGTAACCGCCAGCCCCCCCCCCAACTCACCCGAAACGCCTGCGGAGCCAACCCGTTCTCATGGAAATGGAAGCGGAGCAGGCGGAAATCCCGGCAGAAAACAGCCAGCTCCTCGGGGATGAACTTGAGGGTGGAGGCGGCCGTCAGCACCTTGGGCTTGGTGAAGCTGCTGGCTGCGGCGGGCGAGGGGTGGCCGTCAGTGCCGGCTGAGACCTGCCCAACTCATCACACGGGGCTCGGGGCCACCACCTTTACCTGCCACCAGCTTGCGGATGCAGGGCAGCGCCACGTCGTACTCGCTGCGGAGGAAGGCACGGGAGCCGGGCGCCTGCGGGAGAGGAGGGAGAGCTGGAAGCTTCCCCCCGGGAAGGGCCGTGGGGCCGGATCCAGGACCCCAGCGCCTTTGCCTGGCTGGTGCTGGGCCCCGTGGCTGCCCCTCGTGCCCCACCGCGTCCTGCAGCGAGGAGTTCCCGGGGTGAACACGGCGGGTTCTGCAGCTGATGAGCGAGGATGGGGCTGGGATGGGGCTGGGATGGGGACGGGATGGGGATGGGATGGGGCTGGGATGGGGCCGGGATAGGGCTGGGATCAGGATGGGATGGGGCCAGGAGGGGCTGGGATGGGGCCGAGATGGGGCTGGGATGGGGCCGAGATGGGGCTGGGATCGGGTCAGGATGTGGCCGGATGGGGCTGGGATGGGGATGGGATGGGGATGGGATGGGGCTGGGGCTGGGATGGGGCTGGGATGGGGATGGGATGGGGATGGGATGGGGCTGGGGATGGGATGGGGCTGGGATCGGGTCAGGATGTGTCCGGGATGGGACTGGGATGGTGCCAGGATGGGGATGTGATGGGGATAGGATGGGGTCAGGATGTGGCTGGGATGGTGCTGGGATGGGGATGGGATGGGGCTGGGATCGGGTCAGGATGTGGCCGGATGGGGCTGGGATGGGGCTGGGATGGGGCTGGGGTGTCGATACAACAGAGCGGGGGGGCGGGATGAAGCTGCGATGGGATGGTCAGGGTGAAACTGGGCCGGGGTCAGGCCGGGGCCGGGTTCCCCGTGGCCGTGGCCGTGGCCGTGGGGGTCCCCGCGGGTCGCACCTGTGCGGGCAGGAAGGCGACGCGGCGGTTGGTGCAGAGCAGCGTCCCGGGGACGGAACCTTCGCCCTCCCCGCAGCGCTGCCGGGCGCCCGCCGCCTCCTCCAGCACCAGCTCCCCTGCGGGGACGGGGCGCTGGGTCCGGGGGGGTCCCACGAACGGCCCGGCCCCCCCCCCCCGAACCCCGGAACCCCCCCCCCGGTGCCGTGTCCCCCCCCCGTGTCCCGTCCCCCCCCCCCAGCATCCCGGCACCTGCCCTACCTGGCAGCGCGGGGAAGGCCGGGCGGCGGCTCATGGCGGAGCCGCTTTGGCCGGGAGGGCCCGGAGCGGCGGCGGGAGCCGGAACCGGAGCCGGAGCGGAGCGGAGCAACCCGGGAGCCCCGAGCGCCACCGCCCGCCCCGGCCCGGCCCGGCCCGGCCCCCGGGCCCGGCATCCCGCCCCCCCCCCCCCCTTCCCGGGCCCGGCGGGGCGGAGCGGAGCAGCGGGCAGGAGGCGGGCAGCAGGCAGGCAGCAGGCAGGCAGACAGCAGGCAGGAGGGGCCGCGCTGCCTGCACCCTGCCCGCTGCCCCCCCCCCCCCCCCGCCCCCCGCGGGGGCACGGCCAGGAGCTCGGCTGGGGGGTGTGCGGCACCGGGCACCCCAAAAGGGATGGGGGGGGGGGATGCAGCTGCAGGCAGCTCAGGGAGGGGTGCGGGGTGCCGGAGGGGGTACGGACACCCCCAGGAGGGGAAATGTGCACCCCCAGGCACCCCACAAATGATACACGTGGGGTGCTTGGGGGGGGGCATACACCCCCAGGCAGCCCATAAAGGGGGGCACGGTGCTGGAGGGGGACTTACAGCTCCAGGAGGGGGTGCGTACACCCCCAGACACCCCATAAACAGTACACTGGGGGTGCTGGAGGGGTACGTGCAGCCCCAGACACCCCATAAATGGTACACTGGGGGTGCTGGAGGGGTACGTGCAGCCCCAGCACCCCACAAGGGTTGCCTCGCCGGCCGAGGGTCGTACAGCGCCGTGCACGGCTGGGGTACACCCAACCCCCCGTCCCGTCCCTGCACCTTTCTGCCGGTTGGCACGGGGGGCCCCCACGCAGCCCCACGGCCTCTCCTCGGGACACGGCTCTGCCGGGCAGGAACGAAGCTGCTCCGTGAGTCATCGCCGAAGCACGGCCTTCTCCTCCCAAACCCCGGAAAAACCAGCGCGCCGCCGGTACCCGTGCCAAGCTGGCCCCAACCCTGCCGAGGGACCCGGAGCCGTGACCCCGCTGCCGGCAGCAGGTGGATGGTGGCCCTGGGGCCACGTCTGTCACCCTCCCGCTGCCATAAAACCCCTGGGGACCCCAAAAGCCACCCACCCCCTCCCCCGAGCTCCCCTCCTCCTGCCGGGATAGCACCCAGGCGGCCGAGGCACCGGTGCCGGCACAAGGCGGGATAAACCCTGGCAAAAACCAGGCTCGAGGGAAACCCAGCACCGTCAGAGTGCACGCTCCAGCAAAAAATCTTATTTGAGGTGTATTTGCCCCCCCCCCCCCCCCGTTTTTCGGGGCAGCCCAGGCGTTGGTAACTGCAGCTTGTGCACCCCAGTTTTCCTCCTGCAGGGGAAAAAAAAAAAAAAAAATCACTGGGTTGAGCATCCTGGCGGAGCTTTGCCGGGTCTTTGGCTCCGGCACCTGGAGGATAAGAGGAATTTCCTGCAAGGGCTTTAACCCAGGGCTGCTCTCCAAGGCCAGGGCAATGTCTGCGCCAGCTCGGGGTCAGCCCGGGCCACCCCCAGAACCGGAGGAAAATTGGCCGTCAGGAACAAGCCGGCATCGACGTGGCGCTGAGCACGGTGCGGCCGCTTGCTGATGGTGGGAGGAAAAAAAACCAAACAATAAAACCCCAAAAAACCCAGCGGGAGCTGGAATAGAAAAATCCCAATGCAAAGAAATCCCTTGGGAAAACCTTCCCCGCTCGCAGCCCCCGGGCCGTAGCTGTTAATGAACTTTATCACAGCGAATTTTCCTCTTTCTGAACCCATTTAGAGCTTCAGCATCCAAAATACCCTGTGCCAGCAAGCAGCTGGATTTTATCTTTACGCTGTGCAAAGCCTTGCTTGGGTGTTAAATTGCCTGAAGCATCCCTGGGTGCTGGCCTTCAAATGCAGCCGGGGAAAAGGTTCTTCCAAAAAAAAAAAAAAAAAAAGTGACAAAAATGGTGATGGAGAGGGGGCTGGGGGGGTTCTTCTTTAAATGAAAGCTTGGATTCGGTACCTAAATAAAAGGCAATTTTCCTCAGTCCTCAGGAAAGAGGATGCTGTGCTCCGCAGCGGCGAAAAACCCGAGAACCCCCCAATAATTAAGTTGAGGAAGAGCAGCCCCCGGGTAGGGAATTTGGGACACAAAGGGCTGGGACGCCCGGAGCCCGGCGGGGCTGAAATCCCCCCCCCGCCCCCCCGGGGGTGAAGCGGAGGAAAAAGAGGCACGGCCGCTGCCCAGGGCTTAATTAGTTGAATGTCGTTTATTGTCAGTGAATCTATGGTAGCATAAACGAAGGATGCGGTGTACAGCCCGATTGCGACGCGCCATCTAGTGCTCGCTACAGCGGTGCTCGGGAGGGGTAAAAAAAAATAAAATAAAATAAAAAAAATCACCAACCTAATATTTATTTAATTAAAAAAACAAAAAACAAAAACAAAAAACCAAAAACCCAAACCGAACCAACCAACCTCTTTTGTGAATAAACAATCGCAGAATTAATTCAGGTGACTTCTCGTAGGGTTAGTGATAACCGACGCATCCCATCAGCCTTCCCCACGCAGGGGCCGGGTAATAGCGGCGAAGGTAAATGCTCGTTCCACAAAATAAAATGCTCGTTAACGGGTTTTGCACCCCCTTAAAGAAAATCCTTACTGCACCCAGGGCCCCACGGCAGCAACGTTTCTTCCGACGACACCATTAAGTGCACTTATTTTTAAGACCTCGGCATCGAGTCGCGGCTTCCCCTTCCCCGGCCGATGGGAGAAAAAAAAAACCTTCCTGGGGGGCAGATTTGGTGCTTTTCCTCCATGAAAGGTGCTCTGGGGGCTGAGGCGCTCTCGCTTTCCCACCCCGCTATAAAAAAAACCCCAAAAAACCAAACCCTGTAGGTGCCAGAAAAAATATCCAGTCCCACGCCCCGAAAACATCGCGTGGGCTTTAGTGTGTTTATAAACAGGAGCCGGCGGATGGTAGGTATCATCTTTCAATAAATATAACTTGTATTTAATAGTCCCTTAAAAAAAAGAAAAAAAAATTAAAATATTTAGTTTCACCATAAAGGAAACAAAAAGGACCCGAAAAAAATCCTTCGTGGTTCTGAAGAAAAACGCGGCTGGTTCGGGGCGACCCAGCTGAGGTTGGGGCTCGGGGGCGCTTGGGGAAGAGGCGAAACTCTGCCCTTCATAGAAAAAATACTCCGCAAAGATTTCTCCTTGTTGCCTCAAGTTCAGCGGTTTGGTTATTTTTCCCCGTTTAGATTTAAAAAAACCCAAACAAACCAAAACCAAACCTACAAATTCTACCAACCGCAATAAACCCCCGGGGCTGGGCACGGAGGATCCTGCAGAATCCCCCCGGCGCTGGGAGCCCCGCGTGTCCGACCCCCCCCTTCCTCCGGAGAACAACTTTTTGGGGAGCTTTGCCCCTTTTCCTCCTCACCCGCCGAGCCAGGGCTGGGGACGGGTTTGTGTCCCCAGGGCTGGGGACGGGTTTGTGTCCCCAGCCCGGCAGCCGCCTGGGCTCACCCGCTCCTCCATCAAACTTCGTTAATAAGAGCACAAAGCACCGGCCAAACTTGTTTCCCCCCCTCCCCAAAAAAAACCCAAACCCAAACCCCTCGGGAGGAGGAAGAGCGACAGCATCTCTGGGAATGATTTTCTCCTAGGAGGATCCGGTTTTTTTCCCCTTAAGACAATATTACGCGCAACTCTCTCAGGTTTACAAGATTAAAGCAAAGCTCCCGTAAACCCCCGCTGCTTTAACAGCCGAGATTTCCCGACGGCGCTTCGTGACCGGGTCCGGTAAATCAGCGCCAGGCGCTCCCCCCCAGCATCCATGGGCTTGGCACGGCGGCAGGATGGAGTTAACCAAAACGGAGCCAAATCCCCCCCGAAACCCCCCGGGAGGTGCTGGGGAAGCGTCGCCTTTTGCCTTCCCTCCTCCGCGGTGCCCAGCGCCTGCTCTGACGGCTTTCGACAGGACCTGGAGGATACCCCCACCCCCGGCAACCGAAATAAAGCCGCCGCTCTGATTCCAGGAAAAATAAACGGCAGAAATTGGTTTATAAACCTAAAGTGAGGTTTTTGTTTGGGGGTTTTGTTTTTTTTCCTTTTTTTTTTTTTTTTTTAAAAACATTTCAGCTTAATATTTGCGGTGAAGCAAGAAATGGCTGCAGGGTAAGCGGGGGTGAGAGCCTGCGGCACGTTACCAGCGCCGTATATTCCCGCCCCTGGGTTAAAGTACATTGGAATTACTGTAATTCGAGGGAAAGATTCGCTATCCGACGTTTCCTCCGAGATAAAGAGGACGTGCGCGGGAGCCACCCTGCAAAATTGCCGACGGGAGCCAAGCCCTGGGTGCATCCATCGGATGTTAAAGCCCTTTCGCAGCCGGGCAAGGCTTAACCGCGCTCGGCAACTTAATAAAACCAGAGAGAACATCTTAAATCCGAGTTAAACCATCCCCGGGATACTGAAAATCCGGTGACAGGCGGCGGCGATGGTTTGACCCAAACCATTAGGATCCCCGTGCAGTCGCCTCCTCTAGAAAAGGCCTTAATTTGTGGGTTTTCGGTTTATATTAAACTGGAAGAAAAAAAAAACCACCCTTGTACGTTAGAACCGAGCCTTAGGGGTTTGGTGAGAATAAGGCTTCGGGTGATTCTCAGCGTTAAGTACACTTGCACCTCCTCAGCCCGGTTCTCTCGTCCCTTCTCCCCGGGAAGGGCAGCGGGCAGGATCAGCGCGGGAAGGGATTGCATAGTTTGCTGCCTTCTGAAAAACAACCCCCCCCCCAAAAAAAAATTAAAAAAAAATTTTAAAAATGAGGGAATGTTGTAAAGCTTTGAATTACCGGTATAATTCATGTTTTATTTTCACGTGGTAAAACGCTGAACCGTGCTCTATACAGGATCGAGTCCGGTTTGGGATTTGAAGTTACCAAAAAAAAAAAAAAAAAAAGAGAGAGAAAAAAGAAAAAGGATCTGTGCAAACATTGCAGTGCTAAAATTAAACCCACCCTGCAAGACGTGAACGGGAGCGTACGGTTCATCCTACGCCGCAGGGGCTGGGACGGGGGGGAGAAGGGAACGTAGTGGAGCACGTCGAGTGTGTAAGTTAGTTACGGGTTCATCCCCCCCCTGCTCTTTAGCCCTATTATCAAAAATATCTTTTTAATATTCCTCAGCCTAAGGTCAGTTACGTGGCTCAGCAAAATGGAGCCGAGTTAATTCGATTCAGCAGAACAGAGGTAGTACGGAAGTAGCTTGCTCAAGTAGAAAGAGTTATGGCGGGGAGGGGGGGGGGTGTGGGGGGGTGTGTGCCCACGTACGGCTGCGAGCGCCCGGCAGCCCGCTGCAGATTTACCTCCCGGTGCTGCGGGATGCTCTTTGTCCTCTCTACTTCCCCACGCCGATGGTTATTGCTGGGTGGAGACACTGACCTTGTTTTCTTGGCTTAATTCTTACTAAGTTGGGTCAACCGTACCGCGAACGGAACGGTTTTTGCACAGTACTTCTGCAGGAAAAAAATAAAAATAAAACCTCAAAACCACTCAAGCACTGTGATCACCTCCCTCCGTCTCCCTCCCACCCCAAGAAAGAATTTAAAAATAACATTTTAAAACCAGAGTTGAGCCCGTCAGAAGGGCAGAGCCCGGAGCCCACTGCTAAGAGATGCCTGGAGACATCCGATGGGGCTGGGCTCAGATGAGTTCAGCCAAAAAAAAAAAACCAAAAACCAACAAACCCAACCAAAACCAAACCCCAATAACGTCCAATTCCAACTAAGTTTTGCTCAGTACCAGCAAAAAGAAACATCAAATTAAAACAGCGTTAAAAAAGGGGAAAAAAAAAAAAAAAATCTCTCGCAATTAAAAGGTTTGTGACGTTCAAACTGAAATCGCTGGGGTGTTTTCGCTCACTTCGGGGCGGTTAGCGACGCCGGAGTCCAGCTGGAAGGACCCGCCGGGGTGCTGCTCCCTGTTCGCCTTCTCCGAAAGCTTTGGTCTGCTTTATTGGATCGTTTTGAAGAATTCCGCCCCCCCCCCCAACTCCTTCCACCCTGTGCTCCAACCTGAGCACGCCCTCGCTAATCCTGGTCATCCTTTGCCAGAAGAAGCCTCTTGAAAAGCATCTTCCTCCCTCTCGCAGGGTCTCTGGGAGGAGGAGGAGGGGGGTGTGTGATTTTTCTCCCTCCGCCCTCCCTCCCTCCCTCCCGCCACCCTCCTGCATCACCTCCATCACACCAGCCAAATCCCATTTCTCAGCCCATCCAACCAAATATCCGCTCCCTCCTTCCGCAGACAGGGAGAGGAGCGCGGGGCAGGGGGGGATTTTAAAGAAAAAAATAAAATATATATATTATTGCATTCCCCATCTCTCATGGGTCCCAAGATCAGCGCCAGGGCAGGGCGCTCAGAACCTGTGCACCAGAGCCTCCCGCTCCTTGCGTTTCAGCTCCTCTTTGTAACAGCAGGAGCAGAAATTCCCAGTTTCTGGATGTCCGTAAAAACTGCAGTTTGGCTGCTTGCATTTGGTCTGCTGAACATTATAAAGAACTCGGCTTTTATTTTTATCCGCCGGCGTTCCTTTCTGCGAGCCGTCCTGCTCGAGGTATTCCCTGTAGCCGTTGCTGTGCGGGGGGAGGCAGGCGGAGCCGTCGCAATCCGACGGGTAGGCGGGATGGATGTCCGTGTCCGTGGGGGAGAACCTCCCCGGGTGGGAAGGGCTGGGTTGGTAGGGATTCGGCCGCGGCTGGGTGCAGTGTCTGGGTAAGGTGGCGTAGGGAGGAAGGCTGCTGCAGGAACCCCCGGCTACTTGCCGTCTGCCGTCTTGGTAGCCGGGGGGATGCGACCCTTCCATGCTGTTGACCATGGAGGGTCTGGGAAAGGTGAAAACTCCCGAATAACCGGAGGGAAAAGCTGCTATTTTAGCGCCTACGGCCAGATCCGGGGTCTGGGTGGTGTACGCAGGGGGAGGCTGGGGGTAAGCGGGGTTGAGCATCGTTTCCTCGCCCTTGTGGGTGTTCGCCTCCGGCTCCGGCTTCTTGGCAGCGCCGGCGCTCCCCAGCGCCTTCTTCTCCGCCTCCTTTTGTTTCTGCTCGGCCATGAAACGTTCCTCGGCATCCAGAAGGTACCGCTGGATCATCTCCTCCTGGTACTGGTGACGGTTGCTGGTCTTAAGGTGGCCGGCGAAGATGAACTTGCGCTCTCCCTGCATGGCGGCGCGGAGGATGCTCAGGCTCAGCCGGACGTCGTTGCTGTATTTGTAGGGGTCCGACGGCTTTTCGGGGGCTGCTTTACCCGGGCAGGTTTTCTCCACAGGAGCTGACAAATCTCCTTGGGAAGATTCCTCTTTGCTGCCTTTCCTCGACTTCAAGGATCCCTTCTTCTTCTTCTCCAAGGTATCTCCCTGCCCGTTGCTCACACCTCCCTTGATGGTTTTGCTGTGCATCAAGCCGCCCATGTTCTTTTTTAGCTTACTCCCCAAAGTCTTGCCGAAGCTCCCGAGCTTATTGGCAACCGAGTCTGCCCGTTTTTTATCTTTTTCCTTATCCTTTTCTCGGTCTTTCTTTGGTTTCTCTTTGTCCTTGCAACCCCTGCTGCCACCGTTGCTTGCCGAACTGCTGCAGACCGATTCCTTGTCCGACTCTCCCGACTCCGCAGCTGAACGAGCATCGTCGCCCGCGGAGGCTGTCGGGGATTCTGGCTGGGCTAAAGGCGCCTGGGGAGAAAGAAAACATATATATATCTCTCTCTCAAAGTCCAGAAAGCTCCTCAAGTAAGGGTTTTCGGGCTGAAGGTAAAAACAGAAGCAGGCGCTTGCTTGGAGAACAGAGGGGACAACGTTCAAACGCTCTGTGACGCGTCCCCGGCAGCCGCCCTGCCCATCTATAAACATCTCAACTTGCCGAGCTTTCGGGGGAAAAGCTAGAGAAGAGGAAGGGGGTGCTACCGGCGAGGAGAGGGCCAACAAATTCCCCCTCTGGTCACCCACACGGGCACCCATTTCCCCGGGGTCACGGCATCCTCCATCCCTTCGCATCACCGATGATACGGCTGAGATGGGGACGGGTTACGGTATTTCGGAGCAAAACAGCTGAGAGGACGTGGCCACAACCAAAGGTCACGACCAAAACGGCACCAGTTGAGCTTTGCTACAGAGATGACGCCTCGACAGTTTCAGACAGACCAAACCAGCTCATGTTTAAGGTTGGAGACTCTTCTTTTAAAAAAAAAAAAAAAAAAAAGAGCGCACAAGGGCTGCACTGTAAGTTCGCGTGAAGAGTATAAAAAAAAAAAGGCACGAAAAACTCTAGGAAAAAAGTGCACCGCAAAAACCAAGTTGTTTTTCTGCCCAGAGCAGCGTTAGCCGTCATTTCTGGAGGCGCGGACAACCTCACGTGAAGGAGAGCGAGCCGGCTGACGGCTTCTCGCCTGCTGCCCTGCAGAAAGGGGGTTTAAATAATTAAAGAGTAAAGAAAATACTCCTTGTCTCTTTACCTGCATGTCACAAGGCAACGTGATCCATTTAACATTCATGTAGCTGTGCAGCAAGTGCAGCTTTGCCTCCAGTGATAACGTCACGCTGAAATTCAAAACAAGGATTAAAAAAAAAAAAAAAGTTATTAGAGTCAAGTTTCATTTTAATAACTGAGGTTTTCTCCTCCATATTTACAGTTATTTGCCCATTGTCTTTCTGTTACAAAGCGAATTTTAACACAGCAGGTGTAAATGCATCGAGACAGCGGTGACACAGAAAAAAAGCAGCATTTTTGTAGCCTTCCAAACCTTTCCATTAGACCCGAAATGAATAAATAAGATTCTTGAATGCCAAAATCAAGCTTGCTACGAGTTAAAACAGACTCGACAAGTAATCTTGCTTGGACATGAGACAAATAACAAAAAAGTAGATGTGACAGATCTAAACAGAGCTAGTTTCAAAATGATTCTTCTCTCCACAAAAACAACTTCAGAAAACAGTAAAGATGTTTTGGCAAAAATTTCCACTTGTCAAAAAAAAAAAAAAAAGAAAAAAAAAGAGAAAAGAATTCTTTCCACTAAAAACACAAGGACAGAGTCTTTTCTGCCGGCTCCAAACCCTTCAAAATGAGACAGCGCATTGGTAAATCCCCCACTGAATTTTCATACTTTGATCGTGGAGGTTTCTAGGTTTCCTAACGCGAAGTCAGCTGACGGCCCAGTCGTGCTTCCAGCTCTCCGACCAAGCTCTCCGCCCACCGCTGCTCGCTTCTGGCTCAATAACAGGAAATTCGCCACTACCAAACCACGGCTCGCCCGTAGTCCGACTCAAAAATAGGAAGGGTGTCTGACTGCAAGGCGTCATCCTCCCAGCTCCAGGGGCCCACGCTCCGAGATCTTCCTTATCTCCGAGCGGGGACAGAAGGCTGGAAAAAGAAACTTTTTTTTTTGTGTGTGTGTGTGAATATAACAGCCGGTCTTCCGTCGCTTCTCGTTTCTGAGCTACGCCTAGTCTGAAGCTCTAGGATTTGGAGCAATCATCTCTTCACCTTGTGGGAAAGAAGCTGAGGAGATGTCACAATCCTACGCCAAAACGTACCGAAATCGGGGCATCGGAAGTAAGAGAAAAAAACCATTCCATCCCCACCGAACACGTTCATACCCCGAGTATAATTTTCACCCAGACACAAGGAATCCCCAGCTGGGGACAGAGCGACGAACCCTCCGGGCTCCGGTTCACCAACCTGGCCAGCTTGACGTTGTCGCTGTCGTCTTTTCCCCACTGCCATTCCTTCCCGGGATCCACGGCAAAGTGCACGGGGAGCAGCTTGTGTTCGGAGTCCGTCAGGGGGATCACAGCTACACGAGGGACAGAAAACCCGCTTTTCACACCCGAAAGGACAAACCTCGCCCGTTAGCAGCCAAGCTCCGAGCGCCCATCATCGATTTTGAGGACAACCGGCAGAATTCCCCTCCCTCGACCTGCTGGCGACGCAGCCCACGAGCCGCTAGAAGCACACGTTGCCGGCTCGTGTCCCCCCCCACCAAATCCTCCTCCGTGGTGTCACTCTGGATCCTGTATCGATATAAATCTTATTTATCACCCACCTTGATCTTTTGTGGGTTCTTTCTGCTCCATGGATACCAGGGCAGAAAAATGGGCTTGGTCGTAAGCCAGTACCAACGGAGAACGATGGCATTTGTTGGCTGGGACTTCCAGGGGAAGATAAATCCCTCCAAAGGGAATAGGGGCAAAGGCTGGGGAAAAAAAAAAAATAAAATGGGGCAGTTAGTTTTCACAATAGGTTAAAGAGTTAAGAGTTGTTTACACTGAAACTGCTCCAGAACAAGCTGCTTGCTTCATTCAAGGTTTCACCTGCAATTATCTGTCAGCTCGAGGGACAGTACAAAAAAAAAAACCAAACCAAACCCGCAACCCAAAATAGGCATCTACTTTACATCAGGAAGAACGCAGTTGCAAAATGAACTTGTATTTTCTATTAAAAAAACACCCCCTTTTCACTCCTCCACAAGACAAGTTAAGATTTGCATGCAGAATGATGGTAATTGATTAATCTTTTCTGACAGGAAATTAAGTCTGCTAGTGGAAAATACGACACGCAGGGAATGGAATTTCCCATCTCTACACACACACGTGTGGGGGCAAAAGAGAAAAAAATAAAATTTAAAAAAAAATAAAAAAATCACGCGGATGCTCTTCGAAATAGCAAAAGACCAAACTGTGACGCTGAACCGCGTCTCGTACCCGGCGTGGGAATCACCCACGGCACCCTGCAGCAGTTCGACGCACCCCGCGCTCCGCTTTCCAGTTCACGATCCGGCTTCATCGAGCAAAAAAGCTCCCGTGAAAACGTGCGGTAGAGAGGAAACACGCGGTTTGAGCCCGGATAATTCCTAAAGTCTTCTAAAAAATTAAAAAAAAAAAAAAAAAAAAGAACAAGAGTGGAATTCTTACCTTCTCCCCCCGAGTCCCGCAGCATCGTGTCTGCCACCACCACTATGGGTCTCTTCAACACGTGGGCAAGGACGAAAACGTGAAACTCCTCCAGGCTCTCATAGACCGGCTCTTCCGAGCTTTCCACACTTTGGGAAATGAGAAATTAAGTTTTCCACCTCTTGAGTATTTAATCGTTGCTTTTTAAAAAACCGGGATGGGGTCTTAATGCCTCTACGTGGCTGCCTGTAAAGTTCGCTCTCAGCTCTAATTTGAGATTTTTAGATCTAGATCCTAAAAACCCCGTCCTGTTCTAAGGCGAGGGTTTGTACCCAGGAAATACCACGGTGCTGCCTGGCGCTCGTGCGAGCCTCTTATCTAAAAAGCCTCAAAAGCAGCGTTTGTTTGGGATGGCTGCGGTGATAAAGTGCCCTTGAACTACAGAGCGAGCACCGCAGAAATCCTCAGCTTTCGTTTCCAACTCTCATTTTGGAGTCATCAACGTGATAAACAGGAGAAAAAAAAGATTCGTTCGTATTATTTTTTTTAATTCAGTCCCCCCCCACGTACCCTCCGCAGCCGCCCCCGTTGGTGCCGTAGTGCACGCGAGGTTCGCTGGACGCCAGCTTGATCAGCTCGTTCCATTCCTTCTGCCACTCCTCTTCGGTATAAACTAGACCGGACTAGAAAATAGAAAAAAAAAAAAAAAAAAAAAATTAAAATCCTCAAAGTAAATATTTTCCAATCTATAAAAAAACTGCAGCGCAGTTTTTATACATGCAGCCACCACTTTTCTCTAGGGATTTATGCAAAAATCATCGATAGATTATGCAAAAAAAAAAAAAAAAAGGTGTGCATTTCCCAATCTGTGTTCTCAAGCCAGCCGGGGAGATAATCTGCCTGAAATGAAAGTTTGCTTTTTTGTGGTGTGGAATTAAACGTTCCGACCCACAGAACGAGAGGAAACCTTTACTGTTACACTAAATACGAAAGTATTAAGGATGACACAAGCTACTGACAAGACACAGCGGGACAGATAATTGGAACTAGTTAAAAGACAGAATTTATTTTCCTTCAAAAAAATGACGGAAGACACCACAGCATCTGTAAATATTCAATTCAAGAGTTGCTTTGGTATTTCAGCACAGGGGGAACCTAAATTTTACTCGCATTTCCTTACGCGGTGATTGCAAAAACGTCCATTCTGCAATCGCAGCCTCACCCTCCTCCTCCTCCTCCTCTCCCCGGCTCCACCGTTGGAGCTCCGGCATCCAAACCCAACATCCCAAGTCCCCAAAGCTGCCAAGAAAACCTTCCAGAAGTAACCCGCGGCGCGTTCAGCCTCTCCGTTTGGTCAGGGAGGGATTAATTAAAATTTCTCCGCTCCCGGTTACGTCGTCAACGCGAATTCTTTCATCGCTGGCCCAAAGCTCGCGAAGCAAAGCGCGGGAGGAGAACGTTGCGCTTGGGAGCGGGTTGTGAAATTGGGAGCAGCATCCGTCCCCCTGGGCTGCTGCTTTAGGAGCGTATTTGGAAAGGAGCAGCTCGTAATCCTCGACTTGCAGCCGACCGCTCACGCGGTACCCGTAATTCCTGCGCCACCCGCATCCCGCATCTCCCGCCACGATCCTTCGGCTCGGGCTGAGGACTACGACCAGGACACGACACCGCCACGTCCCCTACCCTGAGTGTTTTTAATTCCTTTTAACACCTGCAAGTCGCAGGACTTTGTCGACGGCTAATTCTGGAGCGCGCAGTTTAAAGGGATGCATAAAAGCACGCTTTCAATAGCGGTAAAACCTCCAATTATTTATTAACCACTCTGCTTCAAATAGGGAAACACGGTTTTTGGGTTTGGTTTTTTTTTTTTTTTTTCAAACTGCCAAGATACGAATCTTTGTACCCTTCCAAAAATAAAGAGGAAGCTGGAGAGTAAACAACATCCTTCAGTGTCAGGTGGAAAAAAAAAAACAAAACCCAAACCCCAAGTTTACCCCGTTCACAAAAACCCCCAAACTATCTCAACCATCTCTCACGAGGACGTTTAACTTTCCACCTTGACAAAGTCACCCCCCTGCTTTCGGGGGGGAACCCGTGTCACAGCTTTGAAAAGCCCTTTAATGTGGCAACTTCACAAATTTCCTTTTTTGGTGGAAGAGTTTGCTTCACGCTTCGACCGAGGCGCATCTCGCTGATCTTTATCGCTGGAGAGACCTACGCCACAGCGTTGCTTTTCTCTTAAAAACCCAGCACGGCCATCGCGTCCTGCTGGATCTTAAATACCCGGAGGGGACGTCTGTTTTCCCATCAATATCGGACATAAACCGGTTCTAATAAAGATTTTTCCTACCTTGTAATAAAGAGAATTTTGCCGTTGGTTAGATTGAAGGATACGTCTCATCGCGATATCGCGAGCTGGGGAGCGGCCCAGAATTCGAGACAGGTTTTATCACGATAGGAAACACCTCCCAGACCCACGGCTTATTTTTATCACGACTTTCCCCTCCGCGAAGATGACGACGTTCGCTCCGGTTCCTACCTCCTTGTTCTGCTGCGTTTGCTGCCAACGCCACCTCCGCTTCAGGGCTTCCCTTTCCACGCCTTTATCCATCAAGGTGTAAAGGGATTTGCGGAGCATGAGATCTCGATCGTGGAAACCCCACATACCTGCACAGGAAAGGGGGGGGGGAGCGGAAAAAGAAACAGCAGCAGAGGATTAGCAGGAGCTGACGTCGCTCCGTCGATCTGCTGAAGTCCTGCAACCCGCCAGGAATCAGGGGAAGTCGGTAAATTGGGAAATGAGAGGCAGAGAAATGCAAGTTTCTCAATTTAAACAATAAAATTCCAGGTTCAAAGGCTGCGTTTTCCACCAGCAGCCAGTTTTGATGCAGCTGAACGGAGATGCTGCCACCTCCGCTTTCGACTCCAAAGCATCTCACAGGTGCAGGAAAATATTTACGAATAAAATCAGATGCCTCTTTACCACGACATCTGATGGGAAAATGAGACCGGGTTAAATGAGATCGTGGGTCTCGCTGTGTCCGAAATACAAATACGAAGGAAAGACACAACCTGCTGATTTAAAAAGTCTGGAAACCTCAGAAAATTTGCTACGCTCGCATGTGACAAGATGAAGTCACTGGAGAGAAACCTGGGACACTCTGAGGTGCAAGAGGAGGGAAGGGGCGGCTCCGTTATTTCATGTTTCCTTCAGAAATCCCGGGAAATTTGCCAAATGGAAGGGGAGAGGTATTTCAGAAGTACACAAGCTATCGGCAGCCCGGTTCCTTCGACCCATTCCTCTCCCGCACCACGACCGCTCGCACGCTTACTGCCGCGGCGGCCGGGATGAGCAGCAGCATCCCGGTTTCCCGTGGCAACGGATGGAAAACCCTTGGTCCTGCTCCCAAAGGATGGTCCTGAGCTCTCCTCCCAGCGCGGCCGCTTCCCCGGGCTGAGCCGGAGAAGGGAAACGGCATCGGCACGAGGCGCTTTCCCAGGTCTGAAACGAACCGGTTTGTTATTTCGCCCGTCGGGAATTAAATCAAGCTCTTACCCAGGGAGGCGGCATGGAGCAGGCAGTTCCCGTCGCCGGTGGTGGCCAGGGGAAGGAGCCTTTGGCAACTGGGATCCACGTTCGCCCACCAGTTCAGACGACCTGCGAGGATATTTGAGAGTGGAAAAAACCGGGCCCATTACACGACGTGGGACTGGAGTGTTCATCCCCCCCCCCAAAAAAACCCCCACCGATGAGGACGGAAACCTGCTCGATTTGGAGGGGAACACCCGAAGAGATGAGCAGTTCTGGACCCAGCCCGTGGCTGGAGGAAGGAAGGAGCCAAAACGGTAATAAAGCAACAAAAAGGGGAGATTGGAGTTGCAAAACTTCACGGGGACGCGAGGAAACAGCCGGGCTGAACTTAAGGCCACACAAATTAGAATTAAAGCTGGAAACAGGAGCCAGCCCAGCCAGGACTTTAACCCAGACCAACATTCTCCTAATTTTTTTTTTCTTCCCCGACTACATTACTTATTTCAAAACCCATCAGGCTGAAAAACCCTCCATAAGCGCCCGTCATGAACGGTGCCCAACAACTTTTCCAGTTAATAACCGCTTTTCGGTTCTTCTTGTAACCAAATCACTCCTATTTAAACCATCTGCCGCCGGTCATTTCCCTGCTCCCCGGTGTCGGTACGATACCGAGGGACTTTTTGCTGATCCCAGCAGCTTTACCGACGCAAACGCGAACCGAGAGCGCTTTACGCCACTTAAAAATAGCAGCTTTTTGGTAATATAAGGCACTTGTAGTAATTCAAGTCAAGAGCAGCTAAAAATAGAAGCTAGGAAAAAATTAACACGCGCGTTGCAGTCAAGTACAGCGCGACGGGAGGTTAAACATTTATCAAGGAAACGAAGTCGGGCTGAATTAGGACTTTGAACTTAGAACCCAGCCTGCGTCTGACTCTGCTATGCCCTCAAAAACAGGCGCTGCCTCCCTCGGCTGCGGCTTTTTCCGGCAGCTTTTGTGCGGCGGATTCCGTGCAACAGGCAGATTTTTTGGCTGGGAGATGCCATTCAGGCTTCTGAAAAGTTGCATTTAAATTGCTTTTGCAAAAAAAAAAAAAAAAAAAAAAACCACCCCAAAGCAGCCCTTTCCCAGCATTTCTAACGAACCTCTCCCTGCTCCCAAGCACGGTCCCCGCCAGGGACCCCGACTCTCAAACACAGGATTTCTTGAAATTGTTTGCACAACCTCGGCGACAGCAGCTGTAGGAGAACTAAATACAGAAAACTGGTTTTTAAACACAGATAAACACAGGAAAAACAGAAAAACGCAGAGCTAACGGCAACGCCAAGCGGGGAATTTCTTTTCTCAACGTCGGGAAAGGAACCCGTTGGGAGTTGAAAAGCGTTTAGTACACAGCCTGGGGACAATAGCTCCGCTCGGAAAAGCCGGCTATTTTCACTCGATATAGCTCCTGGCACAGCGACGTCGCGAGCCCGCGCCAAGTGGCACGGGGCCAGAGGAGCGAACCGAGAGGCAAAACGACGTCTCACAAAAGCTAACCAAAAAGTAACACTACCGTAGGCAGCCCTGCTGCCTATTTTTTTTTTTTTTCCCTTTATTCATCCGTTTCATGTCGCTCCTGGAGAATTTGCTGCTCTTTTCGACGGCCAGGACCGGGGTTCGGCGGTGTTTGCATCTCCGGTCGGCACGTCGGAGGTTGCGCAACCTCTCATCGAGCCAAGTCGGGTCCGATTCGGAGGGGACACACCTTGGGGAGGCATTTCTACTCGCAGCCTGCGGTCACGCCGTGCCGTGCACGGCCCCGGTGAGGCAGGCAGAGTAATTTGCACAGATTTTCAGTTACGCAAGAGAAGTCACCTCGGGAAAAAAAAAAACCCAAAAACCGCATTCCCCAAACCCTTTGCTGAACGTTTTGCTCGTATCAAGGCAGTGGAAAGGCCAAGAGGCCCCCTGGAATATTTAAAACAAGGTATTTCTCTGCTCGGGGTTATGAGGAGCGAGCCCTGATAGCTCTATGAGAAAGATAACTGGATTCAAGAGCGCAAGGGATCTTCCCGCTTGTCAGCGACAGCTCTTCTGTGTGTCTGAAGAAGCCCACCGGCATCGAGAGTCTTCCTCCGCATCCAGTGCCACAGCTCTCGCAGGGTCCGGCTTCACCCCGTGGCTGGTTTCGCTCCGGAACATCTGTTTGTCCCAGCAGAGACCAGGGACCCGCGCACAAAAGGCGTACGTTTTGCAAAATACCATCGTTTCTTCTACCGGGAACCGTCGAACTAGGTCACGGCAATAGGAAGGAACGCTCCTCCCCGCCCCAAGACGAGGACTGACTCATCCAAAAACCAAACGGCTCCCCCTAAGGCTACCGGGGAATCCGGTGCCGTAATTACAAGGCTGTCGTCTCTGCGTGACGAAGGTAACGTTCCCGGGGGTGACTCGACCTCGTGCTCCTCGAGGCCGACGTGACGCATCCGACACGAACGCCCACCGGCACCTCTGCGCGGTGACTGCAGACCGCTGGGGGATCCCCCCACCGCTGAATCACCGTGAGGGAGCAGGATCTCCACCTAGAAGTGGGTTAAAAAGAGACCAAAAAAAAAAAGGGAGAGCAGCTAGAAAAAGCAGAACCTACGCTCGAAGCGAGCTCGTTTCATCCGTCTGAATTGACATAGTTCATTCACAGCCTCTTCTGCCGAAACGACACAACCCACGGCGACGCACGTCTCGCAGAGAGCTTGGCCGTCCTCCTCCTGGCCTCGCCGCCGAGGATGACAGCGGAGGGGCTGAAGGCATCGCAGCAGTGGTCCGGCACCCAAATTCCCAGAAGGTTCCACCTGTCTTTTGAAGCGAGGTGGACCCAGACGTGAGCTCGCCTCTCCCGCTAAGGAAACCAGTCCGGACAGTGACTTACGGGTGAAAATATTTGCGAGTCGGATGCCAGGTAGGTAAGACAGAGCGGGGGGTACGCGTGCACACGCGTCTCTGACCACGCACGGGCTGAAAAGCTTCTCAAAACCCGGGTGATGCATTACGAGACACCCATTTCTTCGAGTGCCCGCTCCGAGACGCGGGATATTTACGCCCCAAGAATGAGGAACCCCTTTGCCGCTCCTTCGATGCCGTTCCCGCAGCAAAGCGAGCACACCGCTCTCTTAACTCGGCCGTTTTTAATGGTCCGCCTGCAGACTTTTATCAAATCTCGGTCTGAAGCACGAAGCGGGAGGTTTCTCGCCGGTTTTCGAAGGGGATTTTCGAAGGCGTGCTTGGCACCGTGTGACCCGGGGAGAAAGCCTGACCCTGAGCCGAGGCAAAGCCACCAAACACAGGGCTTTCGTTCGGTCCTTCCCGATTTAGTTATTTTTTAAACGGCCTCGGGCAAGGCACCGCCAAGTGCTCCTCCATTTCTGCAAGGAGGAAAAAAAAACCCACTCCGCAAGCTTCAAAATACTGGGCAAGGCTTCATCCGTTCAGGTTGGTAACAAGGAACGCAGAGGTTGCGGCAAGGGCCAAGTTTTCAGCTCCACCAAGACCTTTTCATACGACTCTGAGCGCGCTAAAAGCTTTCCAAGAGGATGCCGTTACAATTTACGGCCACTCTAAAGCGCGCTTACTCCGCCGCAGCAGTGTAAAGGGATCTCTGGATAGAAGAACAGTATCTGAACGTTTATTGGTCTATAAAACATTTGCTTAATCCCCTAAGGACGGCGCGTACTAAATTAATAACGGGAGTCACCGCAGATCACAGCGCCACGCTCAAAACCCTACTTCGAATTAAGCCGGGAATATTTTATATACGCTGTTGGGTCCTTTATTAAAGATAAACACCCATTTATAAGG
Source organism: Balearica regulorum gibbericeps (assembly GCF_011004875.1). Classification (NCBI taxonomy): domain Eukaryota; kingdom Metazoa; phylum Chordata; class Aves; order Gruiformes; family Gruidae; genus Balearica; species Balearica regulorum. Next base: position 1,009,000 of record NC_046211.1, read on the forward strand.
AACCCACGTACACATTGCAGGTACGTTTTAGCTTTCAAAAGACACTTCGAGCCCGCACGGCCGCACGCCGGCGCGTTTTATTTGCGTTCCGCACCACAGCTTCGCCATCGATGGACCGCGCTGCCGCTGTAACGAGATCGCTTGGATCGAGCGCTCGTTTCCAAACCACGAGGATATTTATTACAGGAACGCGCGAGCAGGAAAGCGCTAAAATTTGACATTACGCATATACCTTATCTCGGAAGGAATAGTTTTTTAGGCGACGGAAACGAGGTGTAAAAGCTCCTGCGTAGTTCTTCTCTGCCAGCACGGAGGTCCCATTCATTCGCCAGCTAAATCTTATTTACGGATCACCTAGCAACTATCCAGGAGGAAAACTGCACCTCGGAAAACAAATCCATCTGCCCTCGGAAGGCGGTTCCTCGCCAGGCAGACAGAAAACCAGGAGACGAGTTTTCCCCGCGTTGAAGCGGCATATAAAACGCATCGTCGATCTAAAATGTAATCGCTTCTAAGATTTGTCAAGGGGGGGGATGAGCTACTCTTTTGTGTTACGCGGGAATTTCTTTTTTCCCCTTCGCTCAGTAAAGCCGACGGGATGGCGTAGGGAAGCTCAGGTGTGGAAAGAATGCAACTTTTTTTTTTTTTTCCTCGAGTGTTACCATTCAGCTGCACGAGGAATGACGACACCCACGATTTATTTACATTCGGCGTCTGCAGGCGAAGCGCAGCAGACTCTTACTCAACTCTCGCTATAAAAAGCGACGAAATAAATACCTATCGGCTACGCGTCCTCGCAACGGGCTCGCTCCTCTGCGGCCTCAGGTCGGTACCGCTGCAAAATGCCACCGAATTAGCGTTGAAAAAAAAGAAAAAAAGAAGAAAAAATAAGCACTGACCGGCTTGCTCCAGCGCCACCAGCATCGACTGCTCGATGAGGTCTCGCTCGATGAAGCTGCGGAAGTCTTCGGTGTACACGGTGAGGTCGGGCAGCTGGAAGGTGCAGATGGGCATCTCCAGCAGATGTTCGCTGCTGCCGTTGCTGGAGACGTGGGAACGGGCCAGGGAGACGATGGTGGAACTGGCGTGGGAAATGCCTCGAGACAGGCGTTTTTCTGGGAATAAAGGGAAGACGAAAAGCCACCTGAAGGGCGCGGCAAACCTCGCGGAAACGAGTAATTTTTGGTTGCGAGCGGAACGAATCGCTCTAGCGTATAAACGTTTCGGGCACCAGAATGAAGATTTAATTGATCCGTATCGGTTTTGTGGCACTCACCTTGCACGATATCATCCTGCCGCTGAAGCGGTGGTCGCCCGGGACGGGCTGCCTCTTTTTCCGGGGGTTTATAGTTGCGTCCTTCGTTGAAGGAATGGGGTAGGTTGCCGGCGTGCACTTGCCGTAGTTGTTCAAAGTCACTCAGGGCTGCGCTCAGATCCCAGTTCTTGCCTGGATGGGAAGGGATCGACAGCGGTCACCATCGCACCAGAAAGAAATCAAGTCAAATTCTTAAAACATCCGCGCTGGAAACTAATAATATCGTTTATGGCGAGGCAGAAACAAGGAGGAAAGCAGGGTGCGGCACTGCTCGCTCGGCCGGTCGCTCTGTTTTATAGAATCCTTTGGGTTGGAAAAGACCTTTAAGATCATCAAGTCCAACTGTTAAATATATATTTCATATATTTCGCTGTTACGTCACCATAACGGCAAACGCTGAGCGCAGAGCATGGGACTGGAGTAAAATAAATGTAATTTCACCCTTCGGAAAGGGAAATGGAAGGTCAGGCTGGGTCGTGTCCACCAGCATCTACATAAACCCAACGGCCGCTTGCTCCAGGTGACACCGAGAGCTTTTGTTTTTTGTTTTTTTTTTTTTAAAAAAATCTATTTTATTTTCTAACTCTCCAACCACCGCGAAGATAACCCAGCGCTGCAGGCACCACTTCTTCGCTGACGAAGAAGCCTCCGGCTCCAGCGAGGATAACGCTTGAGCGAAAACACGCAACTTTAAATGCCGATGATCCGCAAGGTGACTTTTTAAATCTCTGCACGCATAAAAAGACAATTCTTTTTGAGCTGACACCCAAAATACAGACACAAGGGAGGTGCCGGCCGCTATCCAGAAGACTTTGCTGTTATTACTGGCCAGATAAATTATTCAGCAAAACAGCCTGAACTTTGTGGAGCTGAGCGCTTTCATTTCCTTTTAACGTTACCCAGCAAGCTGCAAGAATATAATCTATATTAACAGGCTGAAGTCTTTCAACGTGCAATAAATTCACCTTTTAGGAGCCCGCTGGCTTCCAAAGGGAAGAATACATAGGAAAAATAATTTTAAAAAGTGTGCGGTGTGGCTTGCATTTGGGAAAATGGTGATTTTTTTTTTTTTTTTTTTTATGAAGGCTGTTAATCTAGGCTCTTAAATTAGCGACTTAGCAGACACTGTAGAAAGCAAGCCAACTTTATATATAGTAACTCCACTACAGGAAAGATATAAACCGCCAACTGGTTTATATGACAGCTCACGGACAATAAAAGAAGCCATTACGTCTAATTCCCCAAAGGAAACGCGCTCCTCAAGTATTTAAATTCTTTTGAGAGGTGTCATTTGCAGCATTTAATGACTGACTCCGAATGGAAAGTTATTTTAAGCTTCACCTTTTGAGTCAAGGGGATATATATTTTTTGATTTTTATTTTTTTTTAAATGAAATAATGAATCAGCATCAAGGAATGAGCATGACCCATCAGATTAAAATTAAATTTGCTGTCGCATGGCTGTTTGCTTTAACATGTCAGCAAGAGGATGACACATCAGCGACGCTGCATTTCCCAACCAGCTTCACCAGCAGCTGCTTTAGGAATTGAAAAATCCTCCCCCGATTCTGTAGCTTCGCGCACGTTTGTACACCGCGATCCCGCGCCGTCGAGGCGATGGGTTTCCAACCGTGCTGGAGAAGACCACCAGACCGCGACTTCGCTTGACACACGCACGAAACTCAAAGCACAGAAGGAAAATCTGACTTGAAATTGCTCGTATGGCCCTCAAATGGAACAATTCACTTTATACATCTATTTTATCTGACTGCTTTCACTACTACCCACCCAAAAAAGAAAAGAAAAAGCTCTGTGTCTTCCCTCGTTTCCACCCCTGGAGTTGTCAGCTCCACCGAGGCTGCAGGAAAAACAGCAGCACGTCATGAAAATGAGCTAAAACTATCGTCAAAATAAATCAACCCGTGCACCGAGCGGGAGACGGAGAAGTGGAAGGAACACCTGCTTTAACCTTTTCTGTCACAAGCCTAAATATTTCTTCCGAAAGATAATATTAGAAATCCTGACATGAAACAAAGCAACCTAAACCCTGAAACCAGAACATAAACACACCACAAAACCCACAACTTGCCAGACTTCCGTCGAGATGACGCTCGGCTATAAAAAAAAATAAAAAATAAAAAAAAATTAAAGGCTGAAGCCCTGAACCCAGCAAAAGCGAACGGGAGTTTCGAAGAGGGAAAAAAAGAAAAATAAAAAAAAAGCAAGAAAGAAAAAAAAAAAAAGCTACGAATCAACACTGCGAGCCTCAAGCCGAGGAGGAGAACTGCAGCCAAGTAGGTGGAGAAAATTGCCTAAAGACACGGATTATAGCAAGAATTTCAGGGCTTTGAATTCATTACGGTTACAGCAGCCAGTGCAGACGCTGGAGGAGCATCAACCAGTCCCGGGTTCAAGCGGCAACAAAAACGACCGGTATTGTACATAAAAACAGAAAAAGAAAAAGGGACGATAGGAAGAAACGCAGCAAGTACGGTCTCGCGTGATAATTACAGATTGGTTAATCATGTACAAACGGCCCCGCTTCTCCTGCGATCTTTCTGTCCTCCAGCATTACAGCACGTGCCGGTATTTCCTCACCGTCCTTTTGTCAACGGTAAGCCAAAGACGATGCGAGCGAGCGAGTCTACAGCCCCCAAAACTCTCCTCTACCCCATCGCTGTAAGCGCAGGGTGGAAAAAAAAAAAAAAATAAAAATTACCTGCAGCCTTCAACTAAAGGCGATTGCTAACAAGCGACTTCTCCATCTTACGGAGTTTTTGAGAAAGCCGACGGAACGGTGTGTTTTAGGGCAAATATAGGTACTTAAATAAAAAATAGGTAGAGCGCTGGGAAGGTGCCGGCACGGCGTGCCAAGGCTCTCGAGGGCTGGCTTGCCCGTTTCAAAGCGAAGCGACTGAAGGCAGACGATGCTGGGATTCAGCTCCCGAGCATCCTAAGCATCTCCGGCACCTTAAACCACCTGATCCTGTTCCGTAGGAGCCTCCCGCGTCGGGCGTAAATGGGGCTCCACGGGGATGCTCTGCCAGGAGAGGTCACCGGCACCGACAAAACAGCAATTTATATCGGTATCATCAAACCACCTTCACAAGCAGAACGAGATATACCAGTAAAAGCACGGTTTTGCCTATATAATTACCCCCCCTATTGCTTTCAAAACACAGGTGGAAGGCGATTCCTTCAATCCCTTTTGAAGGCATCGCTGCTATAACGAAAACAGAAAAAAAAAATCCTGAAGTTTTGCTGCTCGCGGCGAACGGAGAGGACGAACGAAGGGAAACCGCGCTCCTGGCTGACCCGTTCTCCTTCTGAACGTTTGAAATTCATCACCCGATGGATGCGTAACAAGAAACCAAGGCAGAATTTCACCAGCCGCCGTCGCCAAGGGCACGATTTTGATATTTCCAGCGTCGCGCTCGCCAACCACCAGCCCCGGGGGTCCGGCCAAGCAGCTCCCTACCCCTCTCGCAACCCCTTTTTTCCCCACCAGCCCCCTGTCAGACGCCACCGGTCTCATCATCCTTTCTTCTTTTTTCCCCCCAATTTTATTTACCTTCGAGCAGATCTCTGGCCAGTCCCGGCTCTGCCCCCGTTGAGCGAACAAAATCCGACAGGACGATGTCCATAGCCGAGGTTGTGCGCTCATGGATTCTTCCCGGTGGCTGGGGTCGGCGGCGCGCGGATCAGCACCTCGGCATCAATCTAGGAACGAGAGCAACAACGCGAGCGGCTCGCATTACAAAGTATAAAATAATTAGCTTGTGGCCAGGCAGCCTCCGAGCAGGCCGGGAACTATCCGATGGCGGGTGTCAAGGGGGGGGGGGAAGAAAAAAAAAACCCACCTCCCCTTAAATTCAATTAATTTAACTAATTGATAATTGGGAGGAGAAGAAAAAAAAAAAAAAAAAAAAGGGTTTTCCCCCTGAGCACGCAAACGGGATCGCACGAGGTCTCTCCTAATGACGGGCAGACCCAGGGCTCAGCAAATTCAGGGGGAAAAAAACCCCGAACCCCAATTCTCATTTCGAAGACGGCGGAGCTTTTCTTTCCCAAAATCGTGGGTGAGCAGCTAGGAGAATAAATGAGTTTATTCAGTAGCAGCGTGAAAGCCAAAAGTTTCTCTTCTATATCTGCAAAGAGCTCAGCATCCCTGCCCTCCCCGGGGCATCCCTGCCTGCGCGCAAGGGAAAGAAATTAAGACCAAACCGCTGTAATTAATAGATGTTGCCTATGCAAAACAACACAAAAAGCCCTTTTCATGCAAAAAACCCCCCCAACCCAATAATTCCTCTTCTTGCAGAGGAAAATAAATGCCCCGGTCTGGATCTCCTTCCCAGAAAGGAGCAAAACCAGCCCGTCCAAAGGTGTATTACGTAAATCTTAAATTTTCGCAGGTTTTACGATTCAGAAAGGTGCGTGCTCTTGCTACGCATTCAAATCCTGATTTTCTGCATTCCTCGGGGCAGGACCGGAGAGCAGTGTGCATCCACGTCCACGGGAGTTGGGACCAGGGGGGAAAAAAAAAAAATAAAAAAAACTCCGGAGGATTTTTTTTTTTCTTTCAGTTAAAGGCTTATGGTAAAGGCTTATTTTACTGTCAAGGAGGAGAAAGTGCTGGAAAAGGGAAAAAGCTCATCCTGAGCTGAAAACTTGGAGTGTGAAGAAGAAGGAGGGGGGCAAAAAATTTGTAAGGCTGGTTGAGGGAGGCGTTGAGAGTAGGAGAGGAAATTTCAGTATTACATGGAACATGGACAAACCTGTTTGTTTTCCTGGTGCCTTAAAAAAAAAAAAAAAAACACCAAAAAAAACCCAACCAACCCAAAAAAAAGCCTCTTTTCAGGATTATTCCTAAAGATGGGCAAAACTCCCTAACGGCACGCAACTCCCAAACCCCAAGAGCTGCAAGTTAAACATCCACGCTTTAATCTGGAATTTCCTGGCTTTGTTGGTTAAATACCATTCTTATTATCTTCCATGCTCGCTAATCGTACGCTTATTAACTTCACGCACGCAGAAAAAAACCTACTTAATATTCTTTTTATCGCCGGAGCAATCTCGGGGCTATTGTCGGCTGACGGGAATCCTAAAATCGAGCGTATTCAGAGAGTAAAATTTGGCAGGGGATTTTTTTGGTCTTGCCCCATCAACGAGGCAGGGAACGTCCCTGATTAGAAGCCAGACGTTTGCCGGTGGTTAGAGGATACGAGAGCTACAGGAATAGCAAAGAGTTTGTGAACGAAAAGGCACGGCGGCAAGAGATAACTTCCTTCTGGTTGGGTCTGGCGTTCCAAAAAGAAAAAGGAAAAGAAGCGTACGCAGCAAAGCGCGGCTTTTTTGGGAGGAAAAGAGCAGCAGCGCAGCCCACGCCTGCTAACCGATGGCATTTACAGCTACCGAGTGAACTCCCGCGCGTTCAAAAATGTCAGGCGAAACACAGATGGAAAACTCCGGGTTCGACGACGCGGCGATGAACTGGCAGAGATTTATCGCCGGGGTTCAGACGAAGAAACACCCTCCGGCTTTAGTCGGTATTTATTCTTTTCTTTCCCGTGCAAGGGAAACGCTCTCTCCTTTTCCCTCCCTAACAGGTAGGAAATCCAAGCCCAAAGAGATCTCCACCCCCAAATATATATATATATATATCTCTCTCTCACCTATAGGTGTCAAGCACATCCAACCCCCCCCGTAAGCGCACGTCTATACGTGAACAGGTCTGATGCGATCACAACCGCTTCCAACGCTGGATATAATAATCCATAAACGAGCTTTCCCGTCACCTCGCAAAGAGAACCGTGCTAAAAAAAACCCCAAAAACGTATTTAGGACTAAAAACCCGATCTCTGCAATACCCCACGGTTATTTGCGGGAAGCACCAGCAGGAATTACGCAAATTAAATGGCGAAGAAGCACGATTTCATCTTCCCGGACAATCCAGCCAACAGCCGCGGGGTGGGCAGCATCGCCGTCGTGTGGTCTTCACCCAAAAAACCCGAATGAGATTTAAAAAAAAAAAAAAAAAAAAAAAAGGGGGGGGGGGGGCAAAATGCCCCACCTTTCACATTTTACAGGGGTTTTTGGGGGTGAATTTGCATCTTTAGCAAAGCGGGTCCATCAGATTTTTATCCTACAGCTTTGCTACAAATCTGAACTCTGAATAAGCCCGTCGGATCCCACGTTACGGGGATTTTCCGTTATACAGTCCATTTCTTTAAGCTACCCCAGAAATACTTCAGAATCGGTACTTAACAAGGAAATGCTACTTTCTAAATATTTACATTTTAAGCTATTCTGGGGAAAAAAAAACCAAAACAAAATCCCAAACAAGCAACCATCAACCTTAATGCTCTGCACAGCCAAAGTCTTGCTGTTTAAGGCTGTGCGCGAAGCAACAGCCGAATTTTCAGTCCTGCCTCCCACGACGGCCAAATTTCCCTCTTTCCACCACCGAAAAGCCAAAAACGTAAAATCAAATTGCTTTAATTTGCAAAGATTTTAATTAGAACGATTCCCCACGCACCGCCTGGCTACGGGAGGGAAGCACCCAGAAACGCCACCAAAACGCGCTGCGGAAGATGCCATTATCCCTAAATCCTTTTAATTTTCCCCCTAGCAAACACTCCCCAATCTCCTCCGAGATATTTCCAAATCTTGCACGTCCCTCGAAGCTTTTCTGATTTAACTCCCCCCACCGAGCGGTAGCCACTAAGTAAAGGTTTGAAAAAAAATCAGTGTATTTTCCTTAATTGCATTTTTAGGGACAAAAAAAAAAAAAAGTCGAGAAAATGTATCTCCAAGCTCTTCAAACAAGGAAAATTTTGATTTTGGGGGGGGGGAAGAAAGAAGACAGTGTGGAGTATAAGGAGCTTATGGAGAGATGACAACTGGCTCACACGGGATCGGTGAGGCTTCGTTATCGAATCCCAATTAAAATACGCTCTTCGGAGCTTCCGAACGGTTTAAAACAGCGGGCAGGAACGCTTGGTGGCAATCCTCCTATATATACCTGTGGTATCCTCCCACTATATATTATATATTCACTATTATATCTAAGGAAAAAATGGCAAATAATTATCATAACACCTTTATCCGCAAAACGTGATATTGCTATCGCGCCTCCAGGGATGCGAAGCCAGCTCTGCCCACGGAGGATTTCCAGCTCGGTTTGGCTTCACGCAAACGAGGTTTTCCCAAAAATTTGCATAGAGGACCAGAATAAATGCCTGGGGAAGAAAAGCGCCTCCTTCACAGCGAAATCTGGGGGGGGGAAGAAAGATATTTCTGTTTAAATAAACGGCACTGCTGGGAAGCCCTACAATTGCACATTGTTTTTTGCGTCCCATCAGTAAAACTATTTGGCACGGACGGCGTCGAGCGGCAGCGCGGTTGTGGGTGTTTACACGGCACCCGGCATATTTTGGGGGGGGAGGACGCTGCAAAATACGCACCCAGCCGTAGGTCCGGATTTCCGACGGGCAGGAGTTAACCCGTTTCAGCCTTCTCCTTGCAAAAAAAAAAAAACCAAAACAAAACCCAGGAGAAACAAGACGGAGGGACGCAGCGCATCTGTTCCCTCTCCTTCCTGTTCAGCTCTACCCGAAAACATGGCGGGGGGGGGGATTTAAAAAAAAAAAAAAATTTAAAAAAAATCACTTTCACGGAAATAAAGCGTTTGATTGAAGCGCTGGTTTGGTCACTGCAGAACGTGCGTTTTCGGGCTCCGGGTTCTTCGTTATAATCCTCATTTTCTTTGCATAGCAGCTGAGTTACGTCCTTCCAGCTCGCTCCCCTTGGGGGTTGTTCTGCCGCTTCGTTATCTCCTTCTATCCTTTACCTTTTCTCTCCCGGCTGCTCAGATCTCATCGTTAAACCTCAGAGCTGGTGGGAGGTTGAACGCTTTGACGACATGGCGAAGATTATTCATCTCCTCGCAGCTTGCTACGAGAAGCTGCCCTCCGCTAGAAACCGTAGAGCGTTAAATCCACGGAAGACTTTCATCCCAACTAATTTCGGTCAAGCGTTTTGGAACCGTAAGAGTTTATTAGCCGCTCTTTCGCTGATGGATTTTGCGGCTTCCCAGACGTTTCGACGCGCTTTGGTGAAAAACCCGGCAAACCCCAGGGGGGGAAAAAACCCCCCAAACCCAAACCCCAACTCAAAGCCAAAGCGAAAGGCGGCATGGGGAAACTAAATTTAAAATACACGCAGAACAAGCCAAAGAAGGTAGAAGAGTCCAAAGAGGAAAAGCTCGACAGAAAACAAACCTTCTCCCGGCGTCGGCGGCAGCACCGGCGGCTCAGATGGAGATTTCCACTGAGCCTGTACCGAGCGAGCCCCAGCCCGCTGACGATAGTGTCAATATTGTCTTTGAACTGCGCGTGACTCCTCGGGTTTGAAACCGCAATGTCATCGACTGTCAAGAATCCTCCGAGCCCAACGCCTCTCCAGCCGTGACGCAAGCGCCAAACTATGCGGGTGAAACGCGAGGGACCGGAGCCAGAGTCCTTGCCGCTTGCTTCTGGTGCCTCCTGATTCAAAAAAACCCAAACCCCTACGTCCGAGGCAAACACTGGCATCCTCCAGCTCTTGGTATTACGCGTTTCCTCAGAAACTGCCGTATCACCGTCCAGATAAAGTCGGAGTTTCAGAGGTTTGACCTTTCTCCTCCCTCGTCCCAAGTCCCCCGTCCCTGTCATACGTCCCCGATCTCTCGCCAAGTGCCATAAAGACAAGAAATCAGGTAACAGCTCAGCGCCGTTCATGCGGAACCCACGTTCACCCGATTTTCCATTCTCCTTTTCCTTTAGGAACACACACGGTTTAAATACGGGCTCTGGACATCGCTATCGGCGGGCCACCAGCGGCGCCTTCGGCACGGCTGCAATCTCGGCTATCCCAAAACCCGCTCGTTTTTAGGGACGCTCGTATCTCCAGGAACGTCTTACATCTCCATCGGCCATGTCGCGCAGCCATGGGATAATGTCAGCACTCCCAAACCTCTGGGAATCCACGTATTTTAGGAGCAGCTTGGCGTAACGTCGCGCACGGGTTGCCCTCGACGATGGGGAAATCATCGGGAATCTTGTTGCAAAAGCATCTCCCTCCCAACGCAATTCTCCGAGATAGAAACGGCTTCATTATGATGAGCAAAAATAAAACAACCCCCCAAAAAAACCCACCTACCCCATCGAGATGTCACAATATTTAGTTAGCTAATGCTTGTAAAATGCTATAAAAAACTTAATTAAGCCTCGCCCTTATGAGACACTGGAAGGATTCGCAGGCTTGTTTCGGAGGATGGAGACGGACGAGCGCTAGGCAGCAAAAAACACGGGCTTGGGAAGAGTTTCCACGTCCCAGCCGGGGCATCACTGGAGGATTCATAAATAATCCTGGGAAAAAACCCCAAAACCAGCAAGTGCATTCGCCTCGTAGTCAGAGACAAAGAGCCAGGCCAGTATTTTAAACGTTCATCTGCAAAACAGCATGGCGCTCAAATCTCATAAATAAAAACCTCGTTACGTGCAGGACTGGGGATTCTTGTGTGCCCGATCACCAGCTACGGGACCAAACCCCCTCCAGGACCGACCTCCTCCGGTTCTGCTATCACAGCTTATAAAAGCGATTTAAAAGCTGATCAGGTCGGGCGGAAAGGCGTGGATTTACTGCTGCCCGCAGTCACTTCTCCACGATAAGGCAGGGGTTTATGAGGCGAGAACCGCTCGGCACCGAGATCCTGCTGTCCCCCGGCATCGGTCACGGTCCCCGGCGGCGAGAGCGACTCGGGCTGCTAATTAATGTAATTTAAAAACCCGCCGTTGCCCGAAGGGAGGGCTCAGACCAAACGCTCTCCGGGGAGATCTGCGGGAATAACCACCTCTGGCAGCGGGGCACGGCGGAACTTCCACCCCGGAGAGCAGCAAGGACGTCCCGTCCCGCTCCTCCGTGCGGACAAGCTCCTAAATAAGCCTGGATTTAAATCCGCCAGAATTAGTTGATTGCATCTCCGAAGGCTGCGTTCAGAAGTGTATTAATGCAGTTTTAACTGCTCTTCTCCCCTCGATTTTTAAAGAGCAAACGAGGGAACTCAAGGCATAACACCTTTCTGAATGGACCGGGCTTAAATAAATCTGTTATTAGCAAATTACTCTCCACCTTGGGACGTTTCTAAAGCCATGAGGTGTTGGCTTCAATCAACACAAGACGAGAAGAGGAACGGTGCCCCGCCGGACCCGGAGGTGTTTTGCAGAACTGCCAGTAAATGGTTTCAGGTTGATTCACCGGCTTTGGGTGGGTTTTGGGGTTTTTTTTTTGTTTTGTTTTGTTTTTTTTCTATTGTCCTGTCCAGAAAGGATGACTGAGTTCATTGCTGCTGGAAATACTTCACCCCACTTTGCTGTCGTGCCTGAACACGCTGTCGTACTTGCGGAGCGTGGTCCTCTACGAGCTGCGGAAGGAGCAAGCCATCGGCATCCGCTAACGAAGGAGATGACTCGACGTGAGAAAACCTTTTTTTAACAAACAATACGAGGTTTTATACCTGGACTAAACCTCGCGGTCACCTTACGGTGACGTACCGAGCTCTGCTTCCAAAAAACTCTTCCCACGTTTCTGCTTGGCATCACACCAGCTGCTTTATCAGTCGCGTGCAAATCCGAGAGGAAAGCCCAGAAAATGCAAATTTACAACCCTAAGCTCAACATCCCCGATAAGAACCTTCTGGGTTCCAAATATTTAGGAGCCGTCACCGTTCTGCTTGCTTTTACAATAAGACTGCCCTGGTTTTTGAAAGCAAATCTTATCAAAGCCGGCCACATTGCGTGAAATCTTCAGGTCTGGCGCAAACGCAGGTTGAATCAAAAAAAAGAAATGAAACTTGGTATTTATTTGCTGCTGCTTTTTTTTTTTTAGTGAGTCTCAAAAAAAGCTGCTTGGCCAGCGGCATGCTCACAAACCCCCAAGTCCCAGCTCGCATCAAGACCTAAAGTCAAGCCCAGATCACCGGTGCAGGACCGGGCTCTCGGAGGTGCCTTAAGCGGGTCTTAATCCCAGACTAAAACTGAAGCAGGTGTCCTCCTTCAGCCCTGGGGCATCCGTTTCCTGCTCGCTCGAGGCAGCAGGACACAGCAACCAAAACTATATTAGGAAACTTTACAGTTTCAGCCCAAGGAAAACGTTTCCTTTTGCGTCAAAAGCTCATGTGCAAACTCTGTTTTTATACTCGAATAGCTTTTAAGTCAACATCACAAGAGACACCAGCAACCAAAGAGGGACTTTCATCTTCAAGTGCATTTAAATACTCCCTTTGCACCGCATATATTCTGATTTTTAAATAGAGTTTGGGCTGGGTAGGTGCGTTTCTCAGCTTAGTTACTTAAAAAAAAAACCCAAATCTCTCTTTTTTTTTTTTAAGATTTGGGCACAAGACGTCACAGCGCGGGGGGGGGGCAGGCAGCCCGTGAGCCGGTGTACGTTTGCTAACGAGGAGCACGATGAAGAAAGGGTGGACCAGGTGGGACCGGACTAGACCATCCCGGCGGATGCTTAAGAGGCGGAAGCCAATGAATCCACGTAATAAATTCATACCATGGGTGGTTTTAATCCGCGAGAAAACACCAGTAACACAGACTTACCCCCACGACACTCGAAATTTTGCTAGCTGTCCACCCACGGATGACATACAGGATTTTATCAGTTTACCTATAGGTTTCTCTGTTACTTCTGCCCGGGGATTTTTAGCAATATATCAATGCGCTCTTCCCCTCCACAGCTCGCACCGGGGCCTGAGCACGGCGATGTTTCCGATGGAGCAATGCAACGGCGAGATTACAGCGAGCCGTGAGTCACGCCTAGCTCTGAACTATAACAAGCTCGATCCTTACACAAACAGTATTTCTTGCTCGGTCACCACACCCATAAAAACCAGAGAGTGAAAGGCCGTGCATCCCGAAGCACCGTAAGGATGCCTCCACCTATCGCTAACGCGAAGCTTCATCCTTTCAGGCGACACACGCTGAGAAAAGCCGGGTTTAGTTAGTCTCTACGCGAGCCTGTAAAACCTTCCTAACAGAAACGGAGCAAGATTAAAACACTTAATACCAAACGCCCGTCTAAACCAAGATTAAAGTCAGAAAAAATACACCGAAACAAAGCGACCCGCAGCTCCCGCGCTTCCAACATCTTCTCCACGGGATAATACGAGACAAAAATTAATTTGCCCGGTTTTGGTACGAGCTCACCAGAGGCAAAGCCGGAGAGGCGCAGAGCATCTCGGTCCTCCGCTGCAGTTTGCAGAATCTGGAGGACCCGCGTTCCCTGCCCTAACTCGATCAGGCAAATTAAAAGAGACCGAGGGAAGAAATAAAAAGGAAGGAAGGAAAACCAGTTCAAGGTACCTTGGCTTCATCACTTGTGTCTTCCAGGGTATGATGGAGAAAAAGAAAAAAAGAAATCAAAATCATCAAGCGCACTTAACGAAATAAGCATTTCACCGGAAACGAATACAAGCCGCAGAACAGGAAAGATGGATTATTAGTTCCAGTATCGTAATTTTCAGGGGCTTTAATTTTCTTATTCTGTTAAGATTTCAATCACGTTGAGAACATGTACTTCAGAAAAAGAAAAAAACCAAAATAATTAATATATTTTTAAGGGCTACTGCCAAAACTAAGCACTAAACATGATCCGGAACTCCCGTATCGTAGGCAGCTTTCACTACATTTAAAAAGATATTTCCAGAAATATTTTAGGAGCGTAAAACTCTGACATCTCTTCCCCAGATTCACCACGTGATTTATTTTCCTTCTGACAAGGGTGGGAACACCGGGGTCCCAGAAACACAAAGCCAACACATGACCTTGACCTCCACCACATCCCAGTCTGGACAAGACGATCTCCAAGCTGAATCCTCTGAAGCCCTCGGGTACCTTCGGACGAGAATCAAGGCAGGAGATGCCAAAATCCAGGAGAAATCTACTTTTACCGGACCCAGCTCGAAGCTTTTTACTTCGCAAAGCTCCACCCGAAGGAAGAGACGGGCGAGCCTTCGGTGCCGGGAGCTGAGCTCTTTATTTAAGGAGCCTTATCAGAATAACTACGAGCAAAATAAGCTACTCACGGGGCTCGGCTCCAAACCAGCAAGATCTGAAGGTCCTCGAGGGAGTTTCCTCACTTTTTCCTCCTTCCTGCAATCTCGGGGCGCTGCCTCCATCCCAGCCCGCATCCCTGACCCGACGCCGGCAGGTTACCTAACGCACGCGAGAACAGCCAAAACACAGAGCCGGGATTAGTGATGCCGTGCTAAACCTGACCTAAAACCTTGATTATAGCCGTTAAGCTCCGACTAGGTGCTGTATGAGACAGGGTACAGACCGCGTAGCTCTTGCTTCGTCGAAAAAAAAAATCACACTGGCAGATCATCAGCAAATCTTCGTTACCAAAACCCAACAAAATAAGTTATTTCTGGTGCAAAAGGAAGGCATGAGCAAACCTGCGAGCTCGCCAACGCCTTCAGCCCAAAGAAACGGCGCCGTGGATGCCAAAAGGAAACCGGGGGGGAAAAAAAAAGAGGAATATTTGCAGGTAGATGCAATGGGGAGCCCGTGCTGAGGGTGATGTAGCACCGAGGTCGCAAAGCTTCAGCGTCTCGTGCTTGGTACGAGCAGCTCTTAACGAGATTTACCGCCTCGTGAAACCCTCGCCTCAAAAGCCTCCTGCAGATTTTTTGGGACGATCCGGGCTGCTTCAGGACAGCGCACCGTCCCCACAAATGGAGGTTTTTCAGCAGGGAAAAGCTTAACAGCTTTTTCAGCGTTCTTAAAAATACTCTGTCGCTGAAGAGTTGAAACATGAGAAAAGCAGCAGTTAAGCAAGAACCACAGTGGAAGTTTATAAAAACGTGACCGTTTTCACGTGCTTTTAAACAAAAAAACCCTTTACCCTATTTTCCAGAGCTCTGACCACCTGCTTCCCTTCGCTCTGCAAACAACCATACTGATTTCAACACCCAGATTATTCTAAAACTTGAG
The DNA here is from genome assembly GCF_011004875.1 of Balearica regulorum gibbericeps. NCBI lineage: Eukaryota > Metazoa > Chordata > Aves > Gruiformes > Gruidae > Balearica > Balearica regulorum. The sequence continues at coordinate 1,024,356 of NC_046211.1, forward strand.
TTGAAGAACACGTTGGCAGCGGCACAGGGACGAAGCCTCCAAGCCGTACAAGAGCCAGCAAAGTCTCCAACACAAACGCAGCAGCTTCGTTAGATCCGAGCCCTTACTCACACCGTCGTCGTCGCTCTTTTTGTCATTTCCTCACTCTTACTTATCAATTCCTCTTTCGAGGGGGTTCATGCTTTTCAGGATAAATTACAAACCTCAACTTTCCAGTTCAAAAAAAGTTCCCAAAGGCAAAACAACGGCTCAAACCCTGACACGGATCACTAACACGTTAAAAGAAAGCATCGTTGTTACGGCGCAATAATTAGTAAGGATGATTATTGAGCGTGCAAGGTCTAATTTTCATCCGACGGCGGCAGGAATAGAAGGTGAAGAAATGATTGCACAAAGCAGAGTTTCATAAAACTGTCCTTCCTTACGCCGCGGCTCGATAGAGCCGTTGAATCGTTCGACGAGGGCAGCGGCACCCGCTCTAACGACGTTCTCAAGAGCAGCATTATACTCCCAAGAATTATAGTAATTATATAACGACCCATCTTCGGCTCTTTTCCCTTTTTAGCCAACTACGAGGTGCGTATCTAAAATAAACAGGGTTTTCTCAGCGGCTACATGCAAGGAAATTCAGTTTGAGATGAATTCACCTGCTTAAATTGGGCTGCGACTATTTTCAGCGCAAAGCCTGGTTTTGCAAGAGCCCAGCGCTTGCTGTCCTCGCCGGCCTCCCGGGGGGATGCTCGTAAATCAGCATCCCCGCAAATCAGGCCACAGCAGATTTTACCATCGTTTTCTCCCCGTAATATTTTGATCCAGCCCTCTTCCTGCCAAGTAAATCTATTTTTCTGTCATTTGAAGAGGTGAGTTTACAGGTGAAACTAAAGCGCTTGTTGGGATACGGGGCAAATGAGTGTTTCCCCCCCCAACCCAAAAAAAAGACACGGCGCAGACAAGCTGCTGCACAGCGGCTTCGCAAATCTGTTTTCCATCCAGAATATCCCTCGTATTTCCTGGGAAAAAGTTGTTTTTCGTCGCTACGCCAGGGTAATGACTGGCCATCAGCAGAAAGGAGCTCGGCGCCTCCAGTCCCTGCAGGTTAAATCTGCGATGTCATTGCGCCAACTGTTTATTTTCCTTTTCCACCTACTTTAAACAGCAGCTTTTGTTCTACTGAAACTATTAATCCAAGTCTTTAAAATGAACACCGTGAGGCTTTTTTATTGTTATTTTAAACCCCCTGAAGAAAAGAAGTGCCAAAGAAAAGATTGCCGGGATGCTTTAAAGTCCGACAGAGCAGCCTGCTCTCCTCCTGCGACACAAGGAGTTTGCCCGCTCTCTACATCACAGCGCGCAGAGACTTCGCCTGCGGCGTACGAACTGGAAACGCGCAGCAGAGTCAGGAAAAAGAAATCGGACGTTGTCAGCGATCCGACGTGGAGAATTCCAGCCACCGAGTTTGATTTTTCCAGCTTTGCCGACAATAACATCTTTCTCAGCCCCGCAATTCAAAGTTAAAATCAGCCCGTCTACGGCGCAGCGCCGGCGTTAGCCCATTTTACAGACGGGTAAGCGGAGAGGCGTCGCGGCAGGCACGAGCCGTGCTCTCCCCGGGGTAACAGGGAGCCATCGCCGCCTCCTGGGAGGATCCGTCCCGTTACGGCTCCTTGCGCAAGCGACTCCCACGACACAGCGTCGGTGCAAAGACGTTTCCCTTAAGCATGGGATTGTCAGAGATGCTCGAGCCGGTGAGTCACCGCCAGGCTCCTCGCCCACAAGGAAAGCATACGGAGTCCACGGCTCGGCAAACGAGGCAACCTGTAATTAGCCGGACAAGAAACTCCCTTTCCTCCCGAGATTAAGACGGTTAAAGTCTTTAAGAGTTGTTTTTTAAGCTCGTGTCTCACCGCGGCACGGCCGAGCGACCTGAGTACGGCCTCAGCCCCGACGGTTACGCACAGATCAGCACGCTAACGCCCGGCGCTGTTAAACGGGCACGTTAAAAAAAAAAAAATTAAAAAAAAATAAAAAAAGAAAGAAAGAGAGCGGCTTTTCACCACGGCGAAGCCCTCGGCAGGAGGACGGAGGCTGGCAGCAGCGTTCGCTCCAGTTCGAGCCCAGAACGCGGGATTTTAAAAGCCGTACGGATTTCCAGGGTGCGAACGGCAAATCCTATTTGGTTCACGCCGGAGGAAAAAGTAACCGGATTACAATTATTTGGTCCAAACAACACCGCAAGGGAGAGGATTTAATAACCCACCGCCCCCTCCTCGCCCACCCTTAGACCCGGTTTAGTTTACACCCGGTTCGGGCACCGGACGGAGCGACCCGTCGCTCCGGTTGCAAAGCCGGGCTTATCCTCCCCTCCCCGGGGATTTAGTCCAGCCTAAATTCTGGAGACCGGCCCCACGGTGCCAGGGGAACCTCCGCTCCGGTGGCCGCCTCAGCAGAAGGGACGCTCCGGGGCTGGGGGCAGCGGGGGCCGGAGCGGAGGGGCCGCGGCCCGAGGACTCTTCACCGGACGGGAACGGGAACGGGGCGGCCACGGCCGCGGGTGGGAGCTCGCCCGGCCCCGCCGCCTCCCCCCGCCGGCCTGAGGCGGCCGTAGCGGGAACCCGCCGTGCCCCGGCCGCCGAACCGGGAGCTCCTGGGGCCCAACCGGGGCCGGGCGATACCCAGGCCCAGCCCCGGGCCCTGCGGCCGCCCGGGAACCCCGCCGCTCCCTGAGGCAGCACCGTGACCCCAGCGGGACCCGAGGCCGCCGCCGCCGCCGCCCCAGGCCCGGCCCCGCCGCAAACTTTCCCGAACCCGAGCCCACGGCGACACCGGACGGGCCTTACCTGTGCGCGGCTCCATGGCGCTCCGGACCGGACCCGTCCGCCGAGGCCGCGGTCCCGGAGGGGCGGGGAGGCGGGAGGGGAGCGCGGGCCGCCACCGCCACCGCCCGGAACGCCGCGCCGCCCCCGTTCCCGCCCGGAACGCTTTGGCGGGCGCACGCGGCCACCCGGCCCCGCCCCGCCGGGCCGGGCTGAACCAATGGCGGCGTCGAAACGGTCCCGCCCCTTCCCTCGGCCGTGCCAGGGCGCCTGCGCGGGGGCAGGAAGGGGAAGAGCGCCCCCTGGGGTTGGGGGGGGTTGTACCTGTCCGTGGGGCCTGGACCGGTCTGTGGGGCCTGGACCTCTGAGTGGGGCCTGGACCGGTCTGTGGGGCCTGGACCTGTCCGTGGGGCCTGGACCGGTCCGTGGGGCCTGGACCTCTGAGTGGGGCCTGGACCTGGCCATGAGGTCTGTATTCCCAGTGTGAGGCCCGGACCCTTGCGTGGGGCCGGAACCCATCTGTGGGGCATGGACCCTTGCATGGGCCTGGACCCCTCCATGGGGTCTGTACCCCCAGTGTGGGGCCTGAACCCCTGTGTGGGGCTTGTAGCCCTTTGTGGGGCCTGTGTGGGGCCAGTAACCCCAGCATGGGGCAAGTACCCCCCTCCATGGGGCCAGTAAACTCCACCATGGGGCCAATAAACCCCAGCATGGGGCCAGTAACCCCCAGCATGGGACTGTGCCCCCCAGAATCCCACAGGCCGAGGGGAAGGTGCCAGCTGGGCAAGGAAAAGCCGCCTCTCTCTCCGCCTCACGGCACAGGGGGACAATGCTGAGTGGGCCGGCCGGCACCGGGACCTGCTGGGACAGCCGCGTCCACCCGGCCAAGCGCTTGGCATTCCCCCCACCGTGGGCGAGGTGGCACGCTGAAAATGTCCCCTGGCGCTGCCACTCGCGTTATTTCTCAGAGCCAGGGAGGACGCGGCCTTGCAAAACCAAACCGGAGGTTTTGGCGGACAGCGTGGGGGACACTCGTGGTGCTGCGGGGTGTCGGGACATGCTGGGAAGTCCCGGCACAGCTCCCGCGGGCAACCGCCGCTGGTCAGGTGTATTTGTTGCTCTGGTCCATCTCTCAGCCCTTTCGCTGCACAAACACGTTTCCCTCGAGAACGGTGGGGAAAGGGCCCCGTGCCGGGGCGGCAGCGGCAGCAGCCGGGGGCTGCTCGGGTCGGTGGCGGTCGGAGGCAAACCCCCAGGGCGGTCGGAGCGGCCCGGGGCCCATCATGCGCGGTGTTCAGCTGATCCCAGCGCTGAATCGCGGCTTTTGTTCTCCATCAGCAACCTAGCGTTGTTTATATCTCACACAAAAGGATTGTTTATCGTGTCAGGGGCAGAGAAAAGTCCAGTAAAGAAAGAACCGTCTGTGCCGCAGAGTCCCGACCTCCCCAGAGTCTTTTTTTTTTTGGTTTTTTTTATCCCTTCCCCACTGCAGTGTTTGTTCAGAAATCTTTCGGGGTGGCCCCGATTTCCAAGCAATCGATAGCGATGGGATGGTGAGCGGTCCCCACTGCCCGTGTTGGGCAGGTTTCGTGTCATCCTCCTCCCGTGCTGCTGGCATTAGCCGTCTCTTTCCAGCTGCCTGGAGCAACTGGAAGGGGTCAGCGAGGCGGGCGCAGTGTTAAAGTTAAATCTTGCCTCTTTTCTGCCGGTTCTAGTTTAAACCATTCCCACAACTGGGAGAAATGGTTTTGTCAATGAATTTGTATGAGGCGTCCGCATCCTTCGCTGGTAACACGGCGATGGTGACGGTGACAGCCGTCCCCCGTGACCCAGCTGCTCCCAGTCCGACCCACGGCCACTCTGCAGCTCCTCAGCTCTCTCCTGGGCCTGGTTCTCGTCGGCATTAGCCGTTTTATGAGTTCAACGCAATTTTTTTATGTCCTCGGCATCCCTTCCTCATTTCTCCCTTTGTATCTTCCTATCTCATACAGATGGGCAAGGGCGTTCTTCTTGCTCCCTGGCTGGGACGTCAACCCCGATTTCATCCAGAATTTGGCAATTTTGTGATCACATCACAGTGATTCGGAGCCTGCGGTGAAACAGCCTTGTCCCGGGATCCTGTGAGACATCTGGGAATTGTGACGCAGCTGAGGGGCGACCAGCTGAGCTACAAACGCTTCTCCAACCATTTTGGGGCTGATTTAAGGTCATTTGGGGCGCTGCCCTGGCGCTGTGTCTTAAAAACGCCTTCCGCACCAGTCCTCATCCTCGGCAAGGAGACGGCAACGGCAGAGGAGCAGGCCCTCGGTCTCAGCCTCTTCGTTGGACTTGAACAGGAAAAGAGCAGCAGGCTAAACTCCCCACATACCTCAAATCGCTCTCAAATAAAGAAGGGAAATAGAAAAAAATTATGCTGAAGAAGAGAGTACCAGCTCCGGGAGGGAAATAAAGAGGGAAGGCATCAACCAAGTCAGCTGAAGACCCCTTTTTTCACTCAGTTTTTGTGATGCGAGCGGAGCATCGCATGGTTAGTTTAGCTGGATCCTTGTCAGAAACGGTGCAAGAGGGGGGACGAGACACGGGAAAGGCAGGGCTGGCGAGAGGCAGTCAGAGCGTCCATGTCTGGCTCTGCATGCCCCGGAGTTATCACCTTGTCTTTGGAAAATCCCAAAGGAGAAGGAAATCTGAGACGCTCGTGGGTCTGTTTGGATACGTTTGGCTCACCCGTGAACTGTTAAACTTGATTTTGTGACAGCTGGGTTGGACTGTGTGGCTTTTAATGCTTTGGAAATTAAAAAAAAAAAAAAAAAATTGTAAACCAAATTAAAATCTCATAAAACCATGAAACCCCAAGTCAGACTTATCGCACTATATTGGATATTACTGTCCCGTCTTTTTCCTTTCTTCTGAAGCTTTGGGAGCTGGTTGTCAGCAGAACGAACGCCCAACGGAGCACGGGGCGTTCAGACTGTTCAAATGTCCTTACAGCGTGACACACCAGCACCATTACAGCGCTTTACATCACGGATACGAAGGAAGATTAAAGCGCCATCTCGACCGAGTGCGATGACTCGCCTGGATTTGCTAGGGGACGTTAGGATAAATAAAAGTGCCGTAAAGAGGATCAGGGATTGGAGGAGAGGGGGATAAAGACGGAGGAGCAGATGGCGAGCATTGCCAAGACACCGAAGAAGCGGGTGAGGCTCTTGGGAGCCCAGGGCCACTGCTGTCCGAGTTTTGTATAGAAAATTCTTTCACCGGTGAAGAGAAATGCCAAGGAAGGACAGAGATTGCAGACACAAAGTCTTTTCAGCTTAACTTGGGCTCGACCAGTTTGGTCGAGACCAACTGGACTGATTTGCGAAGAAGGTATTTGAAGGCCTCAGCTAGCAGGGTGATGAAAGAGCTTTTCTTGCCTTAAAACTCACTCAACTTTTGCAAAACACCTTCTGGAGTGGCCAATTAACTCAACATAACTGACATATATATGCGGTTTCCAAAAGAAAGCGGATGAGGTTCTGGATCCGAAAGGACCTTTCCTTGTTTATTTGCTATTTCTTTTTTTCTCTTGTCACTGTTAAAAGGGGAAGCACAATAAGATTATGAAAAAATAATGAGGTGAAGGAAACCATTCCACATAATGAAGTGTGTTCGTTTTCTGAGGCCAACAGGAAACCACAAGACTTACTGGAGGCCGGCTCAATAGATGCAGAAATTGTTCCCAAGGCAGTTAAATGGAGTTACTTGTATTTACTAATGAGAGATAATTGAGTAGGAAAAAAGACATGCCTACTCGCGGTGCGATGACTTTTATTACTCCGTTAAAAAAGCAGAGGGTTAAATGGCAGCTGACAAGCAAAGCTAAGAGGAAAACAAACAATTTTTGGCTTCACAGACTTGAAACTCTTCAAAGATGGAAATTCATCCAAACCTTACTTAACTTGCCAAGAGCCTCTTTTTTTCCGCAGTGTTTTCCTCAGGAGACCTGAATGCTGTGGCAGAAAGACACTTCGGACACGAGCATCATTTTAGTGTGAGAACTGAGGCATGGGGGAAAGGGTCGGGATTTTCCCGAGTCACCAAAATCCAGATGCAGAGCCAGGACCGGGACGCTGTCAATGTTCTTGCAGGGTATAGAAAATTACTATGTATTAATGAAAAGCAGAGGAAGAAAAACATCACGAGATGCACAGGCATAATTCTTTCTAAGCGACTACTCTGTTTTTCAAAGTTTGCATGGATTTCAGCTTCTGTTCTGCTGGCGGTGATCTGGTTTTCCTCTCTCCTGTAACTAACGGTATTACCCTTTTACTGACATGATAGGAAGATGCTTTTGTGGCTGAACCGAAAATGTTAATTTATAGGTACAAATTGCTTAGTTCTTGGCCCGTTTCCAGAGCCGGACTCATTCATGCCACGGGTTGATTTGGCCCCTGGATGCCACAATACGATTTGAGGGCTGGATGGCGGTCCGTTCTGCGGTAACGCCGTCAGCTTCCACTGCAGCTTTGTACACGAACCAGTAACAGGATGTGCAGAAGGATCGCCTCCTCTTCTGGCTGTCTGCAGTTCGGCTCTCTCCCGCCAGCAGGCAGAAAGCTTTATAACTGGAATACCTTACGTCGGCAAACGGGTTCGTCAGGCACAAATGACATTAGATGGAAGCAGAAGCTGATGTCAGAATGGCCAAGACATCTGTCTCGAAGGGGCACGAGTAAATTTTTCTAACTCGGCATCTCTGGTTTGCAGCTGGTACTAGGAACGCATAAACCAGGGAGTTATTCCATGGTGTTGTTTGCATCAAGATGGTTTCCAGCCTATGATTTCAACCTGAATCTCTGGGATTTCACGTGTGTACTTGGGTTCCATCAGACAGATCGAGCTGAGCAGTTGTGCACCAGAGTCACAACCAAAGTCACAGCTGAAACCGTGCCTCTGCTTTAGAGTAGGAAGAAATAAAGGAAGCACACTCTGATTCAGTAACCTTACTGGTTTGATACACGGGTCAAATAATCGAGATAAAATTTGATCTCTTAAAATAGACGGCGCTGTAATCCTGCGACAATCCTATTGACTAAACTTAGGTACCAAAATCTGCCCCTGAAGCCGTTACCATGCTGTTCCAATAGTAATTAGACTACAGTAATTATTAGCGAGATTAAATAGATTTTTCTTGATACAAATATATATTTGAATGAATTCTTAAGGAAGATTTTGATTAGAAACAATGTCAAACGTCACGTCATCCAGCAACGAGCTCCGCTGAATTACGGGAATGGAGGAGTCTGAACTAAGAAACCTTGAGGGCCATCCTGTATGATGGGCTTGCTGGGAGAGCAAGTCAGAGTTGGGGACTGTGCCCTGATACGAGAGCCTTTGACTCTGGAAACTGCAGATTTGATTGGGATTTTATTGCGGTTCCCCTTTTGTCCACAGTTCCCAGGGTGCTGCACCCTTTGATATGAATAAAATCAGTCGGCGGAGTTTTAGGGCTGATTGGGAGGCCAACAGTGGGGTACGCTGGCAAAGCTTAGGTGGGGACGGGGAAAACAAAACCAGATTAAAAATAAGTAGCAATAAATATGTGTCAATAAGTATCTTATTTTCAGATGTGCCTACTGCTACCTAAATTTGACTAAAGCTCAGTCTCCACAGCGACATTCAAAATTCTGAAGGAGATGCTGTCTTGCAGCTTTTGATGTAATAATAAGTTTCAACAACAAAAAATAGAACTCAGGATATTTTTCTATCTATTTTACATGTTTAATGTGAACATAATTTACAGTCTACATAGCAAGTTTTTTTTTTTTTAATAAACCTACTGCTTTGCTAGTCCTTTTAGTATGCATTTATTCTATTTTATGTTACCTCCAGCTTTCTTCACCTGTCTGAGTTGTGACAGTCCTGTAATGAAAGAAAATTCCCTGCCTCCCCCCTCCCCCCGGTAATTGCATTAATTTGGAATCCTTTTTGATAGTAGAATGTTAATGTTAAAATAACAAACTAATCCTTGCATTGTACTTTTGATTTGTAATTCATTTAGTCAAATCTATTGCTACAGAAAACAGCAAAGGCACAAAAAGGCATTTGTATTCCTTTAAGGACAATTACAAAGATGTATTTAAGAAGACGACAACACTCTGGGCTTATTTAGTTGAAAAAAAAGCATCACTGACATCATTACAAAAGCATGGAGAAATAATTAAACTATAAGTACTTTCCAGACACTAAATCATTTAAAATCTAAACAAGGCCAGAAAACAATAGGATGGAATTAAATACCAATTTATTTTTCTTCTTTTTTTTTAGTTTGCAATTCTTATGCATATAAAGCAGAACCTTTTGCTGCGAGTAACCCCACTAACCCCTTAAGTAAGGTGTCAGTCAGTTTGAATGGGAGAAGTAAAATCAGAGAAATCCTGAACCATCTAAACCACACAAATCTTTTTTTGTTTTTGTACAAAGATCTGTACGTATGCAAAGCTTCCTGGCCTCTAACCACACTGGAGGAAGAAGACCCAAAGTATTTTGAATGGTGAAATTTAAAAATGCGATCTCAACTGGTAACCTAAGCGCTTAAAGGACGACAAACGTGTAGGTTACTCGATGAGGAAAAGGGGAGTTGCTTAATTGGAAGTGAAAGGCAGGATTTATTCATTTATCCATTCTTCTATAAATAGTGATCTGACAGCGAGGGCGTGCTGGCTGCATTTCATGCGGCCCCTTTTTAGCTCCATCCCTCTAGGAATAGCATGTAATCCCAACTGCGATTAGCAGGACCAAAGGCTGTTCTGCTTGAACGTTACTCAAGCGGAGCCGGTGTTCCTGAAGAGGAGCATTACCTAATTTTCAGGAAAACTAAATAACATTCTTGTACTTTGAACCTGGCACTGCTGATTTACCAAGCACAAATTTAAATACCTGTGTGAGTTTGGGCATAAGGAGCAGACGGACTAGTGATGGAAGAGATCAATCTGTGCGAAAAGAGGGGGAAAAGAGCTCTCAAAAGATGCAAAAGTGTATGAATGGGTGATAAAGACATTAAAAAAAGCTCTAATACCATCTTTAACTTTCCTAAATAAGAACATAATCTGTTTCAGTTCTTTATGATTGAAACGGATGAGAAACAGCGGGTTGTCTGAGATAAAGGAGAAGTTCCTGTGCGCTAATGTTCACCGTGGAGAAAAGAGAAAGGCGTACAGTACTCCTGGTACTTGCCAGCTCGACATATTTTGGGGCATCGCAGCAACATCCTTCCAAATCTAACAGCGATGACCGATAAAGTCTGTTTAATTCTGCGTGGTCGGTGTTTTCCTAGTGCCGTGAAAGCATTTAGCCCTGAAGAGGACGGATGCGCAGAGTTCCCTTTCCTCCGCTCCGCAGGCGCCCTCTGTCTGAGTCCTGCAGGAATTCAACCACCACTAAAATCGGTTTTAAAATGCCACCCATCTTTTGTGGTTTTCCCCAGAAGTTGCACGTCAGGGCTTATTTATGTTTAATTGGTTCTTTAATCTAAGCTGCTACAAGCTTCTTCAGTTCCAGTGTTTTAATTAAAACTGATAATTAAATGATACTGGCATGGAGTGTGTGTGTGTGTGTCAATGCTTCACAAATTTTTTTTCCTGAAACAAAACAAATGAACTCAAACCTAAGTACTCTGAATTAAAAAAAGCAAAAAAAGTTCTGTGAAAACACCTGGGAATGCACCCAAAATTTCTGCTAACTAGGAGACAAATGAATCGCCTCAGCATCTCTGAAAATCTTGGGTTTTCTCTTCAGAATTTCTCTAAGCCATTCAGCTAAAAAAATGAAGTTTCAAAAGTGATGATGCAATACATTATCTCACGCTGTTTTTCCGAGAAGCATTGGCAAAGCAAACATTTCCCATTGTTCACCTCCTATGTTTGGTCTGTTTCCTTGGTGTTCTCTTATCTGCATATTTCAAAATAGAAGCACGATCATGTTAACATTCAGAGTTACCTGCAGACTGCGTGCTTTGCATCCTGGTTATAACTCGGAATGCCAAATATTTTTGTTATGACTATTTTCAGCTGGTCTTTCAACATACCTGGGCCACCGAGGTGCTTCAAGTCTTCGTACTAAACAAGAGCTACAGCTCATTTTGTAAGCAATGGTAAAAAGCGAGGTAATTTTTTACAAGGCTTAAGAAGTCACCTTTGGAGTTTACACAGAAGGCTCGCGCTTCTCACGCGCGTCCCTAGCAATTGTTTCTGTAATGCAGAGGGAGGAGATACGGCGCCAGTTAATCACTGGTTTTCTTCGCTGCGTTTTGGGATGTAGGGTATTTTTTAACTGTTTCTGCCCTACAAACAAACGGCACAAACTCCAATCACGTTTACAATTAATGTCTCTGGGGCTTCCTTCCCTTCCTCTGACTATTTTTCATGTCACAGCAGCATTTAACTGTATGTTTTAGAGGACATTTAGTCTCCTTAAAACACTTTCAGAATTGTTTTTTACCCAGAAATCGGTGTCGTTGAAATCATCGGGTATCTCGCCAGAAAGTCTCTCACTTTGAAAACAAAGCAAAATGCAAATAGATGTGTTACTTGTCAGAATGATTCTCAAGCACAAAGCTGATAAAGACATCAATTTGTCACAGAACTTTAGCCACCAGAAATTGGAAAGATTTATTAATCGAGGGTGAAATTCGCTCTGCCCTTCTAAACCACAAAGCCACATTAGTTTAGCTCAGCTGTATATCATTGTAACCCAATGGAAGATATTCTCATCTTTACTTTCCATACTCTTCTTTCCTTAATGCCCAATCTAGCAAGAAAAAGGAACGATACATTATTTCTGCTACCCAAACTAAAAACTGAAGCTCCGTTTACCAAACTCACAGTAAAACTCACTGTGATTTACCAACCAGATGGGTACAAATTATTCCACAGATATCTTAATAGACTTTTCTTTCATTTCAGCGTGTTTGGCTACGAATGATTTATGTGCCTGACTCTGCAAAATGTCATATCCGGTGAATGAAAATAGCAATCAGCACAAATACAGAAATGCCAACGGCAGAGTCTCTGTGTACTAGAGAAACCAGAGGTGCTACACTGATGCGTGTGATTATTCCCTGAGCAACTGCAAAAAGACGTCGTGCAACAGACTGCCCGCACATTTAAATAAAGATGTAAAACGTACTGCATTTTTTAGCTGCCTATTTTCTGTCCTCAAAGCATCAATTTCGTGGACATGAGAGAGGAAAAAACCATTGTGTTTTGAATGTTAAGATCAGGATCGACTTCGTATATCCTTAACATCAGCTTTCTTTAAGCATCTTGGATTTTAAAATACCTTTAACTTTGCCTTTTAGTCTTTACATTGCATGCTGTTCTGAATTACAGTACGAAATTGATGCCAAACCACTAGAGTCTCATAAAGTTATTAAACATTCTGCTTGCACCGACTGTATTTCTGCTATTGCAAAATGTATGGCTTTCCAGAGGAAAGCGAGAACACAAAAATATCTGATCGTTTCAGGGATCAGGATGCTTTTTTTTCTTTAAACTACAGAATGAAGGGAAGGATTTGAAGACTGTTGCCTCCTGTATTATTTTGGAGACACGGCTGTATTTTTCCTCCATACAGGCCAAGGAATAGCGGAAGGAATAGGAATGAATTTCTAAACTGATCCCATTTACGCACTAGAAAGGTAAAAGACTGCAGCTTGTAAGAGGAGAAATTATGAGTTATATTCAGCTTAGCGTAGCCAGGGAAAGTATGACACTCCTGAACAACTCCGTTACACTATGGTATGGACAAACTCCACATCTCATCTCCATGCACAAACTTCAATTTACGTATCGCTAATGTATTGTGAGTGTCTCCAAGAATGCTTTCATAAATATTACTTAGACTGGCTGCTGTCTAAAAAGGGAAAGATTTCATGGACAAGGCACTTTCTCTGATCTTTATTTTTCCTATAAAATACCAAAATTTTGAGCTGTGGCCCTATTTCCGTAATGTATTTTGATGTATATTAAATGTAAATCGAGCAGAACAAAAGATGAACTATAAGCATGGAAGAGTTCCTTTGTGTCAGCTTTTATGAAAAGGTACTTACAAGATTTGCAAATAGCTTTCATTTTTCATCAGCACCTGCTCACCATTTTTTGTATAAAACATACACGTTAGATGATTACATTTTTATGAACATAATAGCCCTTTTCCAAAATTGTCACACTCGGGAATAATAATAGCAGCAGAATAAATAGCACAGAGACCCGCTCTTTTAAAGGTTAGCAAAATAGATAGTGGCTCCGGTCACACGAGTTATCCCATGAAGGTCAACCGCTGCAACACCCACCCCGAAAATGAGAGATGCGGAGGGGGAGCGTCCTCCCCCCCCCTCCGTCTGCCCCCAAAACCCGGCTACCGCTGCGGGTCTTTTGAAAACATCAATTATTACAAATTTTCTTTGCTTTTGGAAGCCGAGCTGGCTGGCTGGCGTAGGGCACGGACTTTAAAACTTGTCTGGGTGAATAAATCCAGGATTGGGCAGGGTTACGCGGGCCGGGGTTTGGCCATGGGACGCCCAGCACCGTCCCCAGCTGCACCCAGGCCTAGACCTTCCCAGAACTGGGTTATACTGGTGAGAAATAATTGCCCTGCTTACTTGATTAAGCACAATATCGATATTTTAATGCCTTTTTTTTTTTTTTACCTTCCGTTTGTTGGAAAACCAGACTGACAGCAAAGACGCTGAGGGGAGGGACCCACCTTCTTCTCCCTGTACTGACCGGGCGGGAAGGCGCCCCGGTCGTCGGGGGGCAGAGGCGGGTTTAGTCCCAAACTCCCGGGACGTTCCCACCCCCTTCCTCAGCTGGGGGCCCCCTCAGGACGGGCGAGGGGCCGGGCCGCGGGCGGCGGGGCAGGACCGGGCGGGGGCGGTGGGCGGGAAACGGCCCGGGCTCCTCAGGCGGGGCGCGCCGCGGGGCAGGCTGGGAGTTGTAGTCCGGCGCCGTGCCCCGCCCATTCGTCCCCGCCATCGGTGGACTACAACTCCCAGGCGGGCGGCGGTGGCGGAACGGAACCGGGTCGAGCGGAGCGGAGCGGAGCCGAGATGAACGCGGTGCTGGCAGTGAAGCAGTACGTGTCCAAGATGATCGAGGACAGCGGGCCGGGCATGAAGGTGCTTCTCATGGACCGGGAGACGGTGAGCGGCGGGGCCGGGCTGGGCCGGGCTGGGGGGCCGGGTGGTCCGGAGCGGTGAGGCCCGAGGCCCGGGGGTGATGGGCGCTGCCGCCTCCCGCCCGCAGACCGGTATCGTGAGCATGGTGTACACGCAGTCCGAGATCCTGCAGAAGGAGGTTTATCTCTTCGAACGTCTGGATTCTGCCAACAGGGAGGCCATGAAGCACCTGAAGGCCATCTGCTTCCTCCGGCCCACCAAGGTAGAGTCACCCTGCGGCGGTGGGACCGCGACGGGGCGCGGGTGACTCCGGCCCCTTCCTAACCGACGGTTTTGTTATTAAATCTGCTCTCCCCGGTGCTGTTTTCATCCAGGAGAACGTGGAGTTCCTCATTCAGGAGCTGCGGAGGCCGAAGTACAGCATTTATTTCATCTGTAAGTGCGTCCCGTCCTGTCCAGTACGTCCAGGCTTGTCGGTCAGAGCCCCATCCGATGTTCCAGACGTGAGACGCTGTGACAGGCCTTTACTGAAACGCTGAGAGTGTGTAAATTCTAGTTTTTCTGCTATTTAGGTCACCAGATTTTGTTACCTGTAAGATAAAAGAATTAAACCGAAGCGACTTGTAAGAGATCTTTACAAAGCAACACCGTAAATCTGCATTCTTCCCGTATGGCTTATCCCTGAAAAATTCTGGAATTTTAAAATTTTGTGTTGCTTCATAAACATGAAAGAAAGCTAATGCTGGGGGCGAAGTGCCTTTATTGTAAGGAAAACTGAGATGCAGTGGATGAGAGACTGGCCCAAATCTCAAAGGTAAATCATTCAGAGACAGGATTTAGACTTCGCATCTAAAAAATCTGGGATCAAACTTGCTGTGCGGCATCTTCTCATGCCTGGCATGTCAGGCAGGTGTTTCTCCTGTGCCCAGCTCGTGCCACAGAATATTCTGTAGTTTGGGAAATTAAGCAGAACGACTACAGCTGGTTTTGTGTTGAAATCTCGTCCTCCAGCACAGGATCCCTTGGTGAGGTTCTGAGAAATGAGCTGAAGAGGCCTCTAGATGTCATTGCCGCTCTGCGGGAAGAGGAGCTCAAAGAGATGTGGCCGTCGCTGTGTTCAGCCATTTAATATTACTTGGTTTTTTATGCATATGCATCTACTGACACCAAGTGGGCTTAATTGGTCTTGCTTAATTGGGCTGATGTTAGGCCAGGGAGAGGACAGAAGGGAGCCGGTACTTCCTTTCCGGCACTGCCGCGTCCCACAGGGTGTTTAATCCATCGTTGAGCGTTACGCGCTGATGCGGTGCTGCAGTCACGTACTGGATGTTGGCACCAGTGGCAGAAAGTTGGGCAGGGAATTAGCTCAGAGTATCCTCATGAGGTAACTTCTGGATTCTAATGTTTGCATAATAGCTGCAGGTGTCGGGTCAAGGGATCTCTGATGTCATCTGCTCCTGCTCCGGGGGAAAATCTGGTCATGCTGTTCTGTGTCACTCGCAGAGCCCGACTTCTTTCGCTGTTGTTTTCTTTCAGATTTCAGTAACGTGATCAGTAAGAGTGATGTCAAGTCGTTGGCTGAGGCTGATGAACAAGAAGTTGTGGCTGAAGTTCAGGTGAATTTTGAATATTTTTAGATAGATCTCCTAATCCAGAAGTACCAGCAAAGCAAACATGCAAGCTAACAAATCTGTAGTTCTTGAACAGCACACAACAGCACTGTGCAACAGTCTTGGATGGAAGAAAAGGTGAAGGTACATACGGGATTAAAAAGTAAAAGAAAGAACAACTCCTGTGTGCCCTGTTTCTCCCTGCCCTTGGCTTTCAGAGTCGTTGCTGGTTCTGCTGTGGTCTGTGTTTCACAAGGCTCCTACATGTTGTGGTGTTGACAAAGAGCTACGTACTCGAAAAATACACACGACAAATTGGCAGTGGAGTTGTCGGCAGGAGCGTAGGGATCGGAGAGGAGGAGAAATGATCAGAGTCAATAAGTCTGGGCATTGCTTAGGATTTTAGTGCTAATGTGGCTGATGCAAGCTGAATAAAGGTTGGCAAGACACATAACTATTTGCTTTCACTTGTTGGCAGGAGTTCTATGGTGATTACATTGCAGTGAATCCGCACGTTTTTTCCCTCAACCTCTTGGGCTGCTGCCAGGTATGGAGAAAAAAAAAAAAAAAAAAGCTAATGCTCCTCCAGGACCTTGTTTTATGGTTAATGGAGAGACCAGTAGCCACAACAAGCTGGGTGCAGTGGTGGGTTGCCCAGCAGGCGGGCTGCAGTTGAGGGTCCCTAAGGGGGGAGCTGATCCTTGCAAGGAGAGGAACGCTGGGGAATCTGGATTGTGGCCTCTGGTGTACCTGCTCCTTCCGCCAAACTGTAGTTTACTACAAGACTTTATGTGAGAAGGAGTTTGGGGATGGTGCATCCATACTAAATGCAGCTTTTCCTTCTAGGGTCGGAGCTGGGATCCGGCTCAGCTGTCCAGGACAACTCAAGGGTTGACTGCACTGCTTTTGTCTCTGAAGAAATGCCCCATGATTCGGTACCAGCTCTCTTCTGAGTCAGCAAAGAGGCTTGCTGAGTGCGTGAAGGTATGGTGAGAACCTACAGCGATGTGAAACAAGTTTGGCAATGTACTTAAACTGTGTTTAATTTTTTTTTTACATATTGGTGCATTTGAGAGAAATGCGCTTTTTCAGTCAGATTCTTGTAAATTGTGTCATTTGCTGTGTTGCGTGGCTTCGGGTAGGTCACATCCCTCGTCTCTGCCGGCTCCCGACTGAAGAGCAGGCGGAGAACCATATTTCCTGGGTGTCATAAATCGCAGTAGGTTACCCGGAGCCTTTTGAAAGCAGGTGCTATTTCTTCATTAGCAGTGCAGACTAAGATAGTAGCACAACTTACTTTTCACCAGCTCTTCACTTTTTGCTCACCTGTATCCAAACTAAGAGGGAACATTTTCTGGGTTTCAGTGGGGTTTTTTTCTCCCCTTCTCTCGACAGCAAGTTATCACTAAAGAGTATGAGCTGTTTGACTTTCGGCGCACTGAGGTTCCTCCTTTACTTCTCATTCTGGACCGATCTGACGATGCCATCACCCCACTTCTGAACCAGGTGAATCATCTCGCTGTGTTATTTTTTTTTTTTTCTTCGCTGTGCCGCAGATTCTGGGAATCTTTTTGTCTCATTTCTGCGGGGTGCGCTTAGATGCAGCTCAGTCTGGTGATCAGGCAACGACTGGAGCTGCAGCTGGTGCTTCTGTAACGCTGGTGGTGCAGGAGCTGGTGGTGATAGTTGTATTATTGGAGTGATCTGACAGTCGGAAGCCCAGCTCACACGTGATTTGTAGAGTTAAGGACTGCACTCAGCACTGGGCACCAAAATTATTATCTGCTGGGCAGAAATTTTCTATCCAGAAGAGAGATTCAAATGAATGCAAATGGAGTGTCGGGCATGATCGGCTTTTGGTTTTCTCTCTAGATTAATATTAGTCTTCCCAGGATAAATATAGTAACTCGCTGATGTGCAGAAACACTCCTGCTGTGTAAGGAGCATGTAGGAAATTGTAACTGTGGAACCTCTGCAGCCAAAAATACACGTCCCTTCCCAGGCAGAGGAGGGGGAGATGACGGTGGCAAGTGGAACTGTTTGAACAGGAATATTAAATCCCCGTTGCTTGTCATTTAGAGAGTTGTGTCTTTTGAACGTACCTACAGTAAGCGCCCTGGAACGGGGAGGTTTTCCTTTGTGCTTGCACCAGTGCCTCTCATCACGGGATGCCCATCTGATTGTAACAGAAATAATATTTATTTCTTATTGTAACCTTCTGGGAAAAGTTTGAGGGATGCATGCTTTGGATCCGCTGTGTGTTACTAGAGGCGTGTAAACTGGCTTTGTTTGAGTTCAGCCTAATCTGTAAGCAAGCTTTATCTTACTAAGGTCATCCTTTGCCTTTCTCTTTCGCCGGCCTTGTTAGTGGACGTACCAGGCTATGGTTCACGAATTGCTGGGGATTAACAACAACCGCATCGACCTCTCTCGGGTACCGGGGATAAGCAAGGATCTCCGAGAGGTGGTCCTGTCTGCCGAGAACGACGAGTTCTACGCCAACGTAGGTATCTCAGTGGGGATCTTTGTGAGCGGCTGAATTTGGGGATCAGGTTCCATTCTTGGTTTTGAGGAACTTTCCAATGACTTTGAGCACCGGGGTGGTGATGTACTTATGCAAATGGTGAAAAATCAATGTGTAATGCAAGTAGCATCCGACCTGAAATAACATTTTAAATAAAACCTGGACTGATTGCAGAGCTGCTTGTTCAAGCTTGGGTTTTGGGGAGACAGCGTGCAATGGCACATCGGTGTTGGGGGCACAGAGTGCTCCCTCGTTCCAGTGGCATCGAGACTTGTGTTAGAATGGCTTTCTCTCGCATCCCTGTCTTGTTCCCCGCAGAACATGTACCTGAACTTTGCAGAGATTGGCAGCAACATCAAGAACCTTATGGAGGATTTCCAGAAGAGGAAACCTAAGGAGCAGCAGAAGCTGGAATCCATAGCAGATATGAAGGTACAGACAATCTCTACGTGACTGACTGGACTTTTTAAAGCCCATCCATTGCAGCTCACCGCTGACTATATGCTGACAGTCCATACAACCAGTACCAACAGTTCAGATCTCTGTGCCGTGCTAATTTTGTGGAGCAGGAACTTCCTTTTTGCAGTGTGTTCGTTATGGTGGCTCTCCACTGAAGGCTAGAGGCTTGGGTAGGCCATTCCGCGCCACTGCAGTGTGGTCTGCAAGCTTGCTTGTTCTGACTGTTCTCTAAGCTGCTGCTTAGAACTTGCTGAAATCCCGAAGCCCTGCAATTGAATCGGTAAGCTCTGGTTTAAGTACTTGGCTTACCGCGATATGGCTGTGGGGACTTTAAATCCGAGCTGGGTCACTTGGCAACAGGTCGGAGCACAGGCTATTAATTCAGGCACGGCTCAAGATGTAGAGAATCCTGGCAGTGTCTTTGGAGATGTTTTCTATACCCTTTTCTTTTAAGAGTAAATAAAAAGTACATCCCTTGCAGAAATCTTCTTGTAATTGGGAGAAATCCTACGGGCTCCTTGAGGTGCCCAGTCATCCATTCACCCGCACTGGTCTTGTTTATATCGATGCAAGTTGATGTATGCAACTTATCGCTGGGTTGCACACATCTGCGCTCTCCGACTTTTCTTCCGAAGAACCGTTTGTTTTGGTTTCCCCGTTGCAGGCATTTGTGGAGAATTACCCACAGTTCAAGAAGATGTCGGGCACGGTGTCAAAGCACGTGACGGTGGTGGGAGAGCTCTCCCGACTGGTTGGGGAGCGGAACCTGCTGGAGGTGTCCGAAGTGGAGCAGGAGCTGGCCTGCCAGAATGACCATTCCAGTGCTCTCCAGGTACCTCGGGCTCAAAAGCTAACCGTGATCCTTTGAAACAGAATGGTTTGATCCCGTAACTCCCCTGAGGATGGAAGTTTGATTCTGAAAGTCCGTGGGAGTTCTGCATGCAGATACCCTGCAGGGCTGGGACATTAGATGTTAAAATTGCTCTTCCCCTCCCCATTCAGTTCAGACGGGGCTGAATCATAGTTAATAACTGGCTTGAGAAGCATCTTTGCAAATTCTGTCTTTCCATTTCACAATACAACGTTCCTTCGTTATATGCAGTCAGTGGCTTCTGGCAGGCTGCTGCTGCAGGCACCAGTCAAAAAAACCCCACTTGGACCCCCGTGCAGAAGCTTATTTTATTTGTTGGGGAGGAGAAGAAATGGAACCCATGAAACTGTCTGAACCAGACTTTTCCTTGAGGTGCTGGCTTTTACCTTTTTTTTTTTTTTCTTTTTGAAATAAAAAACAGTGGAAAGCTTCTTAGATAAAAGATTTCTTTGGCAAAGAGGACTGAAAAAGCCTAACAGAGACTTCTCTTATAGCTGAGTATAGACTGAAATTTTGACCCCTTGCTGGCTTGTTGGGTTCCATGACCTGACCTAGTATCTGACAGTATGTCAATAGTGATGAATTGTGGCTGCTGACTAGTCGGAGAAAATAGCAGTATTGTCGAGTGTGACTGTATTACAGCAGAGTTCAACCAGCAACTCAGTATTAAAAACCGATTCCTTAATTTTTTATAGCTAAGGTAGAAGTTACACCATATAGTTGACTCCTTTACACAATACCGAGAAGCAGTGTGACTAGAAAACATACACGTCTTTAAACGATCTGAAATACATGTTTTCTTCTCCTCTGCTGTTCTGTGCTCCAAGTGGGAGGCTAGGGGATAATATTAGACTCTTCAAGTACTGTCATCTATTAGCAGATCCTGAGCTGATGGGAATCAGTATAGGCCTGCTGAAGTCATCACAGCTCTATAGATCGGTGAGCATATAGATACAATTTGATAGCTTATATTTGGTAGAATTTAGATGACTTAAGTATCGAAGTGGGAATGTAGCCATAAAATGCATTTGCTGAAAACAGCCTCTGAGGTTCTCTTGCTATATCACTGTTTCTAGATCAAGCTTGTGCAGTTTAAATGTCAAATATTTGAGTTCTAATCTCAGCCCATCGTGTCCGTGCTGTCATCTGTTATTTCTGATGTTAACGCAGCCCAGAACGTTAGTGTTGAAACTCCAGTGCTTGGCATTGGAGACCGTTTTGGAAAATGTCCGTCTACTTTTTATTAAGTTACCTCAGATTGGTTGAAGAAAGGGATGATGCGAACTTCTGGTGATGATGCAGTTGCATTACCAGCTCTACGGTTAAGAGTATGTGGCAGAGGGGCAGGTAGGTCAGCTCCCACCCAGTGCCATGCTCAAGGGAGTTCACCTTGATGCTAATTCAAGTCTTAGTCCACCCTAACTTGGTATTTCTGCAGTTTTAAAGCAGAAAAGCTGCCTGCACTTTGCTTATAGCCACGTGCCTAAAGGGCTTTATTGTATTTCTAACAACTGAGACCGACTGGAAAACATGTAGCAGCTGGGAAATAAATGCAAAACTATGAAACCGGTATCTTTCTACATGAGAGATCGGTATCTCTTTAGCTGCACAGCCCCGGGCTGTTCCCTGTTGCAGTCTCCTAATGGCAGTGACGGGCCAAGGCCACAGAAACAATGAAGAATAAGCCAGCGCATGAAATAAAGGCAGAATTGTTCTCCACTGATGTAACTTCAGCAATTGTTAATTTCTGTGGTGGCCCAGGGCCCCTGAGTACAGTACATTTTGGTTGTTCTTCCCCTGGTCTCTTATTAATCCTGACATAGTACATGAGCCTTGAGAGATGAATGGGAGGTTTTGAATCCCATCTCCTTGGATGGACAATGGCTTTTCTGTTTTACGCGCTTCCCGCTTATATAGGCATCGTCGCTGTGCTGCCAGCACAGGATCAAAAATCTTGCAAGCAAACATCTCATGGGACTCTGTCGCTACTCTCACAGGTGAATTCCTGACCTCACCAAGGTAAAACTCCCGTTGATCCTCTTCAAAGCCAGGATTTTATCCTGTATTTTTGTAACTAGTCAGCATCAGTCAAACGAATTACAGCAAATGGACCTGAATCGGTGTGGCAAATAACAAGTTTCACAACGTTGTTTCGCAGCTGTTCACGGAATGTTTCTGTGTTGCCTACCTGGACTGGGAGGATGGGAGAATCTTGCAAAGATGTACCGGGATTTTTGGAGTGTTTGAGGGCCGTGTGCGCTTACAGAGTGGAAAAATCCTCACTGGTTCTCTCCCTCTCTTGGTGCTGCCATTTCTGCAACCGTAAAACCGGCAGCTCCTCCGCTCCCGTGCATTTGAGCTAACACAGGCTGATCATTTTGCTTTAATGTTCAGCACAGGGAGAATTTCAGACTTTGCTGTGTCCTAAAGCATCTGTCCGGCCCTACCCAGATGTCTGCAAACACATCTGGTAGTTGATGCCTGTTCTTTGAGATCCACCTCAAAGCTCGGATTTAAGCAGCTTATTACTCCCACGGCTCACCTAAGCTACCAACTTGGCTCTGGTGTTTGTTCTGTTAACTCCGTTATCTCAGCTCTGTGACTCGACACAATGACTGAGAGGTTGCAGAGAGGAAATAAATGCTTTTTGTTGAGAAGGAGTAGCGCTTACATGGCCAATTGTCAACTTACACAAGCAATTCTAGCCTGCCTGCGGTCCTTGGAGGGTAAATGGCACGCACCAGGGGTTCTGAAACTTGTCTGGAAGGGTCTGTACTTCAACAGGCGGGCTCTTCGGGGCACGCACCCTTTACATTTACAAGGGTATCACGTTCTCTTCAGCAGAAAAAGTAACTATCTGAATATTAGAAGTAATAACTGTAGATTTCTGTATTTACCTCCAGTGCTGTAATCTTTCTTTTCGTTTTCACACTTTAATTCCTTCCCTCCTTTGCTTCCCAGTGCTTGCTATTTGCCTCTCCACTTCTCGCATCCAAAGGTTATCTGAGATTTCCATGCTTCTGTGCCGCACCTTCCAAAAGAAAACAGAATCCGTGTGGTTGTCCAAGCTCTTTTTTCTCGGCAGTCAATATTACAATGGAACCTGTGGGCCAGTTCTGGCTCTGCTCAAGTCGGAAAGGGAAGGGCAGATGTTAACGGGGAGGCACGCGATAACCTCGGCTCCCCCCGCAGCATGTTACAGAGAGTTAGGAACGGACAACAGAACTGGGTTATTAATTCCCAGCTTCATGGAAAGACCCAAAAGCAACTTGCGCTCCATTGTACTCTAATCGGTCTAACCGCAGAGCACGTAAGAAGCTGGGCTCTGTTGCTTACAACACAATTTAATTCTCTTGCATTCCTCCTGCATGCGATTTCGTTGCTAGGCAGTGGGCTTGATATTAGTCTGATTTAATGTCCTTTGAAGGCCTCTCCACTACTACTGCTCTCTATCTTGCTGCAGAACGTGCGTCGCCTCCTGCAGAACCCCAAGGTGACGGAGTTTGACGCTGCCCGGCTGGTGATGCTTTACGCCCTGCACTACGAGCGACACAGCAGCAATAGTTTGCCGGGGCTGATGACAGATCTCAAGAACAGGGGTGTGTCGGAGAAATACCGAAAGGTAATTGCAGCATTTCTCCTTCAGCTGGATGAACGAGTGGGACAGGATGGCACAGAGGTGGAAAATCATTGTCAGTTGGTGTAAAGCTTGCATGCTTTAGTTTAGTGCAACGCTGGTTTTCTTGAATTTGCACTGCACCTTGCGAAAAGAACCCTGCGCTTGGCTGGGGCCTGCAGGAAAATCACTAATCACTTAATTTCCGTTTCCAAAATCAGTGATATTATGAAGGGTTGAATAAAGCAGAGATGGTAGGCATGCCAGGACGGGTGTGGGGCATGTAAACGGGGCCAGGAACATGGTTCCTTTCTCCTTCCCCTCTTCCTCCCCACCCCTTTTCCCCCAGCTCCTGCTGAATAGGCGATAGTTGCAGCAAAGGACTTTTGGAGACCGTAAAAGGAGCTTGGCTGGGATGGAGAGGGTGGCAGCGCTGGCAAATGTAGTGAGCAGCTGGAGAGGAGGTGGAGAAGCAGGGTGATGTCACGTTGTATGGAAGATCTGCTATCGCTGCAGCAGACTATGGAAATGAAAGCCTCTCTCCTTATGCAGTGTCACGGCAGACTGACTTGCTTGGTGGATTTGGGGAATACTTCTCTTCCCCTTGCCTCTCTCTGTGCTGCGTTACCTGCTTGGGCTTGATCTCCCTGACTCCTTGGTCATCATTCCAGTACCTCCATTGAGCCTAACTAGACCAAAAACTGCCTGGAAGCTGGTTTCCCAGGTTAAGAGGATTCTGGT
Organism: Balearica regulorum gibbericeps; assembly: GCF_011004875.1. Classification (NCBI taxonomy): domain Eukaryota; kingdom Metazoa; phylum Chordata; class Aves; order Gruiformes; family Gruidae; genus Balearica; species Balearica regulorum. The sequence goes on from NC_046211.1 coordinate 1,048,148, forward strand.
TTTGCTTCTCTCTGTACAGCTAGTGTCTGCCGTTGTGGAGTATGGAGGAAAACGGGTCCGGGGCAGCGACCTGTTCAGTCCCAAGGATGCTGTAGCCATCACCAAACAGTTCCTCAAAGGACTGAAGGTATGGATCTGCCACAGATGAAATAACAACAGTTTCAGTCAAAATTACAGTCAGGGAGCAGGACTCACAGGCAGTGCACCGCCACGTGTCGTGGATTCCAGAGATTTAATAGTGAGCGCACTGGGCTTTTAGGGCGTAATTCTCATTGAAGACAATGGGAGTTAGTCGCTGAAAAGCCTCTGTAGATCTGGACTTCACTAACACGTGATGTACCCATCAGATGCTGCCGCTCCTTTTATGCGGCTTTGCTGATCTTCTCTCTTAGCCTGCTGCCTTGCTGTACTAATTCGTAACAAGAGCTTTTCCTGCGCTGCAGGGTGTTGAGAATGTGTACACACAGCACCAGCCTCTCCTTCAAGAAACACTAGATCAGCTCATCAAAGGAAAACTCAAGGACAGCCAGTACCCCTACCTGGGTCCCAACACGCTCCGTGACAGGTATGTGGGGCTTTTTTTGGGGCAGAGCTTGGAACTGAGATATCTGCTCCTCCTGGTGCTGCCACTTGCTTTGTTGTTTGCCCATAGATGAAGAAAACTTAGGCTGGGCAGAGAAATGTCTTGATTGTGTAGGTCTTTCTTGTGTGGGGCCCTGGAGAGGGCTATTAAAACTGAAATTGGTTGAAATTGGTTGTCTTTTCTTGCTGGCCAAGATGCGACATTCGCATTGCAAGAGCTCAGGTAAAGGATAAAGCCATTGCACCAAGCTGCCAGGATGTTCACATGATGGATTTCAACGTGCCCCCTAACTTCACTCCGTGCCATCTGGCGTTTATTTGTGGAATACCAAAAATAGTCCAACTGCAAGCTCTCCCTTCTGAGCCAGTTACTATTCCTGATGAGAATGGGATCTTGCTGAATATGGCTAATAACTGTAATTGAAAAGAACTCTGGCTGGTTCTAGCTGACTTTGCTGGAGCTAAGCTAATCTGTTGTCAAAGAAGTCGTTAAAGGTAAATACGGGTGTCGGAGTGAGGGCACTGAAGAGAAGACGACAAGTTCTTCTCTAACAGCTTTCTGTACAAATTGCTCCTTGCTGTAAATTAAGCTTCTGCAGCGCACTGGTCGGGTATTTCTTATTCCTTCTAGTGGTAGTCTGCTTTGAGGAGAGGAGCCGGCTGTTGCTTTTCTTCCTTTGGGTGATGCGTGATGAGGTCATCACAGCAATTCTCTGAATCTTCTCCAACGGCTGCTAAATGCCCCCGGGGTTCTGTGGAAAATGTTCTACTTGCAGCAGTAGAACAATCGTCATTCCCTTCACACACTGCGTAATTATTGGCTTTTTATCAGCAGCCGCCATGTTTTTTAGTGAAGAAGAAAATAAATTCAAGGTAGTCATTCTCAACAGACGAGGCAGCTGTTGGGGCTGTTTGGGTTAAATGGAAACCACGGACTCATCCGGAGCAGGAGAGAAGCAGATTTGGGGACCGAGGTTCAAGCGGGTGGGAGGAGCAGAAGCATGTCAAAGAGTGAGCATTCATGTCTGGATCTCTTTGAGATGCATGCTGCTTTTCCTCCTTAGCCCTGCCTCGGGGCATTTCCATCTGAGGAAAGCGAAAAAATGTATTTTGTAGCAGGGAGGCATCCAAATTCTATGCCAGGCTGACAGCAGGGGCCGTTAATCATTTTATTTATGAATAAGAAAGAATTTATAGTCATACAAGAAACAATTTGTTTGTGGATGTCCCTGGTAGACCAGAAAAATATCTGCCTTACTCCAGATTTTCCCTTTAAAATAAAATGGTGAATTTTGGATAGGGTGGATAGGTGTGAATCATCAAGGCCCCTAGCAACAGAAACTCTATCCTCTCTGTCCTTGAAACCTAGATGGATTTCAGCCCAAAAAAAAGAGGTTGACACATGCAGTTTGTGGTAGATCTGAAGTGCAGAAATGCATCCAGGCGTCCCTGACCTGGGTTTGTTCTGAGCTAACTAGAAACCAATGGTCTTCTGACCTTTATCTTCTCTTTTTCAGTTTCCGCTTATATTTTCCTGAGCTGTGTTTCACTTAGAATCCTCTTTAAACCTGCCCCTGAGAATCCTGCTATAAAGAACATGCAAAGGATTTATTTGGGGGAGAGTGAGAAGGGTTTAATTCCTACCTCGAACTGAAGGAAAACAGAAGTTGGGTGAAGGGAAAAGGAGTTTGCGCCTCCCTCCCTTCTCTGCAGCGGTTTGTGTCATAGCTAAAAGATGTGAATCCTGTAGTACTGTTGAAGTAAATCTCAAAATACAGAGGCAGAGCTTCCAAATTGTTCTTTCCCTTAAGTTTCTCATGGTCTTCCTTTGGTCTGGGATTGTCCTCGGGACAGAGGCTGGGTCCAACAGTGCTGCTGCTGGGTCGGATGTCTGCAAAATGATCAAAAGCACGTGGTTATTGGGGCTGTTTCCTGATGGGAATGGTAGATCTCGTTGAATTTAAGGCATAGGAGCTGGAGGAATGAGGGTTTATAACTGACAAAAAACAGGCACCTAAATACTGTTGTGCCTGCTCTTTCCTTGCCATGAAAACAGCGGCCACAGCACCGTGTTATCTCTGTTGAATCTCATGAAAACGGGGGCTCACCTAAAACCAGGCTTCAGTTACCAGGTTTGGAAGAAAAAGGCCCACTTGATGGTTTCACCTTAGTGCCAAACCAACTGAGGGAGGAATTTAAACTTAACGATTTCACAAAACTTCGTATGATAAATCACAGGCCGAGGCAAACTGGGCTACCCTGTCTTCTTGCTCTCTGCTTTCAGAGGATGGTGTTACAGTGATTGGCAGGAGTTCAGCAGAAGGTCAGGGCAAAAGGCTTTGTATTTTTTGATCAAAGGGACGCAGTTGCTTGAACAGCAAAGAACTTGAAAGGATTCTTTTTAACTATTTCTTTCTGTATTATGCTGTTGCAAGGGAGGAAAAACTCCTGGTCCAAATTCAGCTGTGGAAATCGGCAGCGGTGAAGGAAAGGGAATCTTTGCAAAGGACTGAGCAGGGTTCCTAGGAGAGAGCAATAAGCAATTCTGCTTTCTTTTGCTTCTCCTCTATTTCCTGCTGTGTTAAATACTGTCCTTTTCTTGTACGCCGTCAGCCCGCAGTCCCTTCCACCTTGGCTGCTGGGAAGGACTAGCTAGAAAAGTCCCTGAAGCCTCCCTGTGTCACAGGAGTCTGCGACACGCCGTACAAAATGCCTCCTAAGGGTTGTGACGCCATCGGCGGGCTCTGCTCGCCGGGCTCTGCCAAAGCCTCCCCTTGGGATGGAGCTTTTGCTGTGTTTATGCATATTATTTTCTCTTAGAGCATTTGTCCCGACCAGCTGAGCCCAGTGGTGCTTACCTGAGATGGCTAGAGTCCACTGCTTACAAAATCAAGTTTGGAATTGGAGCAGAAAACAGCTCGGTCACTGCTCCATTCCTTAAAAGCCAAACAGGGGCTCCTCGACGTTTTGCACGAACCAGGGAACAGCCTGTGAAATAGTGGTAGGAAAAGGCATGCTGCTCCCTGGGGAGCCAGATGGGACTCGGCTCGTTCCGTGTCTCTCTCAAATTACCGCAATTATTTCCTGCATATTGAAAAATCTTGGAAAGTTACCTTGTCTGAAAGCCCATCAAAGTTCAGACTTAAACAGGGAACGTGAGAACTCGCCGATATGTCCTGGTTCAGAGTATTCTGTGACAGGACGTGATCTTTCTCCTACTGATTTTTCCTGTGGACTGCTTGAGGAGAGTAAGAATTCCCTAAAGCTAAAGGACCGCTGTTCCTAAATCATATATATTCTCTTGTGTTTAGGATGGTTTGTGTTTTGTGTATTTTTATTTTTTTTTAAGGCAAAACTCTGACTGTGTCCTTGTTTGTTCAAGGAAGTTGTTTTTTTCCTCTCATCTGAAGTGTTTGAGCATTTAGCTGTTAAATTGGTAGTTAACTGGAGGAGATACACAGCCACCTCCACAAATTGGGTCTCAGGAGCGCAACAGCTGGAGCGAGTGTTGCTGTAGATTGCTTCCCACTAATCCTGTAACAGTCTTGGGGTCTCTTCCTATACCGAAATTGCTTATTATTTGCCCTTGACATAAGCTGTAATTCCCTGGGCGCTTCGTGGGAACACCAAGATCCCTTTGTTCTTTCTGCGGCAGTCTGCCTCTACGTGACTTAGCTCGCTTCTGGTCTGGGAGAAGTCCGCGGGGTAAATGCCGGCTGCTTTGAGCAAGGCACAGAGGTGGGAGAGAGGCTCCCCCCTCGTTCTGCCCCCGCTCCCCCACGCCAGGCTTAATCCTGTAAGAAAGGCAGGAGCAATACAAAAGCCAAAATAAGCACGTTCTGCGCCGTGCTCCTGATACCTAGCAATCAGAACTGCACGGGAAATAGAGGCGACCGGGATGTTTCCTTACCTGCGACCCAGTGTCTCAGCGGCATTACAGTTTAGTTTGCAGCCCAGCATAGTATCATCTCTCCCATGCTGGGTCTGTATGGATTATCCTTCTTTCTGGATTTCTTTATCTGTTTGACGTCCTTTTAGTATGGTTTTTTTTTTCTGGATATCAGTCGATCTATTCCTCTCTTCGTACAAAGATTCTCCACCCCAACAAAAACTGCGGTGATGAAGCTGTGCACGAGATGTAACCCAGACTTACTGATTTAGAACTTTTCTTGCGGTCTGTGATGGGATCGCTGGGCTGTTTCGTCTCCCAAGTTGGATAGTGTCGGCTGCTTTGTAAAAAGCACAGAAATGACTTAAAGGGCAAAGGAACCGTTTGCTTATTCTTGTTTTGTACAGCACATAGCACAGGGGAATTGTGTGCCATGAGAGGGTTTTCTAAATGCAGCAGCAAGCAAAATACAATATATGAAAAACCTCTAAACTCCCCTTCAGAGGGTTTGTACCCTTTCTGAGGTCAGCTTCATTTGCCTTCCCAATTTGATAGCATACGTAATCCTCACCTCGAGTAAGAAACACACAGTTTCCCTTCCGGTGGATGTAATTGTTGATCATGCTTTGAGTTGATGAAGGCACTAGGCTGACAATGTCTTGCCCTCATTTGTGGGGACACAGCATCTCGTTAGACTAATTCACGCAACTCTTAACTCACTCCTAGGAGAAAACTGCGACCAAGCATTGTGTAGGCCTGACTTCAGGGACTGTTAAGGGCATCAGCGATGTGAATTTGCAGGGCTGGTCTCATGGTGACAGCGAAAGGCGATGGCAAATTCAAAGGCTGGTACGTGTTCAGATATTCCAGAGTTGGCCGCACGACTTTGGCATCTAAACTTCTTAGGTCTTTGATAGTTTCAACCAAAAATGCATAAAAGATGGTACCAGGAGACTGACCTGCTGGACTTTGGGGAGGTGCAGCTTTCCCAACCTAAAAGGCATTCTCCCGAAGAAGTGAACATCCTGATACAAGTGGGCTTGTAGAGATTTTAGGGATACTTTTTCTGACAACTGACTTCACCACTGTGCCTTCCCTTTCCCCTTCCCTCTGATTTCCCTCTCCAAAAGACTCAGGCACATTTGCATCTAGTTTCCAAAGCCATACGGCAGATCGTAGCTAAGAAGACGCGGTACAGCACTCCCCTGTCCTCTGGGGCTGGCTCGGTGAGATGTTTGAACCCGCGCAGCTTGAACGCGCGGTTGCTATATATAAACCTGCTTATCTTAAGGCTGCGGCGCGGAAGATTTCACAGGCTGTTCCCTTGCAGGGGAGAGATATGGGTGCACTGAATCCTGGGGCTCTGGGAGGGGAGCGAAGACAGCACAGACTGCGTTGCTGAAATCCTGAGGGCAGCGCTACCTGCACCGCTGCCCCTGGCTGGAAGGAGTAAATCGCGTGCGGGATAAAACTTGTTGCTCTGTTAATACGGCATGTTCCACTATTGCAGACTTCTCTATGGAGGATTCCGCTTTAAGCGTTGCTCTTTCCAAGGAAACTATAAACTGCAGCGGGAAGTCTTGGCCATTACTGGAATTATTATAGTCCCTGAGGATAACGAATGGTGTAGTACCTGCAGAAGAACTGTACTGAATGCAACAGTCTGTTGTCGAATAAGCAATGCTGTGTGTCGCACACAGAGGGTGTGCCTGAAATGATGGCGTTGTGGCTGTAGAATTCCCTCTCCACCCCACAAAGGGAGAGTTCTACAGCACCTCTGAAATCTCCTTTTGTCTGTCCAAATCATCTTATGCAGAACCTAACCCAAACTTTCTGAAAAGACTTATGATTTGGAAGGCGATTGGTAACAAAGATCACTTTGGGAAGGTGCTAATCCTTTCCAGTAATTCTTCTTCCCTTTCTCCATCTTCTCCAGGGACAGGGAGGCAGTTGTGTGGCTTGTTCTGAGCCAGTGTCCCATTCTGGCAGCAGAAACAGTTTTCCCCTTGGTAGTACTGTCCGTTCAGCGATGCCGAGATGTTCGTCCTTCCGATGAACTCCTCCGGCAGGTGTCGAGGGCTTTGCAGGTTGGCTTCTCAGCAGGGAGTAACCAGAGACACAGGAGTTTAGGTCATCCCTGTCTCATGCTCCATTTGCTTTGTCACTGATCCAGAGCTTGCACAGAGCGAGCAGATGAACGCCTGCTGCTCCCACCGCTGCAGCAAGCAGCTCTATTCTAGCAGAAGTACCTGCTCGGAAAGCGGAGATGAGTTTTGAGGCCGCAACAGAAAGTTAATTGCGTCAAGGCTCGGCCGCTCTGACTCGAGCGGGTGACTGACAGGATGTGATCCACACCTTTTCCCTGTAGATTCTGCAGAAATCATTCTCTCGGCTTGTAGGTGGAAGCGGAGCTGACTTACGGGTTGCGAGCGCGTTCTGCTATCCCTGAGAGTGCAAAACTTAAGTGATTGGGGAGGGTGGTGGAAGGAAGGTGCAGCCTTCCTTTGAAAGCAGAACGTGTGGGGCACGTGGCTGGTTTTGTATTTTGTCAGATGAAGGCACTTCACTCCTTCCCCCCGCTTTCCTGTCATGCTCCTTCTCTGTAAAATCCTGTATTTATTTCTAGGCTGGCTGGGGAATGTAACCTCAGAGCTGAAGTGATGCACAAATCCCAGTAGTTCCAGCAAAACTGTGGCTGCTCTGTGCCCTTCAAACCAAACCCGAGAGGTCTGCAGCCCCGCTGTTGTCCTCGTTTGACTCCTGAATTGATCTTAATTTAACAGCCGCAGCAGCGTCTCGATCGCGCGTTAAACATCAGCGTATGTGTCATGGTGGAGCTCCGCAGGGATGCACTGCGTGGGTGTTGCTGAGGAGGCTTTTAAGGACCGTTAGCATGTTGTGTAAATGTTTAGGATAGACAATGTTTTAAAAACGATTTAATGAGCTACACATTGTTGTCGGTCTTGAGCCCAGCGCATCACAGAAATGAGAAATCATCAGGATCATTGCCTCAGCGCCCGTGAGAGACACAGGATTTATCCCTGTCCTGTTGAGGTTTCCCATCTCAACATTTGCCTCTTGATTGCAGGCCCCAAGATATCATCGTGTTCATCATTGGAGGGGCGACTTATGAAGAGGCTCTGACTGTCTATAACCTTAACCGCACCAACCCAGGGGTCCGGATCGTCCTAGGTGGGACCACGATTCACAACACAAAGAGGTAAGAACCGTCGTCTTTCCTGTGGATTCTGCGTACGCAAAACTGCTGACGTGAGCGTGAATTTGCGACGCCTGAGGGATCTTCATCGCGCAGTAAAACACAGAAATGTGTGTAAATGGGCCGAGCCCAGCTCTGCTCATGATGGCTGAGGGACTTATTACCAAGCTGAAGGTTTAATGTGCTTTTTAGTGAATTCAAGGGCAGGGAAGTAGATGTGAATAGCTTTTCCTGCTTATAATTCACCACACACCCTAATATGAACGAGAAGCCAGTGCAGCACACAGGAATTCAAAACTGACTGTAGTCTCATTGCTCCTGTTGAAATCTGGAGCAACTGCGTTTGATAGCAGCGAAGTTACTGTTCCTATGATTAGAACCGAGTTCTATGATTACGCTGCTAGCAGGCTCTCTGCCACCCACAAGCCTGCAGAGTATTGGCTGTGTCTTTTGCATTTCTCCCTGGAGAACGGAGCTTTCCTTAGCCGTTTGCTTTCCTGGGAGGCCAGACATTTGTAAAAGCTTAATCCCTCCAGGAACCGAGCAATGCCGGGGAGTGCTGACCACGCCGAGCGTCATTGATTTCCTAGCTCACCATCTCTGGGGTGGTAGAGAATCGTAGAATCGTTTTGGTTGGAAAAGACCTTTAAGATCATCGAGTTCAACCGTTAACTGCCGAGTCCATTCTGTCCCCAGAGCCATTCGGTTATCAGAAAGAGGGTGACGGCAGGAATGTGACAGGTGACCCACGTCTCTCCATGTGTCGCAGCAGGAAGCGCGGTGAAATCTAAGTCCTGGGAGGGTCCCTGGCGTTGTCCAGCAGCTGCTCTGAGCTTAGAGGGAGCGCCCCGCTCTGAGCTGGGGTGCAAGGAGAGCTTCAGTGTTACCATGTAGAAATGCAAAGTCCAGTCCTGCAACAGGAAGGAAAAGTTAATGCTTCTCGGCATTTGGGATGATATTTTCAGAGCTAACAGCTTCGGGTGCCTCAGCAGTCTCCTGGAGTTCAGGAAACGCACGGTGTTGCCAACACCGCAGGCAACTGTGTCAGAAATACAGCTGTCAGGCACTTGGTCGATCTCAGTTACTGACAGGTGGACTCCAGCGTAGCAAGCAGGCTAAAAACCTCCTTGGTTTTCAGACCATATATGTGCGCTGCTGCTGCATCAGAGTCCAGTGTGATATTTATAAAACCCTTGCACTTTTGCCCTTCCTTTTCATGCCCGTAAGGGATCTTCAGGCTCCAAAGCTGCCTGCACAGAAGCAGTAACAATTCTCTCGTGAGGAAATCCAGTGGTTCCTATCATCACTTGCTCAGAAAAAAATCCCCAAACCTTCTGAATTCACAGCATCCGCTCTGAAATTTGGCCCTTTAGCTTCCATGTCAGCTGATTGGGAAGCTCCTGAACTGATGCTAGCCCAGAAGTAAATTGCTTTTATGAACTGGGTTACAAAGGCAAGTCTGTATTAGCCCACATATCAACCAATTCCTGCCCAAATTACCCAGCTTGTTCAACCTTCTGCTCTACAGAGTAGCCTTTGAACTAAATCCTGGTTTAGCTGAGCCTAGAAATAGTAAGAAAAGGAGACCAGCGGACATAGTAGCTGCTCTTTGACTGATAAAAAGAAAGAAGTTAAATAAATTGTCATCTTGCAAGGACATAAAACCCCTAGCTCGTATTCAGCCTGGCATCCACTGTAAGCTCTTTGTCTGGCAGCGCATTTTGAGGCTGATTTTGACATCTACCAACACGCCTGCATCAAACTTTAACCAGCATCTGTGCTGCCAACCTGGATGGTACTGTCATCCTGCCACGCTAAGCACAAAAACCAGAGTAAGCGATACAGAGATCTCTGGGATGGAATAGTTTTTCACACCATATTGGAGGTTGAGACCTGCCCCAAAAGTGGGTATCGGTGTAGCAGATCGAGCAAAAACTGTCACTTGAGGAGGGGGGGACAGAGAAAACTCACCAGCAGTGTTTTGAGTGGAAGGAAAAGCAGCAGTGTGGCGATGGTTTGAGCTTTAGGTTGCCGTCCCAGCTCTGCTGCTGACCTCTCAGGTGATGTTGGACAACTTTCTCCTTTGTCTGTACGCACCAGAAGGTCTCTGAGCGGGGACTGTCTCTCACTTCTGCTCAAGTTCGAGGTTTGCAGCTACAGCGTCAGGCTCCACTTAGATTTGTGCTGTAATGAGTAACGTTAGCTAGTTAGGGCTTCTACCGTGACTACGTTTTGGCGCAGTCTCTGAATTATTTACTGAAAAATGAGGATACTGTATCAAAATTTGCATTTCAAAGAATGAAGTGGGGGGAAAAAAAAAAGAGAAAGGCTGTTGCTTTTTTAAGGGTTGACTACCACAAGGTCCTGTCTGGGAACTCCAGGATGAGGATTGCTAAGGGTCCCGTTCTAAAAATAACCCTGCCCCAAATGATTTGCTTTTCCCTAGTGGCTTGACTAAGATGAGAGGATGCCTTAATAATAATAAAAAATTAAAACTTTCAAGTCACAGATATTTTAGCAAATGCACTGAGGCATCTAACGTGAGGAAACCTAGATTTTTATTGTGTCCCAACTCCTCCGGTAATCCACTGGCCTTCCTTTAATGAACTGTTGCTTATTTCTGCTGGATTAGGGTTGATATGTCACAATAAACAAGGAGATTTTTATATTAATGCGCTGAGCAGCACATGTAAGCACACTAATCCCGTGCTTTCATTGTTCTTACCAGCCCAACTTAAATTGTGATCAACATCTGTGTTTATAGGGTTGGGGGATGGCTTAAGGGATATCCATTCTGCTTTTTTCACAAAGCAGGAGACAAACAAGCCTTTGGAGCTGGTTATGTTGTTAAAAGCTGTATATTTGTGGGAAGCTTATCTGTTTAAGAGACCATCTGCATTGTCCAGTGAACATCCACTGTAAGTAGATGTTTTAAAGTGTGGGGGTGCAAACTACTCGGCGTAGGGATGGAAAACACTCAGCGTAGGGATGGAAAACACTCAGCGTAGGGATGAAAAATACAATGTTCTGTGTTTGCAAAGAGGGTCTCAAAATGGGCGCAGTAGGTACCTGTTTAAAGTTTCCTTATGCTACGCAGTCATGTCAAGAAGAATCTCTCCCTCTTGATTTTTATGGGTTTATATCCATTACAGATGGAAAATAGGGGCAGGCATCTAATAACAACACTCATATTCTGAAATGAGGCATGTAAGGGATTCCTTATAAATAAATCAGGCTACAGAAGCTAATAGGCTGCACTGTTGTTTATTCCCCTGTTTGAAAAAATCCCGACGGTTTTACACGGTATGAGAAAAACAGTGTTTCTTGTCTTCCCTCCTCTAACAGATAAATCCATGTAGTTCACCTATTCCTTGGCTTCTTTCCTGACGTTACCCACAGGCAGGTCAATCAGGCTGGGAATGTGGCTTGGGTTTTCTCTTCCTGGCTGCAACCAAGAGTTGGGGGGGGGGGGGGGGGGGGGGGGCGGGGAAAGCATTAAAGCAGCAGGGGCGCTGAAAAGTCAAGTGATAAAAGCCGGAGAAATGCAGAAATCCAAGGATCGGAAAATCTCTTTGATTGTACACACTCAGTTTTGCTGCAGATGAGGCCTTAAATCTGTCTCATCTCAGTTTACTAAATTCTTTTAGGTTTTTTTCTTCTGTTCCCATAAACAGGCAACCCTCGCGCTGTTAAGTCTAGGAGAGTATACAGATACGCGTTTGGTAAGGCTTTGAGATCCTCCAAGAAACTCCGGCAGGGTGGGAAAAAAAAATAATGTGTTGTTGTCAAGGAATTTTCAGTGTTTTTCTAATCAAACCAGCTTGGCTGCCTCTGTTACTTTTAAAATTTTGGCAGCCCTACTAAAAATACTTCTATTATGACTTGATTGTCAAAAAGGTAAAAAAGCTTTCCTGGATGTGTTTTCCTGCAGAGAATTGAAATGCCACATCTGCCCACTTCATGCATTTTTTTTCTACAGAATCGGTCTGCGCTATGCCACAGGTCAAACCACTTGATAAATGAAGATAAACTCCTATCTGTTATCTTTTTCTTGCAATATAATGAGCTGTAGTGGAAAAGCTGGATGGCTGGGGATTATTAATGATAATAATATGTGTTTAAATTATATTTATGGTGAAAGTGAGAGGTCTTTCTTGACTTGGTGTCATTCAGTAACACTGACCATGGCAACCTCTGTAATTACCTGCAGGAACCAGATAAATTTGGGCAAAACTGTGCTGGAGTTAAACCCATGGGTTTTCAATTGCTCTCCACTCCTTAAGTTAACGTTTGTGGAGGGGCATGGGCTCACACCAAAACGCCAAATGCAAAGAGCTTTTAAAATCGGCAGCTTCGCTGTGGCATTAGGGCAGGGAGAGAAAAGCTAAGAATGTAATTACTGGACTTTAAATTAAAGAAGTCAGAGAGCCTAACGTGGCTGGCAGTGCCTCCTAACTGCTCCCCTTCTCTGGGCTGAAAGCTGGAAAGAAGTGGCTCTCGTTTTCCCTGCTTCCTAAAGAAAATTCAACGTGAGGGAGCTGATGCCTTGCTGTTGGCAAAGAGTTTTACCACCAGTCCTGTGGGCAAATGGATTTCAAAGAAATTCTTCTGGGTTTGGGGGGAGAAAGGGTTAAAAAATGATCAATAACCAGCTAAAAATGGAAGATTGAGACCAGGAGGAACATCTGGCATGTGGGGCTGACTCATCCAGAGCACAGGTTAAGCACAAACCTGCTGTGACTAATCCGAGGGGATATCCAGCCTGACCCACTTACCCAGTTACAGCTAGAGCCTGGTTGTGCCAAACGCGGCTGTGGCACGCTTAGCCGGCAGAGCCTGGTCACTGGATACCGGTGCCGCTGGGAGGAGTGTTTGGACCAGCCGCGGTTCCGGCTTGCTGCGGAGGGAAGGTTTGGATTAGAGCGGAGAGATCAGTTCAAGTTCTCTTTGTGGTTTAATAGTCGTGCTCCGGTCGGAGGCGTTCCCAGCCAGAGCTGGAGTAGCTGTGACCGCTGTGCTAGGTCCTCGCTCTGTTTCTCACAGGATCCTCAGGGTCTTGGGAATTAACAGTTTCACTGTGTTCCAGCTCACCCTCGGCTGCAGGTGGGAGTCTGGCTCTTACATCAGCCGCAGGCCAGATGCGGAGACCTTCTGCGCAGGAGATGCTTGGAGGTGGCCGTGCTACCCGCTTCTCCGACCTCCCTGAAGTACGGACACACTCGCTGTATCTCCCTCTCCACACGCACAAACTTTCTCTCCGGATAGCAAGTAAACAGGAGTCCCCTTTAAAAATAAAAGCAAGTCATTCTCTGTTAAGAACTCAGTCTGCCTGACTCTAATGCCTAAAAATAAAACTGGAGGAGGGACAGCTCTCTAGCTGTAATCACGGAGCTGAATGACCATAGTGCAAGTGATGTTCCTGTACACCGCTTAGAAATCAGGCTGCTGCCCTCCCAGAACACGTATTTCTAAACGCTGCGGTGTTGAGATCTGGAAGTTGGTGCAGGCATTTGCATGAGATTTTATTTTGTCATGATTTTTTTTTTTTTTTAAAAACCCCCTCATGATTCACAACCTGGGCAGGCAGACCTATTTTAGACCTGGCTTAGGGGAATCACATTTTTGTAGGATTCATGGTATACCCTTATTTTTATTTCTTTATCTTCTTTTTTTTTTTTTTTTTAAAGCATTAATGTTTAGATAACTTGATCAGCATATTGAAAGAATGAGTCAACCTAGAAACTGGTAGCACTGGATCACATTGCCAGAGTAACCATCTTCCTGGTAACATATCCTCATTAGATCTTAACGTGGGAGCGTTGCTGTGGTTTTGCACAGCATTCAGCTGCCTCCCAGACCGCGATGAAGTAACGCCGGTGGGCCAGAGCTTCGTTTTGTGGGCGGTCGTCACGGCTCCTTTGGCTTCAGATGTACAGGGATGCGACGTGAAGGTTACTCGCAGGTGTCTTGCTCTGGTGTTTGTACTACAGCGGCTGCGCAGGAGAAGACGGTCAGGTCGGTGGATGTTCCCGACAAGGCCGCGTACCTGAAGGACGGAGGTGGGGAGCAGTAGGGAAGGGCAGGAGCTGGCTGGTGAAACTGGGACTAGCTCCAAGCTTCGGGCCTAGTCTAGCGCTCAGCTCTGTAGGCTGTGCTCCCATTTGGGTTTTGCAGGCAGGAGTGCCGAACAGAAGCGTATAAAAGCCTATAATCAAACAAAAACAATGCAAAGAACTTTAAAGCATTATTCTTTCAAAGGTGGGGTATTTTTCCTCTTGAAAGGATTGAATTCATCTCAAATCTTAACCCACTTTTAGACCTGTTTAAACAAGGTTTAGCCTTCCTTGCTCTGGCGTGCTTTGCTGGATCAAGCTCCACTTTAAGCAGGGCCAGGGCTGCTGGAGTGCCGGCATGATGCAGCTGCCCTCAGTGCAGCTCCAGCAAACGCGGCTCCGTACGTGTCCCTCTTCCTCAGCTTGCTTTTCCACCCAGATAAGAAATAATCTGTGCCCACGACAGGTCTAAGCCTGGAAACTGAAACGCCGTGGCATATTTCAGGGATAAAATCAGCCTTTGAAGACTGCCCGGTGACAGAATGGGTGAAATTCATTTCGCAGACTCATCAAGGTAGAAATCATCTTTCTTTCCACCTAACCCAGCACCACGCAACCCTGGTCCTGCACGCAGCAGAAATTCTTTGCTGACACACGAGTCGCTTCTGCAGTGATCGCGACTTCAGCTGTGTCCATACAAGGCTTTTAAGACGCTCCACAAGCATTCCAGAATGGGACTTTCCAAACTATCAAGTGCTTAGCCTAACTCCGCTTCTAAAGAAGGAACGGGGCTTAAGTGGAAACAGATTTGGGCTAGGGCTGAACGGTCTTGTGAATTCCGATTTCAGGATCTCCAGATCTGAACCAGAGCAGAGCCCAGCCCTCCTGCCTCCCAGACATTTTCGTTAACTGCTGCCTGCTCGCTGCCTGCTTCGAGCTTTTTTTCCCTCTGCAGTTGGCCAACGTCAGCCGCCGGCAGCTGATCTCCACCTGGCAATTCTTTTCTTGAGAAGCAGCTTACCTATTCAAACGTGTCTCTGAACATCTTGCCTTTTGGGTTTTGCGTGGAACCATTGCTCTGGCGTGCGGTTGAGCCATTCACTTGACTTTATAGAGCAAACTTCTTCCTAAGTCTCAAATTAACAAGTTGCTTGGAGTCTAGCCCCCAAACTCCCTTAAGTTTCCTTGGAAAATCATCCAGAGGAGAGACTGGGATGAAGCTGAGTGTGAGCTTAAGCATTTTACTGGGCTAAAACTTTCTTGAGATCCAGCTCAATGAGCGGTCGGTGCCCGGAGGTTTCCATGTACCTCATTATTTAGATTTAAGCGTGATCTAAACAGGCTGGAAATAGGAGGGAGGGTCTTTGCCAGAAAGCCCTGGCTGTGAAATGTCAAGGATGCCTCAGCAGGAGGTTTCCACCCTGCCTTTTCCTGCCTTATCATCCGCACAGGAAGACTGAGAGTGAGCAGAAAAACAAGCCGGAGCGCCGGCCTTCCTGGCTTTGTTACCAAAAGGCGCGTGGGGCTGCCAGCGCCATCCAGATGCTGAGCCAAGCCCATGAGGAATGGCTGCTCGTGTTTTGAAAGCTTTAATGTTGATGGCACGGGGAGAAATGAGAGACCTCCCAGACAGGATGGAACATTTAAGGATGAATGGATGAAGATGTTGACTTGGTGATCCAGTGCTGGGTGCCCCAGGTTTCAGTGCTCCAGATTTTGGTCCCCAGGGCAGGTGATTGCAGTCCCGTAGCTTTGCACTTTGTTCTCCCTCATTGAATTCATCCTGGCTGGTGGGAGGATCTGTCACTGGAAAACAGGAGCGTTCGCCAAGGCTTATTTCCTCTTGGATTAGCGTCTCCTAAACTGTGGCTGTCCTCGTCTGAGGACATTTCCCTTACAAGCAGCTGGAGGAGTGGGTCAGTCTGAGGGTGATCTGTCCACCGACTGCAGGGCGGAATGGTTAGCCCCGATGCCAGATCTCGAGATGCCGCTTTTACATTGGAGGAGATGAGTCCTCATCTGAGTGTCTCTGTCACGTGCCCCTTCGGTCCCTGACACGTCCCCATCGGTCCCTGACACGTCCTCCTTGGGGGGAGCTGCTGGGTTTGACCTCAGCTTGACAAGGGGAAGGAGCATCGCATTGGGACCAGGATCCCTCTTCTGGGTGGGGGTTTTTTCCTTGGATTACATCCTGTTGTGGGCAGGTCCTCTTCTCTTTGCCACCATACCATGTATGAAGGAGTGACTGTCCCCGGTGACACCAAGGGAGAAAACAGATGGGTTTGTAGCTCTGAGGTTGTAGAGCGCTTGTTGGGTTTGTTCAAAGGCTCAAGGCCAAGCTGTGTGGTTACTTTCTATCTGCATGAGTGAAAAGTTGGCTCTTGTCTCTGCTAACCTTCACTTTGTTTGGCAGCTTTCTCGAGGAAGTTACAACTTCGGGGTTCCGCGGCCGAAGCACTGAGAGCTCCCAGGTTACACCAAGGTCAAGCAGCAGACGGTGAATCTCGGAGAAACCCCCATCTCGCCCATCCGGAGCTTCCACGAACTGACCATACGGCTTTGGAGCAGAACTGGGCGTTCCTGCACCGTGCTGCTGCCGTAGCTTTCCCCATCCGTAATCCCAGGAACCATAATGGGCACAAGAAGCATCTGGGTAGCGATTGCTGGTGTTGGTGTGTGCCCCGATGAAGCAGGACGTGCCCCTTCTCACAACCACGGCTCCGAACGGGATGTGGCTGCGTAACTGGAACTGTAACCTGCAGGAGAGCCTGGGAAAAGGGTCACTACAGAAGCACCGGGTCTCCGCAGCTCTGCCGGGCTGCGGGAAAGCTGTGCTCTTAGCTGATTTGTCAGAACACATGGTATGAGTCCCCTAATGAGCGTCTAACGATCATGGCCCAGACTTTTGTGTGCATTTCTGGAAGGTGAAGCTGATGGGCACTAGAAGCCCTCTGCTCTGCTCAGTTGTCTGTATATTTGGAGTCCTATTAAACAACCCATTTTGACTGAACCTCTTGTCTAATAAATGATTCCTGGTATCCCTTTTGTAATGCCACTGAGGTATAATTACATTCTGGCAGTAATAAAACATGTTGGATTTGTAAATAAACCAGCGAATTGGAATTGTGGAGCAGACCTGGGAGCAGGGGAGGGTGGTTGGCATCCTCCTAGGCGTGGGAGCTAGATCAGAAAGTGCTCGCTCTATGCACCTTCAAAAGGACTTTTTTTTTTTTCCCAGTTTCCTTTTATTTTAGGTAGAGGAAGTGTGAAAAGCAGCACAGGTTAAGAGTCAAAACAGACATCAGCAGACTGGATGCCTGGCTTCTGTGAATGTCCACTACTGATGAGCAAGTCTTTCCCTTATCTCTTGCTTTCCCATAATTAAGTAAGACTGAACCTCCAGCTCCCTGAGAGCTCTGCAGAGCAGCTGTGGATGGAAAGTACTTGAATTCACACTCATTTCTCTGGCTTAATTCCCTGAAGCAAGGTCACTCTGAGCCTGGGCGCCTGTCCATCCAAAAATGTCCCTGCAGTGCTGAAGGATGGACGGTACGTGTGCTGGGGAGCTGCTCTGGGGCTCTCGCCTGAAAATAAGGGGGCAGAGTTCCCACGCTACGGCATTAGGGAGCGTTTCCTTTCTGACTCGGGATTTCAGGCATTGTTTCAGAAGGGGTGGGTACGGGTACAGTTTCCAGTCCATCGCCTTCATCCTCGCATCGAGGAAGCTGACACATTTTGCTCCTCTCCCTCCCTGCAGTGCTGCAGGGCAGAGGAGTTGCAAGGTGGGGCTGACGCTGTTGCAGAGGCAGGAGACAGAGGTACCTTTGGTTTATTTAACCGGCAGGCTCTAACCTTCTCAGGCAGCTCAGTTTCCTAAGTGTATCGTAAAAGGTTGTGCTCCTGGTACTGGATTAAATGGTGGATTAAGAGACTCCTACAATGTTACATCAACCTTTTTGAAGTGAAACCCATCTCCAGCCCGTTGCCATTTGCAACCTCCTTAATACGCATTTTTGCTGACTGGCTAATGCAAACACTGAAGGTTTTGGACCAAGCCTGACACAAAGTCCTCAGGAACCGTCCCCGTCCCTGCCCCTGCACAGTCACTATTTCCCTCGTTTCCCTTGCACTTCCCTTGTACTTCCCTTGCTTCCCATGCACTTCCCTTGCTTCCCATCATGAAGGCTTAGAGGATCACAGTGCCGCAAAGGCTCAGCCAGAGCTGACATCGTGTAAGGTTGGCTGGTTCCTTTTTAATCAGCGTTGTGGTAAACAACCAGAGCTTTTTAAACCAGAGCAGGTAACAAATTGGAGAGAAAGGGGCACGACGCCGGCTTTTGGGGTGTTTTTTTTCCAGTCGCATTCAAACCTTGTATCTCGCCTCAGCCTCCTCCTCCTGCTTGGAATCCTGTTGCTTTCCTGCGGGGAAAGTGAATCCTTCCTCAGAAATGACGCAAAATTGGGCTTTCAAGGTTGTCAAGAACGATTCCTAGGCTGGTGTCATAGAGGAGACTGGCACCCCGCGCACCCCAAGCTCAGCACCCTGTGTATTTTCTGTGCTGCTTCAGGTCCTGGCTGTAACACCAGCTCACCTCTGGTGAGCCTGCAGCAATCCTGTTTCCAGGCACCTGTAAGGGTTTTGCTCTGGTAGAAAATGAGTGCGCTTTAGTAACGCACAGGGAATTGGAGCTTTTGGTTCATTCAAAGCTCTAAACACACCCTGGGCCACATGAGACAAGCCAGAGAACTTTACTCAGTAGTTTCTCCACCTCATTTATAACTCTGCTTAAGCTAAAGTGCACGTTAACGATGTATCCAGCCTTTGTTTAAAAACACATATCCCCAGACTGCCTATCCTCCCTGGATTTCTTTTTTAAGTCCACACCATAGCTAAAATTGGACCAGCTTCGATTTTCAGCCACTGGATTTTGCTGTGTCTTTTCTTTCAGAGCTTTCTGCCCTGCCAGTGGATGCACAGATCACACTCAAGATAATTTTAGCCCATAGTATATGTGGGGGTGTTAATTTTTTTTCTGGAGGTCATGTAACTTACTGGATTGGGGGGGGGAAGAGAAGCAGCTCCCAGGGGCCTTCCTCTGACGTCTTAGGAAGATTCTGTTTTCCCGTCTGGAAGGAAAGGCGTATGATAAATCTGGTGCAGGGCATCATGAACAAAAGTCCCTCCACACTGAAGAAGCAGTTTCCCAGGGCATTTTCTCATGGAAAAAATCACTGAGCTGAAAAGGAAACAGCAGGGCCCTTGCTAGGAGGTGGGAAGACTCTTTGCGAGGCTGGTTCCTTTATCACTCTGCTGAGCCACGGCTTTTTGTGGCTCGGCTTGTATTGTTCCTGCGCTCACAGAGGCAAAATGGGAGAGTTTCAGTCATTCAAACCCTTGCTTCTTTCCTTGGCACGGGTGACTAATACTTCTGCAGATGGAGATTTATTGGGCAATTGCTGGGCTCCTTGCAAAATGGGAAGAGCCTTGTAATTTCTTCTTTCGGCCACAGCTTCAATAATAACAGGAGAATACAGACGGAATAATGTCCCTTGCTGTTTGCCGTACCCAAGTGCTGGAATACAAAGTGCAAGTTGCTGTTAACGCGGGGGATGCGATGATGATCAGAGTTTACAAGGGGAGGCGATTCCTCCGCAGGATGCTGAAACTGGATGAGGCTGGAGCTAAGTGGAGTTTTTGCACCAAAGCTGCTTTTTCAGAGAAAAATGCAAGCGTGGTAGCATTGAAATGCTTTGCAAATGTGTTTTGCTGAATTGTTGGGGGGTGGGGTGGTTGGTTTTTTCAGTATCGAAACTCTGGAGAAACTTTTCATTTAGAAAATATCAAAAGGTTTTGAGAGATGTGAAATAAAAAAAATCCTTTGCGTTTCTAGCTTTTCCTTTCTTTTTTCCTTTCCTGGCTATCACAAGCGATACTAAGTGACGGGCAAAAGTCCCCTTAGCTCTACTCAGTAAATTTGTCCCTGGGGGAGCCTTGTGAGGGACAGGGGGGTGCTTGTGAGCACTGCAGCACCTGAGACCCCCCCAACTGCCCCTGCTTCCTTGCCTGCTCTCTCCTACGTGGCTGACGGCAGCCTGCAACCTCGGCGTAACCGTGTCGGTGCCAGGACCCTGCAATCCCCATGGTTCTACGAAGGGTCCTACTGAGAAACCTGCAAGCGAGTTTCCAGATTCTCTAACACGTGGCTTTTAATCAGCGATTGACTTGGGAATTAACAAGCCAGATCAAATGAAATGAGCTCTTAAATCCTTGAGAATTATCTTAGCATTGCAAATAAGTCTTGATGTGGAGCAATGTGGGAGAGAGTAAAGCCCTGTAGTGGCCAGGGGGCCAGCCAAGCCTGGCTAGCAGCCTCCCTTCCTGAAGCTCTTCTCCGTGTTGGAAAAAGCACGCAGCCATCATCGGGCAAGGAGCAGATTCCTCCAGCCAGATGGGGCAAGCCGTGCCTGAGGGATGTGGTGAGGATCCGCAGGGATGTGGAACCCTGTGCTGTGGACCGGTGTCCCAGTGGAGCAATGGTGAGGACGCAGCACCAAGCAGAAAACCTGGATAGTGTCCCAAGTCAGCATCGGTGTAGCCCCGGGGCTTCTTTGCTCTGCTGAAACTCTCCACAGAGGCAGTGATGCTGGAGCAATCCCAGAGGGGTACATCAGGGCGTAAAACCCCTGTCAAGAAGCATGTTTTTTAGGCTGTGTGCCAGCTGACAGAGCCAGGCAGATGTTGTTGTGTCGTTTTTTTCTCCTCTCAGCTCCAGTGAATGCTGCCACCTTGTTTGCTCCCGTGCTGCAGGATGAGCTAGCCCCGCACGAGCTGTGAAGCTCTGGGTGAACTCCAACCTCACCAGACCCGTATTTACCATCTTACCACTCCCCACAGCCCCTACCTGCCCCGGGGATCATTAATCTGCAATTTCCCAGGCCAAGACCCACCTTATATCCCACTCTGGTTCCTGGCCTCCCTCTCCTGTGTTGTCTTTCCAGTCTCGAGCTGCTCTCTGTGAATTTCATTAGCAGGCTGGTTTCCTCCCCCTTCCACATCATTAAATTAGAGATGTTAAATAAAACTGGACCTCTGGGAGGGAAGTCATGGCAGAAAAGGGAAAACACATTGCAGTATGAACACATAGATGAGGCATTTCATTTAAGGAAAAACAAAACAAACTTCCAAACCTGTCTATAACTGAAATAAACTGCAGGGGAAATAAAGGCCTGTTTCTCTGGTACTTGGAGGCTACTTTACATCAGCTCAGCAGGAGATGCTAAACTTGCAACTGCTTTAAAGCCTCAGTGAAAGGAGCATCACTGAGAATGGCCATCAGGTAGGCACGCAGTAGGTGCAATGGTTTAGCAGGAGGTTTATACTGGTTAGACTGGTACCAGCACAGTCTTGAATGTACTCTGAAGTTAGGCTGGTCTAAAGGTGCCTCATCTCAGGGGAGTTTGTTTCATGTGGGAAGTACTACGCCAGGAGTGGCCAGAGCTCTGGACTGCATCTCTGGAGATCTTTACTCCTGGCCCTTCCGCCAACTCTTATTACTGCTGTCTAAGCTCAGACTTGTTCTTGACCCCAAGTTCCCAGTGGCCCAAATTTGTTTGCCTACAGCCTAGCTCATGTCTAGCCTAAGCCAACCTGACGTCCAGATGAGGTCTGAGATCTCCTCCTGCAGGTCATTGGCCAGGGATAGGTTTTGTCTCTGTCTCTGTCTCTGGCTCCGATTCTGGTTCTGCCGTGCTGGAAGCCCCTGTAAGATGTAAGGTGCTTCATCAGGATGCGGACATAGCCTGACCCACTCAGAATTACATCCCTGTTGAGTGTTCTCTGGACAGGAACCACTCTCTCTCCTCTATTTCCCAATTTTAAGTTGTTGGGAATGGGGCAGAGCCTTGAGCGAGTCACTCTGCAGCAGGCGACTCTCGGATCTTGCTGCCAACCTGAGCCACTGGACCCTGCCAGAGTCTTGCAAGGAGAGGAGAGCTGAGTTTTCCCTTAGAGGAAACTCAGGCACTCCCCTGGCCTGGTCCTTTCCACAGGGGTAGATTCTCCCATCAAGCAGACCCCTTTTCCCAGACAATAGTGCTGTAATTATCTTCAGAGACAAGAAAAAACACATGTCCTAATTAAACTCAATTCATCTTCTAAGCAGCAGTTTCCCACTTGATATCCAGAGGCAAAATCATGCAGGGGGGGAGGAGGGGGTGTTAAATACATAAATAAACTGAGAGTGTTTGTTGTTCTGCTTTTGCAGCAAGAAGATATTTTGGTAACTGTTTATTATGAATCGACACATCATAAGGGAGCAAAACTGCAACATCAGGGCTGAACAGAGCAAATAGGATGTTTGAGGACAGCAAGCAGGAGGACATAAACATCACTTTAGAGAGAGGTTCTCTTTTCATTTTGCCCACATTTTCAAGGTCCTTTCCCTCCCTCCTATACCCTCCCCCCCTTCATTTAAAAAACAATGATATTTTTATGCTCCCTGTAACAAAATTCAAAGCCGTGATATTAGCAATTCCCTGCGAGTCCGTTGTTCCCTGCTCCCTTGGAGAAAAAGATAGTGAAATGTGGCACGGGAGCTCAGCCCCAGGCTCACGTCCCCCCTGCAAAGGAGGGTGCACCGACCCGGGGCTCCCACTTTTCCACCTCCTCCCCTGCTTACGGGAAATTTTGGGTGACTTTGTGTAGCAGGGAGGAGTCCTGGAGCACGGCAGGGGCTGTTGGGACATCTCCCGATGTACAGCACCAAGCACCCGGACCGAAGTCACTTGGCGATGCTCACAGCAGGAAAATCACACCCTTACACAGACTCAAAGGTACTAAAGAAGCGATTGCCGTCATTTTGTAACGTTATAATTTAAATATTTCTGGTTCCGTCTTTCCTGCTCGCGGCCAGGTGGTTGCTCCCAGCTCTGGGCTGTAAGTTGCTTTTTCCTGCGGTGTTATTTATTAGCTACTTTTGATATATCCTGCAACCACAATAAAAAAATACACCGCTACTGAAAATACAAACTGGGAAAACAAATCATCCCAGAATGCAGTCTACACAAAGGTTGTTAAACTATGCACTGAGTTAATTAGCAGCTAATAAAAGACTAAATTCTTCCATTAGCTATTCCGGTATGCGAGATCCACTGATTTCACTGCATCTGTGGGCACAAGGCCACATTTACTGTGGTAACCACGAATGCAAATCACAGGACAACCAGGGACGGGGACGGGGACAGGGTACAGACAATTTCACGTGCCACACCGGTGCAAACATGGCTCAGGGAGGCCACAACCCTCCCAGCACCTTCCTCAGCCCCATAAATCCAGTGTGAGCCA
Organism: Balearica regulorum gibbericeps; assembly: GCF_011004875.1. Classification (NCBI taxonomy): domain Eukaryota; kingdom Metazoa; phylum Chordata; class Aves; order Gruiformes; family Gruidae; genus Balearica; species Balearica regulorum. The sequence goes on from NC_046211.1 coordinate 1,071,232, forward strand.
TGTCCGGGGGGTCATTCCATCGCTGGGAGTGTGACTGCCTGTTTCAAGGACGGAAATCGGAGCTGGACTCCCTCCTATCTCCCTTCCTTCCCTATAAATTGTTGGATGTTTCCAGATCTGAATCACTGGTCGCATCCTTTACAAACGTGAGTCACTCTCACACTACAGGCTCGTTCAACCAGCTACGCCCCTTGTGTTTTCCAAAACCGCCCGAGGATTTCAATTTGAGCTAAATTCCTCCTCCTGCGGACGCGTGCGCCAGTGCTTTACCTGGTGCAGCAACACGGTGACTCCCCCGGCACCCAGGCACAACGGCCAGGGATGTTCATTCACACAGCGAGCAGTGCGAAGGGTGAAAACAAGTATGACATCATCAGACCATACCGTGGGTACACACCATGTCACAACGATGGCAGGCGGCCGCTTTAGTTTAAAAACTTGTATGCAACAGCGGGGAATCTTCCCCCAGTGACTTGGCACACGGGAGGTGTACAGCTAAGGCATGATATAAACTCTTAAATGGGATTTCAGTGGGAGCACGGCATTGTCTCCATCCACTTTTAAAACTCCCTTGAGGCACCTAACGGTAAATCTTCTGGCATGTAAATCCCTTGATAAAACCCCAAACACAATCCCGAGGCAAATTGTACTCCGAGTATCAGAGTACCTGAGTTAGACTGGTGAAAGCAGCACCTAAGTGTGAGCGCCGGGCTGTCCTGCCAGACCTGCGAGGAGGCCATTTGGGAGGAGAGCGAGCCCTGAGCGGCACGAGTCTTGATTCAAAGGGCATGACAAAGCTCTCCCGCGGCTACCAGCACCGTGCCATCTGGCATTGGCCTGCGGCCACCTCTGGGGTGCTCCGTCGGACCTGGCCGCTGAAAACAGGACGTGAAGAATAACAAGTCCGGTTGGGAGGCAAAACGTTATTAAATAAATATGCGCGTTCCGTTGTGCAGTAAGAGACCCTGCAAACCGCACCAGGGGATTTAGATGGTCAATGTGACTCCTCTCCGTCCCTCTGCCGTGACACCTCCCTCGCTTCTCCAGCTTCGTAATCCAGCTGTCCAAGGTAGGTGTGGACACAGCGTGGATCTTCCTCACTCCGCAGGAAGAAGAAGCTGTGCCGTACCCGCCTAACGCAGCGCCTCTCAGCAGAACAGAGCAGCACCCCACACCGCTGAATTTCACAGAACCCCACACTGCTGGGGGTGGGCAGGGACCTCTGGAGATCATCTCGTCCAAGCCCCTGCCAGAGCAGGATCACCCAGAGCAGGTCGCACAGCACGGCCTCCAGGCGCGTTGGAAATGTCTCCAGAGAAGGAGACTCCACAACCTCTCTGGGCAGCCTGTCCCAGCGCTCGGTCACCTCCAGAGGGAAGAAGCTTCTCCTCATGTTCAGATGGAACTTCCCGTGTTCCAGTTTGTGCCCGTTGCCCCTTGCCCTGTCACTGGGCACCACTGAGAAGAGTCTGGCCCCTTCCTCTAGACACCCGCCCTTTAGATAATTAGAAGCATTGATGAGATCCCCTCTCAGGCTTCTCTTCTCCAGGCTAACCAGCCCCAACTCTCTCAGCCCTTCCTCATACCAGACATGCTCCAGGCCCCTCCTCATCCTCGCAGCCCTCCGCTGGACTCTCCCCAGTACTTCCCTGTCCGTCTGGAACTGGGGAGCCCAGACCTGGACACACAACGCCAGATGTGGCCTCACCAGGGCAGAGCAGAGGGGCAGGAGAACCTCCCTCGACCTGCTGGACATGCTCTTCTCGGTGCACCCCAGGACACCATTGGCTGCCTTGGCCACGAGGGCACACTGCTGGTCATGCACGAATTTACTGCCAAGAATAAGGGAAGCAATACTAAAGCACTGAGCCACTTCTTAGCTCCACATGAAAAATGTCCAAAAATTATTATTTCATGGTACAACCGGGGAAACTGAGGCACAAAGCCAGCAACTCCCAGTTTGGAGCCCCACGGAGTACGGGGCTGCACAGGCACTGAAGGAAAAGGCAATGCCTGCTCTGAGCTTCTTAGAGGGTGGATTTGGTTTAGACGGTAACTTGTGGCACTGTCCCAGGTATTCAGTGCCTCCCACAGCTCCTGACAAACCGGAGAGCACTATGGAAACGCCAGCACTTGAAAAAGAAAAGATACAAACCCGCTAGCCCCTCACCCATAAAAACTCTGAAAATACTCTAATCCAAGCGCTCAATGATCCTTTTGCTCCAGCTTATAATGTTTTAAAAGATGTTAGCAGCACAAGTGCATCGTCGGTATTCTCGACGCGTTAATTCCAAAGTACTCGGGTTAAAACACAGCCTGCAATCGTGGTGTGGGTGTGCGCCAGACTAAGGATCGGATGGATGGATGGATGGATGGAAGGTTTTCACCGAAAAGCAAACAGCTGAGCAATTGACCAGTGATTGATCTTTTTCTTTCTCCTTATAGATCTAGTTCTGAACAGAACTACTTCTTCCTTGCTCTGGTTTTGTCTCCTTTCTTACACATCTCTCTTACAAACCCAGCCTGTGACCTCTGTCCCACACTCGGATAGTTCTGGACTTGCAGGAGGGAGACCAAATAAGCAGAAAATGGTATTTTTTCAGAAGCCAAGCATCTCCTCACTCTGGGGAAGCTGCGCCCTGAACGTCGCTTTCTTTTGGCAGTGTTAAGTCCCTGTGACCAGCCCCTCCACCCTTCTCCCCGGCCCCCTCCCCAGGGAATCTCCCCACTCCTCTCTGCAGAGTGCTGCTGTTTCTACTTCTAAACACTCAGCCACGTTCCTGGCAGAAAACCCTCCCAGTGCCACCTGGTCGCTTTTCCCTCTCCCGGGAAGTTTTGCGGTGACCTGTGACACAGCCGGGAATGTGGCTCAGACACGGAGGTGGGGGGGGAGACATCTGCCAATGTGCACACTCACATCCAGCCACACACACATCCAGCCACTCACATCAACAGCGAGTCAGAAACAAAGAAGAAGAAGAAAAAAAAAAAAAAAAAAAACCAACCCACCCTCGTGGGCTGCGATTCGCCCTTTATTGTGAACTCCAGACGTCATACGCGCACGGCTATAGATGGAGCTCGGGAGCCCAGGCCAGCCCAGTGCAAGCCCACGAGAGCTCAGTGATGGTGGTGGTGGTGCGGGTTGGCGGGGGGGGATGCTGTGTCTGTATGGCTAAGGATGTATTACAGAGGCGGGCTGGTCTTCATGTAACTAGAGAGCTTCTGTAATCTGCAAAGGGGGAAGACGGAGAGGGAGTACGAGGAGGTACCCTGTGTATTTCCCAGCCACGCTCTTCCCAAGAGGAGGCCGCCGGGAGCCCCCCTCGCTGATCCCCCCCTCCCCTCCCCAATCTCCCTCCAGCGCAAGCACGTTAAGGAATGATGAAAAAAAATAATTCTGCAAAAAGGGTGAGTGGAATTGGTTCTTCTTTGGGGTACGGTGGGGTGGGGGAGGCTCCCGGATGTTTTGGGGAGGGGGGCTTGTCTTTTCATTTCCAGTTGTTTGCTTTGCGTCTGCTCCCCCGCTGCCCTTACCTTGCTAAAAAAAACCAAAACCAAAAACAACCCCAAAACCCCAACCGGATCAAAACAAAACCAAACCCAGCACCCGTCTCTCCTTCTCTCCTACTGCTCAGCACCTCTCCTTCCTCTTGAATTCCCCAGGAGATACTATTCGCCGTTTAGCACAGGCAGTTTTCATTTTTGATCGCAAGGAAATGATAAAATACGGAGACACCATCTATCTGTCGCTCTGTGTCTGCTCTGTGCCGTATGTGCGTGTCTGCTGTGCCCAGAGATCTTACTGCTGTCTGTGAAGAAATCTTAAATATAAACCCATACATAGATTTCACCTCTAGGATTAATTGTTCATAAAAGGCTCAAAAAATGCAATTTTCACTGCAGTAAAAAATCAGCTAGTTTAAATTCTCCCCAACACCCTCCTGTTCCTCTTTCCACGGCCAAATGCATGTTGTATGAGGCCAATAACAGCCTTTCTTATATAATGCACAGAGTGAAACCCTGCCTGCAATTTTTGCATTGTCCCCTTGGTATTATTGGTTTTGCTTCATGTCTGCAGCAGAAAAATCTATGTAGAGTGAATCAAGCAAAGTACCTCGGTCCCGGCTTCGGCGGCGAGAGGGGCCGGAGGGAGGGGGAGGCGAAAGTTGGGCAAAGAGGGAGGGGGGGGAGAAGAGGAGTGTAAAACCAAGAATAATACCATTTTCCCCCATTTTCTTCCCTCTTTCTTTGTGTTAGGGGCAACAGGATGGAAACCAGCAATCTGTGCAGCCAGAGAAGGTCGGCTGGGTGCGGAAATTTTGCGGGAAAGGCATTTTTAGAGAAATCTGGAAAAACCGTTATGTGGTTTTGAAGGGAGATCAGCTTTACATCTCGGAGAAGGAGGTAGGATCGGTTTCATTTTCCTTTCCCATCCCCCTTTCCTCCCTTTTGCATATGAAAAGCAAATGCCGAGCAGCCCCAGCCTTTCCCCATCGCCCCTCCATCGCCAGCCTGGCTTGAGGAGGTTTCTCGGGGGGCTTCTCTTCTCCCAGAGTCAGCACCGGCAAAACCTGGCCTGGGTTGATGTGTCAGCTCCAACAGCGACTCTCCCAGACGGCTCTGGCTGGGAGACATTTTTCCCAGCGCTGGACACATGAAAGGATTCACTTAGCGAGAGTTAAATCCCTCATCCTTCTTTCCGCCGCGGTGAAACGGCAATGCCAGCTTCCTTCTGTGCCTGTCCTCTGTCATTAAGTTCGACAGTGGTCTTGTTCCCAGCTGCTGCACTGCTCTGTTTGGAAATAACTGTGGTCTCCCTTATCTCTTGTATTTTTTTTTTTCCCCCTGAACCACACACCGCAAGAAAACGGGGAAATTTAACCACGGATTCAACACCTCGTTGAAAAACGTGTCCCCTCTCCTCCCCCTCGTCTCCGCTCAACATGGGCTGGGGTTTGGGGTTTAATGTAGTGTTTACTTTAGATTTAATTGGATGTGACTATCAGGCTGAGCGTTGCAGGCTGGGATCTGGCTGTCCTTGCACAGCCTCCCCCCCTTTAGTTTTTGTCTTGATAAATTCATCAAGAAGAAATCCCCAGGCAACAGCACTCCTTTAAAAACTCATCGCTAGCACTAGTGAGAGTTGTGCCCCCAAGACAAGGGACGGCGGGTGTTTGGAGGCAGGCTGGTGTTAGGACAGGGCATTTGGGGTAAAAACACGGATCTGGGTGGAGCTTATTCTCCAACGGGCATCGTGGTTCAGATGCGTGGCTACCTGGCCCAGCTTTATCAGTTCAGGATCTGGAGAGATAATAGGGTCCAGAGCGCCAAGCATAATTTGATTTAGAGGCTAATTGAATCATGGGGCATGGCAAAGTGCAGATGGATCAGGGGTTATTAGAACACAGAAATAGCCTAAAAGCAGACTGAAAGCTCAGGTTGCACTTAGCTATGTGCTGGCATTTCACAGCTCACTCCCATCTGTCTCTTGGCTGCTCCGGAACCAGAGTTCAGGTACAGAGACATAATAAGAGGAAGATTAGAGACCATAGACCACACTAGTGGTAACGAGACACTAAACCTATGATGAATCTATAGATACATTTATGGATGGGGAAAGTCAGATGGAAAGATGGACACGAGAGGTACACAGCGAGTGGTACAAATCTCCTTTGATTTGTGGTTGTTCCAAATTTCCCAGTACTCATGCAGACCGTATAGCGTGTATTTCTCAAGAGCAGGCCCGCTCGTCTTGCATGACTCTTACAAGCAGCTCACGTACCTCTGGGGCCACAGATCAGAGTTTAGAAACTGCTAGACAGACAGATTCCATGGCTGGAAGGATTTTACCTGCTGCCTCCTGTTCTACCAAGCTGGGTCAATGGTTCTTCTGTACTGGGGTCCCGATTCAAGGCAGCACTGAAGCACGTGCTTGAGCAGAAAGACATGCTCAAGCCCAGTTTGAACTGGAGCTTGTATTTTTTGAGCCAGGACCTGGAAGTGAAGTAACTGTGAAGTTACTGTCGGCTGTGCCGACGCAGTTGGAACTGCTGGGAAGGCATTGGGAATAGGCTGGACTCAGCGGCTCTGTAATGGTAATCTGCAGACTGGGCAGATGCTTAACAGCGTTAGCAGGATGCTGTGTGGTCCTTCAAGAGGCGTGAAGGCGCAGTATCAGACTGAAAACTGCTGTAATTCCCAGCTGGGTTAGCAGGGAGTTGTGTATGTGGTTTTAGAGACAGACACGGGAACTTTTCAGGGTCCCTTTCATCACCATTCGGTGGGGAAGGAATCATATGGATCGGTAGAGGGAGAAACTTGGTCCCGCTGAAGCAAAGGCTAGTTCTGAACCAGGAGTGTTTGTTTCAGGGAGCATGCGTGTATTCTTTTATGGAGAAAAAAAAAACCCTAGTGCATGTGCTTCTGAAGCAGCACTGTGGCTCTACGTGTACGAATACGTGTGTGAAAGACCATAAATAACATGCAGCAGTGACTGCCTATGTCTTTATATGGAAGAATCTGTGGCTGAGTAGAAATGTGGTTACAGAGGTAACATCTGGCCGCGTGCATGTGCACTGAAGTGACTCTGTGTGCCTGCGGGAATGAAGAGTACGCCTGTGTCACCGCGTCCGGCATCTCCGGGAATCTCAACATACGAGGTGGCTTCAGCTGTCTGTCTGCGTGAGCACGCGTGCATGTGCGTGTAGGGATGGAGGGCACGTGTTGGGTGTGCCCGCCTGTCGCTCGTGTGTTTCCAAGACACTCTGTTCAAAGACAGACGGGTCTTTTAATCTTTATTCCTTAGCAAAGCCAGGCCTTCACATACCAAGATCTGAGATCTGCCCTGGGAAGCCCGTAGCCAGCTCTCCCTCCTGCCCCTAGCTCATAGCATGTGTTTCAGAGCTCTGCTCCCGGAGCACGAGGATCCCTTTGCACACTCGTTTTCCTGGCAGCAGGTGCCTGCAGCTCCTGCAAATAGCTTAATAAATTGGGATTTGTCAAGCAGAACAGGATGGAGTTTCTTTTGGTTTTTGGTTTTTTTCACACATCAGATTATGCCCAGTGGAGAAAATGGAGCCACTGCTGGGTTGTGCTGATGAGTTGTGTGAGAGTCTCTTCACTGCTCTCCACTTGTAAATCCCTGCCACTGCCGGTGTGGATGATGGGGCAGGCACTGGATGCAGCCAGAGAGAGAATTAAACAGTGGAGACGTGAATAGAAAACTCTAGTGGAAACGGCCACTAGACAGGTTGAATCACAGCCCGATTTCTGCCGTGATAGGAGATGAGACTCAATTGTCTGTTTCCGCAAAAGATCAAAGCCCTCCTCTGCTATAAATTATTGTTGCTCCATCAAAGCCATCGGAGCAATGTGGATTTGGTGGATGGAGCTTACAAGTTAACTCTCGTATTAACCTTGGTGTTTCTTGTCAGCTCCTCTTAAGCTCAGCGGCCACTCTAGAACAGAAGGCCAGTGGTTTAGCGGGTAAAGCAGGACTCCCGGCTTCCCCCGGTCAGCTCAGAGCACCGCAGGGGTTAAATCCTATCCTCAGTGCTGCCACGCACTCACTAAATGAATTCAAACCAGACATTTATTTACTTTTGCCTGAATTTCTCCATCTGGAAAGCAGGGCTAATAATAGTCATCTCCCCAAGGCACAAGGTGCCTAGGAAGGGGGAATTGTATATCACGCACGGTGGGATCCCTTGGGAAAGACGTCGGCTCAGGGCAGGTAGTGATGTTGCACGAAGACAACGCAGAGCAGTGAAACCGCTCAGAGCTGAGCACTGGTCTGATATCCGGAAGGGCTGAACAAGTAAGTTTCCAAAAAGCTAACTCCCACAGGCAGTCACACTACCAAAAATCCCATCAATATCCACATTGATTCTTGCTGGGAATCTGTGTGCTTTTTCAGTTACCTACCTAGGACCTGGCCTTGCAGGTGAGGGACCAGCCCTGATTTATTTATTTTTGTTAGGAGATGGAAGCCTGGGCTTTCTTCCTGGCAGAAGCCAGGTCTGTAAGGAGAGGAAATGTATTCTATCAGACCAGCTGATATACCTGGAAAATGCAAATGGGGCTTCTGAGTTCTGCTCTGCAAAACCTGCTCTAACGCCTAGAACCTTTGCTCTTCCAAAATGCACCAAAATGGTAGCTGAGGCTTACGGACCTTGTTCAGGCAGGGGCTCTGAGCCTGCACAGCGATCTGTGCCCCGGCTGCAAGCCGAACTCTGTGAACTTATGCAAAAAAACCCTCCTTCATTATGTAGCATTTGGTCATCCGCCAAAATAAGCATTCAGGGCAGAAACACGCAAGACAAGATGTGCTGAAGTGAGCTGAGCTCTGTTAACAGAACACCTTCTTAGTATCATTTTTGCATTCTTTCCCCTTGCTCTCCTCCACACCAGTTCCTTCCCCCCCTGCAAATTTCTGGTAATTGTTCTCTTGTTTCTAGCACAGCTTTGTTATTGCTTTGCACTTGGGAATAGCGGTCGGACTAACACAGACACAGCTGGGCTCCTACCACTTCCTGTCAGGAAGCCCAGGGCTGTCCAGACAGCATGAACGGACTCTGTGATGACGAGATGTTAATGAGGAAACGCTTCTCGGGGCTTCCTTAAGCCTTTTCTTGTTTGCTACCAAAAGCATTGACTCAATTAGCACAAGAGCACTTGAAAAGTAGTCTGTTCTTGCTCATTTGTTACAGCACCATCACACACTGCACAACTCTGCCTGGAAGTGGTGTGCGCGTGTGTGTACACTTTCGAAGTAGTGTCTAGAGATCACATACGTGGTTCTTGCACATGATGGAGCCTGCAAAGTACTCGTGTTTCTGTGCAGGTGCTGTTCACACGCTTGGTACTGTGACAACGCTTCCCGGTGTGTGTTTGGCCTTGGTGAACACTGTTGTGCACGGGCTGGCCATGTTTTCTGACTCTGCGTCATGTCTGCGGTTGGTAGGTGAGGAAAGTGTGTTGGTGTCCATTGCGTTCAACGTGGCACAAGGTGTTAAACAGAGCTGTGTGATTACATACGGGTTCATGGACAGCTGCAGCACTAAGCATCAGTCTGGTGTGTAAACCCTTGGCTTCTGGCTACACAAGAATAGTCTGTGACTGCCCAGCTGGAACCTGCTACCCCTTCCATACCTCTCCTGCTCTTGCTCTTTTAAACCGTCCTTTTCCCTTTCACCTTCCTTCTCCTGCTCAGCCAAGCTCTGTTCTACACAAGTTTCAGCAAAGTGCCTTTTCTGTCCCAATGGCACCGTTCTGCACAGAGAGAGGGTCAAAGAACACACACAGCCTGACTCCCTTTTCCAGTGACGGAGGTAGCTGGTGGGATGAGGCAGCACGACCTTGGGATTAGAGTGCAGCACTGGGATGCGGAAGAGCTGTTTCCAGCAACAGGGACCAGTCGATTCTGAGAGACCTGTGTTTCTGGTAGCCTTGGCTGATCACTCTTTGGGGCAAGGGACTGGAGGAGATAGCAACTATCTGCCGCCGTCCCCTTGTTAGCTCAGGGGAGCAATCTGGCAGTGAAAAGCCCTGGAAGGTCATGGGCATGCCCTTCAGCTACCAAGTTCATGGTGCAAGCTCCCAAAGAGGATGCAGGTGTGCAGACGGGAGGCACTCTTGGAGCACTGCCATTTCTGTGCTACCAAGGTTCAGGGGCTCTGGCTGAAACCAGGCTCCTGCCGGTGAGCACACAAACACGCTATCTGTACCCCTGCCTTCTCTCCACACATGCGCTTTAACTAGAGAAGGGAAAAGCGACCCATCCGCAGTGTCCGTTTTACCCCCTGCCCACAGCATTGTGCAGGTCTCTGTTACTGTAATGCCTGAAACTCTCCCAACGCTCCCTGTATTTCTTCTGCTAGTTCCCTTGCAGACCAGAGCCACAGAGTTACCTCCCCCATGCAGCCAGGGAACCGAGAAGAACAAGGAACCAGTGACGGGACAGGACATTAAACTCGGGTCTCCCCTGTCACCTGCCAGTCCCCTCACCGGTGCTGCTTGCCGGCACTGCCAGGGCCAGTGTTGCACACACGCGTGGATTCCCGTCTCAACAAACAGCCTGATTTTAGCTAAGCTTTGCAGAAATTTCTGTCCCTTGCTAGATGGTAGAAGTGTTCAGCTTGAGGAAGTGAAACTTTCCTCTCAGCTTGAGAGGGGAACATGCTGCCGATGCTGTCCCCAAGACTGCCTATGTTTCGATATTCAGCTTTACTGACAATCTGGAGGTTTCTTGTTACACCCTGAGCCACATTATGACCCCTTGAATGTCTCGTGGATACGTTACACTTGGTGTCTTGTGATTTTCTGTACCTTCCCCATTTGCTTTGAGCATGTCACATCTCAACAGGGAACTGCTCAGGCAAATCTCCACCAAAAAAATCTGAGGAAGGCCGCAGAACTTTGTCGGGTGACTGAATGACTGCCCTTCTGCTTCGCTCCTGGTTTGGCCCCAGAACACAGTCCTGATCTGTACCAAGGAGATCTCGAGTTGTTGCAAGTGACAACTTGATGAGGGAGGAAATTTTAACTCTCTGTCAGCAAGCCATCCAAGGGGCAGCTAATTTAAACCACAGAAGCACGACTAGCTGCCAGGCTAGAAATAAGCCCTACAAGGCTTTGGGAGAAGGTACTTTGGGTACCACGGCCGATGTTCTGACCCACGCCGCGTCCCACAGGCACAGGGAGTGCCGTCGTGGCTGGCGTCCCTTCGGTCTGACCCTGCTGGGGCAGCAGCTGCGGGGGTGAGGCGTGTGAGGAATGCAGCTCCCTTCCTTGAACTTTAGCAACGCGCCAGCAATGTCGGCCTCAGCACATCTCGCTGCCGGTGGCGGTGCGGCTGTAGTGGAGCTACGCCCCAAGCAGCGGCAGCTGCCACTGGGGGTGCGGGGACTGTCTGCTCTAATGGCTCCAGGGTCTAACATACCCTGCTTTGTCTTAGGTGATGGGGGACCCCTTGGGGTCCTTTTCTGTGCCTCAGTTTCCCTTCCCTCGCCTGGCCTACTTGGAGTGTGGAGGTATTTCTGGGAGCATGAGGAGGAGCCAGGTTGAACCTCAGGATGAGAAATTGTTTTGTCTGCGAAGGGTGGCTGCAATATGGAGATCAAAGCCAGCAGACAGCCATGGCAGCAATTGCTGGGATTTATTTACCTTAATCCTTTCAATCCAGAGCTTCCCTGCAGGGCAAGGAGCGCAGGACCTACCTGCCCACGAGGCTCTGAGATCCGTCAGCTCGCTGCACGTCAGGCAGTCAGCAGCTGTGAGGAAGGAAAGACCTGCTGGCCACCTCCCAGCTAGGAATGATTTTGCCAAAATCAACCATCCAGGCCTCTCCCTTCCTAGCACATTAAGCCGAGCGGTCCCTGATTCCTCCCAGCCTTGAGCTACAGCGTGGGAGATCTTGAGAAAGGCTGGTGAAAGCAGCAGGATCCAAAAAATACCCACATCTGCAGAGCCCCCGCTGCTTCTCGGGCAGGTGTGTGAGCCTGGATATGCTGCCCCAGACAAGGAAGCTTTTTCTAGACTCCCTAAAAGGTGCTGTAGGAAAGAGAAACTGTCAGGCCCTGGAGAGTTTGTTTAAGCCATCTTCCCTGCAAGTTAGAGAGCAAGAAACTCTGGGGATGGGAAACCAGACTGAAGACTCTGCATTAGAGGAGATGTTCAGCCTTTCCCAGAACTCAGATCTTTTCTTAAAGAGTTTCAAGTTTGGCATCTGAGACTAAAAATCACCCCTCACTTTTAAAAAATCTGTGTTCAATCTATGTTCAGCAGAGAAAACAAACAAGCAAACGCAATGGTCATAGTAAATCTCCGTCACTAGGATGAACTCCTCGGACACAGAGCACCCTGGGTGCATGACGAGCTGTAGTAGGTCACCCTGAAATAAATGAAGATCGATGCTGCTATGCTGACCATGCCGTTCTATTTACAAACCACACCGGGTGACAGAGAAATCGTGCTTCATTCCCTCCTGCTAAGAACTGACACCTGAGGCTACTTCCTCCCAAAGGTGTCCAAAACATTATCCAAAGACCTGTATGGCCCTGGGAACATATCGAGCCAAATTCTCTGCTGGTGAAACCTGAAGGGTTTTATTTGCATGGCTGCAATCTCACTGAAAATGTGGAGGAGGGTAGACACGCTGCAGGTTTGTCACCCATCTCTTAGTGATGTAGGTGACCAGGATTTAGGTTTCTCTGACCATGTAGTTCAGCAGCTTTGTGGGTCTTTAGGGGTTGCTTTTTTCTGTTGGTTTTTTGTTTGTTTGTTTGTTTTACAGAGGATGGGCTGCATGACTATGCTCAGCCTCTGTGCACTCATCCCCTCCTGCTCTGAGCTCTCTTCTGTAATTCATGCCCACCACCTCCCTCTTTTTGGCCTTGGTAGCCTCCCATAAAGGACAAAAGAGCTGGCTAGTACTTTTGAAGTTTGCTTTTCACCTTCCTTCTCTCTAGTTTCACTGTGTACACACTGAATGCTCTGTTATTTTGCTCTGCTGCTCACTCCTCTGCCTGCATGTCTTGGTGCGGGAGAGGGGGGATGTCGGTTGGCAATGCCCTTTGTGAGACAAGACTGCTGTCCTCATGCCCCGTGAAATCACTGCCACCGCGTCGCCGCAATCAAGCCTGTTTCAGGCTGATGCCAAGACCTCTTCCCATCACCAAGGCAGAACAAAGCCACGTTCAAATGATTAAATTACAGCCCCGTTCACTTTATGGCCTCATTATACTACCAAGGCTACGTACAAGAGGGAATCAATTCAAAGTGAGCACAAACCTGCCTTTCCTCCCTGCCTGCAGCTCTGGCTGAAGGGCTTGTCACTCCAAGTCTTCTAAAGGACTAGCTACACCCCAAGGGTCTTTATCTGAACCAATTCCACCCGTCCTTTCTGCAGCCTCCTATAGATAGTCCTAGAGGCAAGATATTTCAGTCCTGGCTCCTATGAGTTCACAGCGCAGGCTCTGCATGTCTGAGAAAGGAGGGAAGGGCTGGGGAAGTCCCAGTGACCTACATGAGCAAACATCTGGAGTAAGGGCTCCTGCCTCAGCCGCTGTCTCACAGCTGGGGGCTCAGAGGGGATCGGCTTTTCCTGCTGCACATGAATAGGGCTGGATTCAGCTGAGATTCTTGGAAAGAGGTGGATTGTAGGATGGTGCTGGGAAGAGATAACAGCTGATTAGAAATGCACGGGGAGGATACATAGATAGACATTATCTGCGAGAGACAGTTCCGTATCTGTTCATAATAGCCCATAGGCGGTGGCTGTTGTTATGAGCAGAAATAAGCAATAGCTTCTGGGGCTTCAAGAATAGCTGTGTACGGTGTCTGCCTCCTAGTTCTTGACGACGAGCTCAGGGGATAGAAGGGAAAAGGGAAGAAGGGGAACTGCAGTCCTCGTGCAAGGCCAGATGGTCAGTTTATCTGTGTGTCTGGTTGGAAAGGTGGTTACAGCATTTTAGTCGGCCTCTTTGTTTAAACTCTAATGAAAAAATCATGGGGAATTCCTTCAGTGCTTCCCAAAACTAGGGAGGAAACATACTGAATGGGGTGGAGTCCTTTCAAGAAATCCAAGAGCTAAGACCTGATCACCGTCTGCCTTTCCGGCACCCGAGTTACTCCAACCTCCACCGCAGATCCCAGCCTGTAATGACCCCGGCTGGAGTCGGGTTAAGCAGATTAACAGGGATTTGAGCCTGCCACAGTTCTGTCCTTAGCGAACATGCAAAACCAAGTTCTCTCCCATCCCAGTTACCTACATTCCTCATGTTTACCATGGAAAGAGTAGAGCTGCCCCGCTGTAGGAGTGGGATGTGAGGATAGTGCATTAAAACCAGCCATGAAAAGGAAGGCCATACAAAACCAAAGGGGACCAGGCAGAAGACAGGTTGCGCATTCTCTTCTTTGCTCCAAGTGTCCCCGGAGTGACGGCACTCCATGGCTCTCTAAAAGACAGCCAAGAAGTGTTTCCGTCAGTGAAAGCCAAGCCCTAGCACTGTCTTCCTTCTGGGAACCTTCCATGAATCCCCGGGCTGCCGAAGGTCCCTGGGGGCCTGGCCAGCCACCCAGCAGATAACGCCTGGCAAGGAGCTGCTGGAACAAAACCTGGGCAGTGCCTGGATAAATTCTGCCTGTAGCCCCTCACAAGGGATGAGGCTCGGCAGCGGGGGAGAGCAGCACACGCGGCGTGTCAGTAATCTGGGACTGGATGTGCTTCATCCACCCCCCAAATCAGCTGCCAGCACAGGCTTCGGTAATACCACCAGGTTAAAAATAGGAAGTGCTAATCTTTATCCCTCAAACTTTTGTTATGCTGTCTCCAGAAAAGCAACAAGCGCTAATATGATTGCCCCTTTTCATCAGCAGATGAAAGTCTACCTCCTCTCAGCATCTCCTGCCTCCGCACAAACCTCCTCCTAGCAGACAGGGTCGTCTTCTTGCTGCTGGAAGAAGAGGGTCCACAAGCATACACACTGTGTCTGATCACACCTGCATCTCAGTTCAGCCTAGCCCCAGTGACTTTGGGAGAGGGGAGGCAATTAAGTCCTGAAGAAATCCATAGCAAAGCTTGAATCAACCTAGGAGACCATGATTTTCAAGTTATCCTTCTAAATATGTCCCCCTCCTTCCAGAAGAGACTCGAGTCAAAACTATCATGTTGAAAATCTCTGCTTTTCCTCCCCAAACCCAAGTGTAGCACTCCCCAGCTAACAGGGCTATTACTGCATTTGTGCCTTAAGGTGGAAAACTCTTGCACAATGTTTCAGCAACCACACACCACAGCAGAGGCTCCAGCACCCATTCTGTACATTCAAAGCTCCTGTGCAGACAGCAGCTCCAGCCGGGCACCCTGCTGGTTTGGATCAGAGCCCTCTTACTGCCTCTCCATCTGACATCTGCAAGGCTGTAATTTTATTTTTGGTTTTGCAGGTAAAAGATGAAAAAAATATACAGGAAATGTTTGACCTGAGTGATTATGAGAAATGTGAAGAGCTCAGGAAGTCCAAAAGCAGAAGCAAAAAGAACCACAGCAAATTTACCCTCGCCCACTCCAGACAGCCTGGAAACACGGTACGTTTTGTCTCAAGCATGCGGTCAGCCCGAGAAAGCCATTAGCTCTTGGGGCAGGCTGGGCTGCCTCTCCGTTACCTGCTTCAAGCCTGAGGGTTTGATACAGAAATCAGGGAGTGAAACTCGATAGCCTGAGTTGTGTAGGAGTCCAGATTGTGTCTTGTGATTTAAAAATTATCGTCAGAACCGATAGCAACAGTGGGAGATGGAGAGAGAAGCAGGGTTTCTGCTGGGAGAGGACTCGAGCCTCTGGTGTACTAAGTAAATATGACCAAGCACTTAGCTCTGGATCCGTTCACCTGAGAGTATTCAGACTTTGGGAACGGAAGGTATCAGAACATTTGCCAGGAGCAAGGACAAAGCCGTTTTACTGCTGCCACTCCTGGCAGCTGTGGTTTAGCTGATTTGGGCAGCATCAAAAGAACTGCAAGGGAATTTGTCCTGGAAGTACTTTCTGCCTGGATAAAAGTTAAAAACTGCTGGAATGGGGGCACTGCTACCTAGAAGCAGGACTTTCTATGAGGTCTCAGTTGCCACTGCCAAAAGAGAGCCAGTCGCTGACTGTGAGCTGTCTCTGCCACAGATGCACCCACCCACAGCCACACACGTGAGCTGGATTTACACTATTCATTCTGACTCGTTTCAGTAGACCAAGCTTGCCCGCCCCACACTTTGATAAGGATTGTGTAATGCCATGAAATGCGAAAAGGGAAAAAAAGGGGAAAATGGAAAGCGGCTGCGCTGTCCCCAAGCGCCCTGAGCAACGGAGAGAATTGAACAAAACGCTGTGGAGGCTAAAACTCATTTTTACCGAGTATCTAGCTTTAAAAAAACCCTGAAGGATCCTGGATCTCCTATACAGGCCATATTTTCAGAACTGCTGTGCCCTCAGTGTGCATCTGACATAGCGTGGAAAATCCAGCTCCTTCTGTGGTTACCTACTGTAGCTGCTTGTCTACTAGACTCTGTCAAAGTCTGAGGTGGCAACAGATAAATCGCATGTGAGCAGCAGATGCACAGAAAGGCTGCATCATCATTTGATGAGGGCAAAATCTAGGATGGTGTGTGGGAAGGCAAAGAGGGGGAAGGAGGAACTGCAGCCACGAGGGAAGTAAATATGGTACACAGCTTTTGGGTTGAAAAGCTGGGTACTGTGAGGAATCATGGTCTACTTTGCAAAGGGCTGCCAAGAAGCAGAGAGGCCAGGTGCAGTGTGTGGCAGACCAGTGCCGTTTTGCAGGGCTGGAGGATCAGGTCTGCTTTGCATTTTCCTGCGAAGGCAAGCCAACTGTAAAGGCTGTGTAGCTTTTCTGTGGGCAGGGACAGTGTGAAAGCATCTCTGTATGAGTTTAGTCACTGGCACTGACCTGAATTCCCTCTTTTGTAGGCACCAAATCTAATCTTCCTGGCTGTGAGTCCAGAAGAGAAGGAGTCCTGGATTAATGCCCTCAACTCTGCAATCACACGTGCTAAAAACCGCATCTTAGATGAGGTGAGCAGGACTCTGAGGGCCGGACCCAGGCTCTGCTGTCTCAACTTTAATCTTGGGTGAAGATTTTGGACTGCTGGACACAGCAGCAGGCCCCTCCTACCCTCTCCATTTCCTATTTAAAACGAGTACAAAGCCATTGGGGTTTTAAGGACTGCACTCAAACACAACCACCACCACCTATGGAGTGGGCTTTTACGAAGGTTTGGGATAATTTGATCCTCCCAGCCTCGGGATTAATATGCAGCACTGATTGCAAAGCAATGGCAAGGGGCAGCTGCCAAGGCCCTGTCCCCTCCCTGGCACACCCGGCCCCAGGGAGATGCCTTCAGTTTGGAGCCCAGCTTTGCCTCGCACAGGGATGGTGGGATTGTTTGGAATGCTTTCCCAAGGCTTCGGAGAGTTTTTCCTCGCTGCTGCTGGGTAAGCATGCAGTGCGCTCTTGTTTGCAAAGGAGCTTTAACTAGTGGAACTGAATTAAGGAATTAACTGAAAAACCAATATAGTCCCACGCTATCTTCAGAGCACCCTAATAGCACAGCACCATCTGTCAACCCCCCTCAGTGCATCTTCCTCCTCCTGACCCCTCCTCTCTCAATTGCCATCTCCAAGGGACAGGCCCATTCCCACTCCTTTGGACGGGGACTTACGGGGCATTTAAACTCTGCAGATCCTTTCCTACTGTTGAAGGGTCAAACCAGGAATGTTTAATCCTGCCTTCTCAGCACTGTGCGGCATATATATTTGTCAAAAGTCAGGTTCTCCACTTAGTGAAAAAAGAGGGGACAACTAGAGAGATGAGGCATCAGTGCACTGTGGGACAGCAATAGGAGGACCTTGGAACAGTAGAGCCAAGGTGAGAACACATCCACACAAAGTGTGACTAGTGTAGCTCCTACCGCTTCCAAAGTGGCAGCATTACTCCTGCATGAAACTCCCAAAGTAACTACCACAATTATGCAAAGCAGCTTCTATTAGAAAGAAAAGAACAAAGCAACATCAGTTCAGGCTCCTCCTGGAGACAAAGTGTAGGCTTACAGCCACAGCTGAGCTGACAGAGGCCAGGTTTAGAGCAGTATGAGCATTCCCACATAGTTTCTTCCAGTGTGAATGATAACTACCTTGAGAAGGCTGTGCCCCTCGCTACCAGGGCTGCAGTTTGAAAAAGCATTTCAACGCTGTCTCCCATTAACGCTTCATGACAACTATTCTTCAGTTTAGATCTGTCTCAGATCTCTCTCATCCACATTCGACTTACTGCAATACAGGCGGCCCACTGCTGTGATGCTGTTTGTTCTCATGGATGGCAATGCAAAACCCTGTAGTGAAGGAAAATGAAGGTCAGACCGTAGGAGAAGCTGCAGAGCAGAAAGCAGCATAGCAAACAATGGTATAGATTGCTTCAAGGAGAGTCTGTCACTGAAATCTTTACAAACAGATTCGCAGATAATTGTCAGGAATGGCTTAAGTAGATCTGATCCCATCAAGGCACAGACTAGGGTAACACTCTAAGACTCTTCGAAGGCTGGATTCCCACACCCCACTCCCTGCTGGCCCTACCTGCAAATCTCCTTCTGTGCATCCTTGTAAGCACACAGATCAGTGAGTCCCACCTACAGGTCTTGGACCAGGGACGGGCCTTAGGACCGGTATGTTGTTGACAATGCGCAGGCAGGTGTTACGAAGTTATCGGTTGATCTGTGCCTGGGCACACTCGCTAGGGAGGGTGTTACAGACTGCAGCCTTCCCGTAACACGAGGTGGTCAGGCTGTGCTCCCACAGGCAACCCTGGCACAGCTCGGCAGCCAGAGGAGCTCAGCATGTTGGGGATGCAGTGCCTTCCTCATTCCAGCTCAGGTTTGGTTCTGGTGGCGAGCACAGCTCTCCTCCTGGCCAGCAAACATTTGCACTACAGAACTGCAAACTCTGTATCCGAGTTCAGGATTCACTGTTTGCAACCCAAGCTTTTTCCTGCCTGACAGCCGTTAGCGAAAGATCCTGGCCCAGAGGTACGTGGGAGAAGTTCACCCTCAGCAAGAGAAAGGGAATCATGGAGGAATAAATGATCTGCCATGGTGTATCTGGCTGATTACAGCTACAGAAACTAGGAATGGCTCACATTTCCAGTGCTCCCAGAGGTTCACTAGCCTTTGTCACCACTTTAGGTTACTGTGGAAGAGGACAGCTACCTCGCCCACCCAACACGTGATAGAGCAAAAATACAGCACTCCCGACGCCCTCCAACACGGGGACATCTGATGGCTGTGGTACGTATAACAAATTCCAGAGACCCACTTAGGTGAAATTCCCTGGTAACTATTTAATGTATAAGCAAACGAAAGAAGACCTGGTGTTTGGGCTCTGGCCTGAACTGAAAATTGTCATAAGACCCCAGGCTGTACTGGGTCGTCAGATCTAGTCGTCCGTTCTCATAGATCATTGCATTATGCAAACCCCTTTTGCAAAATGGTAGCTTGCCATCACTCACACCCGCTTTCCTGATGCTGAAAATGAAATGCTCCTTCAGGTTCCTGACGGAGAGCAGTCATACAGCTGGGGAACTCAGCCGTGGGTTAGAACAGATACTCAGAAGTAGTGTGCAGCCGTGCCTGTTCCTGTGATGACACAGCTCTTTGTCTGCTTCTTCAGGCATCTACCTCAACCTCTGATGGCATGCTGACACTTGACCTGATCCAGGAGGAAGACGCCTCTCCAGAGGATCACAGCACCTGCGAAGAGAGTTTCCGGGTGGATCTGGATAAGTCAGTGGCACATCTTACTGCTGGACGGCGTCGGTCAGATTCGGAGAACGTCAAGTCGTCAGAGAAGGGCCGGACGGGGAGCCTCCCGAGACGGGAGGTGACCTCATGGGACAGATCTGGGCAGCGCAATGACTCCTTTGACAAAGGGACCATGTACACACCACAGGTCCCCAAAAAGCTCTCACACTCAGAAAAGAATAAATGTGCCTCCATGGAAGAAATTCTGTCTCGACGGGACTCTTCCACGCACCGGGCGGTGCTGAGGAGGGGGCTGGAGGCTCAGTTTGCCTCAGCAGAACCAGAGCAGCTGTCCCGGATACAAGAACTGGTTGCACTGAAACTGGAAAAAACTCAGGAACTGCTGACAGAGGTGAAGGGCTACGGCGAAGGCAAGAGAAAGACCAAGGATTCCAACACCAGCACCACCACCACCACCTCTTCTTCCTCATCATCTTCCAAGTCGGACTCTGAAAGGATCCTGCAGGAATCGGAGAGGTTGCTGGGGGAGGCTTCCTCCACCTGGAGCCAAGCCAAGAGGGTGTTGCAGGAGATCAAAGAGTTGAGGGACCTGTACAAACAGTTTGAACTGCAGCAGTCGGACTCAAAACCCAAACAGAGCTCACAGTCTCAGTACAGGAAGAGCATGATGTGAAGGCAAGCCTTGGGATTGGGAGGGAGGGCCAGGGGAGGGCGGCCACTTGGTCTTTTTTTTTTTAATTATTATTATTTACAGTGTTCAAAAGAGTGAAAAGGTGCCTGTTCTCACCCAAATTTGCTTCTCAGAGCTTGAACCCTTCCCTTCCTCCATCACATCCCCTTATGAAACAACCCTGTGTTCCAATAAATTCAGTTACAGTTTATACCTCCTTTTTTCAAGAGCACCCTTTGCACCGCAGGCCCCCAACTTCTGTCATGCTTGGAGGATGGAAGAAAGCACTGCTTCCTAGAAAATGCCCCTGCATGCCTGGAGCAGCACGTGCATAACAACGGGGACAGATGCTCTTGTGCTGTACAAGCCCTGGCTTTGCTGCTCTAACGTCTGAGCTGTATCCTGCATTACAGCTCCTTGACCAAGAGTCTCGTCTTGTTCCCTCACTGTCCTCTTGGAAATAAATGACAAAAAAAAAAAAAAAAAAAGGTGTCCGTCCCAGCAAATGCTTGGAAGTCCCCATTATCCAGGAACTGTCTTGAAGATGCTTGGAAGTTCAGGCTGACCTCAAGTTTTACGCGAGTTGTGAGAGGCGCTCGCTGGACTGCAGCTAGCGGGGTTCTGTCCTGGCACAGGTCCCTTTTGTGAACTCCTGGGGTCGGCAGCCGTTATTCTTGTGGTACATATACAGCCCTCCGGAAGGAGGGCAACAGGTATGCAATCTGTGTTCAAACTAATCCTGTCTGTCCGTTGATGCTTTACAGAACCCCCTTGGCGCTGTGCGATGGGAGTTAGCAGTTATATGTCTTCCTTTCTGTGCAAATAGAGGATCAAAGCCTTGAATCTAACAGACAGCCCATATGGGTTGTTTGGGGGGGGGGTGTTTTCTGGCTTTTTAATTTTCTCTTTTTTTGTTGTTTCTTTTTTTTCCTTTTCTTTGAGCTGAGGGGAAATGGAAAAATCAGGGTTGCGTACAGGCGGCAGCCGGAAACCAAGACCCAAAAGTAGTTTTGGTAGGTTTGATTCTGTTCTCTCATGCATGCACAGGCTCAGTTTCTGCCAGTCGGACTGCAACAGATAGTCCTTGTTGCTCCCCTAAGATCAGAATCAGGCCTACTGAAATGAAAGCTGAGCCTGTAAGAGAGCTCAAATACCCTCATCTTGGTGATGCCAAGCACTTTGCTAAATAGGTGGCTCAGTTTTCACGCCTTTAAGCTGAAAGACAAGAAAGGAGGATGTTAAAATGTCTCACAGGGCTTAAAGTACACCAATGTGGTAACATCCAACTGTTACTTTTTTTTTAAAAAGGAAGCCTAATTCCCCTACCTACATTGCAAATAATCCATGAAAATATTAAAACCAACAGAGTTACTGGTTGAGTGCAGTTGGTGTTGTCTATTTTCTTTTAATGCTTGACCTCCCTTGGAAAGGAGGTTGCTTACTGGCACTTGTGTCTGGTCAGCTTTACTATTCAGGCTCACGTTGCTGATGTATAGTTGCCAGTGCTGCAAAGAAAGCATTTCTGTTTTTAATTAGTCCTTCTCCCACTTTCCTGTTAGAATTACTGGTAGAATTATTACCGAAGATCCCTTGCAACAATCTTTTACTTGCTCCAGACTCTAGCACAGCTCTTTGCCCACTCTTAAAGGACACTCATTCACCTAAGTTCTTGTCACAGAGCTGCATGCTACAGCTGTCCTGGGGTATCCATGTCACCCTTCCGGCATTTTTGTTCTTTTCAGGTTTTTTCTTACCTTTTCTATCGCTTGAAGGATCTGTTTGGATGCATCAGAGGAAAAAACATAATCCCTAAAAGAGATTAAAAAAGAATGCATGTCAGCCACCCTGATAAAACCCTTCCCACTCAGCTCTTTGATTGAGAGAACAAGAAAAATATGCAAATATTTTCCAGATGTGACATCCAGCATTCAAATTAGCCTTGTTTTCATAATAAGAAAGCTAGTCTAAAAACCTGGAAGTCTGAATTGCACTCGATTGGGATGGATGTGTGTTGTGAGTCTGGACTGATGTCAAAATGTAAGTGTGAAAATACACCTGATCCTGGCTGTATAGGGGCCATTAAATGCTCTCGAGTCTTTCTTAAGCAACCAAGTAATACAAAAATTGGCTGATTAACAGGGTCAAGACAGTGCTAGAGGCAGGGGTGAGACATTGAGCCATCACCCACAAGAGGTGACTGGGTTTTGTTAGGTAACCAAGGGCATCTTTATTTCACTGCTGCCTCTGGAGGATTGTGGAACTGAATCACATCTGATGTCTGGCCACAGCGTTGCCATCTTTAGGTCTCTGCTGTCCAGAGAAAAGAGATGCATTACACACTTGTTGGAGCTGGGCAGAAATACAGGACCATTTCTGCTCTTCAGACTGACCCGCACAAACCTTTTCATTTTGTTAACTAGAACAAGATTTGGAGGAAATGATGGAGCTGACTTAGGAAGTTAGGGAAAAAACCTACTTCCAAGCTCGGAAGAACTGCAGTTCTCATCCTGCCAAAACCCAGGAGGCAATTTCCTAGTTCTAGTCTGCAAACCCAAAGGGCCAAGTTCAATGCGGTTCTGGGTGCAGCATTTCCCTTTGGACAGCGGAGCGCTGCCTGGGTACTGAGCCATGGCGCGACAGTAGGAGTGGTGGCTTTTCTGCTCCCAGGGCTGTGATCTTGCCCTAGAAGATGTCCAGCTCTCCCACTGTTCGTGTCTTACCCCAGACTCTTCTCCTCCACTCTTACAAAGATTTACTGTTTCTAAATTTGATTGGAAATTTTCTTTCAGAATATGCTCCCCTTTAGAAAGCATCATTGCTGTTGGGGCCCAGGGAAGGGGAACTAAGGAATAAAAAACCCCATGAGTTTTCAGAGTAGGAAACCTATATTTTTCACTTGGGAATATTTTTATATAATACAAAATGTGAATAATTTTTCCTTAAAAATCTCTCCAAGACAAAATAAAACATTTTGTTTTACCAACTGCCCCCCCTTCAAGAAGCCCGATGCTTTTTTCCACAGGCAATTTTTACATTGTTTTCATTCAAAACACAATTATACTCAAATTGTAGAATCCTTCACAAGACAGAAATGCCAGGCTCCAACCGGGTCTGATTACCAAGCTGTGAAAACGTCAACCCCGGGCTCAGCCTCCGTGCTGCCGAGCGCTGTAAATTACTGGGTCATGGCCACGAGACCCAGGCACGCACCAGAGCCAGAGCAGAGGGTTCTGCGTATTATTAAATCCTTCACAAAAATATCTATAAACTCATACCTACCTTACGAGCCTCTGACTCTAGCCATTGCACAAATTGAAAGGATGGAAATCTCTCTCCCCCCTTCTCCTGCATGGGCTGTAATTCTGCCCTCTTTTTATTCTTTTTTTAAAAATTTATTTTAAATTTTGCAAAGTTCTCCCCTCTGTCAATCCCGCTGCTGGGATTAGAGACAAAAAGCCAATTACGTGCAAGAATGGCATGTGTATGGAAAACATGCCAGTCACGTTAGTGCTGCTGTTTCTTCCCTTCTTGAGCACGGCTTCCTGCGTGGTGAACCGACGGGGAAGCTGGGCTGGGGCTGCCGGAGGGGAACCTTTCCGAGGGCAGGGAGAAGTGGGTTGAGTCCGTTTCCTCCCACCCAGCGGGTCCGGTTCGTTGACAGATCACAGTTAGCGACAGTTTATTCTCTATTTAGCCATCTAAACGGCTATGGAAGGCACTGAACACAGCGATTCTCACCCTTATTTTCTTTTACTGAACCACATTTGAAAGGACTGAGTAGAAATTTTGCTTTTTTCAGAAAAAACCCCACCCCTACAAACTGCAATAATAAAAATGATTCAGCCGCAATTGCAGTGATTCTCTCTAGTCTCTTCTCAGCACGCCTACGCCGAGGAAGCCATTCACGCCAGGGAGGGTGGGCTGCGGGGGGAACCTCCTTCCAGCCCAGCTTGCTACTGCCCCGGGGGGTCCTTGCACCAGGGGATGGGAAAGAATATAGGATGCTTTGATAAAAAGGGATCTTCCTTGTAAGTGGATTTGCACTCCATCTACTGTAACGCCCCTAAGTCATGGAAGGAAGGGAATTGTCCTTGAATTGCCACTGGAAACTTTGAAAAGGATTCCAGCAGATGTTTTGGAGAGTTGTGGGGTTCAGGAGCTTGCTTGAGTTTTTTATCACGGAAACCACTCAAACAGAAAACATGCCTGAACGCTGAAGTGCTTCACAACAGCCAAGAAGAAGGGTCTGCTGTTCTCTAAGGCCCAGCTTGCGGCTGCCCTGGACATAATTCCATGGTCCTAAGGCAGCAATTTCACCGCGGCACAGAAAATTTGAGCTTCAGTCCAGCAGGCCAACAGGAAGATTGCGCTTTGCCACCTGAGATGACCTCCCAGTCATCTCCAAGACATTAAGCTCAAGTGCCATAGTGGTAATCTCAGCTTCCGAACTCTCTGGGAGGGTTGCTATTGTTGTCAAAAAGCCCCTCAGAATTGGTCTGGACGTTGGGCAACAATTTTTCAGGAAGATCAGATGTTTACATGTGAATAAAACAGAGTTGAAGATGAAGAGGTTCTTTATACCCAGTGTCCACACAGCAGGATGAAGGGCAGAGTCCACGCGGAAGCTGAGAGGCTTTGTATTTTGCTTTCACACCTAGCTGCGGCTTAAACCTTTTCCTCCCATCTCCTTTCCTCTTGCTGCACCTGCCCCGGCCTCTCTGCAGAGGAACTGTCGCTACGGATGGCCGTGTCTGCCTGTGCCCAGGGGCACCCTTCACCTGGCTGTACCGCGGCACCCGGCGGGCGGCTATGCCAAGAATAAATCGGTAGGCACGGCGGCTCAGCGGGCACACCCCATGCTAGCGTGCGCCTGGGATGCTTCACAGCGCAGCAAGGAAAAATATTTGCAAGGGGAACAAGCAGTGTCAAACGCGAGCGAATAATTTTTTTCTAAAAGCAGCTCAAGAATTTGAAGAGCAAGATCCCTTTTTGCTTCACGCACCGCATGCCTGAGCCCGGAGGGAATCTCAAAGCTGAAGAAAGCCTGTCCTCCAAGGACTGAGCTTGACACGACCCCACGAAGGGCAGGCAGATGGCCCCAGCCGTGCTGAGCGCAGCGCTGCAGCAGCCACAGGACCTGTCAGGCTGGCTTGCAAGGGAACAAGCATCTGCGATAGGGAGGGGGGGGTCAGGGCTTTCCGACCGAGTCTATTTGCAGCACCCATGTTTGGTATCATTGAAAAGATGAGAATGAAAAGCCTCGATTCTCTGTATGTTGAAGAGCTAACACATAAATCAGAGCGAGCTGAATGCCTGAAGTAGTTGGTGCAAGAACAGCTATAAATGTAAAATAGGAATTGGTATCATAGAAGTGCTGACTGTGGTTTGACTTCTGTGTGTGCCTGGGGGAGGCGGGGGCTGTGCTGTCTGCCTAAAACAGAAGTCAGGGATTAAGGTGTTGAGCTATGTAGAGAATTGAAACTCCCTGTCACAAAGGAAGTTTCCAGACTGCTTTTATTCCAGAAAATCATTCCCAACTTCTCCTTCAGGGACATTTCCAAAAGCCTTTCATTTTGATTTCTGACTTTCTTCCCTTCCAGCTGTCATCTACAGTATTATGCAAACGTTTACAATGAAAAACATTTAACAATGAAATGGCAAATCCACTTGGAGCACTGAGCACTTCAGCGCTCTCAAAACTACTCCCTTCCTCCTCCTCGGTCTTCCCCTGCGAAGCCCACCAGCTGAGCAGTACATCTGGGTCTGGGAGGAACCCCCGATTTTCGTAGAACTGGTCCCCTGAGCCACCTCCCAGTGAAAAGGAAGATGACTGCCTGTTTGCTCCTCTCCTTCACACTCTCCATCATTTCTATCGCAGTTTGCATTTGCAGTTCAGCAGCTCCTGGTTTCCAAAGCTCCTCTGGTCTCATTCTCTGCTCAGAAGGGTGATGAGAGAGCAGGAGCTGTGCGATTCACCAGGGGCTCTCACTTCGCGTAGCTGCAAGATGCTCGTCAAGGTCAGGTTCCGTCAAACACCCCTTACGACCCCTACACACACGACCTTACCCTGAGCTATCTGTCTGGCATCAGACAGGCAGAAAGAGCAAGGTTACGCTGTGCAGAGATATTGCCAGGTCCTGAAGGCAGAGTGGTCGCCCCCACTGTTCTGCAGCCTGACACACCGCTGGGTTCAGCGGCTCCCAGGCCTGGGGCTAGTTTAGAGCTACATGGGGCTAGCTGAAACAGCTGGAACACTGGACACGCTGTTGGGACAGAGCCGCGGGCCCTTCCCTACCTGTCAGTTCAGAGTGCACCTAGATGACAAAAGCGTATCCCTTGCATCAATGCTGTCATTGTGTCCAGTGTTCAAGCGTTCGGGGTCTAGAGGAGTGCGGGGGATTCTTTAGTTGGGTAACAACTTAATTTTGGCTTCACTCGGCACAGAGCACAGCACACGGCAGAGTGTAAGTTCTTTCCTGAAGCACCCCTGCCATATACTTGTTTCTTGGGTGTTAAAACTTTGAGCATTAGTTAAGACTTGACAAATCCCCCTCCCCAAATCCTTCTTTCTGAACAGCTGTAGTGTGCTAAGGAACCTGCCCTTGATCCAGCTGTGGAATATTTTTTAATTTAAAATTTAAAAGCTTGTACCTGCCTGCCTGCTTTTTCAATAGGAAACAACTTTCCTTGATTCCATTGTAGGAAAACAGTTCACAGCTCCCCTGACCCTCCCTAAAAAGTCAGAAACCCCCCTTAAAGAAAACTTCCTCCCAATTTATAAGTGGCACTGGAGGACAGGGGACCCCAGTGCCTGGTGAGAGACTCTCAGCAGAGCTCTGCTCACAGGGATTTGCATCACAAGCTCCCCGCTGCCTGCTCACACACCAGCGTGCCAATACCAGGCAGGCAGTAAATAAACAAGGCACCAGCCTTTCCAATGCTCTCCCTCAGGGCCCTGTCAGATTGTTTCAGCCACATACTCCTAGAAACTCAAAGGTTACATATTTCGGGGAATTTCACCTTCACGTCTGGGCCCTGAGAGGTGAAGACATTGGCCATCCAACCCACCGGCTCCTCCCTACCCACCAAACTGGCCCTGAATTTCAATCAGCAAAGCTGGGAAGAAGCTTAGGGCCCCCTATCCTACCCTCAGGGTAAATAACAAATGGTTTCCAGAGGACTGGGAGCTATTTGTATCTGAGCTGCAAGAACCCCTAGTGAACAAAAGGCCCCAGGAAGAACCGAACAGTGACTGTGATGTAAATGAAGCAAAGCTGGGGGACATGGGGTGGAGAAAGAGACAGTTTAGAGACAATTATATGAGTCTTTAAAAAACAAGCAGGCAACACCCCAGATAAGTGTGCTCTAGGAGACTGTGCTGAGCTTGTTCAAGGAGTGCATGTACTAGTTGAAGGAAGGATGGGAGAGGGAAGGGAGGAATGCTGTTCCTGCCATCATTACATCTCTTTTCTGTTAAAGAAACTGAGTAGAGGGCAGGAGGAGCAGAAAAAACAGCTGTGGGCTGAGAAGCTCCCAGGCTCTCACCTCCTTCACTGATAAGACAGATCTGAGCATGTGCTTAAGCATTTGACTGAATCTGGCTCCCCTAGCAGAGCCTGCGGATTTGCTCTCCATGCTGCAACAGGGTTGGTGTGATGCTGAAGTGTCAGGGCTTTGTGTCACAGCCAGCCCATCCGATAATCCAGGCCAATTCCTGGCCCTTCTGGCAAAAGCAAAGGATCTCAGGGACTCAAGAGTTTTAGTTATTTGCTGGAAGGTTTGTTTAGGACATGTTGACCTGCTAACCCAGTCCTCGTCAAAACACCAAAAGCTCCAGAAGCTGCTCTGCTAGGCCAGATAATTAACAGCCACAAATGACCCTGAGTTGCACCAACTTCCACAGAGCTGCGTTAACTTATAACCATAAAACTTGTAGGAATATGTGCAAGGACTGATGCTGGGGTCAGGCAGTTGTACACCTGAAGGATGCTACAACACTTGCAATCCATGCTGAGAAGCTTGCTAGGCTGTAGCAGCTCTGCCCACCTTGGAAATCCCTCCTGTGCAAGGAGCTCACTGACCCCAGGGTTGTGTCTCCCGTTTTACTTGGAAATCCAAAGAGCCTCTACACTGAGCTTTGATTCATCACCCAGCAAAGACCAGCTCCAGGAGTGACTTGATCTTCAAAGCACAAAGAAGTGTAGATATTAGAGAATGGTTTAAAGTCCATTTAATCAGAATTCCCCAAGATAAACCTTTATGTCTGCTTTGCTATGTGAGAAAGGAACATTATCTTCTTTCACTTTTCTATATCGAATAATCGAAGGAATCAAATCATGTGCACACCAAGACAGTGAATGGAAATCTGACCCTGAACTTTATGAAAACTCACGTCTAATGAGCCAAGTGGGTTTATCCCCTAACGAGTCATGGCTCACAGCAAAACAAGAGTTTTCAAAAAAGCCAGAAAGGAATGGAAGGTCCCTCCCTTCTCTGAGAATGCCTACATGGTTTAGGAATACAAATGCCATTGAAAGGTCAATCAGGAAGGGATTCATTTTGCCTACCTTTCGTCATTGAGCTTCCTTCCCCAGAAATGGGATCTCCAGCAGATCTAAACTATTTTAGGTGCTTATCTTAGGATGAATACATCACCTTCTACAGGTACTGATTTCTTTCCGTTGACTGTACACAAGCCCAAAGAGTTAAAAGTTGGAGGAGATAATTCTTGTCCATAAGCAGAACATCATGTCATGTCTCTAACTCACTCAAACTCCTTGGAAAGCCTTGGTTTCCTCATTTATTGTACAAAGGGGCTTTGAAGGTGCTATTTTTTGCTGTAACTGCTCAAAAGAGTATTTACAACCACGAAACGGATTTTATTGTTGCTTGATGTATCAATTCTTTTCCTCTTTGACTTGTATTTCAGGTTCTCCTTTCCTCTTCTTTGAAAGGGGATTTGGTGGGGGGGGGAATTGAATGGGTTGTTGCTTTTGTAAAAAAATCTGCACTGATTTTTATGTAAATTAAACCTTCCATGTGTACAGACTTTGGGACACTGTTCCAGTCTGCTGCAGCTCTGTTTATTTTGATTGATTTTAAGGCTGTGATGAAAAGATTTTTTTTAATTAAAGGAAAATTTAAATAAAAATAAAAACAGTCTTTCCTAATGGGTTTTGCATGACTAGAATCAAGTGATGTTTCCAGGACTGATACCAAGCACTTTTTCATGCTGATGAACTGGATTGCTCCAGAAGAAAACCAGTCTTTTGCCATGGAAGGGTGATGCTCCTGCCCCAGGGAGGTGGATGGCAGCAGTACAAACCAGTGTGTGTCACTGTTTACACGAGGTAAGGGCAGCGATCACCATTCCCTGGTAACGCTGCAACAGCATTGCCAGCAAACTCAGGCAAATCACCCCCTTATTATTTTAATCATTAAGCTGGGAAAGGCATTTAGTTTCAATTTTAAAGTACCGAACCACTTGAGAATCACATGACCTCTTGCAACCCAGGTAGCGCCAACAAGATGCTGGTGTCCCCAGTGGTTCTCCTCGTGTTTCAGAAAGCTTATTGCAGTGCTGCTATGAGTTGAAGCCTTTAAAAAAGCCAGTGCAAGCTCTTTTTCATGCTGAAAACCAGCAGAACAGCTGAAAGGTCACGAACAACAGCTGGTAATGCTGCGGTACCTGGTACGCCCAAGCTCCCCTGCCTGGCCTTTCAGACAGGATTCAGTAAGATTCTGAAGTTTTTAAGAAACACCGTGTTTTGGGGACTGGGAGAAGAGAAGTAGATGACAAGGGAGGTTTCTAGAGGGCAGACAGCAGCAAGCAGCTCAGCCGGGACTCTGAATATTTCCTCCCCAAACCTTTGCTGTTAACTGAAAGCTGGTTTAGGCTGGAAGAAGGGAGCGAGGTCCTGTCACATCCTGGTCACTGACGAAGCCTCCTCTAATGAGGAATAAGAAGGGAGAGGTCTTAGCTTGGGTTAGTTTAGGGCTCGCTGTAGTTGAGGGAAGGCCAGCCACAGAACCTGAGTCCTCTGCCGTGGCAAGGTCCAGTCTGCAGCATTAACTCCCTGCAGCCTTTTTATTTCATGTACGCTGCCAGAGAGCCATCGGATCCTACAGCACCACTGGCTTCATCTTCTACACCGCAAGCTCAACCCCTGGACATCTTACAGCTCTTAGAATTACAGCTCCCTCCTACCTGTTTCCTTAAAATATGCAATAACATACCGCACCCAGCAGTATGAGAATAAAGGCAACGCAGGAAGGGGCAGGACAGGAGGCAGGAGGCACCACAAACTCGCGCACCGTACGGCTCTGAGCTGAGAGCTTTGCCTGTATTTGCCAGACATTTTCACTTATCAATTCCTGTATCAGATTAAATAACCTGGGCTTGAATCTGAACTTTTTGTAGCAGGATATTTCTCTTTACTGGGGTCAATAAAATCACTCTGTTGGTAACTAAGGACAAGGTTTGTTCTCTGTGACCTCTTCAACAGCAACGGGTAGTTTGCAGAAAGAAAGCGTACAGGCTGTTTTTACAATAACAGTGATCCCAGCGGAGATAGGAAGAACAGGTTGGAAAAATAGATTTAAAATAAACGAAAATGCATTAAACTCTTCCATGGTTTCCACAATTTCTAGGCTTGCTCTTAAAGCCTAAGAAATGTCCTGGGTTTTGGTTCATATTTCAGTAACCTCACCTGCATATGCCAAGTCTTACAGATTTCAAAAAAATCACCCTCTTATGGAGAATAAAAAATTCAACAGCTGTAGAAGTTGGCCTATAGGATTTCCACCCCAACTGATGGATTTGCAAACCCTCTTCTCAATTTATAAATCTGAGCCTAGTTTTATTAACCCTGTTGCAGATTTACAGATCCTATTAGAGATTTACAAATCACACTGACCTACCCTAAAGGAAAAATCCTGATTTATAAACCCACGTGTTCTGCTTAGGCAACGATAAATAACTGGCTGTATAAACTTGTTCCCGTATTTTTTTTTAATCTCAGTCTGAGCTGTCTGTTGTGATGATGCAGAGTCTGATGAAGAAGGAGGTCTCCACAGGGAATTTTTCTCCCCAGAAAAGTCCAGATATTGCAAAAATATTTGATAACTAGCCAGAAAGATACATGTATACATGCGTACGTAGATCTATTCGCTACTCTTAGTGTCGCACCATGGCCTCTGCCCATTCCAGCACCTCCGGTACCTGCTATACCCGTTCAGCTTGAGCTGGGAGACAGCAGCAGCAAGTTTGGAATCTGGGGTGGCAGCAGGAACCACGCTCCAGGACACAAAGTGCCAGGCCCTTCTGCAACACACATCATCCGTGGGCCAAAACTAACCACAGAACAAAGGCATCTGCAAACAGGTCCGTTGCCGTTCAGTCGCCAGCTGCACAAAAAAGCTGTCTGATGCTTTGCGATAGGAAAACCTTAACAAGCACTGTGTTCAGGACTCATTTGGATAAGCCCTCAGAAATTCAAACATTGTTCCAAGATATTTCATAAGTCTGAAAAACAGGCTGGATGGATTTTTCTGTGCTTCTTACATTAAGATAATCTGGAAAGACCTGAAGAAATAGCTCTCTCATTTTCCAAGGCTCTGTTTTGAGTCTTGTGCAGATCTTAGAAAAGCAGAAGCAGTAACTTGAAAAATAACTGACAACTGTCTCTGCTGGACTAGTGAAGCAACAGAAATTACAAACCCTCTGAGATGAGGAGACAGGCTTAAAGGAAGAGCTTTAAAGAGCCAGTATGGAATTCTTTTTGCCTGCTGATGTCTCTAGCTTTTTGGGAATATCATTTAGTTGTGTGACTCCAGGACCCTGATGATTTAAGAAAAACAACCAAAAATGAAGGTTGTTGGCAAAGTGGAATATTGTTGCAACCCTTTTCTCCAGTTTCTAATCTTCATTTCTGACTGCTCCTGTGGGTTTGTTTTTTTTCCTGAATCCCATTCCTCCAACCTCTGCTTTCCCTCTTCTTGCCCTATAAATCGCTTAGCTCCCCAACGTATCTGTTTGTGGACATTTCTTCTGGTCTTTACTTCCCAGATAATCTCACCGTTCCAGTATCAGCCTCCGCTCCCCTTCCTGCCCTCATTCTTGCATCTGATCACCTCTCCTTACCCCTTGCTAGTTTTTTTTCCACCTCTTTCTCTGCTCCCTCCCTGTCAGCCGCTTGGATGGTCCCCTGCCTTTGATGGCATTTCCAAAGACACTGGCATGTTGCAATGAACCCTAATGGAGCTTCAAAGCCAAAAAGAGCACAGACATCGCTTTGTGCATCGCACACCGTTTTTGTGGGTCTATCCATGCGGGAATAACACTGCACAAAGAGGGCATGCTTTGCCAACGGAGGAGCAACAAGTCTGCCATTCCCAGAAAGGGCTGGCTGTCAATTATGTCGGCTCTGGAGACAAAAAAATGTATCATTATAAGAATAAAGAGCACCCTGGCAGAGCAGCACAGAAAAGAACAAATTTGAAGCCTGCTAATGGCCAAGAAATCTTGCTTATGCACAACCCTGCACAACTGGGCCTTGAAAACACATGCAAGACGGGGAGAAGGGGGGTTGAGAAGGGGTGTTTCTCATTACACTTCAGGGAGATCAGATTGGGCCCTGGATTCTTAGTTAAGATGTAGGCAAAAGTGTCTCCTATAAAAATAGCTGCAATTTGCTTGACAAATGCTGATGAGCATGAGTGTCGTTTTGCTTTGCTTGTCAGCTGCCGCTCCACAGGCAGCGAGCTCGCTTCCCTTCACCCTCTCTGCCTGCTTCTCCTTCTCCCTCTCCGCAGCCAGTCCCCGGCACGCTCCAGCTCCCAGCCAAATAAGGAGAAGCAGCGTGAGGATCCCCGGGTGCGTGCAGGCACCCATGCACCCACCCAGCCAAGCAGCTGAGCCAAAGCGGCTTTTTTTGGTTATTATTTCCACAGCTCAAAGACAAGCAAACCCCCTTCTCCCTGGTAACACAAAACCAGTGGCTCTTCTCTATGAATCCTTAAAGATATTTCATTAACCAGCCCTCTCGTCACACAGAGAATCAGCCTGCCTCCTCTACCAGCCTTGGTCTACTCTCCAAAGTCTGTTGCATTTAAAGGTGCGAAACAATTCAGTTTTAGCAGCAACCATCTACTCTGGTCCCACAGCAGGTCTGGAGCAAGGAGTGCTGTACAGCATCAGGTGACGCCCTTCTAGCTTTTAAACATGCATTTCAAAGCAGAGACCCTGGCAGAACAGGGGAGAACAGCAAGGTAGGAAGTTGGATTTTCAGCCTTGCGGTACTTAGATCAGCAGTGAATGGAAACTATCTTCATCTCGTGACTTGTTCAGCTGTCAACAAAGCCAGGGGGTGGAGTACTGAAGACTTTCCACAGGCACTTTTGATGAAAACAATGACAAAATGTGTATTTTCAGTTTATTTTTACACAGAAAAAAAAGTTCGCCTTTTGTCAAATGAGGCAAACCCAAAATATTTCAGTTTTTCAATTCTGCTGCAGTGCCTCAAGGGAGTTGTAGTTCATTTGCTTTGCAGTCCCCTCTTGGGCTGGGAGTCCCGTGCAGCCTCCGTCCCTCGCATTGCATCATGGTGGGTCTTTTTTGGAGATGGGAGACAGCCTCAGAGCTGTGGCTCATAAATCATTTTCACACTGTCCTAATTTTTCTTGAGAAAAACAAAGAACACAAAACCAGCATATCTGAAAGTCTTGTGGTGGTTTTTCTATCAGGATCCTCTTCCAGCACCTTCTCTTTCCACTTAGCAAGACTGGAGGGACAGAAGAAATCTGGTCCCCTGAGGTAAGAAATCATGACAGTTATAGCGAGAAATGTTGCTCGCCCTTTGGTCTCAGAGCGTCAAGGAGACAGCGACCCTGGTGGTCCCAGATCTCTGGTCTTTAATGGTCATTTAGCTGAGGGTAAATGAACCATGAGGAAATCTGGTTGCACACATTGTCAACTGACTTCCAGCACCAGGAGCAGGAGATGCTGTGGTTGTCACAGCCCCAGGCTGATTGGGCTCCTATTAGCCTTGCCCCAAGAATTT
This sequence comes from Balearica regulorum gibbericeps, assembly GCF_011004875.1. Taxonomy (NCBI): domain Eukaryota; kingdom Metazoa; phylum Chordata; class Aves; order Gruiformes; family Gruidae; genus Balearica; species Balearica regulorum. The sequence goes on from NC_046211.1 coordinate 1,105,273, forward strand.
TAACTGGGAGGGAAAATTAGGAATGTGACAATCATCTTGCTTGCTCTACAGATGCTGAGAATGTCTGGCCACCATTCTGGTGACACCTTGTTTGACAGTGATGATCAAACACACAATCTCCACATAGATCAATTATGGCTGAAACCAGTGCTGCTTAGCCAGTGCTGTAACAGACTTGTACCCTCGGTGGAATTAATTGTCTGTCCCATGTCTTATTTTCATAGGTTGCTAACGCCTTCAGAATCAATAACTCAAAGCAAGCATAACAGGCCAGATAAAGAGAGCAGCTGCAAAAATTTCTGAATTACTGCAAGGCTTCTTTAAAGCAGAAGACGACTATTAAGAGGCTTTTGGTGGCTATAAATAGAATTTACACACGGTCGGAGGCAACTTTTACACTGCTGGAGTGAGGTAAAGGACTTTGGTATAAAGAAGAAATAGGCCTGCGGTATTTAAATAGCAGTGGTCCACATCCTGGAATTATATCTTATGAAAGCAGTTCACAGTAATAAAGTTTTGGTGGAGAAAGTTGTATTTCTCCAGCAGTTTCCAGTCTTGGAGCCTTCTACTGCATTAAGGGAGAAAGAAAAGAAAAGCCCCCAAACCCCAGAACGGAGCATAAACAATTGTGACTCATGCCAGAGGGTTCTCAGTCTGGTGAGGTGGGTGGATAAATACAGTTTTCTGACCCAGCTGATAGTTCCTACTGCGCAGAAGTATTCCTTGGAGTTACTGATGAAGGAAACTGCAGAAGTTGTGGCTTTTTTTTCTCTAATAAGGCAAATGCCTTAAAAAGATAAGGCGAGATCTATTTCTGGAGGTCTGCAGAAGGTGGAAAGCTATAGGCCCTCATATCCCAACTGTGATGGTAAAATATGGTTGACTAATTTGTTCAGCATACACTTAGAATAAAATCAATGGGATTCAAATGCACTCCATCACGTTATGGGAGCTGGGTGAATTCTTTTCTGGACATTTGTAACCCAGTTACTTAGGCTGGAGCAGAGGGTGGCCTGGAGCTACGATGCTCGCTTGCAGGACCGTGTGCCTTATCAGTTCTACTCCCAATTAGTTTGACGTGGACTTTTGAACTTTTGCAATAAAATGTTCTTTTGGAGATGCCCATTTTTCCATTGATCATAGAGGGGGTGTTGACAACTAGGTTAGGAATGTTGAGATGCTGTAAACTACCTGCTCAGAGAAGTGCCAGGGGTTTACTGCCTGTTAAGTGCATGCAAATGAGAGCTATCTGCCATGGAGAAAAGCTCTCAACAGAACAGAACGCACTTATGCTGAACTCACTTATCATAACACTCCATTTTTCAGTAAATTTTGTGAAAATCTTAGATTGTTTTGAAAACTGTAGTGTATTGAGAAGACAGTTTTATTTCTGCAAATTTCCTGCTTCGAGGGAAGTTGCTCTATAGGGAAACCTATTTAAGCAGATAGGAGTATATTTATCTTGAATACCTCAAGTTTTTCTGCTTTGTTATTGAGACTTGTCTCTTACTAATGGAAAGCATGGTGCTTCTATCCTTGGAGTACTGGAGTATTGAAATCCTCTTCCAAGTCCCAAGAGGGAGAGGAAAAAAAATAGAAAATAGTTTGACCTACATTCACAAGAATAATTATTGACTTAAGAAGTTCCAACCAGTTTTTCAAATTAAAGCTCAGCAGGAATAGACCCACTTCCCTAAAAAAAAAAAACCAACAAAACAAAACAAAAAGAAAAGAAAAAAAGGGAAAACCTCACTGTTATTATTATATGTCAAATGTACATGTGTGCAGTGATCATATAGAAATGTATCCCTGGAATATGCATGTGGGATATTTGTGTGTGCTTGTATCTCTTTAGGAAGGAATTCTTTTTTGTGATATGTTAGACGGTGCCTTGGAGTGTGGGTCTCTGCTCTTTGGCTGGTGATTTCTGCACCCTCTCAAGCCCAGAAGATGGATGACAGGATAATTCCAGCCAAGCAGGCTAGAGTCCTTCTTTGGAACCTACGTGAGCAGTGCTGGGACCACAACTGTGAACCATTACCACAAACTGCCCAGGAAGGGCTCGTTTAACACTTCCTTCTTGGGAGTGTATGGACCAATGGAAGGTAGAAATCCAGCAGCTGTGGATTCAAGAGTTTCAGGATTACACCTACAAACAATCAGCATCAGAGATACTTCTTGTCCGTGAGATTAACATCTGAGAAAGAAAGAAGAAAAGGCCTTCAAATATCAATACTTGAGGCTGGAGTTCAAAATAAAGTAGCAAGAAAAAGCTGAAAAAGTAACGTTTAGCATTTGCGCTCTGGGAACTCTTTCCTATATCCTGCCAGAAACTCTCAATGACATCAACCTCTCCATTAGTGTCCCGAGTCAGAAATCCACTGTTTCGAAGGTACTTTCCCTTTAAGGCTCCTTTCTGACTTCCAAGATTCTACTTGACCCCACATCAAGACCTGGGACTATGATACAAAATATTATTGATAGATCTGATCCTGCCTTAGGCCAGACAGATGGATTGAATGATTTATTATGGCCTATTCCTAATTCTGATTCTGTAATGAATGAATTATAACTGATTTTTAATAATAATCCCAGTTAATCAATATATAGAGGGCTTTTGTTCTAAACAGGCATTTTGTATCCCTAATCTTTCACCTCAAGAAAAAAGATATCATACTTACAGATACTGATTCAGGGAAGCTTCCCTGCTCAACACAGTACTTAAACAGATGCTTAATTCATCATGGGCTTAAGTCCTTTCCTGAATTAGGGCTACTGAGAAGGAAACAGTATCATACTCGAAGCAGAACTAATTAATCTCCTGATTATTTTGCCATTACTGGGCTCAGTTTTCAGTAGTGAGCTTGGGTGCTTCATTCCATGACAGGTGATTGAAAGTGGCAGTGATTGGGTTAGGACCCACATTTTTACTAACATTTTTATGTGCAAACACAGGCAGGTTCATTTCTCCATCTAGGAAAAATGCTGCTCAGTGCTATTTATTTTTATACAATGACTGCCATGCAAAAGAGAGCAGAGACAGAACTTAATACAGCAGCTCACAACCAAGACAGACAGCAGTTAAGTGATAATGTGTGTCCATACGGAACAACTATTGTAAAGAGCTATTACTGAGTGTCCGGGAAAGGAATGATACAAAAGCTAAGAGAACCACTGAACATTTTAAATGCAGCCTCTACAAAATAGTCAAGTGCTTAGAAAAGGCTTTTGAATGATAATGAGAATTTAAGATTCTACTGTATCACTTCTGGGGTATGAAGTGAGGGTGACTTAGGTAATGTCACTAAAATTAACGGCAAAGAAAGGGTTATTCCACTTGATCTTTTTTGAATACTAGGGCAGAACAGGTATTTTTTATTCAAAAAATTTCCACAGATCCACATATTTAACAGTTAATATTAGCTGGCCAAAGGTCTCCTCAATTAGCTCTTTGAGGACACTTGGTGTAAGCTTTGTAGACTGGCTGTTTTGAAGAATTTTTCCTACTTACTGTTATCTGTTACTAATGAACTGGAAAATAGTGCCTCATCGTTGTATGATTCTGTCACATCATCCTCGATTCTTTCCAAACTCCAGTGAGAAATATTTATTTAAAATTTCTGGCTTTTTCTGCATAATTATCAACAGTGTTAGTCTCTCCATCTATTAAAAGTCCTGGACTATTACTAGGATTTCTTTTCTCTAAATACATTTTTAAATATACCTTATTTTCTCCTTAAAAATTGCATCCAGGAATTTCTGTCTTAACTTTTTTCTTCTGTATTTCATGCACTTCATAAAACTAATTCATCTTAATTGCTCTCAATCTCTCCATCTCCCCATTTCTATTTGTTACATATTGCTTTTTTGTTCTAATTGCTGCCTTTGCATTGAGTCCGTGCCAGATGGACTCTCTTGAAGGAGGAATTATGGCTCTTTGGCAACTTAATGCAGTCTTTTTACAGACTCATCCACGTTAATTTGTGTCTTTCCATGTGAAATCTTTTGCTGTCAGTTTTGACTCACAGTTTCCTTCATCTTTGGGAAATTGGTCCTGTAGCAGTACATCACACGGTGCGGTGTTACTGGTTGGGACGGTCCTCTGCGTGTATTGAATGTCCCAGGCCACATCCCTGGCCAAACTGCCTGCTCGGGTTGGCTGTGCCGCTGGTGGTGGCCTTGTCACCTGTTTCCTCCCTCTCTCAGTTTCCTTCTCTGCTTTTATTCCTTGGAGGGGATCTGGGAGGATCCTGAGCGTTTTCTGCACCTCCTTTCCAAATTTGTTTTGGAGCACAAGTCGAAGCGGTTCTCCTCTGACTGCCAGGAAATGGCAGCTGGGATAAAAGATGATATTAAGGAAAGCAAACTGATGAAAAAGCATATATATACACACACACATATATGTATACATATATTTTATATGTATACTTTTACATATATATCACCAAGTGATTCAGGAATAGCAGACGCTAAAAGGGCTAGTGGGAACTGTAAGAAGAGATGTATTGACAAGCCTGGAAGCCCAGCTCCTGCCATCAAGTGTTTGTTTTCAGAAAATAGAACGCATGGTGTGAATTGTGCAGTGAGTATTCAGCACAAAGCAGTCGGCATTCCAAAAATGCTTCCGGTCCACCGGGGTGAAACCAAGCTCCAGAAGCACAGCTCAGAGCCGTCAGCTTCTGAGTTATTAATTCCTCAGTAACTTTGCCCAAGAAACTTGATCTCCGTGTCCCAGTTTCCCCTGTCTGTATGAAGATAATAATCCCTCATCCACCTATAAAAGGGATGCGGTGGGATTGATTAAGCAGCAGTCAATGCACGACACGTTCGTTTTCAAGGCACAGCCCGTTAACTAGCAGAGCTGTTCAAGGGAGTTACTAATAAGTCTCAGAGCATCCCTCCCCACTAGCACTAGTATTCCTTCCCTTCGTGTGAGGTCAGAGGTGGTGTTTTGACACTTCTGCTGTTTAACATGACATCTGGTATAGAAAAGGTTGAGAATTGCAGCCGCGAGTTGTACTTTTTGGAAATGTTTGTATCAGCATGGCACAAGAATGGGAAATAATCCGCTGTATTTTCAGACATATCTATTTTGTTTGACTTTGTAAAATGTCCCAGAGGGACTGAAAACTATAGTGAGCCTTTCAATGCATTAATTTTTAATTTTTTAAGCAACTCTCTTGCTCTGTTTTGAAACAACTCTTCCCTGCTCAGCAGCAAGACAGTTTTTAAAAAAAGAAAATCTTTGTAACGTTTCTGAATGTTTGGGAGAGGTCAGACAAGCCAGAGTTCAAAGTGCTGGAGATCAGCCCTTCATGACACTAGTGGCTGGGGAGTTATGCATGTAAATGATTATCGCTTCTTCCAAAGCCCTTCCCTTCAGGCCGACAGAAAGGAGACATTTCATAGCTCTCTGGCTAGAATAAAGAGTTCATACATGCATGATAGGCAGACAGAGGGTATTATTCAGAGCCGTAAGAATTAGTGGCTTACAGTCTGATATTGAACAGTATGCAAAGGGCTGGCATTAATTGGAACTATCCAGCAGAGATGTAGACATAATTATTTAAAGGACTAACTCTCAACAGATGGACTTAGTCATGGCAAACACATAGCGTAACTATCTAAAGAGGAAAAATGCAAATGCCCTAGGAGGGAATTATTATTTTGAAGGATGCAAGCAGCCTTTGGCTATTAGATGGCAGAATGATTCTTTCCATCCCTGCAGAGCCTAAAGAGTAGTATCTTTAGCTTTTTTCTTCCAAAATCTGCTCACCTCATGCTCTGCACCTGCCAACCTCACAAGCCTAAGAGAACCAGCAAGGCATCTTGACTGGCTGGAAGAAAATCAGCATGACTGTGACGATGGGTGCTGTGAGTACAAGCCATCGGACGGTGACTTCCCCTGAGAGTCCTCATGAGGCAGCTTGTGGGGTGCTGAGATACAGTGAGATAATTCAAAAGCTTTTCAACATCAGCTGAAATCCTGCGGCTAACAGTTTTTTAACCAAGAATATCTTGCTTTCCTCATTAAGCTGCTGATCCTTAAGCATATGCTTAATTTTCGTGTCATCTAGTCCCCTAGCCTCATTACTTTTAGTATGGATTGTTGGCTTCCCTCTTTAAAACAGGATACGCATGAACAGACATTACTCTGTGCTAAGAGTAGCCCCGCAGCTGCCCCTGCCTCCTGGGCAGACTGTGTGCTTCAGGCTGGCCTCTGCCCTCTGGAACATGGGCTCCTGCACGTCTTAGTGTGCTTGGCGAGTTAGCTTGCTCCCCAAGGGACGGATCTTTGCAGAGAGCAAGGAATCCAATAGAACACACCAAATCTAACCCTAGCAGGCCAGCGGCAGGGGCTTTCCTTCAGCTCTGTCAAGCTCTCCCCAGCACTTCGTTAGCGCCTATTGTTGTAATACCAAAAAAAGTCTCAGCAGGGAGGAAAATACTGACAACGCTGAATGTTGAGAGAGCCTGAATGTACGAGATGGAGAAGTAGCATTGCCTAAAGGTTAGAGCCAGTGACTGGGAGGCAAGCCTGGTTTCATTACTGTTTATGCTGCAACATAAGCAAGTCACTTGATTTCTTCAGTACAGCCTCCCACTTCCTGTGAGCCAAGTGTTCTTCCTTCCAACCCACTTGCTGCTATATATAATCTCAGCACTCTCTACCTTTTTTGCAGTCCAATCTGGGAGTCATGCTTCCCAGAAATCATGAGATGGCATTCAAAATCATGCAGGTTCTTGGAAAAGCATGGGTTGAATGCCCACTCTTGGCTGCTTGCTTTCTGATCCTTTCTGATAGGTCACAGGGTCTTTTTTTTTTTTTTTTTTTTTAATGTCTGTTGGCAGGAAAGCAAAACGGTAAAGTTCTATAAACAAGAAGCCTGTTCATAAAAATAACATTTGGCCTCTGTATGTCAAATATATCATTAGGAAAATCAGTTTATCCTTCTCCTTGTTCAAGTAAGCTAAGCAAATTTGCCTTCTGCCATCTGCTTCCTCCCTACTTTCAGTGAAGAGTTAACCTGCCAGCTAGTCAACAAGAGGCAAAATCACAGACAAATCTGACTGTATGCTGTCGGGAAAATAATGGGGTGTAGCAGCAGCCTCCTCATCTATTATGTAATAGTAAAGTTAATTTCTCTAGGAATTTAGTCTTGAACAGAGATCTGTCATCAGGTATAAACTCTGCTTATTGATCACTGCAGGGTTTGCAGCCACTTCTGGAATGAAACCAGGCAGCTTTTCAATACCACACAGCACATCATACACTGGTGAAGGACAGAGAGATGCTGTCTCTCTTTAGCAAACTGACTGGGATTCAGGGAACCGGATCAACTAGTTGATTTGTCATATTTCCCCGGCCAAACCAGGAACACGAATCCTTTGCTTCCCAGGATAGGAACAAAAAAGAAAGACATAATCAGTTGGAACTGGAGGAGGAGTCTCACTGAACCAGACTCAGCAGCTTGCTCCATGACACAGTGCTTCTGTCTGCATCTTGACTGACTTTTGTGGACACCTGGATTAATTACAAACAGCTCCTGTTTTGCTCTCAGCTATTACGGGGGTATCTTTCCCATGAGCCCTGCTTTCTTATTTCTTCATCTACTGACCTGTCCATCTTTTTTTGTCGGCCTCCTTTACACTGTATCTGACCCTTTGCACTTTTCATCTGGAAGTCTGATTTTCTTATAATCCATCTTTTTAACCAAAGAAAGTATTCTCTTCTGGTGTGCATGGGTAATTCTGCAATGTTTGCCAACTAGAATCTGATTCACAGAACCAAAGAATCCATCACAGCAGATCCAGGTAGCTGGCACCTGAGAACTACTACTACTACTACTACCACTACTACTACTACTAGAGTGCACTGCTCCTGAAAAAAATGGCAAAGAATGGGAAAATGTAAACAAACCAGCATAATTCCCGGTACGATTTCAGCATAAGATGTATTTATCTAGGATTTTCATATGAATTATGTGACAACTAAATGTTGACTTTTTTCTGAGTAAAAAAGTAGAAAAGATTGCTTTTTATTATGGGGGAAACTGAGTTGTAGAGCTGGGGAATGTCTGTCTTGGAATCATTAGCAAAGCCAGGGCAGAAAGAGCACCCTGGGTGCCCATTCATAAATGTGGTCACAAGCTCCTACTGAAAGGATTAGACCTGAACTCTTTAAAACAACCAACTGAACTCTAGCACACTAGAGGTGGAACCAAACAGATTGGAGAGCAAGGGCCAGAGGCTCCCACACTTCAGCAAACGGGAGCATCTGCTGCATGGAACAGAGTTGAGAATGCCTTGTTATACAAAATGGGGGTGATAGCTTAGGTAGACGCATTTAAAAATCTAAAAAAAAAAAACCAAACGTATCATCACTCGGCGGTTTTCCTCTGACAATCCAGGCACCCTTCTAGTGACCCAAAATTTTTGCTGTTGTAGCTTTTCTCCGACTCTCAGACAGCTTGTGACCTTGTTTATTCTTTAGTTTTAGAAACGTCATTGTCTGTATTTTAAGATGCCTTAGAAACAACTTCCCCTTTTACAGTGCATTCTATACAGTTTTCCATCCTTTTCTCACTGCTTAGTGGTTTAGAAATGTTTCCATTACAAAGAAAAACTGCCTACCTCAAATCAAAATATAATTGTTTGTTTTTAAGAACAATCTTCACAAAATCAGAGGCAAAAAAGAAGATATTTGGTCATATGAAACTCTCATCATACCAAAATTCTTGTCATTTCAGCTGAACTTTCATAAATACCTGTCTACTAAAGTTTCTGTTCAATGGGGTATGTGAAATAGCTTCCAATGAACTTCCAATACACAAGTGCAATTCAGTGACCATGAGGAGCAAAGGCAGGGAACTTCTGCACTTAAACCCATGCGTTTAAGCTGGAACTGTGTTTCAAATGCTGACTCTGCCAGTTCCTCAGTGCATGACTTGGGATGAATCACCTCATTCTGTGTGCCATTTACCCGATGCAAAGGGCAAGCATGAGATCTCCTTCTCGAAATAGGAAGAAGCTGCTACGCCCTTGTGACTCACTGCAGGTGATCTGTATCTTCATATGCTCCATGACAGTCATTCCTGCATAAAGGAAGTTGATGCTTATATACAGAAATGGCTACGGGACAGGAGGGTGCACATTATTAATTAACTGATGGTGAAAGTGATTGTGAAGAAGTATTACCTGGTAGAAAAGAGTCCCAAAGAACTTCCCATTTCATTTAAAGGGAAAATAAAACCTAGAGGTGCCAATGTAGAGCAAGAGAGTAGACGGGAGATTCTTCAAACTGGAACAGACCAGGTGCTTGCTACAGGGTAGAGCAATGAGGGTGGTGCCAGAGAGAAGGGAACTGGATAAGAAGGATTGTGAACATATTTACAGCCATCTGGCACCCTCTAATTATCCAAATGACGAGGCTGCCTGAGTGCTCACCAAAATGTGGAGAGTGAGGGAAGGAAGGAGTTTGTTTGGGCAGAGGATCTCGAGTGCTTCATGCTTTCAACGTATGTTTTTTGGAAATGTTTTATATCACTTACAAGATTATTTATATTGCTGGAGATGTAGGAAAATGATACCAGAAGGAAATGGAAGGGCTACTCCTTCTGGAGTTTTCCTTCCAGGTTTCTAAAAATCAAGTCAAAGGAAAGAAAAGATACGGTTTCTTGGGAGGCAGTGTTAGGGATCAGAATGAATCAGGAAAGCTGGATTCCTTCTCATATACACCACTGATATGTTGTTAGTAATATCTGAAGTCTCGCAGTTTTTAGTGGGAAATCTGCAACGGCTGGAATCATGTTATTTAGGAAAAAAATCCCAGGTTCTAGAACTACAGAGTAAACATTTTCAAACAAGAGTAAACATTTTCAAACAACGTCATGGTGCTTACTCAAAAAGTAAGAAGGAAATTTAACAGTTCATGTTTCTGAGCACCAGTATTATGCTTTTATTGGCCTTATTCATGATTTTTTAATGTCTGGATTCACCAACGTTGAAGTTGTGTTATCTTTAAATTACTTTGCTTTGTTGTGCTTTCTTTATGTGAATCAGGAGTTTTGACTTGTTTTCTTGGTTTTATCACTGTCCAGCTGTGAGGACATGACTAAGAGCTTTCAGCTCAGCTCCATCTTCTTTTGAATATACTAACCTTTCTTTCCTACCTCTTGAGAGTTTTAATTTTAATGCTCTTCAGAAATGCAAGCAGCAGTATAATTCTTGCATTGCAATTACAGTATACGTACATCACTTCACCTGAGAGGACTGAATAATAAAAAGCAATCGTTTAATGTGAAATCTTAGTATGTGTTTCTCTTCTTTCTGATCTGGGAGATACCACAGTGTGATATTTTTAAAGGTTGAATAATTTTATGACCACTAATAACATCTGCTGTTACGCCTTTTAAAAGAAGGGTAATCAAATTTCATGCTTCAGGGTATTAACTGATCACAGCGAGTGTCAAAATTGGCTCTGTATTTCATTCTTCTATCAGGAGCTAAACTGGGCTGACTGGTCTCATAGTCTCATTCAATTAGGAACTAGACTTTAGTGACAAATTATTTGTCCTAGCATGGTGAAAAGCAAGGTACTGGATTTAAAATTTGACATTTGCCATTGCTCGCATTCCACAGCAGATAGCAAAGCAGAAGCCATGCCTCTAAACAATCTGGAGTTCTTCTTTCTTTCTTTCTCTTCTATAGTAAGGTGTGCCTTACCTATAGCACAGTGTTAGCAACATTAAACCAGTATAGCAGTTTCCGTCAGCAGTATTTTATTGCCATGGGATCTCATCTCAAAAGGCTTCGGCTTCTGCTCTTTGAAATAAGAGTCACTGACAGGAACAAGACTCTGATTTTAGCCATTTGTAAATGAGCATTGTAGAAACAAGAATTTAATCAGAATCCAATATCCAGCACAGAAATAAAAGATGATCATTAGCTAAATAGCGCTCAACAACTCTACTAGGGAAGAACAGGTCTGAGGACAGCATGTTACAGATAGGGAAGAAAGCCCTTTACTTTGGCAAGAAAAAAAAGAGATTATCATGGTGAAATGTTTTGAATGAGACGTCAGACCAAGGCTTCACTGTGCTTGTGATCATGAAACTTTCCGTGGTGCCTAGTGTAAGAACAGATGTAGACACTGTGTTGTGTCAGATTCACACCACTGATCTCTTGCATTTTCTATCTTCGATTTCTTCCTATACTTAACAAAATTGCTTTTCAGTTTCCTACCTACATGCTTTTAATATTCCTAATGAGCCATAACTTCTATAGAGCATTTTACGCCTCACGGTGTACCCCTTGTCATTATATTCCTTTGTGCATAGTTTGAATAAGTTCTGGGGTGTTGCATTGTAGGTATGCTGGTTTGTTTCCTCCCCTTTCCATTACAGTTCCTGTCTTGTCTTCTGGCAAGTTTGCCTTCACTTTATTTGGTCCTTTATGGGACGCTGCCGGAAATGCTGAAGCAAAGCATTTCCAGTTCTTTAATTTTGACTTGGTTTTTTGACTCATTTTTCAAAAATAAAAATCCTTTTCATTTTTCATTCAATTAATTCTTCATTCATTCAATCTTTGTGTCCAATTGGCAGGTTTTGGTATCAACTTTCATTGCTATGGTCCAACTGCTTGTTAGAGAATGGTATTTTCAGTTATTTCAGGCTAAAAACTTGCTCAGTCTGAAGCCTGCCCTTTGCCTTCTGGGGGACTTACATGCATGGATTTTCATGTGGAAAACTTTGCCACCAACGTGACTTCACTTGCCCTTCCTGTGTGAAGTTTATTGAAAGGTGAATGAAAAGTTGTCTTGCTCTGCCCTCTTATGATGGGATCATATTTCCAGCTGGTTTTTATTACGTTTGTCCTGTCTGCAGCTCCAAGACAGGCTTTTAAGTTAAAATATATGATAGCTATACAGATTCTGTGGTCTAAGTGACTATATTTAACAGTACTGATTTTAAATATTGATAGGCATTTTTGTATCGCTCAGCTTTTTCTTCTCCTTTTTCAAATTTTCTTTTTAACAAAGTATTTAAATATTTTTAATGTGTTTACACCATAAAAACTTGAAGTATTGCAAATGAGACCTGCATAAGGTAAGTCCACACAGTACAGTACAGTGGAGGTCGAATTAACTTGGGGCCAGGGCCAAATGCGTCCAGCTGGCCCCAAACACCTCACTCTGATGGTTTCTACCCTAATTCTGGTCTGGTCAGTGTTAATCTTAGCATGGGCCAAGCCAGCCCTCTCTACTTGCAGGACATGCAGGAAGTTTGATTGCAAATATTTGGAAACCATTAAAATGATAAGTTATATGTATTGTTCTTACAAACAAAACGGTCTAGAATAACATTCGCCTCTGGAGAAGAAAAGGACACTAAAAATATTAGAAAATTATAAAATAATAAAGAGAAACTTTGCAACTTCTGACATCCTCTTACTCATCATTTTTAAACAGCATGTGCAGAACTGAATGTCATGTCCAGTACATACATTCCTCAGTTCCAAAAGCTGGTATGAAAAAGGGTGGTCCGTGATGTTATTTAGAGCTCATACACTCCTCAGAGAGCTTGCAGAAGACAGTGATGATATTGCAGCACCGTGCTAATATCCCAAGGTGGTCCATTTTTCATTGTCCTTTCACACAAAACCAGGAATACATGCAGTCAATCCATTGTGTGAAAACATCGAGGGCCGAAGGAAATGGTTGCAGCGTGACTTCAGGCCTGGAATCTTATTATGAAAATGCCTAACTATATTAACTGAAATGGAAAGCTTATTCACACGAGACACCAAAGAGTGTACATGAACGTGTGTGGCAATGCTTCTGTTGCACTTGTCTCTTCCACTCATTGTTTTTAACCTATGATTTCCCTGCTTAGCTCAACTTAGCAGTCAATAAACATTTGAACCACACTCCAGCATTTCCACATGTTTTCTAAAGCTCCCCTATCAGATATGCTGAAATACTTTGGGGATGCAGAGGTGCTACTGTCCTTTTAAAATGCCTGCAGTATACCTGTAGGTCTGCACTGAACCATTTACATGTTATTCCCAAAATGAAATAACCCACACACTACCAAAAAATCATGCCTAGAGAGTCAGCAGAGTTTTCCTCATCTACTTCTGTTTTCCTCCCTCTATTTTTCACTCTGTATAGAGCAATTCCTAAGTCCAGCCAGGGCCTAGTCAGCCTCTCCTGTTGGTAAAGGGAACCTTGATTTTGTGAATATCCTAATAACGACAATGGAAATACACAAAAAGAACAATCCCAGTACTGTGAACAGGTGATTTTTCTACTCTCCATTAAGCATGCTTTCTTTAAAATGTCTACTTTTAATGTAAGTTTGAAAATTGCCTGTTCACAGGTGTGAACATACTTTGTGTCTTGTGTGGGGTCAAAACACAGCTGCTTCCTGAGGTTTGACCCGAGTGAGCAGCAGCCACTTTAATTATCAAAACTAGTCCATAGAAAGTAAACCCAAACATACTAAGACTTTAGGATTCCAAATTTCCAGCAGTATAGCCAGCCTTAAAAGTTGAAATCCCTAAGTCAGTTTCCAATGAAAATACGGGGCTTAAAAAGAAGTCTTTATGATTTTGTCAGAATGCTTTTTGCCTCTTGTGCATTTAAGAATGCCCTAGAATCATGCTTTCCTTTAAAGCTTAAAGGGGTTGACGGATGTGTTTCTTAAATGATAGTGAAAATCATCCTACACTCACATGACTCTAGGTGCTGCGATTTTAAGATGTATTAGTACAATATTCATAACACAATTGTGAAAGCTGGCAACACTCATTTTGATATGCCACTTTCCCAAAAGCCCACAGAAAACAGATGGACTTTGCGACATGCCTGGAAAATTAATTAAATCTGGACGCTAGTGGACAAAGGAGAAAGGGAAGAGCCAGATTCAAGGACACCTCCTGAAAAATGTTTCTTCCTGTTCACAACGGACGCAGGGCTGGGGATGCACAGACCACACCAAGTGACTGAATATCTCCAGACTATGTTTGCTGCTTTTAAAGATAAAGCAAATGAAAATGTGTTTGTTTATGGTCACAGACTGCTGAGAGAACTGTTGGCACTGTTGGATTTGTGCTAAATACAGCCTTGAACTTGAAGGAATTGGTATATTTGTGAACCTCAACTTTACACTAACAAAAGTTTTGCAACTGTTGACTACAACTGCAACCATTTTGGTGGTTCACACGCCCATGTTTTTGCATCCCCAGTAAACATGAAAGCTATGAGAGGAGGAGGAGAGGGGTGGCAGACGGTTTGAGAAATGGAGCAGTTGTACAGGATTCTACAAGTTCATCACATCCACTGAACCGAACCCTTTCTGACCCAGTTGTTGGGATTCTGTTTGCATGCTCCTTTGTTGCACAAACACTTTGTTATTCTTGCACTTGTACAAATGCCACCGTCCTAGGGTCAGGACTGCGTGAGAAAGCAAGTAAATTCAATGACAATGCAAGAGAAAAGAGAACAAACTAGCTATGGCCTGCAGCATCATAAGTCCAGCTTGGGAGGAGAATAAGAAGCTGCCAAGAAACTCCCAGGTGTGACAGAAAATAGTGTTGGCGCTCAAAACCCCAGCTACCTAGGAAGACAGATTGATAACTCAGCATGTGGCACTTCTCAACAGAGGCCAATAATTAACCTTATCACTTTAGTTGTGTTCGAGATAAGTAGGTGCTATCCCTTTCGATAAAAATTCTATTATTGCACTCAGTTATTGTTCAGCATCTAGTCTAGCATCCTGCTTAATGCTCCAAAGTAACCCACAGCTCATTACATGCATTTTGTAATGCTGCTCACAGACGTGGGAGAGGAGAAATACCTCCCAGAAACCAGCAGTCCCTAAGCGTAAGATTTGATTATCTTATTTTAGCATGCGCATTATGGCCCAGATTTTGAGCTGCAGCTGTGTTGTGCCGTGGGGACTGGCTCCTGTCTCATTTAGAGCAATGGCAGATTAGGAATTGCTACAATTACTATGGTACAATGTTACTCCAGCCACAGCTCCATTTTCCCAATAATTAGCCCGTGCACCAGAAAGCTTAGAAAGAAGATGATAGGAAAGAGGCATATATCTCCTGGGGAGACTCCCTGGCAGGTAGAAATACACCAGCGACTGAATCTGTTGAGAGTAGAGCTGCTTTATGTAATTAGAGAAACATAAAGCAGTTAGCTATAGGACCAGATCCAACCTACAGAGGTTACTCTGGCCCAAAGGATGTAATTCATTACAATTGTTACTTGTATATTTAGGAAATCATCCTCTATATTTAGTAAATGTAATAGGATAAGAAGAGTGTTGGCCAGAAAATACGGTAAGGACAATTGTCCTTCATGGATGATGGTAAGATAATGATAAGATCATGATAAACAAACTTTAAACAAACTGTGATAAGCCCAGAATATTTTGGCTTGGGAAAGAGAAATGAAAACAAACCCCCAAACCCAACAACCTCAGGTATTAGGCCAATTCCCACAAGACCAGGTCCATTTTCTATGTATGTATGTAAGATACAAAGTGGGGCTGGGGGCAAAGGAATTGAAAACAAGGGAGGGCCTTAGAAAGAAAAGTACCACTACGAACCTTTCAGGCTAGTAAAGGAAAAATCTGTTTGTAGAAGATTTACTAAGAACTCGGAAGGTATCTGTGGAAAAAGAATTAGATTTTACTGCATTTACTATCCTTTCAGTGAGCAGAGTGCATGCCCAGCAGGCAGGTTACCTAAGCATTCATAGGCAGGACAAGCCCACAGAGTCAGCCTTGTACTAATCCAAGAGAGGATTTTTATCATCAAGTGTACCTAGGAATTTTAGGGGGTCCCCTTTAATTCAGAAGAACTGTCCTACAAATAAAGCATCCTCAAACCACTAGCACATGAGTAATGACCTGCATGATGCCAAGAAGAGCTTTTGCCCTTTCAAGGGCAAGTTAAATTAAAAAGCAGTGCAATAATTACAGTATTTTGTAGGTGTGGGGTTTTTTATTCTTAGGCTATGAAGTGCAGAGGTTAAATGATATATAATATGTTCACCTTAAATGTTTTATCAGAGAACAGAAAGAGCATTATTGTTTATAGTAGATTCTTCCTTCTCCCCTTCAGGTAGGCTGAATTTTCATTACCTAAGAGGCAAATTCTAATGTAGCATTATATTTTTACTAGACTATCAAGAACACACTCCTCAAAATATTGTGCCAGTGGCCTCAGTGGTGTGCAAGTCCTAAACATTACAGACCAGCAACTAGATCTTTTGGACAATTCATTTAGAAGAATGAATGTAGAAGAGAAGACAAACTTACTTTTTTTTTTTTTTTTTTTGGTAAGAAATTTGGAGTACTAATTTCACAAAGTTAATGCATACCAGACAATGTAGTACAAGCTCCTCCAGGCTGTCAGATGAATAAGGTCTTTCAGGCACCGCACACTGCCCCACTTGTTCCCTAAAGTAGTGCTTTCTGATGGCTAACCTCTCAGTTGGCAAGAACAGAGGACACTGGACCAAGTGCCATTTGTCTGCCAGCTTAAAAAAAAGTAAAATCATCCTTACAGCTGTTCCGTTCTGCACTTCCTATTATGCACTTTTATTGCGTCTGACGCTATAGATCAAGACACATGATATTCTTTAAAAATAAAACCCCCCAAGTTTGGTGAGCTCAGCTGTCAGAATCCTGCTGAAAGTCAACTCTAACCAGCTAAGTTTTCAGAATCTATCACACCTAGCTTGCGCACTCCAAAAATGATTACATGCTAAGAAGTCATCTTGTAACTTCTCATCCCAAACAAATGCTCCTGAAGTGAGTTGGGAAGCAATAAATATTTTTAGAATGCAGCCTTCTGTCACAGTTCCCTAACGAAGGGGAAGATAATTACCTGTTATTTATAACTCCTGAATGTTGTAAAGACAGGGGTTATAGACGAAGCATTGTGGAAACTGTATATTTTACTATGTGAAACCAAACAATTTTTTAGATCACCACGAGTTCTTCAAGCATCGTTACAAATAGAAGCACATGCTACTTATTTTGCTGCATTTTCATCCTTACAACATCAAGTTTAATGAAATGAAATGAATGCAGCTAATGAGTCCAGAACCTTCCAAAATATGCCATTTTAAAGAGTTATTTTGACCCCTTTACAGTCAGAAGATAGCTCAAAGATAACAAGTCTGTGATTCTCTCCCTTACCAAGCACAAAGCTAGTTCCTGGTCGGACTGTTGTGTAGATGATGCCCTCTAGTGCTCATTCTTCCTAAACCAGGGGCCAGATCCTGTCTACGGTGCCTGGAAGCCCACCAAGTCTACAAGCAGAATCAGTAATACCTGCTTAAAGAATAACCATCAGGACATTTTCACAGTTTCGAGACGACAGGAGGATCACTGTCAGCACGCTGAGTGCTGACCGCTTCCAGGCATGGAAGGGTCCCTGGGCCTACCACCATTCCAGGCACCTGCCAGATGAGGTCACTCCACAACAAGAGAAAGGAGATTCTTCCATCGTGCCTTCCCGTGCATTTTCACAGCATGAGAGATGTTTCCCGATATAGTTTCAAGTGTCGCAGGACATAACCCAAAGTTTCAGTTCTGTCCTTCCAGAGCACAGCACCACTAGGTATTTTTTGACAGCCGTTATTTCCCCAAGAGCATGATGCAACGTACTCCTAAGTGACAGTGACTACTGAACTTAGGAGTCATCAATACAGGGCAGAACTGCATCTGATTTGGGAATTTGCAACGTACAGCTCTTAGTGGTGTTTCGAGTGATTCTGATTTGGTCAGTTTTATTGCTGCTAGGAGCATGCAAGACAACAGGACCTGGTCTTTGTCTTTGCACCTCCATGCAAGCTTTTCATTTACTCCAGCCAGAAAACGCGTGGCTCTGGGCACTGCTGCCATTACACTTGCTGAATTGCCACTGGTATTTGTGGAGATGCTAAGAGTCATCACAAAAAGTTGGGGAAATGAAGCAAAAATTCTATAGCTGAATGTAAAACTTCTGTACCTTGTGTGTTCTTTTGAGTTCCTTCTTTTTTAATTACGCCACATTGGAAACATCTAAGAGACGGCAGGTTTTGCATGCATTCTAAACCCAGTATCTTTTAAATAACAAATACAGATGAATATAATTGCTTGTAAAAGCAAACTGAGTTTTCATAAATGTATTTGCTTTCACTTTCTTAATTGTGCATAGCCGTTCCTGAATTGTCATTTGTCCATGAGTCATTCCATTGCCTCAACTTTAAGTGTGCGACCAACACTTACTACACAGATTAAAGATAAATAACTACGAGCAGATTGATCTAAATACTACCCACTGCTGAGTAATTTCTAACATTTAGGGGCAGATTCACTCAACGACATAAGCAGGTTCTTAGTACTTCAGAACAGAGTACTAAGTCCATTTCTATTAGACGAGTATTAACTATACATTTAAGCACACACCTATGTCACAGGCACTTCCCAGTTCCACTCCCTCTCAGCACCCGGCCCTCACAAAGAGGTCGGTGCAGTTTCTTCTTTGCAGCAGGTAAAGAGAACTTGTCTTGCTCTCAATTCCCCGTCATCTACCTTTCCCTCTTTCTAAAATACATCTTTCCCTTCTACACAGCAAACAATATTTGCACTAACCTTGCATATAGAACTGATGTTTGATTCCTAGCGAAAGTACATTTTC
The DNA here is from genome assembly GCF_011004875.1 of Balearica regulorum gibbericeps. Classification (NCBI taxonomy): domain Eukaryota; kingdom Metazoa; phylum Chordata; class Aves; order Gruiformes; family Gruidae; genus Balearica; species Balearica regulorum. The sequence goes on from NC_046211.1 coordinate 1,123,978, forward strand.
TATACAATTAGAAATTCAGGTGTACTAGAGAAAGGACAAAAAGACTCTATTTGGGGAACTTGCAAAAGTTGCAACTAAAGCACTTCAAAAGACTTGCAGTAAAAGACACCCAGCAAGAATTTCCAAATTTAAACGGTTGTCTGAGTGGGCATTTCATATTGCTATCTTCATGATTCCTCACTTTGTTCTAGGAAGTATTTTTGCTTTTCAATAGTATGATGTTCCTGGAATCTTCTTTGTAGTGAAAATGCTTAATCTTAATGTAGAAATTATGCAGAAATTTAAGCCTACAGCTATTCAGAAATTCAGAGCAGAGATAAATTAATACTCTTCCTCCTTCCATCCCTCTTCATTCTTACAAAGGTACAACTAGTCTGTTCAGACCTGTGATTTGAATGAGGAGCAACTCTAGATGTCTCTGTAAAAAAAAGAGAGGCTCTCTCAGGGAAATTTGTGTAACAATTTAATGTAAGAGATTTCACTAACAAGCAACCTTACTACCCCTGGCGATATACATCAACTGAGATGGAAATACCCCTCATTAGATCATAAGAGAAAACATTTTTATCCCAAGAAGTCTGTGCTTCAAAGAAAGCAAGCCCCAAACACATGCATTTAACACCAAAAGCTTTAAGTATTTCAAGAGGTACAATCTAAGCTTTCAGAGCTGTATTAACTTCAGCAGGAGGACTGGATGGATGTACACAGGAGGTGTGATTACACCCAATAATTAGCATTAAAAAGTCATAGCTTGATTACATATGGACAAGAATTAAAGACATGGAACATCCTGGGTGGGCCTGCCCACAAAACAGACCCCTTTCATACACTCCGCTTCAGCGTAACAGACCTCGATACATCGCAGAGGGGGACAGAGACCAGACTGGTCGGTGCAGGAAGGAACAGGCCCCTCAAAGCTTCGCCTCTTCCCCAACAGCCTCTTACAAAATTGCTGTCGGATCTGGGCCTTTCCTACCGTTTGGTGCCAACTAAGGGTCCTTTTACCTCCTATGGCCCCATCTGGTTTGCAGAGCCTTCTCTGTGGCTCAGGTCCACATCTCCCCAAACAATTTGTTGTTGGTTTCACCACATCTGTCTTCAGTTTCTTTGAAGTTGTTTTCTTAATCATTTGAAATTGGCTCTGGTTGTGGCTCTTCTATGACTGACCTCACCTTTGAGCCCTTGAATCGTGTGCAGAGTTTACAGAATCCATCAGAGGACAATTAGGAGTTTATTCTCTGAAGATTTAGAGAAAGTCAGGTGCCTGTTTGCTTGCAAGCACTTACAAAAACCTTTTATTGTATACACACAGAGATTTTTTAAAAGAATCTATATATCTCTGTGTGTATAATACACATATTTGAAAGGAACTACACTTATTCACTACCCTGACAATAATTAACCAGGACTCTCCTAAGCTATTGCCGACTTTTAAATGGAACAAGAAAGGTAGTAAACATTATGCAAAATGCTTTCTCGTAATGGAAGAAAATGACTTTGCAATATGCAATTAAAAATAATTAAAAGTACTAAAATGTATATCACTATCTTGAAACAAGAGCACTGATATTGAAGTAGATTTCATATCATTTGAACTTTTATTTAGAGGAATGGATACATCTTCTTGATGTTTGATTCTTGTTTAATAGCATGTACTGTGATAAAGCAAACGATTTTGGGGTGAGGAAAATTCCAATTTATCTTTTCATAAGGTACTTCCTCAAGTGAAAAAGTCATGATTGGGCCTTTAACAATAGCAAGTTAGTTGATAATGCAGTGTAGTTTAACGACTTCCGGATTACCAGCTCCTTCCTGACAATTATTTCTTGTGTGGTCTCATCACTCATTTAGGCAAGTCCACTCGATATGCCTCATCTAGAAAACACGCTTTAAAATATTTACTAACCTGCACACTACACAGATAGAAGCACTTCTGATATCTACAATTTAAAGTTCTTTTATTCAGATACTATGCTGCAGAGCATTTCCTTGTTTGCAGGACTCCTGATGAGTTAGTTGGTGGGCTTTGCGGAAAAGAACCACTAACTAGCTGCTTCCTGGATACAAGGTCTCCTTTAGGTATGTGACGCTTGGCTTTATGAGCAAAATGTCGATAAGGTGTCCAATGAAAATCAAATTCCAATCAAGGAAATTTGATAGAATTGGTAGCACGTCATCTATAATTTTTTTAATTGGTCAGTCCACTGAAGAACAATTCATTCTTGATTTGAAGAATTATTATGTGTGCGTGTGATGGTATATCCTGACTTAATTAAGCTTTAGTTACTTTACTCATGTTAATATTAGTAATGTTTCATTTTTTGTCTTTGAATTTTGGCATTGAGGTACCCCTGTGTTCTGGCCAATACTAACCACTGCTCCTTTATCCTAAATATTGTTCCTTTATATAGCCCGCTTTTACTAACCATGTGAATACGCTGCCTAGAGACTATCACAACAGCGAACACAGGCAGTATGTGTCCACCTACACCACACTCTGGCTAACAGATCACCACAAATGCAGCTTCTGACACAGGTCTATATGGCAACTATTTTAGAACTACAGGAAATGTCACCCTTTTGTTCTCACTACTGGTGTGTGTTTATTTTCCAGTGACAACACCTGAGTCAGAAAGCCAGATAAAAGTTACAGAGCTGTGAAGGAGATCAGAAGCCTGTCTGTTAAAAAATAAAACTGAGCCATAAGACCCAGGACCCTTGTAATAACGTGGTCTTACAACTTTTTTAAATGGGTTTTTGTTCAGTTTACACAAGTAACTTCAACTACTGTAAAATGTATCATTAATAAGCCCATAAGGATGAATGTTGAGAAGGATGAAAATATATATACACACACACGTGAAAATTAACTGTAGAAGTCAGTAAACAAAACTGCATTTCAGTAATACTTAAAGTACATTAAACAGTAAGAAAGTTCAAATATTTGACTTTAATGGTGTGTAACTTGATGTCACGTGGATGAACAACATTAGCTGGCTGAATACCGATTCTTAATAAGCAAACTAATGTTTTAGTTTCCTGGAAATTAAACAGTAAGTTTCCTTTTCTTCTCTGCTACAGGCTGAAATGGAGATATGGGTAAAAAAGCTAAACTTTACAAAGATACTTTCAAGTTTAAAGAATGAGAATGTCTTTCAACTTAATGTTTTTAGATTATTGTAACTTATGTGTAATAGAAGATTTAAATTTTAAAATACATCCAAGGTACTTTTTAACTGTCTCAGTCCTCATGTTCTTATCTTCATAGATACTTCATAAAGAGTTGGTATGTAATGAGTATGCTACCTATGAGTTGATATGTAATGAGTATGCTACCTATGAGTGTGTGCGTATACGTGCATTTTTATTAAACAGACGATTTTTTTCTTTTTAAAAGCAAAAAGTTTAGCTGGTTTTGTGGTATTTTTAAATATCACATTGTTTTTATAACTTCTTGCACAAAATAGGGCATGAATTACTTGTAGTAGGATCAGACTTGAAAATTCCTTTTGTGTAGATCCTCAAACAGTGATACCAATGAAAGAATAAATTGAAGAAAATATTCTTGTTAGCTTTCAGAAACACAAACTGTCAGACTCATTCATTTCAGCACTAATAATAGTTGTTGTGGTAATATGGGAGCTCGTTAGTAACAAACAGCAGCAGAGAAGAAAATCACAGCGTACTTTTAGGTAGAAGAACAATTACGAATCATCACTGTGATGAAGCTGCAAGAAAAAACTGCGATTCTAAAATGTATTAAAAAGACATTTTCATATCAATACGATTTTAGCCAGGAGCTGCTTTCCAATCTTAGGTTCCTAATTAAACATTATTTCTGCGTGTCCCCAATATTCCCATGAAAGGTATTTTCCCAAGGGAGAAGGATGTGACAAAATTTCCCATTTTCTTTGTATCCCCCACCTCTCTGACTATTCTTTCCTTCAAGATTTGCTCTAAAGCTTTGCTCATGAGCGTATCAGAGGAAACATACCATCACACAAAAGTTTATCATGATAAAGTTACCACACAGCTTTAAACAAATATACAAACGTAATTAAATTTGTCAACTGATACTGAGATAGTACTGAGATAGTCTCAGAATTTCATCCTGTGGGCTTGTTCCACGCTCCAGAACAACTACCCTACGTTTTGTGTTTGGTAATTGCATCTAATTGTGCATGATCTTACCTTCAGAGCTAAGTGTCTCCTACATAGTGCAGTGCCGGTTTGAGCTAAGGATCTCAGACATCATCACGCTAACTTCTTTATTGTTCTGGAGGTTCCACGGTGCCCACAATTCCTCTGCCAAAATAAGTTACTATCAAAACAACGCTGTCATGAGGCTATACTTAAACTGTAAAAAAAAAAAAAAAAACCAAAACCAAACCAAACCCAAACTCCTCAAATAATATTTTGAGATAAATTCCTTTTTGGCAACTATTTGATAAAACCATTTGCGTCAAAAGCATATGAATAGTTTATGTTACCCTGTAGTCTGTGTTCCTTATGATGTGTTAGCTAATAAAAACCACAATATCAAGCAAACATAGAAAGAATAGCAAAATAGAATTTTACTCTTAAATACCATGGTGAAAAATCAACAATAAAAATATCTTAATATACGAAGCAGCCACTTTGGAGGACTACTTAGTGAGGATAGCTTTAGTCTGTGGAGGGTAGGCTCTCCAGACTCCCTTCATAGCTGACGGAAACAGCTATGTGAAGCACTGCTGTCTGGCGGAGCTGCTCATACTCCACCAACTACGCAGAGGTATCATTTATGTCTAGACAGAGACCATTTCTTTTTTTCTTTCATTTTCCCTTATCTCACAAGATCTCAGATGTACAATGTCCGTTACGTGCATCTGCATCTCCTCCCCTTCTGTGAGTCTCTTGGGGACAGCTGTGACACGGCACTGCGGTTTCTAGGCATGAAAAGGGCATGTCGGGACGGGCCAGTGAGGCAGAACTGGAACTGGCTGATTACACTCTGCTGAGCAGACCAGGCTAAAATCACCCCGTGTACCTGTAGCAGTTCTTGAAGAACCTATCCAAGGACCTGCATAAGGGCTATTTGTACAGCTCAGTTTTAACGGACAGAAATTATTAATGCTTCAGCTAGGAGGAGTTGAGGAACTCTCATTCGCTACTCCTCACTCATCCATATGATTATTTTGTTTGAATTTACTGTACAAGGAAATGCACATCAAACACACCATTTTAACGTATTAATATAAGAAAAATACCTCCTTTTTTTCCCAACACAAAACCAAATACAAAGTCTGAGGTATTTTTTTTCCTAGAACAGAATCCTTTCCCTTGGTGCCAAGAGCTCCCAGCCTTTATGTAGACGGTGGTTTTCTTTTGGTTTGTTGTTGTGGCCATACATTTATTTTTGGATTCTCCCTCAGTTTTGGCAGTTAAATTAGAAGCATGAGGAAAGGGTTTCCTCCATTATTTTAGGGGATGCTTGTTTGCTGTTTTGTTTTAAATGACACACACTCAAAGCAGAAACAGAAATTTTAAAGTTTAAAAAGCAGATGAGTGTTCCCCAGAAGATAAAGCTGTAACTCATGTGAAAAATCTCCCAACAGGAGTAACACCAGAAATTTCACTGCCCCGGGCTGTGCTCTGCAGAAATAAATTTTCTGCCATCCTGCTCAAAGCAGCTGCTGTCACTGACTTTTTCTGTTCCCATCCTATACGTTTTGCTACCCGAGGGCAGCTGCTTGCTTTGACTCTCCATTTGTGCCAGTCCTGCTGATCGATGAACAACAAATGGAGATAAGTGTGTACTTAGAATACGATGTAATCTTACTCAGGCTACAACCCCAAGCATAATCAAGAGACTCAGAAATCAGTACAGAAGTAAAGACAGTTTAAGAATTATGTTAATCTCATAACGTCTAAACTGATCTCATTCTTTGATTCAGACATTTGTGATGTTCATGATCAGTGAAACTGGTGTGCGTTTTTTTTAGTATACAGCAAGTCTCGCTGCCAAAATCAAGACAGTACTCTGTTTACCATTGAATGTGGCAGTTTTCATTTTGATAATTCTCATTACTTCCTCATAAAGCTCATAGTATTTTACACTTTTCTCCAAGTCCAAATTCCAGAATTCATGTGATTACATGAGAATGTCAGCTTCCCATTTATCACATAAAAATACAGAAGAAACTTGAAAGCATACTCCCTGAAAGCTAGACATTGAAAGACCCTCATGGGTTTACATCCTCAACAGTATGATTTTTTTAAAACTAATTTCATTTAGGGGAGTAAAGGGAAAATAAAGGCTAACTCATCATCTTGGAAGGTGTGGGAAATGGCAAGGGATAGTTCTCAGTTACAACACAGATGAAAGAAACCCCTTTTGTTAAGTCTTACCTGCACTAGGGTTAAAAGAGGTGCTAAGAGAAAAGGATGTCTGTCCTGGACAGGTCTAAACCAGGAAGGTTGTGACATCTGCTACTAGACACGTGTAAAGCAGGAGCAATGTCTTCCCCAGCACCTGACAGGACCTGCAGAGGCAACAGCACAGGAATTTCCTGAGAAACACGACTCACAGAACCAGATTTCCAGAATCCTGCATTCAAAGGCATGCCCTGCTGTCTAACAAAGAGAGAGTTAATTACCCGTTCCCTCTGCGGGAGCACCCATACCATTGCTTCCCTTGACTCAGGCACCTGCTTTCACAAAAAGGTACCCAAATCCTTTTGGGAGTGGGACTCTGTCAGATTTACCTGAAATTACGGGAGAGCTACTGTGGGGAAGGTGAGAAAAGGGGAAATTTGGCTGGTAACCCTGCATGTGCCATGTTTCCTTGGGAGAGCAGGCCAAATCGGGGGAATCGGACACCTGAACTACATTGCAGGGCAAGCTGCCTGAAAACACACTTTAAATAGAGTTCTCTGGCTACCATGTTTTAACTGAGGAAGAATTTCTTCATATTTACATGCCGAGTATTTGTACCAAAATGCTAAACTTATGCTTTCTCATGCATGATGTTGAAAAAACCCTCTGGGATTAAGGTTTATACTTTTTATTTTCTCTGTTTGGACTTGGAACCACATTGTGTTTTTTCACCACCCACCACTGGCATAAAACTCACCCAAATTGACAGGAAAAACCTCTCGGGGGGGGGGGAGGGGGGGAAGCAGAAGCTGTTTTAGGACGGAAATGAGGCACTTGGAGGGAGTTTTCCTCCCCGCCCTGAAGGGCCGAACGTGAAGGCGAGAGGAGCCGTTGGGGAACGACCGTTGAGGCGGGGTGGGGGGGAGAAGCTGGCCCCGCCGCGCGCGGGAAGGCGGGTCCCGGCGGAGGGGCGGAACTGCGGCAAATCTCAGCCAATCAACGACGGGATCGCGGCTCGGCCCCTGCTGGCGGGATTCGGGGAGCCCCGTGGCTAACGGTTTCCCGCTCTTGCGGGGGGGGGGGGCCGGAAATGTACCGCGCGCCACTAACCCGGCAGTCACTCACCTCATGAGGCGTCCTTGCCCCTGAGGAAGGAAGGGGAGGGGAAGCAGCACAACTGGAAGGGGGAGATAAGGGGCGGGAAAGAGAAAGAAGGGGCAACAAAAGACAAAAACTCCGAGAAGAGGAGGAGGAGGAAGGAAGCCACACGGCCGCCCGCCAGTAGGGTTTCCCCTCACTGCGACAAAATGGAGGACAACAGAGCCCCTGGGATTCCTCTGGACACAGCAGCACGGTGCACTTATAGACTTTGGAGAGCGGCATGGCTTCCCTCCATCCCGGCCTGGCTGTGGGGTGGGGAACGAGCACATCTGCCAGACGTGGAGCATCTCACCTCCAGGAGTGGGATAGATGACTTCTGCAGCAGCAGAGGCATGTTTTAAACCAGAGAGGGACTGCTGAGGAGAAAGGTGGTTTATGGCAGGTCACAACAAGCTGCTTTGCCTCCAACAGAATGAGCTCAAGAGCCATCAGCCCACGCCTCAAGTTTTTCCTGATTTTGAAGACATGCCTACACAGCACTGAGTTTCCTCTCCTTTGCCATGCACGTACCAGATTGGAACAGCTTGGTTTCATTTCACATAAACCCACCAGTATCCCCAAAAGGTAGACTAAACATCTGTTAAAACCAATGCTACAACTCAGGTTCCCCATCTGGTCTCACTCCAGTGGGCAAGCAGGGAGTGAGTGGCCAAGATGGGGCTTCAGAGGGAAAGGTAATCCCTCCTCACACTTAAAAAAATTTAATAAAAATCCCAGAAAACCACCACTCATTTCTTGGCTAATCACTCATCTAGTAGAAAAGCCTGTTTAGTTACTAGCTTACTCAAGTGCATCCAGGGGATTTTTGCCAAGAATGCTGGACTAATCCCAAAATAAAAAACAAGACTAGATGTACCTGTATAGGAGAAGCTTTTTTTTTTTTAAAACTTTGTTCTTGAATGAGGAGTAATTCACAGCTGCTTCAAAAGGACAGCATTAGACTTGCAGCTTGTGCTGCTGGGCACACCAAGTCAGCATTGATGGAAAAAAAAAAGCAGAATTTTCATTTTTGTTTCTCAAGACTCTGCCAGACTTGCATCACTCAGCTACACCCAAATGGCATTTATACAGTATGCAATAGCTCCAACACTATTTCTACATTAAAAACTCATCATTTTGGGTTTTCCATAGCATCCTTCCTCACCCATGACAATGTTACCAAGACCTAGAATATCATAAAATCTAAGTTCTAGCCCCAGAAAGATGCACAATTCTGCAGGTTTCCCAATAACGAAAAGGTAACAGGGAAAAAAGAATTACCTTACTCCATTCCTTAAGAAATACCGCATTCTCCACAGCTGTACATACTAAAAGAAGTAATCCAATACAATAGTCTCAATTTATTTGAAATAATTCGGTCTGAAAACTTTTTTTAATTTAAAATTTACAGCACACGTGGGGAGGAAACATGTTTTGTTACAACTAAAAATTATCAGAAGAGTGCTGCAGGGTTGTTTTCTTTAATTTAACACTGTCATGGCTTTATTCAAAACACAGTTGCACAAAATCAGTTACTCCAAAGTTTAAGGAAAGAGTTTGATAAGGAACCAAAACACACTATATACATACTGCCATACAAAGAGCATTAAAATAGGACAAAACCTCTACAAAATATAAAACCCACCCTTACATATTTGCATGAAAAGACCACCCACCAAGCAAAAAAGTTTCAAAAGTTATCTGGAGGCTCTGTATTACTTATTTTTTTAAAAAAATGCTATGCTGTTTAATTGCATGCCAAGCTGACAAATATGAAACTAGACTTAGATGGTAACACTGAGGAAAAAGACAAAGTTAGTTCTGAAGTTTAAGTTTTGTGTGAGGCTCAGATTTAAAGATGTAGCAGCTGATGCACGATCCTGCAAGTTGTTTTTAGGAAGTGTTAAGTCTGCCTATCTTAGGGAAGGTCTGCTAACCCCTTCTGAGTTAATTCGGTTTTGTCCAATTAGCTCATCCAATGTCAAAATTAGACTCGCTTACTGAAACAAGACCAAAAGAATTGTAATCCATCAAAATAGATTTTTTTTTCATTTAAAACTATTTTTCTATGCATCAGTAAAAGACAGTTAAGGAAAACCCTGACAATGAGGTACTTTAAAGTACATACTTATAAATAATAGGTTTCAATCATTCGCTGAGACTAAAAAAATAAGCAAAATGATGGGAAAAACACACTTTTCTATCTCAAAGCTGAGCACAAAGCAACTGCCTTGAACACAGAGCCTCCACAACACGATAGGATGTGCACTTACCTAAGGTTTCTAGTCATTCAGTATTCATACACAAACACAGGAACTCAGATTGTGGTTGCAAATGTAGTTTTACCACTACTTTTCTAGTGTCTTTACAGATAATTCATTAAAAAAACCGCAAAACCCATTTAGTCAGTTCATTTCCAAGTATATTGCCATCTGCCTGACTTGTTTCATTCTGACGCCTTTAACGGCTGGCTATGCTTTACAGCTACATGAGAAACTATGATTTAAGGCTCTATTTGGGGGGGAAAAAAACAAACAACCCACACACACAAGAAATTGGGCTTTGCAGAACTTCAACCCTGCAGTATCTAACCTTGATTTAAGAGTTGGAAGTCACATTTAAAGTCTGCTAGTGTGTGAAATACCTATTAAATATTCACAGGTAACCAATCGATGGGTGACTGACTCTTACTTAGGTCCAGGAAATCTCCCTTTTCCCCCACCCGTGGTGTCTCCCCCAGTTTAATGGCAGCTATTGTCAGCCAAGACAGATATAAAAATAACTCTCTTGAATAAAGCTGTGTGTGATATTTGGTTCAGTACCTACGTGAAACAATGTAAATTAGTTTTATGTCAAGACTACTGGTTTTTAAATCCAAATCATGACTGAAAAAGGAATGCTGTATGTTTGTACTTGTTTCGCAGTGGCTCAAATAGAAAACATGAATCCAACGGGGCAGAATTATTAAGACCTGCTGGTCACAAATGGGCTGCTAGAAAAAAGTTTGTCCGCATGTCTCCTGTACTTGCCACCAACTGTACGCAACGGAACAAGTTTCTGCAGCCATTCAATATAAAAAACCCTAAACTATTAACTAGTATTATACATGAACTTGAATGTTTTGCCTACAACCAGATTTAAAAAGTTTAAAGGGTGACCTGCGAAGAAATACTAACTTATGTTCATCTTTTCCCCTTCAATGATTCTATAAAAATGGGGGCGGGTTGTTTGAAGAAAAAAAAATGTGCTTGAAGGAGTTACCCGTTAACTTCTGCATTAGAAATGCATATATTTTATAGCCAAACACCATGATTGTTGCAGAATTCCCAAAATGACAATGCAAGAGTAAAGTGAGTGAAAGTTAAACAAAGACTTCTAGCAAAATGGTTTAAAACTATGGATTATTTGCTTTTGTTAATACCTGCGATAACTACATAATTTGGAGAAATTTAAGGATTACAATCTTTTCAGTTTGCCAAGATACGTCCTTGGAGGTGTCTAGTGAATACTCCAGCAAACACTGAACATCTGAACAAGCAGGGAAAAAAAAATCATCTTCTGAAACCTACTTAGGCTTTACACTGTAACACACAAAATGGGATAGAAGACTTAAAAAAATATTACAGGAGTCACCTTTTAAAAAGCTGAAATAAAGGTGTCATCTAGTTGTTGATTTCAAATAGAATCCCTGGTAAACTCAGACTCTAGTCAACATCTCATTTCAAAGAGACCGGAATTTGCCATCTAGCATTTTTGAGTTCAGCTTTTTAAGTATAAAAACCTTTAAAATCTTGAAGGAAATTCACAACATTAAACCCACGTGAAATGGGTGTTTGAATTCTGGGCTAATGATGACCAACACAGCAAGCTTGTATAAAATTAAAAAGCTCCAAAGAAAAGTCTAGGGGGAAAAAATTTGACAATGGCTTCAGTGATTAGAGGGCTGAAAACTGTTTTCTACGTGTAGGTTCACTAACAGGATATTGTATCTTATTTGGAATGATAAAAAGGGCGAGAATAGTAAAACCACACTTCTCCTATAAAAAGTTAACATATCTTCTGTAGGGACATCTATGGTACATGGAGACATACAGATCTGCATAATCACTATTGCGTATTCTGTAACTTAAGAGTCTGGTCCTACTTGTGTCTATAACAAATTAATCATCCTCTTCCTCGCCTTCATCTTCAGGGTCTCGTTTCCTCTTCTCCCCTCGAATGCCCTCTGCTAAGGAAAAGAGGTACGCATACATCTCAGTACGTTCTGCTCAGACATCAAATGTAATGTTACACTTGTAGAAAAGGTAACTGAAATAGATTACTGTTTGCTTGTCACTAACACTTTCACTGCTATAACATCTCTGTGTTGCTTATGGCTCTCAAAAAAAAAAAAAAGATCAGTTTACGTTACTCTGAATAATTCATGCAGGCCATATTAAGCTAAGTTCAAGTTAAGCCTGTGATGTTCCATACAGGAATTACCAAGACAACGTGGATTTATTAAAAAGTGCTCCTGTTAACAAATATTTGAGAACTCAATTGGAAATGACATTTTTATATCTCCCTAACTTTAGAAGTTGCATTACACCCCGCCCAAACCCCAGCAGTTTTGCAGATACCAAGTGAAACACATGCCGTTCTCCCTCCCATGACAAACTGATAGCAACCTCTTGCATAAACATCTTTGAGCTGATTCTTTGAAATATGCTTAATTCAGTCAGTGGACTATGCGCTCTTGTGGTGAAATCATGAAATGCAATTTTGCCAAATCTAATAGATTTATTTTCCAGCAGTCATTTCCTGGCTAATTAGCCATCCTGACCGCCTGCTTTGTTGTCTTAATAGACTCGAAGGATGCATTTGCAAAAAGTGAAGAATTAGCATTACTACTTCGAAATTTCAGTTTTTTCAAGATACATCTCCAAAACCTGCTCTATTAAACCAAGCACACAGATAAGATGGGGATTAAAAAAAGTAGAGTTCTGGGAGAGCCTCATAGCCAGAAAAGTCCAGAGGAAGAGCCAGCTAATTAAGATGCAACTTGATTATTTTTAAAAATGGATTATAGCGGCCATTGACTGGTAGTAAGAGGGGACTCCTAGCCGGTGTCTTAATCTTACCACGTGGAACACAGATGCATACAACTAAGCCACCCATCCATCCACCCATGAATTGGAGGATGCTGATATCTGCGCACATGAATCGAGAACAAGCCTTCTGCCTACAGAGCAACTTCTGTTCCAGGAGTCCAGAACAGAGCAGGAGCCTCCAACGTAAGGCTGGTCCCTACCCTGAAGGCCTGGAAACCTCAAATGAGGTATGAAAAAAGAATGAGTGGTATGTTTGTCCCATGTAACTTCTTGCAGGCCCTTTTTAGAATATCAAAAGATAAAATTAAAAGTTATTTTATGAAAAAAAAAAACTGAAATAACTCACTTCTTGAAAACAGAACTTTATGTTCTGCAAAATACCAAAGGAACAGTATCAGCCTGCAAGAATGCTGCTTTTCCACACACACTCAATACACTGTACCTCCTTAAAGCAGGATGAACCACACACACTGGTTTGGGTTTTTTTGCAAGCTTTTGGCTATTATGCACATGGCAGACATCAAACCAGCCATTTATGAAATGAAGAAGTTACTATCGTTGATAAAAAGGCTAGAAAGAAAAGAAAAAAAATAGGAGTTTGCCTCCTAGGAGTTGCCTCTCAAGTAGAAAGGTTTCCTGGAGAGGCCACTTCCAGCTCGATAAAGGGAAAAGATAAAGCTGCTGCTTCCAGGGCTTTGCCAGCGGAGCCTCTGGTGCACGAAACAGTCTTTCAATGTATGTAAATAACATTTGCAAGGTAGACAGAAGAGTCCCTTCTGCATGTTGGAAAATTAAAATTTCTAACGGTGTAGGAGACGCAGTATCTTTTGTTTTTGAAAGCTGCTTCAATGAGAGACTTTGAAAACTGTCATTTCCTCCTTGGTTTTATTTTGCAAGTGAGCAGACAAAAATATCAAATCATGCTCAGCTACTTTCCTACTTTCCTACCTGCTTGAGCTCTTGCTTAAACCAATCCTAAAATATTTCACATACCTTCAGAGACAGACCAGCCAAGCAGTGATTTATGCCACTACGGTGCACATCCCAAACTCGCAAAGCTAGAGAATCATAAGGAATCAATCGGTTTAGTCACAACTTTAATAACTTGAGTACTTACCTTCTTCCTCCTCATCACCTCCTTCTTCAACATAGTCATCATCATCATCTTCATCCTTCACAAAAACCGTGAAATATGTTTAAAATTGCTGTTTGTTTAAGTTTTGCTAACGTGCTGATCCCGAGCAGAAATTCAGAAAATCCCACTTACTCTGTTCAGAGGTCACATTCCACATTTACTTTCTGTTACCGGCCATCTGTATGAGGACAGGCAGCCAAGCCGACTACAGCACGCTTAATCAGTGTATTATCTGGCCTCGTATTCTCATTTCTTTGGTTTTTTTCCCCCACTTACCACTATCTTACACCAGCTCAAGAGCTAGTTATTGCAAAATTAACTGAAGAAGCCATGCCGTCAAATAGAGATGACAAACAGCTTAGTTTTCCTTTGAACCCACTGTCATTAAAGGACAAGGAAGAGGAGAAAGCAGAAGGGCTAATAGCTTCACAAAATTCTTGTTTCTATGTCAAATGAATTAAGTTGTTGCAGGTTTTTTTTTTTCAAAAGCTGATAGCTGAAAAATGTAAACTAATTAACAATCAGCAGCCCCAGAAAATTAAACTGGTACGAGATCGCTGCCCTACTGGCACCACGTCAAGCCTTGAAGACAAACTGAAGTCTTATTTATATCCATCTGCTATACCAAATTTTATACACAGGGTAATGTAACAAGTAACAATGTGAAAACATCAGAGAGCCTGCCTGACGTTTGCCCTTCGAACATGGGAATTGAAAAACACTCTGGATTAATTCATTACAATTAGAATGGCGCATGATTTAATTTTCCAAATTAATCTTCCAAAATACAGGGAAAAAGCTAGCAAACTAGAACTCTCAAAACATTACCCGTTCTTTACCTAAACAAACGCAAAATACAAACTCAGGATCTGGTTGTCACACCTGAGGGCCACGGTTCTGCGCTCCCCTAACATTTTCAGGGCTCTGGAGTAATTCCTAGTCACCTAACATGCAAATACTAATGACCACACACAATTAATTCCTGATATTCTTCCTAGTCACATGTTGTTCGTTTTCCAAAGAGCTACCTCTAAAGTCTTGGCTTCAAAACTGATTTAGTTATTTACTTTTAGCTTCATGAGTTGTGTTACAGCCATTACCTCTTCAGAGTATTAAGGCAGGAACGAAGTTACATTTGTAAGCAAATCTGAGAGCTAGTTATAAGAACAAGATGAAGATTTTCTGCACATCCACACAAAATGCAGCTGATAGGAAGTAAACTCTCATCAAACGTGTGAGCTGTTTGCACAGGCGTGCACACAAAATCCACATCACGTACATTCTCCCTCCAAAACCCCCAGTAGCTGTCGAAGGACAGTACTAAATCAGGACTGCTGGGTTTTATTCTATCCAATAATCATTTAGGCATAACCAGTTTATATCTACAAGAATCTATTCATGGCCTTGTAAAACTTGTCTATTTTCTTATCTTTATACTCCTCCACTTGCTTTTTAGTACACTGCTACATGAAAGATCCTTTAACGTCACCATAAGAACATTTTCAAGTGAGCGCATGGTAAAAAACCCAGCATTTATTACAGCACTAACATAGACTTTTCCTTTGCTTCATCTTACTTGAAGTACCAGTAACTTGTTGCTACTTTGTTCTCTTCTTTCACAAGACCAAGGTATTTTCTTTGGTTTTCCAAAAGAAATTAATTTATTCTACTTAATACGGATTTCTATTCTGATAATTTAATTGGTAGTAGCGCATAGTTTCAAAACGTTGGGGAGAATTGCAGCTTTAGCTTACAGAGAATAGGGCAGTTCTACTGTCCTGCAACATCCTGGGGTGGGGTAAGAGTGAAGTCAGCCAGGACCATCCTCACAGCCGACAGCCACTGCTCACGTTTGAGTCAAGGCTTTACATTTCGGTGAACAGCAGCGTTCTCTCCAAAACATCTCGCGGCATCTACCCTGCATTTCTATACTCTGTGTCTATGTGTTTCAAGGAACACTGAGGTGTGTAGGCCATTTCTCTTCATTTCTTGGATTTAATAGAATTTACAAACTTTACCTGAATTTCTTCTTTCATCAGGTATGACAGCCCAACTTCTTCCTCCTCTTCACCTTCCCCCAAATCTGAACCTCCATCATCTTCATCATCTTCCTCTTCATATTCTCCTGGAGGACCAGCTTCATCCTCATCTTCGTCATCGTCATCTTCATCTCCTTCTGAAATGAAGGATACACTTACACATATACGCTACAAGTTGCATTAACTCCTCTTTACGCAAGTTTGTATATACCAGGTCAAGCTAGTTGTAACTTCTTTTTTTTTCCAGAAGGTTTTTTTTTAATACAGGCACCACATGGGAAATAAGCAATTTTAATGAAGTTAATCTTCTTCCCCCCCCCTCGAAGAAAGGCTACCAGTGTTTTTACACCTCAAGCTTCAGGCAAAATTCTCAACGCCTGAAGCAGCTACGTATGCAAACTCCTGCAAGGGAGCTGAAAATTTAGTCAATGGAAGGGGAAGAGAGACTTCTCTAGAGAATCAAACCCTAAAATATTTAAAGGCAAACCTAGCTTAACATATTACACATATCTGTTATTTAATCACTAGTAACTGTGAAACACCTACAGTTCCAAAGAGATGATCTCTCATTTCATTTCTACGTCTGAAGCATATGATCACTTTCACAGTTGCAGTTAAGCAAATAACAAGAAATGAGAAGGTGAATTAACACTTAAATTCATTTTCAAGTTAATAACCTATTCATCTATTTTCAAATATTGGGTTTATCGTCACATTCCAAGTAACAACTATTTGGCTTCCATTGAGTTCTTTTAAAACACAGACTTCCAAACTTTGCTGTGCCTGAGCAGTCGTCAGCAGCCCAAGAGCCATGAGCCAGCATACAGCAGCTCCTAACTAACGATTTTATGCACCAAAAAACCCCCGAGAAACCTCTGTTGAACAGATACAGCCCAAATCTCGCCATTTGTGTGGATATTTAGGAGGCAGACATACGCAAGACGCTGCATCACAACAGCAGCCCATCATATTTGCTAACAGTGCTCAAACACACTTTGGATTTTTTTCATTTTTTTTCTTTTTAACAGCTTTGACTGTGCCAGTCATCTGTTAAGTACATTTAAAGAAGAGCAGGCATGCTGCTCCTGCAATCACATCATTGCAGAATTTGTAGCCACACTGACAAACCTAAACCTACAGGTTTTGTTTTCAATCAGGTAACAATGGGAAAAGATGTAGGTATTGCCTCATTAATGCCTACAGCTGAGGTCCGATCAAAAGGAACTATACACATTTTTTAAAAAAAATTGTATTATTCTTGAGCATGGGAGTCAAGCCATTACAAAAAACGGTAAAATTATAATTCTTCATCCAAAATAACATGCTCGTCCCCTTGCTTTGTATCATTCAGTAGTACCAAAGTGCTCTACTACTGGCAACAACTTATTTAGAGAATATTTACATCTTTGTAACAATATCTTTACTCAAATTTCCTTAACTCTGAAGGCTTCTGGAAGAACACTGGAATCCTCTGACAGGAGTTTTCCTTCTGTATCACATTGTGTTAATACCAAGTTCTACAAGTCCGCGCTTCAAAAATAAGAGCACAGAATGTGCATCAAGAAGTCACTATAACCCACACTACATCTGCATCTTTATTACAGTGTACTACTACCAGCCACAGTTTATTTCAGGAAGTTACCCTCATCATCATCATCTTCTGAGTCCGGTGCCTCATTATCTTCCTGATCAAATCCATCTAGGTATGTGATTTGCTGAAGCAGCTCAAAAATGCTGTCTCTGTAATCCTCAAGGTTTGTAATCTCACAGTTGAACAGGTCAAGGCTCTTCAAGTTTTTGAGATTTTGCTGAAAATAAATGAAAAGGGTTTGGTGTTTTTCCCCTCCCATTCCTTGATGTGGTACTTCAAATTACAGCGGAGTCACAGCCCAAGCACAGTTAACCATACAGCCAGCCACAGAATTTGTTTTGTCCCCATCCCTTCTTAGTATTTTCAAACAGTTTAACTAATTACAGGCCTCTCGTGAGGAACAAGCAAGAGGCGTTTGGTGGGATTTATAACTACACCTCTGAATTTTGCTTTCCGAACAATAAAGACTAGACAACCAATGGTGATTTTTCTCACCTTTCGGACTACACACATACAGAACGAGCCACCTGCACGGCTTGGCAAGCGTCTAAGACCTAAATAAGTGTTTCTTCTACAGAGCATTGAAACTGCTTGACTTAGCCTACTAACTGCTGGGTTAAAAAGCACCATTAAAGTAGATGAATCTTTATGAGCAGTTTTAAAAATGCGTAGTCTATATTGAAGTCCTAAAACAAATTAATAAATCATCGGAGAAGTGGGTGAAGAGATCAGACAGCTTCTTCCTCCATCTACATGACTGACAGTTGGTGCTTTCCAGGTTTGCTCCTACCCAACCCTCTCGTACACACATCCTCATCACTACACAGTTTAACAAAAGCTTGAGGCAGTTGCTTATTAGACAAACTATACCTTAATAAATGAACACAAGAGGATTAGCAAGACATAACTTGGCTGCTTTTCTTTCAAAGGCAAAACAGAAGCTCAAAAATCTCTTATTCTACACATCCCACCACTAACACGGAAGGAATTTTACAGCGGCACATTTACAAGTACCATCTCTAATAACCATGACATCGAGTTAATCAAGTCAGGACCAACTGGAATACCGACAAACCTCAAACACCGCAGCATCCACTCCACCTCAGCTGGCAAGAAAAAAAATATATATATGACAGGTGAAAAGTAATTTCATTTTGCATGCCTTTCAGCTGAAAAGGAACAGAAGTAGCTACAACATACCACGCTGCATCTTTTCTTATGAGTTTAAGCCTCCCATTTGCTGTTTCCGTACTGTGCTTGAAAAACCTGCTCAAAGTCAAGTTGGTGCCACTCCATTGCAAAAAAATTTCATTTATTCTTGATTAGTATTTATTAGATTGAAATGTTCCATTAGCCCCTCTCGCTTCGTACTTACAAGAGCTTCCACAGTGCCAAGATCTTTGATTTTGTTGCCACTTAGATTTAGATATGTGAGATTTGGACATCTTTCTGCAAGGACCTCCAAGCCTCCTGAAATGATGTTGTCGCTCAACTCCAACTATTACACAGAAAAAAAATTAAAGTCATTGAACGGTTGGCTTCTTACCATTCAATTCAGACTGCATCATTTTTCATCATTCTCCCTTTAATTTAACAATTTAATCCCAAAACCAAACACCTTCGAAGAATCCCACCAGTGAACAAGCACTAGTTGCGTGACAGTTGGCTGTGAAAAAGTTCTTTTCAGTTTATTTTGAGAATTATAAAGCAGTCCTTAAAATCTCAAGGGTTTGGGTACCTACATTTTAAGTTAGCAGAATACAAAATACCAGAATTCACTGCAAACTTTTATTCTGCTGGTGATGTCCAACCCAAGGCATGGCCAACCTTCACATTTTTAACAAACAAGCATTCAACTGTCCCAAGAGTCGTTGACCAAGCCTCATTTGGCCATAATTAACCGGAGATGCCCAAAACTCGCCGGCTGGTGCAAGTTACGTACCTTTCGGAGCTTACTCAACGTGGGAAGTTTGGCCAGTGATGTCAGCTCTACATTGGCCATGCTAAGAAACTCGAGTTCTTTAAATGAATCATTGAGACCTTCGATTTCACCGTTGCTGGATCGGCAGTTATCGAGCACCAACTCGGTCACCTTTGAATAGGATGGCAAGTCATTCATCAGTTCAATGAGCATCAAAAAAAAACCAACCCCCAAACCCGCACGCTTCATCTAAACCACAACTTGGAGACTGTTAAATATCTGTTGGTTTGGTGTTTGGTTTCAATTTAGACGAGACTTGTGGTCTGAAATCACTGACACGGGCCAATTTAAAAAAAGAAGTATGTAACAGTTTCCCTTCCTCTGAGGATGCTTCAAATTCTCCAGAAACTGCCATCTACCCCCAAACTTTACTGATGGACACTTTTATAACTTCCTATAGTGCCACCACTGCCTGGGGTAAGAGCTGCCCTGGTCTAAGAGTGAACTGCTAACTTGTTTCTAAACTTTAATAATTTGATCATGCGTATTCAAACCTATCAAACTCTTCAATTTCTTTCTGAACCCTAAACCTTCTGGCTCCAGATTATTTTAGCAGTGAGTCCTGCAGGTTAATTAAGTCAAATTAAATAATTTCCTCCTGCCAAAGCCACTAAAACAACTAAATAATCGATACAGGTGGCGTACTTTGAGAAGCAGTAACAAGGAGCACCCAATTAATTCTAAATTATTTTATCTACAGTGGAACATCCCACTCATTAGAAAGACCATTAACAAGGCAACTCTTCCTTTTCCCTGTATACTTTTAAATAATAACATTTTAAGACTGCTGCAGAAACCTCCAAGTGGCACGGTCTGCCAGCTTCCAAGTCTCACTATTGTTTTATTTTTCCATTAGAAAAAATAAAATTACTCCAAACAAGCATAAAGTTTTCAAGAAAAGTGCCGGGGGAGAGAGGGAACCTTCACGGCTTCACCCAAGACGCATGCTGAAAGCACACGGAGGCCTCTTCAGGTACCTGCCACTGATACAACTTCCTGAAACACGAGTTGTTTGGCGAAATGAATGGTTTTGGGCACTTTTTTCCCCAAATCCCCTGCGAGTCGGGTCAGCCGCGCGGCAGTATCGACGTTATCTGGACTTTACTCCTGGGGCGAGCGAGAGGCGCTGGGTTTTTTTAACCAACCTCGATGCAAAACCCTCTGCTAGAGCCACGAGTGGGGCAGCGGGGTCCGTGACGTGCCCACGGGGAACGGGGGCCGTCCCACGCGCCATGTCCCCCAGCCTCTGGCGTGGAGGGGGCGGTGGTGGCATTTGCCTCGCAGCGCACGTGAGCTCCCAAATTTTCAGTTTTTTGATTTGTTTTTTTTTTTTTTAATCTTTCTGAAGAAATGAGAAGTTGGAGGTGGTGGGGAGTGGGTGGGACGGGACGACACCCACACGTGCTCTCGTTAACTGGGTGGGTTTGGGGGACACCCCCCCCACCCCGGTTCTCCCCATCGTGCACCCGGCGGGGCGGCGGCTGGACGAAGCGGGACCGAGCCGGCCGCGCCACGCAGCGCGACGTGGGGAAGGGGGGCGGAGGTTGGAAAGGCAAATTAATTAAATAAAATTTAAAGGAGGAAAAAAAAAAAAAAAAAAGATGAGGGAGGGAAGGGCTGAGGTTGAGCTCGGCTGCGACCGTGACCTGTTTACTACGGCCGCGCTCGCAAGTTGGAGGCGGCGAACCGGGAGGGGATTAACGGCGGGAGCAAGTTGGGGGCCCGCCCGCACCCCCTCCCCCTTCCCAGCCAACTTCGGGGGGCGAGGGGCGACGGCGCGGGGAGAAGTTGGCGGCGAGGAGGGGAGGGAGGAAGGAAAGGAGGGAGGGGGCGCGGGTCCCCGCCGCCCGCCGCCCACCGCCCCGGGGCCGGCGCCCGGAAGCGCCGCCCGCGCCCCGCGGGGCTCCTGCGCCACGGCTGACCCAGATTCGGCGGCGCCGCCGGGCCGGGCCCGTGCGGCCTGAGGCGGCGGCGGTCACCCGTGCGGAGGCGGGAGCGCTGCCCGCCGCCCCGCCGCCCCTCACCTTCTCGGGGGCCCGGTTCCTCAACTCCAGGTTGATGCGCTTCTTCATCTCCATCGCCCCCCCCCTCCCGCGGCTCCGCAGTAGCGAGGGAGGGTGGCCGGGCGCGGCGGGGGGGACCAGCCGCGGGGTCGCTGCTGCTGCTGCGGCGGCCGCCGCCGGGAGGGAACCGGGAGTGGGAAGGGGAACGCCGCGGGCAGCCGCCGCCGCCGCCGCCGCCCCGCTCCACACGCAGCTCCGACTCCGTCAATGGCCGCTCGCACACTGAGCCTCCATGACATGGCGCATGGCGCCCCCTCCCGCCGCCACGCCCCCGCCCCGGGGCGGAGCTTCCTCCGCGCCTCCGCCCCTCTCATTGGCCCCGCGACGCCGCGGGGGGGTTCGGCGCGATTGGCTGATCGAACTGCCCATCCGGCGGCTCGGTCCTTTAAAGGCTGTGGGGGAAGGAATGGGCGGGGTTTGTTTTTTGTGTGTGTGTGTGCGTGCGCGCGCGCGGGGGTTGGCGGGAGCGGCGCGCACCGAGGGGCGCGCGCGCGCCCCCCCTCCCCCGCCCTTTGCACGTGGTGGCGGGGAGGTCACGCGTGGGGGGGGGTTTGCACGCGTGGGGGGGGGTTGCACGCGTGGGGGGGGTTGCACGCCTAGTTGCAGGAGGGACGGGTGGGTGATGGTGCAAGCGGCGTTTTGCACGTGGACGTTTTGCACGCCTGCTTGCGTGGGGCGGGCATTGCGAGTGGGAGGTTGCGTGTCCGGTTACGTGAAGCTGCGCGGGGGGGGGGGGTGTTTGTATGGCGTCGGGGGCGCTGCGGGTGGGGGGTTCCCAGTCCCCGTTGCGCTGGGGTGAGCCGCTCCCGGGGGTTTGCACGACCGTTTGCACGGGGCTGAGGCTCCAGGCGTGGTTTTACGAGCGGGGGGGGGTGTGTGGGGGTGTGTGTGTGTGTTTGCACGGCTGGTTGCACGGGGACGGCGCAGGTGGGGCTTTGCACATGGCGCCTTGCCCGAGGGGCTGCGTGCGAGGTTTTTGCGTGCCTGATTGCGCGGAGGACTGCAAACAAAGTTGCACAGTTGGTGTTGCACGCCCAGTTGCACGGCGGGAGTTTGCACGGAGTTTTTGTTCGTCTCGTTGCACAACCGGCTGGGTCTGGCCGAACCTTGGTCCGGGCTTCCCACGGCCCCCGGGGCTGAGAAGCGGCTGCCGTCGTTGGTCTTAATTTGCGTTATTTTGTATTAATATGCACGAAGGCAGCTTGGCGAACATATAGGCTGTATAGAAGAAGGCAGATGTGTGAGCAAAGAGCTCTGTAGTAGCATAATTCTTTAATTTTGAGGCACCTCTGGGTGGATATATATGGTTTATATACATCTGGAAGCCTGGAAAATGTTTTTTGCTATTGAAAATTAAATAATATTTCTATATTTAAAGCTCTGTTCCTGGAAGATGCTGATTTCCAGCCATGCCGTGGCTGCCGAATCGTGCCTATAAACCACGAACATCCTTAATGTTAAGCACAGGCGGGAATGCTTTGCCAGGCTGGAAGTGTCAGTCCCTCCTAGACAGGCTATTCCAAATATTTATATGTTGATTCTTTTAACTTTGAGACACAAATAGCCCCAGACATTTTGGCAACTCAGTAGCAGAACAAAAAAAAAAAAGGCAAAAAGAAAAAACCTACATGGGAATCTCTGATCTATTCTGCTTTGTGTAAACTGAGTGGAGAAAGTATTTCCTGTTTCAGCATCAAATAGTGAGAGTTTAGCCAGCTTGTTTCTCTGCTTATTTGAGAAGGGGTTAAAAATGGGGTCGAAAAGATCAAATCTTGCCAATTTGGTGCCGTATTTGGTCTGGAAGGTATTTTATTTTAGGGGTCTCGAATAGAAAGTCATGCTTGTGCACTCTTCGTAGGGAAAAAGTGTCCGAGAAGCATGCCAAAGGAGGGCAAATGGGAGAGTCAAGGAATAAAAGGAGAATTATGGGGAGTTTGTTTGGTTTAGATCCAGTTGCTCCGTGTGATGCTGATGGAAATGATTCTCGTTCTCAGCATCAGGGCTTTAAAATCTGATGTAAGGTCGGTATTGATGGATGTACTGGGACACTGAGCGAAGACAATAACTTAGGAGTAATAAATGCAGGAGTCCAGTCCCAGCCCTCATCAGTAATTTTGTAAATCTGCACAAATTCATCTTAACAGGCCTCTAAAAAAAGGGGGTTACAAACCCCAGAGTCGCTTACCTCCTCGCTGGCCCCATGGAGGGCGACTTCGAGCTGCTCTTGCGTAGCCGTGTGCATCACCGGTGGGTTTGGGGGTGAAACCGGGGCGTTTTGATCCCCCCGTGGTTCCTCCTGTTGCAAAAAGCGAGATCCCCAACCCCTGGAGTGAGATGCCCTAAAGCCGCCCCCGCCCCCCCTTTTTTATTTTTTCCCCTTTTTATTTTGCATCCATGAGGTTGCAGGGGCTGGATGCCCCTTCTGAGGCTGAACCATGTTAAATGCATCCAAAAAATGCTGTTACCCTCCGCTGCAGGATAGCAGAGTTATATTGATGCTTTGCAGGACTTTCCTGGGCGCTTGCAAAGCTCCCGGGACCTGCAGCTCCCCCAGGATGTCGCACCCGGATCCTGGGAGTCGCGCTGCGAGCGGATGCAACGCAATTTGTTCCTCGAAGAGTTTGATAAGGTGCTGCTAAAGAAACCACGAGAGACCTTGAGAGACCTTCTGCTTGCTTCTTGCCTGAAGATAACTAGGAAAGGTTTTTCGAAACCAGAGGGAAATCCTCTTTGTGGTAAAGCAGCTTATCCCGTGGAGGGGAGAGCTGGGCGGCCGTTTGCAGAGCCGAGGGTCGGGCTGGGTGTTGCATGAGCGATAAAAAAAGGTGTAAATCTGGGAAAACAACTTGTGAAAGTGTCCGGACAAGGATGGCTTCACCCCTGGCTTCGGACTGAGGAAAAGCTGCCGGTTTTACCATCAGAAGGGACCCTGGGTGAGATTTTGTATTTCTAACAGGAAAAACAAATGTATCCTTCCAAAGAAAATACAAATTTTCACTGATACAAGTGGGTTTTGCTCACTTTTAATATCATTTGCAATACTGCAGGTGCCGAAATGGAAAATCTGGGATTTTCCCCCGGAAATTTTGCCTCGGGTGGCTGAGGATGGTCCGGCTGGAGTGGAGCCTGGCAGCAGGGACCCGTACAAGAAAAAAGAGCATTTATAAACCAAAAGAGATTTTGGTGAATAATACCAGCTTTGGGAAAGTGGTGAGCTCGTTTCCAGCTATACATCGTTAGTTGTAATTAGGTCAGGACATTCCTTATCCTAAACACCACTATAACCTGAATATAGTTTTTGGCCCTTTTGGGCTTAAAATGAGTTATAATACTAAGCTGGGTTTTTACAATAGACTGGGTTTATTTTATATGTCTTCCCATATTTAACTTCTCTGGGTGGGTTTGTCTCGTGCTTTTGGAAAGGGCTTGTGGTTTTCTGTCCTTCAGTGTCAGGACTGCCACCATTGAGGAGCGATGCCACTAATTATTTACTAATTTTTTTTAATTAATAAACTTAGCATATTATAAGTTTCATGCACGTATTTTGTTACCCCTTCATTTTATTTTTTTTCTTCATTGCAGGGTTGAAAATCTCAACGCTGTGTGTTCACAAATTATTTTCCTGAGCTCTCCTCTTTTTTTATCAACTTTTATAGCAGTGAGGAGCCAGGAGGTGGCACTGGCTGGCAGCACATTTGGGTCTGGTTCCCTTCAGCAGCTCCCGGTCCTGTTTGGGAGCTTCTTGGCTTCCCTAGAAAATAAAGTAATTCTACTTTTCAAGGTTGAGAGCTGTGAGACTGTGGGACTGGCCAGTGATGGCACCGTCTATGGCAGCACTGCTGTGTGGGGATGGATGGGTTTGGGTTGTACCAGTTCTGGCAAGTGGGGAACTTCTGCCTCGGCTTTTGAGGGCGAGCTGGAGGGAGCGGGAAGCTCTGCAAACCCTGGGGGCCGTGCAGACATGACCACCATTGGCTCTTTCTTTGGGTTGACTCGACCTCCATTGACTTGCGGGGGCTCCAAGACCACGCAGGAGCTCCTGGGTCAGGTTTACTGCCTCTCCTTCCCCTTAACTCTTCAAAAAAAAAAAAAAAAGCAGTGTAGACACAGAGTGTGGGATTGCATTTTTTTTCCCCAGCTGGGCCAAAACTGAGATTTCCTGACCAAAAAAACCCATTTCTGGCATGGTTTGTTCTGCATGGGGAGCTGGTGTGGGCCCTATTGGTTGGAGGGACTTATTTTTTGGTCCAGCTTACTGCACCACAGGTGTCACTGGGTGTTTCTAGGAAATAAATAGTATTAAAAGCAATTCTGCAGAAAACTAAGTGGAAAACGTCTGCCTGCTTTTTCTAGGTAACAGCTTACGGGTTTAGATGCTTGAAAAGATCCTTTTGACGGGATGAGCACTGTACAAGTTTCTTGCATTTGTTACTCCTGTTCTGCTGCTGTTTACTGATTATTTTACCAAGCCATTGCAAATGAAACCTCGTAGTTTGATGGTTGCCGGCGTGGAGGGTTTGTCCCAAAACAACCTCATTTAACATGGTGGCCTGGGAAGATGGGACATGGCAAAATTTGCATCTGGACCTCGAGGTGCTGAGGTTTTCCTGCAGAAATTGGGAATTGGGGGCAGGAGGATTGGGTTAGCTCGGCGGTGGATGGGGCTGGAGTTTCTCTTGCTTTCCCGGAGGGTGTTGGTGGCTTCACACTAGAGACTGAACATCAATTGTTAGTAATTTTTTTTTTTTTTGGCAGGAGTTCATATTTACAACAGAATAATAGGAAATAGGAAAGAACCTAGTCATTACAAAGCTCTTCAGTGTTTGCACAACTTTTATGGCTTGGGACGGCATCATCCATCTATTGAAAACTTTGTACATAAAGTCACAACTGTACTAAAAACAGGTGACGGCTTCGTTTAGAGGATGTGACTTTGAACGCAGTGACGATGGTCTTTTCTTCATCAAAGCCGTTGTATCTGAAACGAGGGGAAAAGGTGAGGAAGTGGTTGCCACGTCCTTCTATTGTGTTTCAAGCCACATTTGTGGCGGGACGGGGATTTCGTGTGCACCTGGGTTGTTGATGAGCTTCAAAAATAAAATAAAAAAGGGGGATTTCAGTGGTTGAGCAGCGGAGGTGGCTGTGTCTGAGACCCAGTTTGGGCCAGGGTTTGCACCATTTTGAAACTCCT
Source organism: Balearica regulorum gibbericeps (assembly GCF_011004875.1). Classification (NCBI taxonomy): domain Eukaryota; kingdom Metazoa; phylum Chordata; class Aves; order Gruiformes; family Gruidae; genus Balearica; species Balearica regulorum. Next base: position 1,150,565 of record NC_046211.1, read on the forward strand.
ACTGAAGGTTGTATGTAAGGAAGTCTCTTGGGTGCTTTAGAAAAATACCCTAAAATTCCTCTTTCAGGTTTTTAGTAGCAATTAAAGCTTCTTTAGTTGTCCCTAACATTGCAGCTAGATGCCCAAAAGGTTTAATTATTTTTGAATTCTTTTGAAAAGTTGCTGTGAAGTGCTGTTTGCTACTGCTGCTTTAGAAAGAATAGAATTTTGCTGGTTTAAAACCTGCTTTAAGTTAGTACTGAAATCCTACTGGGCTTTGGTACCTTCTGAGGAGCAGCGCAGGGAGTCATAGCAGGAAACCCAGGAGGCTGAGGAGGACGAGAGGGAGGTGACACCGGAGGGGCGATCCCACTGACTCCTGAATCTCCTGGCAAGTCAAGGAAAATAAATCAGTCCCAAAAAATCACTTGATTTAATATGCCAAAAGCCTGTGGCAGAGTTTATGGCCTGACAAGCTCCTCTGCCTTCCTATCGCGGGTGCTTGCTCCTTGGGGGAGAAATCCCGTCATTGCCCTGGAGCATCCTTACCCATCACTGAGTGAAGGGAGGTAGCACTGAAATCTGGTGGTGGCATCTTCTTCGAAATCCCTTCCCCAAAGCCCTGACAGTGCTTGGATGGGTGTATAGGAAAAGGAAGAACCTACGATGTCAGAGGGATCCCTCATTGGGATGGGTTTGATTATTTAATTGGGAAAACGGAATTTCCCCTGCTCTGAGCTGCTTCTGTGCAAACTGGCAAAATAGGTCTGTGGCAAACTAATCCCAGTTATTGCATGGACGCTCTTTGCCCAAACTCATTTAAAAATCAACGTTTTAAATCCATTTATTTCTTCTTGCCTCAGTGGTTTCAGCAAGCAAGGCCCCCTTTTTTGCAAATACGAAGAGAAAGTCCAACTCACCTCATATGAATACGCGGTAGGTATTAACGTGACGTTCTCAGAATAATTTCCATTCGCATATAAGTAATCACCTGGAACGAAAGCGTTGTCCTGATGAGTCTGCGTTAATATTCAGTACAGCCAGGCAAGCATCTTACCCACTGAAGCCATTATAATAATAACACTGAGCATCCATTGCATAGGTTGGACCCTTAGTCCATCTCAGTAACATTTTTGGCTCGACAAAGTGTGATTTCAGATGATAACGAGAACCACTGGGGACAGAACAGCTCCAGAAAAGTGTCTTTTAACTCTAGTTTTAATCCTGGGTTATGTTTTACACCAAAGCATGGCTTAATTTATAGTGGTCAGACCCCTTTGGTGTCAGGGCATGTGTTTCCTACAGGTTATTCCCATTTCTGTCGGAGGTTCCTGCTGTGGTTCAGACATAAATGTTTTCATCTGAGGGGGTCTCCAGAGGCTCCTTTTAAAGTCAGTGGAGATACTGGGTACTGTTTTCTCTCTGTTGACGCTAAAGGGGATCAGTGACGCCTGTGCTCTGTGCTTATCATCCAGCATTAGGCGAGTCCCACCCTTATATCATGACATTATTATTGCACATCTTTTCCCCTATGAACAGTCAATGTAATTCAAATTAATCCGAATAACTCGGATAAATAACCAGCCGCTTGAATTCCCATGCAGCCGCGATTCAGCAAACCCTCTTAATTCATCTGTTGACATCTCCCCGGACCTCAGATCCATTTTCCTATGGGCATTTCTGCAAAGCTCCAATGCCACGGGGAGCTCAGGCCATGGCAGAGCGTTCCTTTCCTTCTGCCATGTGTGGCAGCCTTGAGCTTTTAGCTTAAATTCAAGAGAAAAAAGGGCACTGGGGTTTACTGGTGGCAGCACAGGGCAGTGGGATGGGCTCAGTGTCCCTTGGGGGTTGTTTGTAATTGCAGAGGACTCGATTCGGTGGCTTCTCGGTGTCTTTGCATCGGTCTTTATGGGCAAAGCCTGATCTCCCTGCCTGGTGGAGGCTGGATGGAGACCTCCCAGCATCCTTTCCAACCCTGATTATTCCAGTTTGCTTGTGCGACTTGCATAAAATGATTTAAAAAAAAAAAAAAAAAGCAAGACTTTCTCACTGAAATGGGATGCGTAGTCGTATAAAAACTCCATTATATCCTCTTCTCCTCTGATCTCAGCATTCCCTAAAAACAAACAAAAAATGAAGGGTTCATCAACCAGCCCTGTAAGCAGAGACATCGAGCTGGCTGGATACGGTTTCACATGAATAGTTTCGTTGATTTATTGGCGCTTTGTGCAAAACCTATTCCCTGGTGGGAGTAATGGATTTGTAATCTGGCCCATAATTAAATCAGAGACTTCACAACAAAAGGTATCATGTTGCATGTGGGACCAGAGCTCATCCCAGGTGGGTTTTTTTCCTTTATTTTGGGTTCAGATGTGCTGGGAGAAGGAGATGCAGTAATGGGGTTGCAGCCCTCCAGCTGCATTCCTGCACCTTGTACCTCAACTTTATTTTGGGGAGAATCTCAAAGTTTTGCTTCATGCATTTTGGAGCCGCTCCTCAGCTACCGACCCGGCTGCTTTATTCCTCGTGTGCTTTTTGCTGTGAAATTCCTGAAGGCTCCGAAAGGAGCCTTGCATTTCCTTAGGGTTGGGTCACTATAAATAGATTTCTGAATCGTATGGCATTGTCAAAGTCTTATCAAGTCACTCATTTCCTTTTTCCAAATACAAGGTTAAATACGTTTTCTTTTTTTGGGAGATTTTATAAAGCAGGCTAATTGGGAATATTATAGTACTTGCATACTCGTACAATAATAAGATACTCATACAATAACACATTTTAACACTCATATCTAAAGATAATATTATAATAAATTATGCTGTTAATAATTTTAATGGTGCCATTGGTCATCCCCAGGGCCCGCTGGAGTTCCGGGTACCCCCCTCTCAAACTTTCCACCTTTTCCTAATGCAGCCCCGAGTTTCTCAGTGCCGGCAGCAGACTGAGCGAGAAACCTGGATCCAAAAACTCTCAGCATTAGGAAATTATCTAAAAACAGCAATCCAGCCTAAAGATTTCTGCGCCAGGGTAGGAGTGTGGGGTCTGCGGGTTGTGGTATAGCACAGCCTCATCCATCGCTCAGCTTTGTTGTGTAAAACTCTTCGACCCATCCTATCCCCATCCTGAGCTTTTTGGGGAAAATCAGACCGAAATGGGGAGTTGGCGTAGCCCATCCATCCCCACACCTTCCCGCGCTCGCCCTTTGAAAATACTCTGCCCTTTTTGGCTCCAGCATTGTAAACGCCGGCTCTTGGGGCACATTCTCCCATCCACAAAGTTTTCTGAGAAAGTTATTCCAAGTTGGCTGTTGTATTTACACTGGAGCCATGCTAAGAATAACAGAGGAGTTATATTGCCACTAAGACCTTCGGTCTGGAAATTCCCCCCCTCCTCGGCCGCTTTTAACCCCTCATGTGATGTTTCGCGTTTGGCTTCATGGTAGAGAAGGAGGAAGGCTCTTTGCAGCTGACCGGCACGGCAGAGCCGCAGGCAGCTGCCAGTTTCCAGTTACCTGCTCTTCGGCTGGTGCTGCCTGCCAGCTCACCTTCGCAGAAACATTTACTTCATTGCACGTGTGTTCGTCCCTAATTAGCTTCAGGTTCCTGCCTCAAGCTGCTGCTTGTCCCTCCCAGGCGCTGCCAGCACCATGGTTTTCCTCCCTCAGTTGCCCCCAACTTCGGTCTCCCCATGTCTCCAAAGGTGCCCACCCAATATTTCAGGAAATCTTCTTTGGTTTTTTTTTTTGGTTTTTTTTTTTTTCCCCTTGGCTGTATCTGTCTGTCTTAATAGCTCCCAGCTGTATATTGCAAATTATTTTAAATGCAATATGGAAAACATTAATTATCAGACTCTATTCTCCAAGCACATGCAGTTTTCTGCAAGCACAGACTATATATTCTCCAAGCACACACTTTACTGTAACTTCTAGTATTTGCATCATGTTTTCCCTTGTCTTTTTCTTTGTTTTGCTACTGACCCCCATCCCCAAGCAAAGACCCCAAGACCTTCCAACCTCCGCGACCCCACCCCGATTGCTGTACAGCATCCCAGCAGCGTAGAAATAATTTGAGCCCAGCGCTTAGCAGCGTGATTAAATTAAATTGCAAGCTGGAAAAAAACAAAACATATTTACCTTGTAAAAAATGAAGAATGAAGAATGCCGCAATTAAAAAGTTTGTCATCCTATGTATTGGTGTTGTCTGCCGGTGCGGCTCGGCGCTGCTGAATTTCTTGAGACGTCCCAGCGGAGGCAGGAAATGACTCTTGCGAGGGCTGGACTGAACAACCTCCACACTCGGAGAAAAGACAAGTTTTTTCTGCAATTTGCCAAGTGGTGCGATGTCAGGCTGCGCTAGAGGTTGTCCTGTACGGGCCGGGAGACGTGCGATGCCTGTGACGCTGCTCCAACGATACAAGATTTTCCCTTTGTAAAGACTTTTCCGATGGCTGAGTTGCAAATCTTGGGAAGCTTTTCCCCAGAGAGGGTTAGCGCCGCTGGATGAGCTCGCAAATAAAGGGAGGATGGTTTTGATTATGTTATAACGGAATATAACAGGAGTTATTAATAGCAAATCCTTCTTGTGGAGAAGGCGGCGATTAAGAGGCAGAACCAACGACTGGGAGCCAGATTGTTCCCGACTTCCCTTAAAATCTTGGGGGATTTTTTTCTTGGCTTCATTTCACCTTCCCATGCCTCAGTTTCTCCATCAGTAAGAAGAAACGCAAACGGTCGCAGGTTTATTTTATTTTATGGTAGATAGAAATACCCCAGGTTGGGGTGTTTTAGGAGCTATATTTGGTGTTTACAGTTGAATCCTGTTACTGCGTCCGCAGGGTGTGGTACCTTGGTACACATTGATATCAGCTGCTTATTTTCCTCTCCTCTCATAAAAAATATAATTGGTAAACGTTTCTTGGAAGAGAAATGGGGAGGAAAAAAAAGCTGGCTCTTCTGCTTTGTGGGGAAAAGCTGATACGGGTGCAGAAGGCCTTCTCCAAGGAGGTGGCGTGATGCTGGTGGAAACTGGTGTTAACTGGGATGTGAAGCAAAAGGGGAATAGAAGGAGCAGGAGGTAAATTAAGTGTGACCAAGTGTAAGGCTCTGATAACAAGTGAATGGCGCAAACACATGTCTTGACACAAGCAGGGATAAACTGATAACAAGGGAATGTCAACCAAGAACACAAGAAAGATCATCACTCGGTCAAGGCCGAGGCGGGGGACAGTGAGACCCCCAAGACCCCCACAACCCACTGACTCATTTCTAGAACATTCCCGAGCACACACTGCGCCTGCTCAGTGATGACAGACCCCTGCCTACGGGACGGGCACTTTGGGTTATAAAAAGGGGAAACGTAAGTTTTCGGTGTGCGCCCACCACCTGAGGACTACAACTACGAGCAGAGAACGTCGCTGGATCCAAGGGTGGTGATATCTTTTTCTTTTCTTCCCTTTCTTTCTCTCTTTGTCCCTCTCTGCCACTCTCTTTGTCTCTAGCTTCATGTTCGGTACATTAGGGTAATACCATCACAAGTTTTGCCAAGCCTCTATCTTTTGTAGTTCCACTGAGTTTTGAGTAAATTTGTGATTTGTTTGAACCTCTCGAGTAACTGTCATTACTCCTGACTACCACACAGAGAATTAAAAAGTTAACCTCACCCTCACCCACCAAGTGGGATGGGATACCAAGCTGGTATAAAATCTGTTCCTGAGCAGCGCGTGGTTTCCTCACCACTGTGGGTTTGCTGCTGGGGATGCTGAAATTGCTGTGATTTTATTGCTTATGCAGCGATAAAAATCAGGTTTTGGGGGAAAAAACCCACATGTTCACCCAAAAGGGTTTCCTCTCTCAACAGATGTCTCGAGTGTAATGGGTGACGGTGCGTTTTGGAGGCTCTCGGATGTGGTGCAGGAGATGGATGCCAGCAGATTGAGAAAGAGCAAGTTAAGTCTTAGAAAGTAAGAGAGATTTTTCAGATACGACGAAAAGACATTCCTAACTAGGAAAATTCACCTGGAAAGAGAACCCTTCCCAGCCAGGAGAGTGGTTGAACATGGGACAACCTCAGGAGGAGATGCAGACCATGTTCCAGCCTTGTATTTATCCATCATCCCTCAAAGCACGTTCTCCCCACCGTAAAAATCTTTTCCCAGCTTTATATTTCTGTTTTCTCCAGCAAAATGCCTGGAGGACGATGCCTCCGCCCCAAACCCGGGGGCTGCGTCCGATCCCCCCTCGCTCCTCGGTGGGTGCCTGCCCCTGTGGGATGTGGGCTCGGGAGTTTCCTCTTGCAGATGAGAAAACGGAAGTGAATTTTTCAGTGGGATTCAGGCGTTTAATGGCAAACAGCTGGGCTGAGCTGAGACTAAAGGGGGGGGCGTGGGCTGAGATGGGGGGTGGAAAAGCACTGGCTGCGGTAGGACAGGCGCAGGCATCCATGGAGCAACCAGCCGGGGAAGCAGCGGCAGTCAATGTTTTTCTCATCCTTGTGCCATCGATTTTAAACTAAGCATTGCTATCAGTTTTAAACCAAGGATTACTATGGATTTTAACCCAAAGATTCCTATCGATTTTAAGCCAAGGATTGCCATTGATTTTAAGCCAAGGATTGCTGTCAATTTTAATCCAAGGATTTCCAAAGGCAGATTTTTTTTGAACCAAGAGAGGACCCAACCGAAGAACTTTTCAAGCACATCCCCACAACAGTTTGCAGCCTCCCAGGGCTGTACGTGCTTTGCTGAAGGGACTTTTCCCACCCGTAGGGAGATACTTGGCAAAGGGTTCAGCACAGAGGAATGCTGAGTGACCAAGCAAGCAGGAAGCAAATATCTCCAAACCCTCCCCTCGACCCACAAAAATAACATCAAAACTCAAAATCTCAACCCAAGCAGAAAGCTGACCTTGTTGAGATGAAATCCACTGGGGATGGAGATGCCGGCTCGGCTGGGAGGCGCTTGGGGTAGCGTGGGGAGATGTGGAGGGGTGAAAGAGTTAAAATCTGTTTATAAAGTGACGGGGAGGGAAGGGGCAGGGAAGGTTCATGAGGACGGTGGTGGCTTTTATGAGATGAACGGATGGGGTTGGACAGACAAACTTCTTGGCATGCAAATATCGAGTCTGAATTCAGAGGGATTTGCTGGCTTGGGGCTGAGAACAGCTCCTCGTGGTTGGATGTGATGGCATAAAACTTGAAACAACTTGGGGAAAAAACAAGTGTAGTACCTGCAGGGTGGAGCTGCTGCTAAGGGAGCTGGATGAAATGCCCGATGGGGTGATACAAGGGGACAAACAAACCCTTTGCACCAAATTCTGCTGTTCTTGCATGACTGTGAACACATCGGTGTGCGACTTGAGCATCCCTCAGCAGCATTCCGCATCTTCGTGGCGTGAGGGGCGGTCCTCGGGTGCTGGGGACCACTGGGGAAATGCGGGTGCAGACTTTGAATTATGTTTCTAGCTGGCAAAAGAAAACATTCTATTTTTGTTCAATTTTTTCCCTTTTACCATTGTTCTTGCTTACTTACCACGTCTTGCAACACAGAGCAAAAACATCGCCGAAAAAGCAGCCAAACTCAACGTCTTTTCCATTCCCGACCTCGGGCTCCTTTCCCAAAACCTGTTTCCTATTTTGTGCAATCTCTGTGCTTTTATATCTTCTCTTTTTTTTAATTACTAAGGTTTACGTGCTGAAATCAAACTGTAAAAGGACGAGTGGCGTGGGAGCGATGCCTTTCACGTGGAAAAATGCAGCATGCGAGCCAAAACCTAAAAGGCTTTTCCAGGAAGGGATGGCAAAACCGGCTCCTGCTCCTCTTGATGCTGGGGGTGCTGCATCCCGGGGATGCTCTGAGCATCCCGGCGCGGTGAAGCCCGGCAGGCTGCGGTCGGGGGCTTGCACCGTGACCGTGGGTTTGACTCTGAGGATGAAGGTGTGAATGAGATCATCGCCGTTCCCGGCTCTCGGATGCGTTGCGTCATTTCCCAGCTTTAATAGGCGGAAGCAAAACTTGAAGGGAAATGAAAATGCAGCTGGTAAATAAGACTCTTCCCTTCACAAAGACTGGTGCCCGAGCAGATGACATTAGCAGGATTCCTGCGGAAGTGGCTGGAGGGGACATTGTTTCGTGTTTTCGCTGTAGGAGACGAGAAGATGGATGAAGGAAACCCAAAAACTCTGTTCCTCCCTGGCACTGGCTGGGTTTCACCACTCCCTGAGATGCTGGGCATCAACCAAGAGGTAGGTGGGATGAATTGCCCTTCCCATGGGAGTCCTTTGGGGAATGGAGGGGCTTTTCTCCTGAACAGGCTGTTCTCACTGTCTGGTGGGGTTTTTGGACTCTAAATAAAGCTTTCCTGCGCTTCCCTGCCCTTTTGAAACCAGCAGCTGCTTGGGCTGGCTGCTGCCAACCAGGGTGTGCGGCTCTGCAAGAGAGACCAGGAAATAATAATATGAATACTTTGAAACTAAAAAAAAAAAAGAAAAAGCAGTTTTAAACAGTAGTTCTTAATGAAAATTAAGAATTAATTAAATTAACTGACCAAAAGAGGGGTTATTAATCGCACCCAGCACCCACAGACACGCCCGCAGCTGCAGCCTCGGCGCTCCCGGTGGTATCTGGGCTTCACCGAGCAGCCGGGAGAACTGGGAGCATCCTCGGAGCAAGGAGAGGAGTCGCTCGTCGTGCTCATCCGGCGGTTGCTCTTCGGTGCATTTTCCTGCCCCAGGAGCAAAATCAGGTGAGAAGGGGCTGTTGTACAGCTTTGATCATTCTCCAACTTCGAAAAGCCTTTTTCTCCCCGATTCACAGCAATTTCTGATGGCTGCTGTACAGGGCGCCACAAGGCACAACCTGATCTCAATCCCAGACCTCAGTCGCTCACCCAGCAATCAGGACATTTCTTATTTTTCCACCACCCCTCATTGCTAGCCAACATCCCCTCCCTCCCCCCGGTGCTTACAGCCTTCCTCCTCCTCCTCCTCCTCCTCCTCCTCCTCCTCCTCCTCCAAGCGCAGCAGAGAAACCCAGCAGCCCAAAAAGCCAAGGTTATTTCCTTGCCAGCCCCAGTGCCCTGAAGGGAAAAACTGGGATGCTGGAGCTGCTGGAGCTGCTCCGGGCACCCAAATGGGAGGCTGCGGGCGGTGGGGCCGTGCCCCGGTGGCACTAGATGGCGGTGACACCGCGCTGGCTCGTGCCATCCCACCTCGCTGCCGCCACTTGGCAGCTCCCCAGGGGTTTTGCATTTTTTCCGGAGCACTTGTGTGCTCATGAGCTGCGAAACCACTGCAACAAGCTTTCCGGGCAGTTTGGGGACGACACCGTCTACGAGCAGCCGTCACAATCGCTCTGGAGGTGAAAAAGTTGCTCCCTCTGACTCAGACAATGAAATATTTGGTGCCAAACCCAGCCTCGCGCCCAGTTGTGATGGTTTTGGAAGCTGCCGGGCTGCTTCTGAGCTGCTCCTGCCACGCAAAGGGCTGGAATTCAGGCTGGGGAGCTGCAGTGCTCCCGCAAGGAGGGTTTGGGGGGGACACCCAACCCTTGGGTGCTGCCGGCAGCCGGACGCCAGTGCGAGCCGACACCCCGCCCAGATTTACCCTCGGCTTTTGGGCGAGCCGAGCAGGCAGCAGCGCTTTGGGGGATGCTCCAGGCAGGCGCCCGGGGATGCAGCAGCGTTTGCACCAGCGCCAGCAGCCCACAGTGAACTTTCTCGCCTCGTGGGGGTTTATTTTCCCCCCGGAGAAAGTCCGGAGGGAATTGTGAACGTGAAGGTGTTGGGTTCTAACCAGAGCAGCGTTGCACGGCTGGAAAGAAACGGCTTTATTTCCGGGCAGGGGTTGAGGAAGCGGTTTTACCTCCCGGGTGGGAGCGTGGGTGGCTGGGGGTGGCGAGGAGAGAGTCGGGGCGAAGGGGCTGCGAGGGGGGTGCCGTGGGGGGGTCACCTCTGGCCAGACGCCGACGGCAGAGCAGGATGGTCAGCTGGAGCAGGAAAAGCAGGGAGACGCAGGACAGCCCCAGTGCCAGCGGCCAGGAAGGGCATCCTTCTGCGGAGGGGGGGAAAGGAGAGTTAATAGAGGGGGGAGGGTGGGTTTGGTCACTCTGGAGAGCCGAGCACCCCCTGAAATGGGGATGAAAGGGCTGAGAATGCCCCGAAGAGGGGGGGTCAGGGTGGAGAATCAACTGAAATGGGGATGAAAGGTGGAGAATGCCCCAAAAAGGGGAGCTCAGGCCTGAGTATCCCCATAAATGGGGGCTCAGTCCCCATCAAGGGGGAAGGGGCAGGTTTAAAGCCTTTCAGGGCAGGGGAATCCCAGCGAGAAGACGGGAGAGGGGTGAGGGATTTCCAAACCGTGTCTTCCTGAGGAAGAATTGGGCTGTAGGGATTTCCTGAAGGGTGGAGGGGAATGGACTACCCTTCCCAGGTTCTTTACCGATGGTGGTGCTTAGTGGCTGCAATTCAAGCTTTCCAATCGACTGAAAATATCTTGGGGCAGAAAACCCGCCAAGAGCAAACGTGAGCCGGGTCGGGGTATTTCTGGAGCAAGCACGTACCTGGCAGGAGGAGCAGGAGGGTCCCCAGGAGCCCGTAGCACATGCTGGCCAAAACCCTTCTGCCGCGGAGATTTGCTCTCCCTGCCAGGCTGGTGCACTGGGGGGGCTGTGAGAGACAAGCCCCATGTGTCACCCAACCCCCCCTCACCGTGGGGTTTTCCAGCCTGGGGTGACAGAAATTGGGTGGAAATGGTGGTTTTACCGCCCGCCCCCGAGCAGTGGGACCCTATTGGGCTGGGTTTACTGCAGGGTGATGCCGGGAGGGGGAACTGAGGGTCCCAGGGAGCAGCACATCCTCCAGCCGCAGGGTTTATTATTTGTGATTTCCGTGTGCGGGGGGGGGGGGGTAGGAGAGGGGGAATTTGTGTGGGAACGTGGGAGAGAATTCGGGGAGGGAACCACATGCCCTGCCCTCACTCCCAAACATCAGTTGGAATTTCAGTTCTGTGGTGCAAGGGGGGGTTTCATCCCCCAGGAGCCCAACGCCAGCAGTATCTCTACGTCGTGCAATAGATAATCTCTACCTTGTGCCGTTCTGCAGCAGCTGGAGGCTTTGCTCGAGCTGGAGATGGCTGCGGTCAGCCTCGCTGCTCTATTTTATCGCTTCTGCAGGGTTTATTGACACCAAACCCCTTCCCCCACCTCCAGCAATGGGGCTTTGTGCTGTTTTTGGGCGCCGCTGCTTTGGCCGAGGGCTCGGTGTGCCGAACCGCAGCAGGAAAGGCAGCGGCAGGGCTGGGGGCTGGGAACAGCTTTGCGGTTTTTCTTTCCTTTGAAGGGTGTTTTGGGTGGTGGGTGGGTGCAGCTGCTGGCCATGAGGGAAGAAGACTTGCCATCAAATCCTGCAGAGAATTGCCCAAAAAGCAGCAGTAGCAATAGGATTTCGGTTATTTTCCTAAAGCCGCTAGCTTGGGAGTGAGCCAGGGTCAGGAAGGTGGACCCAGCCCCACTTCCCTCCTGGCCAGCATCCCCAAAATGCTGAAACCCCCCCAGTTTCGCCCTCCTCCACGCCTGGTCCCAGGCAATGCCCGGCTTGGGACCTGCAGCATCTGCCCCGGGTTTTGCCTCCATGAATGATTTTCTGTCCGTCTGGGAGGTTTTGGAGGGGGGTTCAGCATCCCTCCAGCCCCGAGCATCGCCCGGGCGGGTTTATTCCCCCAGGATGCTCCAAAGAACCCCGAGTTGTTCTCGGAGGCTTCAGAATGGGGGCTGTGAGGTGCCAGGGATGCTCTGGGATGGGGTACGTGGCCGAGCGGCTGCCGTGTCCCTGGTGATGAAGCCGGCAGGGTGGGGGGGTGTCGCTGGCCCTGCGGTTTCGGCAGAGGCGGCAGCTCTGCGGAAGGGCTCAGCTCGGGGAGGAGCTGGCCTCCCCATCCCAGCAGCGGCCAGCGATGGCGGCCAGGGGCTTGCTGGGCTCCATGGGGCTGCTGTGGCTCTGCCTGGGTGGGTGGCCAGGCCCTGCTTTGGGGAGATTTCTGGGCTTTTTGGAGCAAGTGGCTGCTGGGGGGGGCGGCGGCGGGTTTACGGCGGGTCCGGGCTGGAGGCCGCAGGGGGAAATGAGCCCACGGTTGGTTCCCACAGCCCCGGCAGCGCTGCTGAGGCTGCACCAGCCCCAGCCCGTCCTGACTGTGGAGACCGGGAAGGAGGCGAAGATCATCTGTGAGGCCAGCGAGGTCATGGAGTATCCAGCCAAAGTGTTCTGGTACTGGCGTGACGGTGGGAACGGGCCCAGCCTGGTCCTGGATTGCGAGAGCAGGAATAAGAGCAGATTCTCCTGCGAGTTCAAGAGGCACAGTGTCACCCTGAGCATCAATCCTGCCCAGTCCAGCGACACCGGGCTCTACCTGTGTGCCTACGAAAAGGTGTCGTACCTGCATTTCGGGAACGGCACGACGCTGCTGGTGGGAGGTAGGATGGCGACATTGGCAGGGAGTGGGACCCCCCATGTCACCCCCATGTCCCTCATCCCCTGCTGTCACCCGCACCCTATGTCCTCCTGCAGCATCCTCCATCCCATCCGCCCCCTGCTCTGTACCCCTCCATCCCTGGGTCCCCTCCATCCCTGGCTCCCCTCCATCCCTGGGTCCCCTCCATCCCTGTGTCCCCTGCCTCCTCTCCATCCCCTGTGTCCCCTCTGCCCCTCCATCCCACCTCCCCGGTCCCTGCCCCCCTCAGCCCCCCCTGCACCCCCTCTCCTTCTTGCAGACAGCTGGATGGACACGAGCTGGGTGATGGTGCTGGCGCCCCGTGGGGCTCCCCAGGGCCCCCCCGGCCCGGTCTGTGCCGTGGGTAACACCACCGGCCCTGTCCTCGTCTCCTGGCCCGGGGGGCCCAGGAGGGTGCTGGGGCTGGGGGGCGGCACGGGGCCGCTCGTCAGCCCCATGGGCACGGCCACGGGAACCGGGGGGCTCTGCCAAGTGCGATTCAACGCCTCGGGGCCCCCCATCCAGAGGAGCGCAGAGCTGTTGAGGGCTGTGGGTGAGTATGGGGAACATCCCCCCCAGGTGGGTCACCCGTGGGGAAACTGAGGCTGCGGGGATGGCCTGGCCCAGGCTGGGGGGAAGGTGGGGCACGGTGGAACGAGGCAGCCTCTCTCTCCATCAGGCAGCTGGAAGACCCCCACCACCTGGGTGCTGGCTGGGACCACGGTGCTGCTGCTGCTGCTCAACATCTGCCTTACCATCTGGTACCACTGTCGCACCACACCGATGGGTAAGGAGCGTGGCATGGGTGTGGGGGTGTCCCACCATGTGCCCTGCTGTCCCCCAGTGTCCTTTCCATCACGCTGTCACCCCTCCATCCCCGATCCCCCTTCATCCCTGATCCCCCTCCATCCCCGATCCCCCTCCATCCCTGATCCCCCTCCATCCCCTCTGTCCCCCTCCGTCCCCTCCATCTCCACCCTAGGGACACGTCTCCCGGCTCTGTCCCCTCCAGGCCACCAGCCTGGCACCACAGAGCCGCCTGCGCCACGGGAGGATGAGGTGAGGCCGTGCGGCCCCCGCGTGCCCCCGGGCTGGGCTGGCAGGGAGGCAGTGTCCCTCTGCAGGGGACGGGCGCAGCCCCGCTGCTGCCCGGCCGGCGGGGAAATTGGGGCTGCGCGGGTGGCTCTGACGCCATCGTCCCCCACAGGAAGAGCTGCAGTACGCCCAGCTGAGGTTCGCTGCCCCAGCCAGGCGCACGCCCTGACCCGCAGCCGGACGCGGTGACGCCCCCGACCCCAGAGCTCGTCCCTCCGTGCCCGAACCCCCCCCGGCATGGCACTGTTGAACCTCCCCCCCATCCCGCGGCGCTGGGGCGGCTGCACCCGCTTTGCGGCCAAGGACGAAATAAAGAGGTTTGAGCTTCAGCGGCAGCAGCCTGGCTCGATGGGGCGGTGTGCCCAGCGTGTCCCCCCCAGGGCCTGTCCCCAGGAGCGGGACAGAGCGGGCTGAGTGCTGGGGGCAGAGAAGGCCACAGGCCGCTTCCAGCCACACTTCTCCCTTCAAGTACAGAATTGGTGCCAGCAGCCCACCCAAACGCCCTTATTCATCCCACCCAGCACCCACAGACACGCTGGCGGATGCAGCCCCGGCGCTCCCGGCGGTATCTGGGCTTCACCGAGCAGCCGGGAGAACTGGAGGCATCTCCAGCGCAAGGAGAGGAGTCGCTCGTTGTGCTCATCCGGCGGTTGCTCTTCAGTGCCTTTTCCTGCCCTGGCAGCAAAATGAGGCGAGAAGGGGCTGTCGTGCGGCTTTGCTTCATTCCCCAATTTGGAAAAGCCTTTTTTTTCCTTTTTGGAAAGGTGGGTTGGGGCTCTAGAAGGTAAGGGGGCCCAGGAGAGCTGGTCGATATTCCAGCACCACTTCCCCCGAGCTCAGGACCGGTGCATCCCGAAGAAGAGGAAATGAAGGTTTGGAGGAAGGAGACCTGCGTGGATGAGCAAGGAGCTGCTGGAGAAACTCCAAGGGTCGAAGGAAGTTTCCCGCATGTGGCAAAGGGGCCTGGGGAGGACTATAGGGATGTAGTCAGAGAATGTAGGGATGCAAGAAGGCAGGCTGAGGCCGACTGGGAATGAAAACTGGCAGGGGATGGCGTGGACACCAAGAAGGGCTTTTCCAACTGCATCATCAGCAGCAGAAGGAAGACTAGGGAAAAGGTGGGCCCGCTGCTGAATGGGGTGGGTGCGCTGGTGATGGAGGATAGAGAGGAGGCGGAGTTACGGAATGCCGCCTTTGCTTCAGCCTTTGCTGCTAAGGCCGGCCCTCAGGAATCCCAGACCCTGGAGGTAGGAGAGAGAATCTGGCAAGAGGACGACCTTCCCTGGGTCGAGGAGGATCGGGTCAGAGAACATCTAGGTGATCTTGACATCCACAGATCCATGGGCCCTGATGGGCTGCCCCCCACGCGTGCTGAGGGAGCTGGCAGATGTTTTTGCTAGGCCGCTCTCCATCATCTTTGAGGGGTCCTGGAGATCAGGAGAGGTGCCTGAGGACTGAAGGAAAGCCAATGTCCCTCTGGCCTTCCAAAAGGGCAAGAAAGGGGCCCCGGGAAATGACAAGCCAGTCAGCCTGATTTCCATCCCTGGAAAGGTGATGGAACAGCTCATGCTGGGGGTCCTCAGTAAGTATGCAGAGGAGGAGGAGGAGAAGATCATTGGGCATGGTGAAAATGGATTCACAAAGAGGATATCCTGCCTGAACCAATGTGATAGCCTTCTATGATGGCATGACCAGCTGTGTGGATGAGGGGAGAGCAGTGGATGTTGTCTACCTTGACTTCAGCAAGGCTTTTGACAGCGTCTCTGCTAACCTCCTCGTTAGCCAGGTTAGAAAGTGTGGGTTGGCTGAGGGGACAGTGGGGTGGGTAGAGAACTGGCGGAATGGCAGAGCCCAGAGGGTTGTGCTCAGCGGCGCAGAGTTTTGTTGGAGGCCTGTAGCGAGTGGTGTGCGCCAGGGGTCAGTGCTGGGTCCGGTCTTGTTCAACATCTTCATCAGGGACCCGGACAGGGGACAGAGCACACCCACAGCAAGTTTGCTGAGGATACCAAACTGGGAGGAGTGGCGGACACAGCAGAAGGCTGCGCTGCCATTCAGCGAGGCCTGGACAGGCTGGAGAGCTGGGTGGAGAGGAACCCAATGCCATTCAACAAGGGCAAGTGGAGGGTCCTGCACCCAGGGAGGAATAACCCCAGGCAAGAGGTTAGGGGTTGACCTGCTGGGAAGCAGCGCTGCGGAGAAGGACCTGGCAGTCCTGGTGGACAGCAAGCTCTGCATGACCAGCAGTGTGCCCTCGTGGCCAAGGCGGCCAATGGTGTCCTGGGGTGCACTGAGAAGAGCGTGTGCAGCAGGTCGAGGGAGGTTCTCCTGCCCCTCTGCTCTGCCCTGGTGAGGCCACATCTGGCGTTGTGTGTCCAGGTCTGGGCTCCCCAGTTCCAGACGGACAGGGAAGTACTGGGGAGAGTCCAGCGGAGGGCTGCGAGGATGAGGAGGGGCCTGGAGCATGTCTGGTATGAGGAAGGGCTGAGAGAGCTGGGGCTGGTTATCCTGGAGAAGAGAAGACTGAAAGGATATCTCCTTCTCTGGAGACATTCCCAACGCGCCTGGAGGCCGTGCTGTGCGACCTGCTCTGGGTGATCCTGCTCTGGCAGGGGCTTGGACGAGATGATCTCCAGAGGTCCCTGCCCACCCCCAGCAGTGTGGGGTTCTGTCGACCTGGGGTTCTGCAATAACCCCCGTTTGGGTGGGTGCTGCAGGCGGAGGGGTCTTTTGGTGGGGAGGGGAAGGGGAAGGGGAGGGAAGCACCCACCATTGCTCAGAGCCCTCGAAGGCGCCCGGGGGTTGGTGCAGCTGATGTGGGTCGAACTAAGGAAGGGAAACGCCAAAAGAAGCGGGCGGGAGCCGTGGTTCTGGGACGGGCCCCCCAGCATCCCCTCCCACAGCATCCCACGGCCGGCGATGGCAAAGGCCCCGTCACAGCCTGAAAGTGGAGGTGGGCCGGGGGGGTTCTCAATGCGTCGTGTTTGGGCTCTGCCGGGAGCCCCCGGGAGCTGCACACAGGGACGGTGCGTGGAGGAAGAGGGAGCTGCTGGGCTGGGGCACGGCGGATGGAGGCGCCGAGCGTGAGAGCCAGGGCTGTGGCTTATGGAAGGGAGAAGTGTGGCTGGAAGCGGCCTGTGGCCTTCTCTGCCCCCAGCACTCAGCCCGCTCTGTCCCGCTCCTGGGGACAGGCCCTGGGGGGGACACGCTGGGCACACCGCGCCATCGAGCCAGGCTGCTGCCGCCCAAGCCCAAACCTCTTTATTTCGTCCTTGGCCGCAAAGCGGGTGCAGCCGCCCCAGCGCCGCGGGATGGGGGGGAGGTTCAACAGCGCCATGCCGGGGGGATTCGGGCACGGAGGGACGAGCTCTGGGGTCGGGGCCGTCACCGCGTCCGGCTGCGGGTCAGGGCATGCGCCTGGCTGGGGCAGCGAACCTCAGCTGGGCGTACTGCAGCTCTTCCTGTGGGGGATGATGGCGTCAGAGCCACCCGCGCAGCCCCAATTTCCCCACCGGCCGGGCAGCAGCGGGGCTGCGCCCGTCCCCTGCAGAGGGACACTGCCTCCCTGCCAGCCCAGCCCGGGGGCACGCGGGGGCCGCACGGCCTCACCTCATCCTCCCGTGGCGCAGGCGGCTCTGTGGTCCCAGGCTGGTGGCCTGGAGGGGACAGAGCCGGGAGACGTGTCCCTAGGGTGGAGATGGAGGGGAGGGAGGGGGACAGAGGGGATGGAGCAGGATGAGGGATGGAGGGGGATCAGGGATGGAGGGGGATTCAGCGAGATGGAAAGGACACTGGGGGACAGCGGGGGACATGGTGGGACACCCCCACACCCATGCCACGCTCCTTACCCATCGGTGTGGTGCTGCGGTGGTACCAGATGGTAAGGCAGATGTTGAGCAGCAGCAGCAGCACCGTGGTCCCAGCCAGCACCCCATTGTTGAGGATCTTGCAGTTGTCTGAAGGAGAGGGGCTGGCTTGTCCCACCATCCCCCACCATCCCCCCAGCCTGGGCCAGGCCATCCCCGCAGCCTCAGTTTCCCCACGGGTGACCCACCTGGGGGGGATGTTCCCCGTACTCACCCGCAGCCCTGAACAGCTCTGCGCTCCTCTGGATGGGGGGCCCCGAGGCATTGAATTGCACTTGGCAGAGCCCCCCGGTTCCTGTGGCCGTGCCCATGGGGCTGACGAGCGGCCCCGTGCCGCCCCCCAGCCCCAGCACCCTCCTGGGCCCCCCCAGCCAGGAGACGAGGACAGGGCCGGTGGTGTTACCCACGGCACAGACCGGGCCGGGGGGGCCCTGGGGACCCCCACGGGGCACCAGCACCATCACCCAGCTCGTGCCCATCCAGCTGTCTGCAAGAAGGAGAGGGGGTGCAGGGGGGGCTGAGGGGGGCAGGGGCCGGGGAGGTGGGATGGAGGGGCAGAGGGGACACAGGGGATGGAGAGGAGGCAGGGGACACAGGGATGGAGGGGACCCAGGGATAGAGGGGACCCAAGGATGGAGGGGTACAGAGCAGGGGGCGGATGGGATGGAGGATGCTGCAGGAAGACATAGGGTGTGGGTGACAGCAGGGGATGAGGGACATGGGGGTCCCACTCCCTGCCAATGTCGCCATCCTACCTCCCACCAGCAGCGTGGTGCCGTTCCCGAAATGCAGGTACGAGAATTTTTTGTAGGCACACAGGTAGAGCCCGGTGTCGCTGGACTGGGCATGGTCGATGCGCAGGGTGACACTGACACTGTGCCTCTTGAACTCACAGGAGAATCTTCTCTTGTTCCTGCTCTCGCAATCCAGGACCAGGCTGGGCCCATCCCCTCCATCACTCCGGTACCAGGACACTTTGCCTTTACTCTCCATGGCCTCGCTGGCCTCGCAGATGATCGTCGCCTCCTTCCCGGTCTCCAGAGTCAGGACAGGCTGGGGCTGGTGCAGCCTCAGCAGCGCTGCCGGGGCTGTGGGAACCAACCGTGGGCTCATTTCCCCCTGCGGCCTCCAGCCCGGACCCGCCGTAACCCCCACCACCGCCCCCCCAGCAGCCACTTGCTCCAAAAAGCCCAGAAATCTCCCCAAAGCAGGGCCTGGCCACCCACCCAGGCAGAGCCACAGCAGCCCCGTGGAGCCCAGCAAGCCCCTGGCCGCCATCGCTGGCCGCTGCTGGGATGGGGGGGCCAGCTCCTCCCCGAGCTGAGCCCTTCCGCAGAGCTGCCGCCTCTGCCGAAACCGCAGGGCCAGCGACACCCCCCCACCCTGCCGGCTTCATCACCAGGGACACGGCGGCCGCTCGGCCACGCGCCGCATCCCAGAGCATCCCTGGCACCTCACAGCCCCCATTCTGAAGCCTCCGAGAACAACTCGGGGTTCTTTGGAGCATCCTGGGGGAATAAACCCGCCCGGGCGATGCTCGGGGCTGGAGGGATGCTGAACGCCCCTCCAAAACCTCCCAGGCGGACAGAAAATCGTTCATGGAGGCAAAACCCGGGGCAGATGCTGCAGGTCCCAAGCCGGGCATTGCCTGGGACCAGGCGTGGAGGAGGGCGAAACTGGGGGGGTTTCAGCATTTTGGGGATGCTGGCCAGGAGTGAAGTGGGGCTGGGTCCACCCTCCTGACCCTGGCTCGCTCCCAAGCACGCGGCTTTAGGCAAATAACCGAAATCCTATTGCTACTGCTGCTTTTTGGGCAATTCTCTGCAGGATTTGATGGCAAGTCTTCCTCATGGCAAACAGCTGCACCTGCCCCCCTCGTCACCCCTGACGCCCCTAAAACGCCCTTCAAAGGAAAGGAAAACCACAAAGCTGTTCCCAGCCCCCAGCCCTGCCGCTGCCTTTCCTGCTGCGGTTCGGCACACCGAGCCCTCGGCCAAAGCAGCGGCGCCCAAAAACAGCACAAAGCCCCATTGCTGGAGGTGGGGGAAGGGGTTTGGTGTCAATAAACCCTGCAGAAGCGATAAAATAGAGCAGCGAGGCTGACCGCAGCCATCTCCAGCTCGAGCAAAGCCTCCAGCTGCTGCAGAACGGCACAAGGTAGAGATTATCTATTGCACGACGTAGAGATACTGCTGGCGTTGGGCTCCTGGGGGATGAAACCCCCCCTTGCAACACGGAGCTTGAATTCACGCTGACTTTTGGGATCGAGAGCAGGCCACGTGGCTCCCTCCCCAAATTCCCTCCCACGTTCCCAGCCACATGCCCCAGCCCCAGTGCCCTGAAGGGAAAAACTGGGATGCTGGAGCTGCTGGAGCTGCTCCGGGCACCCAAATGGGAGGCTGCGGGCGGTGGGGCCGTGCCCCGGTGGCACTAGATGGCGGTGACACCGCGCTGGCTCGTGCCATCCCACCTCGCTGCCGCCACTTGGCAGCTCCCCAGGGGTTTTGCATTTTTTCCGGAGCACTTGTGTGCTCATGAGCTGCGAAACCACTGCAACAAGCTTTCCGGGCGGTTTGGGGACGACACCGTCTACGAGCAGCCCTCACAATCGCTCTGGAGGTGAAAAAGTTGCTCCCTCTGACTCAGACAATGAAATATTTGGTGCCAAACCCAGCCTCGCGCCCAGTTGTGATGGTTTTGGAAGCTGCCGGGCTGCTTCTGAGCTGCTCCTGCCACGCAAAGGGCTGGAATTCAGGCTGGGGAGCTGCAGTGCTCCCGCAAGGAGGGTTTGGGGGGGACACCCAACCCTTGGGTGCTGCCGGCAGCCGGACGCCAGTGCGAGCCGCCACCCCGCCCAGATTTACCCTCGGCTTTTGGGCGAGCCGAGCAGGCAGCAGCGCTTTGGGGGATGCTCCAGGCAGGCGCCCGGGGATGCAGCAGCGTTTGCACCAGCGCCAGCAGCCCACAGTGAACTTTCTCGCCTCGTGGGGGTTTATTTTCCCCCCGGAGAAAGTCCGGAGGGAATTGTGAATGTGAAGGTGTTGGGTTCTAACCAGAGCAGCGTTGCACGGCTGGAAAGAAACGGCTTTATTTCCGGGCAGGGGTTGAGGAAGCGGTTTTACCTCCCGGGTGGGAGCGTGGGTGGCTGGGGGTGGCGAGGAGAGAGTCGGGGCGAAGGGGCTGCGAGGGGGGTGCCGTGGGGGGGTCACCTCTGGCCAGACGCCGACGGCAGAGCAGGATGGTCAGCTGGAGCAGGAAAAGGAGGGAGACGCAGGACAGCCCCAGTGCCAGCAGCCAGGAAGGGCATCCTTCTGCGGAGGGGGGGAAAGGAGAGTTAATAGAGGGGGGAGGGTGGGTTTGGTCACTCTGGAGAGCCGAGCACCCCCTGAAATGGGGATGAAAGGGCTGAGAATGCCCCGAAGAGGGGGGGGTCAGGGCTGAGAATCCCCTGAAATGGGGATAAAATGGTGGGGAATCTCCTATAAAGCAGAGATCAGGGCTGACAATGCCCCAAAAAAGGGTGTTCAGCATCCATAATCCCCCATAAATGGGGGCTCAGGCCCCATCAAGGGGGAAGGGGCAGGTTTAAAACCTTTCAGGGCAGGGGAATCCCAGCGAGGAGATGGGAGAGGGGTGAGGGATTTCCAAACCCACCCCTTCCTGAGGAGGAATTGGGCTGTAGGGATTTGCTAAAGGAGGAAAGGCTGGAAGAATTGGGGTGCAGGGGGTGGATGGAAGGGGGGACCTGCAGGGGTGGGGGGGAACGCACTAATTACCCTCCCCGGGTTCTTTACCGATGGTGACGCTGACGGTGCTGCTCGTGCTGCCTTTCACGGCCGTGCACGTCGCAGCCCCGTCCCAGCGGTCGGCCTGTACCCAGACGATGCTCCAGGCGCCGAGGACACCGTACTCATCCACGGCCGCCGCCATCAGCGGTGTCACCTCCCCGCCGGGCTGCCAGCGCACGGTGTCCCAGCCCGCAGGGATGTCGTGGAGGTGGCAGAGCAGGGGGAAGCTGGCCGGGGGCTGCCTGCGCTCCTCTGCATCGACGGGCACCAGGATGGAGAGCCGGGGCTCGGTGGCATCTGAGAAGGGAAACTGGGTGTCAAGGGGTGGCACAAACCTCCCCCGGGATGTCCCCAGCCACCGGGTGACACTCACCAGTGACAATGAGCCTGGTCCCATTCCCAAACGAGGGGTACAAGGAGGAGGAGCTGCAGTAATAAACCCCGGAGTCCTCCCTCTGTGCAGAGCTGATGGTGAGGGAGAAATCGTACCATGTTTTCATCCTCCCTGAGTATTTTCCCATCGGAAAGGAGTAATTCCAGCTCCGGTATATCCAGAACAAACTGCCGTCCGGCTTCTCCTTGTACCAACTGACGTGGATGCTGTAGTCCGAGATGTGACAGCTCAGCTCCGCCGTCTCTCCAGGGAGCACCCAGAGCTGCCCCGGGCTTTGCTGGACCCACGTCCCCTCTGCCGAGACACCTCCTGCACGGGGGGAGCAGCTTTGAGGTGGGCTGGCTGCAATTCAGGCTTTCCAGTCGACTAAAAATCTCTTGGGGCAGAAAACCCGCCAAGAGCAAACGTGAGCCGGGTCGGGGTATTTCTGGAGCAAGCACGTACCTGGCAGGAGGAGCAGGAGGGTCCCCAGGAGCCCGTAGCACATGCTGGCCAAAACCCTTCTGCCGCGGAGATTTGCTCTGCGGGAGCTCCGTGTTGCAAGGGGGGGTTTCATCCCCCAGGAGCCCAACGCCAGCAGTATCTCTACGTCGTGCAATAGATAATCTCTACCTTGTGCCGTTCTGCAGCAGCTGGAGGCTTTGCTCGAGCTGGAGATGGCTGCGGTCAGCCTCGCTGCTCTATTTTATCGCTTCTGCAGGGTTTATTGACACCAAACCCCTTCCCCCACCTCCAGCAATGGGGCTTTGTGCTGTTTTTGGGCGCCGCTGCTTTGGCCGAGGGCTCGGTGTGCCGAACCGCAGCAGGAAAGGCAGCGGCAGGGCTGGGGGCTGGGAAGGGCTTTGCACTTTTTTGTCCCTTTGAAGGGCGTTTTGGGGGCGTGAGGGGGACGAGGGAGTTGGGTGCAGCTGCTGGCCGTGAGGGAGGAAGACTTGCCATCAAATGCTGCAGAGAATTGCCTGAAAAGCAGCTGCCCCCCCATCCCAGCAGCGGCCAGCGATGGCGGCCAGGGGCTTGCTGGGCTCCACGGGGCTGCTGTGGCTCTGCCTGGGTGGGTGGCCAGGCCCTGCTTTGGGGAGATTTCTGGGCTTTTTGGAGCAAGTGGCTGCTGGGGGGGCGGCGGTGGGGGTTACGGCGGGTCTGGGCTGGAGGCCGCAGGGGGAAATGAGCCCACGGTTGGTTCCCACAGCCCCGGCAGCGCTGCTGAGGCTGCACCAGCCCCAGCCTGTCCTGACTGTGGAGACCGGGAAGGAGGCGAAGATCGTCTGCGAGGCCAGCGAGGCCATGGAGAGTAAAGGCAAAGTGTCCTGGTACCGGCGTGATGGCGGGGACAAACCCAAACTGCTCCTGGATTGCCAGAGCAAACTAAAGGAGCGATTCTCCTGCGAGTTCACACAGCAAAGTGTCACCCTGCGCATCGACCATGCCCAGCCCAGCGACACCGGGCTCTACCTGTGTGCCTACCAGACGGACTGGGACCTGCATTTGGGCAGCGGCACCACGCTGCTGGTGGGAGGTAGGATGGTGACATTGGCAGGGAGTGGGACCCCCCATGTCACCCCCATGTCCCTCATCCCCTGCTGTCACCCGCACCCTATGTCCTCCTGCAGCATCCTCCATCCCATCCACCCCCTGCTCTGTACCCCTCCATCCCTGGGTCCCCTCCATCCCTGGCTCCCCTCCATCCCCACCCTCCTCCCTTTCCCCGGCCCCTGCCCCCTCAGCCCCCCCTGCACCCCCTCTCCTTCTTGCAGACAGCTGGATGGGCACGAGCTGGGTGATGGTGCTGGCGCCCCGTGGGGCTCCCCAGGGCCCCCCCGGCCTGGTCTGTGCCATGGGTAACACCACCGGCTCTGTCCTTGTCTCCTGGCCGGGGGGGCCCAGGAGGGTGCTGGGGCTGGGGGGTGGCACGGGGCCGCTCGTCAGCCCCATGGGCACGGCCACAGGAACCGGGGGGCTCTGCCAAGTGCGATTCAACGCCTCGGGGCCCCCCATGCAGAGGAGCGCAGAGCTGTTCAGGGCTGTGGGTGAGTACGGGGAACATCCCCCCCAGGTGGGTCACCCGTGGGGAAACTGAGGCTGCGGGGATGGCCTGGCCCAGGCTGGGGGGAAGGTGGGGGATGGTGGGACAAGCCAGCCCCTCTCCTTCAGACAATTGCAAGATCCTCAACACTGGGGTGCTGGCTCGGACCACGGCGCTGCTGCTGCTGCTCAACATCTGCCTTACCATCTGGTACCACTGTCGCACCACACCGATGGGTAAGGAGCGTGGCATGGGTGTGGGGGTGTCCCACCATGTACCCCGCTGTCCCCCAGTCTCCTTTCCATCTTGCTGAATCCCCCTTCATCACTGATCCCCCTCCATCCCTCATCCTGCTCCATCCCCTCTGTCCCCCTCCGTCCCCTCCATCTCCACCCTAGGGACACGTCTCCCGGCTCTGTCCCCTCCAGGCCACCAGCCTGGCACCACAGAGCCGCCTGCGCCACAGGAGGATGAGGTGAGGCCGTGCGGCCCCCGCGTGCCCCCGGGCTGGGCTGGCAGGGAGGCAGTGTCCCTCTGCAGGGGACGGGCGCAGCCCCGCTGCTGCCCGGCCGGCGGGGAAATTGGGGCTGCGCGGGTGGCTCTGACGCCATCGTCCCCCACAGGAAGAGGTGCAGTACGCCCCACTGAGGTTCGCTGCCCCAGCGAGGCGCACGCCCTGACCCGCAGCCGGACGCGGTGACGGCCCCGACCCCAGAGCTCGTCCCTCCGTGCCTGAACCCCCCCGGCATGGCGCTGTTGAACCTCCCCCCCATCCCGCGGCGCTGGGGCGGCTGCACCCGCTTTGCGGCCAAGGACGAAATAAAGAGGTTTGGGCTTGGGCGGCAGCAGCCTGGCTCGATGGCACGGTGTGCCCAGCGTGTCCCCCCCAGGGCCTGTCCCCAGGAGCGGGACAGAGCGGGCTGAGTGCTGGGGGCAGAGAAGGCCACAGGCTCCTTCCAGCCACACTTCTCCCTTCCATAAGCCACAGCCCTGGCTCTCACGCTCGGCGCCTCCATCCGCCGTGCCCCAGCCCAGCAGCTCCCTCTTCCTCCACGCACCGTCCCTGTGTGCAGCTCCCGGGGGCTCCCGGCAGAGCCCAAACACGACGCATTGAGAACCCCTCCGGCCCATCTCCACTTTCAGGCTGTGACGGGGCCTTTGCCATCGCTGGCCGTGGGATGCTGTGGGAGGGGATGCTGGGGGGCCCGTCCCAGAACCACGGCTCCTGCCCGCTTCTTTTGGAGTTTCCCTTCCTTAGTTCGACCCACATCAGCTGCACCAACCCCCGGGCGCCTTCGAGGGCTCTGAGCAATGGTGGGTGCTTCCCTCCCCTTCCCCTTCCCCTCCCCACCAAAAGACCCCTCCGCCTGCAGCACCCACCCAAACGGGGGTTATTGCAGAACCCCAGGTCGACAGAACCCCACACTGCTGGGGGTGGGCAGGGACCTCTGGAGATCATCTCGTCCAAGCCCCTGCCAGAGCAGGATCACCCAGAGCAGGTCGCACAGCACGGCCTCCAGGCGCGTTGGGAATCTCTCCAGAGAAGGAGACTCCACAACCTCTCTGGGCAGCCTGTCCCAGGGCTCGGTCACCCCCAGAGGGAAGAAGCTTCTCCTCATGTTCAGATGGAACTTCCCGTGTTCCAGTTTGTGCCCGTTGCCCCTTGCCCTGTCACTGGGCACCACTGAGAAGAGTCTGGCCCCTTCCTCTAGACACCCGCCCTTTAGATAATTAGAAGCATTGATGAGATCCCCTCTCAGGCTTCTCTTCTCCAGACTAACCAGCCCCAACTCTCTCAGCCCTTCCTCATACCAGACATGCTCCAGGCCCCTCCTCATCCTCGCAGCCCTCCGCTGGACTCTCCCCAGTACTTCCCTGTCCGTCTGGAACTGGGGAGCCCAGACCTGGACACACAACGCCAGATGTGGCCTCACCAGGGCAGAGCAGAGGGGCAGGAGAACCTCCCTCGACCTGCTGCACACGCTCTTCTCAGTGCACCCCAGGACACCATTGGCCGCCTTGGCCACGAGGGCACACTGCTGGTCATGCAGAGCTTGCTGTCCACCAGGACTGCCAGGTCCTTCTCCGCAGCGCTGCTTCCCAGCAGGTCAACCCCTAACCTCTTGCCTGGGGTTATTCCTCCCTGGGTGCAGGACCCTCCACTTGCCCTTGTTGAATGGCATTGGGTTCCTCTCCACCCAGCTCTCCAGCCTGTCCAGGCCTCGCTGAATGGCAGCGCAGCCTTCTGCTGTGTCCGCCACTCCTCCCAGTTTGGTATCCTCAGCAAACTTGCTGTGGGTGTGCTCTGTCCCCTGTCCGGGTCCCTGATGAAGATGTTGAACAAGACCGGACCCAGCACTGACCCCTGGCGCACACCACTCGCTACAGGCCTCCAACAAAACTCTGCGCCGCTGAGCACAACCCTCTGGGCTCTGCCATTCCGCCAGTTCTCTACCCACCCCACTGTCCCCTCAGCCAACCCACACTTTCTAACCTGGCTAACGAGGAGGTTAGCAGAGACGCTGTCAAAAGCCTTGCTGAAGTCAAGGTAGACAACATCCACTGCTCTCCCCTCATCCACACAGCTGGTCATGCCATCATAGAAGGCTATCACATTGGTTCAGGCAGGATATCCTCTTTGTGAATCCATTTTCACCACGCCCAATGATCTTCTCCTCCTCCTCCTCTGCATACTTACTGAGGACCCCCAGCATGAGCTGTTCCATCACCTTTCCAGGGATGGAAATCAGGCTGACTGGCTTGTCATTTCCCGGGTCCTCTTTCTTGCCCTTTTGGAAGGCCAGAGGGACATTGGCTTTCCTTCAGTCCTCAGGCACCTCTCCTGATCTCCAGGACCCCTCAAAGATGATGGAGAGCGGCCTAGCAAAAACATCTGCCAGCTCCCTCAGCACGCGTGGGGGGCAGCCCATCAGGGCCCATGGATCTGTGGATGTCAAGATCACCTAGATGTTCTCTGACCTGATCCTCCTCGACCCAGGGAAGGTCGTCCTGTGGCCAGACTCTCTCTCCTACCTCCAGGGTCTGGGATTCCTGAGGACCGGCCTTAGCAGCAAAGGCTGAAGCAAAGGCGGCATTCCGTAACTCCGCCTCCTCTCTATCCTCCATCACCAGCGCACCCACCCCATTCAGCAGCGGGCCCACCTTTTCCCTAGTCTTCCTTCTGCTGCTGCTTCTGTAGTTGAAAACGCCCTTCTTGGTGTCCACGCCATCCCCTGCCAGTTTTCATTCCCAGTCGGCCTCAGCCTGCCTTCTTGCATCCCTACATTCTCTGACTACATCCCTATAGTCCTCCCCAGGCCCCTTTTCCACATGCGGGAAACTTCCTTCGACCCTTGGAGTTTCTCCAGCAGCTCCTTGCTCATCCACGCAGGTCTCCTTCCTCCAAACCTTCATTTCCTCTTCTTCGGGATGCACCGGTCCTGAGCTCGGGGGAAGCGGTGCTGGAATATCGACCAGCTCTCCTGGGCCCCCTTACCTTCTAGAGCCCCAACCCACCTTTCCAAAAAGGAAAAAAAGGCTTTTCCAAGTTGGGGAATGAAGCAAAGCCGCACGACAGCCCCTTCTCGCCTCATTTTGCAGCCAGGGCAGGAAAAGGCACCGAAGAGCAACCGCCGGATGAGCACAACGAGCGACTCCTCTCCTTGCGCTGGAGATGCCTCCAGTTCTCCCGGCTGCTCGGTGAAGCCCAGATACCGCCGGGAGCGCCGGGGCTGCATCCGCCAGCGTGTCTGTGGGTGCTGGGTGGGATGAATAAGGGCGTTTGGGTGGGCTGCTGGCACCAATTCTGTACTTGAAGGGAGAAGTGTGGCTGGAAGCGGCCTGTGGCCTTCTCTGCCCCCAGCACTCAGCCCGCTCTGTCCCGCTCCTGGGGACAGGCCCTGGGGGGGACACGCTGGGCACACCGCGCCATCGAGCCAGGCTGCTGCCGCTGAAGCTCAAACCTCTTTATTTCGTCCTTGGCCGCAAAGCGGGTGCAGCCGCCCCAGCGCCGCGGGATGGGGGGGGGTTCAACAGTGCCATGCCGGGGGGGTTCAGGCACGGAGGGATGAGCTCTGGGGTCGGGGCCGTCACCGCGTCCGGCTGCGGGTCAGGGCGTGCGCCTGGCTGGGGCAGCAAACCTCAGCTGGGCGTACTGCAGCTCTTCCTGTGGGGGACGATGGCGTCAGAGCCACCCGCGCAGCCCCAATTTCCCCGCCGGCCGGGCAGCAGCGGGGCTGCGCCCGTCCCCTGCAGAGGGACACTGCCTCCCTGCCAGCCCAGCCCGGGGGCACGCGGGGGCCGCACGGCCTCACCTCATCCTCCCGTGGCGCAGGCGGCTCTGTGGTGCCAGGCTGGTGGCCTGGAGGGGACAGAGCCGGGAGACGTGTCCCTAGGGTGGAGATGGAGGGGACGGAGGGGGACAGAGGGGATGGAGCAGGATGAGGGATTGAGGGGGATCGGGGATGGAGGGGGATCGGGGATGAAGGGGGATTCAGCAAGATGGAAAGGACAGTGGGGGACAGCGGGGCACATGGTGGGACACCCCCACACCTGTGCCACGCTCCTTACCCGTCAGCGTGGTGCGGCGGAGGTAGCAGATGCTGAGGCAGATGCTGATGAGGAGCAGCACCGAGGCGCCCCCGGCCCCAACCGGGACCCAGGTGTTGAGGGTCTTGCAGTTGTCTGAAGGAGAGGGGCTGGCTTGACCCACTGTCCCCCCAGCCTGTGCCAGGCCATCCCCGCTGCCTCAGTTTCCCCACGGGTGACCCACCTGGGGGGGATGTTCCCCGTACTCACCCGCAGCACTGAACAGCTCCGCGCTCCTCTGGATGGGGGGCCCCGAGGCGTTGAATCGCACTTGGCAGAGCCCCCCGGTTCCCGTGGCCGTGCCCATGGGGCTGACGAGCGGCCCCGTGCCGCCCCCCAGCCCCAGCACCCTCCTGGGCCCCCCCGGCCAGGAGACAAGGACAGAGCCGGTGGTGTTACCCACGGCACAGACCGGGCCAGGGGGGCCCTGGTGAGCCCCACAGGGCGCCAGCACCATCACCCAGCTCGTGCCCATCCAGCTGTCTGCAAGAAGGAGAGGGGGTGCAGGGGGGGCTGAGGGGGGCAGGGGCTGGGGAGGTGGGATGGAGGGGCAGAGGGGACACAGGGGATGGAGAGGAGGCAGGGTAGCCAGGGATGGAGGGGACCCAGGCATGGAGGGGAGCCAGGGATGGAGGGGTACAGAGCAGGGGGCAGATGGGATGGAGGATGCTGCAGGAGGACATAGGGTGCGGGTGACAGCAGGGGATGAGGGACATGGGGGTGACATGGGGGTCCCACTCCCTGCCAATGTCGCCATCCTACCTCCCACCAGCAGCGTGGTGCCGTTGCCGAAATGCAGGTACGAGAATTTTTTGTAGGCACACAGGTAGAGCCCAGTGTCACTGGACTGGGCATGGTCGATGCGCAGGGTGACACTGACACTGTGCCTCTTGAACTCACAGGAGAATCTGCTCTTATTCCTGCTCTCGCAATCCAGGACCAGGCTGGG
The DNA here is from genome assembly GCF_011004875.1 of Balearica regulorum gibbericeps. Classification (NCBI taxonomy): domain Eukaryota; kingdom Metazoa; phylum Chordata; class Aves; order Gruiformes; family Gruidae; genus Balearica; species Balearica regulorum. The sequence goes on from NC_046211.1 coordinate 1,179,719, forward strand.
CCCGTCCCCACCATCACTCCGGTACCAGAACACGTTGGCTTTACTCTCCATGACCTCGCTGGCCTCGCAGACGATCTTCGCCTCCTTCCCGGTCTCCACAGTCAGGACAGGCTGGGGCTGGTGCAGCCTCAGCAGCGCTGCCGGGGCTGTGGGAACCAACCGTGGGCTCATTTCCCCCTGCGGCCTCCAGCCCGGACCTGCCGTAACCCCCACCACGACCCCGCCAGCAGCCACTTGCTCCAAAAAGCCCAGAAATCTCCCCAAAGCAGGGCCTGGCCACCCACCCAGGCAGAGCCACAGCAGCCCCGTGGAGCCCAGCAAGCCCCTGGCCGCCATCGCTGGCCGCTGCTGGGATGGGGGGGCCAGCTCCTCCCCGAGCTGAGCCCTTCTGCAGAGCTGCCGCCTCTGCCGAAACCGCAGGGCCAGCGACACCCCCCCACCCTGCCGGCTTCATCACCAGGGACACGGCGGCCGCTCGGCCACGCGCCGCATCCCAGAGCATCCCTGGCACCTCACACCCCCCATTTTGAAGCCTCCGAGAACATCTCGGGGTTCTTTGGAGCATCCTGGGGGAATAAACCCGCCCGGGCGATGCTCGGGGCTGGAGGGATGCTGAACCCCCCTCCAAAACCTCCCAGGCGGGCAGAAAATCCTTCATGGAGGCAAAACCCGGGGCAGATGCTGCAGGTCCCAAGCCGGGCATTGCCTGGGACCAGGCGTGGAGGAGGGTGAAACTGGGGGGGTTTCAGCATTTTGGGGATGCTGGCCAGGAGGGAAGTGGGGCTGGGTCCACCCTCCTGACCCTGGCTCGCTCCCAAGCACGCAGCTTTATGGAAATAACTCAAATCCCATCGCCACCGCTGCTTTTTGGGCAGTTCTCTGCAGCATTTGATGGCAAGTCTTCCTCCATCATGGGGAGCAGCTGCACCTGCCCCCCTCGTCACCCTCATGCCCCCAAAACGCCCTTGAAAGGGACAAAAACTGCCGATGCCATGCTGCAGGCGCAATTGCCAGTGGCTCCCATGTGGGAGGTGTGGAAATCCAGCCCAAAGACCACGAGTGATCAGAAAGTCTGCCTTGGAGAGCAGAACCAGGGGGTGACGGAGCTCGGAGCGAAACCCCCCTTGCAACGCGGAGCTCGAATTCACGCTGACTTTTGGGATCGAGAGCAGGCCACGTGGCTCCCTCCCCAAATTCCCTCCCACGTTCCCAGCCACATGCCCCAGCCCCAGTGCCCTGAAGGGAAAAACTGGGATGCTGGAGCTGCTGGAGCTGCTCCGGGCACCCAAATGGGAGGCTGCGGGCGGTGGGGCCGTGCCCCGGTGGCACTAGATGGCGGTGACACCGCGCTGGCTCGTGCCATCCCACCTCGCTGCCGCCACTTGGCAGCTCCCCAGGGGTTTTGCATTTTTTCCGGAGCACTTGTGTGCTCATGAGCTGCGAAACCACTGCAACAAGCTTTCCGGGCGGTTTGGGGACGACACCGTCTACGAGCAGCCGTCACAACCGCTCTCGAGGTGATCAATGACTGGGGGGGGCTGACCCAGGCTGGAGGCCGGGTGCCCCCCAAAGCCGCTCTGTCACCACCCTCCTCAGCTGGGCAGAGGGCAGAAAATACAAGGAGAGGCTGGTGGGTAGAGATCACTACGGGGAGAGATGGGTCAGCAATTACGCTCACAGGCAACACAGACTCACTTGAGAAAGAATTAATCTAATTTATTACCCAGAAAAGAGAGTGGAGCAATGAGAAAGAAAGCCAAACCTTGGAACAGCTCCCCCCACCTCTCCCTTCTCCCCAGACTTCATCCCCAATTCTCTCCCTCCTCCCCCTCAGCAGCACAGGGGGACGGGAATGGGGGTTGTGGTCAGTTCATCCCACAATGTCTCTGCCGCTCCTTCGTCCTCAGGGCAGGACTCCTCACACTCCTCCCTGCTCCAGCGTGGGGTCCCTCCCACGGCAGACACTCCTCCACGGACTTCTCCAGCGTGAGTCCTGCCCACAGGCTGCAGTTCTTCACCAACTGCTCCAGCGTGGGGTCTTCATGGGCTGCGGGGGAATCTCTGCTGCCATCATCATCCTCCACAGGCTGCATCGCTGATGAGCTCAGCCTTGGCCAGCGGTGGGTCTGTCTTGGAGCCGTCTGGCATCAGCTTGATGGGACATGGGGGAAGCTTCTGGCAGCTTCTCGCAGAAGCCACCCCTGTAGCCCCCGCCGCTACCAAAAGCTTGCCACGCAAACCCAAAACAATGAATTCAAAAAATTCTGCTAAAAACCCTACCCAAAAGGCTGGAAAATATCTGACGGGAATCTTCCCGGGGCTGGTGCTCAAATCCTGTCGGAAAAGATTAAGGTGAAAAAACCCTCCTGGCTCTTTGTGGGTGATACTGAGGACTGATGCTGGTGGTGGCAAAAGTTGGTCCCTCCGACTCGAAAAAAAGCAGAGCAGCGTTGCACGGCTGGAAAGAAACGGCTTTATTTCCGGGCAGGGGTTGAGGAAGCGGTTTTACCTCCCGGGTGGGAGCGTGGGTGGCTGGGGGTGGCGAGGAGAGAGTCGGGGCGAAGGGGCTGCGAGGGGGGTGCCGTGGGGGGGTCACCTCTGGCCAGACGCCGACGGCAGAGCAGGATGGTCAGCTGGAGCAGGAAAAGGAGGGAGACGCAGGACAGCCCCAGTGCCAGCGGCCAGGAAGGGCATCCTTCTGCGGAGGGGGGGAAAGGAGAGTTAATAGAGGGGGGAGGGTGGGTTTGGTCACTCTGGAGAGCCGAGCACCCCCTGAAATGGGGATGAAAGGGCTGAGAATGCCCCGATAAGGGGGAGGGTCAGGGCTGAGAATCAACTGAAATGGGGATAAAATGGTGGGGAAACTCCTATAAAGCAGGGTTAGGGCTGACAATGCCTCAAAAAAGCAGGGGTCAGGGTGCAGCATGCCCTGAAAAGGGGAGGCTCAGGGTCCATAATCCCCCATAAATGGGGGCTCAGGGCCCAGAATCCCCTGAAAAGGGGAAGGTCAGGCCCCATCAAGGGGGAAGGGGCAGGTTTAAAGCCTTTCAGGGCAGGGGAATCCCAGCGAGGAGACGGGAGAGGGGTGAGGGATTTCCAAACCCACCCCTTCCTGAGGAGGAATTGGGCTGTAGGGATTTGCTAAAGGAGGAAAGGCTGGAAGAATTGGGGTGCAGAGGGTGGATGGAAGGGGGGACCTGCAGGGGTAGGGGGGGAACGCACTAATTACCCTCCCCGGGTTCTTTGCCAATGGTGACGCTGACGGTGCTGCTCGTGCTGCCTTTCACGGCCGTGCACGTCGCAGCCCCGTCCCAGCGGTCGGCCCGGACCCAGACGATGCTCCAGGCGCCGAGGACACCGTACTCATCCACGGCCGCCGCCATCAGTGGTGTCACCTCCCCGCCGGGCTGCCAGCGCACGGTGTCCCAGCCCGCAGGGATGTCGTGGAGGTGGCAGAGCAGGGGGAAGCTGGCCGGGGGCTGCCTGTGCTCCTCTGCGTCGACGGGCACCAGGATGGAGAGCCGGGGCTCGGTGGCATCTGAGAAGGGAAACTGGGTGTCAAGGGGTGGCACAAACCTCCCCCGGGATGTCCCCAGCCGCCGGGTGACACTCACCAGTGACAACGAGCCTGGTCCCATTCCCAAACGAGGGGTACAAGGAGGCAGAGCTGCAGTAATAAACCCCGGAGTCCTCCCTCTGTGCAGAGCTGATGGTGAGGGAGAAATTGTGCCGTGTTTTCATCCTTCCCGAGTATTTTCCCTTTGGAAGGGAGTAATTTGAGCTCTGGTAAATCCAGAACAAACTGCCGTCCGGCTTCTCCTCGTACCAATTGACGTCGGTGCTGTAGTCCGAGATGTGACAGCTCAGCTCCGCCGTCTCTCCGGGGAGCACCCAGAGCTGCCCCGGGCTTTGCTGGACCCACGTCCCCTCTGCCGAGACACCTCCTGCACGGGGGGAGCAGCTTTGAGGTGGGCTGGCTGCAATTCAGGCTTTCCAGTCGACTAAAAATCTCTTGGGGCAGAAAACCCGCCAAGAGCAAACGTGAGCCGGGTCGGGGTATTTCTGGAGCAAGCACGTACCTGGCAGGAGGAGCAGGAGGGTCCCCAGGAGCCCGTAGCACATGCTGGCCAAAACCCTTCTGCCGCGGAGATTTGCTCTGCGGGAGCTCCGTGTTGCAAGGGGGGGTTTCATCCCCCAGGAGCCCAACGCCAGCAGTATCTCTACGTCGTGCAATAGATAATCTCTACCTTGAGCCGTTCTGCAGCAGCTGGAGGCTTTGCTCGAGCTGGAGATGGCTGCGGTCAGCCTCGCTGCTCTATTTTATCGCTTCTGCAGGGTTTATTGACACCAAACCCCTTCCCCCACCTCCAGCAATGGGGCTTTGTGCTGTTTTTGGGCGCCGCTGCTTTGGCCGAGGGCTCGGTGTGCCGAACCGCAGCAGGAAAGGCAGCGGCAGGGCTGGGGGCTGGGAAGGCCTTTGCACTTTTTTGTCCCTTTGAAGGGCGTTTTGGGGGCGTGAGGGTGACGAGGGAGGTGGGTGCAGCTGCTGGCCGTGAGGGAGGAAGACTTGCCATCAAATGCTGCAGAGAATTGCCTGAAAAGCAGCTTCTCCGCCATCCCAGCAGCGGCCAGCGATGGCGGCCAGGGGCTTGCTGGGCTCCACGGGGCTGCTGTGGCTCTGCCTGGGTGGGTGGCCAGGCCCTGCTTTGGGGAGATTTCTGGGCTTTTTGGAGCAAGTGGGTGCTGGGGGGGCGGTGGTGGGGGTTACGGCGGGTCCGGGCTGGAGGCCGCAGGGGGAAATGAGCCCACGGTTGGTTCCCACAGCCCCGGCAGCGCTGCTGAGGCTGCACCAGCCCCAGCCCGTCCTGACTGTGGAGACCTGGGATCCGGTGGAGATCGTCTGCGAGGCCAGCGAGGTCATGGAGTATGCAGCCAAAGTGTTCTGGTACCGGCGTGACGGTGGGAACGGGCACAGCCTGGTCCTGGATTGCCAGAAAGGGGTAAAGAAGCGATTCTCCTGTGAGTTCAAGCAGCAAAGCGTCACCCTGAGCATCAATCCTGCCCAGCCCAATGACAACGGGCTCTACCTGTGTGCCTACCAGAGAGACTGGGACCTGCATTTCGGGAACGGCACCACGCTGCTGGTGGGAGGTAGGATGGCGACATTGGCAGGGAGTGGGACCCCCATGTCACCCCCATGTCCCTCATCCCCTGCTGTCACCCGCACCCTATGTCCTCCTGCAGCATCCTCCATCCCATCCACCCCCTGCTCTGTACCCCTCCATCCCTGTGTCCCCTGCCTCCTCTCCATCCCCTGTGTCCCCTCTGCCCCTCCATCCCACCTCCCCGGTCCCTGCCCCCCTCAGCCCCCCCTGCACCCCCTCTCCTTCTTGCAGACAGCTGGATGGGCACGAGCTGGGTGATGGTGCTGGCGCCCCGTGGGGCTCCCCAGGGCCCCCCCGGCCCGGTCTGTGCCGTGGGTAACACCACCGGCCCTGTCCTTGTCTCCTGGCCGGGGGGGCCCAGGAGGGTGCTGGGGCTGGGGGGTGGCACGGGGCCGCTCGTCAGCCCCATGGGCACGGCCACAGGAACCGGGGGGCTCTGCCAAGTGCGATTCAACGCCTCGGGGCCCCCCATCCAGAGGAGCACGGAGCTGTTCAGGGCTGCGGGTGAGTACGGGGAACATCCCCCCCAGCTGGGTCAACCTTGGGGAAACTGAGGCTGCGGGGATGGCGTGGCCCAGGCTGGGGGGAAGGTGGGGGATGGTGGGACAAGCCAGCCCCTCTCCTTCAGACAATTGCAAGATCCTCAACACTGGGCTGCTGGCTGGGACCACGGTGCTGCTGCTGCTGCTCAACATCTGCCTTACCATCTGGTACCACCGCAGCACCACACCGATGGGTAAGGAGCGTGGCATGGGTGTGGGGGTGTCCCACCATGTACCCCGCTGTCCCCCAGTCTCCTTTCCGTCTCGCTGAATCCCCCTCCATCCCTGATCCCCCTCCATCCCCTCTGTCCCCCTCCGTCCCCTCCATCTCCACCCTAGGGACACGTCTCCCGGCTCTGTCCCCTCCAGGCCACCAGCCTGGGACCACAGAGCCGCCTGCGCCACGGGAGGATGAGGTGAGGCCGTGCGGCCCCCGCGTGCCCCCGGGCTGGGCTGGCAGGGAGGCAGTGTCCCTCTGCAGGGGACGGGCGCAGCCCCGCTGCTGCCCGGCCGGCGGGGAAATTGGGGCTGCGCGGGTGGCTCTGACGCCATCGTCCCCCACAGGAAGAGCTGCAGTACGCCCAGCTGAGGTTCGCTGCCCCAGCCAGGCGCACGCCCTGACCCGCAGCCGGACGCGGTGACGGCCCCGACCCCAGAGCTCGTCCCTCCGTGCCCGAACCCCCCCGGCATGGCGCTGTTGAACCTCCCCCCCATCCCGCGGCGCTGGGGCGGCTGCACCCGCTTTGCGGCCAAGGACGAAATAAAGAGGTTTGGGCTTGGGCGGCAGCAGCCTGGCTCGATGGGGCGGTGTGCCCAGCGTGTCCCCCCCAGGGCCTGTCCCCAGGAGCGGGACAGAGCGGGCTGAGTGCTGGGGGCAGAGAAGGCCACAGGCCGCTTCCAGCCACACTTCTCCCTTCCATAAGCCACAGCCCTGGCTCTCACGCTCGGCGCCTCCATCCGCCGTGCCCCAGCCCAGCAGCTCCCTCTTCCTCCACGCACCGTCCCTGTGTGCAGCTCCCGGGGGCTCCCGGCAGAGCCCAAACACGACGCATTGAGAACCCCCCCGGCCCACCTCCACTTTCAGGCTGTGACGGGGCCTTTGCCATCACCGGCCGTGGGATGCTGTGGGAGGGGATGCTGGGGGGCCTGTCCCAGAACCACGGCTCCCGCCCGCTTCTTTTGGCGTTTCCCTTCCTTAGTTCGACCCACATCAGCTGCACCAACCCCCGGGCGCCTTCGAGGGCTCTGAGCAATGGCGGGTGCTTCCCTCCCCTTCCCTTTCCCCTTCCCCTCCCCGCCAAAAGACCCCTCCGCCTGCAGCACCCACCCAAACGGGGGTTATTGCAGAACCCCAGGTCGACAGAACCCCACACTGCTGGGGGTGGGCAGGGACGTCTGGAGATCATCTCGTCCAAGCCCCTGCCAGAGCAGGATCACCCAGAGCAGGTCGCACAGCACGGCCTCCAGGCGCGTTGGGAATGTCTCCAGAGAAGGAGATATCCTTTCAGTCTTCTCTTCTCCAGGATAACCAGCCCCAGCTCTCTCAGCCCTTCCTCATACCAGACATGCTCCAGGCCCCTCCTCATCCTCGCAGCCCTCCGCTGGACTCTCCCCAGTACTTCCCTGTCCGTCTGGAACTGGGGAGCCCAGACCTGGACACACAACGCCAGATGTGGCCTCACCAGGGCAGAGCAGAGGGGCAGGAGAACCTCCCTCGACCTGCTGCACACGCTCTTCTCAGTGCACCCCAGGACACCATTGGCCGCCTTGGCCACGAGGGCACACTGCTGGTCATGCAGAGCTTGCTGTCCACCAGGACTGCCAGGTCCTTCTCCGCAGCGCTGCGTCCCAGCAGGTCAACCCCTAACCTCTTGCCTGGGGTTATTCCTCCCTGGGTGCAGGACCCTCCACTTGCCCTTGTTGAATGGCATTGGGTTCCTCTCCACCCAGCTCTCCAGCCTGTCCAGGCCTCGCTGAATGGCAGCGCAGCCTTCTGCTGTGTCCGCCACTCCTCCCAGTTTGGTATCCTCAGCAAACTTGCTGTGGGTGTGCTCTGTCCCCTGTCCGGGTCCCTGATGAAGATGTTGAACAAGACCGGACCCAGCACTGACCCCTGGCGCACACCACTCGCTACAGGCCTCCAACAAAACTCTGCGCCGCTGAGCACAACCCTCTGGGCTCTGCCATTCCGCCAGTTCTCTACCCACCCCACTGTCCCCTCAGCCAACCCACACTTTCTAACCTGGCTAACGAGGAGGTTAGCAGAGACGCTGTCAAAAGCCTTGCTGAAGTCAAGGTAGACAACATCCACTGCTCTCCCCTCATCCACACAGCTGGTCATGCCATCATAGAAGGCTATCACATTGGTTCAGGCAGGATATCCTCTTTGTGAATCCATTTTCACCATGCCCAATGATCTTCTCCTCCTCCTCCTCTGCATACTTACTGAGGACCCCCAGCATGAGCTGTTCCATCACCTTTCCAGGGATGGAAATCAGGCTGACTGGCTTGTCATTTCCCGGGTCCCCTTTCTTGCCCTTTTGGAAGGCCAGAGGGACATTGGCTTTCCTTCAGTCCTCAGGCACCTCTCCTGATCTCCAGGACCCCTCAAAGATGATGGAGAGCGGCCTAGCAAAAACATCTGCCAGCTCCCTCAGCACGCGTGGGGGGCAGCCCATCAGGGCCCATGGATCTGTGGATGTCGAGATCACCTAGATGTTCTCTGACCCGATCCTCCTCGACCCAGGGAAGGTCGTCCTGTGGCCAGACTCTCTCTCCTACCTCCAAGGTCTGGGATTCCTGAGGGCCGGCCTTAGCAGCAAAGGCTGAAGCAAAGGCGGCATTCCGTAACTCCGCCTCCTCTCTATCCTCCATCACCAGCGCACCCACCCCATTCAGCAGCGGGCCCACCTTTTCCCTAGTCTTCTTCCTTCTGCTGCTGCTGATGCAGTTGAAAACGCCCTTCTTGGTGTCCATGCCATCCCCTGCCAGTTTTCATTCCCAGTCGGCCTCAGCCTGCCTTCTTGCATCCCTACATTCTCTGACTACATCCCTATAGTCCTCCCCAGGCCCCTTTTCCACATGCGGGAAACTTCCTTCGACCCTTGGAGTTTCTCCAGCAGCTCCTTGCTCATCCACGCAGGTCTCCTTCCTCCAAACCTTCATTTCCTCTTCTTCGGGATGCACCGGTCCTGAGCTCGGGGGAAGTGGTGCTGGAATATCGACCAGCTCTCCTGGGCCCCCTTACCTTCTAGAGCCCCAACCCACCTTTCCAAAAAAAAAAAGGGAAAAAAAGGCTTTTCCAAGTTGGGGAATGAAGCAAAGCCGCACGACAGCCCCTTCTCGCCTCATTTTGCAGCCAGGGCAGGAAAAGGCACCGAAGAGCAACCGCCGGATGAGCACAACGAGCGACTCCTCTCCTTGCGCTGGAGATGCCTCCAGTTCTCCCGGCTGCTCGGTGAAGCCCAGATACCGCCGGGAGCGCCGGGGCTGCATCCGCCAGCGTGTCTGTGGGTGCTGGGTGGGATGAATAAGGGCGTTTGGGTGGGCTGCTGGCACCAATTCTGTACTTGAAGGGAGAAGTGTGGCTGGAAGCGGCCTGTGGCCTTCTCTGCCCCCAGCACTCAGCCCGCTCTGTCCCGCTCCTGGGGACAGGCCCTGGGGGGGACACGCTGGGCACACTGCCCCATCGAGCCAGGCTGCTGCCGCCCAAGCCCAAACCTCTTTATTTCATTTTTAGCCGCAAAGCGGGTGCAGCCGCCCCAGCACCATCACCCAGCTCGTGCCCATCCAGCTGTCTGCAAGAAGGAGAGGGGGTGCAGGGGGGGCTGAGGGGGGCAGGGGCCGGGGAGGTGGGATGGAGGGGCAGAGGGGACACAGGGGATGGAGAGGAGGCAGGGGACCCAGGGATGGAGGGGACCCAGGGATGGAGGGGAGCCAGGGATGGAGGGGTACAGAGCAGGGGGTGGATGGGATGGAGGATGCTGCAGGAGGACATAGGGTGCGGGTGACAGCAGGGGATGAGGGACATGGGGGTGACATGGGGGTACCACTCCCTGCCAATGTCGCCATCCTACCTCCCACCAGCAGCGTGGTGCCGTTGCCGAAATGCAGGTACGAGAATTTTTTGTAGGCACACATGTAGAGCCCGGTGTCACTGGACTGGGCATGGTTGATGTGCAGGGTGACACTGACACTGTGCCTCTTGAACTCACAGGAGAATCTTCTCTTGTTCCTGCTCTCGCAATCCAGGACCAGGCTGGGCCCGTTCCCACCGTCACGCCGGTACCAGAACATGTTGGCTTTACTCTCCATGGCCTCGCTGGCCTCGCAGATGATCTTCGCCTCCTTCCCGGTCTCCACAGTCAGGACGGGCTGGGGCTGGTGCAGCCTCAGCAGCGCTGCCGGGGCTGTGGGAACCAACCGTGGGCTCATTTCCCCCTGCGGCCTCCAGCCCGGACCTGCCGTAACCCCCACCGCCGCCCCCCCCAGCAGCCACTTGCTCCAAAAAGCCCAGAAATCTCCCCAAAGCAGGGCCTGGCCACCCACCCAGGCAGAGCCACAGCAGCCCCGTGGAGCCCAGCAAGCCCCTGGCCGCCATCGCTGGCCGCTGCTGGGATGGGGGGGCCAGCTCCTCCCCGAGCTGAGCCCTTCTGCAGAGCTGCCGCCTCTGCCGAAACCGCAGGGCCAGCGACACCCCCCCACCCTGCCGGCTTCATCACCAGGGACACGGCGGCCGCTCGGCCACGCGCCGCATCCCAGAGCATCCCTGGCACCTCACACCCCACATTCTGAAGCCTCCGAGAACAACTCGGGGTTCTTTGGAGCATCCTGGGGGAATAAACCCGCCCGGGCGATGCTCGGGGCTGGAGGGATGCTGAACGCCCTCCAAAACCTCCCAGACGGACAGAAAATCGTTCATGGAGGCAAAACCCGGGGCAGATGCTGCAGGTCCCAAGCCGGGCATTGCCTGGGACCAGGCGTGGAGGAGGGCGAAACTGGGGGGGTTTCAGCATTTTGGGGATGCTGGCCAGGAGGGAAGTGGGGCTGGGTCCACCCTCCTGACCCTGGCTCGCTCCCAAGTGCGTGGCTTTAGGAAAATAACCCAAATCCCATTGCCACCGCTGCATGTTTTGGCAATTCTCTGCAGCATTTGATGTCAAGTCTTCCTCCATCATGGCGAGCAGCTGCACTGACACCCCTCGTCACCCTCATGCCCCCAAAACGCCCTTGAAAGGGACAAAAACTGCTGATGCCATGCTGCAGGCGCAATTGCCAGTGGCTCCCATGTGGGAGGTGTGGAAATCCAGCCCAAAGACCACGAGTGATCAGAAAGTCTGCCTTGGAGAGCAGAACCAGGGGGTGACGGAGCTCGGGGCGAAACCCCCCTTACAACACGGAGCTCGAATTCACGCTGACTTTTGGGATCGAGAGCAGGGCACGTGGCTCCCTCCCCAAATTCCCTCCCACGTTCCCAGCCACATGCCCCAGCCCCAGTGCCCTGAAGGGAAAAACTGGGATGCTGGAGCTGCTGGAGCTGCTCCGGGCACCCAAATGGGAGGCTGCGGGTGGTGGGGCCGTGCCCCGGTGGCACTAGATGGCGGTGACACCGCGCTGGCTCGTGCCATCCCACCTCGCTGCCGCCACTTGGCAGCTCCCCAGGGGTTTTGCATTTTTTCCGGAGCACTTGTGTGCTCATGAGCTGCGAAACCACTGCAACAAGCTTTCCGGGTGGTTTGGGGACAACACCGTCTACGAGCAGCCGTCACAATCGCTCTGGAGGTGAAAAAGTTGCTCCCTCTGACTCAGACAATGAAATATTTGGTGCCAAACCCAGCCTCGCGCCCAGTTGTGATGGTTTTGGAAGCTGCCGGGCTGCTTCTGAGCTGCTCCTGCCACGCAAAGGGCTGGAATTCAGGCTGGGGAGCTGCAGTGCTCCCGCAAGGAGGGTTTGGGGGGGACACCCAACCCTTGGGTGCTGCCGGCAGCCGGACGCCAGTGCGAGCCGCCACCCCGCCCAGATTTACCCTCGGCTTTTGGGCGAGCCGAGCAGGCAGCAGCGCTTTGGGGGATGCTCCAGGCAGGCGCCCGGGGATGCAGCAGCGTTTGCACCAGCGCCAGCAGCCCACAGTGAACTTTCTCGCCTCGTGGGGGTTTATTTTCCCCCCGGAGAAAGTCCGGAGGGAATTGTGAATGTGAAGGCGTTGGGTTCTAACCAGAGCAGCGTTGCACGGCTGGAAAGAAACGGCTTTATTTCCGGGCAGGGGTTGAGGAAGCGGTTTTACCTCCCGGGTGGGAGCGTGGGTGGCTGGGGGTGGCGAGGAGAGAGTCGGGGCGAAGGGGCTGCGAGGGGGGTGCCGTGGGGGGGTCACCTCTGGCCAGACGCCGACGGCAGAGCAGGATGGTCAGCTGGAGCAGGAAAAGGAGGGAGACGCAGGACAGCCCCAGTGCCAGCGGCCAGGAAGGGCATCCTTCTGCGGAGGGGGGGAAAGGAGAGTTAATAGAGGGGGGAGGGTGGGTTTGGTCACTCTGGAGAGCCGAGCACCCCCTGAAACGGGGATGAAAGGGCTGAGAATGCCCCGAAGAGGGGGGGGTCAGGGTGGAGAATCCCCTGAAATGGGGATGAAAGTGCTGAGAATCTCTTATAAAGGAGAGGTCAGGGCTGACAATACCCCAAAAAAGCAGGGGTCAGGGTCCATAATCCCCCATAAATGGGGGCTCAGGGCCCAGAATCCCCCGAAAAGGGGAAGGTCAGGCCCCATCAAGGAGGAAGGGGCAGGTTTAAAGCCTTTCAGGGCAGGGGAATCCCAGCGAGGAGACGGGAGAGGGGTGAGGGATTTCCAAACCCACCCCTTCCTGAGGAGGAATTGGGCTGTAGGGATTTGCTAAAGGAGGAAAGGCTGGAAGAATTGGGGTGCAGGGGGTGGATGGAAGGGGGGACCTGCAGGGGTGGGGGGAACGCACTAATTACCCTCCCCGGGTTCTTTGCCGATGGTGACACTGACATTGCTGCTTGTGCTGCCTTTCATGGCCGTGCACGTCGCAGCCCCGTCCCAGCGGTCGGCCCGGACCCAGGCGATGCTCCAGGCGCCGAGGACACCGTACTCATCCACGGCCGCCGCCATCAGTGGTGTCACCTCCCCGCTGGGCTGCCAGCGCACGGTGTCCCAGCCCGCAGGGATGTCGTGGAGGTGGCAGAGCAGGGGGAAGCTGGCCGGGGGCTGCCCGCACTCCTCTGCGTCGACGGGCACCAGGATGGAGAGCCGGGGCTCGGTGGCATCTGAGAAGGGAAACTGGGTGTCAAGGGGGGGCACAAACCTCCCCCGGGATGTCCCCAGCTGCCAGGTGACACTCACCAGTGACAACGAGCCTGGTCCCATTCCCAAACGAGGGGTACAAGGAGGCAGAGCTGCAGTAATAAACCCCGGAGTCCTCCCTCTGTGCAGAGATGATGGTGAGGGAGAAATCCTGCTGTGTTTTCATCCTCCCCGAGTATTTTCCCTTTGGACGGGAGTACTTTGAGATCCAGTAAATCCAGAACAAACTGCCATCCAGCTTCTCCTTGTACCAATTGACATAGTAGCTGTTGTCCGAGATGTGACAGCTCAGCTCCGCCGTCTCTCCGGGGAGCACCCAGAGCTGCCCCGGGCTTTGCTGGACCCACGTCCCCTCTGCCGAGACACCTCCTGCACGGGGGGAGCAGCTTTGAGGTGGGCTGGCTGCAATTCAGGCTTTCCAGTCGACTAAAAATATCTTGGGGCAGAAAACCCGCCAAGAGCAAACGTGAGCCTGGTCGGGGTATTTCTGGAGCAAGCACGTACCTGGCAGGAGGAGCAGGAGGGTCCCCAGGAGCCCGTAGCACATGCTGGCCAAAACCCTTCTGCCACGGAGATTTGCTCTGCGGGAGCTCCGTGTTGCAAGGGGGGGTTTCATCCCCCAGGAGCCCAACGCCAGCAGTATCTCTACGTCGTGCAATAGATAATCTCTACCTTGTGCCGTTCTGCAGCAGCTGGAGGCTTTGCTCGAGCTGGAGATGGCTGCGGTCAGCCTCGCTGCTCTATTTTATCGCTTCTGCAGGGTTTATTGACACCAAACCCCTTCCCCCACCTCCAGCAATGGGGCTTTGTGCTGTTTTTGGGCGCCGCTGCTTTGGCCGAGGGCTCGGTGTGCCGAACCGCAGCAGGAAAGGCAGCGGCAGGGCTGGGGGCTGGGAAGGCCTTTGCACTTTTTTGTCCCTTTGAAGGGCGTTTTGGGGGCGTGAGGGTGACGAGGTGGGTGGGTGCAGCTGCTGGCCGTGAGGGAGGAAGACTTGCCATCAAATGCTGCAGAGAATTGCCCGAAAAGCAGCTTCTCCGCCATCCCAGCAGCGGCCAGCGATGGCGGCCAGGGGCTTGCTGGGCTCCACGGGGCTGCTGTGGCTCTGCCTGGGTGGGTGGCCAGGCCCTGCTTTGGGGAGATTTCTGGGCTTTTTGGAGCAAGTGGCTGCTGGGGGGGCGGCGGTGGGCGTTACGGTGGGTCCGGGCTGGAGGCCGCAGGGGGAAATGAGCCCACGGTTGGTTCCCACAGCCCCGGCAGCGCTGCTGAGGCTGCACCAGCCCCAGCCCGTCCTGACTGTGGAGACCTGGAAGGAGGCGAAGATCATCTGCAAGGCCAGCGAGGCCATGGAGAGTAAAGGCAAAGTGTCCTGGTACCGGAGTGATGACGGGGAGGAGCTCAACATTAGCCCCCCCTTTTCAGGGCATGCTGCACCCTGACCCCTGCTTTTTTGAGGCATTGTCAGCTCTGACCCTGCTTTATAGGAGATTCCCCACCATTTTATCCCCATTTCAGGGGATTCTCAGCCCTGACCCCCCCCTCTTCGGGGCATTCTCAGCCCTTTCATCCCCATTTCAGGGGGTGCTCGGCTCTCCAGAGTGACCAAGCCCACCCTCCCCCCTCTATTAGCTCTCCTTTCCCCCCCTCCGCAGAAGGATGCCCTTCCTGGCCGCTGGCACTGGGGCTGTCCTGCGTCTCCCTCCTTTTCCTGCTCCAGCTGACCATCCTGCTCTGCCGTCGGCGTCTGGCCAGAGGTGACCCCCCCACGGCACCCCCCTCGCAGCCCCTTCGCCCCGACTCTCTCCTCGCCACCCCCAGCCACCCACGCTCCCACCCGGGAGGTAAAACCGCTTCCTCAACCCCTGCCCGGAAATAAAGCCGTTTCTTTCCAGCCGTGCAACGCTGCTCTGGTTAGAACCCAACACCTTCACATTCACAATTCCCTCCGGACTTTCTCCGGGGGGAAAATAAACCCCCACGAGGCGAGAAAGTTCACTGTGGGCTGCTGGTGCTGGTGCAAACGCTGCTGCATCCCCGGGCGCCTGCCTGGAGCATCCCCCAAAGCGCTGCTGCCTGCTCGGCTCGCCCAAAAGCCGAGGGTAAATCTGGGCGGGGTGGCGGCTCGCACTGGCGTCCGGCTGCCGGCAGCACCCAAGGGTTGGGTGTCCCCCCCAAACCCTCCTTGCGGGAGCACTGCAGCTCCCCAGCCTGAATTCCAGCCCTTTGCGTGGCAGGAGCAGCTCAGAAGCAGCCCGGCAGCTTCCAAAATCATCACAACTGGGCGCGAGGCTGGGTTTGGCACCAAATATTTCATTGTCTGAGTCAGAGGGAGCAACTTTTTCACCTCCAGAGCGATTGTGACGGCTGCTCGTAGACGGTGTCGTCCCCAAACCGCCCGGAAAGCTTGTTGCAGTGGTTTCGCAGCTCATGAGCACACAAGTGCTCCGGAAAAAATGCAAAACCCCTGGGGAGCTGCCAAGTGGCGGCAGCGAGGTGGGATGGCACGAGCCAGCGCGGTGTCACCGCCATCTAGTGCCACCGGGGCACGGCCCCACCGCCCGCAGCCTCCCATTTGGGTGCCCGGAGCAGCTCCAGCAGCTCCAGCATCCCAGTTCTTCCCTTCAGGGCACTGGGGCTGGCAAGGAAATAACCTTGGCTTTTTGGGCTGCTGGGTTTCTCTGCTGCGCTTGGAGGAGGAGGAGGAGGAGGAGGAGGAGGAGGAGGAGGAGGAAGGCTGTAAGCACCGGGGGGAGGGAGGGGATGTTGGCTAGCAATGAGGGGTGGTGGAAAAATAAGAAATGTCCTGATTGCTGGGTGAGCGACTGAGGTCTGGGATTGAGATCAGGTTGTGCCTTGTGGCGCCCTGTACAGCAGCCATCAGAAATTGCTGTGAATCGGGGAGAAAAAGGCTTTTCGAAGTTGGAGAATGATCAAAGCTGTACAACAGCCCCTTCTCACCTGATTTTGCTCCTGGGGCAGGAAAATGCACCGAAGAGCAACCGCTGGATGAGCACGACGAGCAAATCCTCTCCTTGCTCTGAGGATGCTCCCAGTTCTCCCGGCTGCTCGGTGTAGCCCGGATAACTCCAGGCTGGGTGGGGAATGGATTGGGAGCAGCCCTGAGGAGAAGGACTTGGGGGTATTGATTGACGAGAACCTCAACATGACCCAGCAAGGTGCGCTGGCAGCCCACAAAGCCATCAGTCTCCTGGACTGTGTGTCCAGCAGCGTGACCAGCAGGTCGAGGGAGGGGATTCTGCCCCTCTGCTTCAGTCTGGTGAGACCCCCCTGCAGTGCTGCGTCCAGCTTGGGGGTCCCCAGGACGAGAAGGACATGGAGCTGTTGGAGCGAGGCCGGAGGAGGCCACGGAGATGATGCGAGGGCTGGAGCACCTCTGCTCTGGAGACCTCAGGCTGAGAGAGTTGGGGTTGTTCAGCCTGGAGAAGAGAAGGTTGCGGGGAGACCTTAGAGCCCCTTCCAGTCCCTGCAGGGGCTCCAGGAAAGGTGCAGAGGGACTGGTGACAAGGGCAGGGAGTGACAGGCCAAGGGGAATGGTCTTAAGCTGAAAGAGGGGGAAAAAAAAAGGAAGCCTACAGAGGGTGGAAGCAAGGGCAGGTAGCCTGGGAGAATGTGGTGGGTTGACCCTGGCTGGGGGCCAGGTGCCCACCAGAGCCGCTCTATCACTCCCCTCCTTCACCAGACAGGGGAGAAAAAGTACAACAAAAAGCTTGTGGGTCGAGATAAGGACAGGGAGAGATCATTCACTAATTGTTGTCACGAGCAAAACAGACCCAACTTAGAGAGGGAATTCATCTAATGTATTACTAAGCAAAACAGAGTAGAGGAATGAGAAATAAAATCAAATCTTAAAACACCTCCCCCCACCCCTCCCATCTTCCCCGGCTCAACTTCACTCCCGGCTTCAACCTCCGCCCCCCTCAGCGGCACAGGGGGACGGGGAGTGGGGGTTACGGTCAGTTCCTCACACGGTGTTTCTGCCGCTTCTTCATCCTCAGGGGGAGGAGGACTCCTCTCATCGCTCCCCTCCTCCAGTGTGGGGTCCCTCTAATGGGAGACAGTCCTTCACGGCCTTCTCCAACATGAGTCTCCTCCACGGGGTGCAGACCTTCATGAACTGCTCCAGCGTGGGTCTCCTCCACGGGGTGCAGACCTTCAGGAGCAAACTGCTCCAGCGTGGGTCCCCCACGGGGTCACAAGTCCTGTCAGCAAACCTGCTCTGGCGTGGGCTCCTCTCTCCATGGATCCACAGGTCCTGCCAGGAGCTTGCTCCAGCGCGGGCTTCCCACAGGGTCACAGCCTCCTTCAGGTGTCTCCACCTGCTCCGGCGTGGGGTCCTCCACGGGCTGCAGGTGGAATCTCTACACCCCCTCATCCTCCCTCCATGGGCTGCAGGGGGACAGCCTGCTTCACCATGGTCTTCACCACGGGCTGCAGGGGAATCTTGCTCCGGCGCCTGGAGCACCTCCTGCCCCTCCTTCTGCACTGACCTGGGTGTCTGCAGATGTTCTTACATCTTCTCACTCCTCTCTCTGGCTGCAAAAGCTCTCTCTAACTGTTTTTTTCCCTCTTAACTATGTTATCCCAGAGGCGCTGATTGGCTTGGCCTTGGCCAGCAGCGGGTCCGTCTTGGAGCCGGCTGGCATTGGCTCTGTCAGACACAGGGGAAGCTTCTAGCAGCTTCTCACAGAAGCCACCACTATAGCCCCCCCCGCTACCAAAACCTTGCCACGCAAAACCAACACAATGAAATACAGAGAAACTGTCCGAGCAGCCAGGGATCAGGTTCGGAAAGCCAAAGGCCTGGTAGAAATTCATCTGGACAGGGATGTGAAGGACAACAAGAAAAGCTTCTATAGGCATGTTAGTGGTAAAAGGAGGACGAGGGAAAATGTGGGTCCCTTCCGGAATGAAACGGGCGACCTGGTTACCCAGGGTATGGAGAAGGCTGAGGTACTCAATGACTTCTTTGCCCCAGTCTTCACCGGCAAGTGCTTGAGCCACACTGCCCAGGTCACAGAAGGCAAAGGCAGGGACTGGGAGAATGAAGAACCACCCACTGTAGGAGAAGATCAGGTTCAAGAATATCTAAGGAACCTGAAGGTGCACAAGTCCATGGGACCTGATGAGATGCATCCACGGGTCTTGAGGGAACTGGTGGATGAAGTGGCCAGGCCACTCTCCATCATATTTGAGAAGTCCTGGCAGTCCAGCGAAGTTCCCGCTCAGTGGAAAAGGGGAAAGATAATGCCCATTTTTAAGAAGGGTAAAAAGGAAGACCCAGGGAACAACAGGCCGGTCAGTCTCACCACCATGCCTGGCAAGAGTGTGGAGCAGACCCTCCTGGAGACTATGCTCTGGCACGTGAAAAACAAGGAGGTGTTTGGTGACAGCCAACATGGCTTCACTAAGGGCAAATCGTGCCTGACAAATGTGGTGGCCACCTATGATGGGGTTACAGCGTCGGTGGACAAGGGAAGGGCAATTGACATCATCTACCTGGACTTGTGCAAGGCTGTCGACACTGTCCTCCACGACATCCTTGTCTCTAAATTGGAGAGACATGGATTCGATGGATGGACCACGTGGTGGATGAGGAATTGGCTGGATGGTCACATGCAAAGAGTTGTGGTCAACGGCTCAATGTCCAAGTGGAGACCGGTGATGAGTGGCGTTCCTCAGGGGTCAGTACTGGGACCGGCACTGTTTAACATCTTTGTCGGAGACATGGACAGCGGGATCGAGCGCAACCTCAGCAAGTCTGCCAACGACACCAAGCTGCGTGGTGTGGTTGACACGCTGGAGGGAAGGGATGCCATCCAGAGGGACCTTGACAGGCTGGAGAGGTGGGCCCGTGCGAACCGCATGAAGTTCACCAAGGTCCTGCACATGGGTCGGCGCAATCCCAAGCACAGCTACAGGCTGGGCGAGGAATGGATTGAGAGCAGCCCTGAGGAGAAGGACTTGGGGGTACTGATTGATGAGAAGCTCAACATGAGCCGGCAGTGTGCGCTTGCAGCCCAGAAAGCCACCCGTGTCCTGGGCTGCATCAAAAGAGGTGTGACCAGCAGGTCGAGGGAGGGGATCCTGCCCCTCTACTCCGCTCTTGTGAGACCCCACCTGGAGTACTGCGTCCAGCTCTGGGGGCCCCAGTACAGGAGAGACATGGAGCTGTTGGAGCAAGTCCAGAGGAGGCCACGAAGATGATCCAGGGGCTGGAGCACCTCTCCTGTGAGGACAGGCTGAGAGAGTTGGGACTGTTCAGCCTGGAGAAGAGAAGGCTGCGGGGAGACCTTACAGTGGCCTTCCAGAACCTGAAGGACCTACAGGAAAGATGGGGAGGGACTGTTTATCAGGGAGTGTAGTGACAGGACAAGGGGTAATGGGTTTCAGCTGCAGGAGGGTCGATTTAGATTAGATGTTAGAAAGAAATTCTTTACTGTTAGAGTGGTGAGTCCCTGGCACAGGTTGCCCAGAGAAGCTGTGGCTGCCCCTGGCTCCCTGGCAGTGTTCAAGGCCAGGTTGGATGGGGCTTTGGGCAACCTGGGCTAGTGGAGGGGGTCCCTGCCCATGGCAGGGGTGGCACTGGGTGGGCTGGGAGGTCCCTTCCCACCCAGAACAATCCATGGTTCTATGATACCGCCGGGAGCGCCGGGGCTGCATCCGCCAGCGTGTCTGTGGGTGCTGGGTGGGATGAATAAGGGCGTTTGGGTGGGCTGCTGGCAGCAATTCTGTACTCGAAGGGAGAAGTGTGGCTGGAAGCGGCCTGTGGCCTTCTCTGCCCCCAGCACTCAGCCCGCTCTGTCCCGCTCCTGGGGACAGGCCCTGGGGGGGACACGCTGGGCACACCGCCCCATCGAGCCAGGCTGCTGCCGCCCAAGCCCAAACCTCTTTATTTCGTCCTTGGCCGCAAAGCGGGTGCAGCCGCCCCAGCGCCGCGGGATGGGGGGGAGGTTCAACAGCGCCATGCCGGGGGGGTTCGGGCACGGAGGGACGAGCTCTGGGGTCGGGGCCGTCACCGCGTCCGGCTGCGGGTCAGGGCGTGCGCCTGGCTGGGGCAGCGAACCTCAGCTGGGCGTACTGCAGCTCTTCCTGTGGGGGACGATGGTGTCAGAGCCACCCGCGCAGCCCCAATTTCCCCGCCGGCCGGGCAGCAGCGGGGCTGCGCCCGTCCCCTGCAGAGGGACACTGCCTCCCTGCCAGCCCAGCCCGGGGGCACGCGGGGGCCGCACGGCCTCACCTC